>NW_024543071.1:5512500-6712500 GCF_018167655.1 Microtus oregoni
CTTGAGGTAATCTCAGCACTCGGAAAGCAGAGGCAGGCAGACTGCTGCGAGTTCAAGGCCAGGCTGGTCTACAACCATGCAAGTCAGTGTTACACAGGGAGATGATGATTCAAAAATAAAAAAAAATTAACAACTTAGAAAGATGCCAGGACTCAAACTCCAAGTTAATCTTTGTGAAGAGGGTGTGGCTGCATCCAAGACTTGTGATCAAGAGACTCTGATCTGAACCCTGGCTCTGCCCCTCACCACATAACAATCTAACCTCTTTAGATCCTGGGTTTCTTAGCTCTAAAATGGGAATATGAGCACTTACTTCAAATGGAGCTGTAGGAAAGACCTATCAAGTCAATCAGAACACTTGTGCCTCAGTGCTGGGGCTTACACCTCATCAATACATGGCTGCATTACCTACTGTCCCTGCACTGTCGAATTCCCAGACACACTTCTGCATTCTGACAGACTCCTTGGCTTAGCTGCCTAAGAAAGGTGACTTCTGCAGTTATGGCTGAGGTAGCAGATGTGCGATCGAACCTGAGTTCCTGAGGCTGAGGAGATGCCAATCCACAAAGCGCAAGGACTGAAGTTCAGTTCTTAGACTCCACATTCAAAAATCTGGGTGTGTGGAAGATGCTTATAATCCTACCACTGGAGACACAGACAGGCAGGTCATAGGTACTCGGTGGCCAGCTAGCCACCAGGGCAAGTTCAAGGCCAATGAGAAACTATGGTGTTAACACAAAGAGGGAGGAGGGCAGAAGGGGAGGGGAGAAGGAGGAGGGTAGAGAAGAGAGGAGAATGACAATACATAAAGTATCCTCTGTCCTCCACACACGTGAACACACATGCCCATGGACACACACATATAGGCACACATGTGGACATGCATGTAAACAACAGAGTTCGTGCAGCATTTGCCAAATCTGGAGCTACAATCTGGAGGTAGAAAATAAAAACACAGAAGATACTGATGTGTTCAAATGCACTGAAATTTAAAATTTGCTTATTTAAAAAAAAAGTTCACTTTACAAAGTTCAGTAACAACGTGGAGTAGGGGAAAGTATTTCTATCTCTAACCATCTTGCCTCCAACTTCTATACAGGGCTTCTGTACATCACCATGGAGAATTACTGGATTCTTTTCAAGAAAGAAAGGACTAAATTGAGTGTACTAATAAATATACAATATGATACGCAAGCTCAGAGGTGAAAGAAGCACAAATTAGATCCCACTGCATAAGGAAGAACGAACATTAGTAAAAGGGCAGTTGTTGCATTGGAAGCACTGTCTTATCCTAGAGTCTAGCAATCCAAATTTAAACCAAACCCCAGAAAGAAAGATGCTCTCTTTATTCCTCTACATTGCCACAAACCCTCAGAAAGGCCTGCTAATGGCCACACAGCCGCCCAACGACTGTCACTACGGCACAATTCGTAATCTCAAGAGACAGTTAGCAGGGGCTAGAGAGGTGGCTGAGGAGCCTCCCAAGAGTACTTGATGCTATTACAGGATTGGGGTTCAGTTCCCAGCGCCCACAAGGCAGCTCACACAGTCTGTAACTCGAGTTCCATGGGATCTGATGCCCTCTTCTGGCCTCCAAGGGCACCAGGCACTAATGTGATAAAGAAACTTAAATACGGACACTTAAGCACACAATTCTTTAAGACAAAATAAGCAAGAAGACTGGAAGTGAGCTAAGAGCCATCAATACAGCCTAAGAAAACTAGGATTGTAGCCTTACGGTAGAACATGGAATAGCCGTGAAATGAAAAAAACTAAATTAAATGTACAGCATGAAATTCAAACACAGTGGCTATTTTTTTTAAAGGAGTAATTTGCATAACTCCTGAAATAGGAAACCACTGACATTGACTATGCTACACCACAGATTTGGCACACGTGGGCAACTGTACAAGCGCCTACACTGAACTACATAGACTCTGAAGTTCAACAAAGTGATTGCTTAGGAATGAGGACTGGACTTAGAACAACAGAAGTCTCTGGCTTTGTTCATTCTTTTTGTGTGCCCGTAGTGTGTCTGCAAGTGAGTGTGTGTATGTGAATGCAGGTTTTAATTATGTGTAGGTGTGTATGTGTACATGCGGGTATGTGTTTCTCAGGAGCCTGCCCGCTGAGGCCTGACATGTTGGATCTTCTGGAGCTGGAGTTACAGATGATTGTGAACTACCTGACGTGGGTGCTGGAAATTAAGCTCAGGTCCTCTGGGAGAGCAGACTTAACCACTGAACTGCTTCTGCAGTCCCTGGTTTTGTTATTTTTAAAATAACAGGCTTCATACAAGGGGATGACTAAGGATCGCTACTTTGTGTGGCTGTTGCTACACCGTCCCTGGTCCTTTTCTGTATGCTGTTGTTAGTCTGTTTCCATTTGTAAAGAGTTAGGGAGTAATCTCTCTCACCTGTCCTAGAGAACAGAGGAAACAAAGAAACAACACCCACTCAAACCTGGGGTCTCATCTTGAGCTACCCAACTTTGATAGGAGACCAGGCAAGCACACTCTATGAAGGACTCAAGGATCGACCAGGAAGTAAACCTCTCAGTTCCACATGGTTTATGCTCTGAGAAGAACTCTCAACAAAAACTGCTGTCACAGGTGCGTCAAATTGTCCACTTGTAACCTGCCCACACGTCTGTAGGCATCGGCCCACATGGTTAACAGGGATATAATTAGGGATGAATTGAAGGCTCATAAGTTCACAAAGTCTTATTTCCTCAACACATCACAGAGGAACAATCTGCCTCTGACAAGGCTTAAGGTCCTAAAGCAGAAAGACAGACACAAGCGTGGGGACGGTGTCCAGAGATCTGCCCCACCTCTGCCTGCACTCATTTCCAAAGAGTGAGGCGACAGCTCCTTAGTCCACCTGTCAGAATTCAGCCTCCAGTTGTGTGGCCTTTCTTACACCGTCCTCCCAACTGAGTCTCCCTCTCCTGTTTCCTTATCCCTAAAACAGGAGTGGCAACAGCTAGTTCCCAAGGGTTTGATGAGGGTAAACCTGGTAAGAGAAAAGTGCCCAGATCTGACCAAATGTTCAGTGAACATCCCCCAAGACAGGGCCCGTGCATCTTCTCCAGGTGTCGGTTCAATTATCAAAATGCGGTCATGGGCTGGAGATGGCCCAGTGTGTTAAGTGCTTGCTGCATAAGCAAGAGAACCTGATTTGGTTCATCCCCAGAACCCGTATAAGAAAGCCAGGAGAGCCGGGTGGTGGTGGTGCATGCCTCTCATCCCAGTGCTGGGGGGCAGAAACAGGAAAGGCATCGGGGCTCACTGGCCAGCCAACCTAGCTCAGTCCTCAAGTGCCAAGTGAAAGAGAGCCCCTGGCTCAAGAGAGAAAGAGAGAAGGACGAACCCCCCTCAGTCCTCCCCCCACAAGGTTGGCCTTTGGTTTCTATACACATGTATACACACAAGATGTGAGCTTGCTACCAGGAAAACTATCAACATGTAAATTCTAAGATTAAGTCTAATAGTAGAAGAAAAAACAGGACCAGGAAAGAGCCTTAGAGGACATTGCTCTGCCCTGTGATTTTGTGCAATCTTGTAGTAACTGTGGCCCTGAAATGAACATAACCAAAAGTTCGGCAAACCTCTCAACTTGGTTTCTGTTCTGAATTTTGGTACACGGCCTTGGGTCCGGAAGGATCCAGACCTTGCCAGCTGAAAACCCGTACAGGAAATTTCATACAGGCTTCCAGACAGCGGAAGGCTTCGCCAAGTCCAGCCCTGCTGGCCTCTCTGCCTAGCATTGGCCACCTCACAGCCCAAGCCCATCTCTCCAGGCCAATGGCTGCCTGCCTCTCCCTCACAAATGTCCTCTGCCACTCACTTATTCCACACAGATGTCCAAATGCACACTGGCTCACAGGCCAGACTTTAAATCGCGCACTCAAACTTCGCGTACGGTTACTGGCTTGAGGCCCGAGCTTGTGCCTCACACACGATAAACGTATATTGTGGTAAATCCATCAAACTGAGAATCATCACATCTGCGCAAAACAGCAAAATGGATCCATAAAACACTTGCATTATAGAAAGAAAAAGAAAACCACTTTCCAAACTAAACGTCCAGGCAGCATGAGAAGTCGGCACCCTCTTTAGAAACACCATATTTTGGTTTGGTTTGGTTTGGTTTTATCATGGCGCAGGTAACCAAAGGGTGGGAAGAATTGAGACTTGTGCCAATTGCTCCTGACAGCAGAGCCATAGCCCAGCTCCTAACCCTAACTTCATTTCTTGGCGCATCTTCAGTCTGGTTCTGATGAAAACGTGTCCCCTTTCCCATCTGACCTGGATATCTCTATCAATCTGACAGAGCCTAGGGTCATCTAGGAGGAGATCAATTGAGAAATGGCCTAGATCAGATTGCCCTGTGGCTGTTAGGGATTGTCTTAATTGTTAATTGATGAGAGAGAGCATCTGTGTCAAGTCCAAAGTAGGCAGGCCTGAACTGCCAGTATAAGCTAGCTTCCCAGCCAGCCAGCAGTAACACCCTCCATAGTTCCTGCTGTGTTTCCTGACTGTGAAGTGAGGTGCTTGGTGGAAGGCCATGCAGTGTGAAATAGCAAGCAGCCTCACCTTTAAGTCCCTGCTTTGAGTTCCCGCCTTAACTTCTCTTGGTGGTGGGCTGAGGTCTGGAAATTAGGAAGCAGAGGCAGGAGGATCTCTGAGAGTTCAAGGCCAGCCTGGTCTACACAGGGAGTGCAAGACAAGCGGAGGGCTATAGAAAGAGACCCTGTCTCAAAAACTTGAAGACGATTTGCCATGACATCTCTGTGGGCATTTGCAGGTAGGGAGCTGAGTTTCTGACATTCTCCAAAAGGCACTGATGCAGCGCTGAGCCCGATGCTACCCTTTGCTCTCCTGCTTCACCCCAGGGCAGATCCAAAGCCATCCACATGCCCTAGACCTGAGAATCCTGACATCTGAGGCCTCAGAAGCGCTGTGCTTGCTACCGCAGGCAGACACAAAGGGGCTAGCAGGGACAAGCAGGGCCTGGGAACAACAGTCTGCGTGTTTCGCGACTGTATCACCCTTTGTACAATGTGATGTTTTCATGAAAAATGGACACAGTCTCCAAAAGATAAAAAAGTAGTCACAATAAGTGAAAGAGAAATAACAGAATTCTCCACTGGCCACCCATTATCTGTGATCAGAAAACAATGTTTCTAATATACGCAAGTAAATGTCACAAAGAAACAAAAGAAAAGAATTTTCCCGCAACCATGAATATGCCAGAGAAAAAGTCTGAAGATCTAAAAATATAAAATCAGGAATTTCGTGAAAATACCTAAACTTCATTTTTAAAATTCCCCATGACCACAGGAACAAATCCCAGAAACTCCTATACCCATACAAGCCTCCCTGTAGGAGTCGCTCATGTGGGTGTGGGGCCCGATTTGTCCCCTTCCTACAGGAACTCTGAGACCAGCTCAAAGCAACTGTCCTTGGAGAGGCAGGTGTGCTCTGCACCTGAGGGCTTCTCTGTGCAATCGTGGCAGACCTGGTCCATGACCCAGAACTTTTACTGAGAGAAATAAAACTAAAAATTAAAAAAAAAAATGACATCATAAGCCTAAAGGCTTGAATAACCATCAGAACTGGGTTGGCAACAGGAAACCACCAGCTAAGGCGTTGGCTCCCTGGGATAATCCAGGCCCAGAGCTGGTACATAGAATTAAATTGTGCTGTCCACTCATTCTCCCTGCACCCATTTCAGCCCTCTGCAAATGGCAGCCTTCCATTCCAGGCCAGGGGCACGTGCACGCCACGGCCACAATGTAGCTCAGGAAGTCTGGCTAACATGCAAGAAGCCCCGGGTTCGATCCCCAGGACCACACAAACCAGAGATGGCTGTGCACACCTGTAATCTCAGCACTCGGGACTTGCAGGCAGCAGGATCAGATGTCCAAGGTCTCCTGGGCTACACAATGAGTTTGAGGCTGAACATGAACTGCATGAAACTCTGTCTCAAAACAAAACACTATTTTTGTTCCTGAGTTCCAACAAGGTTTCCCAGGAAACCTAGCCATGTCCTCAGTTCATTATGAGGTATGTTTGTTTATCCATGCATTTTATTTCTGTCCCTATGCCCATCAAGGCCAACTTCTTCCTTGAGTAGCAAAAGGCTAGGGATAAACACTCCGTGGACAACCTCTCTTAACCCTGAGCTGGCCCTAACATCAAAAGCCACAGAAAGTGAATGAGGCAGATGTAGATAAGGGCGCAAGACCCACCCAGTCTCTGGAGAGTTCCGATGGACCAGGCCCGAGGCTGCGCTGGGCTCTGTTTTCTCCTTCTTTCCTCAGCCTGCCTATCCGCTTATTGTTTTCCTCACCCTCAAACTCAGTGGAAACAAATGGAAAGAGAAAGGGCAGTAGGAAGCTTGCACCCTTGGAGAGGAGGCCTTTCCCCTCATTGCTCTGAGACCCACGGAGACCCCCATCTCAAGCTCATTAAACTGCCTCAGTGATACACTTAATCACTGCCCAGATCCACCCGCTCTGCGGGTCTGGGCTGGAAAACAGATTGCATCACGCTGTCTGGAGCTGCTTAGTGGCGACTTGAGATTGCAAGAGCCTGCAGCTGGGTGGACAAGAAGCTTCAGGGTGAGGCAGGGCTTACGGATGCACACCACCAGGGGTATGTGGCTCCCACTGAGGGTGCTGCAACCAAGACATTGGTCATATTGTCACACCGACTTCTTGTGCCCAGGCTGCAGAAAGCATGATGGGTGTCCAGACTTAACTGGCCTGGGGCTGCCAATTCTCAGTCCTTGGTTCTCAGAACCAACCTTATAGCCACTGGCAGAGACAAGGGTCTGTTTGTAGCTGCTCTGGGCCTTTTTCCTAAGACGATATTTAGGCCAGATTTTCAGAAGTATATTATGGGGTATATATGAGGTTTTCAAAGGCCATCATAAGTGTAGAAACAACTACAGGGGTTCAAGGATTTATGGGGGGAAGTAACAAATGTGGGAGGGAGGGAAGGGCAGCGCCACATCCAAGTGAGAGACAAGTGAGACTAGACTATGTAGCAATGGTAAGGGGTTAAAAAGGGATCAGGAACACACACACACGCGTGCGCACACACCGTATGTAGACAGAACTGACTCCCACACATAGTTCCGTGTTATGGAAGATGAAAAGACAACTTGCAATCACAAAGAAACCCCATAAACACTTGAGCAAACATTAGCAATCTGCAACCATTTCCCATCAATAACCAAGCCCTGGGTATCACATTTGAGCACCCCTAATTAGGAAATTAGGAGACAGAAGCCCCACACTCTGACTTTTGGAGCTTTCTTATAGCTATGTCCACGAAAGTCCTACCATAGCAATCAGACACGCTCGGCCGTGAACTGGAGTGTATAAGGATGGATTCTCAAGTTCCTGGCCAAGCCCTGCCCCATGTCACAACCCCAAATTATCTCTCCAAAAACATGCTACCACATTAGGTAGAGAGAGAGCAGACACATGCAGAAGCTATGGGCTAACTGAGATACTGCGAACACTCTGGGCACGATGAAGTCACACTGGATTCAAACCAAATTAGCTCCAGTTCTTTACCAGAAACTGGTTTTCTGCTTAATTAACAGCACCACAGTGGGAGGGGAGGAAGCCACATGCAGAGAAATGGACCATGGGGCTCCTTGGCTTCAAGAAACTTACAGTCTGGTTGGAGAAATAAGCAGGCCCCAAACAGTGTAATCAGCAAGGCAAGAAGCAACAAGTAGAATGGATGGATGCCGAAAGAACACTTTTTATATACTGGAAAGATAAACACGGCCCAAAGCACGAGCTGGGCTCTAAGACCCGTGTTAACTTAAAACAGGCTCCTGTGTTCAGTAAACAGAGCAGGTGCTGAAACCAAATCGGCTTCACAAAGAGGGTTCCCATCTTGTCCCTTTATGCTAAGTAGACTTCAGCAGAGAAGCACCCCCTCTTCTACAAAAAGGTCTGAAGCCTCCTGCAGAGCCAAGGCCCAGAGAGAGACCCAGAGCTTGCTAAACCTATTTTAAGAGAGAATCTTTTTTTTCCAGTAACCTTATTAAACACTCTGGGAAACAAATGTCAGGAAACACTAGCTAGCCAGGATCTGCCAGAGACGCTTCTCCAAAGCACACCAGGACCCAGCTAGAAGAGATGGCAGAGAGCCAAGCCAGGCTGCCAGCCCTCCCCCTTATACTCTGGGTATAGCTTTCACAGGGGAGCCAATGGCCTCTCTGAAAAGTGGGTGTGTCTGCCCAACAACCCAATCGGGAGGTCTGACCAAGCTCACAGAGAGCATCAAATGAATACCCTCCGCCCACTAAGATGACTCCGCCCTCTGAGATGACTCTGCCCACTGAGATAAAGCCTCTAAAAACAAGACTGTAACTAAATGCTCATACCAGCATGCACCTGTAACCCTAGATCTCCACAGTGGAGAATTGAAAGTTTGAGGCCAGCCTGGGCTACACAGTAACATTCTGTCTCAACAAGGGAAGGAAAAAAAGATGAAAGAAATAATTACATGAAAAACTAATTAACAAAGATTATCAGTACACTCAGGGCCTCTGAAATAGCCCTGCAAAAGCTGAGCATACTGGGGGTGGAGCACAGAAGAAGCAGATGTCCTGCGTGAACTGGCTAAGAGGACTGGCTAAGAGGGACTCAGGGAAAGCGTAGCACAGACCGTGAAGGCAGGAAAGGTGAGGCCTTATCGCTTCAGTTCTGGGGCAAGGGGAGTTAGGGGCCCAGCTTTCCAGGGAAACATAAACCTCTCCCTTTGTATGCCCCCCGGAGAATTAAACCATTCTGACCATGGGAACTGACACCCAGTCTCCGGACTGCAGTGACACCGGCAGAATGGAGACTCTCGGAAAGATAATTCATGGCTATGGACCTCAAGAGCAATTCTTAAAACTCTGTCCTTTATCTAAATTCTTCCTCCAAATCTACCCCAAAAGGAAAGAGCTAGGGAAGGACACAGACACGTAAATACCATTGCCACAAGGGATCTAATGAAAGCAGAAACAAAACATGACATAAAGGAAGAACAACACGGCATCGATCTTATAAATCAGGGCAAAATCACATTAGGGGCTCTGATGGGTCATTAAAAGCCTTAAGAATTGTAATGACATGGAGAAGTACTTACTGACTTTGGTAATTTTTGTTATAAATAAAGACAAAGCTGGAGCCATTGAAGCTGGGAGCTACAGAATGTTAGGAAGAAATATCAACATGGTCAGAAGGAAAAAACCTAAAAGGAAACAAATATCCGAGAGGTGAGGCTATGGGTGGGTTTCCAACTGTCTACAATAGGCACAAAATCTATGAAAAAAGAAGCTAGGTTCATTTAAAAATTCCTATCACACGGCTGGAGCAATGTCTCAGCAGTTGAAAGCACGGACTGCACTTCCAGAGGACCTGGGTTCAATTTCCAGCACCCACACGGCAGCTCACAACTGTCTGTGCCTCCAGTCCCGAGGGATCCAGCACCCTCACACAGACACACGTGTGGGAGAAACACCAATGTGCATGAACTGGGAACAAATGGCTTTATTCTCCCTCGAGGTAGAATGGTTTGTAATTAAAATATGAGCAATTTCCATTCTTAAATAGTCGGGGGTTTGTCAGTCCCCAGTGATATGAGTAAGAGATAAACAGGGAAATTCTAAGGAAAAAAGTTGTTCTTGGGGTCAGGATAGCAGCATCTTCGGCATGTATAGGCAACAAGGAGCCAGTGCTTCAGGGAGTGAAGCACTGCATTCAGCCAGTGCACAATGAGGACTACACTCCCACGGGGGCCATGTGGTGCCAAAACCAAACACCTAAACAGTCTCCTTAGGATGCTTCCTTCCTATGCCAGAGTCTCTAGGGTGAGAGTCAACTACCAAACAGCAGGGAAGCTGTAACACAGAGGCAAAAGGAGGCCTGAGATGGGATTCCACGGCCCTTAAACCTTGAATCTACTCTGAAGGAAGGGTTACCACAGAGGTTACACAATCCTTTATGACACCCGTTCTGCCACCACGGTGGGCGGCTGCCACACCAGAACCCAAAACCCAAGAACGCTGGAGATTCATTAGGACCTAAGGATGATTTAGCCGTTTGACCTGGAACTCCACCATGACCCCAGCCCAGAATGTACTTTGGGGACTTGGCTACACACGTTCTTCAGAGCACAGTGATGCCATCTGTGGCTCCTTTTCCCTCCAAAAGAAAGCCTGGGGGTCTAGTTCTCTGCGCTAACTGTCCTCATAAAAATCACAAGGCAGTGTGCAGTGATGATGGCTTGTTTAATAGACAGAACAGACATGCTCAGTACAGCCTTGTCTGTGAAATGGGACGGTTCTGACTCAGCTGTTACCAGGAAACACAGGCCAGGTGTTCTAGAAAGCCTGGCTGAGTCACGGGTAAGTGGATTAAATAAATAACAAGAAAGGTAGATACATACTTAGCAGAGGGGATGAAGACAGTCCACAGGAGGGTAGGGAGACTCAGTATAGGTTCTCGCTCCTCATCTAAAAGCCACCATTCTCCACAGAAACAAGTACACATACATTCTGTCCTGCACAGTGCCAAGGAGTCCTTTGCAATAGCTACAGTCTCCACCATGAGAAGCCACATCTCAGACACTCTAGAAACTGGCAGGGTTCCTAGAGCCACACCCCGGCACAGGGGGAGTGGGAGCTCCCACTGGTATGCTCACTGACAGTTTGGGAATTAGCGTGTCCAGAATGTTTTAGAACCCATCTACTCAGCTTCTCTCAGCTGTCAACTCAGGACCAGGAAGATGGGGTGCTGGCGCCCAGGGGCCTTGTTCCGTACCCTGACTCCCACCCCGAGTGAAGCCTGAGTCCTCCTGTGAACGCAACCCCTCAGCAGAAGGCTGGAACATCTCAAATGAACTCAGAGCGTCACCCAGTACAATCCTCTGTAGCATCATTGGGATTACTGATTGCCACTGGTGTCATTTTCCTCAATGTCTGGAAGGCTTCTTCCCACACAGCGAACAACCACAACGTATTTGCAGCACCCGTGAACGAGTCCATGATTGAATCAACAGAAGCACGATCTCTCAACTAAGAAACGAAAGAGCTATTCTATCCCAAACCTGCTTCACCCAGAGAATTGCATTCTCCAAACACCTACCCCTTCCCGGCCCCTTCGGTTCCATCCAACTCTGTCCATGTCCACCATCCCCAGGGCCTGCAGCGTAACACAATCACCAAACCCTGTGTGATTCCCCTTATAGATCTGATGGCACAGCAGCAGGGTCTCTACCTTAGCCAGGCTGTCTCTGTTTCTCTCTGCTTCTACTTTCCTTTAGAAGCTACGCACTCTCTTCCTTCTGCCTAGCATGGTCTCCTATTCTCGCCCTCTCTACAGCTTCATACGCCATCTTCCATAAATCATCCAAATCCCAGTTTTAATACTTCTAGCTTCTGTCGGCTCATAAGAAATGTAGAAATGTATGTCTTATGATGGGCTATTTCCATCCATGTACACCGTAGACAGGCTTAGAAGCTGGACCCCGCGAATTCATTCTCTCTTCTGTCATCCCTTTAATACACCCCCACACAAGGACATTTAGAATCTTCAAGACTCGCCATTTTGAAATGCCCAATTAAGTGGTGACAATTGTCGTCATCAGCCTAGCATGTCACAGAAGGCGAGAAGTCACCCCTCCTATCACTGCACCATTTAACCACCTTAAATGTCCAGGAGCGTAATCCCCACCAACTTCCTAGTCACAGCTGGGGTTCCCTGGTCACACCTGCAGGGGCCCTGTAATCTTTCTAGGTACACTCCACAATGTTTTGCCAGCCTTGACATCTTTCTACCACAGAGCCTCCTGGCATGTAGTTGATCCCTGTAAGCATGGGAACATTAAAAAAAAAGTTAGAAGCCTTCACATGTATTTTGCTACAAAGAGAATGTTCTTGAGGTCGTTTTTTAATTAGCAAGGAGTAGGTCCGCCTAGATTATGTAGAAAAAAAAGCTCCCAGTTCCTTGAGCCCTGTGTCCCTAGGAAATGTCAGCACGGAGGGCAGAGACCCTGTGTGAGGTCCTCCTGGCTATGCTACATCTTGTAAGATTTCCACTTGCCATCAACATTTAAGCAATTAAAAAAAAATGTGTATTACCACTGTCTGGCAGGCTTTCTTTCTGGGATTCAGCCTGCTCTCCCATCCCACTCTTAGATGCTCATTACACAACAAAACACCAAGACAGAGAGACAGGAAGAATCCACCCCAAGGTAAAACTGCACGCCGACTTCAAAAGGAAACCCCCGAGATAAAATTGTAAAAACTTTTGAAGCCTTTTTACTGAGTTGTAAGACACATGCTAGACCAAAATACCACCATTTGGGGTCTAGAATCTTTTTTTTTTTCTTTTCTGGGTACAAAGAAAGTTAAATGAAAGTCTTTGTATAGCAAAGGCACCGGGGGTGATACCCAGGGAGCAAGTCCTAACCCCACGGCTTCCAGGAGCTGGAGGCAATCTGTACAAGCCTGGCACGAGACACTACCACCCAGCAGAGGCCTGCACTTCCTCCTTCGACTTGTGAGAGGAAGAAAAAAGAATTAGAATATAAATTTCAGAAATGTCAGAGAAAGCAAAATGGAACCAATGAGAAAATGGAATTGGAGAGAGGAGGGTCTTAGAACGGGCTCCTCGGCATTTCTGAGGTTTTACAAAGTCAGGGCTGGGTGGTGGGGCAGAGTGGGTATGGGGGATGGAGCAAGGACTGACTCCTTACAGGACTGATGAGTCATCGGCCAGCCAATCAAGGGGACTGATGAGTCTCCACCAGCCAATCAAGGCAGCCCTAGGAAATAATTTCTTTTCTTCTCAGAACACAGATTGGGAATCACCAGGGTCTAATAAACAAGATGCAGCAAAAGATGCACGGATATTTTGTGGGGGAGGATCAGCTTAAACATTCTTGGATAGGACTAGACTGTGGCTCAGTAACAAAATGTTTGCTTAGCCTGAGCAAAGCCTCTGGTTCTAACCCCAGCTCCAGGCAATGGATGAATGAACACACATTGTGAAGTGTGAGGACACACCTGTGTCCTAACATGAACATTCATTCCACCCATTAACTTTTTAAGGTTGTTTATTAATTATTATTATTACATTAGCGTGTGTGCTGGGTGAGTAATGTGTCTGCAGGTGCCCATGGAGGCCAGAAGCGGGTATCAGACTCTTGGAACTAGAGTTTCAGGCAACTGTGAGTCGCCTAACGTGGTCCTCCGTAGATCAGTAAATGAAAGCTTTTAACTGCTGAGCCATCTCTCCAGCCCCCCACACATCAACCTCCCACCACATGGGGGGGAAAAAAACTCAATCAGACTAAAAATACTTGAAATTCTCAGGTGAGGATTCTCTTCCAGGTGGAGGCTCTGGGGAAAGCTGTTTCCTGAGCAATCTGATAGTCATGACCTCAAGGGAGTGACAAGGAACCCCAACACTTCCCTGTTTGTACAGCGAAACAGCAGAAGTCGTTTGGAAACAGCTCGGCCCACGAGTTACAATAACCCAGATTTCAAAGAAATTGGGAAACAGTCCGTAGAAGGCTATTTTGAAACGAGTCTGGTTCTGTGCTATGATATGACGACACTGTGTCTAACAGGATGGAAACCTGAGGGTGAGGAGGAAAGCTGACATTCGTGACCAAACACAAACACAAACAAACCCCTCCGGCCACTGTGAAGCCGTACAGAAACCCAAATGATGCATGAGCCACAGTGCAGAAAGTTCTCGGGGCTGACTCAGCCGCTGCGCCCGCTGTGGTGTGGGTGGTTTGGGTTGACACACAGCTCCGTATCCAGTGAGAAGATAATTAAGTATTTTCCAAATGTGGTCTCCTGTTGACCGAACTTAGAGCTTTTCCCTTCTCCTCAGCTCCCAGGACCACCTTTCCCCACAAACCTATAACCTCCACCAGATGACTAGTCCCCAGGTCCCTAAGGGCACAGCAGTCAGCAAACAAGGCTTTGTGACCACGGCCAACCTTAAAGATGACATGGGTACTCCTGAGTGGTGGACATATGGTACATGTGCCTTCTAGAAAACAGTAGAGGAAAAGGAGCCTCAGTTTCCCCTCTGAGTCCCTTGCGAAGATTCACACTGGTTCTGCAAAGACCCCTTCCCCACCATCTACAGACTGTCCATTTCCACCAAGGAAATAAGACTCTGACGACCCCAGCTGTGGCAGCTGTTCTCGCCGGATTTAAGCAGGACAAGAGGGGACAGTTGTGACCACTCACACTTGGATGAGGGTCTTGCTCAGTGCTGCTATGGCCTATGATCCTTTACTACCAGAGTTGTGCACACTCTGAACTGGGGTAGGTTTGCAGATACTCTCTTGTCTTCAGGTAAAATGTGGGGAAACCTCTAGGGAGAGCTTCCAAGGGGAGAGAAATCAATTCCAAAGTCTGGGCAGATGCTGGGGAATGCATCGGCTTAGGAGACCGTAAACCCTGACAGCATCACACGCTTGGGTCCCATAACCACGTGTGAAGATTGTCTTTTCTAACATGGCATTTGATGTTCCAGAAAACCTTGAATCAGCACCCACACCGGCAGCTTCTTCACCCTCACCCTCGTCAGTTGCTGATGACCAGCAGCTTACAGTCAACAAGAGCCAGCCACCAGCCTTGCTCTCACCTCTCACAACAGAGAATGTACCAGAAGGTTCCCAAAAGGGCACAAAGAGCTGGATCCAGCCTTTGCCCCAGCTTCTATGTTGGCGTGTGACATTGGGCAGTTCACTTAAGGCATCTCTGGGCCTCAGTTTCCTCTCCTGATATCAGATTGGGCCTAAAGCTGTCTAAGGCTATCATCTCCAGCCCTCACCATTCATTCCGTGGGGCTGGAAGAGGGAAGACTTCTAGCAATTGTCAGCCTTCTTCCTCATGCCCTATTTATACCATGAGAAGTTAAGACATTTCCACCAATCAAGGTTCCAAATGCGGTTTTACAGAAATAAATTATGTTCTGATATACACACATCCAACTGAGGCCTAACTCATTCAATAATATATAATCAATTAGACCAAGCTACCAAATCAGGAGGTGGCCTGAAATCTGACAAAATGCATCTTAAGGTTTTTCTACTTTAAATCATTTTGCAATTTTTTAAAGATTCTGAGTAATGTAGAAGCCAAACAGACTAATGGGTAACATTTGTGATAGCGTAAATAAAAAATGTATGAATTATCTCCTGCTTTGCATAATTCTACCTGTCATGAATTCATTATAAAAATATGTCTTTCATTAATTATTTCAAATGTCTGAAGTCCAGCTCATGGTATAAATATAGAGAAGGAAATAGATATTCTAATAAGGCTGAGCTACCTTCTCGGGAGGCTAATTTATTGACTTTCGTAGCCTACGATACGCCAGGAAGGTGCATTAAAAATATATGTTGACACAGACTTGATGCTGTAGTCTGAGCAAAAACAAATGTTTTCTGTGTGGCGCCCACATGCTTTCAAAGCTATGTGTGCACGGATTAAGTTTAATTTGGGCCTTTCTAAGTTCATTTCGACTCTAGGCTTGCAGTCAGTCAGCTCAGATCATTTGTCAGTCTTCATGGAGAGTGTTACTCTCTAGTACATATCAAGATAAATAGGGTGGATGGAAATTTCAGACCAAGGACTCCCTTTTTTTCCTCATCTTTCCTGCAGCCTTTCTTCCCCTAAAATGCATTTTTTTCTAAACAACTGCTTCAGAACCATCCGTAGTTTCCCCCTGATTCAGGGAGGATGCATCCTCTCAACAGACGCCCACAAGTCTAGCGTCTAACCCAGAACACAGAGCAACATGGGGAAGGAAGACTCGGGAAATTTCCTCGTGACAGTCGCTGTGGTGCCGTCACGGGGGAGGAATAGCTTGTCACACAGACCATACGCAAAGCTAATCTCCAGAAAAACATTTTCTCAAAGAACTGACAGATACAAGTTTTCATAATCAAAAGAAAAAGAAAAAAAAGGAGAGTATCTACTGTTTGCCCCCAAGAAAGGGGTGCCACTGAGAAACACTCACCACGATGTGTGCGGGCGAGGGGGAGCGGGCATCCTTGAGGGCTTGTCTGCTCTGGAGGCTTCCTGCTTGGACATCGAGCAGCGGCCATTTCATCTGCAGATACTGGGAATAAAGGGAAACAATTCATTCAGGGAAGGAGAGGAGGCAAGTTAGTTACCAAGAAATACGCATTGTGTGCATTATTTACATTGGAAAGTGAAAAAGAAAGAAGGAAAGAACAATCTAAAAACATGCAAAGGCAAAGGTATGAGTAAGTTCAAATGCAGAAAATCAACGTCACTAACAGGCACAGTCTTGTCTTTGCAAGGTAACTTACGGGGTGGCTCCTGAAAAGGGGGTTCAATAGTGCAACCTTCTTCAGAGGGAAGTGATGGAGGCATGAGATGGGCAGTGGAGGGAAGAAGGGTGCAGGAGAGCAAAGAAGGGGCGAAGACAGAAAGCCAAAACAGAACCTCAGCCAGAAAAGTCCTAGAAGACCCCCTAGACCCCCTGCTCTTCCGGCGGCCTTCATCTTTAAAACAGTGTCATCCTTCACTTCCTTTACACGCAGAGGGCGTCCAGTCATGACCACACACGGCACTCCTCAACTGACCCCAAGACATGCGACAACTGAAGTACTTCATGGCAGTAGACATACACCCAGGGCACAGTGCAATTTACACAGTCTTTTCGAAAGAACAGCGCAATTCTTACATTTGGGCAGAGTTAGCATGAGAGTCAGTACATCCCTCCCTGCCTTTCCCTGGGGCAGGAGAAGGCACAAAACCAGCTACTTCTGTTGAAATCGACAGAGCGGCGGTCCGAGGATGGCACGAGACCAACCGGCCTAATGCCTCTTTAGTTTGACAGATGGGGAAACTGAGGCGACATCGTTTGTTCAGTGTGGAGATGCTCCAGATCCCCTAAGGGCATGTAGATTCTAAATCTCTGGTGACTGGGCGTCAGCATTGCTTAGAGGGCACATAAAGAGGAGTCTTCATCGTTCCAGAGATTTGAAGCAAACTGACTAGTCTTAATATTCATTTTATAGACATGAATGCACGTGGAGGGGTGTCGTGGGTCACAGGCGGGGTTCAGAGAACAACTCGCGGCAGGGCAGTCCGTTCTCCCCTTCCACCATGAGAGTTCGAAGGATCAAGCTCATGTCATCGGGCTTGGTGGCAAGTACCTTTCTCTACTCAGTTCCAGAGTTGTGTAGTCAATGAACACTATGGAAAATTGCTTTGTGTCTGTTCACCCTGCCGAGAATAAGGAGGCTCATGATATGTCTGCCCTTGGGAAGTGCATACTGGTGAGGCAGCTAGCACACATACCGCTAGCTCAAAGCAGAATGTGGGCAGCCATGCCCAGGTAATGCCAAGAAAGATAGCAGAGTTTCTGACAAACTACTATACCTAGTAGATGTAGCTATGTCTTTAGGACTTCTGTAGAAAGAAAAGACAGCAAAGGACCGTCCAGGAAGAAACTTTGCTCAGACTCCATGTGGGAACAGAGAGGTCAAAGGTATCTGAAAACAAGAGCGTGTTGCTCAGAGACATGACTGTTTGGCAAACTAAAACCAAACGTGGTTACACCTAAGGCGGGGTGATCGGAGCCCAACAGCTGCCATCTGCTTTTCCTGCCTAGATCCACGCATGGTGGGTTCATCTTCTACAGCTTAGGAGACTTTTACCAAAAACCCTCCCTGGTAAAGTTTTAGCCTGACAAGATCTTCTACCAAAGCTGTTTCTACCAATCTCTAGCTGCCTTTTACTAATCGGAGGGGTTGCCATATCTGTGACGGAAAATTAGATCTGCCTGAATATTGAAAGAAATTAGGATTCCAGGCATTGAATCCTAGCAAGACCCTCCCATTTATCTTTACAACCAAACCACTTCCAAACTGGAGCCAGGATAACCCTAAGTTTAAAACCACTGAAGACAGAATTCCCAAGGTATCCTCAGTCCTGACTCTGAGCCAAGAGTCTCTGGGAAGCTATTCTGCCCTGTCTCACGCTGACTTCTTCCCATTCACACTTGCCACATAACTACAGGGGCTGCCTCGGTCAAAACCACTCAATAGAGTCATTTCCTTGAGGCCAACCAGAAATGAACCCTGGCCAGCACTACCTCTCCATCTCACAAGAACCCACAGAAGAAACTGCAAAGCCGAACAGACACACCCACACCTCCCGCTATGCTCCAACGGGAGGGTTTGATGAGTGGAGACGTTTGCATCTCTGACCATCTGTAAAGGAGATCTGATTGCATCCTGATGCCAGCTCTATTGAATTAGAACATGTAGGCTTGGTTTAAGATGACAGGCTAGCCCTGAGGAACCCACGCAAGAACTGTCACACTCAGAATGCACTATCAACTCAGAGACTTCTAATTCTTAGCGCACATAAAAGCTTCATTGTGTTCCAATCTCCATAGGCTACCTGCACCACATATTTTTATGAGCCTACATTTCAGCGCTCTGAGCCTACCAATACACATAATTTTCAATTATGTCAGGGCAGCGCAGGCCCGCTGCCTATATAACATTACTGGTTGGAGGAAATGAGAGTCACCCCTGCTGCCCAGAGAGAGTTAACCAAATCCAGATGGTGGAGGGCAGCCCTTGGCCCTGCCGGCTGGCGGGGACGCCCCAATGACTGCCTCCAATGCTCCTTTTGGGCGCAACTTGATACCACTGCAGCCAGGCACCCACAAATCCATGCTCACTCTAGAGTCCTAACCAGCATGCTGGGTGACAGGGCTCCTTTTGGGAAAGCAAACATTTATGTTGGGATTTTTATTTTAAAGGAAGACATTAACTTCTTCCCAAAGTGATGCTCCCTGGTTCCTTCATCTGAGTAATAGGGAAAATAAATACATAAAGGGAAGAAGGAGGAAATTAGGTACAATTACAGCCTAAAGGAAAATCTCTTCCTTCCTGGAGACATTTAGCTGTGAGAAATTCTATTCTGCTCTCCTAAAGGAGGACATGCAATGGAGACTCACAGAAGAGCTGGAGCATCTCTCTTGTCCAGGCTCCACTGCAGGTTTATATCCTTCGGGGGGGGGGGGGGAATATCTCCACCATCCTAGAATAAAAACAACACTGGGCTCCTGCTCGCTTCCTCTCGAGCACTCCACATGGAAATTATGAATTGCCTACAAAAACATTAAACTTTTCAACAAACGGCAATCAAACGGGGCTGAGGGAATTCCTACATTGAGAACTGCTGAAACGGGTCTGCTCAGCTTTCATTTAGTCAAAAAAATAATAATAATGCTAATAAGGCCATCTTGGCTTAAGCATTTCATCTTTTGTTTAATAATAGTGTTCTGATTTTGCCCCATTAGGCCCTCCTCCAAATCATGTTCTACGCTGTAGCTCTAGGAGCTGAAGCCTAAGTTTAGGACCTGTGGGCAAAGGCTCAAGGGATACATACAATGCCAAGGGTCTGCAAGGAGTCAGAGCTCAAAATCCTGCTGACTCGTCAACAAAAAGGAAGAGCCAGGGAGATGACTCAGTCAGTAATGCGCTTGCCACGCAAGCGTGAAGACTTGAGTTCAGACCCAGGGCACACCTGTAAAATCAGTGTGGAGAGGTAGGGGAAGAAGGACACCCCCTGGGTCGCAGTGGCAGGACAGTCTAACCAAATGCTGGAACCCCAAGTTCAGTCTGACATCCTGTCTCAAAATAACAACAACAATATGGATAGTGATTGAAGTAGACACTTAAAGTTCACTGATAATCTCCATACACAGAGAGAGAGAGAGACAGACAGACAGAGAGAATGTAAGCATTTCTAATTGTCTTCCTTCTTCACTTCCTCCAACAAAAGGAAAAAATCTAAGCTGACGGGGAAGAGCTTCCGAACAGACTCTTTCAGAGCCGCCAGCCCCTCACCGGACCAGCCGGCCAGAGTCTGCCCCCAGGGGTCACCCGCATCTCCAGGACCCCACGGTCAGAACCTGCTCCTTCATAGCTCCTGCTGGGGCCCGGGTGCACATTCCTAAACAAACAGGACTCAAAGCACAGTGACAAAGATGACAAAGTTGCCAGGAAAGTTCACATCCTTAATTACACACCAGCAAGGCTTCCCAGCACTTCCTTTCATTTACCCTTCCCACAGATGGACAGGCGAGCGGAGACTGGCCCCACCCCCTTATTTATTCAGGGCAGGGCTCATCAGATAGTGACTATCTCAGGCTCTGTGGTCCATGACCATGCTCACTGTTGTAACTTGAAAGCAGCTCCAGGCTGTTTTACATTAGGTAAACATCCATGGATGTTTTACCTTAGGTTGTGTTGGGTTGGGTTGGGTTGGGTTGTGTTGGGTTGGGTTATGTTGTGTTGTGTTAGGTTGTATTATCTTGTGTTATGTTATGTTGTGTTAGGTTGTGTTGTGTTGTGTTATGTTTTGTCAGGTTGTGTTGTGTTGTGTTATGTTATGGCCCATGCACTCCAATAAACTGCATTTAAAGGACACTGGTATCTGAACTTTCTGTACCTAGAGATACTATTCTCCTCATGGATTTTTTTCTTCTTAAATTCATTTTATTTTTTTAATTGTACACCTTTATGTGAGTCTGTGGGGGATAAGGGCACACATGTTCAGGCACGGAGGTCAGAAGAAGCACCTCAGACTGCTGGAATCTGAGCCACGCGACATGGATACCAGGCCTCTAGACGACTTCTCTTGATTTCTTGAATCATTTATAAATAATAAAACTCAAAAATAAGAAATTAATTCACTAATTAAAGCAGTGTTATTCTTCACTTTCAAACCATCTGAACACAGATGCGAGCCAATCGTGAGCTACGTGGGCACTGGTCTGGACATTCTAATACAGTCATGTAAGAAAGCGTGTCCCGTGGCTCAAAGGCAGCATTTTAAACTGAGATGTCACAGGCAGGCTTGTGTTTTAAGGATTATAAAAGAACCTGTGCTGTATGTTGTGTGTGGCTCACACCTTGAATTGTAGCTGGACTTTGGGAATCCGAGGCCTGTCTGGTCTACACAGCAAGTTCCGGTAGAGCCAGAGGTACATAATGGGAGCCTCTGTCAAACAAAACAAGAGCAAAAATCTGGTCTCTGTCCAAGGCACGCAGTCACACACAGACCACCATTCCGAAGCCGTCACCTACCTCTACTGTCAAGATGGAAGTTCTAGAAATCACTGAGCAGTTCTGACTGGGAAGGGCTCACCACTCCCCAGAGGCAGTGTATCAGGTAACAACAGATCAGATCATCCCCAAGAGAGCAACAGGTGGGCTGTCTTCAGGGCACAGAGAAATGATCTCAGCGCTTTGAGAGCAACTGTCTACTTCCTGTCTCCAGAACATTCCCTTAAGACAAGGCTGGAATGAAGGCCCCATGGTGCCCACTCCTTTGCTCTCCACCAACAGATGCCAATGGTCACGGGCTTACACAAAAGACAATGTTCGAGGTGGTTAGGGGACCAGTGAGGAAATACTTTGTTCAGGGAAAGTGAAGCTCGGGGTTAGGGAGGTGGCTCCGTCTGGTAAAGTGGCAGCTTTGCTAACACAAGGGCCTGGATTCGCTGCCAGGAGCTGGCATAGCAGGCCCAGCATGGTGACAAGCACTTACAATCCCGTGTGAAGAGGGAGGCATAGGATCCCCGAGGCTCGTGGACCAACCAGCCTGGCCTAAGTAGTAAGTTCTAGGCCAGTAAGAGACCGTGTCTAAAAAAAGGTGGATGGGTCCTGGGAAGAAAACCTGAGTGTGACTTCTTGCCTCCCTCCATGAGCACTGCACACACAAGCACAGAAGCACACACAAGACAAGGAAAGTGAAACTGCCTCTTCCAGAAAAGAAAGGTCCAGAGTCAGCAGTCAGCCCAGACAATTAGCAAAAACAAGTGACAGGCGCCTCTTCGCAACTCAAGCTGATTCTGACTAGGAAAATCTATTTCTCACGAAATCTAATTAGTCTGGATCCATCTTCACAGTGGCCCCTCAATGGATCCCCACTGACAAGATTTCCTAGTGCCCTGATACCAGGAAGCTGCAAATGTCTTGTTTCTAATGAAATGTCAGACACGTCCCAAAGGGAGGGAAGGGTCACCCATGGTCCACCATGTCCAAAATCATGAAGTCCTCCCCTCAAAGCAGCATGGGCCAGATGCTGACTCCCCTGCCAATGGGCAACACAGGACAGAAAGAGAAGTGACTACGTGCCAAACCTTACTAAAGAAAACACCACCAGAAGCCACTTAGCTCAAAGAAGAAAGTACCAGAAATAAGCAAACAGGCTGTTGGAGTACCTTCTCAATAGCAATCATCTCTGGGTCTCTTCAGGAGGTCAGGCTGTAAGGAAGAACACACACACAGACACTCACACATGCCCACACAGACACACACACTCAAACACAAGCACACATAGCTCACACAGATACATACACTACACAGACATACACACACACACACACACACACACACACTCCTCAAGAGTAGACTGAACCTTTCTGACCCTTCTTCGTTTCTTGGGAATGGGAAGAAAACAATCCAGGCCATCCCCTATGAAGAAGGAGGTCTTTTCCTGGTAAGCACGACAGCTCAGCTTATCCACAATGGTAAAAATGTGAACAGTTGTGATAAAATTAAGTTTGTTCAATGTCCTGTCTATATCAGAAAGTTAACATCCATCAACTATACTGACACTGAAAATACATGGAACGTTCCAGAAGTCCCTTCGGAGCCTTCTATGCTGTCACTGTAAGGCCTGTTATGTTTCCACGGCTTCCACAGCAGAAGGTACAGGACAGGGGTTCTTACCCTCCTAATGTTTCCACCCTTTAACACAGATCCCCATTTGCGGAACTTGTGACTCTCCACTATAAAATTACTTTGTTACTACTTCATAACTAACTTTGCTACTGTTATGATTTGTATGTAATTATGTTATATGCCAAGGAGTCAAGACCCACAGATTGAGAACCAGTGGTACAGGCGATTACAAACTCCAGAGCTAGACCTATTGCAGACAATCCACAGTAATTCTATCTTTAAAGGTCTTTTTGTCTATAAAGCATGACGAGATGCAGGCATCTGTGCTTTCCGGTTTCGGATTCAGCATGATGAGCACACACTCTGGACGCCACAAGGAGAAGTTACCCCAGCCTGAAGCTGAATGTTCTCCAAAGTCAACCAAGGAATGGAGCCACGAGAGCTGGTGAGATGGTAGCATTTGGTCAGGTCTTGGCTTTGGCTTTGTTCATTCTGTAATAAAACCCGACACAGCGGAAACTCAAGGAGTTTCTCTTAAAAGCACCGTACCACTTCTCACAGAAAATGACCAAGAGAAAAAGCTACGTGCAGATAGATGCTAGGCCCCAACAGATTAGCCTTTGTTTCCATGTGTCATTTTAAAGAAGGTGAATGAAATGCTGTGGTCGGCTTCCATCACAGGAACAGAACAGTACTCAGCAATACTCACCGCTGAGATACCTCGGCTTCCATCACAGGAACAGAACAGTACTCAGCAATACTCACCGCTGAGATACCTCAGCAGTGACCGCTACATCAAGACTAACCCTGCGAAATGAAGGGAAAGTGGATGGAGAACTAACTAGCATTTGTACAAGAAGAAAACTCGGGCCAATCAAATGGGACCCAGCTTACTAGAAGACACAAGGCTGGTCCCATGGCAGACACAGACACAGGGCTTCAGGCCACCACCTTTCTCTGTTCCCTCCAGGCTCATCTCCTAACTCCCCTCTGCCTTCCCTGCTCTTCTACCGGGTGTCTATGCCCACCAAGCTCCAACCAGAGAAAAGAGCCACGAATGCTAAGTCAATGTTTCAAGTACCCAAATCCCTGACCCAGCTTAGAGGACATGAGCTCTCCCACATCATGATCCAGCCTCCAGCCAGAGCCACACGGGTCCTTTCCTGAGCCCCCCAACCACTGATTAACTGACCTCTTGCCTGCGAGCCCCTGCAGGAACCTCCCATGAACAGGCAGACCAGAGAAGGGTCACCTTTAGGCAGAAAACACTTACGATGTCTCATTTTAAAATCAACCAATTGCAGCCACCACCGTTTTTATTTTATAGAAAGGCCATGAACAGTTAATTGGAATGTCTGACTTACCACCTGTGCCTCCACAACATGCCAAGAGAGACACAGGCCATCTGCAGACAGAAAAATCAACCGGAAAACACAGAAGTCTAGGGAGCAAACGTGGGCACTGCTAGGAGCTAAGCAGTGGGCTGGCTGTCCTGAACTAAAAGGCACCACGCCTTTCAGTCTGTAGAATACTAAAACCAGATAGCTGAAGTGTGCTACACTCACAAAACAGAATATTATCCAATAAGAAAGTCAGCATACTTATGCATGCTACACCCTGGGCACTCCTGGATACATTCTATGCTATTCTAAAGCAGGAAGACAAAAAGGTGGGGGAGAGGGGAGGGAGCAACACACATGTATTCTTTCATTTACATAAAACACACAGGAGCTGAGGAGAAAGGGGTGGGGGAATGCCAGCTAGGGAAAAATGGACATTCTTTATAAAGGATCAAATCTCCCAAAAGTAGAGAACCAGTGACCCTGTGAGCACTCTAAAAACCAATGAATTGTGTCCTCTACCTTTTTAAGATTTATATTCTCTCTCTCTCTCTCTGCGCGCGTGCACGTGTGTGTGTGTGTGTGTATGTGTGTGTGTGTGTGTGTGTGTGTGTGTATTCAGGTGCATAAAGGCATCCACAAAGTCCAGAAGAGGGCACCTGATTTCCAGGAGCCGAGTTAAAGGTTGTGCGCCATCTGTCACAGGTGGTAGGAATCGAACTCTGGTCTCCCACAAGGGCACCAGTGCTCTTGACTGCTTGACCCTCTGACCAACCCTGGCTGTGGGCTTTAAACAGATACATTTTAAAGTACGGGAATAATATCCCAATTTAAAGTAGTTGTTTTAAGATAAGGTGCCGGTGGTTTGATGGCTGTGTCTCATCACCACAGTCAGGAGACTCGGGGGGAGGGAAGAACACGCTCCCCCTCCAAGCCACACCATATCAATGATGGGACAGAGAAAGGGGAAGCTGGTCGGCTGGGTCTCTGGCAAGGCGGGGGAGGGAATCACAAAAGCAAGAGCCACAGGGCACAGTCCATCCTGAATGAAAGGTGCTGTTGGGGAGAATGGAGGAGCAAGGTAGAAGGGCACATGCAGAAAGACACACCATGCAGAAGGGCACAGGGCAGAAGGGCACACAGGAAATGCCTGGAGAAATGGCCAAGTCAACAGACCAAGTGTCTGTCAGACATGCACCAGCTTCCTCCCAGATACGATGGAGAGGCAAGATGGCCCTGTGGATTGAAACACTGCTAGCACGCCTGACCACCTGGGTTTGACTCCAGGACCCACACAGAAAGTGAGACCTCTCTCCCACAACTGTCCTCCAATCTCACACACTCATCATGGCAGGTATGCACACAGTCAATCAATCCATGTAAAAATTAAAAAACAAAAATAAACTTACAAACATAAACTACAGAAATGAAATAAAGGGGGGAAATTATTACACAGTGGAGACAGTTAATATTTAGATTTTTTTTTTCTTCCAACTATTCAGGGGATTTAAAACGACAGGTCTCTCAAAGAGACAAGGGACCTGAAAGGTTGAGGGACTGAGTGATAGGGTCTTGCTCTTCTGAGAAGATAATTTTAATTTTTAAATCATTCAGTTGCTGCTGATTTGTTTAATCAAAACTTTTCTTAATTCCTTTATTTCTGTGTCTTGGGGCACTCAAGGCTCAAACTTCCCCAAGCAGAGTCTCGTTCCCCATACCATAATCCCCCCATCCGCCATGACAGAAGACAGCCCCAAACTGGCAGTGGGAGAAAGAAGCGACTCACTTCGTCCAGCCCGCACAGGAAACAAATACAAGGCAACCGGCCCCGCTTCCAATTCCAGCTGAAATCGCAGCCCTAAATGTATTCTCCTTTGCACTTTTTCCCCTCGTCACATCTGAAAGGGGTCAGTGGCTCCAAGGAGGTCTCCCCTTCCCAACTTTTATTGTCGGTTTCTAGCTGTGACCGGCTTGTAGCAAGGATGCTTCCTAACCCTACACCCAGGGAGCCGGGGGTCAGCAGCGCCTCTGGTTAATTTTGCACTGAGAAGAAAGAGCCCCGGGTCCGGGTAGAGATGTCTGACCTTCTGTGGGCCCCCTACCCCCCGCCTGCTCATCTCTGCTGCCTCAGCCAGAGCAGCCTGCCAGTCAAGTATCGTCTTGCTGTAACAAATTACTCCTAACCCAGGATTACTGCGCTTTCCAAATCCCTCCTAGAGAGCAAGGAAATAAACATTCTCTCCCAGGACTCTGGCCCAGTTGTTCCCCTGGTTAGTAATCCCCAGCTCTATTTGCTTCTCCTGCGAGCTTCATCTGGGAGGTCTACCAGGTCAGCTAGGCCATCCTGACCCGCTCTGCTCTCCCAGGCACACTGAATGTCTCAATTGTCCACCGGGCCCAAGGATGAAGGCGGGCTTTCTGTCCCCAGACACGGCTCAGGATGGTTCTCTCTGCTCACACATTTCGATCTGCCTACAGACAGACTGCCCCGATTCCAGTCACCCCAAATTCCTTCCTAGCAGTCCACAAGGATGAGCCCCCACCCAGCTGCTCTGTGCAGGCTAACACCCAGTGCCTAGGAAGCAGGGCTATGCCCCAGGGGTGACAGAGCGTCTGGGGCCGGGCTTAATGGGGTAACAGGGCAGAGGAAGGGACGGGGTTGCAGGCTGCATTCAGAAGTGCCCTTGGGGCCCCGGCCTGTGGCTTCCCTTCATAAACTAGCAGGAGAAATTTCGAGCACAATAAGCTCATTGGGAAAAGGAAATACAGTTCTGTTCACTTCCAAGTCACCTCTGAAACACTGGGAGATTCCGGGCACTTCAGACACACAGGGTTGTTGAGGATTTTTTAATTGTATACACAGCCGGGCCTGTATACAGTGAGGAGCAAAGGGCAGAACAATGGGTCTTATAATCAAAGGGGGCGATAAGGAGATAAGGATCACAGGAGCTGCTCTAAGTGCGACTTTCAAAGAGGGGCAGCACATGGCTGACAGCAAGCTCCTTGACACATGATCAACAAGGAACACACATCACACGCCTGCCTCCTCAGAGAACAAACCCAGCCGAAGACGAAGAAGAGCTGGCCTTAGGTCCAGCTAGGAACTTGGAACCTGATCCAGAGTTCCAGCTTCATGCTCTTGTTTAGGCAGGGGCTGACCACTCTGCTCTAGGGGACACATTGCCTCTTTAGATCAACTTTTTCTCTTCCTTTAGGGTTTAGAACCTAGCTAGAGAAGGAGCATTGACCATCAGTAGTTAACCACTTAGCTGACCAGTATGTCCTCCGGACAGGCAGACTCAAGTCCAACAGCACCAAGATCTCTCTTTCTCCCTGGGGTCTTCACTATTTGTAGCAAGAGAATTTCCCAGGCTTTGGTTCATTTGTGATCCCAATCAGTCATGACCATAGAACCTGGTCCCATGTACTCCCAGAACTCCCAGGAATCCAGCAGACAAAGACAGAGTGGGGGACTCAGGCCAAAGAGGACTTGGCCCAAGATCTACCTTTTTAACCACACAACTTGGTTCCTGGGCTCTCCTGGCCCAAACTACCACTGTCCCCATGTGCACATGTACAACCTCTCCAGCACACACACACACACACACACACACACACCTTCTCTCTCCATCATGGAGCTGACTGGCATAAGGTTCTAGAAGGATCAGGCCAAATAAAAACATCTAAGTTAAAATTTCTCTAGCGTCGAGGCTACACCATAGCAGTGGTAAAAGGCTTGCTTCGCCTGCATGAGGCCCTGGGTTCCACCTCCAGCACTGAGGAATGGGGCAGGGCCAGGAGGCAGGAGGCCTCCCTAATTCTGTCTTGGATGACACAGAAGGGCAGCGCATGCAAACCCAGGGGTATGAGGGCTCACTGGGAAGCTGGGTTCCTGGTTGGTAACTCCAGCGCCCCGGACATACATCTTTACTTCTGTCAGATTCTGAACCCTTGCCTGTAACATGAGGATAGCAGCGTGGGTGGTAACAGCATCCTCTTACCAGGTACCTAAGAGTCAGGGAAGAGTGGCTGACCCACCAACTAGGCTCCATGAGGCATGAGCTAGTCTTACACATGTATGTTCATCAACACACGCTCTCATCACTGGGAGGAAATATTCATTTGATATGCACATAGACTCTGCCCAGATGCCAGGCTGCCCAGGTTTGTGTGCCTGATTCAGCAACTAGCTGGTAATCCAGCCTTCTTACCCACGTACAAATGGGCAAGTCAGAAATTATTCCTTCCCTTGTTTCAAACAGACCTTACTTTCTCTCCTTCGGCTCAGAAATGAGTTTGGCCTTGAGAATTCAACACCAATTGTCTAAAGTTCCCCAGTCACCCGAGTGGAGGCAGCAGCACCACTCAGGTTATGAAGTTTAATGAAGTCCCAGCTGTAGAACTGGCAAGTACGGCCCAGTGCCTACTGGGCTACAAGTGAGTTAGCATCACCCAATCTAATGGACCTGTAGAGTGACCTACTGCAGACACAGCCCAGAGACTGTCACACTGACACCGGCCGAGAGAAGTGCTGCCTCAGCAAATTCTCCTCAATGGCAATTTATGCGCTGCCTTAACACCTGTGTGCCCAGAACACCCCAGGAGTCCAGGCCATGCCACCGCAGAGTCTCCTTGCTCCTGCACCACTGAGCCATCCCCACCTTCTGCAACTGGATTAATTGGGCCCACTGTTAGGAACAGTACCTAAAGCTGGAGAACGAATCAGGAGCTCGCAGGCACTCGGAGGCAGGCTCGACCCAAGTCGCCTGAGAAAAACCGACTGAGTCGCTAATGCTGCCATTCGGAAGAGCTGAATGCTTTAAGAAAGGCCACTGAAGGGGACCATCCAAAGGCAGGTAAGCAGAGGCTTCCTTGTCAGGAAAATGAGAACACAAACAAGCAGCCATCTCTGGGGGATCTTGTAGAAATCAAAGGCTTGGCAAGGGGTCTGGTGCCTGGTGAGTGCTCCACAAATGCCAGCTATTATAATATTAGCTCACTATTATATCTCAATTAATATAATCAGCATCATCTGAAAATCCCCTGAGCCACTGCAAGATGCTCAATCACCTAAGCAGTAAGTACCAGACAGATACACTGCACAGTGCCCCAAGGGGACAGAACACTTCCCTGGTTTAAAAAAAAAAAAAGTATCAAACACATTCTAGCTAACTAGCCTCCAGCTCTTCCAGCCCCATGCCATATCCGCTCATCCACCCAGACTTCTGATTAAGCGGGATGCTCCTCTGTGTTTGGGTGATTCCCAGGTACCGCAAGTTCAGCTGCAGGCCCAGCACTCCCGTTTTCTTGCTGTCTCTCTTTCTGCAACCGCCCTGCACACTTAGAGATGTGGTACAAATGTTTGCAAAACCATCTGCGTTTTACTCGTGTCCAACACGCTTTGCACACAGCAAGTACCCAGGACACAAGTAGGCACATGGGAGCACAAGCTGGCCCACAATGCACTGGGTTCAACACAGCAGCAGCTGTTCACGGCCATGCAGAAACCACACCAACTCATCAACCCAGAGAGGTTCTGCGATGTGCAAGAAACAAAAAAGGGGAAAGGAACGAAAATTTGCAAAGGAAACTTGTCACCCTTCTCCCTGGCCATAGGTCAAGGTTTTCTCTTCTTCATCTTTCCTCCAAGATGTCAATATGATTGAAAAATCCAAGCTAATAGAAAGATTGTCTAAAGGAGGGTACACAGTTGGGGAAGAAAAATTCAAAAAATCATGGAGTACCCTGGCCTGGCTTGACACCATAAGGCATAATAAAAACAAGGGTCAACCATTTAGCACCCAGTGCACAACAGACTGCCAGCCCCTTTCAATCCAGAGCCTGGCATGGATTTCGTCTGCATGGACAATGGTTGCCAAGCATGGGGAATGCAAAATCCAGCCAAGGGAGAGGGGAAATGCCCAGAATGTACCCATGTGGGGATGTAGCTCGAAGTGTGGCTTACAGAGGGAAATCAGGGAAGCTCCTGTGTGACTCTCAGCCACCAACAACTTCCTAAAAGAACAGTTAGCCCCCTGAGCCTTGATTTACTCTGCCATCACATGGTGGATAAAAGCTGCCCATCATCACATGGTCAGTGCTCAAGAACCAGCTCTCCTAGGGCACAGTTGTTATTACGAGGCTGACATTTGCTACATTTGATGGGTTGGGCAATAGTGTCAATAAGACCTTTTAGTTCCTCTTGCCGTCCAGCAGGGCAGTATGCCATCTGAAATCCATTCCCTAGGGTTGTGGCGGCATGTGTCCTATGACCCTAACACACGGGAGGCTGAAGCAGGAGGGCCTGGAGTTCAATGAGCCTGGGCTCCCATGAAGACTCCGTCAGAAGAAAAAAAGGAGTAGAAAGTGGAGATCTGGGTAGAAAGGGGTAGGGAAGAGAAGGGAAGGGATGGTTGGGTTTGTTTTCTAAGTGGCAGAAACCAAAAGGGAAACTGAGTGGTGGGAAAATGCACAGCAAGGGAGCGAAAGGATTAGGACATCTGCAGTCTCGCTGTAAGGAGCGCCCTGTGACATCCTACCCAGTTTTTCCCTAGTGAACATTTCAGACACAGGTGGGAGATAGCTCAAGTAGCCCAAAGTCTTGGGATTGGATGTGAGGGTCCTAAGGGCAGGTGCAGGCTCCTCTCACCAAGGACCTGTGAAGGTGTGGACTATCTCTTTAGGCCCCACTGAACACTGAGCAAATGTGTATTCATTCCAGAGCCTGAGGGTCAGGTGACCTGGATGGCCACACCTGGTTCTCACCCAACTTGCTATATGGCAGTGAGCAGGGACTCAATCTCCTTGAACTCTGTAATTATAAAATAATTTCTCCTCGGTAAGCAACAGTTATGGCAGAGCCTCAGGACAGACTCCGTGAGGGTTCCCTGCTCTATGCTACATGCCCTCCCCACCCAGCGGAGTCTTGGTCACCACATCTATAAAACAGAGACAATGATGCCCCGCCCCCAGGGCTGTGGGGAGCACTAAAAGAGCTGAGGCAACTGAAAGCCATGTGGACCACATAAGCTCACACCGTCACTAGTGTGGGAACACAGCTGTCCCCACAGGTAGCACTGGAATCTGCTGCCATCATCTTGGTGGCAAAACATGCTGCTTCAGGCAAAGCCAACCTGGTCCTCCAGCCTGAAGCAGGGATGGCGGCATTGAGAAGGGGGACTTGGAAATGAGGTGGGGTGGGGGAGCTGCAGGCAGACTTCCAGGCAGGAAGGTCACCACACAGCCTGAAGTAGAGTCCACACACACCCAGTGACGGACAGGGAGGCTTTCTGCAGGCTCCAAGATGGCACCCACTGAGTCCTAGCCGGCTGCCTGCCCCTTAGCACGAAGGCCACTGCTTCTGCCTCCCATTCTACCCCAGCTGTCAATCAGGAGTGTTCTTAGGTCTTAATAGCAGGTGACACAGATGCTAACGTGAATGGCAAGATGACACATTTGCCCTCGCTGACCTCATTATCTTCAGGCTCCAACGATTCATTAGTGAGAACAACACATTGTCCATACCAACTTGTAAAGACTGTGCTCAGACCACAGCTCCCCCAGCACGGTCAGAGCAGCCGTCGAGCACCACCTAGCATCCCTGCTCTTACAAAAGGGCAAAGGTGTCAACTGTGCACAACAACAGCTCAAAGTTCTACAACAAAGAAACTTACAAGGGTTTCTGGCCCTGTCTGCAACCAAATGGAAACTGGTCTCCCCCAGGTTATCCCAGTTAAAACCGGAATGACTCAGCTGACTTTAAGGAGCGGTGGCTGAAACTCACAGGCAAATGTGCTGGGCCACCCATGTGACAACGTCCACAAAGCCCTGTTGTTCACTGCTTTAAAAAGGAAAGTGTGGCCATTTGACACTGTCCTCTGGGTGGTAGGATTACAGAAAACTCTTGCTTCTTTGGTCCTTCTAAGATAATATTTTGACAGCTAACTGTCGCCGGCATGGTAGCATACCTGTAACCCCAGCACTTGGGAAGGAGGGGGGGTCAGGAGTTCAAGGTTAGCCTTTGTCTGCTTGAGAAAGACGTGTTGTGTATGATGTTTGATTTTCTGAACACCATAACTTATAAAAGAGGACATAAGAAGTAAGAAGGGCTAACAAGAAAAATGACATTTAAATTTGGCTAAAAAAAATCCAAATGGGTCCATTACGCTACCTCAGAGGAGTCCTATGTCAGAGACAAGAGGGTCAGTATCCACTCAGACCTTGTATTTGCTTCCCCAGAAGGCCTGACGAACAAGGACTCGTCCCTCTATTGTCAAATCACCAAGAGACAAGCAGGACCGATGGTATCGACCAATGCCTCACCCCAGACCCTACCAGAACCGCAGCTTCGAGCCTGTTAAGAGGTCCCTGCAATGTCAACACAAGAATGTATTTACTTCACATTGTGTCTGCCCACAGTCTGAGGTGCATGACATTCTAGTCATCTTCCACAAAGGTGACTTGGTAGAGGAGTCAAGTACAAGAACGCTCTGCAGGGCTGTTCTACCCAAGATGGTTCCAATGTCATGACCCACGTCTCACCAGCCCCGGAAAACTACTGGGCTGTACCTCACTCTTGTGCCTACTGTGAACCTTGCTCTACCTGTCCTGTCATAAACTTGGTGACTGAAGTGACTTCCCAGTTTGCATTGCTGCCTCCTAGAGCCACATCCTGCTCAAGTACCTTTTCCCAGCAACCCACAGCATGCCAGCAAGCACTTGGTATACAGGAGCTACCCAGGGGACAGTCTACCCCAAAGGGGGTCCTTCCACCAGAGGGCTCAGGAGAATGCCTGCAGGCACAGCTCAGGGGTCCTCCACCCATCTTTCAACCAGCAGGTTAACAGCTTGCAGACTTCACTGCTCAATCCAGCATGCTTGAAGCATAACTGTCCAAAAGAGACAACAGAAAACAGGGCAACACACCTGTGAGGGCAGCCTGGAATTTAGTCACAAGGCACTCTTCACCGAACACCTTCTGTGTGGCAGACTCTGGGCAAACACTGAGCAGAGCTCATGTAATTTTCACAACCTCGGATGACATAAATGTGTCTGTTACCTCCACAGTTAGGATGAGACTCCAGGAGCAACTCGTGTCCAGTGACCCAACACTGGGCCTGCTCTGCAATGCGCACCTCAGAACCACGTGTTGACTAACTAACCATCACCCCGTGCAACTCTCTGCAGCCCTCTCAAATACACTGACCAGGGCAACAGTGCTTGAACAGACCAATAAATACACATCTTCTTAGGAGATTCTACCTACAAGGCACCTGTCCATTAGGGAGGACATTGACCATAGAAGAGAAAGTCTGCTGACAGGAAAAACCATGTCCAGGAGAACAGCCTTCCCCTTGGCTCAACTGCAATGGACCAAATCAAAGAGAACCCCCACGCTGGCCCCTGGCTGCTTCTCAGCCAGGCTCCCACCAGATGAAGCAGAATCCTTCCCCTCTCAGTGACTGCAGAAGTCTCACAAAGAACACATCACAGGACAAACAGGGAACAAGAATGCCCAGCATCTGCTCCACTGTTAAGCGGCTCCTGCTTCTTCCTCTGTATCATAGGATAATGTCTGTTTCTACCCGTCTCAGAGTGTCCCTTCGCCAAGCCGCCACTGCTGGCTCTTGGACATTACACAGACAGCCCAGGCTCTGCCTGGACACCATTCCCCACCAGTGGGGCTCATGTCTCTCCAGTTTGGGAGTGTCTTAGGAATGAATCCCAGGGAACCATGAGAATTGCTCAGGAGGCTAGCTTGGCTTCATAGCAGACAAGTATCTGCGTGCTGTTGGTTATGTCCCATGCAGAAGGGACAAAAAAAATGTAAGGTCCTGGGCTGGGCATGGGGCGAGAAAGTAATGCTACATAAATCCCTCGCCAGTAACTCTGCAAACTGAGCTAAAACCCTGTTCAGTCCTCGGCTTGTGAGTTTGGGGCAGCAACAGATCCCACTCACAGAGCTAACAGGCAGTCCAGGCTGCTGGCGTTTATGCTGGAGTTCCTGTGTAGGGGACAGTAGCATTAAGGGCATAACCATCCGATGAGCGAGGTGGCAATGAGGGGAGGGTACAGGTGCAGGACATTATGAAGGTAAATCAACTCCTTCCTGTCTTCCCTTTCTGCAGTCAGAGTAGATGACATGACACGCCCTCCAGCAAATGGCGGATTTAACTCCAGTGGAAGCCCCCTTTCCATGGCCAGGGCAGATGACCCGCCCTCCAGCAAATGGCGGATTTAACTCCAGTGGAAGCCCCCTTTCCATGGCCAGGGCAGATGACCCGCCCTCCAGCAAATGGCAGAATTAACTCCAGTGGAAGCCCCCTTTCCATGGCCAGGGCAGATGACCCGACCTCCAGCAAATGGCGGATTTAACTCCAATGGAAGCCACCTGAGATGGACAGGCGCGAACCACGGATTCCCGACGGTGCCTCCTAATGCTGCCTGAGCTCCAGGGTGCTTGCCTGGGCCTGCCACCATCTCACAAGAACTGGACCATAGACCCACTCTTGAGCGCTACACAAACAGAGCAGGAACACTCCGCCCTGTCAGAGGAGAACAAGTTATCCCTGCCCTTAGGACCCGGGCACACACCTAATTCCCCAGGAAACAAATTCCTTGGGTATCATTAAGTTTATTATGAAGGAAAATAAAAGCAAATGTATAAAGCATGACGTAGCTTGGTCCTGATGCTCATGAATGCATTCCCATCAGGCAAGCAGGTGTCATCAGTAAGCCCCTGCCTGAGCCCAGCCCATCATCAACCGGTGACACCACGCTCTGTCATAAGCACATGGTACTCCCTGCTCCCAATCTCTCTCACTTTCTTGGCTTTGGATTTTTAATAAAGAAGGCTCATCGTGCAGAAAAGACCAGCAGAGCCCAGACACAGTGCCAGGCCGAGTGCGCTCCCATTCTGGCTCAGGCTAATAATAAATAATAATACTTTGTGCTTCTGGGATGCCTTTCATCTGAGGATTTCAAAGTGCTCTGAAAACATTAGCTAATTATTGCTCGCAGAATTCTGCGAGACAGAAGAGTAAAGAATGAGAAGAAAAGGAAAAGAAAATAACCCTTGGGATTGCTAACATCCAGGGATTCCAAACTCCCCCAAGTCTAGGTCTTAAGGGCTATGGGAGGAGGGACCACTCACTTAAGGCAGAGGGAGGAGGGCCCACTCACATAGGGCTGAGGGAGGAGGGATCACTCACTTAGGGCTGAGGGAGGAGGGTCCACTCACTTAGGGCTGAGGGAGGAGGGCCTACGGCTGAGAGAGGGGCCACTCACTTAGGGCTGAGGGAAGAGGGACCACTCACTTAGGGCTGAGGGAGGAGGGCCTACTCACTTAGAGCTGAGGGAAGAGGGATCACTCACTTAGGGCTGAGGGAGGAGGACCTACTCACTTAGGGCTGAGGGAAGAGGGATCACTCACTTAGGGCTGAGGGAGGAGGGCCTACTCACTTAGGGCTGAGGGAGGAGGGATCACTCACTTAGGGCTGAGGGAGGAGGGCCTACTCACTTAGGGCTGAGGGAAGAGGGATCACTCACTTAGGGCTGAGGGAGGAGGGCCTACTCACTTAGGGCTGAGGGAAGAGGGATCACTCACTTAGGGCTGAGGGAGGAGGGCCCACTCACTTAGGGCTGAGGGAAGAGGGATCACTCACTTAGGGCTGAGGGAGGAGGGCCCACTCACTTAGGCCTTTCTAGGCTCTGGAGCTGACACCCAATACCAAGCATAGACTTACATTCTAGAAAAACCTTTGGCCTTGAAATGAAACCTTGCAAAATTGTCATCAGACAGCCTAAATCTGGTCCCAGGCAAAGAAACATTCATAATGTAATTACCAGTGAAGGACCCTCTGAGGGAGGATCCCTGGACCTCAGTCCCTTGCCATATCCATGGCAGGGGCTTTACAGCTATGGGGTCACACAGCATTGGGAGAGGAACGCACAGCAAGGACATCCCACACTTCAGGATTTCAACCAGCAGTATTTCAGCCGGAAGTCAACCTAGAAGTCGGTAACACCCTCTCTACCAATCTCAACCAACAGACCAGGCTCCTCTGGGCCCATCCTTTTGGTACACACATCCGTTCTTACATGTAGAGAGAACAGGTTTTGGACTCCAAGTTTCAGCAAAATATGGGAACCAGAGAGAGGGGCACCTGAATACACGGGGACCTTTTGCATGTACTACTTCCCACAGATTAGTTAAAAATTTATGAATACGGTGAGCTGAAGATCAGTGTTCTATGAGAGAAAAATGTTCCGATCCTCCTCAAGCACTTAAACTAACCCCAAAATACACAAAGCAAATATTCCCTGGATAGACTCTTAACGAAGTGCAGAACCGAACGGCTGAGCTAGGCAGGTGCTTGTATGTAAATGATAGGGCTTCTGAAAGAACTGGCTACAAGTTAATGGACCCTCTGCCAGCTCGACACCCAGCAAGCCCTTTCATCATAGAGAAGAGAAATTTCAGTTTGGGTCCTGACGAAATTACCTGTAATTCCAAAGGCCTCATATCTCCTTCCTAAAATGCCTCTGCTCTCAGCGTCCAGCCTTTCTTCCTTCCCCGCGGCCTTCACACAAGTTCAGACCATCATCCTAACCTCCCACCCCCGCAGATGAATCCCTGGCCCACTGCAGGCAATCAACAAACTCTGCTCGACAAATTAAGAAAGCATGAATACTTCCCAAACCCAGCTACGGTCTGGCTCCCATGTTTACGATGGAGCACTCAGCCGTGGTGAACATTCCAACAGCCGGACCTAGCCCACTCTCTGAAAGCAGTTATTTCCCAAAAGTTCCAGACTGAAGGAGTCACTAGGAGACCACCTAATGCTACATCTGCATGGATGCTCTTCCCTGAACAGTCTGACTTAATGGAACACAGTGCAATCGAGACATTAGGCCATTCTGATGAGCAGCAGAGTTTGGGGACCACTAACAAAACTCTCACGATGAGCGTGCAATAGCCGTAACTGCAGAGAGTGTAGGAGACATACAGGAGCTGGGGGAGCACGGGGTTTAGGCAGTACAGAGAAGTAAAGACATTTGTGAGAGAGATGCCCAGATGGCCTTCAGAACATTCTTCTTGCCTGGCCCTTCTCAGAATGCCAAGCCTTTCTTTGCCAGTGTCTTTCTTCTGGCAAGTCTGAAAGTTCTATTTATCTGCCAAGTTCAGGTATCACACTTTTTCCAGTCTCTGAGGAACAATGATTCCCACTCTACCCCTCCAGGTCCTTGACCATCAAGCATCAGCTAAAGCTGGGTGTCCTCAGGATGGGAACTGTGTGGGCCTATAGGCAGGGAGCCTGCATTCAAAGCCACCTCCTACTGCTGACTAACTTGATGACTTTGGTCCAGGTCTTAAACTCCCTAGTTTCAGTTACATCACTCATAATCTGGCCTCCGTGGACTCCCACACTCATATATACGTACTCACACATGCACAGACATAAATAAAAGTAATAAAAATAAAATATTTCCCCAGGGTCAGGCAAGATGGCTCAGGAGGTGAACCATATTGCCTGAGTTTGATTCCTAGGAACCACACAGGGTAGAAGGAGAGAACTACCCCCACGTTATCCTTTTTTTCCTTCTGGTTTTTCAAGACAGGGTTTCTCTGTAGCTTTGGAGCCTGGCCTGGAACTAGCTCTTGTAGACTAGGTTAGCCTCGAACTCACAGACATCTGACTCCCGAGTGCTGGGATTAAAGGCGTGTGCCACCACCAGACCCAAGTTATCCTTTGACCTCCACTTGAGTGCCACATATATGCACACATGTACATATACACATGTGCACACAGACATGCATAAACAAATAAATACAAAAATGCATGCATGCATACATACATACATAGAAGGAAACCTATCCATATGATTCCAATCTTCTGAAAGTCGAGGGAACCCTGGTTCTAACTCTTGGGAAGCCAGAGGCACCATGAGTCGGGGCTACTATCACAGAGAACTACAAAGACATTGGGCTTTGCACACTTGTCCTTGGGGGTGAAGGATCTTGCCTAGCTGCCCTACCCCAGCAAATGGCGTCCAAGAGCAATCGCAGAAGCCAGCTCCGATAGAATCTGCCAGCAAAGTTCCCAATGCCATTCTCCAACTAGAAAGGACAACCATGAAAATGGAGTCACTGTAGCCCTTGGGTGTGACACAGAGGGAAGTGGTCAGGTCAACGGGCTGAAGAACCAGCACCCATCCCTGCACGAAAGGTAAATGGACTCAGGCCTCATCTTTTACAGTCTCCTTAATTACCTAAAAGAAGAACAGTCCGTGCTCCAGAGCGAGCTGGAAGACCCTTTCATCTCTTCCTTTGGCTCCCCCGGGGAGCTGCAACAGGTTTTCTTAAATGTATGAAAGAATCTGTCCAGGAATGCTATCTTTAATTTACCATCCTCTAAGGAAAATGAACCGAGAAGCAAAACAAACCTGACAATGGCCCTTTACAGCTTTAAACAGAGACAAAAAACGAAGACCCTGCCAGCAAAGTCCCGTGGGCACTGGCTGGCCTGGGAGGGCAGCAATACCTCCCTCAGGGGGGCCACTTTCAGGGAGCATTTCCTCACTGGCCAGGATGTGTCCCCAGAGCTTAAGAGAATCCCTCCCTAGGGGTTGGCATCTACTATTTCCTAATGAATTTCTCCAAGTTTTGGTCTGCTGAGAGCAGGAGATGCCTTTCCCACGAGGTGATACTTGGGTATCTAAAATTAATGCAGCTGGGTCTTCAGAGCCAAAAACATCGGAGGATTTCCTTGTGATAAAGAGGTGGGAAGGACGTGTGGGGACCTTACAAAAAGGAACTCAACTCAGAGAAAGCATAGGCTTGCCCAGGCCAGTATCCACACCCCATTAGAAAAGAGGGTTACCCTGCAATCACATATGCGGAATCATGGGGACAAGCAAAGGGACAGAAGCCACTGCATCCGGAGTCATCACTGTACAGAGATGTCCACACTGAGTAGGCCTGTGCACTCAGCACTTAACCTGGCCAAGGCATCAGCCAGCCTTGGGGACATAAGGATCAGCACAGCAATACGAGACACTCCAAATTATGAGTCCCCAAAGAAGGAGGGGGAAAAAAGCAGTTTCCACATATGTGATGGCCACCAAGGGTCTTTTAGGTTGAATGTGCATTAGAGGAAAACAAAAAACAAACAAACAAACAAACATCTCACCAAACCTGTGGTTTCCCAAAAGGCAAGGACTACAGAAGGCTGAGCTAATGAATCAAATATTTGGATACATCAAATGATAACAGTCCAGGTGGCATAGAGTTGTGTCAAAGATCATACAGGGGTGTTCCCAGGAAGAGAAATACTAAGGAAATCTAGTGGGAATTCTGGCCCACCGTGATGACATCAGATTAAAGACCCTGCAGGAGGAAGCGGCTACAGGATATCAGAGAGACAGTTGAGTCCAGGAGGGCAAGAGTAAAAGGCAGTGAAAGGAATCTAAGGGCATTCTGGATACATCCCAGAAAGGGATCCACGGCAGTGTAACAAGGATGACCATCTCCAGATGGGACTCGTACACCAAATAGTGTCAGAGACCAAGGTCGGAGACAAAGGAAACCACTCAAACGTGGTTTTGGAGGAAAATCTAAGGCAAAGCATTAAAGAGCTTTGTAAACTGAACAAACTCTAGACAAGTGTCTTCAAGACTCTGCGGAGAACAGGCTATGGAGCTGTCGCTGTTGCTTTCAATGTAATTCCCTTCCTAGTTCTCAGGTCCAAGGCCCAATAGTAGCCAAGCCACCTGCTCAGGCGGGCTCTGGGTCCCGCCAGAATTTAGAAGCGTCCAGTTAAATGGGAACCAATGATGAATTGCAGAAATCAGAAGGACAGGCCGACAGCAATCCTCAGCATCGGGATGCGGATGCTTCAAGGGTGCTGATCACACTGGGAGCCCTCTCCTCACCAGACCTATTCCCCACCCCACCGCACCCCGTGCACACCCTTTTCCCACATTCCCACATGCCCGAGAGAAGGAAAGAGGGAGATCAGCCTGAATCCAATGGAGATGCAAATGAAGCCCGTTTTCAATGTTAAGTGCAAGTCCAGGAAACCAAGGTGGAATCACTGTTTACTCCAGCCCCGGTGATGCTGTCGCCACGCGGCACAACCTCCAGTCAAGCTATTAACTTGAACGTTGAACTTCACAGCCTGGCTGTCTTCCTCAGCCTTCCTTTTGATGTTTCCTCCAAAGCAAAAGATCAAAGGCTTTGAGTGTGGTGAGGGGAAGTCCCAAGCTCTTAGCCTAGCAGCCTCTGATATATGTTAAAATCCTGGCCAAAAGAGGAGCAGGCAGGAGAGGGAACCAGCTCCTGAGAGGCCTGGGGTGGGCAGGCAGCTCACAGAACAAGGCCAGGGAAGGAATGAGGTCACCGGTGACAGAGACATCAGGGACATATATTGCAGGTGCTTGGAACTCACAATACCCCCCCAAAAGGAATCAGTCTTGCTAGATGTCATGCACTCTCACAACACACCCTGCAAGAGCCAAACCCTGTTCCAAAGGGTCTTGAATTCACCATGAACCTCCGCCCATCTCCCAAGAAACGTGAACAGACTGGGGAACCGGGTGCTTGCTGTCCCAAGCACCAAGGGGAAAGCTGAACTGAATAATCACAGCAGGTAGCACAGGGTGACAGAGATGCCAGCGCTATAGAAAAGAAATGTAAGTTTAAGATCACACAGCACAGCCCTGACCTCGAGCTTTGGTTGGGGACTATGAAGACCCTTCCCCTTCCTCCTAAGGTTGTGACACACCTAGGGTGGGAAGGAAGAGGACCAGGAAGCCTGGATGAGAGCCTGCACAGGGGCCCAGCTCAGTAACAGGGAAGCAAGAGGTTGGAGGAGCTGCACAAGGAAATGTGGTCAAGGGTGGGCAGAGGCCAGCAGCCGCATAGAGTTTCCAGCCATCCGCCAAACTCGGAGCCTTATACTCTGATTCTGTAGATATGCTACAAATGCTTATACATAAAGAAACACCTCAAATTCCAGCAGATGATGCTTTGGATGAAGACTTAAACAGATTTTTTTTTTAAAAAGTCTGGGTTATGGGTCCCCCCTGAAGAAAGGCTGGGACAGTCCTTAATCCAGACCCGTCCATGCCAGCGTAGATCCAGGTCTGTGCACTCTGATGCCACCCTGATAAGCATAGCGAAGCGGGAGATGGGCACTCAATTTTTGGCATTTTGTTCCGTGTTGGCTCCCACCACTGAACTGTGCAGAGCGGGCTCCAGAGGATTCCAGAGCACCCCACCCCTAGCTATGCCTGTTGACACCCGAGAATGGACTGGAAATACAAAACCCAAGATTTCAACTGAGCAAACAAAACAAGCCTATCTCTGGCCCCTTTCCACTTTTAGAAACAGAAATTTGGCTAACGGGATAAAATAGAGAAATTCTTGTGGGACGACTCTCACTATGGACAGAATGTGCTGTTTCCCAAGTTGTCTCTCCTCCTGGGTTCCATTTTATTTCTTACAATAAAAGTCTCTAAAAGGAATCAAGCCCTGAGGGCCAAATTTATCCTCATTCTCTGCAAATCCAGCCGTTTCTTCCTCCAGGACACCAGTAGAACCTGCCTCCTCCCCTGCGGTCAGGGCCCAGCCGTATCCTATGGAGCCCTCCTCCTCCCTCCTTCATCCTCTGAGGACAGCCTGCACCAGGCTTGGCTGTTATTCTTGGACCACTGCATTCGGTATTTAGACAATAACATGAGGCCCAGAGGCCTGAAGGAAACAGGCTAAAATGAAGTCACCAACCATAAACAAAAGCCCTTCCTAGCTCACCTTGCACTTTCTTCTCGTCCTTTCTCTGCCCAGGCATCTCTGGGAAACATGACCAGCGCTGAGCACACGACTTGTTCGCCATTCTCCAACCTGCCAGGAACTCCTAGGGCAAGGCTCACTGCTAGGGTAAGGCTCGCTGCTAGGGCAAGGCTCACTGCTAGGGTAAGGCTCACTGCTAGGGTAAGGCTCGCTGCTAGGGCAAGCATAGCAGTTCCATGTCAAACCCTGTGCAATCCCAGAGGCAGGGAGGGCATGAAGGAGAGGCCATGCAGTCACGAACCAGTGCTCTGCTAAGGGTTTCCAAAGGACAGAGCGGAGCCCAGCAGGCCACGCCTATGGTGAACACAGGAGAAAGAAGTAAAATGTTGCCATTCTAAGCTCTCATCCACTGTGAGAGAATTAAATAGTGAAGAGATGCTACACCTACACAGTAACCTTGGGAACAGCAGCAGATTCACCTCTGGCCCACCCTAAGAACCCACCTTTCTCCCCAAACAGCACCATGGCAACTGTTGGGATGGATCCCACCCCCAGCAACTTCATGATGCGACACCAGACAAACTGAATAGCAGGGCCAGGCCATGAAGAACACCAGCTTAAACACTAAGATCCTCCTCCACCCACGCATCCATCTGTCCACCCATCACCTACCTACACACTCATCCATCTATCTACCCATCCACCCACTCACCCATTCATCCATCCTCTCACCCACACCACTGACACATCCATCCTTCTGCCCACTCATCCATCCATGGTTGACTCAGCAACTCCCAGGTACCAGGAAGTATGTCAGGAAAATCATCAGACACCCCTGCCCCCACCCCACCCCCTTCCCTTGAACAACCCCTTCACAACAGACACTTTACACAGAAGCCATATCCCGAGATCAGGAAGCAGCCTGAAAGAGCTCAACTGTGCAAAGGCCCACTCCTGACAGTACCCTCCAAGCTGTGTGGGAAGCCCCGTGTCTATTGTCTGCAGACGTGGGAAATCACAGCTGGCAGAGGAGGCATGCCATCCCAGCTCGAGACAGAGCGGCCTTGCTGGAAGAAGTGGGGTTTCTGAAAAGGGAATTCTGTCACCGCAGCCAGCTGCTATCTCTGGCTGATGACCCTATTAACCTTTTGATCTGAAAAAAGACTCGGGGGCCTTAAAGCAGTGCTGTCCTTTTGACTGCACATCCTGCAGGGAAAGGAGAAGCAGAGAGCTGTGCACCCTGGCTTCCGCACCCACCAGCAGCCCACCGCGGCTTCCTGACATACAGATAGCGGTGCCCCCTTATCTGTGTTTCTTCACTTTCTGAAGTGTCGGTGACCCCCAATCAGTCATGGTCCAAAAATATTAAATGGAAAATTCCAGAAATAAATTTTAAGATTTAAATAACTTCTATTATAATGACTCATTATAATTATTCTGGTTTTGCTATTGTCGTTCTTGACCTGTTGCTGTACCTTAATTTATCAGTTGAGCTTTAGCAACTGTGAATTATAGAGAACTTACACTAGTGTGCGTTATACAGGGAACACGGAGTGCATACTAGGGAAAGTACGATAGTGCGTTATAGAGAACATGCACCAGCTACTGCATTATAGGGAGTGTGCAGTAGTGCAGTATAGGGAACATACAGTGCATTATAGGGAAAGTACGATAGTGCGTTATAGAGAACATGCACCAGCTACTGCATTATAGGGAGTGTGCAGTAGTGCAGTATAGGGAACATACAGTGCATTATAGGGAAAGTACGATAGTGCATTACAGAGAACATGCACCAGCTACTGCATTATAGGGAGTGTGCAGTAGTGCAGTATAGGGAACATACAGTGCATTATAGGGAAAGTACGATAGTGCATTATAGAGAACATGCACCAGCTACTACATTATAGGGAGTGTGCAGTAGTGCAGTATAGGGAACATACAGTGCATTATAGGGAAAGTACGATAGTGCGTTATAGAGAACATGCACTAGCTACTGCATTATAGGGAGTGTGCAGTAGTGCAGTATAGGGAACATACAGTGCATTATAGGGAAAGTACGATAGTGCATTATAGAGAACATGCACTAGCTAGTGCATTATAGGGAACGTGCAGTAGTGCATTATAGGGAAGACAGCGTAGTGCATTATGGGGAACATACAGTGCATTATAGGAACATACAAGAGTACATTATAGAGAGCATACACTAGAGCATTGTAGGGAACGCAGGGTGGAGCTTTGTGCTCAGTACTTCAGTACTGCGTAGATGCAGGCACACAATGGAACACACACCCTGCAGACAAGGGGACAGTTATGTGGCTACAGAGACCCTTCCATCCTTCCAGAACTCCTCAGTTCCCACCTCCTGACCCGAAGCACCCTGCCAGATTCTTCCTGCTCATTTGGAGTCTCCCTTTCTCCGAGCAGAAGTTCAAGCAAGGTCTCCTCAATAAAGTGGAGCGATGCCATCTCCTCCACAAAGAACCCAACAGTATCTGACATGCCTTGGGCGTCCTACTTCCCCTTTCCACGCAATCTTTTAAGTTTCCAGCATGGAAAACCCCAACAAAACCATGCTGTAGAATGTTGTTTTAAGATGGGTTACATTTGTTTAAGCTGTGGAACATCTGTTTTAATGATACAAAGATGTGTCGCATTCTTTTATGTTGGATTTGTTTAACTCTGTGAAGCTGTGTTACTTTGCCTGTCTAAAACACCTGATTGGTCTAATAAAGAGTTGAACGGCCAATAGAAAGGCAGGAGAAAGGATAGGTGGAACTGGCAAGCAGAGAGAATAAATAGGAGAAATCTGGAAGGGGAGATTACAGGAGCAAGAGAACAAGGAGAGGAGAACATCAGGGACCAGCCACCCAGCCACCTGGCAAGCCATGGAGTGAGAAGTAAAGAAAGATACACAGAAATAGAGAAAGGTAAAATCCCAGAGGCAAAAGATAGGTGGAATAATTTAAGTTAAGAAAAGCTGGCTACAAACAAGCCAAGCTAAGGCTGGGCACTCACAAGAAAGAAATAAGTCTCCCTGTATGTGATTTATTTGGGAGCTGGGTGGAAAGCCCCCAAAGAGTAAAGAGTTAAAAACTAACAAGTACAGTACCAAGGCTTGATCTTTTCAGCCTTGAAAGGTAGATAGTTTCGCCGCACGGAAGGAGAGGATCCATGGTCCCTGTTACCAATGACATACCCCTCCAGCTTCTCCATGCCTGATGCGCAGCCATCTAAACACCCTTACACAGGACACACGGACACCTTCCTGAGTGGGCAGTGTCCAACAGCACTGAGCTTCCAATCCTGGTGCTGACGCCTGACACCCAAGGGAACTTGAGCAAACTCCCTACCGGAAGCCCTGGGTTTCCCACTTGGTTGATGAGAATCCCAGCTCCCAATCTCAGCGGCACCATAGGCCACTGCTGTACTCAGCAGCCCAAACAAAGTAGATTATCTTGACAGATGAGCCCCGCTCCCCCAGCTTATCCATGAAGCATTGGTAAGTTACGAGAAACAAGACTAAAAACAACCAAACAAATGGTTCTGCCTAGGAAAAGGGGTCAGAGAGGGAAGAGAGACAGAGGGGTGGGACGATCATTATTCCTGAGCCCAAGAGCAACTCAAAAGAGTTCAAGTGCAACCAGACAGGCACCCCGTGCTGTGCCGAGGCCCGGGGGAGAGCTCATCACCAAACAGTCACAATTGGCACCACATGAGTGGCGAGAAACAAATGTCCTGGCAGCCAAGGGATCTCTGGGGGCAAAGAGGTGAGCCCCCACAGAAAAGGACATCAAAAGATGCCCCAAATGAAGACCTGATCCCACATTGGCCACAACAAATAATGTTTGCTCAGAGGTGGGAGGGGAAGGGGGGTGGACAGAGACAGGCCCTTATTGGATGAGGCCGGCTGGCACATTCACTGTGGAAGAAAGGCATGTTCTGTGGATTGTACAATGGAGATATTGTTCACAAGTACTTTGCCCATACATAATCAGGCCTGCCTCTGCCTCGCATTACATAAGTCTCCAATGCAGTGAGAATCCCAGAATGAATTTCCTTTGACATCTATTCACAAGAAATACATACTTCTGGTTTGGGCACACACAGGCACCCCAAGAGCACAGGCTCAGAATGAAGACTTAGAAATGAGCAAAACAGACTTATCAAATTGTTAAAAATGGCCACAGCTACCTGAAAGTGTAATGACTCTGATTTCCTCTGCAATGCACACCCTTCAAATAAATGAAGGAAATATGTAGTTTTTAGTGTGTGTGCGTGTGTGTTTACACTTTTCTCTTTGTGTATGTGTGGTGTGTCTGTGGCTATACGCTTATGAATGTGCATGTATGCTTGCACACACAGGCACGCGTGGAAGCCAGAGACTAACATCGGGATATCTTCCTCTGTCATGTCTTCATCATCATCACCACCATCGTCGTCGTCATCATCATCATCACTGTGTTGAGACAGGCTGTCTCAACATTTAAGCTAGGCTGACTGGCTAGTGACTTCCTCAGCTCCCAGGGGCCTCCTCCCACCCAGGCCCCAGCACTGAGGCTGCAGATCCATGCTGCCATGCCCAGCTTTTCCTACTGAACATGGGAGCTGGGGGTCTTAACTGCCGCCTTCATGCTTGCAGAGTAAGCACGCTGCTGTCAAACCACCTCCCTAGTCCCCAGTGTTGTGTTGCATTTTTCTAAGACAACTTCCTAGAGCTGCTAAATAAAGCAGATGCAATCCTTTGTCCTAAAAAATCCTAAGAGGCATTCAACTGCTTCCTGGAGCCTTTAGACACCCATCCTTGGGTGCCATGGGAGGCGGATCCAGCAGCAGTACTCTTAACTCTGCCCAAGACTGGCCATCTAAAACATCAAATGACCCTGTAGAACAAATCACCTGTGCTTGACAACCACTAATGAAGCAACCTGGAACTAGCAATCCCCAGGAACAGCAAGGAAGCTCATGCCCACTTCCCTGCCCCCACAGAGATCCTTGGTGACCAGCTCTTCTAACTCGCAGTGGGCACTGAAGGAGGACTCAACACAGCTGGGGGGTCACAGGTGAAGCGATACGCACCTGACTTCTACATGGGTGCCAGGGATCCAAACTCAGGCTCCTATGTTTGCACAACAAGACTCTCTATTGACTAAGTCATCTTTCCAACCCTTTAAGTTTCATATGAAAAGACTACAGGTCCTTTCCAGGAGCTGCTACCAAGTCCAGAAAAAAGTTAAATCACCTTCCCTCACCACAAAAGAAGCAGAAGAGAAAATACTGAATGATTAAAACCTCTCTGATGGGGAAAGCTGTTCCCCAGCCTAGCCAGCCAGTCTCTTCTGAGCATGGTGCATCGGCTAACAGCACTGAGCTCCAAGCTGGCTGGCTGGGGTTCTACTAACCCTGCAGGCATTTTTCTTCTTTCAAAGTTTCTATTAACTCCCTACTGATGTGCCCTAAAAGAATTTTTAAGGGCTTGGAAACACATAAATAAAATAGTCTTTGTTGGAGCAGACAGCCCAATGAAAGCCTTTCTCCGGTGCAGCGGTAGTGATAAAAGTTTTAGGCCCCGCTTTCACAGAAGCCATCCGACGACTGAGATGAGCCTGGAGTTCTCAGGCTGTCTGAAGCAGGAGCCCCCTGCCCTCCAGCACATGCCAAGGGCAAGGCAGGAGGGGAAGGCATCTCCTCCATATACACAAGGCACAGGAAACATCCTGCTCCTCCTACCCCCGAGTGCCTGCACTGAGGGGCGATTGGCTGGGGCTCTGGAAGAACCAGAACTGTCCAAAAGCACCTGCTAGTCATGCCCGCTGAATGTCAGCTCAGAGGGAGTTAGAGACACCTGGAACCCTCAGAGACTGTGGCACAGGTGTCCAGTAGAAGTCCGGGAGGTGGCAGATGGAGAACAGAGGTGCCTCTGGAAAAGACACAGCATGCCAGCACATCAGATTCCCACATGTACATGGTAAACCTTCAGCCGTGGGCAGCATGGACAGAGCCCAGGAATCCGTGCAACACACGGTGTGTGCCGTGCCTTCTAGCAGAATGAGACTTCCAGCCTCCCCTCCGGGCCCAGATGATGGTTTGCCAGAGCTAAGACAACAGCAGCGCTGCCAAGGCCATCCTAAGCAAACACCGTGGCACACACCATCCAGGAAAGCGATCATCCCCATGCCACTTGGCAGATTAATAGTCCTGGCGACCTGCTACGAGCCATTTGTCAGCTCTGGGCCACCAGTTGACTGCAGGCTCTCAGGCATGTCGCTCTGCTTCCCTACGTCTAAAGAGTCCTCACCTTGATGGGGAAGAGGCTGGCCAGACTGTGCCAAGCCCTCCTAGTCACTCAAGGGTAGACAAGTGCTCCTTGACTTACCACGTCAAAAACGCACTTACTACAGCGGCTGACTTGGCGAGCTTCGTGGCCCCTCCTAGCCTGCCTTCAGTGTGCTAGAACGCTTCTGTTAGCTTACCATTGAGCAAACTCATCTCACACAAAAGCCGACTTTACAATGAAGTGCTGTATACTCGTCTGTCACTCACCAAGCACTGGACTGAATGTTTTCACACCAGTGCGGAACAGAACTCCTGGTCAAAACGTCCTAAATCCAGACCGCCTCTACTTCTCTTTGTCAAAGGCCCCAGTCTCAATCCGTGCCGGGTTTTTTCCTTCCTCTCCAGAGCTTACAGGAAAGTTCCAGGCACCCAGCAGCGAACTGGCACCCACAGGCGCCATTGTCACCTAAGTGGGTAATACTCCTTGATTTAAAAAGCAGGTGCCGGCCGGGCGGTGGTGGCGCACGCCTTTAATCCCAGCACTCGGGAGGCAGAGGCAGGCGGATCTCTGTGAGTTCGAGACCAGCCTGGTCTACAAGAGCTAGTTCCAGGACAGGCTCCAAAACCACAGAGAGACCCTGTCTCGAAAAACCAAAAAAAAAAAAAAAAAAAAAAAAGCAGGTGCCTGTGCCCTGTTCGCAAAAGGAAACAGGAAAGAGGGGTGACATGAGACTCAGCCCAGGTCTGAAAGGATGCTCAGACAGCTCCACGTTTCCCAGGGTGCATTAGTCCCATAGGGCAGCTATCCGTCCCCCAAAGCTGTCCAGACTTACTTTAAGCAGCAGGACTCCCCAGAGTATCCAGGATCCTAAAGAGTACCACCCAAAGTTGTCCCTGACCTTGTGGAGGGATACTCAGGGGAGCTTCCTAGGGGTCATACACAGTGACTGCCTGGTTTCTCTTTAAGACAACAGAAGGGAAAGTCATGGCCAGTGGTAAGCCCCATGTCTCCTAATCCCAGCCCAGCTTCTCTCCAGTCCTTTCTACATTACACATAACAGAGATAAGGGCATTCACGAGCAAACCAGAAGTGGCCAAAACTACCAGTGACCTGGATGGCTGTGGCTCCCCAGATCCACAGTTCATGTCCATTAGGTAGCAACACACTCTAGAATGCGAACTACTTAGGCGTAGGTGATTTTGATACATCCCCACCTATGTGCTAAGTGACTAAATCTTAGAATGCAGATTTCCCATCCTTACCAAGAGATCGGCTAACAACAACACAGTGACTTGTACCCAAGCCCCACAGCAAGGACTTCACCTCACGGAGTGCTTCCTCCTTTCCCTCCATAAAGCAGAGACGGTATCCACAGAGCGCCTGGAGCTTCCAGAAAGAAAGGCGCCAATCGAAGCCAGGCTACTATTCTATGAAAACAAGGCCTTGGAAGCTCATCACAAAGACAGCAGCAGCATGCAGACTTGTTCAGACCCCATGCCCAGTGTGCTAAAAGGTGCTTCCCTGCCTCCCTGCAACTCAGGCGATGGGGCTTCTGTGTGAGCCACTCAGTCTCCTAAAGGCTGCCCGCTTAACTCTACGGAGCACACACAGCTAAGACATGGGGCCACAGAGTGCATTGTGAATCTTTGAACAGATAGGGGTCCCCCAGTAATGGCCTCACTGACCAGAAGGTCACATGTGGAGAAAAGGCCTAGAATACACTTTGGGGGCATTCCCTTGGGAACAGGCAGAATGACTACAGAGGACCCAACACAGATAATGAGAATAATTAATTAGCGTCTACAGGGGACTCCCCCTGGGGAGAGCTATAAATGCTAGCTCTGGCACTGCTGGGCCCAACTTTACCTTGAAGGAAATGCTACAGTGCTTAATTTTTTTTTCAATCAGATTTCTGAAACCATTTCCAGATACTGTGTATCATTCCTAGTCTACAAAAGGAATCCCAAGCACTGATGGGAGGAAGTGTGGCCACTGTTTGAGCTACTCACACACAAGCCTCAGTCCGGGGCCCCAGCCAGCCCCTCACAGCTGTGTGACACTGGGCAAGTTGTTTGCCTTCCCTGTGCCACCTCTAAAAAGCCGTGCGCTCCATGCTACGACTGGATCATCTAATGTCCGTGAGCACTTAGCCTGGTAACTGCTTGACTGACAGCTGTCCTGAAGCCTCATTACTTCGTGGGGAACTTGAGCAGAACTCTCACCAAACCTGAAGCATCAAATGAAATTCCTCTGCCTCCCACTCCTTATCCCCACAACCATGGCTAAGCAAACCACCCCCATTTTATTCCTCAAGATGAATTCTAACAGCTCTGAGGAACCCAGAGTTTCTCTTGCAGTCTGGGAGGAGAGACTCCCCCAAGAGGCCATAGAGATGCTGACCTCTAGAACCTGGATAGTCTTTGCTCCACTTGTAAGGAATTACAACGTCACCTCCCTCAGTCACATCACCATAATGAAAGCATCCGTACTGTGGTGGGTATGAGCTGCAGGGCCCAGATCCCCTGGGTAAGTGCCATGTCCCCGTTTACGCTCTTCCTCATCTGTTCCTTCAGTCAGAGCGACAGGACAGTAAGGACCCTGGAGCCAGAGGGCCTGCAGGAGGCGTTCTCCTTCCCAGTCTGCTTGCTGGGGGTCTCTAGAGACCTTAGTCCACCTTGGAAGGCTGCCAGAGGGATGGGAGGGTCATGAATAGAGTCCACAGCTGTGCTGGGCACAAAGTTTATGGACAGCATTTAATCATTATTTTACGTTGAAAACAGTTTACCCAATGGAGGTGGAAGGAATGGAAGAGAAAGGACAAAGAATTCTCTACTCCTAGGGGCTCCCAGCTACACCCTACACCATTGGGAATTGAGAGTACAATTCAGTAACTCATTTATTTTCAACAGTGTTTCTGGAGTTCGGAGACAAGGAAGAAAAAGCCATGATAGGCATCCCCTACCTTTATGGGGCCAACATCAAGGGGAGGGGAGAGAGAGATAAAAAAAGATGTAACGGTTCAATCAACTCTAGGAAACCAACGGAGAGAAGCAAGCAAAGGAGAGTCTGGGGAATAGGATGTCCCCACGGACCTCTAAGCCCGCGTGAACCAACACAGGCCATGGTGGGCTTCGGAGACACGCTGCATCACAGAACAGCCAGATGAAAGGAATCCACCCCAGCTTCCTGGCACAGGGTGAATCCCATGGGTACCGCGCAGGTGCCAGCACACGTGATGGGGTCTCTCTACCCCCAGCTTTTCCTTCCCCCTGTACCATGGGTGCCTTATGAATTGCACAAACTGGGGCAGCCTCCCATCTCCATAGTAGAAGCAAAAACTAAAACGAACCACCAACTACTAGCCAGGGACAAGAATCTCGTGGCTGCCTCCATGGGCGGCCAGGCTCTCCTTCTGGGGAAACGGGAAATGCAACCTCCGACTATAATAGATTGTTCTCCATCCCAGACATGTCCGGCTTTTCATAAGTTTCCCACTTCCCTGAATAAGCCCTGAGTCCTCATCTACTCTGACAGCAACCCAGGCTTCCGTATAAGACAGTGTGCCATGCCTTTCCTGGTCTACATGAGTGTGTGTGTGTGTGTGTGTGTGTGTGTGTGTGTGTGTAGATGGGGGTGGGTGAGTGGAGGGGGTCCATTCAGTTAAAACAATGGAGGAATCTCCTAATGAGCAATTTCATACTGTTTCTATCACTGTTGTCTTGCCTAACACAATTGGGGCATCACAGATTCATTCTAAAAGTCTGGTAGTAGCTGGAAAAGTTCAACATGGTTATCACATGACACGGTTATCACATGACATGGCAATTGCACTCCTAAGCATGGACACGGGATGCGAAAACACACTTGCATAGAAAAGTATGCACACGTGTCCACAGCAGTGTCAACAGATGAACGAGCGAATGAATGAACAAAACCAGTGTTGTCTATAATGGACTATTCGGCCCTTAAAAGAAACAAAAAACTATTAATGCTGCCCCACGGATGAGCCTTGAAAACAAAAGTGGGAGAACCGAGACATAAAAGGCCCCGCACCCACTGATTCCGAATGCTCATAAGAAATGTCAGCAGTAGGTGAATCCCAGCTGGCACAGTGGCTAAAGGCACTTGCTTACCGAAAATGCAAGCTTGGCAACCCAAACTGTATCCCCAGAATCTATGCCAAGATTGAAGAACAAACCCAGGCAGTGGTGGTGCACATCTTTAATCCCAGCTCTCGGGAGGCAGAGGCAGGTGGATCTCTGTGAGTGTGAGGCCAGCCTGGTCAAAAAAATGAGTTCCAGGCCAGCCAGAGCTACACAGAGAAACCCTGTCTCAAAAAACACAAAAAACAAAAAGACAAACAAACAAAAAAGACAGGCGAAAGCTGACTGTACAGCATTGTCTTCTGACCCCCACACGCACAACACGCCACAGGCACATGCACAAACACACACATGCTAATAAATAAATAATTTTTAAAACAAGGTAAATCCACAGTCTGTGGCAGGGACTACAGGGGATGGGGAATATGTTTTGTAGTTAGATGGCTGCACAATTCTGAATCTACTAAAATTCACTTCAAATAGGGTGGCCCTGGGGTCTCTCCATTTCTTCACACAGCTGTTACAGCCACAGAAAAGGAGGAAGACACAGCTGTGAGCTTGGCCTGTCCCTTCTCTGGGAGAGTACATACGCTTGCTAGGACAACTTCCAGGCACCCGTGAGTACAGGCGCACCTGAGGAACCTCATCGTGTAAGCACGGAGGCCCGATTCAGGACACAGTCCATAGCCAGGACATCACACTGCTGATCGAGAGAGTTCCCAGGCCCTGCCCCAGAGACTTGCTTCACTATACAAGACGACCAATCTCAACTGGGAGCGAGCTGAGGGACAGCACACAGAAAAGCCTCAGCAGTATAGCCCTGCCCTCCAGGACCTCAGAAGCCTCCGCTCTGAACTCTGGTCTTCTTCAGGATGCTCCAGGGACCAGAAGCCCAGCCCCTCCCACCCTGAGTCTAGCCCAGTCTCCTCCCAGGAGCTCCACACTTTGGCAGAGGAAATGCAACCTTAGCGCCCAGCGGGACTTGATGGGCGGGCCGCACTGCTTCTTGTTCCAGAAACGTTCGCCCAGCATTCAGGCTATTGGCAGACGCCTGGAACTCGAACCCAGGAATCCCGACACCCACAGATTCTCACCTCCAGGTCCAACAAAGCTCCCTTTGTAGGGCTTGGGTGTCTCCCAGAGGGCATATTTCCCTCCCAGAGCTGGGAAGCGGAGGCGAGGGTGGTGTGTGGAATGGCATCTATGCTACTGACAGGTTGCCCAACCCCAGTACCTGAGGGAACGGATGGGCAGAGCTTGGCATGGATGCCCTGCAGAGAGTCAGGCCCTCCACCACTCTGCCCCCATCAGATCTCATAGCTCTGAATCCCAGGCCTGAACAACAAGCCACTGGGAGCCTGCATCCTGCCTGGGGAAGGGGAGAGAAGCAAGCAGAGCTCTCATTCAGACAAGCCTGTGAGCTTGGGAGGGTACCCTCCAGAAAACTTCTAAGTCAATTCAAGCATCCCATCCCCAGGTCCCTGTGCAGGAGCATCTCAGTGATGCCTCCTCTATGGTGCAGCACCAGCTTTCCTAGGACTTCCTGGGACTCAGAGTTCAAACCCATAGCCGCAAAGTATAGGACATGGGACAGAGACAAACTCTTCTTCCAAGGTATCTTCCCCAGAAAAGCACCAAATAGGGACCGTGGTCTCCAGATAGGGACTGTATGGTCTGTGGTTGAACATGTTGACAGAGGCCTCCACCAAGGACACGACACAGCAGTCTGCATTACCTCTGCCCCCAGAGATAATGCTACCCTGGCTGGTAGCTGGGCCGCCCTGGAAGAGAACTCAGTAGCCCTGTCAGTCTCTGAGCCTGGCCCATTTGGTAGCAGGAAGAGATTCAGCCTCTGACTCTCCTCACCCTGAGGGGGGGCTTGGGCACTCGCTGACCCTCTCAGGAGTCTACCTTAATCCTGTCACAACATACAACATAGTACAACATATGTACCAGCAGAATCGCTCTAATGTTCCACTAGCTGGCGGAAGGAGCTGAGCCCTGAATGTGCTCAAGGAAGCCAGGTGCACACAGTCTGGACCCTCATATTCCCCGCCTGGCTAAAAGGTTCCTAAGCATTCCAGGAGAAAGCCACAGAACTCATCTCAACAGGGAAGGTTTTAGGGAGGAGTGTTTGTTGTATGGTACTATAGACAGGAGCTCTTTGTCCAGGGCTCCAGCTCCAGGGCCAATGGTTGAGCATGTACACAGTCCCGGGTTCTAACACAAGCAATAAAATAAAAGAAACTTCTCATCTGTTCAGGCCTATTTCTATGACGCACACCTCCAACATGGATCAAATTCTGTTACTCTTGATACTTATTGAGCAATGAAACATCATCCCCATTTAAAAAGTGAGGAACACGCTTGGAGATGCGAAAGACTGAAGAATCAGATCAACTCCATGGTTAAGAAATCGGAGATTCTGCAATGGTGGGGCCAGGGGTGCAGGGTGGGAAAGGAAGTGGAGAAAGAACGCTGCTACCTTGAACTGCATTGGTGAAGGGTTGCTGTAAAACAAGTCCCTTCAAGGAACAGGAATAAACAAGTAGGCGGGTCTCATCTGAGTTAGCCTGGGAGTCATAGGATGAAATTAGTGTCCCTGTTCCCATCCCTATGTGCCCAGTGTGATGGAGAAGGCACTCTGGCGAGCCACAGGCAGTACTGAGAGGCAAGCCGTTGTCTTGGTACTACGAGCAGTAATGCAAATGTCCTACCAAGAATAATCACTTCTGTACCGTGCCAACCCAAACTTTGGTTTCTCTGTAAGAGATGTGGGGCATCAAAGCCAAGGAATTCGTAGAAGTGCTCAGGGAAAGGAGGAGAAGAAAGCCTGGCCCTCTGCCTGCCACCCCCACTACACGTCCCATCCATTAGAACATACATTTCTCAATAAACCAGAAGGAAGCCCAATCTGCGAAGGACCGCATCATGCTAAGAAAGTCAAATCATCCCCTCCCAAAGACATCATCACAAAAGAACTTAGATCTCAATGTCCTCACTAACTCATCTACCACACCTCAGTCCAAAGAAAATGAAACGCTATCACGCTGCTGTGTTTTAAAGCTGTGTCCGAGAAGGTGGGAAAGGTTACCCACAGCAGGCAAGGACTGCCGTCCTCGCCATAGCAACGCGCCTGTTTATAATATGGTCTACCTGCATCAAAGGCTCCAGACACTCAAGGCAAGCCTGGTGCTGCATTCGAGCCCAAAGATGAAGCTGCAAACTCTCACAAGCATGTCAATGAAAAACTTCCCATCACAGGCCATGCCACAATTATTAGCAGTATCTTCTTTTTCCCTTCCCTCCCAAGCAAGAGTAAAGGGGGAAATGAACCCAGGCAGTGGCTAAGGCAGAGTGGAAGCCCAGTGTGTGGCTTTCTAAAGTGGTTTGGTTGTTTCTTTTTCTCCTGGGTAGCCCCCACCGGCAGAGAAGGAGAGGAGGGGTTTCAGGAAGAGCTGGGCTTGAGGCTGAGACCCAATGTTGAGCTCATGGGTCTGGCGAGGTACAAGGGAGGCCTCAATCACTCCAGTCAAAGGAGAAATCCAGAAATGGCCGGACACACAGTAGGCCTTGTTTTATTGGGAGGGGGGACAATTTTGTTCTGGCCTCTGGGAGACACAGGAACCCGCCATTAGGTGGTTTGAAAAATAAATCCAGAATTAAAAAGGCAATCTTAACATATCCCCAACTGCAGACTCTCCCTCGCCTCCCTCCTGAGCACAGCAAGAGGTCTAGCCTCAGACACTCTGAGGTCTCATCTCAGCCACGTGCTAGCCATGTGGACCTCAACAGACCCTGGACTTCGGAACTCACTTTTCTCGTGTGTGTTTCATTTCAGCTTTTATTACTATCCTAAAACACCATGGCCAAAGGCAGCCTGGGAGGAAGGGGTTTATTTCATCTCACGAAGGGATGTCAGGCAAAGAACTCTCGTCAATAACGGATGCAGAGACCATGGAAGATGCTGCTTACCGGCTTGCTCTCCACGGCTTGCTCAGTCTATTTTCTTATAGCCAGGACCACCAGTCGAGGGGTGGTATCACCAATAGTAAGCCACGCCCTCCCACATCAGTCACACCCCAATAACTTGCCTATAGACCAAAATGGGTGGCATTTTCTAATTAATATTTCCTCTTCTTCTCCAATAACTCTAGTGTCAAGCTGATCCAGAAAAAAAATAAATAAATAAATAAAAAACAACTGTCCAATAGAGTTGATATATAACATTATTGTGAACATCAGGTAGGAAAATACATAGGATGATTCAGAAACTGGACATGCTAAGCACTCAAATAAAATGTCACCTTTCCTTTTTACTATTATGGTTGAACAAACAAGACCTAAGTCCCTATATAAAGCAAGAGCCACCAAGGACTCTCGCACCAGGAATCCATATAAAGTTCAAAGTTCAACTGGATAAGGCATGTATATAATCCCAGTGTTCCTACAGCGAGGCAGGAGGCAGAAACAGAATGCCCACAAGTTCACGGGTCAGCTAGCCTGGTGTGCACATTACTGAGACTGTTTCAGACAAGGTGAAAGGTGAAGTTGTCCCAAGGTTGTCCTCTGACCTCTACATACGCCCCACAGCATCAGCACACACACACACACACACACACACACACACACACACACACACGGCAGGTGTGGTGGCACACACCTTTAATCCCAGCACTTGGAAGGCAAAGGCTGGCAGATCTCTGTGAGTGTGAAACCAGTCTGGTCTACAGAGCAAGTTCCAGGTCAATCAGGGCTACACAGTGAGACCCCCATCTCAGAAACAAAGAAAAACCACAAAGAGAAAAGATCTGAAAACTTTAAGGTCCTTCCTCTCTTTTAATGCACACTCCTGAGTTAATACTGGGCCCGTTTCCAAGCTGAAGAAACTGAGGCAAGGGTCATTGGTCAGTCGTGCTCACCTTGAAAACTGGGGGTCAGGGAAGGTGGGCACTCAGCTGGCCTGTTTCCAAAAGGAGCTAGTGAAGAAGTCAGGTGGAGAGCATCTAGGGTATCTGGCATCTCCTGAGTCGAGGTGAGGCAGGCTCAGCCGAAACAGGAACTGCAGACTCCTCTTCTGCTCAGTATTTGCTCTTAACCAACTGTACATCATCCCTAACGCGCACAGTCAACAAGCCTGAACAAATAAGAGCTCCTTCTTTTCTCTAATTTTATTTATTTTGTGTCTGCACACCACAAGCATGCATGGTGTCAGCAGCAGACAGACGACATCATCCAATTCCCTGGGACTGAAGTAGATGGTTGTGAGCTGCCACGTGGGTGCTAGGAATCCACAGTCAGTGCTCTTAATCACTGAGCCATAGCTCCAGGCTCCATATTGCTCAATAAATATTGCTTCCTAGTGGGGGCTAAACACACACACACATAAACACACAGAGGTGTGTGTATACATACAATACACCTATATACACATCTACTACACATACAGATGTACACAAACACACACAGTATATACATACTATACAGAGATGTATACACACACCACACACATATATACACATGCAGAGACACACACAGATGTATACACACACCACACACATACGCACACTAACACAGATGTACACAAATACACACAGATGTATACACACACTACACATACAGATGTACACACTGCAAACACACAAATGTATACATATACTATAAACACACACAGATGTACACACACACTACACACAGAGAGATGTACACAGACATTACATATATATGTAGATCTGCGCGCACACACACACAGGGCTTTTTAAAAATGTATGCCCTACGTCTCCAGCAAAAGAAAAGCAAGTTCTGTGTTTCCATCTCACTGCTTGAGTCCATGATAGCAGCTGAAGTCGGGAGAATGTCAAACCTGTGGCTGACCCTTATCACACCCATTTTGCATGCCTGTAGGGTTCACAAGACTCTTCCCGAATGTGTGGTGACCAGAGATTTCAGATTCACCGAGGTGCTCAGATTTTCCCTCCGCAGCCGCAAACTGAAAGAGGATTCTAGTACAGCGAATTGAAAACTCGGCACTGACTTCTTTGCTAGGCACTGGGGCAGATTTCAGACATCCACGGCAGAGGCTAGGGGTGTGGCTCACCTAGCATGCGTAGGACATATGGGACATGCGATCCTCAGCACTGCAGAAGTGGGGCGCGGGTATGGTGGCGCAGGCCTATAATTCCAGCACTCAACGGAAAAGGCAGAAGAATGAGAAATTCAAGGTCAGCCTTAGCTACATAAAGAGATCCAGGCCAGTCTGCAGCATTAAAAAAAAAAAAAAAAAAAAACACAGGGACAGAGGAAAAGGGAGAGGAGAAAGACAGTGTTTCAGCCTACTTAATGCATGGGAGGGAATAAAAACAAAGTGTCTTAGTGGGCAACACAGTTCACTGCCGGAACTGATGACCTTAGTTTGATCCCTGGGACCCACAAGGGGTAGAATGGGAGAACCAACCAAGTTGTCCTCTGAAGTCCACAGACACTGTAGCATGCAGGCATGCAAGCAAGCATGCACTCATGCACCTGCACACACACAAATGCACACATATTTACATGTTCACACACACATGTACACATAAATAAATGCAATTTCAGAAAGGGTTCAGGTTTCTCAAAGCTGCCTCTAAGTAGCTTTATTTTATATAAAAACCAAAAATTATAGCCTAATTTATTTCGGCAATAATCACTTGAGAAAGATCTTTTATTGCACCTGTTTTATAGAAGGAGACAGAAATTGGGGGTGCCAGCTCAGAGTAAGGTGTAGCCCCAAAGCTATACAGCCATGATGGACAGACAGGTCTGGCAGCTTGCAGTCAAGTTCTCAGCCACTGGCTTCTTCGGTCTCAGCATTTCTCTGGGGACACCGTGTGCACCTAGAAAGTTCTCAGCTCAGCTCTGTTTTCCCTGACTGCACTACAAAGGGAATGCATGGCTCAGTCTGTAGCTCCCAAGCTCACAAGGTCAAGATCGACCCCAGCAGAAAGCGCGTCTATCTTAAGCCTTGCAAAGTAATTCCTCGCTGAAGAAGATTGAGAGAAAGAGTCTGCCGAGCATCTTTACCCAGCAATCTCTCCAAGCCCGGGAGCGAAACCACAGACATGAAACAAGCTGGACGTGTTCACCTCCAGGTATTAAATCACACCCGACTGGAAATCTACAAACCAGGAGCTTTGTTGCATAGCCAAAGAAAAGGAAGCTCAGGGAGCTGGTTGCCTGGCCACCATCTCGGCAAAGTTCTCGAAGTGACACTTCCACAAGTGGCAAGGAGGCCACGAGGAAGGGGGTTAGAAAACGCTATCGTCACCTTAGCTGAGGCCCGAGCACTGTGTCCACCAAGTGCCGCAGCAACAGTGACTTCTCAGTGTGCAGACCGATTATCGCTTTACTTTCAAAAGAGCTTTGATTGATCTTTTTTGATAGACCTGAAATAAATTAAACTAGATTGACCCACTTGAGAATGGACTCTAATCCCTTAGTCAGATCCCGGAGAACTCAAACCAAACCAGCTGTTAATTTAGGCTTTATAAGATAAAGCATGAGAAATCCAAGTTGATGGACCCCAGAGCAAAGCTGACCTCATCTCTGTGAGCAACTGGCCCGCTGCTCTCAAGAACTAATCAGTTCCTGGGTGAGGAGGTGCCAAGGCAGTGCTCTCAGAAGGGAGGAAAAGGGAGCAAGAGACAGAACCAGCTCCCTGAAGCAAGTGCAGACGCAGCCAACAGTTCCATTTTGCTTGCTGCAAGTCATCTGCCTCCTGACCCACAAGCAACCGCCGGTTCGACCAGAGCCCAAGTACCCACATAACCGCCAGTGAAGGAGAAGGAGCTGTTCCTTACAAAAGGATGGGGAGGCAGAATTACCCAGGAAAATATCCCCCACCGCTGCCTTAGTCCCTCATCTTTGAAGATCACACTGTCCCCTTTATCTCTGCTTCAGGATGCCTTTGATTTGAATACAGGAATTTCAAGGCTTTCAAGTGACATCGCGGCAGCTGCCCACGGCACTAATAGAGTTAACAAGACACACACACATGCGTGTGCATGCACCACACACACCATACACTCCCCCCACACACTTCTTCCAAGCTAAACTCCAGACAGCTTTCTCAACTTTTGCCAGCATTTTTTTCCGAAGTGATTAAGGTCCCAACCTTCTGTAAAGGTCAGCAGTCACCTCTTAAGGGCTCCCCCACCTACGGCCTCAGCCTACAAGTCTCCAACACTCCAAACAGCAAGGCTGGCAGTGTCTCCCTCCTAAACAACAGTTCATAGAACACTCTGTTTACTGAATATAAGGGGATCAAGAATTGAAATCCAATTTAAGGAATTATGGTGCCTTCAGACTGTTTTTCCTCAACGATGAAAAAAGACAGGCATGTTGTTCCTGGAATTAAGCCAGAAGAAACTGATCCTTGTAGTAATACAAGAGAAAGAAGAAAGAGATCAATGTATGTGTTTATACATGTGCTGGGGGAGGGGATGGCTCCAACAGGAGCTAAATTCTTAGGAGTAAATGAATTTACTTCATTTGATGGAATGAGCCTGAAGTTTATTTCAAAGCGCTATTTAGATATCCATTATTTAGGCAGAATACCATTCCCCTCTCATGACTTCTAAGAAGCAGAAGAAAGGCACAGAAAAGATGGACTGAAAAGAGACAGTAAAATAAACCAAATAGTTTATCTATTTTGCTAGGAGCAATGAACCAAGTAACCCAAGCTGTCGTAGGGGCCAAGAGTACAATATTATTCCCTTCAGACAGAAGTAACCACTGTGGCTTGGTGCTGGCTACTGTGTTCAGGCTGTTTATACGCTGTCTCCTCCAACCCTGAGAGATTCTGCAGCAGCAGAGTGGGGCTCATCTCTCATTCAGGGCAGGGATGGAACTGGCCATGGGCCGCACAGGTCAATGGAGGGCCCTGACATGTGGGGTGGGTGCTAGCCCACTCACCCACTCTCCTAACCCCTACTGAACAGCTTTTAAAGCCACAAGAGCATTCTTCTGGCTTCTCGTTGGCCCTGCTACTGCACACATCCTACAGAGGCATCTCACAGCTGAGCCAAGGTCAGCTGTCCACGGCCAGGTCATTGGAGAGGGGATCTAGGAGAGTTCAGCTAGTTTCATATGCCCATAATTAAAAGTCATCTGCCACCATTATATACAAAATGAGGTTCTCCCAGAGGAAAATACCTGGTCTTACCAAGTGCTACCTAGGGAAACAGGTCAGTGTGGGTATTGATTGGGTATAGAGAGGATGAATATTAGATTAAATAAATTAAGATATTTCAGGTAGCCAAGCACAGCTGCTGTTGAAAGTCAGGCCATCTGCCGGGATACCTGGCACCACAGCGTAGAATGGAAGCCATTTCCACAGCCATTGGCAGCTGGCAAGGTATGGCTAGTACAGAAATAAATAAATAAAACAAAATAAAAATAAGTAAATGGAATGTAATCTTAAAAATAAATAAATTAATTAAAATAAGGGATTGGTACACAAGTCTAATTTGTTATTATTACTATTTTATTATTAGTATTACCATCTTAGAAGGGATAATCACACTTGCCTATTGTTTTACGGACACACATACAAGACAAGCAGAAGAGAGTATGGACAGAAAATCCAAAGGGGGGACAGCAAGAGCACTGGCCGCCAAGCCTGACAAACTGAATTCAGTCTTTGAGACCCATGGTAGAAGAAAAGAACCAACTCCCTCAAGCTGTCCTCTGACCTGAGCACACCACGCCATACATGTACTTATAAGCATGCAAACACACACACACACACACACACACACGTCATAAAGAAAGAAGCATTTAAATCCAATGGACACGGACTGCCCTCCAGGTCCTCACATTTCACTCCCCTCTCTTCATAGAACCCCTGAAAATCTCCAGGAAGCAGCAGACAGCCACAGTCCCTAAGGCACTGTGTTTCAAAACCAGCCATCTGCAAACAGGGAGGTTTTAACGTCTAGAACCAGGAGATGGTAAAGAGACAATGGCCGCCTTCATGTCAATGGGGAGAATCGACATCATTTCTTTGAGCCCTGGAGAAATGAATCATCCTGGACAAATCCTTTCCGCACCAGCATCACCCACGTCTAAGCGTGAACAGACCCAAGCTGGCTGGCCACTGATGGATTTCTCACTCAAGAGAAAACCACAAGGAAGTTCCCGCAAGCTGGCATGGGCTAAGGGCTCAAGCTCAGCTACAGAGGCGCCAGCACTTTGTCCTAGAGGTGCCGGGACCCAAAAGTGAGCATCCGTGCCAAGTTTCCCAGATCTCTCATCCTTGCTAACCAAGTAGCATGGGTATCTTTGAGGCAAATTGGAAGAGCAGCAGGAGGAGGGAGCTGTTACATGCTCATTAAGACTCAGACAAACAAGAGGCCAACCAGAAGAGCCGGAGAAAAATGCCTCCTACGGAAACAAATGTGCTGTTAGTTCACAAGCCAGGAGCCAGAAGTCTGCCTTTCAAGAACCAGAAGGGAACGGCTTTTAAATTTATGTTGTTATTGAAGACTTGAGCAAGAGAACTGTAAGCAAAGAGAAGGGACGCCACAACCAGAAGGTCACAAATTCCTGCCTTGCGGCCACTAATTTCATGCCCATCAGAAGTTGACTGATTCTGAGTCCAGTTCCCCGACTCGATGCTGTTTTGTCTACGCTCCACGGGGAGGTAAATCACGGTGAATGGCCTCTGGCACCATAACACCCTTCTCTTCGGAAGGGAAACTCTACCACGCTCACTTGAGAAAGAAGTAACTCCCGAGCCAGGACCACTATGTGGTGGGGGAAGGGGCGCCGCAGGTGGCCAACACAGCGTGGCACAGGACGGTGAGCTAAGTCCACACCTCGGGAACAGCGAGTGGTGTACGCAGTTCTTACGTGTCAGATGACAGGCGAGAACCTCTAACAGAATCTCCCAACAATCTCCACGACACGCCAGACCTCTCATTAAACTTAGTTCTCTCAGACCAGAAAAGAGCAGCACACAACAATCCTGCCACCGTCCATCTTAAAATTTTCAACCGTATGTCAAAACAAAAAAGTTCAGCAGTAACCAAGAACTAAATCACGTCATCTGGAGAAAAGCGGATGGAATTGGAGATTGTGCCAGGCAAAAATAAGCCTGACTCAGAGAGATAACGAAAGCATGCATTCTGTCATACACGGAATCTAGGGGTGAGTGTGTGTGTGTGTGTGTGTGTGTGTGTGCGGCAGAGAGAGACAGAGTGAGACAGGGAGGGGGAGAGAGAGAGCACAGGCCTGGTGGCACATGTCTGTAACCTCGGCAAGACTGGGGATACGGAGGCAGGAGGATCAGAAATTCCCCATCATCCTTGACTACACAGCAAGTTCCGGGCCAGCCTGGGCTACATGAGACTTCCGAAACACAGAAACAGAGGCAGAGAGCTGACTCAGCAAGTGCGTGTGCTTCCGGGTCAAGGGTGGTGAATTCCTAGGACACACACAGACACACACACACACACACACACACACACAGACTGGGAGGAGGAGTCCAGTGCAGGCAGGGAGAAGGGACAGGGAACACAGTGTGGCTGGGCAGGAGTGACAGTGTACGTACTGTGGATGAGACTCTCTTCATGACATACATTGTTTTTGCACTAACCAAAAAGCAACAAAGTAGGAAATGATTGATGCTAGGGTGAAGAGAAAGGTCCCTGCTCCGTCAGAGAACGCTGAGTTAATGAAGAAAACATAACCTGCCAACAAGGCAACAGGAAATCGGGAAACACACAGAACAGGAAACTCAGTGGAAAGCGAGCCTGGCTGCCACTAAAATCCTCAGAGGTACGACATAACACAGGAAGAGGGGCTGAAAACCCCAGAGGGAGAAGCCTGTGATGGAAACAATGGCTCTCAATGGACTTGCCACTGTACAAATATTCTGCCACCATCCTGGGTAGCCTCTCAAACCAGTTCTGGTCACCTCGGTTCCACAACGTCCAGATTCTCGAGAGGTGGTGATGACTGAAAGCCACAAACCAAAAGTCAAACCAAAAGATAAAAAAAATACACCCCTGGGGTAAAAGCGGAGATACGGGAGCCACGAGGCCTAGAATCAAAACCATCGCTCCTTTGCATGCGGCCTGTGGTTTTGAGTATGCACTTTTTATGCGTCAGGTCCTGGGTTTCGGTCACAGTTAAGCCATTGGCATGTCCCTTTAAGTGGCATGCCCCAAAAATCCCAAACCAGCAGAGTGTAGGAGTCACCCAGCGACTCCAACTTTGTCACTTAAGTTAACAGTGGGGGCAGCAGAGGCTCCAACTCCACACAGGAAGCAAGATCCTTGATGCCCAAAGGACCCTAGGATGACAAGAGTCAAGTCAGGAGAAACAACCCAGGAGCATTTACTTCCTGGTGAAGATTGACCAGAAAACCTGACCCAGCTGAAAAGTGACCCAACCAAAACAGACTTTCCTTTTTTTTGCTTTCTGAACGGGGGCGGGGGGGGGGGGGGGACACGACGACAGACTGTCCTGCAAGGAAGAACCCCCTGCCCTCACCCTCCTGTTCTCACCCCTCCCCATCCCCACAAAGCTTCATCCAGACTCAAGGACTCAAGCTGAGTAGCAGTCCTTCATAACAAATGGCTTCACAAGCCGAGCCTTCTGCTAGTGACGTTTGTCATCTGCTTTCGCTCAGAGCTGTGACAGCGGTGACACATTTAAAGAAAACACAAACCAAAGTAGTGTGCACAAGAACTACTGGTGGCGGGGCAGACTCGCCCTTAGCTTTCGGGCACTTTCCAGCCTTCCTTTAATTTCTCTTTGGTGAAAAGAAACAAAACAAAAGCCGTCTCGATACATTGAGCCTGTGACTGCGGCTTGCTGCCCTGGCTGCTGGTTTGTGTCATTATGGAGAAGCTCTCTGCTCCTCCAGGAATTAGGAAGAAATGAAGGCTGTCTGGTTCCAGCCTGAGAATGAAGTCACTAAAGGAGCAGGAGGAAGGACCAGGGGAGGTTTGCTCTTCCGGTGTTAAGGATAAGAATCAAGTCTAGCACTTGGTGACTCCTCGAACAATCCCGAGTTGAGTCTCACACATTTCATAAATCAATAAAGCCCTTACGTGGCCATCTCTCTAGTCATTTCACTCCCAGCCCTTTTTTATGTGTCTATATCTTGGGAGCTAATCAAAAGGACAAGGGTTCCTCTCTGAAAGTGGCTGCAAGATTTCAGCTTGGCTGTGGTACCAGAAAGCAGGAAGTCAGGGGTAGGGGGCACACTTCCGGACCCTAACCATTTTCCAGAGGCCTAACTCACTTCTCTGCCCGACTCAATCTCTAGCCCACCTTCAAGAACCACTGTCCAGTGCAGACAGACTTCTTCAAATTGGGAGGGGGGTGTATGCAAGCTCACTTCCTCCATGCTTGCCGAAATATGTTCGCCCTAGTCTGTGCTATTTGGAGACCTGCCATGGGACACAGCCAGGGGAGGGCTAAGTGACTGTACCGGGGACTTTCTGGAGGAGTAAGGAGTTTAAATTCCTCCAAGTAGCCTACCTACCACCTTCTGGTGACTAGGCTGGCAGAGCCGCGTTTTCAGAATTCAGTGCTGAGATGTTACTCACAAGGTTCTGATCCTTTTGTTATTAAACTGTTGCTAGAAAGGAAGTCTCCAGCAGATATACTCTGGAAAAAGATTTGTCAGGAACAAGCAAAGCGCCTCCCCCATGCCCCATAAGGTGGTCTGTCCTCTGACGACAGGGGAAGCTTCCTTTCAAAACACTAGGTTTAGGGGAGCAGACGGTCTCAATGGAGCATAGCTCACCACCCTCTGCCCAGGCACAGTCCTCCTTCCTCTGGCAGTTTGCTAGCCCAATCTAATCCAAGGGGAAAAAAGAGAACACCCAAACTAAAAGAAAAAGGAGAAGTATGGGCCACTCATTACAGCGGCTTCATCCCTCCTCCCAAAATATAAAAAGGTTACAGGCTTCCAAGAACACCACTGCCAGCAACGCTGACCAATAAAAAGCGAAAGCCAGGGGGATGTGCTCAATACACAATATATATTCATAGAAAAGCTGAATTAATAGGGCCGGTGGGATGACTCAGCAGGCGATGGCACCTTCCACCAAGACCTCTTCAGTTCCACCCTGCAGCCCACATACTGGAAGGACAGAATTTACACAAGCAAGCTATCCTCTGACCTACACATACATGTTAGCATGAGTGTACCAGCACACCCAAGAATAACACAGAATAAGTAAAATGCTATTACAATCATTAAAAAAACTTTAAAATAATACATAGTAAATCAAATCCATCCATTATTATACAATTAAACAAACGCTCAGGAATGAAAAATGACAAGCCAGGGGAGACCAGAGTACAAAATGGGCACCAGGTCCTTCTTTTCTTTTTCCTTTTCTCCCCTGCTCTAGACAGGGTTTCTCTGTGTAACAGTCCTGGCTACCCTGGAACTCACTCTGTAGACCAGGCTGGCCTCGAACTCACAAAGATCCTCCTGCCTCTGCCTCCCGAGTGCTGGGATTGAAAGTGTGTGCCACCACCGTCACACAAGGTCCTTATTTCTATGTCCCCATGAGGAGCTCAGGTGTCTGGCTGGAAAAGCGCCTCCCTCACTTCAATGTTTTCATTTACATAATTAGTAAAGCAGTTACCATGTGCAAAGCTACGTCACCAAAAATAAACTCCTTTTAAATAAGCAAGACTTTTCAAACACCTTCAAATATGCATATATCTCCAAGCCCCTTTAACTTTCCAAAAGAGAATGAAATACTCCAAGATATATATTTAATAAGCATGAGCTCTCCTGACACAATCTCTCTCCCTCTCTCTCTCCCTCCCCTTTTGCTTTCTAGAATGAACTTTCCTAGGTCTCTCATCGACAGGCTCGGAAAAGCCCGTAGGGGTGTGTTGGGCCGGAAACCGGGCAGAGCCCTCTAGTCCTTTTGGATTTTGACTGTCAGTGGCATTCAGGAAAAGCAGATCCCCTTTCTGCTTCACGTGTTTTCCTTATTGGTTCATTTATGCAGCGCGTTCCCCTGCGGCACTGAGTACATCTTTTTGTCATTCTGTTTTCCCCGCCATTAGTGCAGGCCGACACGCAGCTGCCTCACCAAGAATGGCCACAGCCCAGCACATCCCTCTCCCCCATGGTCACCCCTTTGACGAATGCTCACCAACACTCATATATCATCCCCAAATTGGTCCAAATGAATTAAACACAGCTCTGCTTAACATTACGAGATTTAAATGGATTTTCTCTCTACAGGTCTGCCCCATAATTGGGTTTATCCATCTTGTTGAAGTACGGTTTACACTTGCTAACATCACGCCAATTCAAGCTCCATTTTCTGCTCCAGTGACAGGAGCGGGGCAGATTTGTCATCGGATCATAACAGGTAATTCAAACAACAATTAGTTTGATGACCGCCCGTATGTCAATGTCTGCTCCCCGCAGCCTGGCTCACACCCGATGCTCTCTGCTCCTCAAGATGAATTGTCCTGGCGATTCTTCAATTTCAATCATCAGCAATGCTTCCTGGAGAAACTACGGACACAGGGCAGTCTCCACCAGAGACCTAGTGGGAAGACTCTCCTGGTCCCACTAGGATGGACAACAGCAGACATCCATTTTCAGGTCTTGGAAATTGTCCAGCTTTCAACCAGGGCCATTCATTCTGAGGCTTCATCTCAGCCCCAGAAATTCAGGGAGGCGTTGGACTTGAGAGCGGAAGGCTCAAGTTTAAGTGACTTAGGCACCCACATGTAGCAAAGCCCTCTTCAAAGATGATTGACAGCTGTCACAGCCTCGAAGTATGGTGTGATCCCATGGACATCACTACTCATCATTTCAAAAGGAACAATCAAAAGAGAGAAGGCTAAAAGAGCTTGTAACAACCAGCCAGTACCACATTCTGGGAACCAGAAAGCAGTCAAACAAATGCAAACCAGCTTAGACATGGCTACTCACTAACACCACGGCACCCACAGCCATTAGCAACAAGGACAGCTGAAGTCAAAGAGAAAAACCCGGGAAAGAGCATCAAGTTGACAGAAAGTTTGAATGCCTGGCTCAAATTATTCAGTAGAAGATGAGAAACAAGTTCTTATTGCCTTTCTATGTTAGAAAGGGGCTATTATTTCAAAATCTGGACAAGTACTCCACTGCTTTTTCGAATGCACAGACCTACTCCCATCTCACTCAAAATTATTTCCTTTCTGCTCAGCTGGATGTGGTTTGGGTCAACGGCTGATTAACTGGTTTGTTTGTCTGTCTGTGGCAGGATCTCATGTAGCCCGTGTAAACCTTGAATTCACTTGGCAGCTGAGGAGGACCTCTGCCTTCTGAGTGCTGGGATTACAGGCCATCGATGCATGCAATTTGTACCGTGCTGGGATTGAACCTATGTCCATGCAGGCTAAGCAAGCGCACAACCTCCTGTCCACTTACTGCATCTCCAACTACTGGGACACGGATATGAGCGAAACACAATGCCAGCCTCTAGAAAGGGCCTGCCTGCTTATCAAATGTCACGGAGTTGAGGAAGAATCCTTAAGTGACATAAGACAAATGCAAACGGCAGCTAACAGGAGTCATAAATCTATGTTACCCAGTGAAGATAGCCAAGGCTATCAAATTCATCATGTGTGAGGCTCTTGACAGCAAATAAAAAATATACACTGTGTGTGGGGAGAAGCCAGACTCCAGACCTGCAGACGAGGAGCAAAGACAGGAGCTTGCACGCAGCAAGCATCCTCCTCTGCAGCACCATAACACCCTCTGCAGCATGCCAAACTCTTCCCATTCTGTATCTCATCAGCCTTCAGGAAACCACCTCAGGTGCCACCATTAGCCCCACAAATCAGGAGAGGGGAGCTTGGCATGCCCGAGACTCAAACCCAGGCTGTCTATGCCACTCCACCCTCAATGCCCACTAATTCTTCTGTTCCCTAAAAATGCAAAGGCAGGGGGGCGGGGCTACTGTAGCATCAGTCAGTGGAAGGGCACACACATTAAACTCTTACACCAGGCCAGTGGTTCCCATCCAAAGGTGACTTTGACCCCCAGGGAGCACCGAATCATTTCTGGGAGTACTTTTAGTGACTCTGTTGAGAGCTCCGTTGAGGCCAGAGATGGTAACACAGGATAGTTCTCTGCACCGAAGAACCACCTGGATCCTGAGGCTGGGACACTGAGCTGTGCTGCCCCATCCCCTCTGCCACTCACCCCATCCCTGACCTCCAAAAGCAAACAACCAATGCAGACAGGGCTATTTGCAGCCCTGCCCTCAGCCTGCATGGAAACTGGTTTGACCAATGCTTTTCCAAATACATGCCTCAAAGCCAAGGTTCTATGAGGATGCTTGAAAGACTCCACACATCTGATGCTGGTGTTTCTTTCTATAAGAAGATACACAGTACAGGTAGCGACTTTGAAACTTTCTTTCCAATCTTATTAAGCACTAAACTCACTGCCAAGCAATGGTTTGGGTGGGACCCTCCACAATAAGACTGCTGCCAGCAATGGGAAGACAGAAAAAGGGGGGTGGGGAGAAACAACAGTCACTTATCTGCTTGATTAGGACTTGATACCAGCTGTCCCAATCCAACTCCAGAAACGAAGCGTCAGGCCTGATAAAAGCCATTTAGAAAGTTCAGTGCTCAGCTAAGCAGCTCCCAAAATTGTCAAGGGCTTTATAAAAACATAAATACCATAAAACAAAATATAGAAACCCTCTCTTATACTGAGAAAACGTAGCCAGCTGCCTGCCACAGACCAGGACTCCATATGCGCTCACGGTGGTGCATAAGGGGACACCAGGACAGCTGGAGAGACATTTGTTTTCACTTTCTGGCCGAAGACAGCTAGAACTGTGCCCACCCTCTCCATGAACACACACGCTGGTCTCTCCCCGCCTCACAATGGGCAGCCTGAGTGCAGCCTCAACAGGTGCGAAGGCCGCCACAGAGAGCAAGCCGAAGTTGAAAGCCGTGGGGGGGCAGAGCACGGGGAAGCCAGGCTATCGGTCAGCTCAGGGCAGCGGACTTAGAGTCAGGACATTAACTTGTACTTAAAAAGACAGGCAGCATAGGAGCTGGAGAGAGATGGTTGCTCTTGGGGAGGATCCAGGTTCGGTTCCCAGCACCCACACTGTGGCTCACAACCATCCACACTCCAGTTGTGGGGGACCCAAGGTCCTCTCTGAGTGCCATGGGCACCAGGCATACAAATAGTGCATATAATCTAACATTCAAGCAAGACACTCATAAAAATAAAGCTCCACTAGGACCCTCAAGTCTTGCCCGCTTCCCACCACAGTGTTGGACTGGGAAAAGTGAAGCCTGCTGCTTCCCTGTGTCGCTCACTTTCCTGGCCTATCAAAACTGATGCTTCTTGCTCTATTCCAAGAATAGCCCTGGAGACGATATCAGCTTTGGCTAGTCTGAAAAATGCATGCCCAAGCCCAGCTTCAGAGCAACAGAATCCAGACCTGTTATTTCAGCAAGACCTGCCATGGTGGCCAGTGCCTCTGCTCTACTTCCCAGACCATGATCCACCTCTCCCCACAGGCTCTAACCTAGGAGACAGTGCTCACCACAGGTTCCCCGTTGATGGCGCCTTCTAAAACAGACTCTTACCATCCCACAGACCCCAGCCATCTGCAGAACTCAGAATCCAGACAGCCTTTTTCTCCGTGTGGGAGAAGTCAAGTTCAAAGAAAGCAGCCACCCCCACACACACAGCACCCCCGGCAAAAGAGGGTCTTGATGCAACTCTCCTTCACCACAAAGACTATACATGCACAGCTCTGTACTGAGAAGCCACATGCCCACAGCTGCTGTAAACTCCAGTATGGCAAGGCCAGAGAGCGCCTCTGCTAGGCTTCACTCCAGTCACCTGGGAGGCTATCACCAGAGATGCTAGACCAGGCAGACACCCAGGGGACACTAACCGAGGTGTCTAGGTCAGGTGTCTGAGTCCTGCTCTGAACACTTCCCTGTGGTGCGCTGCTAGAGCTGGGAACCACTGCCTTGGAGCCATGGTTCTCTATCAACCCCGAGAAGGGCCCCAGCTTTGCCCAACAACGTGGTTAAACTACCAAGACAGGTGCCAATCCCAGCAGTACAGAACATGAGCCTGGCACGCGATCCCAGTCTTCTGAAGCTCTCCAAGATGTTCCCAGGAGATAGTGGCTCAAATTCAGGACACACTAACCCAGTCCTACAGAACAGGAACCTCCAGGGACAAGCACCCAGGACGTGTTTGCAGCACAGGTCCCATGGGCCATCTGTATAGTCTAGGAAGCTGGAAGGCAGCCACAGCCTCGAAGACAGGCCAGCCCTCGATTTAGTCTTTCTAGTGCTGGGAACCCAACCCGAGGCCTGCTCTCCACTTCTGAGGTGCATCCTTGGCCTTGAGCACGGTTATGAACCTATGCCAGCAGCCTTGCTCCAAACACACTGCCCCAGGTTGGAATCCTGGATGACCATGGGGAAAATAACCTGTCAGGTGTCTACTTCCTCATTTGCAAAATGGGGTAGTGACGATAATAACAGCAACTCTGCCACTCAAGCTCCCCTCCACGCACCAGTGAGAAATCAATGAACAACCCACAGACAGCACTCAACACTTGACCCAGTGTGCCAGAACTCAATAAACGAGCTATTATTATTGTCGTTGTTGTCGCCTCTGACCCCACACCAAGCACCTCATTGTCCCAGCTGCTCTTTCAGAACCAAATGCCCTCTTCACAGAAGCCTGGGCAGCAAAGGCCCCCGGCCAAAGCTCACTGAAATAGAACTGTAGTCAGCCCTCACTCACAGGCTAAGACACTGTCACCTGGGAACATTAGCAGCCCTCAGTTCTGATTGGGCACTTGAAAGCGTCAGAGCTTCCAATAAATAACCAATAGATCAATTTCAGAAGCCTCTAAGGCTGCCCTTCCAACCTTTGGTAGCTGAAAAATCACAGTTCTGACTAGAGATGGAACACTCCCGCCCCCAGCATGAGCGAGGCCCTGGGTTCGATCCCCTGAACCACGAGTAACAATAATCATGGTGATGACAACCACTCTTGGACGAGTCTTAGACTAAGCAGGAAGTCTATCAGTTAGAGCAGAGGTTCTCAACTGTGAGTTGAGAGCCAACGACCCTTTCACAGGGATCGCCGAAGACCATTGAAAAACACAGATATTGACATTACAATTCATAGCAAAAATTATAGTTGTGAAACAACAATGAAAATAATTTTATAGTTGAGGGTCACCACAACCTGAGGAACTGTATTAAAGGGTCACAATGTTAGGAAGGTTGAGACTGCTGGGTCAGAGCAAGGTATGGTACTTAGATGCCAGTATCTGTATCAGCAAGTAAATGATGCCAGTATATGGCTCAGCAAGTAAAGGTATAGTTGTCACTAGCATGACATACAAGTTCCATCTCCAAGGCTATACACACACCAAAACACACACTGAATCAACATAAAAGAACAGACATTTAACAGTGTTCAAAACAGCACAGAGGTAGCCAAGAACGGGGGGTTTTGTCTGTTTTACTCACAAATAAATTCCCAGTGAAGGAAACTCCTAAAGGAGCAGGCAAGCACTCACCTACCTCAGCCAGCCTCTCAAGTGTTCTTCGTGGAAGTGGAGGCTGCACACTCTCATGTCTAACACAAGTGCTTACGCCAAGCCCCGAGCGTGGAGGCCAGGCCTGGTGCAACCTCAGGAAGCTAGGTGCTCAACACAGCCATGATTAGTAGTGAATTCTAGACCAGTCTGCGCCACATGAGACACTGTCTCAAGTTTAAAAATAATAATAGTGGTTTGTTTTCTTTTTTAGCTCAAACGGACTGATTTTGGGGAATGTTTCCACTGAGCCCCATTCTGCACATCTATATGAAATCAAAGGCAGGAAACAGAGTAGGGAAGACGACAGATTAAGAACACATGATAGTACATGCCTTTAATACCAGCATTCAGGAGGCAGAGACAGGTAGATCTCTGTGAGTTCAAGGCCAGCCTGGTCTACAAGAGCTAGTTCCGGGACAGGTCCCGAAGCTAGAGAAACCCTGTCTTGGGGGGAGGGGGAACCCACAAAACAAACAAACAACAAAACAACCCACAGTGGAGACCAACATCAGAACCCCAAATTAGGGAACAACCAGGAACCCTCACACCTCATAAATTCTGAACAGATCTTCTAATACTAATCTCTAGCCATCTTCATCACGTGAGCAGAACGAGGCGGTCCAGCCACAGTAGCTCACATGTCTATGGGACAAGACACCCTTGGGGTGAACAAGCTTTTCATGCCTGCTTTGACTTCAAACAGCACCCATGTTCTGGAAGGAGGTTCTGGGTGCCCAGTGAATCCCTGTTGAGGAGGCGTAGAACTATGGGCCTTGGAAAACTCACACAAGATCTTGCAAGTTTAACAAGAGGGAAAGCAAAAATCATGGCAAAGTCTTCACGGCTCAGCTGTGCAAACAAACAAAAAGGCCCATTTCTCCTGGATCCTCTCCTAGCTGTCTTTGGCCACACACACGAGCACGCACATGTGTGTGAGTGCATATGTACACACAGAAACCCCTTCGCATCTCCAAAGAGAAACAACCACGAAAGGTCGATGCGGTTTGTTTTTGTTGGGTGCAACACTTTTTCCCCCTGAATCACATCTGACTTCGTGTTAAAACATCAACCTTTGGCCAAAACACTCTTAAAAACAAAGCTTAATTGGTTTTCAAGTAGCCCTTCAGAGAGCCCAGGGAAAGACCTCGCGGCGTAGGAAAGACCTGTCTCCCTCCGCCTTGGTTACAGAACTTCTCTTGGAGGCTGCGACCATGATGGGAGTAGGGATGTTGGACCAGGTCCCTTTAGGAAGAGGCTACAGAGATGCCCAGCTGTGTACAACCACCTGCAGGCCATCCCCAGGAGGCAGCTCAGTCTGACATTTGCAATCAGGGTCACCCTCCTGAGTCCGCATGAGCCCTTGACACCATTTAACAGAGATGGTGGAGGAATGTGGTCCTAAGAGCTGGGACCAGAGGTCAGACTCCCGCATGATGGGGTGACCCAGAAGAGCATGGGCAAGTAACCTCTGACCTGATGAAGGTCACTCTGTCACCGCTCCCCTCAAACATGCCACTCACGCTCCCCACAACTAATGACCGTACATCTCAAAGATGACACTCAACAGTCCCAGGGGAGGCTTCTAGCTATAAAAGATCAATGCAAAGCTACACATGCACACCCAACACCAGCCCTAGGTGCATTTGCTAGCGTAGGACAACAGGCGCAGACACCGCCGTTCCTCCAAAAGAAATCCAAAACTACTCGTCCCAAATTAGGGATAGTGTAAACTTGGAAGCAACCAAGCATCCCACAACACAGAACAATATTTACTGGACAATCCCATTAAAAAACAACAAGTTAAAGGAATCTACTGTTGGAATTCTTGTTGCAGATTGGAGAGAGAGGAAGCCACAACACTGGAAAGGGGGAAGAACAAGGCAGACAAGAGTATTTCATCAGAGGGTAGCAAGCTTCACCCCGGGTCCAATTCCAGCCAGTGTTTGTATTTATAAATAAAGCTTTATTGGAACACAGCCATGCTTTTCCCTCATATTTCTCTCAAGATGCTTTCAAACTAAAGTAACATTAAGTTAGCCAGACTGACTACATAGCCTCAAAAGCTTAAACTACGCATGAGCCCCCAAGCGTGTAGTGACATGGGTGGGGCCTCTTGGCTGTTCTCACAATTGTAAGTCCATGCTCCTCCTTACTAAACACTCGTGGGCTGTGCTGTGTGGCTCAGTGGCACTTTTAAAAAGCCAATGGTCTGGATGTTGCTCAGGGAACAAGCTCACACTCAACATCCAGGAGGACCTGTGTTCCATCACTGACACGCGCACACACAACAGAATTTAGTAACCATTTATTATCACTGCTAATAATAACCAAGCAGTACATATATTCATGCCCCTTTAATTTTTAGTCCAGTTATACTGTGTTCTCGGTCATTCTCACTGCCCTTGTCATGTCAGAACCACAGAGAGCTAGAATGGAACCAAAAGTGGGAAGTGCCCAGCACAGTGAGTGACACTGGGGGACAAAGTGACAGGTCCGTGGAATCACACCCGTGGTGAGCTTGGCTGAGTGCTGAGATGACAGAAGGGGTGGGGAGGGCAGGGCGGGCGGGAGGAATGAACCTCATGTGATGCCCGGTGTCATAGTACCAGGTTATTTTAGGACGGAGCTTGGCGAAGAGCAGCAAGCTCAGCTCCTCCTGAAATACAGTATTTGTTAAGGTTCAGCCAGTTTTAAGTTTCCAGGGAAGAAACGGCTGCCCCGGCATCACGCTGGATTTAAGCTTGGGATGAGAGAAGGCCAGGTCGGTTTTTCTGTGTGCCAGGAGATGCCGGCCCCACCCCAGGCTGCTGTCTCCCCCCCACCAGGGTGTTGTCCCCCTCTCAGGCTTCTGTCTCCCCCTACCCCCGCCCAGGGTGTTGTCCCCCACCCCAGGCTGCTGTCTCCCACCCCAGGCTGCTGTCTCCCACCCCATGCTGCTGACTCCCGCCCCACCCAGGGTGTTGTCCCCCTCCCAGGCTTCTGTCTCCCCCCCCCAAGGCTGCTGTATCTGACCCCCACCCCCACCCCGGACGGCTGCTGAAACACCCAGAGAATTCAGAAAACAATCTAATTCTGTCTGAGCTTTGCCTTTTTTTCCCTCTGCTTCTTTTGTTTTGTTTTTGACCATTTATCCTTTGATGATCACGCTAAAACTACAGCTAGCTGCCATTTGGCTTGGCCTTGTGCTGGTCGAGCAGACGCTGAGGGAGAATGGTCACTTTTGAAAGCGTACAGCCAGGGCTCCATAAAATGTCCCTCTGTTTGCCCACACGGGCATCAGGCCTCAGCAAACAGAAGCAGAAGAGAACAATACTACCTGTTCATGGAGGAACAGGGATGGTTTCAGTCCTTCAAACAATAAGCTCTGTAATTCACTCCATCTTCCTCCTGAGAAAGGGCTTCCCATGGCCCGCATCGTGCCAGGTGGTTTGGAGAAAGATGAACTGCACCTTCAAACAAGGGCCACTTCAGCGCTGGTGTAAAGATCCAGCAGCTGGGCTGCTCTCGGGCTGGTCTCCCAGTGACATGGCCCCAGCCAGCCTTTCCACACCAAGATAAGGATCACTGTCCTTTTCAGTCTCGACAATTCCCACACCCCAGGCAACAAGGATCTCCAGCCCTCCTGTGCTGGAGTAGGCCTCCCTAGCCTGCGGACACTCTGGTTATCCACCCATTCACCCAGGGCTGGGGTTTAGACTTGCTCTCTAAGCTAGCCCTGAGTCTAAACTGTTTTCCAAAAGCAAGACGTACTGGGCCTTAAAAGGAAGCAACTTCCAACAGGAAGCGTGTCAGAAAGAATCGGAGCTTCGTGCACATCACACACAGCACTTTTGAAAATATCTGGGTGTGGAGGGATTACAGTCGAGAGACATACAGGCAATCAGTACCTTACCCAAGCACAGTGTAGCCTCAATATTGCTAGGCACAGCTACTGTAGCCTTGAAATAAATGCAAAAAGACTAGGAACCAACCACATTTTTGAAAGACCTGCTCAGTCATGCCTCTTGCTGGAGAGAAGTTCCATTCACCTGGGGCAAATGGCTATTTCAGAGTAATATGGAGGCTGAAGCAGATTTGAAATGGCAAAGTTAAGAAGACGCAGGAGGATGGGTGGGAAACAGGAGTTCCACCAGGCCACACAAGTACACACACACATGTACATACGTGTATTTATATGTACCCTCACACACCTATGTGCATTTGCACACATGTCCACACTCATCTGGACATAGGCATGCATGTCCACAAGCACACTCACACCACCTTATAAAGGCTTCCTCCCAAAGAGACAGCAGGAAGTAGGCATTCACCAAGTCAAAAGCAACCTAGGAGACCCTAAGTCAGACTTCTGCTCCCCAGTCGAGCATTAACGCAGATCACTCACGGTGTGAGGGTACGGGGAGGGACACCATGAGACATCCCTCTTAGCAAGGCCAGGCCACGGGACAAAAGCGAGTTGGTCTGCCTGACTCCGCTGCGGCTGTTTGCTGGCTGCTGTTCAACCCCATGTCTATATTAGTCTGGGGTTTGTTTAGCCTTTGGATTTAGAAGGATGGAAGTACTACGTGAGCAGGAAACAGGACACTCATCAGGGGCTGGGATCTGTCGCCTTTCCCTTCCAATACTTCTCATGTCGTATATCAAGAGGCCCCAAAGAAATCAACATTCGGGATGATCAGGTCGAAAGTGGTACTCTTGGCACCATTGGCCATGATTTTGATCCACAGGCAACAACTCTCCCCGGCTGTCACATGGCCTCCTCACCAGCTTCCTCTCCCAATTCGCCAACCTGTTTGACTCCCAACGCAAGGCCCTTCCTTCTGTAAAATGCATGCAGTAACCACAACCGACGTGGGGTCTGAGCACCCACAATGCCTGATCCAGACAGTCTTAGACAACACAGACTCTTTTCATAACTTTCAATCATTTAGCAACATTTCTTCTGTTCTTCTTGACTTCCCACCTCCCTCAATGATTCAAACCACCACCACCTCATCATCATAATGGCATCATCATCATTATCACCATCATCATGACCAACCTCATCACCATCATCACCATCATCATCATCTGGGTGGGGGAGGCAGAGAATAAAAAGACACAAGAGACCTACACATTGGCAATTCAAGCTTCAGAATCTCTTGCGCCTCCTACCTGAATTGCAATCTGGTGTTCAATCGTTTTGTACGCAGAGTAATGATTGCTGCCGGATTGAAAATGGAGCTGTAGGAAGAAACCAAACCAAAGCGTTCTGCTCACGTCACAGACTACAAGGAAACATCTTAAGCAGTTCATGAATAGCAGACAAACCTCCCTGGACCGAACGGCCTCCCTGGCGTTCAGTCAAGACCTGAGGACTTGCACCATTATGGAGGAGAGGATCACACTCGTCTGAACTGTTGCTTTTGTTTTTAGTTTTGGTTTTTGTTGTTTTTGTTTTGTTTTAAGCACCCATTCAAAAATCGAAAAGGGGAGGAGGAGGGGCAGGAATGACACAGAAAGCAGACGGAAGCCCATGAAGACACAGAGGAAGTCGGTGGGTGCTGAGCAGAAGGCTAAGGAAAACTGAACAGGGTGCTGCACACAGGCACACAGGCAAGAGGGAAGACAGAAAGAGTGCTGTGAGCAGCCACTGGTCAGCAAGTGCAAGCCCCGCCCCATATCTCTAACAACTGAACCCTGGCTCTCAGACAGAAATCTATTTCTGGGAAAACAAATGTCTCTACGGAATTCAGGGGCCACCCCGCACCTTATACATTCTTTCACCATGACTAAGCCTTTAGATTCTAAGGCATCATCTCCACAACCCGCACTCTAGTGATCTGCACCTCCCTCAAAGCGAGCCAAGCATTACCCAAGAGCCCCAGGTCGGGAAGGACCACCTCTCAGTGAATCTCTGCCTTAGTCCTAGGACCATGGCTCTCAACCCAGGATTTCCCTCTACAGACATACACATCCCCCCACTGAAGAAGGGAAAGTCCCTACAGAAACACCAAGACTCCTCCCCAAATCCTCCTCCTCCCAAATGATGCGTGTTACCCTTAGGCTGCTACCCACTGGTATAAACAGGCACCAGGGTTGAGACATTTGATAATTGACCCAATAATCACAGAAGGGTCTCGGCAGGTATCTGAAATGCATCACCATACTCAGACAGCCGAGGAAGCTTCAGATGACCAAGAGAGATTCCCTGCCTACCCACTCCTGTAGCAGGCAAGTCTGGGGTACCTTCTCCAAACACTTGGATCGACATCTACATTATTATCTTTATCCCCAGAAACTATAACCATGACTGCTTCAGAACTAAGTTATCAGAATCCTTCTGTGCTTCAAGTACCAGTAGGGCTGCAGCAGAGTTTTAAACTCAATTAATTTGTTATCTTGTTCCTTGGAAAGAAAGTCATTCAATAGGATCTGTTAGCGCTTTTAAAAAGGATAAAGATTCCCGTAAATTCTGAACTAAAATGTAACAACACTGTAATAATACAGTCTAAACCCACATTACTCAAAATGTAATATAATAAGTACCCATTTTTCGGATACAGTGGACTTGAAGAGGATCTCGACAGTTATCCCCCCCCCCAAAAAAAAACCTAAAAACAGCCGGGCAGTGGTGATGCACACTTTTAATCTCAGCACTTAGGAGGCAGAGGCAGGAGGATCTCTGAGTTTGAAGCCAGCCTGGTCTACAAGATCTAGTTCCAGGCCAGGCTCCAAAGCTACAGAGAAACCCTGTCTCGAAACAAACAACAAACAAAAACAAATAAAAACCTAAAAATGATGTATGCTTTTTGTAACAAAACATGGTAATCAAATTAAAAGAAGACAAACTAAAGTTGGGCAAAAATAACAATAATCTCTCTACATGCCAAAGCAGAGCAATAAACCCCTCCCCTCATACAAGTTACTACGGACAAAGTAAACTTAACCTCTGTGCACACAGCCCTCCACACCACATTCAAGGAGCCCATCCAAAGCAATTGGCTCAAAAAGAAAGGTGCGTCTGTCTGTGCCCTTTGTCCCCCAACCACCCACCCCAGTCAGGGAAGCCGGGATCTCACTCATTACTGGGACAGTTTTCCACCATGTTAAAACAACTTTTGTGTGGGGGACAGGTCTCTTTGCGAGTTTGGAATTCCTTGCAAGGGAACAGCTCTTGTCTGAGAGGAGGGTCCTCTCTCCTCAGCAGAGCAGGCAACAGTAACAACTTGGTCCTTCCTTTCAAGGGTTTTATTCTCCTCTTTTCCAATTGCCCAATTCAGAGCTAATGGAAACTTGTCCAAGCTTCTGTTCCCACAAACCCTGCGGAGCCCCAGGCAATCTGTACTCAGGGTAACCACAGGAATCTTATATTGTCAATTAAAACTGAATGGACACCTGATAACTTCGGATATGCCGTGGAAAATAATTTCATGTAGTCATCGTCTTATGAATAAATTAATGAAACTGTGACTCTGCCTAACGCAATTTTCACTTGTCCAGTTCCATTCTTAATCCTTGCATTCATCACCTTCCCATAAAACACCAGTGAGCCTGGAGTGAATGCAGCAATTAAAAGAGTAAAAATACACACACACACACACACACACACACACACACGCAAAAGTTTCTAAAGACACTAGCAGAGAAGCCTACATCAAGAACCAATTTACCTCCAGTTAAGCGTGCCTGCACAGGAAGCCCGTGTGGGCCTACATTCGCCCCCACACCGTTTTTTACACCTCCAAACAATGTAACTTCCTTAGGGTATATCCAGCAGTGCAGGAATCCTCTGACCCACTCCCAGCCCCAGCCAGTGCAAAAGGCTCCCTCAGTAAATAAGATTTCTCCCAGCCACCAACCACTGTGTTCTAGAGAATTCGGAACCTAGGCTCCCTCCAGCCAGAGCGAAGAATACCAAATGTTTTAGTTTCTCCTTGGGGTTTCTACCCTCGCTGTCCCCAAAAATGCTTTTCTGAAACACAGGCTGTAACCAGCGTATTTTTTGCTTCCCTATAAATCATGAAGCGGCTTTTTTGTTTGTTTACAGCCCAGCTTCTTAAAGATATAATGCAGATGTTCCATAAGAACTTGGCACTCCAGCCCGAACCAGCTCCTGTTTTCCTGCCTCCCACCCCCACAGTAAGAAAGGAGAAAACAAAGCCTGTTTAGGCCTCTGTGTTTTGAGGTTACACGAAGACAGAGGTCCAGGGCAAGATGGCTTATGCCTTATCTGAGATTAAAAATGTTTAACCCGTTTTGTACAGGTCACCTGGAAGGCTCCAAGTCACTTCCCCAGCCCATCTCTGTGGCTTCCTTATGTGGGTGTGTCTGGTGCTCAGGATAAGAGCCTCGCCCCTTGGACGGTCCAGGGTGCCAGCAGACTTGGTTCCTTCCTTCCCTCCTAGGAAGCCCCACAAAATAACACCTTCCCTTCCTAAGTCATAACAGTCAGACACCCCTCCCTATTAGAGCACCCAAGCAACCAGTCCCCGTCTGGTCCAGAAGAGTCAGGAAGAGTCGACAGTTTAGGCAAATGCTTGCAACACTCTCTGCTTCCCTTATTACCCTATCTTGATTTCTCTGGCTTTATTTCTAATCATTACCACTGACTCTAAATTTGATGCTGCAGATACTGGAGATCAGAGATACCCGGGGATAGAAGAGGAAACGGCCTTTGTCAACCACAGGAATCTCATGCTCCAAGCCACAAACAAAACAGCAGTCCTCCAATGGGGAGAAGAGGAACTTCTGCACCGTCCACGTGACTTAAGGGATGAGGCGGGGCACAGGCTTACTTTTCAGTTTTATGAATCACCTGGCTGTCTCATATCTATCTGTATGCACATGTGCACAAGCGCACTTGCATGCCCACACACGCGAGCACACACACGCGCGCACACACACACACGCATGCACGTATGCACTCACTCATCCATTTCCTAAGCAGCTTGGGTTTTCTTGGGGTCTTGGTCTATTTTCCTTCTGCCTTTTTCTCACTTGAACTGTAATTTCCACATCACCAGTTTTTAAATGGTTTTTAATAGTTTATCTGAGACCTTGTCTTAGGTCCTCATCCTTTTGGGGAGACCGAGGCAGAAATAAACACGCCCCACCCCACCACAATAACTGGGGCTTTTCACTCAATGGAAAATAGACTCTTGCCCAGGACTTGGGTGACTTCCACCCATCCTGACATTCTGATGCTGTCTGCTTAAAAAGTGCCAGAGAAGTCTCACACTTGGGGGGGGGGGGGTGCAAACGGGGATGGCTAGTAGATTCCTGGGTTTACAATCCCTGCAGAGATCCAGACAGAGAATCTTTGCAACACCCTAAAACCACCGTCTAACAAAGGCAGTGCCTCCTCACTTCCTGGTATTCTACCACAGGAAAACACACGCCACAGAACGCGCCCTCAGACCTTAGAACGGGCTCTCCCACTGTCCCATTGATGGTTCCAGCGCATGTCTCTTTACCCTCATTAATTTCTTTCTTTCTTTTCATTCCCCACTTCTCCTCAACTTGAAACCCTGAGCTATGAGTCAGACGTGGGTCATTAACTTTTACAGCTTTCATACACACCCACCTACTCACATTTGGGGAAAGAAGTATTGACTAGCAACATTGCCTGAGACCAAAATCCTCTAAAAGGAAACAAGGGGGAGGGGTCGGGAGAATCGCTTCAAGAAAGTTTTCTCCGCGCCTCTACCGGGGATGCTCCCTTCATTGTTTTTCTCCTGGAGCTAGAATCCCTGGCAAAGAAAGGCAGGGGCTGAGCTTGGTGCAGATAGCTGTAGGCTCTCCTGGGTTGAGGAGAGACTAGTTGGTGTGCTTTAAACATCAAAACATAATTAAAGTTCTTCATCTGGGAGGGAAGCTGAAGCCACAGTTCCAGCACACAGGGGCACGTGGGCTGAAGTGCTGAAGCATGTTCTTAACGCAGCAGCTTTCATTAACATTTGCTACAGAACACCCGCAGAACGATGCGCTGTCGTTCCAGAGTTAGAACTCATAATGAATTAATTGGCATTAATGTGGCTCTCCTGCGTCCTTCCCTGGGTATGCCATGGGCGTCCCCGGCTCACTCACACTGACAGGACAGTAACTCAGCGCCTCTATTTCACTTTCTAAAACAAACAAACCCACCCAAAGACCCACACGGATCCTCGCAATTTTTTTCAAGCATTTTTGCTAATATATTTAGTACATCATAATTGGCCCAGTACGGGGGAATCTAGTTATCTTCTCAGTAAATATTTATAGCGTCACTCTTTACCATTCATCGTGAATTTCGTGGAGGATCTCACTGTAGCCCTACATCTGCAATTCATTGACTTTACAATTTACCACATGTTGGGATGGGAGAGGTCTTAGCTCCATTTGAATCACTACACAAATATGCAAGTGATTTATCGGTTTTAAACTGGAGACTGCAAGAGAGGGACTCCGCTTTCCTGAGTATTACTTCTTCTGGCAGACCATGAACAATTACAGTGCGTACTAATTAGGCTCTGTAAATGTGCCGGGCCCTGCTAATGCCTACCAGGCCTCACATCTATTTTCATGATGCCAAACTTGGGCAGGCCATTGTTAACTCCTTCAGAACTGACATTACCACTGCAGCATGAACTATCTAGGGCCACTTCATTCATATATATATATATATATATATATATATATATATATATATATATCACAACTGAATTACCCACACAAAATCAGATGTGCCTAAGGAAGAAAAACCTACCCTGGGAAAAGCGGAAAAACACCGTGCCTGATAACCCTTCAAAGATCCCACAGCCCAGTCCTTGTAATGAGCTGTTAAGGGATTCACAGATCCCTAAGGGCTAGTAAGTTTCTGCATTCCATTGATTAGAAAATAAAACCTTTCAGCCTGGGTCTTTAAACTTGAGTTGGATTGGAGGGAAAGCATTTGCCTAGAAATGGTTGTACCATTCAGCGGTCCCCACACTTGCTTACACACACACATACACAAACACACACAGCAGCGGCGGCGGCAGCAGCAACAACAGCACTATGTGGCCCACTTCGCCCAATGTTCGCCAAAACAATTGACTCTTTAAAACTTAGTTAAACCTTCTCTCACAGCTGGATCTGAACCTCAGATAATTCTCCAGCCAGACTCTCCACCTCCAGATGTTTGGGGGTAACTGATAGGAAACATATTGGTTGCCAGATAGAACAGCATGGGTAAAGACAGGATTGCAGCCGGTCTCTCACCCCAGAGCAAAAGCCACATAGCTCTGCAGGGTTCCACCCACTGTCCTCCTGTCCCACACAAGGCCCATTCTGTCCACCCCCTGCTCTTCAATACTTCTCAATCATTTCCTCTGCACCTCTGGCTGGATACAGTTTCCACAGAGCAGCGTGCCACCCCCCATCCCACCATAAACTGTTTCTGTTTTGTTTTGCTTGCTTGTCTATTAAATTCTTCTCACAGGCTTTTCTCACTGTACCTCACTTCTTCCTAAGCCTTCGTATCAACCAGAACACTATACAATGTGTATTTCCCCTTCTAGCCTAGCGGAACATCTTTTAAATGAAAGTCCATTCTCCCATATCAGGTTTCCTTAAGTATTGTGGGAAACATGCACAGGAGAGTCAAAGTGGACTCCAGGAAAAGTGAGGGATTAAGAGAGTAAAGAGGGGGAATGCAGAAGAAAAGGAGAAAGAAGCAAACACCCCAAGCAACTTTGCTTTTGAAAAGAGCATTAGAGTGGAGTCCCCTGAATTCCCAGCCCTCAGAGTGCTCTTTATAAACCTATATAACAATAGCTTAGAGCAAAGAACAGGTCTGCTGCCAAAAGAAGGGGATGCCTGTCTAAGTCAACGGGGGCTGAAGAGGTATGGGGTGGGTGGAGGAGAGGGGAGAACAGCTCTTGCGATGCACCCCCCCCCCCATCTCATTGCTTATAATTAGTGAGAGAAATCTGAGCCACTGCCAATGTCTGCAGACCTTGAATATCATAAGGGCAACGTGGCGTCAAATATCTCAACATTCATAAGTGTTATGGGCTGCAAATAAAGCCCGTGGATTTATGACTCGGGGAGCTTGCCAGCAAAGGACTGGGGCACATGTCTTTCAGCAGGGCCCTGTCGGGGCGCAAGCACGCCTTTGGTTGTAAAATTAACCATTTCCTTCACAAATGTGCTCAATTATAAATTATAAATCCAAGCTGAAGATTTACTTACAAGGTTGCCAATTTCTACTCCCTAAAGAAACTCAGATACCCACCACACACACACACACACACACACACACACACACACACAAAACAAAACCCTAGAGAATCTTGGTCAGCTCTCCTTTTCAAAACGTTGAAATGAGTCGGCAAAGCTATAAAAGCAGCCAAAGATATCATCAAATTCCACTCCCACCAAGACTAAAAATCTAGCTAGCACCTACTTCCTTGGAAGCTTATTTATTTGGCAACGCCGAGATTTTTTTTTTTTAAGGGAGTAAATCATTCCCTGCCTCGTCTCCTCCCTGCCCCCAGTACAATGTCATCTACTTCCTGTGCAGGAGAAAGCATCTGCTAAATCCAGGTTGTCCCATACTTAACTGCCAATAAACCAACTTCCACATAACTTCCAGACAGCTGGGGGAAAGGTCCTCGGGAGTTTTTAGTCACGGTCCTAAACACGAGTCCACACAAAAATTTGCAGCTGTCCTTTCTCTACAGTGCATTGTTAACGTGATTCGGGAGCCCCCGTTGTGTGACATCTGAAAAAAACACAAATCCTTCCTCTCCTCTCCCCTATGTGCATGGGAGAGAGCAGGCCAGCACTTCTCTGATGGATGGTCTCTGAAGACACTTTCCCTATGCACCCGGGAACCTTGTGAGACAGGAGAAGGTGCTCAGATCTTGAAAAGACTTCTACCCTAATCTGGAAAAGCATAGCCTCTGGTATAATCATTAAATGCCCCCCCCCCTTTAAATGGCATGTAGAATTGCAGCCACCCCGTGCCACTAACAGAGAATGCAGCAGCGTTCTAGATGTCACTCTAGGAAACCTTCCTGTAACTTTTTCATAGCTGGCTACAGAACAGAAAGCTAGCCAACAGCCAGCAGCAACTCCAAAGGCAATCTCTCTCAGGAAACAGAAAATTCAGGCGGAGAACTCCAAGCAAGAAACAGCATGGTTAGTCTCCAGATCTTTTCGACATCTGAGATAAAGGCAGCAGTCAACGCTGGCGTCCCCTAAATGGTAGCAAAGATCTCCCCAAAATGGTTTTCCTGGAGAAGACTTTCAGACTCCCAAACCCCACATTTGTTTCTGGGGTTTCAGGAAGCCAAACTGCAAAGCACAAACATACTAGATTTATAATCATATGCTTACTGAGTGAACGCTGAGCCTAGACATTAAACCCTAACTTACAAGATTAGCATAGAAGACTTGCTGCATTGAGATTAAAATCTAAACATGTCTGTCATAAATATTTCTGAAGGAGATGAAAACAATTAGCATAAATACGAAAGGAGGCTGAGAGCACCTGTTCTTTTTCAAGGCGATAAGCATTTTATTGTTCTCTATTTAAAATGTAACGACCTGTGTAATCACAGTAATATTGCATTGTTATGGAGGGGCTTGGAATGTCACACTTTGAAAAGTGTTGTCAAAACAATCAGGGGTGAAGGTGGGGGGTGGGAAGACAACAGGAAAGGTCCAACATTAACCCCTCACACTCCAGGGTCTCAATCTTTTGTGTCAGGAAGGATTATGTTGTTTGAGAAAGTCGAAAACATCCATTTTTCCACAAGCCGGGGGGAAAAAATTGCCGGGCTATATAAAACCTCCTCAATGAACAGGCTCCCTCACGATTTCCTTGAAATGCTCCAAAATGAATTCAAGATGCTGTTACTTATCTGCTCAACCTAGTAGCAAACAGTTGTGCTGAAAAGCCAATGCTTTGGGTAGATGAAGCGCTGTGAGAATACCCTGAAATGCCACCTCACGCCTGTCGCAGTCCCCAGCACTGCAGGACCATTTCTTGCAAGCCAGGAGGAAAAACAGAAAAGTTAAGCTTGCCCTACCAATGGACCTCAATCCTGTAACAGTATTCTCCAGAACACAATGGTACCCGAATCAGAATATTGGCACTTCCAGCCCTTCCCCTGTACTTAGAGTTCTCCTTAATGTGTGTTTCTATCTGAATGTATCCTCTTCATAAGCCGTTTCCACTGCTGTAGCAAAGATAAAATTAACGTTCTGAGGAAATCTTTGTCGTTTTAAAGTAAAATCATTACTACCAGGCTTTACGGCTTCTTTGGTAATTAAAAGATTGTTCTAGAGATGATCTATTATTCATCAAAAGCCAATCTAATGATACTCCTTAATTCTTCACATTCTTAAACAGAAAAGCAGAAGCCGGGGTTCCAGAGAATCTGTTTTTTAAAGGATTCGGCCCTTTGGCTGGTACTTGCTCACAAGTTACAGAAAATGTACCAAAAAGAGCCCTGGCCAGGAGGAAGGAGAATGAATGAGCTTATCCTGAATTTGTGCTTACAACTCGTACACAAAACCAGACCCTAGGAAACCCTGAGAATTTCAGACCCGGGACTGCTGGCTGGCCTGTGTGTTACACCCGGGGCTGTATCGAATCTGGAATTGCAAGCTGGCCCAAGCGTTCAAAGGCACTAGAGGGACATACAACCGCCTTGCAGCTCCTTGCCAACGCTCTGCTCAGCAGCCTAAATAAATAACTTCAATTTTGTAGCATACAAGCTTATCCAGGTAAGGGAAAGCAAAGAAGCAGAGGCAGTGTGCACAAAGATGTCTGGTGTCTGACATGCAAATACTAACAGCCTACTGGGTTCAGAAATGCCTTCTCCGAGTCAGTCTGATGTCACAGCACAGGGCCACCCGCTATGTCCACAATTAAAATAACTAGACGCTGTCTATTCCTACAAAGCCCACAAAGGGGGCCGTGGGTTGGGAGCCTTCCTTGTCTCCCCGGGAAATCATTTATTTGCCTTTAACAATTTCCCTGTTTCCTAATTACAGCACAGCACAACTGTGTGGGTTTGAAGCGATGGTGTGGCCAGATCGCCAGCGGTCACGGACGTGCAGTTTGAAAAGGGTCAAGAAAGCCAACAAGCCTGCCATCAAAGCTCAATATTCTGATGGCCTTTCGGGTGGCTAAGTGGATTTTAAAATAAAACCAAAGAGGTCTGTATCCTAAGGAGGAGAGGAGAAGGGGGAGGAGGAAATTCCCAGGATTACTTTGGAATGTTGTGGGTCTCGTTTGCTAACACTCCGATTCTTTAAGATCCCGTCAGCTACCAAGAAAAATACCAGGCGCTGCTTCCGAGGCCGCCGAGCAGCCTCCGGAAAGCGCGGGCCCTCCTGGCCGAGGTCAGGCTGTACCTCTGTCCCGGCTTCCAAGGAAGGCACGGGCGCTGGGGGGGCTAGGGGCGGTGATTGTTTCTCTTTCCTAGGCACTAAAAAAAAAATTACCGGTCTAGCGTGCTCTTGCTATTCTGCCAGAGCCAAAGGGAAAGGGGGAAAAAAAACAGAAAAAAAAAAACAAGTTAAACTTGATAGTTAATATTTTAATGCTTAAAAACACTTGTAGATTTGGCTGACTCCAATCCCAGCTCTGCTCAATAGTGAGCACATTATTCCAGACTGCCACCTTGAATGAGCGAAAGAGGAAAAACAAAACCAGTGTGTGTAAACACGAGGTAGGGACCGCGGCCAGAGGTGCAAAGTGACAACCCCGGGAAGACAGGCACAAACCGGGCTAATGTGTCTAGAGCTCCGCAATCCAGGTTTTTCTTTTTTCTTTTCTTTTTTTTTTCTGGGGTGGGGGAGCAGAGGACGGTGTGAGGGCAGGGGGCAGAGGCCCCGGGAGAATAGGAACAAATGTCTACGGTGGGTGACAGAGGTACGCCGCAGAGAGCTCCCGAGGAGCATGGCACCCCGCGCTGCCCTGGGCCCCTCAAAGTTGGGAAGCCGATTCCCCAGACAGGAAGGCATCCCCAAGTCTCCTACACCTCCTTGAAAGCGCTCACCCTGGCCTCTGCCCCCTTCCCAGGGGCCCACGGTGAACTAGCTGGTCAGGGAAAAGAAGGCCTCTACACCCCATCCGAAGACACCGAGTTTCCCTTGACACAAAAGTCTACTTAAAACAGGCCATCCTGACTACACACAAACCCAGAAGCCCTTCAAATCGGCCTTCCCAACACGCACAGCTCGCAGATAGGTAGCGTGGGGCAGCCAAGCCCTGCCGGGTCTGCAGAGAAAAGCACGCCCAGGAACCCCGGGCCTGCAAGGGGACCAAGCCTGGCAAGTGTGACCTTCCCGTGGAAGAAGGGGCTAGGAGGCCCGCGAGCCTGCGATCACCACTAGAAAGCTACAAAAACGACAGGCTGGGGACAGCGCCGGGCGCTTCCGCAGGGTCAAGGCTGCGCGCAAGGCATAGCAGCGCCTGGAGCCAAAGGCACCGGGAATCCGCACTGCGCGGCCCGGGACCGGCCTCCCAGCCAGCAACCAAGGGGTTAACCTGGGGAAAGCCCAAGACGCACAGAAGAGGGAAGGAAGAGAGGGAGAAGAAAGAGCCACACAGTCCTCTTCCCAGGGACAAGAAACAAACACCACTAAGCAAGGGGAGGGGGAGGGGGAGTCAGAGCTTAAAAAAAAAGAGAGAGAAAAGAAAGGAGTAGGAAAAAGAAAAAGAAAAGGAAAAAAGGAGAAAGAAAACTAAAAGTTTAGATTGGCATCCCACCACCCCAACAGAGCCCTGCCTGGGAAAGAAAAGGCTCCCCGAATCGCAAGGCAAGCACAAGAAAAGCCAGAACATGGCGAAGCGCAAACAAACCCAGTCCACAAAAGGCAGAGAAAAAGTTTGGAGAGTTCGGGCCGCGAAGGGGGGGAGGGGAGGGGGGAGGGGCGGGGCGGGGGAGGGGCAGGGCATGCGGGGCCGGCAGGCGGGCGGGCGAGCAGGGCGGGCAGGGCGGGGAACGCGGTGGCACTTACGGTTCGGGCGGTGGGCGAGAGCGATCCGTTGGGGAGGTAGGGGCTCGTCAGGTCGGGGATCATGATGAAGGGGTAGCCGGGATACGGTGGCCCCTTAAAGAGCCCTCCATCTTGCCTCTTGGCCGCTAACATGGCGGGGCGGCGGAGGGGACGGCGGCGGCCGCGCGGCGCGGGAGAGAGCGGGAGAAACTTTTTAGCAAGTGTCCCCCCGGAGGGCCCGCGCGTCCCCGGGGCCCGGCCGGCGCGGGAACTCGGGTAGGGTGGGTAGGGAGAGGGGCGAGGGTACCCACCAGGCCGACCCCGGGGAGGGGGGCAACGCGATCGCGCGGTTTGGGGGCGCGCGGGGCACACTCACCTTCTTCCAAACTTTCCCGGGATTTATCTCGGAAACTTTCGGAGCGAGGCGGAGGCCGTCTTTCCGCCTTCCCGGAGTGGCGAAGTGGAGAGGGCGAGGGGCAATCGCCGCGCCGAGGGGGTGCGGAGGAGGGAGGGTCGGCGGGGAAAGGGGTGCAGAAAAAACACGGTTACAAGTTTTTGCAGTCAGCAGCCCCGGCAACCGTCCGTGCCGCCCGCCGCCCGCAACCCCGACCCGCCTCGCCTTCCAGCCCCAGTCTCCGAGCCCGGGAACCGGCAAGAACAACCTCGCCAGCCCGAGGGGCTCTTCCTACCTCGGAATCGGAGGAGCTGTTTTGATTCGTCTCTGATTCATTGACCAGCGACGACTTGACATCGGCTAAATCCCTCTCCGCCGAGGAGTTTTCCGAGTTCTTCTCCTCCTGCTCGCCCTCGTCTTTGAAGGAGATCAGTTCGTCGTTAGCGCCTAGGTCATCTCCTCCACCGCCGTTCAGCTGCGGCATTTTTTTTCACCCACCAGCAGCAATTTTGGAAGAAAAATGAAGGAGGAAGAAAAGCAAAAAAAAAAAAAAGTTTTGCGAGCCCCCCAAAAAATATTGCAAGAAAAAGACGAGTCCAAGGTTAACTTTTTTTTCCTTCTTTGGGGTCTTTCTCTCCTGGGGAGGGGAAAAGAGGGAGGAGGGGAGGGGAAGGGGGAGATCTTCTGCACGCGTGAGTTTGGATTTCTTTTTTCTCTCGTTCCCAAGGATCCGATCAATGTGCAAAAAAATAATAAATAAAAAACGGGGGTTAAAAAAAAACAACAACAACAAGTCAGATATAAGAGCAAAGGGGGGGGAAGCCGAAGACACCGAAGGAGCTCGTGCCGCTCGGATTTGAGTGAGTTGAAGTTAGACTGAGCTTTTCAGTTCAAAGGCGGCGCTGATTGACAGATAGAAAAAGGGGGATCGAAATCCGGAGGAACGGAGTAGTCTGGGAGCGGAGATTATTGACAGGGCGAGAGGAACACACTCGCCTTAATGAGATGCCAGGGGGCGGGGCGAGCCGGGTGACGTGTGCATAAATAAACAGCCGGGGTGGGCGGGGCGGGGGCGGCCAACAATGATCCTTTGGGCGCCGGGAGAGCGAGCGGGGCGGGCCGGGCGGCGGGAGGCGAGCGGGGTGCGGCCTGTGCGCGCTGCGCGAGCTGGGCGCCCAGACGGTGCGGGCCCCCGCTCCTGGAGGGGGCGGGTTCCGAAAGACAATGCGGACCGGGAGAGGAGGGGAAGGGGGTGGCAACCGAGTCCGGAATCTGAGCCGGTGAAGGCGGAAGGAAAGCCCACTTGGGGGGCGGGGATGGGGGAGAGGCCCAGAAAAAGTATTAGCCAGAAGTCTCTAGGATGGGGACCAATAGGGAAGGACTGTGGGACGTAGGGACAGGGTGCTCAATGGTTAATCCCGCAGAGAAGTCGGACGCCCTGGGGCGGGATAAGACACAACTGGTCCAAAAAGCTCACCCTTCTGCTCTGAGAAAACCTGGGGAAGCAGAGGGGCTGGGCCACGAACATTCAAGGAGGTTAACCCACAAGGGCTCCCCTCCCTTTTTTCTTTAATGACAGTGAGTCACGTCATTAAATGTAAGGACCCACTCGGTTAAATATGCCAAGAAGGCGTTTTATCCAAAAAAACAAATACTTTAGGTTTGTCTGGGGTAACTAAAAATATCCTTAAGGGAAATGTAAAGTTGTTGGTTTTGGGTTTTCTTCTTTCTTTTTTTTTTTTTTTTTAACTGACGTTGGAAGTAGGAAGTGATGTAGAATCCAAAGTCCGTTCTGACTTTGGAGGTGAAAAGTTTGGGCGTTAACAGCGCCAGGGAAAATAAAAGTGAAAGTTCACCAAGCCCTGGGATGAGTGGGACTGCAGTTTTTCTCCAAGAGGGTCTGAGAGGAAATGCCCAGAAGCTGAGACAGTCACCAAAGCTGGCCTAGAAGCCCTTGGGGAGGCGGGAGGAGGCCCAGAATTCTGAGACAGGTATCTGTTGGTTATTAGGCTCGGGGAGGGCAAACTGATTTGCTATGAAATGGGGAAGAAAATTATGTTAAAGGAGAAAGGCGGATTCCCAAACAGTGTTCCTGGATGGTAGAGTGAGAAGGTCCTTTTTCTTGTAAGTATACAGTGAGAAGTGAACTGGGAATTCCAAGGTGAAAGAGAAGCCCCCATCCCTCCCACCCCCAAAGAAAGAAAGAATAGGAATTGTCAATTTACTATTAGGTGTGATGTTACTCCGGGGTCCACAAAGCATTAAATTAGCCCACCCTCCCCCTTTAAAAAGCGCATCTGTTGTAGATTTCCAAAAGTAACCAATTTGCCGTGTAATATCTAGAGAGTTTGGGGTTTCAACGAAACTGTTCTACGGGCTCAGGCCTCAGAAAGAAGACAACTGAAAATAATGATACTGAGATTGACAAGACCGGCGAATTCCCCTGCACCGGAAAGAAAAAAATCCCAGGCACATTAGCACACTAAAGCGGAAGATGCAGGCAAAATAAGGATGGGATGGGGGAGGCAGACAGTGAGATCACTATCCCACCAGCTCCCAACCTCCATATTCATCAGAAAACCAGAAGTGGAGGGAGAAAGAACCCGGGAAAAAAAATAATAAAACAAGACAAATGTGTACGTTTCATTGGGCAGATTGCGTGGGACACAGAGTGGAGGGCTAATTAGTCTCAGCAGGTAGGACTAACCTTCAGACTTCCTAACTAAATAAGACAGACGGCGGGCGCAGTCTAAGAGGAAAGTGGAGACAGAAAGGGGAATATTTCAAGACACCAAGTACAGACGCTAAGCATGAAGCACAGCCCTGTCTTGAATCCACGTACAGATGGCTGATGCCCTTTCTGGATCTTTCCTCTGGATACCTTTAGAGTCCACATCCAGCCAATACAGCTGCAGCTTTCCCCACTTGCTAACTGTATACAACGTGTACCGTATAGACTATGCCAAGTCTGTTTGGAGCTTGTTGACATAAATGGAACACTTCTACAGTGAGTCTGCGTTTAATGAACAAGTCTGTCCTGTAGGATGGGTTCTTTTTGGATTTTAATCAAACCCTGACCTGAATCAGGTTGAGTAGGGAGGTCTTCTGTGTTCCTTAGGGGGTTGATTGTACAATAAAAGCTTATGAATATACTTGAAGTTGTTAAAGTGTCATTGTTTTTAACATACTGCATTTTCGTCATGCGTCAACACTAAGGACTTTCTCCGGTGACCAATACCATCATCTAGTTTGGCACAGCCTTATTTTTCTCACTCATAGGAAACCTTTGAATCGTCCCTTCAATCTCCAACTTAATTAAGCAATTAAAAGTTATTCCATAACAAGTCTTGTGCCACATTTAATCTCATTGCATGATGCTATAAAAAGACTTGGGGGAGAGAAAGCCTCAAGGTCTTGATTGACCTCCAGTCCCTGTTGCTGCTTATAGTGGTTCACAGAAAGGCGGCAGTGGGGGGGGGGGGGGGGGGCGGGGGAGATCAGGGTAAGGCTTGCCACTGGCCGGCAGCAAGGTAAAACAATACTCAAAAAGGAAAAGCCAGGTTAGCCCATCATGCGGACCTGCGGTTTATAGATTTGACAAGGACTCTTTAGACTCCAGCTGGTTCATGTCCAAGCACTGAGGGACCATCTCTCTAAGCCCTGATGACTCTTGGTTTAAATGACCTAATTCTGACCAATTGGCAAAGATAACAAAAATGCAAGAGGGACATCAAAATGGTTCTAATGGTCGCTTGAGCCTTGCATGGCGTTTGGACATCCTGGTCCTTGCATGTGGGAGTAGGCAGAATAGATGAAGATGTTGTTCTTAGCATTTGGTGTCTCTTCCTGGGCCAGCCCAGGTCCCCAAGTGCCAAGCTGTCCTACATCCACCCTTTGTCCTCTTTATTCCATGCCTGTCTTCTTGATCTTGCCTAGGCCTTCCTTTTATTGGCTCTCTCTTTGTGGTTTTAAATTTTTTAATTTGTATATTGCCTTAAAACCTAAGTACTGAACTAGCCCTATGTGACTCAAGTCTGAAAACCTAGCGTTCAGGAGGCGGAAGCCTGGTCTACGGAGTAAGTGACAGAAGAGCTAGGTTTGTGTATGAAGAGCCTCACTTATGAAGTGTGTTACATAAATAAATACGCCCTAAAAGACCAGGTTGCCAAGGAGAGTAGGGTGTGATTTCTAACCATGGGAGTGAGATGGTGGCTGTTGTTTACACCAGTCATCCTCTTGGCACTGGGGGGAGGGAGGGGGTTAGCAACTGGAATAATAGATTGACTTTAAACCAAGCCGTGTTACCTGTGGCCTCTCTGTCCTGCATCACCTTGGGGATGAGGTATAGATATTTTCTGTTACATTTTTTATGTTCAAAAGAGCCCATGAGTCTATCATTTTCTCCCAGACTACAGTCATTACCAAAATTTTCTCAGCACCCCAGCAAAGAGAAGCCATAGTAAGAGGCTGGCTTTGTGATACTGGGGTTACCAGGGTGGTTGGCTTGCATCATCTAGAAGCGGGGGTTTCATAATGAAGGCAACCCTCTGCTCCTCCAATCACTAGATGAGAGTCTATTCAAGGACCTTTGACATCAGCCTATGCGTGCATGAGACCGCATGTGTGTGAATGCGTGTGTATTTGTGTGTGTGTTTGTGCGCGCATGTATATGTGTGTGTTTCTGTTCTTGTTCGATTTCCCCTTGCAGATCTAGCTGTAACATGGGTGATCTGTCACCCACTGTGTTGGGCTTATCTTGGCAGGGAGTGTGCTGACTGAGGGAAGAAAAAAAAGCATTTAGAAGTACAAGGAAGCTATAAAGGTGAGCGGGGGAGGGGTTGTTTAGAAGCCAAAGTCCTGATTCCACTGAGAGATCTTTTTGTTTGCTTTTGTCCCATGTGGGTGATGAGCATTCATCTGGAAGTTCAGGAAAGGAAGGCTCCTCCCTTAGCCAACATAGGAGCAGACATCTGGGCTGGGGTGTAGCTCAGTTGGTAGAGTGCTTGCCTAGCGTGCAAGAGACCTGGGTTCAACTCCCAGCGCTGCATCAGCGAGGAATGGTGACGCCTGCCTGTAACCCTAACATCAGGAAGTAGAAGGCAGATCAGAAGTTCAAGGTCATCTTCTGCTAAATAGTGAGTTTAAATCAGTGACCTTACATACATACATGCATACGTGCATACAGACAGACATAGATGATAGACTAGATTAGCCAAGCCTGACAACCTGAGTTCAGATTCCAGAGTTTAAATCAGCGTGAGAGATACAGGAGACCTTACCTAAGATTAGATAGATAGACAGCTACATACATACATGCATACAGACAGACAGACATAGATAATAGACTAGATTAGCCAAACCTGACAACCCAAGTTCAGATTCCAGAGCCTACGTGGTAAATTGAGAAAACCAACTCCTGTGAGTTGCCCATGCCCTCCCCTGAGTTCTACCAACTTCCAAAGCAATTGACGTCCATCCAGGTAATAAAGGGACAATGGTGTCCCATGTCCCAGAGACCAGTGGGAAGTGTATACACTTGTTAAATACTGTGTCCCCCACATTTGTAAACTGATCATGGCCGCTATAGGTATCTGTGATGAGAGCAGCAGCCAGAAGACATCGGTCCTCTCTAAAGAGACCCCTTTTATCAACAGGATGCCTTTTAACCCTAATAGCATTAGAAGAAGGCCAATAAATGAAATACTTGCTTTATTTTGGGGTGGCGTATGATTCCTTTCTTGCCATCGCTAGCAAACGTTTGTTCACTAATTTGCTCCCTAGAAATCTCACTTGCTACAGTTACACGGCCGTGACGTTTCATCGCCTGGAGCCAAGTCTGCATAAGAGCTTCCTTAAGATATACTTACCCTAATGCCAGGCTACAGGAGCCAGGCTGCTTTTGTACCAAATTATTTGTGCTTGCCTGGTATACAGGGCAGAGCCTTCCTTGCAGTCATTGCCATAGGGTAGGTCTAAATGTTTCTGAGCAGCAAAAAAAGATGGGGAAAAGGTGAAAAAGTTCCATGTAAGTTGATCTTGCGGATGGCTTCAGAATGAATAATCGCTTGTGTGTTTAACATGTGAAAATGCCAATGTTTTCTTTTCATTTTCTTTGTATGAGTTGGGTGTGTGTTTGTGTCAGTGCAGGGATGTGTATGTGGGAGCCAAAGGTCAACCTTAAGGGTCATTCCTCAGGCTCCATCCACCTTGTTTTTTTTGAGACAGGGTCTCTCATTGAAGTATAGCTTGCCCGCTAGGCTGGGCTGGCTTTTGAATAAACTCTAGGGATCCCTGTTCTTCTCTACTTCCCCTGCACTGGGATAACCAGCATGCATCACCATACCCCAGTGTTTATGCAGGTGCTGGGAACCCAGACTCAGGTCCTCGTTTCCAGATGAAGCCATCATACCCATCTCCCATGCATTTCCTTTTCCTTTCCTCTTTAAATAAATAAGTAAATGAATGCTTCAATGATCCCATCCTGTATCACTGAGCATCTTTGCCCCCTCTGACCCAGTGCCATGTTTAAAAGTGTCTTGCAAACCAAAGCAACTACCACAAAAAAAAAAAAAATGTGGGCACTTTAAATTGAGTCAGACACACCATCAGGCAGCGTTGAGCAATCTCATAAGGTGGTTTACACATGTTCAAGGGACAGAGCAGGTGAAATTTCAGAAGACAATACTATTGTTTACTTGTAATTTATCTAGGTGTAGGCTGACACACCTGCCTTTGGCCAAGAGCATCATGGGATAGAAGAGGTGCTGGAACAAAAGAGACTCCTAGACTCAGACTGGGAAGGTCTGGGGCTTGAGCCCCGTAGGAATTCATGCACCGTCGAGCCCGTGTGTTCAGAGGAAGGATAAAATCATGTTGATTTAATCGCTGGAGTGTGGATCAAAATAAACACCTTTCTCTACTGTAAAATCTCAGTTATCTCTGTTCATTGGGGAGGGGGGGTGGATCATGTTTCCTAATGAAACATCCTTCTGGCTGGGGGAGAGGAGAGAGTGAAATGAGTTCCCGGTCCGGAGTGACTTTGGATCTCAGTACAGACAGCAGCCTGCAGCACAGGGTTCAGCAATGACAGAGCTTGCAGTTGGCTGTCATCTTGAGCAAACTCGGCTTCTTCATAGCCTGAGGGCACACTGTAAATACCCTGAGCAGGCGAGAAAGCATTAATCGTTATTCCTTAAAGGTTCCCAGAGAGCCAGAGAAACTGAGTGTTTCTAATTGCACGCGCGCGCACACACACACACACACACACACACACACACACGGCACATACATGACAAAATACTCAATTTTACTCTTTTAATTTAAAAGTAAATGATAGGGTCAGTCACGGGGCAAAGCCTACTAAGGATGCGTGGTTTCTATCCCAAGCTCAACACAATGTAACAAAAGAAACAAAGTAACAAATATGTGATGAATTTCCCCAGTACCACTGTACCCAAGCTTCCCAAAGGCAAGAATGGCTGTCTAGAAGGGGCTTGTCCACAAGGCCAACAGAGGCAGAGAACAAACAAACTCATTACATTTTACCAGTAAGGAAACAGGTTCCAAGAGACCCAGGTGTCATGCAGCCACTGAGTGGCCAGGCCAGGAGTTGAACTCCAGTTTCCTGGCCCTGAGCCGAGCCCTGCTTTGTTCCTGGAACCCGGTCAAGTCAACAGCAGAATCGTCCCCAGGATTTTTCTGATACTGGAGAGATGACTCAATGATTAAGAGGATGGGCTGCTCTTGCTGAGGACCCAGGATTAGTGTCCAGCATCCAGGTGATGGCTCTCAATTGTCTGTAACTCCAGTTTCGGTAGAGCTGATGCCCTCTTCTGGCCTCTGCAGGCACTGGGCACAAGCATGGCACACAAACAAATGTTTCCAAAACACTCATAGCCGGGCGGTGGTGGCGCACGCCTTTAATCCCAGCACTCGAGAGGCAGAGGCAGGCGGATCTCTGTGAGTTCGAGACCAGCCTGGTCTACAAGAGCTAGTTCCAGGACAGGCTCCAAAACCACAGAGAAAACCTATCTCGAAAAAACAAAAAAACAAACAAACAAACAAAAAAAAAACACTCATACACAGCAAATACATTTTTAAAATAAAAATAAATAAATAATAAAGAGGATATCAACAAAAAGAGAAATCTATTCTTTCAAAGGCATTTGCTCCTCCCTTTATCCTTTTTCCTGAGGTGTCCAGAGTTCTCTCCCCAGCAAATCCCTGTTTTACCCTATAATATCATTGTGTACTAGACACTGAAGTTTCTCTGCCTTGCCAGCCTTGGAAACTTCAGGGATGGAAGGAGTCGGTGGGGAAGTGGGCTGTCCTTCTCTGCACCTGCTGAAACTGACCCGTATTTGAAACCCCTACCACAGTGGTCAGTAGTAACTCCCTTTGGTGGTCAGAAGACATGCAGAGCTTAGGATGTCAATCACTGAGTGAAGTACTTGCCCGCATGCACGAGGCCCTGGGTTGCATTTCCAGCCCCACACAAGCAGACCATGGTGACACATTTTACAATCAGAGAATCAGGAGTTCAAGGACAACCTCAGCTACAGCTAAAGGTTGGGGCCAGCCTGGGCTATGAGAGATCCTGTCTCAATAAATAAACAAACAAAACTGCAGAGGTTGGAGGTGGCATTCCCCTATGTGGGAAACAGCTGCTCTGCCCAGAAGTTTCTGGGGAAATGTGAGCTCTTTAGCCTCTGGTTAGCTCATCTCCCCTTGCCACGGTCCCGCCTTCCTTTTTACCAGTGTTCTTCCAGGCTAGGGGCCTTGGAAGAGATTGCCACATGCCTTTGAGAGCCTTTTGGGGTCCCTCTGGTCTCAGGCGAGGCAGTTAGTGGACAACAGCCTGGTATATGGTTCACGTTCCAGTCAGGGTCTGGGGAAGCCCTAGCTGCCTCAGACCTACTATGTAGCAAAGGCTGGCCTTGAATCCTGATCCCCCTTCCCTCTGCCTCCCAGCTGTTGGTACGGCACCCCCAACGCCACCATACTCAACTTACTAAATTGGTTTTCTATCTGGAAGGGGCTCTCCGGCCCTCCTTCCCCCACTGGTTGGGAGTGGAGGGCAGTAGCAGAATGGTCTGGGAGGGTTTGGGTTTTTTTTTTCCTTCAACAAGACCCCATCACTCATGCTGAGAACCCACACTCAGCAGAAGGGGCCTCACCAGCAGGACCGGAAACCTGTGACCTTGGGCCCGCCCATAAATCACCCGACTCCTCCCTTGCCTATAAAGCGAAGGTACAATAACTGCGTTGGAGGGTTATCATGACTCAGGGAATGAGCACGTAAAATTAATAGCCTTGATTACTGTAGACTGTGGCGTTTCCTAGGGCGGTCTCCCTTTCCCTTCCTCGCCTCTCCAGAGGGCATGGAATGCCAGGACTACCCAAGTCCTGGCACCTGGGAGGCCTGCGTTCTCATCCCTGCTCATACCTTCCTGGTAACTTTGTCCAGATGCAGCTACTTGATAACAAGAGAACTCTAGCTCCCCCTGAGCTAAACTGTGGACCTCCAAAGACAAGCAGGCCCTGGCTGCAGGAGCCTGATAGCCTCCCTTTGAAGGGCTGGACTTCAGGAAGGGGACAGTCCCTCAGAGGTGTCTCCAGCTAAGTCCCTCCCACCCAGTTAGAGCAGTGGACAACTTTCCAAAGTCCCCAAGGCTCCCTCTCAATTGGCTAGCCATTGAAGAATGCTCAGCCTTCAGCAAAGACTGCCAGCTCTAAGGAGGGAGGCTGCTACACTCCCATCCGGCCTCAGCTCTCAAAGGGAGGCCACCGAGAAACACTGGCTCCAGCCACATGGGTGAGAAAGGAGGAAGTCTGGGTCAAAAAGGAAGAAGCCAGCCCAAGTCCAAGTGCCCTGTCCAGGTGGCTCCTGGCTTCTCTGGTCTCAAGGTCTTCAGATCCAGGCTCTTGTGATATTGCTACTCTTAGGAAGAGAAAAAAAAAAAAAAGGAAAAAAAATGAAGCAAGATTTGACCCATATCAAATCTCTAGATTTTTATTTAAATCTGTTTTATGTTGGGTGTGGTAGCATGCACCTGCACTCAGCAGACTGAATGGCAAGTTCAATGCCCTGGATGATATAACAAGAAACTGTCTCTAAAACAATAAAACAGAAACAAGAAGCAAACTCAACATATGTAAGACTTACAATTCTTTAAGGCAAGTTGGGACGAGACAGGGTCTCATGTAGACAGACTGAACTGACTCCACACTCACTATGTAGGCAGCAAGGATAACACTAAGCTTCTAATATGCCTTCCTCTGCTTGCCCAGGGCTAGTCCACAGCTGGTGTTAAGGGATGCTGGGGATAAACCAGAACACTAGGTAAGCGCTCTACCAACTGCAGCAATCCTCAGCCTTGCACTATTTCTAAATGATCGCTTTTGTTAATGTTTATCTTACACTTATTATATTTTTTTTAGTACGACTGCCTAGCATACTTTTTTTTAAAACATAATTTTTTTATTGGTTCTTTGGGAATTTTGCATCATGCATCCCAATCCTTCCTCATCCCTCAGACCCCAACATGGACAATATATTTTTAATACTTTTGATTTTAATCTCTTTATGTCTTTACTGTTGTAGGTATTTATGTTTTGAAGGCATTTGTTGACAAAATTGGCTTCTTAAAAATTCAGTCTGATAGTCTCTGCCTTTTAACTTGGAGTTTTGATCACTTATATTTAATGTGAGTATCAACTGTTTGGGTTTAAGTCTTTCATCTTGCTTGTTTTATTTGTTTTATGTTTCCTTTGTTCCTTTTTCCTTAATTTTCTTCTTCCTTTCAATTATTTGAGCATTTTTATGTTTTCATTTTGTTACCTTTGTTGGCTTGTTAGCTAATAATTCTTTGTTGTGCCATTTGATATTGTTTTATGGTTAACTTTATCATTATCAAATAAAACAATCACATCCTTCTATCCATATAAGAACCTCACAGTGATGCGTTTCTATTTCTTCTTACTCAGTCTTTTGTCATTATTATGTAATTTGTAAATTTGATATGGAACCAATTTTATGAGCCCAATGCATTGTTTGTAGTTTAACATAAAATAGTCAAGTATTTCTGAAATATATTTACCCAAGGAAAATCTGGTGATATATTTCTTCTTTCGGTAGTTGTGAATTTACAACTAATATAAACTAATAAAATTTTTCTTCTGTTTTCATATTTCTTGCAGCATTGGCTTTTAAAAGTTTTTGCTTCACTTATAAGCATGAGGCTCTAAGCTGGATTCCCAGAACCCAGGTCAAACAAAAAATAATAGTATATTCATTCTTATAATCCCAGTGCAAGCGAATCGGAGGCAGGCAGAGGCCTGTGTCTCAGTGGCCAGCTAACCTAGCCTGCTTGGTGAATCCCAGGACATGCAGAGACCCTGTCTCAGAAAACAAGGTAGATGATGCCCAAGCAATGGCATTCCAGGTTGTGTTCAAGCACAAGAACGCACATGCAAACACACACGTACAGTCCTTAGGGACAGGGAGAGGGTACAGTTTATTGGTACAGTTATCACAGCATCAGCATCTGTATGGAAGCATCTGTGACCCCAGCATTGATAAAGGAGAACAGAGGGCACGGAGCTGAGGATGCAAGCCTTTTCCATACCTCCCTCACCCTATACACACACACCTTCTTCCACAGTGGTGTATGTACTACATCTGAGACATCTGTCCAGGCAGCCTGCTTCCACCCAAGCTTACTCTCTATAACTTCACAGCAAGGTTCTCCCTGGCCCATCTTACAGTCTTACTGTATAACCCGTGATACCTTCTACTTCATGGTCCTCCTGCCTCAGCTTCCCAAGTGGTGGGATTCATTCTATGGCTACGGAGAAATGGGTAATGACACACCTCCAACATTATAATTTCAAAAACAGTAACTTCATCACTCTAAAAATCTAAGCTCCTTCTGCTTCTCCTTCCTTCTCTCCCAAGCTCTGGCAGCTGTTAGTTCTTTCACTATGTCCATTATCACACCTTTTCCTGGATATCAAACAGCTGGGATCATAGAAGGCATACTTTTCTTCCACCGGCTTCTTATCAAACAGCTGGGATTGTATAACGTGTACCCTTCCCTGCGGGCTTCTTAAAAAACAGCTGGAATTGTATAACAGGTACCTTTTATCTGCTGGCTTCTTATCAAATCAAACAGCTGGAATTGTATAACGTGTACCCTTTCTCTGCTGGCTTCCTTCACTTAGGAGTATGCACTTAGGTTTCTTCCATCTCTTTTCATGGCCCCATAACTCTATTTAAGATTTTTACTTATTTTATGTGCATGGGTGTTTTGACTGCATGTATATCTGTGCACTGCATGTGTACAGTGTCTGCAGAGGCCAGAAGAGGGTGTCTGATCCCTTGACTGGAGATACAGATGTTTGTGAGCTACCATGTGAGTGCTGGGAATCAAACACAGGTGCTCCGGAAGAGCAGTTAGTGAGTGCTCTTCACTTCTGAGCCTTTTTTCTAACTCTGTTCTTTTCTTTCTATTCTATCTTTTATGTTCCTTTTCTATTCTATCATGTGGAGGAAGGCACCATAGTTTGTTTACCCCTTTGCCTTCTAAAGGGCGTTCTATTGCTTTCAAGTTTTCCCAATTTTTATCAAAGCTGCTACAAGCATTGAATAAGAGTTTCCTTTTTTTTCTTTTCTTTTCTTTTTTTTTTTTAACTTGGGTATTGTATGTCGTCCAGGCTGACCCTGAACTCAGGATCTTACTGTCTGGACTTCTTGAGTGCTGGGATCACAGTCATGTGCCACCACACCTGCCTCTAGAATGGTTTGGATAAAGAAGAAAAGGAGATGTCTGCCCTACACAGAAAACCCACCCAGCATGGGGATTCCTTTAGCCTGCCTGCTCCTCCATCAGATGTCCTTAAAGCCGTTCTGGAGCTCTTCCTCAAAGACGGACACTTGAGAAGTCTGCTACTCTCCTTAGGGCCAGCCTTGATTAAATCGTTAGCCTTCCACTAACTTTTGCCTCCCAGGAGTTGGGGAGAGCCTTGTGCAGAAGACCCCTCAGATCCCAGCAGTGGAGCTCCCCATTCCTGCTCTGCCTGCAGGGGAGCTCCAGGAATCCGGCACCCTTTAAGGTGTAGATTCTCTGACTTTTCAAAGTGCACACACATGGGGACACACACACTTACATACATGCACATATAGTCAGTCACACACACATACATGCACATATGAACACAAGCACACTCACACAGTGATTGGGTCTCAGTTAAAGGAAACCCTGTGGCCCCCTAGGGTTCCCTCTGGGACAGGCCTCTCCTCTTTGGTATTCTGTTTCACAAATTCCAGCCCCCCTGGACCTGTCCTTCTGCCCGGTTTTAGGCCTCACCTCAGGGCCTTACAACCACCTTCCTTCTCCCCTCCAGGCAGTAGCGGCAGGTGTCATGGTACTGACTGAGCTTGTTCCTCCTCTCTCCGAGGACAATGTTTTGTAGCCTCTGGTTATCCAGTTGTTGGGACAGAAAAATAAGTTTAATATGTCATCCCTTGCTTGCCCTTGTTTTTCGGTGGTGAAAGTCTACATGTTTTATGTAATGACCTTGAAACAAGATAAGGGTCATGGGGTATCCATTCCCTTCAGTAGGTTGCCAGAGTGGACCATGACACACAAACCAAAGGTTAGAATTCTTGCTCAGCACCTCACTCTTCTGGAGCCTCCCAGCATTCCCAGGGGCAGAAGGAGCAAGCCCTTGTGTCCCCTCGCTCTGAAGGAGTCTGGGCCGATGAGGAACTCTGGCAGGTTGGCCGGTTGTTACCCCATCTCTAGCTTTCTCGCCCTTCTGGGCTGCCCTCAGCCGCTTCTGGTGGGAAGGGCTGCAGATCCTCTGCTGGCTTTGCCCAAACTGCCTGGGGTTTTAATCTCACAGCAGACCTGCTTATTAACCTTTTGTTCCTTTCTCGGGGTCCTTCCTGGAAACACTTCCCATCCCCGCTAGACTCCGCCCTTTTCCCCTCTCCGTAATTAAAGCTCTCACTTCCTGAAGTGGAACGTCTGCCCACTCAGGCAGGACCTTGGGGCCCCAGCAGAGTATGTGGGCAAATCCTGGTGTGACGTCACGACAGGGGGCTGCCTCTGACTCCGCCTGAAAGCTGTGTGTTGGCCCAGTCAACCCCAGCGCTCCAATTCCACCCAAGCTCCTATGGCGGCTGGGCTGGGACCAATGAGAGGAAACCATCAGCGTTTGCAAGTGGTCTGAGGCCGGGCATTGGGCCACAGTCTCACCATGGCCACTCTGGTCCAAAGTTCAGAATTTCTTTCTCCGGATCTCTGCGGGGTTTGACGCAGCCGCCACAAGCAGACATGGCTGTCCACGCATTTCAGTGCCCTGGGTTTGTATGTGTGTGCGTGTGAGAGGTAGACATACATGTGTGTACACATGTGTGCAGTATATGTGTGCACTTGTTTATGTATGTACACACATGCATGTAAGTGTGCACACAGAGGCCAGTCACTCTGTGTCTTCCTCTATTAATCATCCTATCTCTTTTTTAAAAAGATTTATTTTACTTTTCATAGTGTGTTTATGTGTGTGTGCATATGGATGTGTGCACATGAGTACAGCCCCAGGAGGCCGGAAGAGGAATTCCTGAAGCTGGAGTTCCGGGTGGCTGTGTAATACTAGGAACGGAGTTCACGTCCTCTGCGAGAGTAAGTGCTCTCAGCTGCTGCACTCTCTTCTAGCCCAGTTCTGTGCGCTTTTGTATGCACACACAATCACACACACGCATACATAAACACTATGCACACAAACACATATACACACACAAGCACACACACACACACACAGTTGTAGCTCCTAGGTTGTAAGCCTCCTAAGTACACTGGACCGTGTTTGGTTCTGCCCAGCACCCCCCTCAGTCCCTCCTCATGGATGGACATACAGTATGTCTCATGTACTTTTGTGTAGGAAGGAGAACAGGGTGGGAGCAAGAGCTGGCTCACTCATGAGGATCTGGGTCTGATGTATGTGTTTATATGAACAAAATAGCACAGAACCAGGGCTGGAGAGATGGCTCAGCTGTCCTGAGTGCTTACCATATGTATGCTATATGCACATAACATACATATGTGGTATACAAATATGCACACACACATGTGTGCATATACTTATACGCATACATACAACATACACATATACACACATACACATAATTAATGTGCATGTGTATATACAGACATATATGCACATACTTATATACATACAATATGCACATATACATACATAAAACTTTCCTCTGAGTACTGAGAGGCGCTGACCTGATCATTGAGTTGAGGAAATTCTTCACAGGTGAAATGACTCAGTTGAGAAGTGCGGAACTGGATGAGTTCCTGTCAGAGGAAGACAAGAAGGACCGTTCCAGGCACCAGACACAGAATGTGCAAAGGGCCTGTGGCCTGAGAGAGCGGCTGTGTGGGGCAGAGTGCATTTTCCAAAGACGGCTGCCTCGCTGTGAGCCATGGCTTTTCTTACAGAAGTAACATTCTACTCATCCATCGAAAGGTAAGGGACACACTTTCTTCCTTTCAAGGTGAGCAGGTCTGTGACCATAGCAGACATCATGCTAAGCACGAGTCCCTTCGATCTCGTTTTCTTGCAGTCCAGCCTCCATGCTGGGCAGCAGCCTCACTGCCACATGGAAATCCTCCAGCTAACGGCAGGCCTGACAAAGAGAGCTGCTTCGGGTGGTTCCAGCCTTTCTGCCACTACAGCAGATGCCAAGAGAATGGGCCAGGTCCAAGTTGCAGATCTGCAAACAGAATAATGCCATCGTCATATTAAGCCATTAAGTGTTGGCAGGATTTGCTCCGCAGCTGCAGATAACTGCACATGGGACATGAAGGAGGCCGGTGGGAAATGACACAAGACACTTGGAGGATGACCCCGTGGCTGAGGAAGGAGAGAGGGCCAGGGCTGACCCAGAGCGTGCTGCAAAACCCAGCAACGCCAGAAGAGGTCCTGCCCAGGGCACACGGTGCTCAGCGGCCATCTAGACCACACGGCCTCAGTCTTCATTCTGGGAGCAATGAGCCTGGAGAGGAACCACAGAAGAGACGCTCACTGTGGGATCAGAGGCCCCCAGGACACTCCTCACTTCAGGTTCATTCCCAAGGCAGAGCACTGGCCAGAAAGCCGGGCTTCTGCAATGTTTTTCTTACCAAGGTAAGGACAAATCCTGCCACACACAGGCTTAGCCCTGCAACCACCACACTGGCCCAGAAGAGCCAACAGAGAAGGCAGCTCCAGGCTTGGCCCGCCCTCCTTTCCTCTCTGCTTTCTTTCTACTTTATTATTTTTAATTGACAAATAATTTTGTGTATATAAACCTATGCAACACAATGAGGTGTTTTCAGCAGTGCCGACTCGAACCTACTTGGCATGTTTCTGCTGAGCCCACCCCAGCAGCCGCCGTGTGGTCTTTTCATGAACGTATACATTGTGAAATGATCAAATGAATCTAGTCAACAAGCCAAGCAATCTGGTATTTGTCATTTCCTCATGATGAGACTCTTTATAATCCTACATTTTGAAATACATTATACAGAGGCAAGTGAGACAGACGGCTTAGTGGGTACACGCTTGCTGCCAAGCCTGAACCTCAGAGCTCAGTTCCTGGGACTCCCGGTAGAAGGAGAGAACTGATTCCTACGAGTTGTCCTCTGACGTTCATGTGTACACCATAACAAGCACCCACACATCCCCCAACAAAATAAATAAACGAAATATAAAACTATAAAGAAGCATGCGACACACCGCCTTGAATTCCAGCCACCTGGCAGCATGGCACTGCCCAGAAGCTCGGCGCCAAGACGGCCACGCCCCCTGAGCCCGGTCCCCACCCACTCTGAGCTCCTCCCCCATTCTTCTCCCAGGACTTTGTCTGCTTCAGCTTCCATATATAGCTGAGACGGTTCAGCGTTTATCTTTCTAGCCTTTCGCTTCTCACCACGTTCTCTTGCGCATGGTGCTGGCGACAGCGCCTGAGGCCTTAGGCGTGCAAGATGAGGTCTCTGCTGTTGAGACACACACCCCAGCTCCCGCATAATGAAATTCTCTAGCTGTATCCGGTTTTTTCCAAGTAACAAAATCTTTTCGTTTTTCTTCTCAAGGCTGAACAGTGTTCTATTACGTACATAAGCCACTATTTGGGAATATCACTTTTCGTAGAAGAATCAGTCTGACTGATTCTGCATCTTGGCTGTTGTGAATCATGCTTGCCGTTGCTACATTACTGTGCCCAGACACCCTACTAACATCGCTTAAGGAGAGAGTGGTGTTTAGCTAGGCTTTGAGGGTGTGGCCCAGTGTGTTGGTGGGAGGTGGGGGTGGGTAATGGCGGCAGGACGGCCTGCAGCTGGTCCCATTTGCCGTCGGGAAGCAGGGAGCTGGTGTTCTGGGCACGTGTCCTTTGGACCCTGGCCCATGGGCCTGCAGTGCCTACCTTCAGGTTGGGCCTTTCTACCGCAGTTATTTCTTTCTGGAAACGCCCTCACCTACACGCTCAGAGGTGTGTTTCCGTGGTGATTTCAGGTCCAGTCAAGTTGACAATGAAGAGGAATCATTCCAGTGTTCTCTATCATGACTGTTTATCGCCAACAGAGCCGGAGATCCCTCTTTAACTGGCTCCAATCGCCTTCTTCTAGGCTCAAAACTAGGGTTGGCGGATCCCACAATGATCCCGCATTGACTTTTCTGAGGGACTTTCATACTATTTTCCAAAATGGCAGTGTCTTTACCTTTTCAAGGTCTTAATGTGGTGGCTTGTTTTTGACCCAATGTTCAGGACATTTTGGGTGTAAATTTGTAATCGTTTTATCTTCTCCCCCACCCCACCCTGCCCCCATCCTCTGTTCGTGGTCTCTAAGAGAACAGATTTTGCTAGACACCAGGAACACGCCCAGTCCCTGGTCTCTGGCTGGTACCCTCCTATACTGTGAAGTTAGTTATCCAGGCTAGAAAGTGATGGTACAGACTGTGGAGACCGTGTACTCCCATCGTCTCCTTTATCTCCAAATAATCCAGCTCGGTTCACGTGCCTGAGCTTTCCAGGATCACAGCTTTCCAGGAACGCTGGGCTGCTCCTCACCCTCAGAAGCCTGGGATCCTACTGCCCCAACGAGAGTCATGAGAGAATTGTGTGAGTACATGAAAATACCATTCTGCTTATTTCTATTTATTGTTTTAAGAAAGTACTTACTGTACAACCCGGGCCAGCCTTCCACATGCGTATGTATGCTCCTGGCCTCCCTGTTTTCTCCCGTGTCTGCACAGTTCCATGAAGCTGCAAAACAATCCCACACCACTTAAGAATTAGGGATAATAAAAAGGTTATTTATTTGAGGGGAAAAATTTACAGATCACCGTCCCAAACAACAGTCCTCTCGTCGCAAACAGGAAACAGAGTCTAGCCGCTGGAAAGCGAACCAGAAGCAAGAGAAAGATCGCCATGTTCCCCTTGCTTTTTAAAGTATAAGAGACCACGCCCCAGTGGGCTGGTATCTTAAAGGCCATATGAAGTAATAAGGGCGGCAGGGCTGCGTTCTCAGCACCCCCCCGCCGCCTGCCCGACTAGCTTATGCCCAAAATAATTACACAGACACTGTATTCTTTTAATCACTGCTTGGCCCTTTAGCCCTAGCCCTTACTGGCTAATTCTCACATCCCGATCAACCCATCTCTAATAATCTGTGAGAACCGGTCTTACCGGGAAGATTCTAGCCTAGTCCATCCTGGGTCGGAGCTTCATGCCGGGAGCGGGGCATGGCGTCTCTCTCAGGCGTCTGCTCCTGAGAGGAAAGCTGTCGAGACTCTGAGCTCACTTCCTCTTCCTCCCAGTATCCTGTTCTGCTTTCTCCTCCCACCTATCCTCTAACCAATAAAATGGGCCAGGGCAGTGCCTTTATTAGCCAATGACCTTCCTCCATCATTTCCCCTTTTTCGGTTTAAACAACAAAAAAAGGCTTTAACATAGCAAAATTACATATAACAAAACAGTTATCAAGTAAAAGTTACAATAATCTTTATCATAACTAAGGAAAACTATAACTATAACTAACTATTCTTAACTCCATCAAAGACTCCAAAAAGATATAATATTACCTAAGTAAACAAGAACTAAGAAACTTCAAACTCTAGAAATGACAAAGACATCTCGCTGCCTGGCTGAAGGAGCGGAAGGAGCTCCCGTAGCAGTTCCACATTCTTGACTTGCTACCTAATTTTCCAGCCTTGTTTGCCCCAGAGCCAAGCCAGAGAAGTGGGGCTGGCAGCATGGGACTCTGCCCGGCTCTTGGCCCTTTTGAGATTCCTTTTGCTTCCTCTTATGTTCCTGTCTTCCCTCAGCCCTGTACCATCCACTGCCTGTCTTACCCTGAATTGTGTAGCCTGTGACTCAGAAGGGCTGGCGGACGAGCTGGACGTTGGGTAGCCTCTAAACTCTGACCAGGAGGTTCCTTGAGCTCATGATTCCCTTATTCCTTCCCGCACTTCTGCAGAGGACCCAGAAAATCAGGCAACACAGACCATCTGTGCGCGCATGCCCACTTACACTCCCAAACAACTCCCTTTAGACCCAGGCTGCATCCCAGGAGAGCCTGAGGCACAGGATGACGGGAACCTCTTCCATCTCCTACAAGCTCCATTTCTAGGTGATTTTGATCTTAGCCATAGCTGTGAATTATCCATCAACCCCGCCATGCTGGGCATCTATGTGCATGAATAGAGCTGACACTTTGTGTGTAGTGAAACCTCAACTGAGAACCCAGTGGACATGGTGAAAAGTAGTCGTTAAAGGCTGGACAGATGTTGTCCATCAGCAAGCTCCTCCCTTGATGATTGACTGACAAGGGTGCTGATCATGGCCCTTCCAGAAGTTCTCAGACTCTTAAGAGTGATGCCTGTAGTGATGTCTGGCTGGCGTCAGCCTGGGACCCTGTTGTCATACTTCTCGTGAGTGACCATCCTAACCTTCTGGTAACTGATCTAGTAAATTAGTAACGTGCCATAGAGTGGCTTACTGGGGACAGACATCTGGCCATAGCATTTCTGGCAGAAGCGGTAAAGAACTCAGACAGGCGTTTGCCCGCGTGTGGCTCTGCAGTCAGAAAGTGCAGTTGCTGGGGTGGGATTCCTGAGTGTGCCCTGAGTGTGGAGAAGTGCTGTTGGTGAGTCCAGGCTGTCTGCAGCTCATTCATGCCCTCCCTGCCAATCAACAGTAAACTGGAGTGCAGGCCCACTAAGGCTTTGGGGGATACCACAGCTGGGAAATGTTGGGCCGAGGGGCTTGAGGTCAGGAATGAATAAGCTTTAATTTTCAGAAGTGGCTCTGTCGCTTTGGAGACAGAATAAAAACAATTTGGTCCGAATTCCCGCCCCCGCCCCGCAAAAAAAAAAAAAAAAGAGAGAGAGAGAGAGAGAGAACAGAATAAGAAATAAAGAAAAGATAGAACCTACTATCTGGTTCTTCAAATTTTGTTCACAGAGCCTGGCTGAGGATCACCTGGGTCAGCCCGAATTTACTGGTTAATTTTTCTTGAAGCGTACCCTCTCCAAAAAAGGAAAGCTGAAGTAGGCTCTCATACAGTAGCCTAAGCCAGTTTAGAACTAACTAATCAAGGGTGGTCTCAAACTTTGTGGCAATCCTCCTGCCTCTGCCTCCTAAGTGCTGGATTACAGGTGTGAGCTACCATATCAGGCATTTGTTTTGTTTGTTTGATTGTTTTTAAACATACTAATTAGCCCAGGCAAACCTGAAACTCAGAATCCTCTTGCTTCGGCTTCCTGAGCGCTTAGATGATGTGTGGAATACCATGCTGATGTGTGTATGTATGTGTGTGTTGCTTTTTTAGTCCACTTTTTTAGTACGATCTTGTTTTATCGTAATGGAATTCTATTTCTTCATTTAGAGAAGGAAGGGAGGAAGAGAAAGGGGGGAGATGACAGGGAGGGGGGAACCTCCCTGTTTTGTCTCTTTTCTTTTGCGAAGCCTGTGGACAAATCCTCTCTAGCTTCCGTATTCCTTTCCCTGAATGGCAGCCACAAGCAGCATTACTTGGTACTGTCTCTGAAGAGTGCTGGGAGCTGAGCAAGACGCCAGAGCCCACTGCCCCAGCCCTAGTAAGTCTCTCCACCACTGAAAGGGGGTTAACGTCCCTGCCCACCTCACCTTAAGGATGAGAAAACAATGTGAAATCGTATTTGGAAACTAAAAGTATCCATCTTTGTCACAGCGGTCATTTCCAGATGAAGGATGGCGGATTCGAAAGTCCCAACTAGTTTTTCTCCTGATGAACTGTGTGGGTGTCATGTTGCTGTTGTTTTGATTTTCAATCCCAGAGAGGCAGGTGCTTCTGTACACAATGGGCCATTGAGCCCTAAGTGTAAATAAGACCACTCAGATATGGTGAAGCATCAGACGGTGGTCATGAAACTGCTTGGCACATCTGAGCTCTGTATGATTCACATCTTCAGCAGCTAAGGAGGAGTAAGGGAGGCAGCCCAGTAGGCTCGCCAAAGCTTACTATGTCCACCCACAGCCAGGAAGCTGGGCCGGCTACAGTATTTTCAGCCACCAAAGTCCACTATCTCTGCCTGCTTGCCTGAGGTGCTTTTATTTTTCCTGTGTCGGGGGAGAAAAACATCAGGCTGTAGAACAAGCTCATCTGATGCATTTCATAACAAATCTTCCCTAATATTTTAATCCCTCAGGCCCCAGACAAGGGCACTCAGAGACGTGAGGACTTGGTGGATATGGAAGAGGCCTTCATTCTCCTCCTTTGGTGATCCATCTGAGGTTTGGTCTGCAAGAGGAGGCTGCCTACTTCCGAAGATACATTCCTTGCTGTTTCCAACAGATAAATGGGGCCCTGCATTCGGTAGGCCTGTCTGCAGCCACTCATATCTAGATACCTGGCGTATCTTCAGTGCTGTGTCTCTGGTATAATCCTGCCAGTGCCTGTTCTCCAGGCCTAGGGCAGGTAGTCACGGATGCCAGACTTCTGCAGCACCCCTTCCCAGGCCCCTAGAAAGAGCAGAAAGGAAGAGCAGAAAGAGAACCGGAAGAAGGAAGAAGGAGAATGAAGTGGTGGTCTGGACTGACAGGGACCTCACATTCCTCCTGCTTGACTGCCATTCATTCATTCCATTCATTTGTTCAGCAACATTTCCCAGCAAACTCCTGAGAGCCAGGTGATGCCACTGTAAGGGGAGAAACCCGCATCCTTCTAGGGGAGTCTCTCTGGGTTCAGTCCTTGTATTCACAAGGTTCCTCCTAGCTTTGTTGGGCAGAACAAAGGATTAAGACTACAGTGGGCTAAGGCAGTGGGGTAGAAATCCAGTCCCACCCGGCTCCTTCTTAAAGGGTCCCACTCTCGTGTGCAGGAGGAGGTGGGGGCAGGCTGAGCCAGCCCCTAACCACAGGCTTGGAAAGGAAAACCCTGGTGTCATTTGACCCGGCTCTCTGGGATTGTTATACCCGGAAGTAGAAGTCAGGAGGCACCTTTCAGGGCATTAACCCTTTCGCTCACAAATACAATGTGTGTGACCTTCAGGTCACTAAGAGGTCAAACTCTTTGTCATTGCCTGCGCTGGAAGCAGTCACTGGCTAACAGGCATGCTTCCCTGCACCCTCTGAACAGTGAGAGCTAGAACCATCTGTCCTGTGGAAGAGGAAGAAGAGTGTGAGCAACAAGAATCGCCTTTGATCACACAGTGGGTAGGTGGTAGAGCTGGGTCAGTGTCCATCTCATTCATTCATTCATTCATTCATTCGTTTGGTTGGTTTTTCAAGACAGGGTTTCACTGTGTGTCCCTGGCTGTCCTGGAACTTCTCTGGAAACCAGGTGACTCTGAACTCACAAAAATTCACCTGCTTTTGTCTCCTGAGTGCTGGGATTAAAGGCGTGTGTCACCACTGCCTGGCCTGTCTTCTTTCTCTGTGTTTTTGGTCCTGATTTGGCTCGTGAACTCATACAGGCTCACTTCTATTTAAAACAACAACAACAGAAAGCTTCCACGGAGTGCTGGGGAGAGGGCCCAGCCAGTCACTGCTTGTTTTGCAGGCACAAGAACCTAGTTTGGGGGGCTGGAGAGATGGCTCAGTGGTTAAGAGCATTGCCTGCTCTTCCAAAGGTCCTGAGTTCAATTCCCAGCAACCACATGGTGGCTCACAACCATCTGTAATGAGGTCTGGCGCCCTCTTCTGGCCTGCAGGCATACAGACAGAACATTGTATAAATAAATAAATATTAAAAAAAAAAAAAGAACCTAGTTTGGTCACTATGTAGGAAAAAAGGTGTGTTGGGGGGGGTGTGGTGAGCAGGGGGCTTGGGGGATGGTGCAGTGGGTAACAGTGCTACTTGCTACCAAAGATTCGAGTTCGAATTCTCAGAACCCATGACAAAAAATTAAGTGACATGTTTTGTTTTGTTTTGAAATGCTAGGAGCAGCTGTGTTTGTCTCTCACCCTCTTCTACCGCTCTCCGTCGTATTCTCTGGGGTCTCCATATTTCTGAAGGGGCATTCCTTCCCTGCACTGTGATGTAAGCCTATGTTTCTCCGTCTACATTCCTCATAAGGCTGTGTCTTCTCTCACCTAGTTAGGCACCTAACTTAGACTCACCAAGTATCTCTGTGTGAACTGGCTGGATGGCGCAAACACCGGCGAGTGGATTGGTGGATCAGCAAACAGGAGAGGTGGATGAATGGCCATAGACTGAATTCATCAGGTGGGAACCAAAACAACAAAACTGAGACTGTGACTAGAACATGTAGACTTCTTAGAAAAGGAGAATTACTTAGCGCACTGTGGGCTCCTGCTAGAACGTGAATGAAGACCGATGGCAAGCACAACTTACGGTGTAAATATTCATGAGACCTCTGATGTCCCTAAGGGAGCCATCAGGTTACCCACAAATTAATGGTGGCTCATGCCCTATTATGAGACAACAGTCACAACAATACTACTTTGAATGGTTTGTTTGTTTTGATACATGGTCTTGTGTAGCCAAGACCAGCCGTGAACTTGATATACTCTGCCAGGGAAGATCTTAGACTTCTGGTCCTCCTGCCTCCACCTCTCAATTCGTGCATTCTGCTCACGGAAGGAACTGTGCCCCAGCCCCCCGCCTTGGTTTTATATAATTCTTTTCCTCGAAGGATTAAACCACCCCGTGAAGACAAGCTCATCACTTTTCATTTAGAAGAACCTGCCCAAGCAGCTGATTGTTCCACGTATCTGAAAGGAAAGAAGGCGGAAGGTAACATAAAGAGCATCTGTGCACTGAGGTCGGAAGTGCTCTCTCCCTATTGCCCCACCATGGTTTGGACAAAGAGAGAAAGGTTTTGAAACATGGCAGGTCTTCAAGAGCAACACGGGGCATCTCAGAGAACAAAGCCAGCAGTGACATCATAACACGACCAGGCAGGCAGCCTAAGTACCGCGAAAGGGCACAGAGAGGACCACAGTGCCAGAAGGAAGCTCCTTGTGGTGGCCGGTCTTGGGCTAGGATATGGGTGACTTGTATCAATGGGGAGCCTCGTGACATGCTGACAGGCAAGTCTTCAAGAGCAACAAGAGGCAGACTGAGACCGTTCCAAACAGGGCTGGGGCTGCAGCTCCCTTGGCGGAGTGCTTGCCTGGTGTGAACAAAGCCACATTTGATCCCCAGCACCACCCAAACCTGGCATGGTGGTGCTCTCCTGTAAAATCCCAGAGAGGCAGAAGCAGGATCCGAAGATTAAGGTCATCCTTGGCTATGTTTTGAGTTTTCCATCAGGGTAGACTGCAAGGGACCCTGTCTCAGAAATGAGAAAAAAGTTCCAAACCCTTTCCAGGCACATGTATGAACATACACATACACACGCACACCCCCACCTTTCTGTCATCTTCACCCCCAGCTCTGTGGCCTTCCCACTGCATTGCATGGTGTCTGATGTGGGACTAAACCTATTTTGAGACCAGAGTGAAGGTCAGCCCAACCCCCTTGCAAACCAGAGCATTTTTTGCCTCATTAACACCTCATTAAGACACATTAGGGTCCTTGCTATTCGTGTGAGCATATTGTGGGAAATAGGCCCTCTCCGTCAAGGAAGCAGGGCTGATATTTAAGACCCGCAGCGCAAGGATGTTTGATGGCTGCGTGTCTATTCAGAAAGACGCTTTTGTCTGAGGCCCAAGCGGAAACCTTTCCTAGGTAGAACTGGGAGGGAGTTGGGCAGGTGGTGTGTGGAGGATGAAGGGGTTTGGGGGAGTTTGATTATGGCCACTGAGCCACAGGAGAGACTAGGAGTCACTTTTGGGTCAACAGCTAGGTCTGGATGTCTGAATCCCTAGCAGCATCTGGAAAACGAAGAGAGGAAGAAGTGATAGGAAGCAAGAAGACCAGAGGAAGGCCAACTGTTTCCAACAGGCGTGTGTCACACGTAAGCGGCCTCACCTGAGTAAAGGCCGCCATTGCCACAGAGTTGAGATGCTGAGATTCCAAGAACCGCAGTACTTGGAGAATTAGGGTGGTGGAAAGTTTCCTATCCACAGAAAAATACACCCTGGACACCAATATCCACATTTTGGCAGTGACCTTGAACTTATCCATTTTGGCTGTTGGAAGATTAGGAAAAGGACAATGATGGCTCCAAGCTAAGAGAATGCATTGTTCAGTGGCTATTAATTTAGCTTAGTTTTATTTTTAACTAATGTGTATGTATGTGTGCACCTGTGTATGTTTGCACACACCGTGTGTGTGTGTGTGTGTGTGTGTGTGTGTGTGTGTGTGTGTGTGTGTGTGAAGGCTAGAGATTGACACTGGATATCTCCTATCTCTCTCTTGACATTATTTCCATGAGAAGGGGTCTCTCACTGAACCTAGAGTTCACCAGTTGCCTAGCCTAACCTGGCTAGCAAGTGAACTCCCAGGATCCTCCTGGACAGCGAGAGGGACAAAACAAAGATGGCTTCCAGATTTAAAAAAACAAAACAAAACAATATGGTGGCCTATCGGTAAAGGGCAGGAATGGAAGAAAGAACCGAAGTGGGCTTTATGGTGTGAGGTTAGGAGACGAAAAGGCTCCTGGGAGGCCAGAGCAAACCCTGCTCTGCCCCTGTCCCTCGGTTGAGCCTCCCCATGAAGAGAGCAGGGAGGGGGGGGGGGGAGGCAAAGCAGACTCAGCAACACAGCACAGTGACCTATGCCAGGTGCCCGCTCCCAGCCCAGGACTTTCCTTGCTTCTCAAATTGCAGCGTTTAATGAGGTAAAACATCAGATTACAGAGATTCTTTTTTTTTTTTTAATGAGAATTCAAGGAAGTTTCTGGAGCAGCACAGAAGTATGAAAGTATTTAACCTCTGCTCGGTAGCCTGACCTCTCTTAGCATCTTCCCTTCTCCGGTTGCCCACAAACTGCACTTTCTCAAGCGAGTTCACTATTTGGCGTTTGGATCTGGTTATAGCCAGACTGTGCGAATCGCCGGACAGCACACAAATCAGTCTGGAGCTTGATTTAAGGAGCAGAGCAGGCCAGGAAGATGTCTGTGGGAAGGAAGAAGAAATGTCACTGCTCTCAGAGCAGGAGGGCGGGTGCCAGGGAGCAGGCCCCTCCCACAGTGACCAACTGCTTGATGGAGACCCCTCTTCCTTCTTAGGGTTGGCGGTCCAGGATGCCTTCAAACATGCTGCTGTATACCAGATCTTTTCCCTTTTCATTTTTTAGACAGGGTCTCATATATCCTAGGGTGGCCTCCAGCTTCCTTGTTAGTGGAAGGTGACCTTGTACCTTTGCTCTCTCTGCTTTTCCCTGCATCGCTGTGGAGATTCCAGGCCCATGCCAACAGGCTCGATGCTGCTGCCATGCTGGGTACAGAAGTCAGAGTTCTGAGCATGTTAAACAATCACTCTGCCAACTGAGCTGGATCCGGGGCCTGAGAGGAGTAGGAAGCAAGAAGAACTCTGAGTTCCCAGGGTTGATCTAGATCTCAGTGGCTGTTTCTGAAACCAAGGAGATGCTGGGAACAGCCGCAGGCCGGGGGTGGGCGGGGGATGACAGTCTCAGAGTGACTTCCAGCATTACTCAGTTCTGGTCCTTTCTTTGGATTTACAACATCCACGTGTCCCTTGAACCCCATGTATCCCCAAGGCCTTCGAGCTGCACGGAGGAACTTACACCCCACTTAGCTCCTTCCACACCTGGGAGGCAGGACTTGCCACCACATTAATAGTCCATTGTTGGGAAAAAGGGTCATTTGTTCTTCCCAGCCGCCAACTAGCTTAGGCCCAAAATAATCACACAGAAACTATATTGTTTAAAAACACTGCTTGGTCCATTAGCTCTAGCTTCTTATTGGCTAACTCTTACATATTAATTTAAATCATTTCTATTAACCTGTATATCACCATGAGGTCATGGCCTGCCAGCAAAGTTTCAGTACGTCTATCTCCAGTGGTGGTTCCATGGCATCTCCCTGACTCCGCCCTTTTTTCCTCCCAGCATTCAGCTTAGCTTTTCCCACCTAATTCTGTTCTGCCCTTGCCATAGGCTCAAAGGAGTTCTTTATTCAATAACCAATAAAAGCAGCACATAGACAGAAGGACCTCCCACATGGGTCCATGTAGCCAGGCCTTCGAGTGCAGTGACCACTCTCTGGCTAGCTATAACTGGAATATTTTGCCACTGTCATTCAGCGTAAGAGCAAGATTCCCAACTACCCTAGAATCTCCATGAAGTAGAGTCTTGGACTGAGTTACTGAGTGGAGAAAGACAAACCTATCCAGTGGACCAAGGAGTCAGCAGAACCCAGATTTCCCAACAATGGCTGCCAGTGTCTTCTAGCCAGTGTGTCCTCTGAGGCTCTATTAGCACTGTGCAGGGCCCTTCCCCTTCTCCTGACTTTGCAATTCACTGGGACCTAACTCCTGACACCGTCCTGGAAGGAACTGGCTACCTACTGCCTCAGTTTCTCAATTTCTTACTTGGAAGAAACCCCTGTGATGTTGATTAGTCTTGCAGGTTTATTTCTGTTTTTTCTAACCCTGTGGTACTTTAGACACAGGTTTGCAGGAGGCCAAGTCTGACATCACATTTTGCTGCCTGTTTCATGCCTTGGGGCAAGTGTGTTGCTGACCCCTCTTAGCCTCAGGTCCCTCGGCTGTGCCTCAGTTTCCTCAGTCTACACCTCCTGCCTAGGGATCCTTATAAGAAGCCAGCAGGCACATACTAGTGGTCTGCCCTCCTGGTTGTCCTGAGGTACTGTGTGCACTGTGGACAATGGAGTCTCAGTCTGGCCAGTTCTCTCTCCGTGACTGCTTCAGGGCTGCACCGAGAAACAGTGAGTTGACCGCATTCCATACCCTCCAGGGAATTAGCATTCACTTGGGAAGACAGACTATTAAATCATTAGAGAAAATGATACACATAGTTTCCTGCAATTAAGCCATGGAGTGGGAGGCTTCTAACCCACATGCTGCAGCCTGAGAGGGTCACAGGCGAGCAGGTAAAAGACAGGGTGGCGCTGGGTGCTGGAGAAGGTGACAGGGACAATTGGTTGATGAGGTGACGTTAAAAATGATACTCAGCCAGTGGTCCAAGGAGAAACTCTTAGGGAGGTCCTCACCTCCTCACGTAGGTGTGGGTACATGAAGGTCAGAGCCCGAGCCTCAGAATCTAGTCTCTTCTATCCTGTAAGTCCCAGGGATCAAACTCAGATCCTCAGGCTTGATAGCAAACACCTTTAATCACCAAGAAATCTAGAGCAGAACTTTTAAAAGATCCTAGCAGTTATGATGGTGCATTCCTTTAATCCCCAGCAGTCAGGAGGCAGAGTAGGTGGGCAGCTTGCTGTGAGTTCGAGGCCAGTGTGATCTACATAGAGTTCTAGGCCCGCTGGGGCTACTTCGTGAGATCCTGTCTTAAACAACATCCCAAATGGTGGAGAGAAGAGATGTGACTCTCTGTGGTGATACCTAAGGCACAGTGATGACTTTGGTCAGTTCTCTGAGCTCATGGTCCTGGGTTAGATGTCATAAAAAACACGGATAGACAGAACTGCCGTACTGCTTGGTGTCTAGCCCCGCCATGACTGCTTGGTGTGGCTTCCCTTTCTCAGGCAGATCCTCTGTGGCATTAAATCCACTCAGGTCACTAAACAGCACACTCTTGTGATTTCCAGATGTTTCCACAGCGATTAGGACAGACCCGTATAGAGCCCAGTGGGTCTTCTAGCCTCTGTGTCGTTCTCCCAAGCCCAGTGAGTCAGGCATGGGGAGTTTCTCACCATCAATCCCATAAAGCCGACAGAAAACTAAGCTCAAAGCTGGGCATGGTGGCAAGCACCTGTGGCTTAGCTTTTAATAATGTGTGTCTATTAATTCTCTTATGAATTTCTTACAGTGTATTTGACCATATTTACCCCATACCTCACCCTTAACTCCTCTAGAATCCACTCCTCACCTCTTCCCTCCCCTACTACCACCACTTTGTACCATGGTCTTCCTTGTCCTCCTCTTCCAGTTCCTACACCGCTCCTCCTTCTTCTCCTCATTTTCTTTCTTCCATAACCTACCAAGTCCAAAGTGTGTCTCTTATACTCATGGGTATGGGGTGTCAACTAGAGTGTGGTTGACCTATGAGGGGCTACACCCTTAAGGAAAACTGACTCTTCTCCCCCGCCCCAAACCATCATCTGTTAATGGTTCCTCAACCAGTGGTGGTGCCTCATGAGCCCCTCCCCCATCCACGCTGGACTGCTCTTGACCCTGAACAGGTCTCATGCTGGCACCCACAGGTGCTATGAGTTCGTGTGTGCACTGGTCTGGTCATGTCCAGAGACACTATTGAAGAGAAAATTAAAGTTAAAATTAAACTACCTCACTGGTCTCTCTCTCTCTCTCTCTCTCTCTCTCACACACACACACACACACACACACTCACACACATTCTCCATGACCTAGGGCTCCAGCCCCCTCTTCCTTAATGGTCTCTGAGCCTTGTGGGGTCAGGTTTGATAGAAATGACGCATCTGTGGCTGATCACTCTACACATTGATCTGTAAGGGATAACACATATAACTCAGGAACTCGGGCAGATGTGGAAGGATCGTGGGTTTGAGACTAGCCTATGGTACCCAGGGAAGTTTTCAGCCTCTGTGGAAATTTTATTCCTGACTGTAGATCAGTGCCATTTGGTACGACATCATCACCCCCTGCAGTGAACCCCTTGTGGGCATGTCTACTTCTGGAAGGCTTCCTCCCTTATATTGTATTATCTACATTTTAGGCAGTGGTATGCTAACATTTGCTTAAAATAAATGGCTCTCAGGGGGACTGTAGTGTTTACCAATTTCTGTAGTGTCAACACCCCATCAAGGCTGATTTTAACTGGTCAGTGTGACAAAATGCCTATAGTTTAATAAATGAACCTGATAAACCAGCATGAGTAAAACTCAGAGACAAATTGTGAATTCAGTTGTGGTCTTGTTCCTGCCTCCATCCAAGCTCACCAATTTATACTCCATGAAAGATGGGGTTTACAGGGTGTGGTGTCTCCTGGACCTACTCTCAGGGGTCCAGTGACACTGGTCTGAGGAGCATGGTGCTGCAGGATGAGAGGGCAAAACGAATGTGAGCAGCCGGGGCTGAAGGAATATGGATGGAAGAGAAAGCAGGGGGCGGGGGACTAAGAGTAAGACAGAAAGGAAGAAAGGGAGGGAGGGAGGGAAGAAAGGAAGGAAGAAGGGAGGGAGGAGGAAAGAAGGAAGGGAGGGAAGGGGATTGTAAGATGTGTATGAGTAGGGTGTGGTAGGCACACACATTTCATCACAGCACTGGGAGGCAAAGGCAGACAGATCTCTGAGTTTGAGGTCAACCTGGTACACATAGCAAATTCCAGTTTATCTAGCCAAGTCTACACACAAGACTTTGTCCCATGCCACCCCCCATCCAAATAAATAAATAAAAGTTAAAAATGGGTACTGGTGGAGAGAGACTGTTCTGAGGCCACACATAGAAGGAACTCTATTGTCATATCCAGGAGGTGCTTAGGGAGAGAGAAAAGCAGTCATCCGTGTTGCTGGTCTGAATCCAGTTATGAGTTTTTTGTTTGTTTGTTTGTTTTTAGACAGGGTTTTTCTACAAAGCCCTGGCTGTCCTACAACTCACTACATAGACCAGGTTAGACAGGGTCTTTCTACATAGCCCTGGCTATCCTAGAACTCATTACATAGACCAGGCTGGCCTTGAACTCACAGAGCTCCGCCTGCCTCTGCCTCCTGGAGGCTGGGATTAAAGGCATGTGCCACTGGGCCTAGCTAAGGATATCACTTTTAATCTCACTACAGTTCTTCAGGGCAGCACACTGGTGTCTCAGCATTTTCAAGTAAACTGTTCAAACTTGCATGGCTATTAAGTGAAGGAGCCAGGATTCAAGCTCTCTCTGCTCTTCTGTACTACCTTGGAAAGGACAGGTAAGGAGAGACAAATAGTGAGCTGGTCTCCTCACCTAGGGACCGCCATTTCCCTTGTTTTTTATGGGAGTCATAGGGGTCCAAATGGGAGCGTAAGACTGTTGATACAAGCATAGAATGTGCTTCCAAGCTAGCCTGTGTATACTGAAACTTAATCATAAGATATTAGCCGTGAAACGCTACGATCATGGACTAGTGAGAGTCATAAATGCCCGCTCCTCCCATTGAACACAGAGTGGGCATGGGCATGCCCACCTTTTCCCATCGTGAGGTTTACACAGTGCCACTGCCAAGTAACCCTGGTAAGGGGGCATTTGCTGCCCTCTTTCAGCCAACAAGAGGACTGAAGTTTGTTGGGGTTAAATAATCAGCTATACAGGTACCGTGCCAAGGACTTGGGGGAGACAGGTGAAGAGGGAAGGGAGACTTTAGGCACTGCATGGACACCCGGGCCTTAAAGGGTTCTTCAGGGGACCCAGTGAAGAACTATCATCTCAGGATCAGCGTGTCACCCCAAAAGACTGAGATTTTCCCCCGCCAGTCACTGACGCTCTTTGAGGAACCTTTCTCTGGCAGGTCAAATCCAGGACACTCTGAACACCTGACTCAAGGACTGGGCAAGCTCTTTTGATACCAGAGAGAAAATTTATGTCTTGAAATAGAGAGAGCCCCTCAGTGCTGGACTGAGGGGAGTGTCCACAGTTACAAAGAATTTCGGGTGAACTTGAAGGTGAACCAAGGCAATATATATGGGCATGCTTGTCCAGGTCACATTTTATGCCCAAGGTCCTGGTAAGGCTAGGAGGAGCCTAAGTGGGATTCAAACACTTGTCTATTTCATACCAATACCACTTCCTTCCTGGAGAGGAAGAGCAGGGGTCAAGGGTCAGCACCAAGCCCTGTGCCTTGCCATGATTGGATTTGGTGGTCAACGTTCAGCCCAGCCGTGGTTGAAGAAAGCATCCCTAACCCCTATGGCTGTGGTGACTTCATGCTTGCAGGTGTAATTTAGCTGCCCAAGGCACCTCTGTTCTAGCCACATTCGTTTCTTTTTTAAAACCCAGTCTCTTTATTTTGAAGCCTAAAACCAGAAGCTAGAACAATAAGCCGGCAGAAGCAGCAAGTCCACAAAAGCCACACATGGGATGGAAATGAACTCAGAAGACAGACCTTCCCCCAGGCCACCCAAACCTCTTTTGAAGTGTGCAGAATAACAAAATACCCAAAACAAAACAAAACAAAACAAAACACATGCACAAAAACCAACAGAAGCCAGGGACTATGTTTCTCGGGGCTCCTTAGCTGATGATGATGCCGGCGGTTTAAATGGCACTGTTTGCTTAAGGGCTGAGCAGGTGCTCTTCAGTGTCTTTCACAGGGAACAAAGCAGAGCCCTGGCCTAGGCCACGGGGACAGCCATTAGCGGGAGAAGGAGGGAAGGAGTGTGGGCCAACCTTTCAATGTGGAAAGGGTCTTGTTTTGTTTCTTCCTTTTCTCAACGTAATTTCTTCTTGGCAGAGCTGCTGGGTTGAAATATGACTAGTCTCCAAATCCAAATTTGGGAGGGGGTGGGAGAGAGAGAAGGGGGGAGTGGGAGAGAGAGAGGTGGAGAGAGAGAAAGAGAAAGGGAGGGAGGGAGAGAATTGGAATCTGGGGAAAGCAACGAACAGATGTGGCAAGGCCCTTTGGCCCCTTTGACCTCCTTGCCCTGATGACCCCTCTGTCATTGTCCTCCTCCACTCTCTCCTGTGGTTGCAAGTTGGTCCTTTGAGGTCCTAGCTGGGAAGCCCTCCTGGAGGAGATCTCAGAATGGGCAACACTCCCCTTGTCTTGTTTGAATGAGCAGGTGACAGGCCCACAGAGCTCACCCAGGGGACTCTATAGAGCTCTTAACCCTGAGTAAACAAAAACATGGAGGCAAAGAGCTGACCCTTGCACCAGCTTCTAGTACCAGGCAGGGCATTTCCTAGTTGAGAACTAACATACATCTCTATACCAATATGAGCCTCAGTTTCTTCACTGTGACCTAGGTGAGACACTATCTGCCTCTTGGGTTATGAGTGGTCCCAAAAGTCAGAATGTAGAAGCGGTCAGAATTTAATGCAGAAATTAATTGAATGTAGAAAAGTCAGAATTAAAAGCTTTTCATCGCAGGACACTTTCTGTTTATAAAAATCATGGAGCATACCAAAGACCCCAGAAAATCCTACAAAGTATATCCCATTAGCTACCAACTATCATATAGCTCCTATGAAAAATTCTATTTTATACTTAGGGTACAGGTAGAGGCTTGCTGGCATGAATAACTTCACGGGTTCAATTCACAGAGAGAGGGAGGGAGGGAGGGAGGGAGGGAGGGAGGGAGGGAGGGAGGGAGAAGGGAGAGAGGAGTGGGGAAAAAAGAGACAGAGACAGAGAGAATGCTCTGTAGTATGAGGTACTAAGAAAAGGTTTAACCCTGTAGAATACTCCCACCCATCCCACCTCCATCCCTGGACTTTGGGAAACCCTGCACTAATGCATGGAGAGCCTTCACATGGTAGACATTAGCTCGCAGTACCAAAAGCTTTCTTGCTTTTCTTTTTAAAGAGTTATTTTTAATTTTTTATCTTTGTGTATCTTCTTTTGTATGTGTGTGCAGATGTGTGCAGATGTGCATAGGTGCTCTCAGCAGTCAGAAGAAGATATCGGAGCTTCTGAAACCGAAGTGAGAAGCAGTCATGAGCCACTTAGTGTGGGTGCTGGGAACAGAACCTGGATTGGTAATCCTGGCTGTGTTGTGGGACTGATGTGTGGGCATTGTGGTCTTAAAGCTGATAGACAAATGCCAGGAAGAGAGTGCCTGAGACCAGGATGCCACCAGGGAGGGCAAGCAGAGGTATCAGTAGCCAGGACTGGCTGTGCTCCCTTGTAAGTTCCTGTAGCTGCTTTGCACTGGAATCCAGTTGTTGGAGAGCACGGGAGGCCGTGCACAGGAGGGAAGAAAGAGAGGTGCCCATCGGGTGTGGAGGCCTTCTGGGCGACTCCAGCTGCCTAGATGCAAGAACAGACATGTTCTCCCCAATTCTCTGTGTAGAGAAGAGTGGCCGCGTGAATTGAGTGAGCTTCTCCTTGATGAGAACGCAAAACTGGACAACAGGAAGGACACTATCAGCCAATGCGGTTTAATATGTGCCTTGCCAAATCCAACAGGTCACGTTGGCCGGCTTTGGGAAACTTTACTGAGTGTTGCCACCAGTACTGTGTCCAAGAACGCAGGAGGGGAGGGTTTTGAGATTCCTTACTCTTTGCTGGGAGGTTTCCCCTTCCTCCCCTGCACAGCCTAGCTGATGGCAGCCTGGGGAAGAAAGGAGCTGGCTTTTCTCCTTAGCATCCCTTATCCACAGGCAAAGGCTGGCTCTGAGAAGAGCTGTTTGTGGTGAGATGAGGCCACAGTTGTGCCTTCAGGCCTCTCCAGTTACCACTCACACCTCTGCTTGCTTCTTTCTCAACCTCAGGTTGACATCTGTCAAGTGATTTGGTGTCCACCAACGTCAGAGCCCACCAAGTCTCTCCTCCTCGACAGCAAAGAGAGGACTGTACCTGAGGTCATCACTGGGGATTAGACTGTAGGTGGAGGCAGGGGCTACGAGTTTCAGCATCACTGCGGGTCAACAGCACCCTTCCAAGAACCAAGGTGAGAGTGAGAACGCCTGGCGTGACAGGAAGTGCTTAAGCCAGCCCCACGTTATGTCTTCACTGAGCTCAGAGGTTAGTAACATCATCTGTAGTATTTATTTATTTTGGGCTTTGCTGCCCCAGAATCTCCACTGGGCAAGTCCACTACTGTAGCAGGGAAGCAGTCACAGACAATAAGTCATTTTTTAATTAAAATATTTTCACTTGGTTAGTGATGCGGCTCAGTCCGCAGAGTTCTTGCCTGGCATGCAGAGAAGCCTGGATCTCGGTCCCGTGTACCATGTAAACCACGTAAACCACGTAAATCACGCGAGGTAGTACAGAGAATTTCAGCGCCTTGGAGGCAGAGGCAGGAGAATCAGAGATTAACGTGGCTTCAGGTGTTAATGTTCCCTAATCGAACTTGGAGCTGTAGTTAAAAATAATAAATAAATAAATTAGTTAATTAAAGAAAAACAGGTGTCAGAAAAATGTGGCCCAGGAGCCTTCATCTGCCATCCCGCCCCACCCCCACAGCAAGCACACGATACTCAGGCTGCGATTCTGTAAAAACAGTTTCAACTCTGATCGATAATGAAGCCAATTGGCTCCGACTGGGTAAGCCACTTGCGTGAGCTTACATAGCAGATAGTGACCTAAACCCATGTGGACTGAATTCTAAAATAAAGGCCCCAGGCCCCAAGGTTCGCCAGGAGTTGGAGAGCACACTTGGTGGTTCTACGACACCCACCAGAGCAGGTCTTTGGCACTCAGGATGAGACTTGAGGGCCCCATCTCCTTTCCTGGGATACCCCAGAAATGCCGGATGCCTTCAGCGGCTGCCACCTAGGCTTCATATCTTACAGAGAGGGAGGTGGTCAAACCGAGTGACAGCTCCCACGCTGCCAGGATGACGGGGCAAGAAGTAGGGTTTGCCCATCAGCTTCCTGGCGCCCAGTTAAACTTTTGACTTTCCAAATTAGAGAAGTTGAAAGTTCTTCTGGGTACTTTTTTTTTTCCAAGGGAAACATGTTTTGCTGTTAATTATTTACCAGAAATGGCTCTCCTCTCTCATGCCCCAACCAGGTTATGTTCCCTTCAATTTCCCACCTCCCAGTCGGTTAACGCTGTGTGCAGAACTGTCAGGGGTTTCTTCCTCTCAGACCAAGGAGGGTGGGTGTGACTAGGGACAGGACTGGTGGCAAAGGCCACTAAAGAGTTGCTTTCTCCCAGCTGCAGCGAATCTGATCTATAATTTAGCCACCCAGTTCCTCCCGTTCAGTTCCTCTGTTATCTGAGGTATTTTATGGACTCTCTCACCACAGAAGCTACTTGGGTGGGGGTGGGGGTGGGGGTGGGGAAGACACCAATCCCATTGTCACAGAGGTTAAACATTAAATTGAGCTGGTTTCCTCCCCGCCCCCACCCTGTCGCCTTTAAATCCCCTTTTGGGCACACCTCCCAGCCAAAGCGGGAGGTGCTAATGGCCTGATTTACACCTGTGTAAAGCCAAGAGCCACTTTCTAGTGCTCAAGGCTAGGGAGCTGAGTCTACCACAGAGACTTCCAGCAAGCCCCAGGACAGAGGCATCCAACACAGCTCTAAACTAAACCCGCTAGCAGTTCTGGGCAGCAGAGAAGGAGTTAAGGCCCCTCCCCACCAACTCCCTGGACACAGGGGCTTATAGCCTTGGATCATGTATAATTGATAACATCAGCCTCATCTACACCCGGTCCCCCATGCCAATAATGAGGGGACATCCCACAGGAGGCCAGAGCTCAGCATCCTAGGCTGGGTCATTCACTGAACATCCCTTTCAGAACATGAGGAGACAGTGTCCACCGCAGGAACCAGTAGTAAAAGACAGGTAGCCATGACTGTTCTGGGCAGTGACACCCATGCTGGTTCCCAGTAGACTACTGGGGGTCAGGTTTCTTTGTCAGAGTCTCTTGCGCTGCCGTGTAACCTTGAAATAGTCGCTCTACCTTCCTCAGCGAGCACTGTGGGAGAGGGCTGTGACAGACCCATCTGTTTGGGGGCGTTAGGAAAATTGTGAGCTACTACATGAAGTACAAAGGTCTTTCAGCAAAATTTTTAATTAAAATATGTTCACTTGGGTAGTGATGCGGCTCAGTCCGCAGAGTTCTTGCCTGGCTTGCAGAGAACCCTGGATATCGGTCCCGTGTACCATGTAAACCACGCGAGGTGGTACACACAGGAGGCAGAGGCAGGAGAATCAGAAATTAACATGGCTTCAGGGGTTAAAAGTGTTCACTGCTTTTGCAGAGGACCTAGGTCCCATTCCCAGAATCCACATGGCAGCTCACAACCACCCACAACTCCCACTTCAGGGGATCTTCTGACCTCTGTGGGCACCAGGCTCTCATGGGGTCTACAAGCATACATTCGGGCAAACACTCATACATATACGTAATGAAGCTTCAGACACAAAAGGTCATCTTTGGCTTCATATTGCGTTTGAGGCCAGCCCAGGCTATGATAACTCTTCCTAAAAATTAATTGATATACTATCTTACATATTTATGAGTACAATGTGATATTTTCATCCATATATACAATGCTTTCCACAATGTCATCCAAACATTTCTAAGGGAATGCCCTAAACAGAAATAAGGATGATAAAATCTCAGGGAGAAGAGAAATAAAACTGCAAATTAAACACACACACACACACACAAACGGGGAGTCTAGAAGCCCCCACCAGTGGTGTGGCTTGGGCTAGCCCTTGGATTAAGTTCTGGATTTCTTACGCCCCTGTCCTGGGTACTGCAGGCAAGTTTCCTGAGAACCTAGAGCGGGAGAACTTTGGAACTCATAATCTCTTTATGTGAAGACTAATTCAGTTGTCAGCACCATAGGGCTAAAAGGTGCCCAGAGAGCTTTGGGTGTGTCCGAAGGTGTTTCCAGAGCAGCCTAGCATGAGTCAGAGGATTAGGAACGACTACGGTCTCTTCCAATCTACTGAGGGCCAGAGGTCAGCGGCACGGAGGAAGGGCATAGCTGCTCCCTTCGGTGCTGTGGTGTCCCGTTTCTCTTGTGGCTGAGATGGGATCTGTTGGCTCTCAGGCTTTCCACCTTAGACCAGAAGTTAGTTACATACTTGTTCTCCAGTTCTCAGGTCTTGAATGCAGACTTGTTGATGTTATGTTAGCGTCCCTGGTTCTCCAGTTTTCAGATGGACAGATGGGGAGATTTCTGGGCCCCTGTAATCATATGGTGCAACTTCATTCTGTTCCTTCCTATACCCGGCTTCTTTCCTCCCTCTCCTGTATTTAACCCCTCCTCCTTCCTTTGCCTGAGCAGACCATTACATTCTACAAATGCAAGAGGCTGGTAAGGACACCCTGGTAACATAGACTACCCCTCTTCCCTTAACAAAAGTGATGATGGTGATATTCACTGTAAAGCAATTTCTCCAGGTAGGAGAACCGTATCTCTTGTGATACCATCCACTCCTTCCTGAGCCAGCACAGGTACAGGGCCTGGGAACTGATTCATATCCGCATCAGATCAGAGTTAGGGTCATAGGTCAGCAACGCCTCTCCACATGGCAGGGCAGACAAAACCAAGAGCAGACCTGTGGCCCTACCAGAAAGGTCTGCTCTTCCTGGGGCTATCTAGTGGCTACTACCTCTGCTGAGGGCCTAGTGCCTTGTGTCTTCTCAGGAGATGGTAATTGAATGAATGAATGCCTATTTGCTGTTACTAGCTCAGTTCCTCCAGAATTATCTGTTACCCACCGTTGCCCTGTTAAACAGCCTTTTTTCTACTATGGAAGAATCTTGTGAATTTTATTTGCCATTGTAAAGATTTTTTAAAGAACACTATTTTGATATTCCGTCTTTCTGAGCAAGTGAAGGACTGTTTTGACTCACAGGATATGACATAAACGAAGCCTCTTGACTCCACCCCCTCGCTCTCTTGTGCTTCCTTTTGGACCCCACCTCCTGGGACCCAGCCCCAAGCAGGTGAGACTCCTGCTGTGATCCCATAGCCACAGCCCCAACCTGGATGACTGCAGAGTCACATTCATCTCTAAGGAGGGCAGACCTACAACAGCAGCTGGGATCTCCTCGGAGTGTTTCTCCATAGATAATGAAACAGACCTGAGCGGTATTCCCTTCTTGGGATGGGGTGGAACGGTTAACTGCTCCGTTTGGAAGCAGATGGAACCAGATGTGAGAGCCACCACTGTTCCTCATGTGCAAGGTCCTTACCTTCTCTAAGCCCACAGCAGTGAAAGCATCCTACAGACTTGGTTGAAAAGTAAGGGATGTATAGTTGTTGGTTTTCCTTTGTTGTTCTTGTTTGTTTTGGGTTTTTCAAGACAAGGTTTCTCTGTGTAATAACTCTGGCTGTCCTGAAATTCGCTTCTAGACCAGGCTGGCCTTAAACTCACAGAGATCTGCCTGCCTCTGCCTCTTGAGTGCTGGGATTAAAGGTGTGTGCCACCACTGCCTGGCTTTTTTTTAAAAAAAAAAACATTTTTATTCTTTTTTCTTTGGGGGCCCACCACCTAGCTCCCAAATAAATCACACAGAGGCAGAGGCCTATTCTTACTTATAAATGCCCGGCCTTCACTTGGCTTGCTTCTAGCTAGCTCTTATTAACTTAAATTATCCCTTCTACCTTTTGAGTGTGGACTTTTCTCTTTCTCTATTCTATATACCTTCTTTATCCCATGGCTTGCTGCTTACCTGGGTGGTTGGCCCCTAATATTCTTGCTCTTGATCCTCCTCCCAGATTTCTCCTCCTATTTAACCTCTCTGCCTGACAGCCCCACCTATCCTTTCTCCTCCCTTGCTATTGGCCATTCAGCTCTTTATTAAACCAATCAGGTGTTTTAGACAGACAAAATAACACAGCTTCACAGAGTTAAACAAATGCAACATAAAAGAATGCGACACATCTCTGCATCATTAAACAAATGTGGTTCATCTTTAACTAATTCTCTACAACAGACAGCACAGATGGCAAGGACTGGCGCATGAGTGCGTTCCACTCCTGTGGGTGACAAGTCAGCACTTGTGCAAAGCCCCCAGCGCAGAGTTCTTTCAGAGGTATGGAGAGTCCAAACCTTGGACTTGCTTGGAAGACCTTGGTTCCCGCCCCCCCCCCCCCCACACACACGTAGGAAGTTTGGATTTTTTCTTAGCAGAGACTCAGAATAGGATAGTAGTTGAGGTCACAGGAGTCAGAGACATCTAGGTGCCAGTTAAAGTCCCAGCCTCCAATCCCCACCTGATAATCTTTCTCCTGAAGTCAAATAAGCAGGTTTAGGTCTCTTCGTGCAAATGAGAAGCTTAAATCTCAGCACTAACAAAGCAGGGTTCAGTTCCCGACAGGAGTCTACAGAAGGTGGCCTTCCATGTGGCCCTATGGTCCTTCAGGACCACTGGCTGGACCTTTCACACCGACCACCACGACTGGAGAATGAAGTACTGCAAGTTTTGTCCGAAAGTGACGAATGTTCTCTTTAGTTCACTGAGCAGAAGCCAGTCACATGGTTACACCTGACTGCAAGGGTGCCTGGGAAGCATGGTGCAGCTGGACGCTTGGAGGATGGAGACGGGGCGTGGCAGTCTGCAGTGTGTTATCAGAAGACAAAGCACATCTTAGACCCATGCCAAGAGGCTTCTGGGAGAGTTCAATTAAACAGTACATTCAGGGCCGGGCTGTGCTGATCCACACCGTAATCCCAGTACATGGGAGGCAGAGGCAGGCAGATCTCTGTGAGTTTGAGGCCAGTCTGGTTTACAGAGCAAGTTCCAGTACAGCCAAGGCTACACTGAGAAACCCTATTTCGAAAACCCAAACAAAAACAAAACAAAACAAGACAGTACATTCAGTCCGTAGATCCTACCCCAGGATCTGGGCTCCCAACAGCTCCTCTGGTCATTGTGGCCATGTGTGTCACAACGGTTCTCTACCTACTGTAGAGGCCAACAGAGTATGCCAGCACAGTGTGAGGGACAGTTTCTTGAGCTAGGATCCCGCCCCCAACCCCCACTGCCAAAAAAAAACCAAACCAAAACAACAGCAACAACCCTCAGACATTGAGTGGGATCCCACAAGGGATGAAAACAAACCAGTGAGCCAGATAAGGTGATACATGCCGATAACCCAGGCCGCCAAAGAGGCTGAGGATTGCTGAGTTTGAGGCCTGCCTGGTCTAAGAAGTAGTTCCAGGCCAACCAGGGATATGTAGTGAGATTCTTACTCAGAAACCAAATGAAAGACTGGGGATGTAGCTCAGTGGGCAGTGTGTGCTTGCCTAGGCCTGCACCAAAGCCCTGGGTCAGGCCCCCAGCTCTGGCCTAGATGGGGCCAGAGGGGCAGAAGTCAAGGATGTTCTCAATCATCTATGACAAGCCTGGGATACACGAGTCTCTCAAGAACAGAGAGAGAGAGAAGGGGGGCGGGTCTTCGTTCACCCCTAGCTGGATTTTCCCACTGGGAGTGGACTAGGTTCCAGTGCTTCCACTGCAGGTAAAACGTGATTAGCAGCCAGAAGCAGCTTTTACTTTGAAGACCAGGGAAGCCATTTGGAGAACGTGACACCTGGCTTCACTGTGATGCTTCCAAAAGGTGAGGCCTGGGGAAAAGGGGAAGGGACAGCCTGAGAGGGTAGGGCAGGGACAGATGGGAAGGACAAATGGCTCACCTGGAGCACTGAGCAAACTGGGAAAGCCAACAGGAACCAGCAAGGGAGACTGAGTGCGGTGAGCAAGGCTGGCTTTGTTCTGTGTATACTGGGAGCCAGCACTGGCTTAGGGGCGGCGTGACTGGATACTGGACAAACTTCCTGAAGGCTGTCATTTCATCCTCACCACAGCCTGCAGAGGTGGGGGAGACAGCGTCGGATGGCAGAGGTAAGCGGGGAACTGCTCACAGACGGCTGCCTGTCTCTGTGCCACAGACTAGACAATTCCCTCTGCAAAACCCGCGAGAAGAGTTCAAAGCTCTTTAGGGCCTCTTCAGAGTCAGCTAGCTCTTCTTCAGTGGGAGCTAGCATCTCCTCGCTGCCAGGGGCGAGCAACACAGGTATGGCTTTTCTTTTCTTTTTCTTTAAGGTGGAGCCTCACTCTGTAACTCGGGCTACTTTGGAGCTCCTGTGTAACACAGGTTGGCTTCCAACTCGTGGTAATTCTCCTGCCTCGGGAATACAGGTGCAGCGAAGGCATTTCTGTTATAGGTGGGTTGTCCTTGGGGCTGCTTATGACCTTTATGATAACTTTGCGGACACGTGTGCACCCCCAGGCGCACACATACAGGAATATAGTGTGGGCTCCTGAGTCAACCGAAACAGATACGTTAATTGAGGTTATTCGTCGCCGTAGCCCAGTATCTCATGTCGGTCCCAACAGCATCCAGGAGAACGTGAATTCCGCCACCTGAAGCACTGAGCTGCTACCTTCCTCTGGAAATCAAAAGGCAAATTGCCTTGCTTTTATTAATCCTCTCTTTCCTTACAAGATCCCACCTTTTGTTTTTCTGCACCTTACAAGGGAGAGGTGTGTTTTTATGCCTTGTGTGGAGTTGGCAGGAAAGGGAACCCTTTGATTTTTTTAAGTAAGGAGGCAAGTCCTGTGTATGCAGAGGAGGCTGTAGTAGGCTGGGGACAGTACCTTTAGGTTCAAGTCTTCCCTGAGCGCTGGATCGGAAGGATTGGACTGAAACTTTAAACATTTTGAGCAATACCTAGAATATGTATAATTTATAAGCCACACACCGTTGGCTGTCAAATCAGCGATTGATCTGACTCGGGTCTTGTTAATTATCTTCCACATACATTACTCCTTAACAGATCTTCAGTATACTGCGTATCAATATTAATAAGATTATAAAATACTATTGATAATTAGGAACAGAAAGGGCCCCAGCCTTTGATTCTGGCTGTTACAAATGCCCCCACTCTCCCCAGATTAGAAAGCAGCCACTTTCATTTAGTAATATCAGATCAGAACGTCTGTGTCCTAAAGTGGGTTATTACGAGACAGCTAAGACTCTCACCACGCGCAAGGGGCTGCTTGAACATGGCAGCACTCCTGATGGGGAGAGACCTGTCTCTCTTGTCCACAGGAGGCCTAATGGGGTGGGTGAGGCTCAAGGGGGAGCCGAGCTCACTTTGATCAGCCAAATTCTTCATTTTCTTTGTCCAGACTAATCAGTGTGGTTTGGTTTTGCGGGATATTCACCAGACTGGCATTTTATCTCGATTCCTTCCATTGGATGAAAGGGGCCCCGTTGGGAAGCCAGAGAAAGGGGGCTGGTGAGCTTCAAGGCAGATCTCGAGCCCATCCCATCTCGATGGCACTTTATTTTCTATTTTCCCTCTTTGCAAGAGCCTCCTCTTTTATGTTTTTGTTGGGTTCACAAACTCATTAACATCAAACAGGCAGATCTGCCACTAACTAGGAGAACGCAAGTGGTTTCACATATAAATAGACCGCGCAGAAGCCTGGGTGCTACGGCCAGGCTGCTTCCCTGAGGTCTCACCTGGCTTAGGGAGCAGAAGGGAGGCTCTGGGACCTCCTGGGACCAGATGTCCCCCCATGAGAGCAGAAATTAGTGACTGGATGCGTGTGCACAGGAGGTGAGGAGACCACAGACTGCCCCATTTGTGCGGAGTCTTTCTACTATTAACCCAAACTGTTTAACGAGCTCGGTTCTTGTAGTGAACAGTCCAGGAGATAGCTTAACTGCCAAGGGAGGAAGACACAGCCCAGGCATTCCCACCTCCCGGCTCCCTCTTCTCTCAGACTGACTCTCCAGATAGCTAGATGGCTGCCATGGTGCCCATCAGTGGGAAAAGCAGGTGCAATGTCTCCTTGGGAAGGTTCTGAGTTGGCCATCTTGCCTCTTTGGTCCTGAGTTTATTACCCACCTGTGAGCTAGGTGGTAGCTGAGCTGGTCAGTAGGCACCCCCACTCAGGCAAGGGGTCAAGCCAGCTCCTCTAGGCCCATTCCATCAGGCCCAGCTCTCTGTTGCCATAGTGAGGGGTAGGGACATCTCTCCCGAGTGCTGGGAGCCTGGTCTCCCATGAGAGTCAGGGCCAGCTCTCTTGCTGCTGCTGCTGACCCTGTGAGGGTCAGAACCAGCTTTCCCAGGGCCAGTGAAGGGCAGGGCCAGCTCAGCATGGCCCTCAGCCCCCTAAGGTGACGCAGGTCACAGACAAAACAACACAAACTCTAGCTGCAGCAAGACCATGGACCCAGACCTGGTCCTCAGCAGCAGCTTGTGCCAGGACAACATCCTAGTTCCGGGTGGAAACACAGGTCAGGAAGACTCCAATGGCAGCGTGACCCTCAGACACCAACATGGCACCAGATTCTGAGCATCCACGTAGTCTTCGATGGCAACAGGAACCTTGGGCATCAACACAGAGCCCTGCTGTAGTAGGGTCACGCACCCAGACATGGGCTTCAGCTGCAGTTCTGCAGGGGACATCACCATGGCATTAGGTAGCAGCGCAGGACGCTCAGATCTGCATGGCTCTGGCTGCAGCATGCCCCTTGGTGGCATGGTGGGCCATGGATTTTAACACAGACCCGGGCTACAGCAGCACCGCCGACCCAGACATGGTCCTCGGTAGCAACCTGGTCTGGGTGTCACCGTGGTCTCTGATGTCTGCGTAGGCCACCCAGACTGGCACGACCCCAGTTGTAGCATGGCCCTCAGACAACAACACAGACGCAGGCGGCAGCCCAGACCCTAGGAATCCTCATGGCCCTTGTAATAACAGGGCCCTCAGGCATCAGCTCAGACCCTGACTGTAGTAGGGCTACAGACCTGGGGCCTGCCTTAAAGTGGCTCCTCCCTCCATATATAAAAACATAAGGCATTTGGTACTTGATTATCACAGCCATGTCCTCTGCTAACTACAGCTGGACACATTGCTTGACTGGCAGTCACAGAGAGCTAGTGTGTATTTCTGAATGTTCTGTATTTAAGTGAATTTGTCCACTTGCTACATTTTGCTGGTTTTGTCTGAAACAGTGTCTTGTTATGCTGTCCAGTTTGGCCTGGGACCCACGATGCGTCTATCTCAGCCTCCTGCCTGCTAAGGCTTCAAAGGAGGACCACCACCGCTGGTATCAGAGAGGGTGCAAGTTGATCTTTTAAAAAGCAAACCCAGCATGGGGATGAGAAAGAACTGGAGCACAGCAGCAGAAGGATGTGGTGAGGATGGCAATGTTGCTGAAGGTGCTGTCATTACATTTGTTACCACTGGGACTTCTCAGTTGTCAAGGAGGGGGGAACCGGGTCAAGATACAGATGAATAGTCTCAGGTTAATTTAGCGGGCTAGGGATGGAAGCTGGGTCCTCGCAAAGCAAGCGAGCGTTCTGCCACAGAGCTGAGCCGGACTTCTTTTTACTCAGCACGCTGCCCCAGTGAGCTCTGGGTTAGCCATCCTCGTGCTTCAGCCTCCAGAATGACTGGAAAGTAACATCAGATAAGGACACAGGTGGCCCAAGACTAGGCCTGGTCCTCCCTCACCTTGGTTTGTGACTCTGGGTTCCTTCTCTAACAGTTTTCACCACACTGTGAACTGAGTGTGGTGTGCATACCTCTGATCTCACACTGTGAGCTGAGTGTGGTGTGCACACCTGTGGTCCACAGTGTGTGAACTGAGTGTGGTGTGCACACCTCTGATCCACATTGTGTTAACTGTGTGTGGTGTGCACATCTGTGGTCCACACTGTGAACTGAGTGTGGTTGTGCACACCTGTGATCCCACACTGTGAACTGAGTGTGGTGTGCACACCTGTGATCCACATTGTGTTTACTGTGTGTGGTGGTGTGCACATCTGTGGTGTGCACATCTGTGGTCCACACTGTGAACTGAGTGTGGTTGTGCACACCTTTGATCCACATAGTGTTTACTGTGTGTGGTGGTGTGCACATCTGTGGTATGCACATCTGTGGTGTGCACATCTGTGGTCCACACTGTGAACTGAGTGTGGTGTGCACACCTGCAGTCCTTATATCTTGAAAAGTTAGAGCAGGAGGGTCAGAAGCTCTAGGTCACCCTTGCCTAAGTTCTAAGTCATCCTTGCCTCCATAAATGAATACAAGGGTAGCCTGGGCTATACGACAACCTGTCTCAAATGAAGAAGCAAAAGAAGAACAGAAAACCAGAGTGAAGCTGCAGCTGCTTTCCTGGGCCAGAGATTCTTCCTACCAGTCACCCATTTATCTGCTGCAAAGGGACGAAGAGTGGCATTGCAGAGAGGGGAGCTGGCAAGCGCCACTGGCATCAAATAATCAGAGTTGACATTCCCAGTAATGACATAAATTGACATCATGCACCACTCAATCTATGCTCTGGAAAGGGCATGGTGATATTCTTTCCCGAAACATGTAACCTGAACCTAATCTTGAGGGAACATCGGACACATTCAAGTGGAAAGCTTATCCTGTGAATTGCAAACTGGCCAGTACTCCCTCTTCAAATCATCTCAAAGGAAACTAGAGATGTTTTCTAGGCCAAACGCCAGATGCCCCGTCTCTGCCTTCAGAGTTCCGGGATCACAGACGTGTGCCAATGTGCCTGCTCGCTTAGCTGTGTGTTCTCTAGATTAACTAAGCTTTGTTTCTATGTTAATTAATTAACTGATTCTTTAATTTTGAGACCAGGTCACATGTATCCCAGGCTGGCCTTGAACTCTCTGCAGAGCCCAGGATAACCTTGAACTCCTGATCCTGCTGCCTCTACCTCCCAAATACCAGGATTGCAGGCATGAGCTGCCACACCTGTTCGCGTGGTGCCAGGCTCAAACCCAGAGTCTTGGGCATGCTAGCTAGCATTAGCCCTACATCTTCAGTCCAGTGTTTCCAGTTTTGGCTAGTTGGTGATTATAAAAAATGTTAGTGTTTAGGTTGGGGCTTGTTGCGGGATATAAGAGGATTATTTTGCAACTTTTCTATAAATGCAAATCTATTCCAAACAGAAAGTTCACAAACATCTAAGTAAGCTAGTAATAGGTGGTCCTTTGGGGTGTAATGAAGGGGGCAGCATGGAGTGTGGCTAGCTGTATTCCCAGAGTAGCAGCCTGGACTTGTGCTCCTCTGGTTAATGTTGTAGTCTGCCCTTCTGTGCAGTAGGAGTGCCAGGACTAGTGAGTGCTAGCCATAGACACCTCGGAAGTCCAAAGCCCTCACTAAAGCCAGGGTAGATATTGGTGCTTGGAAGCCAGGGCAGACACTGGAGCTCATGGAAGGAGAGACTGAAGGGTGTCAGTGACAAGCAGAGCTGATGAACGAGCCATTTCTTGAAGAAGAGAGTGCCGGGGCTCCTGGAGTTACTGGCGGGGAGTGATAGTTACTTTAGTGGGTTGGAATCCTTTACTTACTGGAAGAGACCCCGGTTAAGGAAACCTGAACCCACTAGAGCTTGTAAAGGGTGGAATGTTTGTGCAGCGCCCTGCCTAAGCTTCAACGCTGAGCCTCCTTGCGTTCTCCTTCTTAGGCAGGGTGCACACAGATCTGTTATTTTATTAAGTTTATTTGTGTGGGGGTTGCACACGTTATAGCACTCCTGTGGAGGTCAGAGGACACCTGTGGGAGTCAATTCTCTCTTTCCACCCTATGGGTTCTGGGGATTGAGTTGGGATCATTAGTGTGCGTTCATTTATCTGCTGAACCAAGAATGTGTAGGACTTTGTTTGCTCAGTTGTTTCAGAAATGGGAGGCTGAACTCAGAACCTTGTCCATTGAATCTTTTTCTCCAAGGACTATGAGCAGGAATGGCTCAAGTAAGCAGCAGTGAGTGTCTTGGAGAGAAAGGAGCCAAACATTGATCTGACTAGCCCCCTATGATGGAAATTTAGCTTATCCTAACCTATTCCAGTTGTTCCATTTACAGTGACCAGAGAACCCACATAGGGAAAAGGATTTGTGGGACGTGTTTGGGTGGCTAGGGGGACAACGAGTGTTTGGAATCTTAGAGAATCCCAGCTGTCTGTGAGACCAGACCTTAGAGTGGGCTCCTGAAGCACAGTCAAGCATTCATGTCTTAAAGGGGTCTTCTACCCATTTTGCTGTTCTGTAGAAGCAGGTTCTCCCTGTTCTCAGGCTCCTGCCGCCAATATTGACTTTGCCAGGTCTTGTAGCCTCCATGTTGTTAAAGACAATGGATGCCTCCGGTCCCCTTCAGCCTTTCTTAAACTGTTCTTCTCTTGCGTATCGGTTGGTGTGTTTCACTGGCACAACAGAGAGCTCAGCTCTAGCTGGTTTAAACAACCATAGGGACCCATTGACTTGTGCTTCAGTCAAAAGGTCAGTGGGTGATAATATTGGGTTCTACAGTTTTCCTTCTTTGGTCTCCAGGTGGGACTGGCTCTGTCTACACTCTGGGTTTCCAAATGGGTAAAAAGCTAGGAAGATGCTAGCAACATCAACGCTTTTTTTTTTATGTCAGATTGGGGTGGGGGTAGGGGAAGAAAGGGTCTTTTACCTCTGCTCTCCTTGAGACATCCTAAACCAAATTATTCATTCAATTATAAACTCGTAGGCTACTGAAGTCCCCAACCTAAACCAACTGCTGTGTTTGGAGCAAGGTCACAGGCAGATTGTCTTAGGTCTGCACTCTCAGTCAATTGATATGAAAGAAAAGATGGTCGTGATGCTACACAGCTCTTTATCTTTCCCTTTGACTTCCTATCAGTCCGTCAACTCATTTTCCAAATACCTAATCTGTGATGGAGCCTTCCACGGTGAGTGTCCGAGTTCCTCACTTCTCCTCTGTCGAATTACTCACCATGCTTTATTAGAACTTGTCAAATGGTAGCTCTCTTCCTCCTTAGTCTAAGGTCCATGAGTACAAAGTGCACGAGTTGACGTTCAGCAAGTTCTGTATCAGAAAGACTACCGTAACCGGGATTCAGTAAACAGCCTGGCTGTGTTGGCCAATGGCCTACTAAAATGTCCGTGATTTCTTTACCAGTACTGGTACAGCCCCCACTTGTTCATACCATAGGAACAAATGGAGCTTGTGAGGGACAAGCTGATGTTTGAACCACCGGTCTCACTCCAGGAAGTATGTTCTTCTACTCTTGCCCTGTCCATAGAGAAAGACAGGCTACACCATCCCTGGGAGAGGCTGGTTGCAGTGATGGGAACCAGAGGTTCATGTGCATGGAGAAGGGCTTCTTTCTGACCAGGGTAGCTCTGTCCTAACTCACATTGTTCCCATCTTATAGCAGAAGATGACAGTTTATGGGATGTCCAAGGACAAAGGGTTTGGAGGTGATACCAGCATTTTAGCAATGATAGCACCATGAAGCTAAGCTAATCTTCTCTTCTCTTCTCTTCTCTTCTCTTCTCTTCTCTTCTCTTCTCTTCCCTTCCCTTCCCTTCTCCTTCCTTCCTTCCTCCTTCCTTCCTTTCTTTCTTCCTTCCTTTTCTTTTTCTTCCTTCTCCTCCTCCTCTTCCTCCTTCTTCCTTTTTGTTTTCCGAGACAGGTTTTCTCTGAGTATCCCTGGTTATCCTGGACCTCTCTCTGTATTCCAGGCTGCATTTACAGAGACCTGTCTGCCTCTGCCTCCCAAGCACTAGAAGTAAAGGAGCCACTACCGACTGGTAAAGCCAGGTTTTTCTATAGAAAGGTGTGCTTCATTCAGTCTTCATGACAACCCAAGAGATAGCACTTTTTCTTTTTGAAGAAGGTGGGGATTAGAAAGACTAAATACTTTATCTCAGAAAGAGGTTTTAAGCATGAAAATACTGACCTGAATCCAGGTGGCCTCAACTTAGAGTTCAAGGTCCAGTCAAAAAGCCATAATTCATCCAGGTGTGGCCTTGCACACCTGTGATCCCAGTATTCGGGAGGCTGAGACAGGAGGATTTGGAGTTGAAGTTCAGCTTGAGTTATAAAGCATTTCAAAAACAAAAGTGAAAAAAAAGGGAAAGAGAAAGGGGATGGTAGGAGCTGCCACCACCACTCACCCAGGCCTGGTGACACACAGCTATAGGCTTAGAAGGACAATTTGAGGTCAGTCTGGGCAACCCAGTGACACTTCATCTTAAGGTGGAGCTAGGGATGCAGCACAGGGTTCTGAATGAGTATGGGAGAGGCCCTGAGCTCACTCCCTAGATCTTTACCAGGAAATGGGGGTGGGGGATGGTGGTACGAGTGTGTGTGGTGTGAGTGTGTGTGGTGTGAGTGTGTGTGGTGTGTGTGTCTGTGGTATGTGTTTATGTGGTCTGTGTGTGGTGTGAGTATGTGTGTGGTATGTGTGTATGTGGTGTGTAGTGTGTGTGGTGTGTGTGTGGTGTGTGGTGAGTGCCTGTGTGAGTATGTATTCATGGTGTGTGTGAGTGTGTGTATGTGAGTGCGTGTGTAGTGTGTATGAGTGAGTGTGTGTTAGAACAGACTGACCATAGTCCATGGGATAAGAGCAAGAAACCAGAGAGAATCATCATCCTGTCTCTTTTTCTATCCCTCTCTGACGTTTTATCACTTGGTAACAAGGTGAAAAACCACTCTGGACTCTGGCCGGGCGGTGGTGGCACACACCTTTAATTCCAGCACTTGGGAGGCAGAGGCAGGCAGATCGCTGTAAGTTCTGGTCAGCCTGGTCTACAAGAGCTAGTTCTAGGATGGTTACACAGAGAAATCTTATCTCAAAAAACAAAACAAAGAAAAGAAAGAAAAAGAAAAACCACTCTGGTTTGTGTGGGTTTTATCATAAAATAAACTATTACCTTTTGAACTGGCTGTTTTAAAATATTGCTCCCATCTCAGCAATCTCTATTTATGAAGCACTTGCTATAGCTTATGCAGGAGAAAACATCTCTCCTGAGGGAAACATTAAGGTCAATCCAAAGAGCTTGGTGTGGTGAGCGGAGAACGAGGTCTTGGGAGATCCCAAAGAGGTGCATCTTGCCTCAGACACAGAGGAAGCCAGGAGCTCAGATCTGCCCATGATTCCTGGTCTTGTCATCTCACTCCGGCTCGTCCCTCCCTCCGATGGCCTCGTACACGGCCTCACTCATGGGAAAACCATCTCCCTGTGTCAGTCCTGATGGCCTCAAAGCAAACATCTGTCAGAGAAGCAGAAGACACTGATGCTACGGGTCACAGACACTCTTCTGAGCTAGACGGTGACCTTTCAGGAGGGTGAGCTTGGCCCTAAAAGGATGGTTGGAGGCAGGAGAGGAGAGCACAGGAGGTGGCAGCAAGAAGAAAAATCAAATCCTTTGCCAGAGGGAAAAGGAGTAGATGGTCTGTCCCATAAAGTATCTGCACACCATTGCCCTGCACTGGACAAGAGAGGACGCAGAGAAAAGAACATGTCATCACAAGCAGATACCATGTTCTCCCATTCAAAGGGGCACATCTTGAGGAGATGCAAGTGGCATTTGGGGTGAAAGCAGCTATTAAAGGGTCTTCTATGAGTCGTGAGACCACTGGAGGCTTGAAGTAAGTACCAGCTGGATACTCAGAGAAGAGGGCAGACTTCCAGGTAGGGGTAGGTAGAGGCAAGGCTTGGATGAGCAGAGGGACAGAGAAAGTAAAGGAATAGGAAGAACAGAGATGAGGTGCATTTGTTGGTCCTTCACAAAGGGGAGAGAGATTGGGAAATTGAGTTACCTCCATTTTTTTTTTAATTTACTAGTATTTTGTTTTTGTTTTTTGAGACAGGGTCTCTCTATGTAGCCTTGGTTGCCCCGGAACTATGTAGGCTAGGCTGGCTTTGAACTCACAGAGATCTGTCTGTATCTGAGATTAAAGGCATGGGCCACCTATTCTTATTACTTTTATAATTGTGTGTGTGTGTGTGTGCGTGCATGAGTGTGTGAGTGTGTGTAGGGTGGTCTGTGTATGTGAGCGCAGGTGCCCTTTGCCATGAGAGGTGCTTGTAGACACCCAGCGTGGGTGTTTGGAATCAAGCTTGGGTTCTTTGCAGGATCAGTTCTCCTAACTTCTGAGCCATCTCACTAGTCCCTGCTTCCATCTTTAAACCTCTTTGTATAATAAAAGAAAATGAAGCAATCTGGGAAAGGAGGGATGTCATGGAATATTAGTTAAAATGTGTTATTTTTTAATGCTGTGGAATATTCATTTAATGATGCAAAGATGTGTCCCATTCTTTTTTTTAAATTTATTTATTTATTAAAGATTTCTGTCTCTTCCCTGCCACCGCCTCCCATTTCCCTCCCCGTCCCCCAATCAAGTCCCCCTCCCTCATCAGCCCAAAGAGCAATCAGGGTTCCCTGCCCTGTGGGAAGTCCAAGGACCACCCACCTCCATCCAGGTCTAGTAAGGTGAGCATCCAAACTGCCTAGGCTCCCACAAAGCCAGTACGTGCAGTAGGATCAAAAACCCATTGCCATTGTTCTTGAGTTCTCAGTAGTCCTCATTGTCCGCTATGTTCAGCGAGTCCGGTTTCATCCCAGGCTTTTTCAGACTCAGGCCAGCTGGCCTTGGTGAGTTCCCGATAGAACATCCCCATTGTCTCAGTGTGTGGGTGCACCCCTCGTGGTCCTGAGTTCCTTGCTCGTGCTCTCTCTCCTTCTGCTCCTGATTTGGACCTTGAGATTTCTGTCCGGTGCTCCAATGTGGGTCTCTGTCTCTGTCTCCTTTCATCACCTGATGAAGGTTAATATTCAGGAGGATGCCTATATGTTTTTCTTTGGGTTCTCCTTATTTAGCTTCTCTAGCAGTAAAAAACAAGGGCTTCTTGAATTTTGCATGCAAATGGATGGAAATAGAAAACACTATCCTGAGTGAGGTAAGCCAGACCCAAAAAGAGGAGCATGGGATGTACTCACTCATATTTGGTTTCTAGCCATAAACAAAGGACATTGAGCCTATAGTTAGTGATCCTAAAGAAGCTAAATAAGGAGAACCCAAAGAAAAACATATGTGTCCCATTCTTTTATGTTGCATTTGTTGAACTCTGTGAAGCCGTGTTACTTTGCCTGTCTAAAACACCTGATTGGTCTAATAAAGAGCTGAATGACCAATAGCAAGGCAGGAGAGGGATAGCCCAGGCTGCCAGGTAGGGAGAATAAATAGGAAGAGAAATCTAGGTTCAAGAGAAGAACTAGGAGAAGGAATAATAAAAGGAGGAGAGAGGATGCCAGGAGCCGGCTACACAGCCACACAGGTACACAGTCACACAGCCACACAGCTAGACAGGTACACAGTCACACAGGTACACAGTCACACAGTCACACAGGTACACAGTCACACAGCTACACAACTACACAGGTACACAGTCACACAGGTACACAGTCACACAACCATACAGGTACACAGGCATACATGTACACAGACACACAGGCACACAAGTACATAGCCACACAGGTACACAGACACATAGTCACACAGGCACACAGGTACACAGTCACACAGCCACACAGGTACACAGTCACACAGCCACACAGGTACACAGACACACAGTCACACAGGTATACAGTCACACAGGCACACAGGTACATAGTCACACAGCCACACAGGTACACAGTCACACAGCCATACAGGTACACAGTCACATAGACACACAGGTACATAGTCACACAGGTACACAGACACACAGGCATACAAGTACACAGCCACACAGGTACACAGTCACACAACTACACAGACACACAGACACACAGGTACACAGACACACAGGTGCACAGACACACAGGCACACAGCCACACAGTCACACAACTACACAGACACACAGGTACACAGACACACAGGTGCACAGACACACAGGTACACAGCCCCATAGCCAGCCTTGGAATATGAAGGAAGGAAAGGGATACAGATTAGAGAAAGGTAAAAGCCCAGAGGCAAAAGGTAAAAGGAATAATTTAAGTTAAAAATGTTGGCTAGAAACAAGTAAAAATAAGTCTCTGTGTATTTATTTGGGAGTTGTCCGGCAGACTCTCAAAGAGTAAATAAAACAGCTACAGTGAAATAGTTGTTGGTCAAGTGTAGATCTATGACTACTACGTAGATACACAGATGTACCGGTACTGACTCCGCCCCTCTCATGCCCCAATAAAGCAACGTCAAGTGGTTACTAAAAATTTTTGACTTCTCAAAATCTTTACATTTCACAAACACTTAATCCTTCCCACAACCCCAGTCAAACAATTGGGCCATCTTCAGACATCTAGAGAATACAAACATGATACCTACTGTGTAGGCTGTATAGAGAATGAATGTTCTCTGTCACCTTGCAAAAGGCCTCTGAAACTGTCTCCAGAGATGACAGTGAAGGTTTGACCTCATAGCTTTCTTGCTCTGTACCAGCCCATTCCAGGCTTGTCAGTTCTCGGCCCTGGGTGAAGGCAAGGACTTAGCAGTGGGCTCCTCAGGGTGGGAGACTGTAGCACAATTAATAAAAATCCAGAGACAGATATTAGTGTTCAACCTGAAGCAAAGCAGCCAGCCACTGGTTCTTATCTCTACCTCAGTCTGAAATGGCGATCCTGCCTCCAGAAATCCTCAGAATGAGACTGTGTGTGAGAGCTGTCTCCTCCCGTCTTATATTCCATGTCTAGGGCTGGAATTAAAGGCATGTACCACTACCGCCTGGTTTCTTTTTTTTTTTTTTTTATTTTTCGAGACAGGGTTTCTCCGTAGCTTTTGGTTCCTGTCCTGGAACTAGCTCTTGTAGACCAGGCTGGCCTCGAACTCACAGAGATCCGCCTGCCTCTGCCTCCCGAGTGCTGGGATTAAAGGCGTGCGCCACCACCGCCCGGCTACCGCCTGGTTTCTATGGCAAACCAGTGTGGCTACTGGGATTAAAGGTGTGTGTCACCACTGCCTGGTCTGTAAGGCTGATCAGTGGGGCTGTTTTAGTCCCTGATCTTCAGACAAGCTTTCTTTATTAAAATACAAATGAACTATCACTATAGGAGACAGTGCCTCCACGGTGCTGAGATCCAGGGACTACCATCCTCACGGCATCCCTGGAACAGAGCCTTGAGTCGTACCAGAGCAGAGCCACTTGCCCAGGGCCATGGTCCATGTAGATGGGTTTGAGTTCCCAAAGCTTGGAGAGAAACAGCCAGCCCCAGGAGGCAGGCCCCAGAAAAACACTACCAGGGGCTGAGGATGGAGCTCAGCTGCTAAAGAGCTGCCTAGCATGCAAAAACTCTGGGTGTAAATTCCTAAATAGCATGAACCAGGAGCGATGGTGTGGACGAAATCCCCGTACTTGGCTAGCAGGGGCAGCGGGGTTTAGAGTTCAAGGCCAGCCTGGGCTATAGGAAGTCGTGTTTCATAGCATCTTCCAGACATGACTGAGGGGCACATGACCTGGGTTTATCAACTCTACTGGGAGGCAGGCCCACGTCCATGAGTAACAGGCCAATGCAAAACAAACTCCATGTTTTCTTTTGTATGGTTTGTGTGTGTGTGTGTGGCGGGGGGGTGTTTCATTTTGGTATTTCTTGTCTTACTGGTTTTTGTTTGTTTTTATTTTCATTTTCTGAGGGCTGTATTTTTCTGAGAGAGAAAGAAAGAAAGAAAGAAAGAAGAAAGAAAAGAAAACATGAGGTTGGTAGGGAGGTGGGGAGGATCTGGGGGGAGTTGGGGAGGGAAAGAATATGATCAAAACATATTTGATGAAAAAATTTTAATTAAAAAATAAAATTAAAAACAATAAAAAGGAAATCCTTTTTCAAAAAGGGAGAAAGTTCAAGGTCATTCTTGGCTGCATCACAAGCTCACGGCCAGCCAAGCAAACATACATAGCTCCCCCCCCCCGCCCCCCCCCCGCGCCGTCTCTGTTCGAGCCCCCAAACAGCAGAGTTCTACTCTTGAAAACATCGAGTTGTCAGAAACACAAACTGACTGGAGTTCTCCACTAGAAGAGCCAACGTCCGGGCTGTGACATCATGACTGTAATGGACAAGTCTGACGTAGTCCACTGCTATAAGTGGAAACAGAACACCTCTATAGGAGAAGGCTTGTCTGCTCAGATCCGTCGCCACCAAAACAGTGTGTACTTTGGAAGGAATTCCTAGAACCCCTTTGGTTTAAGCAAATCCAATAAGCAAAAAGCTGACTTTGTACAAAAAGGCTAATTCAGGGGAATTATCCACTTTGCAAAACAGTGCCTCACTTTGCAAACCGTTCCCCTGCGGTGCCCTCTTACACGGCATCCTTGCTAGCATGTTTATAACATGAGGTCCTTCTATGAGAATAGCGATGGCCTTATTGCTGTGGGGGCACTCATGGCTTGGTGATGCGAGAAGCCCGAGGCCTCTGCTGTCATCAATATGGCTCACTGGACAGGTTCTGGCCGCTCTGGGCGTTTCTAGACATGTGCATCGAAAGCCCAGGGAGATGGCTGTGGGGCAGGGCTACCATGGTGGATTTCACAAGAGGAAAGTAAACCCTGCCTCTAGGGGACTGAGTGACTCACCCAAAGTCACCGGCAAGTCAGAAGGCAGACCCACGCCCGCCCTGCTCTAACAGCTGGGCCCAATAAACGGTGGGTTTTTTAAGGCCTGGAGGTTCCTTCCTTTCATTTTCTTGAATGTGACTTAGTGACTTTCCCCTAACACAGAGAAAATAGAAATACAGTTACTCTCACAGGAGAGACCCACAAATAACACCTTAACGAAGATTAGTGTTGAGGTTCTTATCACCAGCGATGGAAATCGGTTGAGGGTTCGGGAGATGGTGTGATTACAAAGGGCTTGCCTTGCAAGCCCCAGGACCGGAGTTCAAGTCCAATACCCTCGTGAAAACAAAGGTTGGCATGATGACGTGTGCTCGTAATCACAGTGTTTGGGAGGCAGAGACAGGCAGGACCCTGGGTCAGCTACCTTAGCCTTAGGGAGTTCCAGGCCGGTGAGAGATCCTGCCTCAAAACACAAGATGGATGACACCTGTCTGGTTTCCTGTCTATTGCTGTGGTAAACACCTCATCCAAGAGCAACTTGGGAAAGGAAAGGATTTACCTGACTTACAGGTTTCAGTCCAACCTGAGGGAAGCCAAAGCAGGAACGTGGAAACAGGAACTGGAGAAAGGACTGCAGAGGAAGGCTGCTTACTGTTGTGACTTGCTCTGTTGGCTTCCTCATATAACACAGGCCCACCTGCCCAGGGCTGGTACCACTCACACTGGGCTGGGCTCCCACACCTGTCGTTAATTAAGAAGATGCCCCACAGATGTGCCCATGGGCCAGTCTGGTGGAAGCAGTTCCTCAGCTGAGATTTTCTCTTCCCTGGGTGAAGTTTGTGTCACCGTGACAAAAACTAGTCAGAGCAGAACCTGAGGACGTTCTCCAAATTCTACATGCAATCATACTCATAATATGATATAATACTCATAAAATGACAGATTGATACCAAGTGCCAAAAGAGTGCGCACCAGCTCTGTAGTGTCCTAGCAGCTCCCATTCCTTAGTGGAATTCTGAGAAATACCAGTCACCACAGTTGAGAGTCACTCTACAGAACACCTGGCAACTGCCCTACACAAGCTATTAAGGTCATGAAAGACCAAAGCCACAGACTAGGGATACTGAGGATATGACAGCTAAATGTCAGTGGCATCCTGGAGGGGGACCTTGGGAGAACAGAGGGATATTCGGGGGGGGGGCAGTGGAAAGGGAAATGTGTTTTCTGCTAATGATGATGTCTTTTTGAAAATTTTATTATAAAAAAAATCCTTGGAAGGAAGATAAGGATCACACACCAAAATTAACCAGATCCAAAGTTGATAAACTTCAATGAACTTTTATAGTTAGAGCAGCAATATCTTCGTTTTGACAAGAGGACTGTGGCTGTAGGTGACGGACAGATGAGAATTCTTCCTACTGTCTTCATCTTGAACTCCTCTGTAAATGCTTCAGAAATATTTCCAGAAAGAAATGCTTGCTTCTGAAGCCAACACAGGTACCTCTACTCTCGTTATTTTGGGGAGTTGGGGGAGCAGCATGGGTGGGGGAACATTTGACCAGTCAGGTTAGCTTCTTTCGTGGAAGGAGCCTTCCTTGTTTCCAAGATCCCACAGAATACACCTCTCATCTCCTTTGCTGAGATTGTGAATCCAGCTTCCCTCTAGACTATAAGGGTGCTGCTGATGGGGGTGTCAAGGGGGACTCAGTAGGCAGCTGCATCACAAATCCAGGGAGGAAGATGCCCCTGGCTGTGGGGAGCTGTACATAGCTAGCCTGGCTAGCTCCTCAAAACTGCTCACAGAACTTTGGGAAGCTCATGATCAAAGAATATAAAGTTAATCAATAATTGCCCACAAGTCAAACTGTCTGATACCTGGCACATACTATGGCCAGAAGGAGAGGAGGGAACCTAGAGAGCCTGTATGGGAAGTGGCTGCTCTTGCTGACACTGATGATCTCCAGGTATGGCCACCAGCAACTTTCCCCCAAGTACGGAGATGCTGCCTGGCCCATCTGTGGTCACCATGCTGTTGCTCTTGCATTGAAAAGTGGCCAGCCTCTTGATTTGCTTTGATCTCTCCAGTGTGGCAGATGGCAATGCTCTGGCAGTTCTGCATCCAGCATCTCAGAGTTCTAGCAGCTTCTGTAATCCCTCTTAAACCAGTTTTCATAGATCCTGCTACTCTGCGATCCGGGACGGTCATGTTGTCAGAGACACTGAGAGCCACAAGGAGACATCACATAGAGAAAGGATGGAGCTTTGTGTGTGTGCCTCCCAGGCCCAGCTTAGCTGATGAGTGTCTCTGCTGTTACCAAAATGACAGGGCAAACCACAGCAGAAGCAGCGTTCTGCTGATTGTGATAAACGCACACAGAAGTAGGGTTAGAGCTTTTGGCTGATTTGTTACACTAATGGCTAGCTGAACACTCATTGTATATTTTTTTTCTGTTACTCAACTTTTAGGTATATGCTTATGAATTTCAGTTATTTAACCTTAAATCAAAATAAGAATGCAGATGTGTCTCTTTTCTGGAAAGTAGTTATATAATATTTCAGGTGTATATTAAATAAAAACGTGGAAATCATTCAGAATAAATGGCCTAGAACGCTACAATGGATTCTCACCTTTTGCTTCCCTGACCTCAGTTTATGGCTCACTGACTACAGTGGGCATGGGCTACCGCAGGGCCTGTGTTTCTGTTTACTGTTGGTGCCTGGAATGTTATTTTTATTTTTAAAATTTTTTTCATTCATGCATATGTATGTGTGTCTCTGTGTGCATGCCATGCGAATACAGGTGCCTGAGGAGGGGAGAGGAGGGCATTGGCTCTGCTGCAGCTGTAGTTACATGGGCACTGAGAATTGAACTCTGGTCCTCCGGAAGAACAGCAAGTGTCCCTCCCCACTGGGTCATCTCTCCGGTTTCTGGAATGTTCTTGTAGATATTTCTACGATGTTCTCATCTTTATCAGCTCTACTTTGAATACTGTCATGTCAATACACCTATCCTGGCCCAACTTTAAATTGCTAACCCCTCCCTCCTTGACCCTCTGTGTCTGTCTTGGTAAATTTTCCTTCTTCTCCCTTATTAGTGCATATCATATGTGCAGTAATCTTATTTCATCTTATTTGGGTCCATTTTCTATCTATAGAAACTCACCTCAAAGGAAGCAGAGTTTTATTTTAAAAACACACTGCTATAAATCCAGGTCTTAAAATTGGTGCCGTAGATTGTCACCCTCTAAACTCTGCTGGATGAAGGAATGAGGGTTCTAGGACTCAAAGCCCCACAGCTGATGGTTTCAGGCTTCTGCTGGGTGAACAGTTCCTTTCCAGGCAACGTGTGACATAGTGTACCAGCTCTGTTAGACTAAAGATCTCCGACTTCTAGACAGGAGGTTAGAACAGTACTTTAGACCATGTGAGGGGCACACTCTCTGTCACAGCCACTCAGCTCTGCCAGCGTAGCGTAGCGGCAGCCGCTGGCAACATGTGCACAGGCCTGGCTGAGCACATAAAGTCATCACTGGTAATCACCTGTGCACAGGCCTGGCTGTGCACATAAAACCATCACTGACAACCTGTACAACCTGTGACAACCTTGGTTGTGCACAGGCTTGGTTGTGCACAGGCTTGGTTGTGCACAGGCCTGGCTGTGCACAGGCCTGTCTGTGCACATAAAACCATCACTGACAACCTGTACACAGGCTTGGTTGTGCACATAAAGCCATCATTGGGCTCTGAAGTTCAGGTCTCAGGTCACAAGTTGGCTTCTCCTTCCCATATTTTCCACCACTTACAAATAGAAAACTTAGGGGCTGGAGAGATGACCCAGTGATTAAGAGCACTTGTTGCTACTACAGAGGACCCTGGCTTAGTTCCCAGTACCCACAACTGTCCCTAACTCGAGCACAAGAAAATGTGTTGCCCTCTTCTGACCTCTGTAGGCATTGCACACACAACACACACACAGAGGTAAAACACTCTGTAAAATTAAATGAATCGTTTTAAAAACAAAACGAACAAGCGAACAAAAGCCACCCATGGCTGGAGAGATGGCTCAGTGGTTAAGAGCACTTGCTGCTCTTTCTCAAGGACCTAGGTTTCACTTGCGGGCTGTAGTTGGTAGAACACTGCTCTTGACAACCTCCAAGTGACTCGAAGTGTGGGGGAGGAATTCAATTTCCAGGCAGATAGCCAGAAACTATTCATTTTTCAAAGAAGTACTATTCATAATATGACTTCATGAGTATTCATGGTTGTTTCTGCATTCCAGACACTCCAACTGCATTCTAGACACAGCCAACTGGTCTCATAGTGACTGGATGAGAAGGTGTCAGGCAGCAGCTGATGGAAAGGAAACACTGTAGTTCAAAATGCTAAGTGCAGTAACCAATCATTGCTTCCTTCCTGGAAGAAAGGCAATGGGTGTGGTGCGGTATGGCATCGCAGCTGGCACAGGAGGCAGTCTGACCAGGTGTGGCAGGAGCAGTGGCTTCGCAGCTGGAACAGAGTTAGTCTACCTAGGTGTGGCAGGAGCAGTGGCTTCGCAGCTGCACAGGAGTCAGTCTGACCAGGTGTGGCATGGCACTGCAGCTGGCACAGGAGTCAGTCTGACCAGGTGTGGCATGGCATTGCAGCTGGCACAGGAGTCAGTCTGACCAGGTGTGGCATGGCATCGCAGCTGGAACAGAGTCAGTCTGACCAGGTGTGGCATGGCATCGCAGCTGGCACAGGAGGCAGTCTGACCAGGTGTGGCAGGAGCAGTGGCTTCGCAGCTGGCACAGAGTCAGAATGACTAAGTGCTAACACAAAATGACATACAGACAGACATGCTCTGGACTGGGCCAGTTTAGACCCAACACCTTACTACCACAGAGCGGGTAAGGCTCTCTAGGAATGAAACTGCGGGACAGTGCTAACATGACTAGGTATGACGCTTGTGCCCCGCGGCTCACACACGCAGCTCCTAGACACGCTGTGCATGCCCGGAGCTCATACTCCCAGCTTTCCGCTTTGTTCCATTTTGTGGTGTTTGTGGCCAATGCGACTGCGGTTAAATAAAAACTCATCATTTAGAGTTCTTGAACTACTCAAAACTTATTTTTAGAAAATTAGAGTTGGGCTAGAACAATAGCTCAGCGCGAAGAGCACTGGCTGTGCTTGCAGAGGACCTGGGTTTGGTTTCCAGCACTCACAGAGCACCTCACAGCCATCTATAATACAAGTTCCAGGCAGTGTGACACCCTCTTCTGGCCTCCACAGTCACCCAACATGCACAAACACACGTGTAGGCAAAACACCCTTCTACGTAAAAGAAAATTATGATAAAACACACAAAAAATGTTAGAATAACACAAAATCCTCCTGTCTGTATTTACCCCCATTTTTCTCTTTATATCTGACTTCTTGTTAATGGTATTAAAAATATTTACTTATTTTGTAAAACTTAAAAAAACTCAATTCTCAATCTTTTATTGTGCTTATGTGTGACTGTCTGTGTGTATGTGCAAGTGAGTGCAGGGCCTGCAGCGGACAGAGGAGGGTGGTGTTAGCAGGCAGTTGAGAGATGCCTGACCTGGGTGCTGGGAACTCAACGTGGTCCTCTATAAGAGTATTAAGTGTTATTAACTACTGAGCATCTCTCCAGCCCCTACATATTTACATATGTGTGTATGTGTGTGTGGCTGTGTGAGTTGTGTGTACTGCATGCATGTAGGAGCCCATAGAGGCCAGAGAATACCACTGGATTCCTGGGAACTGGCATTACACACAGTTAGGACTCCACATGTGGGTGCTGACTATGACCCGGGTCCTCGGCCATAGCAATGGGCATTTAGCCAGCTCTCCCATGCCCAGGTAGTTTTTTTTTTTAAATATTTATTTATTTATTATGTATACAATATTCTGTCTGTGTGTATGTCTGCAGGCCAGAAGAGGGCACCAGATCTCATTACAGATGGTTGTGAGCCACCATGTGGTTGCTGGGAATTGAACTCAGAACCTTTGGAAGAGCAGGCAATGCTCTTAACCACTGAGCCATCTCTCCAGCCCCGCCCAGGTAGTTTTTAAATTACTTTTCCCTGACCTGGATCACATCCTTGGGGATGAAAGAAAAAAGAACCCCAAATTCACATGTGCAGAAGACCCCCTTTTCTCACACTGGAGCTGTAGGAACACGGAGAGAAACCTAGGAGTCATCAGAGGACACGCATGCTCTCACTCCAGGAAGAGTGGTTGTCAAACTTTTCTCACATATTTAAAAACAAAGCATACCCCCTTGTCAGGACAACCTCCTCCTGTTCCTGCATCTCAGACACATCTTTCCAGGCTAATAAACACACACCTACATCGAAGCTCTTTGTTGAAATACGGAGCGGCGGGCTATGTCCCGCCACCCGGCTAGCTTTACCCAAAATAATTACACGGAAACTGTATTCTTTTAAACACCGCTTGGCCCATTATATCTAGCCTCTTCTAGGCTAGCTCTTGCACCTGGACTAGCCCATTTCTAATAATCTGCTGTAGCCCACGAGCTGGCTTACCAGGAATGATCTTAACCTGCGTCTGTCTGGATTGGGAGAATCATGGAGACTCCCTGACTCAGCTTCTTTCTCCCAGCATTCCGTTCTGTTTACTCCGCTTACCTAAGGGTTGGCCTATCAAATGGGTCTAGGCAGTTTCTTTATTAATAAGAAATCACTCCCACATCAGCTCTTAATAACACTGTTCATATTCATCTGTAGACAAAGCCTTATCTTAAACCATTTTCTAGCTGATGTGTATTGACTTTTATTTTTATCTTCGAGTTACAAGTTATAATTTTTATCAAAATGAACAGTCCTTAACTAGACATATTACATCACTTTTGATTACTTTTCTTTGGTTAGGTTGCCATTGGTAGAATTCTCAGGGTACTCACGTACTTAAGACCTTTTCATTCATGATTCCCAGACCAGCGTTTATTCATACCATAAGAAAACCAGACCAAGACTCCGTGAGTTCCCATTACTCTGAAGCTCCCCGGTCCTGAGTTCAAGCAGCCATACTGTCCTTGTGGGTCTGAGAGAGAAAGAAAACCACATCTTGTCATTTTCCCTTGCATTCCTTTCAGCACCAGGGAAGCTAAATATGTTTTAAATGTTGGTTGATCAATCCTGCAGATTTAGTTTTAACTCTGTTAGCGAGGATTTCAAAAGCACTAGAGCAGAAAAAACTGTGTAGTAGCAATCCAGTCTCAATGTTTACAAAGCAATGGTCAGTCTGTTCCATTTATCTGGCCCTGCAAATTCCTCACAAACATCAATACATCAGAATACCTTAAGACAAATCTCAGACATCATAGCCATTGCATATTTTCCATATAGATTTTATTTCATGGCTTGGGTTGGCTTTGACTTTGTGTAGCTTAGTCTGGGCTTTTGATCTTCTGGCTTCAGTTTGCTGAGTAATGGGAATATAGGCATGTGTCCCCATGCCTGCTTCAGCGTGTATTTTGAAAAAAAAAATCAAGAGTTTTCTTTAAAAAAGTAACCATAATGTTATCAAATTTAAAAATATAGCAGTAATTTGTTAAAATACCATAGGAATCTAGTCAGTGTTTATCTGACTCTCTCTCTCTCTCTCTCTCTCTCTCTCTCTCTCTCTGTTTCTCTTTCTCTCTGTTTCTCTCTCTTTCTTTTTGGTGCTGGGGATTGAAGCCAGAGTCCAGCCTATGCTAATCACATCTTCTATCATGGAGCTAGGCCTCCAGCCCACGTGGTTTTCATTTTCCTTTTCTACAGCTGATGTACTTGAATTAGAATCTGCACGAAGTCCACACATTTGCCTGTGATTGCTATATCTCTGTAGTTTCCCTTCTTCTCTTTGGCCCCTTCCCTTTCTTTTGTGATGAGGTGAAACTCACGTCATTGCCATCTTCAGAGTCCTTGCTTGCTTGGGATAGGGTCTTGCTCTGTCCTAGGTTTGTCTGGAACTCAGGCCTCCTGCTCCCACTGGGCAACCTCTCGATCACTGACTACATTCTCATCCCTGAGCTTTTGGGTCAGGGTTTCACTATGTAGCTCAGGCTGGTTATGAACTCTTTATGTAGCCTAGGTTAGACCAGACATTGTGATTCTCCAGCCTCAGACTCATGAGTGATGGGAGGACAGGCGTGCTTCATCACAGCCAACTGCAATCATCATTTAAAGGATCTGATTGGGTGAGCAGCTAATTTCCGACTAGAGAGTCTGAAAACTGTTAGCATTCTAGAAAGTACCTGTAGGCACTCTGCCCTCTTAATCTCTCCTACCAGCCCTGGCCACCCTTAGTCTTTTTGTCTTTAAGAATTTGCCTATTCTCTTTATATATATACATATACATGTACACACACACACACACACACACACACACACTTCTCTTCCTCCTTTTCCTTTTATTGACTTCCCTTTGTTGAGCGAATTGAGTCATCCTCCCCAGTGGGTTCCCACATCTGAATTTTGCTGAATATCTGTCCTCAGTTCCTTGTACTTTTTCCTAATTAGTGATCAGGCTTGGCCATACGATCAGGCTCAGGTTTGATTCTTTTTTGTTTCAGGATCTTTCATATTTGGTCCTGTGTACTTGATGACTTTACACGAGGGGACATTTATCGTTATTTGTTATGGGACCAATAAGTGACTCAGATATTATCAGCCTGGTCTATTTAGTATGAAGTCCCCCATTAGCTTTGTATATGTGTGTGTGTGTGTGTGTGTGTGTGTGTGTGTGTGTGTGTGTTCATTCAGGAGCATGTACACATGTGCACTTATGTGCAGAAGCCAGAGGTTGATGGGTGTTTCAATCACTGTGATGAAACACCGTGAGCAAAACAACCTGGGGAGGAAAGGGTTCTTTTGGCTTACTCGTCCACATTGTTATTCATCATCAAAGGAAGTCAGAGAAGGAACCCAGAGGCCGGAGCTGATGCCAAGGAGGAGAGTTGCTTACTGACTTGCTCTCATAACTTGCTTTATAGTATCCAGGACTAGCTGCCCAAGGGTGGCCCCACTCACAATGGGCTGGGCCACCCCCCACCAATCACTAATTAAGAAAATGCTCTACAGGCTTGTCTACAGTCTGACCTTATGGAGGAACTTTCTCACTTGAGGTTCCCTTCTCTCAGATGAGCGTAGCCTGTGTCAAGTTGACATAAAATTAGCGAGCACAGGCACCTTTTTCTGCTGCGCGAACCTCTTTTTTCTCCTGCATGTTAACACTTATAACGCATTGTGTGTGTGTGCGTGCGCACAAATGCCACAGCATGTGTGTGGAAGTCAGAGGTCAACTTTGGGAAGGGTTCTTTCCTTCTAAGAAGTAGGTTCTGGGGACTAAAGGTGAGTCTCTGAGTCTACATGACATTTCAACTCAACTTCCCAGTGGTACCTGCACTTGCAGGGCTCTTTTAGGAGGAGACTGCAGAAAGGGATTTGTGGTTTGGAGAAGTCAGGAAATGATTGGCACTTGTGGTGCAGGCACTCAGTAGGAGCTGCTGGACACCTTTCTCCTTTGTTATTCTGTGACAGGTTCCTAGCGCTATTTTATCCCAAGGATTATCTGCTTAGGTGCTGCATCCATCCTGTCGTTCACGCTTATCCCTCTGTTCTTATACAGTCAATTTTGTATGCTAAAGAATTATTTACTTATATTTTATGTGTATAGATAATTACCTGCATGTGTTATGTGTATCACATATGTGCCTGGTACCTATGGAGGCCAGAAAAGGGCATCAGATACCCTGGTTCTGGAGTTACAGATGTCCATGGGTGCTGGGAACTGAACTTATTCTGTAAGAACAAGTACTCAACCACTGAGCCATCTCCCTAGTCCCTGGCTTTGCATCCCTCAATAAAACTAATGCAGGATCACCACTAGGAATCTATCTTCATTCCCTTGAGAGCGGATGGATTGACCCAGATGCTCTTCACCTGGCCCCCAAGGTCAGCCTCTGAGTGTACTATGCTTGCTTCAACACAAATTCTATGAAGATGGGGCACCTGCCCTACGTATTTTTCTCCACAGCACTTTGCACAGATCTCTATAGGGACTCAGCAGATGTAGATGTGACGCCCTCTGCCTTCTTCTGTTTCAGGAAATCCTCACTAACCTTGTAAGTTCTCTTGCACCATTTATAAAGCAAACCGGATTTGTCTTGGCAGTAGGTTTTGAGGACCTTGAGCAGAAGAAATAGGTATTGTGCTGTTTTTCTTCCTTTTTAAGGTACAAGAAGAGTCTCATTGATACTCACTTGTTTATTTTTACATTTCTATTGGAGAGTATAAAGTTCTGGCAGCTCAGACAAGATTGTAAAAATAACAGTGAGAGACTCTCCATCTTGTTCTAGTCTGTGACAGAGACCTTTCCCCCTGAGGACACAGAAGCACTGTTAACTCATTACTTCTGACTTCTCATTGGCTAGAACTTAATACTCAACTTTGTGTAGCTGCAAGGGAGTCTAGGAAATGAAAAGCTGAGCTTCTGTGGAAGATGATGGAGAGGATGACATCAAGGAACAGCCCTCAGAGTCTCTTATGTATCGAAACAATTCTGTCAGGATCCTTTCTGAGTCTCTTCTTCTTCAATAGATTAATTTAAAAACATTTAAATTCTAAAAGCATATGCTTTCATTGAAAAAAATTTAGTTTCACATAAAGAACAATATAAAAAATCTGCAGCACCATCACCTGTAGGAGAACACAAATTAATGCCACACTATTGATTATAATAAGGGATTCTTTATTTAGGGGGACTCACAGATAACAGTCCTCTGCACAAACAGGGAACAGGAACTGAATCCAGCATCTTAATGAGAGAAGAGGGAGAGAGAGAGAACGCAGGCACATAACACACACATTTTTGGTACCCAAGGCCACACGCAACCTGGTTCAGCCTCTCAAAGGCCCTTGGCTTGTAGGAGATTTTCCAACAATCACCCACACTCCTTTCCAGATATAAGGGCAAGTAGCCATTTGGTATATTTCCCTCCAGACCTTTGAATATGTTCATATTCACACATACACAAACACAGATTCATATACTCTCTTGTAGATGCAAGCTTACATGTTTGTATTTTCAAGTAAAGCTATAATAATAAATATACAGTAGAAAAATTTATTTTTATTAGAAATTGTATCTTTTCATTTACAATCTATCATAGATATTTAATATCAATATATAGTAGTATTTCATGATATGCATACATCTTTATTTAAACATTCTTTGTTGGTAGACTATTTAGAAAACTGTCATGGTATAAAATTTGACCTCTGTAGAGTTCATGATCTCTCAGCTTTCATTATACTCAGAACAGCAAGTCTAACCATTTACATATTATGTGACCAAATCACCATCTCTGCTTCTAGAAGGACTAGTTGAAATGTCTCCACTGTCTCAAAGAAGGATCTGGTTAATAATCAAATCTCTCACATTTGCTTAGTGCATTCCTTAAAACATCAGTACTGTTTACTTTCCCCTGTAATCCTGGAAGAAAACAGGGCAAGGTTCATCATCCCCAAACACCAGGTGAATGGGGAAGACCACAGAAACCTGCTGGCTGTTGTTGAGAGACGATTTCAGGAAGACCCACGTGCCTGGCCTCCCATTCCACATGCATGTGGTTCCTGCTCACCCTGAGCTGGTCTCCTAAGTAGCCACACTTGCTCTTAAATCCTGAGGACAGGAACACAGACATTCTCATGAGCCACTCAGCTGCTGTCTACTGGCCTTCAACCAGATTGTCTGAGAGTACTCAGCTTAGTGATGGTCTATCTGAAGACAAACAGACCAGGGATAAAAGTCAATTAACCTAACTTCTTAGCAACTGTGTTAAAGGCCCAGGTGGGCTTACCTGAATTTACCCTGTGTGCTAGCGGCAGAGTCAGAACAATGGTCATGACTCTTGGCCTCTACTGTAGACCTTTCTCCCTCCCTTTCTCCCTCCCTTTCTCCCTCCCTCCCTCCCTCCCTCCCTCCCTCCCTCCTTCCCTTCCTTCCTTCTTTCCTTCCTTCCTTTTTTTCTTCCTCCCTTTCTCCCTCCCTTCTTCCCTCCCTCCTTCCCTTCCTTCCTTCTTTCCTTCCTTCCTTTTTTTCTTCCTCCCTTTCTTTTCTTTTCTTTTGAGATAGATCTACCTATATAGCTTAGGCTAGCCTGAAACTTGCTATATAGCTCAGGTTATCCTTCAACTCAAGACCTTACTGCCTCAGCTCTCTGACTGCTGAGATTACAGGCATATGGCACCACAGCCAACCTACTCTTAGCTTCTTTTTTTCTGCAGCTCATAAATGCACTGATAGAGGGCATTAAGTGCTAGCAGCAACAACCCCAGGAGGCACAACGCCCTGTAGGTAATAATCCAGCAGTGCCTTGGGTAAGGCAGGCATGCGAAATGAAGCTGGACCAGAGGAAAATCATGCGTGAAGCAATCCCCATGCCTTACAATGTGAATGGGCTCTTAGCAATGGGCTTCTCAACACCTGGCTGCACCTGCCTGCTTCCCCGCTCCTCTGAGAAGTAGATCCTGGCAGGGTTTCTGGTGCTCTTTTCCCATTGGGCTCTCTCCTAGAGCAGGTCCAGTTATCATGTTCATAGAGTCCCCAATAACCACTCTACTTATCAGGCTGCCTGAGGGCTGTCATTACAGAAACCACAGTTTCTAACCTATTATCAAAACCCGAAAGTTGATCTGTTCTGGGAAGGAGAGAAAAGGCCTGTGAAACACAGCCACGCTGGGGAGCATCAGAGATGTGTTGGAGCAAATGCGGAAATAAGACACTCATTGAACTTTAGAAAAGTAAGGAAAGATGTAGTTTCTTCTGCTCAGGCTACAAGTGGTGTTTCCAATGGGCTCCTAAGAGCACCCAGAAATAAATGGCCTAGGTAGTACGTAAGAGGGTTCTAGAACAGCCTGAGATGATGAACAGAAGAGCTGAAGTTCTAATGCATTAATCAGCCTTTGATTTCCTAATTATGACTCTTTACAGAGGACTTTTTGTCAGCACAGTGCAAAATCTACCATATGTCCTATACCATTGAATTATAGTACCTGAAGTGTCAACCTATCATTAGTCCATCCATCATCCATCATCACTCATCATCTATCCATCATCTGTCCATCGTATACCCATCCATACCCATCCATCATCCATCCATCATCTATCCATCCATAATCATCCATCACCCATCATCTATCCACCATCTGTCCATCATATACCCATCCATATCCATCCATCTATCATCTATCTATCCATCATCTATCCATCCATAATCATCCATCATCCACCCATCATCCATCCATCCATCATCTATCCATCCATCATCCATTTATCCATCATCCTTCATCTATCCATCCATCATTCATCTATCCATCATCCATCATCCACCCATCATCTATCCATCCATCATCTATCCATCATCCTTCATCTATCCATCCATCATCCATTTATCCATCATCCTTCATCTATCCATCCATCATTCATCTATCCATCATCCATCATCCACCCATCATCTATCCATCATCCATATATCCATCATCCTTCATCTATCCATCCATCATTCATCTATCATCTATTATCCATCCATTACCCATCCATCAATAACCTATCCATCCATCATTATACATCATTCATCTATTATCTATCCATCCATAATCATCCATCACCCATCACCCATCCATTGATCATCCATCCATCCATCCATCCATCCATCCATCCATCATCTATCCATCAATCATCTATCTTTCATCCAACCATCCCCAATCTGTTCATTCATTTATCTAGCCCACTTCTTCATCCATCTACATATCAATCCATCCATCCACACATACATGCATACATATACTCATGCATACATACATATATGCATACATATGTCTGAACATCCATCAATCTATTCGATTGTCATAGTTAGGGTTTCTATTGCTGTGAAGAGACACCATGATCATGCTAACTATTATAAAGGAAATCTTTTAATTGGGGCTAGCTTATAGTTTTGAGGTTCAGTTCATTTTTGTCATGGCTAGATGCAGGCAGACAGGGTACTGGAGAGGTAGCTGAGAGTTTTACATCTGGATCAGTAGACAGTAGGAAGAGAATGAGACACTGGGCTTGACTTAAGCATCTGAAACCTCAAAGTCCATTCCCAGTGATATATTTCCTCCAACAAATCCATGCCTATTCCATCAAGGTCACGCCTCCTGATTGCACCAGCCCCTATGAATCTATGGGGGCCATTTGTATTCAGGCCACCACATCTTCATCCATCCATCCATCCATCCATCCATCCATGCATTCATCTGTCCATCTACTCAACCATCTGGTCAAAGACAGAGATCTTCCCCTTCACAGCGCTGCAGGAGGCTCACACATAAATATGTCTCCACTCAATGAGATAACACAGTGTAAACTGATTCTTCCCAAGAATCTGTCAAAGGCCCCCAGTCCCAACCTCACCTCCCACCTTGTGAGTCAGAAATTAAAACTCATTCATTAATCTCTCCTCAAAGTCCCAAACAGTTCTGTTTCAAGTGGTGATAAATATTTCATGCCCAATTGTGTGGTGTTCCTAGCTGTGTTTATTAAATAGTTTCTCATAATTTCAGTTATTCATTTTAATAGGTCAGGCCTTGGCTGTGATTTAAACAGACCGCTGAGGAAACAGCCGTGGTTAAACATTGTAACAATATGGATTATTAATTTAATTGGCCGGCTATTACTTGTTTGGACTCTGAGCTAACACATTTAGTTCAGTCTCTAGTGGCCCATAAACCGCAAAGGTCATGACTTTAACATTCAGAAGAATGGGGAAAAGGCGTTCAGCCTGAGACTGGGAGGGAAACGTAAGAGCGGCTGGGAAGGCAGCGTGGGGAGGCAGCGGGCTTGCTGCAGGCAGGGCAGGGCAAAGGGGACTCATTTGTCAGTCGCTCATTAAAGTCTCTTTGGCAGCCGCTGCCCAGGTTGGCAACCGCCAGGAGCCAGCGTCTCCCTGGGATTTCTGCAAGAGCCACATCGTCGGCTGTGATGATGAGCTACCCTACCCCAGTAAGGCCTTGCCCTTTCCTGGCTGCCCTAGCACTTGGCAGGCCTGAGCCTTGTAAAAAGCAAGTGGTTAGGGCAGGGAGTTTTCAGGGTAGCCCTGGCTACAGCTTCCCAAACCTCACTTTCCCAAGCAAGGAGTCCTTCCTGACCCTCTGGCCTTCCCAGACACCACCTAATGCCTACTGGGTCCCCAAGACACAGGGACACACATGACATTAACTCAGCCCAATGCTCCATGACTGGTGAATAGCCAAAGCCCTGCCTAGAGGGTGCGCGATTGTCCACATGAGCCAGAGAAAGCTCTGCTTGAGTTCCTGCTTTAGCTACACCAATTCAATAGAGACAAACTTCAAATCCTCCTGAGGGGTCTGGGAGATGACTTGTGAGTGTCACAGTGCTTGCTACTTGCTACAAAGACCTGAGTTTGAATTTCCAGTGCCCACATAAGAGCTCGGCACAACGATGCCCAATGGTAATCTTAGTGCTGGGACCAGGAATGAGGAATCCACAGGAGCTTCCTGGCAGGGCAGTAGACAAAACGCAGGCAGCCCCAGGCTTCGTCTCAGTGTTGACCTCTGGCCCCCTCATGCATGCAGACTTCCCATACATATCTGTACATGCGCCTACTGCCTACCATCTGCCCCCCAAATCAACAAAAATGACAACACAACACCCTAAGGTGGCCCCAACATGCCACCCAGCCCTTTCCTCACTCACTGTGGGCATCTGAGAGTTGGGGAGACTGGAGGGGAGGTTTTGTGGAAAGCAGAGGCTGCACCAATGTAGTTCAAATGTCAGGAAAAGGAAGTCCACGGTCTCTCCAGGTGGCTCCAGGGGCTGAGGGTACTGGGTGGCCCTTTGGGATTCTCCAGGCCAGTGTCATCTGCTGACTTTTGCCTCTGCTCTTGGTCTTAGTCACCTCAAACAGCTGTTCTCACTCAGGACCTCTGTGACAGCCTAAGAGTCCTGTGGAGTCTGTGGCTGAAGGAGGAAATTACTCCCCCTGAATGTCAGTGTTTCCTTCCCATGCGAGTGTAGGAAACAAACCACAGCGGTGTCAGCTGTCCCGGGGGCTTTGTCACCATGAGAGTCTGTTTTATATGAAGATCCCGAAATACCATGTGTCTCCCCTGGACTTACTCAGTTCTTGTTTGCCCTGGATTGCAGCATTCCTTCATCTCTACGAGATGTTTTCCAGCCTGAACTTCCCAACTGTGGAGAAACCGAGGAGTTCAGCTGCCAAATGGCAGCTCTAGGAGCTCCTGCAATGGAGGAAAATGCTAGAAAATGCTTGAGGATTCACTTGCTCCTTGTACAGCAAGCTGTGGATTTTTAGAAATGCATTTTCAATAATTCCTCTTTATGACTAAGACCTCTCAACCCCAGGAACCACTAAATTAAAACTAATCCATTGAGTGGCCAGTATGTTGTGTGTGCAGCACTTCCTAAAACTAAGAACATCCTTCATGTACAGACCTCTACTATGGGAAATACCTTTACTAGGGTAGACTGGAGCTCAGTGCGAAGAGTGCTTGCCTGGCATGCAGGAAGTCCTGGATTCCTTTCTCAGCAGCACATACACTCAGCGTGGTAGCATATATCTGTAATCCCAGTATTTAAGAAGTAGAAGAATGAGGATCGGGAGTTCAAGGCCATCCTCAGCTACACAGTGAATTCAAGGTCAAGCTGAACTACATAAGACTCCATCTCAAAAAGTTATTGAAAAATGAAATTTGAAATTGTAAGCTGGGCATGGTAGTCCAAGCCTGATACCTATGCTGTGTGATTAATGCTCTTATGTGGGATAGTGACACTGTAATGATTTGCCACTCATATTAGCTTAATAAAACTCTGATTGGCTAGTAGCCAGGCAGGAAGTCTAGGAAGGGTGACAAGACTAAGAGAATTCTGGGAAGAGGAAAGGTGGAGACACCATGTAGCCACCAAAGGAGAAAGATGTCAGAACATGACCAGTAAGCTACAGCCTAGTGACAATACATAGATGAATAGATATGGGTTAATTTAAGCTGTAAAAGCTAGTTAATAATAAGCCTTAGCTAATAGGCCAAACAGTTTATAATTAATATAATCTTCTTTGGGACTAAATGGATGCAGGACTGGGTGGGACAGAAACTTCCTTCTACACTGCTAACCTAGCACTTGGGAGGTAATGGCAGGAAGTCTGGGGCCTCAAACCTAGGAATGGTGCCACATGCTGGCAGGCTGGGAATTCCAGAATCAATTAAATGAATTAAGATGATTCCTGAAAGGCACAGGTTGATCTGACCTAGACAATCCCTCTCTTCTCAGGTGTCATATCACGTCACACGGAGTTAAAACTAACCACCAGGAGCTGAAGAAAAGGCTCAGTGGCTTGTTTTCCAGGGGTCTCAGGTTTGGGTCTCAGCTCCCTGGTGGTGGCTCACAACTGTCTGTAAGTGTAGTCTCAGGGGATTCAGCACCCTCTTCCAGCCCCTGAGGGAGCTGCACCTATGTGGGGCACATGTACACACCCAGACAAAGCACTCATATGCATAAAATCAAAAACAACAACCCTAACCATTACACCAACCAACCAACTAACCAACAAAGACACTAAAGATAAATGTATCATTTTGTTATGTAAATAAATTTATAAATCAATATGTCACAATAATAAAACATTTGACAACGGCCTTCTAATAATTGGCTTCCCTTTTGCCCTCTGCACTTGATTTTATCCATTTTGAATATTAATCTGAGGAGTCCCTAGTCATCCCAAAGGAAGTGATTAGATTATATAGAGCAATCCAGCTTCATCCAGCTTATTTCAGTGTTACCAAGCTCTGGCCTGGTTCTGAGAAGGCTCCAGCTTGCAGCGTGTGGGAATTCTCTTCCCAAGTCCTTCCCATCACAGTTCAATGCGTAGATGAAGTATGATTTTAACAAGCACTGCAGATACCGTGGGAGGAAGAAATCACTGATATGGTGTGCATTTGTCCCATGTGGGTCCTGGGGACTGAACTCAGGTCAGCAGGCTTAGCAGCAAGTACCTTTGCCCACTGAGCCACCTGGTCCAAGGAACACGGCATTTTACAACATGGTGCTGACTGCTAGCCCTGTGCTCTGCCCTCTGCATGCTACCCACACACCCAGACCCATCTAAAAGGAAAAAGAGAGCTCTGATGTCAGGGCAAAGCCCCTGCACCAGTGTCTTGTCGCTCAGGATAGATGGACGGTGAGACAAGGAGGAGCTTCCAGAGCAGCTGGGACTGACGCTGGAGGGCCGAGCAGGTGGAACCGAAGCTGGCTTATCTGCATTTTATATGAAAAGCGCCTTGCACTTGCTTGTGCGTGGAGACAGATTCCAAAACACATTCTAGAAAGATGTGGGAAGTGCTCACAGCCGCCTCTGAGACAGCCAGGCGGGCCAGTCGTCTTCCCCTGCAATCCGCATCACCACAGCTAAGCGTGAGGGCTGTGTCTCTGGGACAGCCAGTGCATTAGCTGCTTTGTGTGGCTGTGACCAAATCCTTTCTTCCTAAGGCAGGAAGCATTTATTTGGGCCCGCAGCTGGAGAAGGCGCAGTCCACCAAGGTGACCACTGGCCACAAAGCTTGTTTACGTCTTGGTAGCCAACCAGGAAGCAGAAAGCCCAGGACAGAATCAGAACTGGCAACAACCCTTTGGTCCCTCTCCCATAGCCCTACAACTGACAGCTGAGTCCCATGTGCAAAGGATCCCGCAACTACCCCAGACAGCATCAGCAGCCAAACACGCGTGCCAGTAGTGCACAATGCACATGAGACGCCCACCAGGCTTCACAGGAGCTCCTCTGAGGTCCTTTACCCTTCCAGAAAGAGGCGGAGACATGTGTGAAAGAAAGATAAGCCATTCCCAAGAGCACAGCCTTCCACGCGTCCCTTCGGCCTTCTGGGATGGTGTGTGTGTGTGTGTGTGTGTGTGTGTGTGTGTGTGTGTACAGACACACAGCTTGCCAGGTGGTGGTGAGAACGGGAGAGCAACAAATGACAAAGTTTCTCGTACACCCAGAGACTAAGGTACAAAAGCGAATAAGGAGGGAGACCCTGTGTGGACCAGAGAACCAGGGCCGCTCAGCTACCTGTTGACACTCTGTCAACAAGAGCTCTTTCTCTCTGTAGGCTGCCATTTTTTGTGGCGGTTACCTGACCTCTTGGTGCAAAGAGCAATCTCCACTGCGATGGCCTGGGACTGTTGGCATGGCTTTGTCCATTCCGCCAGGAACGGGCTGCAGAAAGACTTGGGGTTTGGACATATCCAGGTGTTTATTTGGTTTTTCTTAGTTCTTGTTTTTTAATTGGTTTCAGATGTGAGTACCCAATAGAGGCCCTGAATAAATAAAACAGATCATAAAATATGGCCAAGCAAAATGGGCAGGAGTAATCCCAGGGTGCATGGAAATGTACTTCCAGAAAGGCTCATAAATAATGAGGTGGAAACAGTAGTCTATTTTCTCTTTAATGGAAAGCCAATTAGAAACTCTCGCTGGACTGGCGGGAAGGAGCCAGGTTCCTTTGTTCTGTAATGAGCAGGTGGGGGAAGGGAAGCCACTAAGCTTGCCAGGACGGGGCAAGAAAATGCACTGGTCACTGGGCCCCCGTGAGAATGACAGGCAGGACAGGACTTCCCATCTCATGTCCACCCTCTGACTCGTCCCAGATGAGGCAGGGCTGTCTTCAAGGCCAAGCTATGTGGGAACAAAGCCCTAGCAGAACTCTGAGGAAGTCCACGGCAGGAAAATTCCCTGTGAACACACAACCTGACTCCTGCCCCAGCCTTAGGAGGTCGTGAGGGAGCCCCAGATGATGTCACCATTCAGTGGCCATCATGGAGCCTAAGACAGTCCGTCAGTACCCGATGAACCTTCTCCTGCCCATGGCTTCCTGTTTACTCTCCCTGTCCGCTGGTTTCTTCTCACTCCAGTGACTGTTTTCTCCAAACAGGTCAGAGTCCTCATGGCACTTCCTTACAGAACCTTCTAGACCAAGGCAGAGCATCCCTGGTGCCTCCCACACTACAAAGGAAGGGTTTCTCTGCAGAGTCCTTCAGCTGCTGGTGACAGTCCCGGAAACCAGTTCTCTTCAATCTTAGTGACTTCTGTGGCCAGCGCCTACCTGGCGACTGTAGAGGATGGTTATGGTGGCCTCTCCTGGCACCAGATATACGTGTAGCTTAGTAAGTGTGCAGGCTTTGGGGGCGGGGAGGCCTGGTGAGGAGCTTGACCCCTGTTCTTAATAGTCATGTGATCATACTCTTAATAGCTGTGCGACCATGGTCAGTGTTTCTCTTCTTTTATTTTTATCTCTGTCTCTGACTCTCTCTGTGTTTCTCTCTCTCTCTCTCTCTCTCTCTCTGCACACATGCCAATAGCATGTGTGTGAAGAGCAGAGGGCAACCATGCTGGCTTCTCTTCTAACACGTTGGTTCACTGAACTCAGGTCTTCAGGCTCCCCAGCTGCTGAGCCATCTCTTCAGCCCCTTAAGTGTAACTGCTCTTCAATTGCTGGTATCTGCAGTTGTCAAGTTGGTTGGATAAACTTGGTTCCTACTTGACTGGAATCAATAAACATCAAAGGGCATCACTAGTAGTTACTGTGACGGGAAGACATTGAGGCTGGTGCCACTGAGTGGTGCCACTGAGCCAGACCTCTGGACAAGCCCCGTGGGTGCCCACAAAGTCCACCAAAGACTTAAGGATGCCATTGCTGAGTTCCCATCAGGATGTCAGCTTTGGACACGGTGGGAACAGCGCTCTTTGGAGACACGGCTCAGCGTGATTCTGGTGTGAGTCTCCCAGGCTCAGTGTGATTCTGGTGTGAGTCTCCCAGGCTCAGTATGATTCTGGTGTGAGTCTCCCAGGCTCAGTGTGATTCTGGTTGAGTCTCCCAGGCTCAGTATGATTCTGGTGTGAGTCTCCCAGGCTCAGTGTGATTCTGGTTGAGTCTCCCAGGCTCAGTGTGATTCTGGTGTGAGTCTCCCAAGCTCAGTGTGATTCTGGTGTGAGTCTACCAGGCTCGATATGATTCTGGTGAGATTCTACCAGGGAAGTAGCTATCAGATTCAGCTGCATCAACTCTGGGCTGGTATTGCTCAGGGTGGAGAAGGAGGAGGCCTGGATTTGGACACATCTGTTGTGGCTTTCTTGGGGAGCTGAGGGTCATCTGTAATTACCAGGGGAAACATAGACACCAGGGGAAATAAGGTGTTTACACATATCCTTCTCAATTAGACTTGGTTGTGCGCAGAGACAGAAATCCACAGAGCAGGCCAGCTCTGCCATGGGAGCCCAAGAGGGCACGGAAAGGGTTACAGCCGCAGAACCACCTGTACCCATTGCTCTTGAGGAGTTCTGGACAAATTCTAAGGAGAACTGGTCTCCATCACTGACATGGATCCAGTGCTGCCATTGTCCTGGGAGACCCTGAAGAATTCTTTGCAAAGCAGAGTGATCTAGAGGAAGACGAGGTCTCAGGAGAATTGCCTGGGGGTCTTTGCCACCTCTGGAACATGACCATGTGTTCCAAAACACTTTTCCGGTCACTTGCTCAGCAGGACAAGGGGAAAGGAGCGAGCAGTTTGTGAGACACACCCCTCCATTCGTGCACTTTGCCCCAGTTTCTCCGTTAGCTCGGGGGTAGAGCCTGGGGCTCAGCGAGGTCATGTTGCAGTGCCTGCTGTGGCACCCTGCATCCTGTGCTGTTGGGTGGGTGCAAGCCCCAGAAACCCATTGGTAAAGACCCAAGACAAACGAGCTGGCCAGCTGTGGGAGGACACAGCTGAGATCACATGGGGCTTGGAGTCAGGAGGAACTTGTGTGGATCTGTGGGTCACGTGAATGAGTTTAGCCTGTCGCCCCACCCAAATCTACTCTCACGGTTAGGGCTGTGCCTCGATTATAGAGTACCTGAGCCCTGGGATTGGATCCCTAGCACTGTATAAAATCTGAAGGACCCTAAGCTCAAGATCATCCTCGGCTACATAGTGGGTTCGAGGCCAGATGGGCACCTTGGCAAGAGAGAGGTCCTGACTTAGGCTAGTTTGCTTGACCAGCTCATGCCCATAATGGTCATGATGTTTTGAGGGAGAAATCATTCCCAGAAGGATTCCGTGCTGGCAGAGTATATGCCCATTGGTCAGATCAGCTGGGGAGCTAGAGGGCACGAATGGATTCACACAAGCGACCTAAAGGCCTGTGCAGTGCTGGCCATGACCACACACCACCTTCCACCTCCAGGACTTCTCTGTCCAGTGCTGGGGCTTCCTCTTTAATGACCCCGTGATGCTGGCATCGCTTGGGAAGGGCTGGTGCCCTGCCTGAGAGGAGATCTCTGACCTGGGTAGAGAAAGGGGAAGTGAAAAAGGCATAGAGATGGTTTCAGAGCAAGCCAGAGCCAGGGAGAAGTGCGGCAGGTCTGTGGCTTTCTCAACGTGGGAAAATGACAGCTCACCAGGAAGCCTTGTGGGGGAAGAGGTCAGAGATCAAATATAAAAGAGAATTAGAGCTGTAGGAACTGACAGAGCCATCTTCAGAGGCAGTCAGCTGGGGCAAAGTTCAGTGCAGACTGCTCACACGGCAAGGCCCTGGGCTGGAGCCCAGCTTTCCGTTCATTTTAATATTGCTTTTTTCTTTTCATGAGAGAGAATCTCATCTTGTAGCCCTGACTGGCCTGGAACTCGCTCTGTAGATGAGGCTGGCCTTGAACTCACAGAGATCCGCCTGCCTTCACCTCCAGAGTGCTGGGATTGAAGGTGTGCGCCATTCACCTGGAAGTCAGTGTTGTATTGCTGCAGTTTAAAAAAGGATTCACCTTTTCAGTCACAGTCCAGCTGGCCTTGGTGAGCTCCAATAGATCAGCGCCACTGTCTCCGTGGGTGGGTGCACCCCTTGTGGTCCTGACTTCTTTGCTCATGTTCTCCCTCCTTCTGTTCCTCATTGGGACTTTGGGAGCTCAGTCCAGTGCTCCAGTGTGGGTCTCTGTCTCTATCTCCATCCATCGCCAGATGAAGTTTCTATGGTGATATGCAAAATATTCATCAGTATGGCTATAGGATAGGATCATTTCAGGTTCCCTATCCTCAGCTGCCCCAGGAACTAACTGGGGACCTCGCCTTGGGCACCTGGAAGCCCCTCTAGGTCCAAGTCTCTTGCCAACCCTAAGATGGCTCCCTTAATTAAGATATGTGCTTCCCTGCTCCCCTATCCAACCTTCCTTTATCCCAATCATCCCGTTGCCCCAAGTTCTCCCCATCCTACCCTTCTCACTTTTCTCTCCTCATCTCCCCTTACCCCCTCCCACCCCACCCTTAAGATCCCAATTTTTGCCTGGCAATCTTGTCTACTTCCCATACCCAGGAGGATAGCTATATGTTTTTCTTTGGGTTCACCTTCTTATCTAGCTTCTTTAGGATAACAAATTATAGACTCACTGACCTTTATTTATGGCTAGAACCCAATTAGGAGTGAGTATATCCCTTGTTCATCTTTTTGGGTCTGGGTTACCTCACTCAGGATACTATTTTCTATTTCCATCCATTTGCATCTCTCTGAATATGGCGGACAATGAGGGCTGCTGAGAAGCCAGGGACAATGGCACTGGGTTTTAATCCTACTTCATGTTCTGGCTTTGTGGGAGCCTAGCCAGTTTGGATGTTCTCCTTCCTAGACCAGGATGGAGGGGGGAGGACTTTGGACTTTCCACAGGGCAGGGAACCCTGACTGCTCTTCAGATTGGAGAGGGAGGGAGAGAGGAGTGGGGGGAGGGGGAGAGGAGTAGGGGGAGGGGGGGAGGAGTTGGAGGCTGGGAGGAGGCGGAAATTTTTTTCCTCAATAAAAAAAAAAGGAAAAAAAAAGGATTCACCTTGTGACTCAAATGTATTTGAGATAAACAAAAAAGTGTTTAATCAATGGAAGGATCAAGCTGGGGATTGCATATTTAAAGGAACATAGAGGAGATGATATATAATTAAAGACCCATGTTTGGGAAGTTTGAATTTAGCTTAGAGCTTCCTGGCAGCTAAGGCAAAAAGGGAAACATAGAACAATGATAGGTTATATAATTTTCATGGTCTCATGAGAGAATCTGCAAGCCAGAAAGCAGAAATGTCTCCCAAATTGTTTAGCTGAACCTCACATAGCTGATGGAAAGATTCCCCTTTATAGCTTCCCTGAGCATAAGATGTGTGATTTCTGTGGTTGTCATCAAGTGGGTGCTGTAGAATGCTGTCAGACATTTGTGCACTATGATTGGTTTAATAAAGAGCTGAAGTCCAATAGCTAGGCAGGTGGTGTAGGCGGGACTTCCCATGGGAGAAAGAAAGAGGAGGAGAAGGAATCAATTGAGGGGCAGAAGAAGGCAGGAGATATGGAGAGGAAATGGGAGGTGCAAGACGAAAAGAGAGGTAACGCTGCATGATAGAGTGTAGATTAATATAAACGGGTTAATTTAAGTTATAAGAGCTAGTTGAGACAAGCCTGAGCTAATGGCTGAGCTTTCATAAGGAATATGAGTCTTCGAGCCGTTATTTGGGATTTGGCTGGTGGGACGGAGAAAGACTCGTTACAGTAGCGCATACAGAGGTTCCCGTCAAGAGCTGCTCAGGCTGGGAGAGGTCCCTGGAGGTTATCGGGGTCACTGGGCCCCTTTTCATCTGTGCTGTGACCTCTGTGTACAGTAGGAGGCCTGATACCTCTGAGCCCCTCTCTGCTTCTCCCTCTCAGACTCCTCCTGAGTGGCTTCAGGCGGGTTGGTCGTCACGTGGCACAACAGGGGTGGCGATGGCAAAGACCGGACATTTCCTCTCATGCTGTGCTCCCTCGGCCAGCAGAATTAGCAGCATTCTTTTTCCATGGTCCCTGCTCTTTTGGAGAGGCCCTTAGAGATGCAGGTTAACCAGGGTCCTTGGCTCACTCTAGTAAGCCATCACTTTTCCTCTGTCCCTCTACCCCGGAGCCCCTACATTGTCCATCATTAGACTGTCCCATTTGCTTTCTTAGCATTTCCATTTCCTACAAAACCAATTCCTACATCCGCACCCCTCAGTTTTCAGTCCCTGGGTAGCTTCTGTCTCTTGGGTACACACTACGTGATGCACCCCTAAGGGCTATGCACCCACGACCCTCACAACCCTAGGAAGGTCCCTCCCAATTCCCAGTCAGAGCATGCATTCAGAGGACTGAATCTGGCCCTACAGCCTAGGACCTGAATCAAAGAGCGAACAAGGAAGGACCCTCCTAGTCCAGGTAAACAGCACTCAAAGGTTAGCCATTTGTCTCGTGTGTGGTAGAATCAGAGAATAATAAAGATATTGTCTAGTTGAAGAGAGTCTGTTTGTATCCATGGCATGCAATGTCAATGCCTACCATGGCCTCTCAGCATTGGGGTGCTGAGAGAAGAAGGGTGTGTGTGCCCAGCCCCTCAAGGAGCCCCCTGGCACAGCTCCACTGAAATCTCGGGGACTTTCGATTTGCCCACAGCCTCTCCTGAGGGGGTTTCATTAGAATCCCTGAACAAACAATCGGAGTTTTGCCGGGTGTAGCTTCTGTCTGTTGAAAGGGGAGGGGCGGGGAGAGGAAGCTTGTCCTGCACCTGGGAGGGGCAGTCTGTGCTCAGGGGCCTGGAAGGACTAGTCCAGAAGACTCTCGGGTGGGTGGATTTATTTGACTTTCTGGCATTTCTTTGGAAAGTCACAATAAGACGTGGATTTTGAAGGACATGAAAATGGGTGGGCTCCACAGCCTTGTAAGCAGAGCTGTGCACATGGCAGTACCCTAGGAAGGGGCCTGCCTGGGATAATGCCTTCCTCTCTTCACGTTAAAAGTTTTAGGCACAGGGACCAGAAAGACGTCCCAGAGAATAAAAGCCCTTACAGTGCCAATCTGACGACCCAAGTGCAAGCCCTGAATCCCATGGTGGAAAGATAGAATCAGTTGTGAGTAAAGCTGTCTTCTGACCGCAGGTCACAATCACACATCTGTGCGCACGCGCGCACACACAGACACACACACACACACACACACACACACACACACACACACACACCTGTCTCTGGGGTGAGGAACAGGGTCTAACAGGCATCCATAGTGCTCTTCTGGGAATCCTGGGGCCCAGTGGATGAGGTGTTCAGTAGACCCCATCTTCGTGCCCCGGTCCCAGATCTTTGCCCTGACCCACACAATTCTTCTTTGCTTTGTATTAAGAATTGAGCTTGAGGCCTTTTTCCCCCCCAAAGGGGCCTATGACTCACATAGTTTGAAAACCACTAGTTAGACAAACCACACCACCCCAGGCTTTTTGTTGTAGGGATTCAGACTTATTTCAGAGGGCCCCAGGTGACCTGCTGACCTGGGGTGTCTCCAAAGCTAGGTAATAATAGGCCATGCTCTAATCTGAAGAGACTCCACTGTATTTGCAGAGAGCTTTGAAATGTTCTGGGAAAAAGCTGATCAGATGTGCAAGGTATTATATTCAGGCAGAGACAACCCTCCCAACTCTTTATAAAATGGATTAAGCCGGTTTCTAAGGGCTGCACTGTGTGTGATCTTAATCCTGCTCTCATTCCTGACTGGCCACCTTCCTCTTTGTTTCCTGAACCTTCCTGGCTAGGGCCAGGATGCCTTCTCCGGCAGCCTTCTCCCTGCCAGCACTTGGGGAGAGCTGAGGGCACCCCTGCCCTTGCCCCCACCTCACCCAGGGTACATTTCATCCACATAGGCTCAGATCTGACGGCGGGGACCTAATCAAACTGTGGATGTTCCACTATGCGCTTGGGAACTCTCGCCCATTGGAGAAGCACATGGAGAAGCTGTGGATCACAGCCCCAGAAGAGTGGTCAAGGAGAGTTCATAGACAATCACGCTCCTGCCAAAGTTCATTTAAAGAGACAGAAACAAGCTCGGCTCTCTACAAAAAGGTCATGCCTGCCATGTCTGTTCAGGCTGTCCTAACCATGGACAGCAGGCAGACAGAGCTCCATTCCCTGTTGGCAAAAGAGAGGTTCTAAGGAAGGGCTGGCCCAGGTAGGAATGATTTACAATCTGGGCTGACCAATGCTCTACAGGGTAGGGGGTGGCCATGGCCATTGACCCCAGTCAGTTCTCAGGACTGCCCCTGCCTCAGGACTCAGGAACATTGTGTGTGAAGACAAGGTGGAAGGTTCACCAGTAGGTACAAGCTCTGAGCCAGCACCATCACTCACCAGCTGCTAGGAAGGAGCTTCAGATGTGTTTGTCCACTGTGTGTGTGCATTCCTGTGTGTGCATTCCTGTGTATGTGTGCATTCCTCTGTGTGTGTGCATTCCTCTGTGTGTGTGCATTCCTCTGTGTGTGTGCATTCCTGTGTATGTATTCCTCTATGTGTGTGTGTGCATTCCTGTGTGTGTGTGTGCATTCCTGTGTGTGTGTGCATTCCTATGTGTGCATTCCTCAGTGTGTGTGCATTCCTGTGTGTGTGTGTGTGTGCATTCCTATGTGTGTATGCATTCCTGTGTGTGCATTCCTGTGTGTACATTCCTGTGTGTGTGTGTGCATTCCTGTGTGTGCATTCCTCAGTGTGTGTGCATTCCTGTGTATGCATTCCTCTGTGTGTGTGCATTCCTCTGTGTGTATTCCTGTGTATGCATTCCTCTGTGTGTGTGTGTGTGTGCATTCCTGTGTATGTATTCCTCTGTGTGTGTGTGCATTCCTGTGTGTGTGTGCATTCCTGTGTGTGCATTCCTGTGTATGCATTTTTCTGTGTGTGTGTGTGTGCATTCCTGTGTATGCATTCCTCTGTGTGTGTGCATTCCTGTGTATGCATTCCTCTGTGTGTGTGTGTATGTGTGTGCATTCCTGTGTATGTATTCCTCTGTGTGTGTGCATTCCTGTGTGTGTGTGCATTCCTGTGTATGCATTTTTCTGTGTGTGTGCGCGCATTCCTGTGTATGCATTCCTCTGTGTGTGTGCATTCCTGTGTATGCATTCCTCTGTGTGTGTGTGTGCATTCCTGTGTATGCATTCCTCTGTGTGTGTGTGCATTCCTGTGTATGCATTCCTCTGTGTGTGTGTGTGCATTCCTGTGTATGCATTCCTCTGTGTGTGTGTGCATTCCTGTGTATGCATTCCTCTGTGTGTGTGTGTGCATTCCTGTGTGTGTATTCCTCTGTGTGTATTCCTGTGCATGTGTATGCATTCCTCTGTGTGTGTACATTCCTCGGTGTGTGCATTCCTGTGTGTGAACATTACTGTATATGTGGGGGGTATACTGTGTGTGGGGGTGTGCTTAGTTGTGGAGGCCAGAGATAGATGTCTGGACATCTTCAACCACTGTGTATTTTATTTTTTGAGACACTCTTTCACAGAATCTGGAGCTCACTGACTTGGCTGACAGACTGACCTGTGAGTCCCTGCAAGCCTCCTTGCTCCACTCTTCCAGTACTGGGCTTACAAGCGCGTGCTGCTGAACCAAGCTACTGGGGATGAAAACCACATTCTTGTGTTTTCACTGTATCCACTGAACCATCTCCTCAGCCCCAAGATGTGTTGTGTCTATTTATTCTTCCTTAATTCTATTTATCTTATCAATGTGCCCACAGATTTACCTTTGGGACAAGTCCATTATGCCAAGACTTAGGACTTTGAAGATTGGCTAGTCCCAGCGTCAGGTGGGGACCTGAGATGATCATGAAGTCACCTCCACTCCTCGTCCACCATCACAGCTTTGTGCTTCTCTCTTTAAACAGGGGGTGGGGGTGACAACATCCATTGACCATGGGCTGTCAGCTATTAAAGAAAGATGAGCCCGACCTTCCAGGAGCTAGTGACACACTGTTTACCTTCAAGACTCATCTCATTGGTTTCTTCCCAGGAAGCCTTTCTGAACGCTCCAGAAACTGGCATTTGCTTTTTCTCCAGTGTGTTTTCTGGGCTGGGTATGTGTTTTCATTTAGGAACTTATCACAGGGCAGCACAGCCTTCTTTTTCCTCTGATTTCCCTTGCCAGCTGTGGTCATGAAGCCTTAACAAACTTTTATGGAATTGAATAACTGAGATGTTTGTTGAGTGAGGAAGTAGCCCGTGTGACATTATCCACAGAAAATGTATCATATCCTTGAACTACCATGATCTTCGGTCTCTGGCACCATAGATGACTATATCCATTTGTCGTTTATTTCTCAGGAGATCCCCATGATTGAAAGTCTCCTTCAGACTCTCCCTCTTCTTCATGGTCTGACCAAGGGCATTTGTGCAAATTCTTGTCTTTTTACATTTGTTTCTCCAGAACCCATGTCCTTTCCTGCGTTTCCTGCTTGCTGATTTACCTGGGACCCCCAGAGGCCCATGAAATGCTAGTGTCCCAGAGGGAAGCAGCTGTGGTCTGGGGCTGTTTTGGGAGGTTCCTTGGTCCACGAATAAATTTGCCTAACTCACCACCAGCTGTCAGCTCTGCATGGAAAGATGTAAGTGGAAGCCTTGGAGGGGCCACACAGTACCTGTCTCCTTCCCTGCAGACAGGGAGTCCCTGTTTACACACACACGCACACACATGCGTACATACGCGCGTGTGTGTGCACACTCGCAGAGAGAGACAGACAGACAGAGAGAGACAGGGAGAGGGAGAGACAGAGCGAGAACCGCTGCTGTGATTCTTACCGAAGAGTAAGTCACTTCAAAAGAGCTTGCTGTGCCCCTCTGTAGTCACCCAAATGGCCGGCAAGATGTGTTTCTTCCTTCACAAGCCTCACCTGAGATGAAAGCGCCTGGTCACTGCCACACAGAGCAGCCGTTCTTATCTAGGCCATCTGGCCAAATGGAAGCATCTGTTCTTTCTGCACATCCTTGCCTTGCTCATCCCTGGATACGTCGAGGGATTTGCTTCTCAGGTTGTACAGGCAAGTGTATGAATTTTGCCATCACTGTGACCGAATGAATACCCAACATAAGTCACGTAAGGGAGGAAAGGTTTGCCTTGGCTTCTGGTCAGTTCTGTTGTTTCTGGACACGCGGCAAAGCTGGGTGCCACGGAGCATCATGGCAGACAGGGATGATGGAGCAGGAAGCAGATAGAGACATACTCCACCAAAAATTCACTTCTTCCAGCTCTGCCCCTTCCCCTAACATTTTCGCTGCTTCTCAAAATAGCGCCGCCAGATGTGGTTCGTGAGCCTGTGGGGAACGCGTCATAGCTAAGTTCTAACAGACATGAAGCATGTTTGTTGTGGATGAGGAGGTCAGTTGTCATGGCAGCCATGCCTTCAGCATCTCCTGTGACTGACAGTTAGAGGTGGGGTTCTGTATCTGCGGTTACCCCCATCACACTTGCTCAATCTTTAATGCCCCAGCTGCAAGGGTTCTTGATGAAAGCAAGGGACTGGAGATCAACGGGAACACTTGTGTGGGGCTAATTAATTAATTACACCTGGCTACACAAAGAACTGGTTCGGTAGGTACTCCCAGCTCTGGGCCACAGGTCGCTGACGTGGAGAGGGTGGAAGAACTGGGCCAAGACGTCGAGAAGAGCCCGAAGGGAGGGAAAACAAGCCATCTATGTCGGGGAAGCTGGGCACGGAATGCTTCAATTATCTCCCATTGTGTTTGAGAGAAGAAAAGGACCCATCCATAGTCACCTGGCAGACGCTTGCTGTTTGTGATTTATCCACCTGGACCATCAGGATGGCGGCTTTATTCCCATGTGTGGTGCCTCAGAGCACCCAGTGCAGTGCCCACTGAAGCCTGTGGTTGATGAGAGATACAGCCAGGAGACCGAGGTGTGTTACACAAGGTTTGTGTCCCTAGCCTGGTTAATAGAGTGTGTTATGAGGATTGAAAGATTCACGCGAGATTTAGCACAGAATGGGCCGCACGCTTGCGGATCTCCAGATGACGGCTGGGACCTGCTCACTGTTGTCATCCCCTCCTCCTCCTTCTCCTCCTCCTCATCCTCCTCCTCATCCTCCTCCTCATCCTTCTCCTCCTCCTCCTTCTCCTCCTTCTTCACAGAGTTTCTCCAATAACCCTGGCTGTTCTGGAACTCACTATGTAGACCAAACTGGCCTTGAACTCTCTCAGAAATCCACTTGCTTCTGCTTCCTTAATGCTGGAATCAAAGACATACACCACCACATTCAACTCTGCTCTCTCTCTCTCTCTCTCTCTCTCTCTCTCTCTCTCTCTCACACACACACACACACACACACACACACACACACTGTTGAGCAGGACAGCCCCTCAGCTCTGGCTCGAAGCATACAGGAGGAAAGTGGATCTGCGGGAAATAAACCTGGTCATCGAGCCTCTACCTGTCCTGGAAGTGGCAGGAGATGGGAGTGGCAGGAGATGGGAGTGGCAGGAGACCCCACCACCACCACACACACCTGGGATACGTGAAGAGCTGTATCTATACTTAGAGAAATGACCCAAACAAGAGACTTACTGTAGCACACATTTATCATCTTACAGTCCTGCTCTTCAGAGTCTAGCGCAAAGCATTGGTGGGGCCGAATGCCTCAGAGAAACCATAGGGACCTCTCTCTCCAATTTCTCCAGCTGATTGCTGTCCTTGATGGTCAGTCCCTCCCTTCCATCACTGTCTCCTACCAATGACCCGACCCTCCCGTGTCCAGACCCTCCCATCCTCAGACCCTCCACTCCCCAGACCCTCCTGTGTCCTTCTCAAGATCACCCTAGTGATTCCTATTAAGATCACCCAGAGAGCTCAGAATAGTTTCCCCCCTCCCCTAGACAGGGTTTCTCCATGTAGCCCTGGCTGTCCTGGAACTCATTCTGTAGACCTGGCTGGCCTCAAACTCAGAGATCTGCCTGCCTCTGCCTTCTGAGTGCTGGGATTAAAAGTGTGCAGCACCATCGCCCAGAAGGAGAATCTTTCAAGATTTTAACTTAATCCTACCTTCTGAGTCCCTTTCACCATCTGAGATCAACAGTGGCCATTAACTTTGTCTGCCAAATCAAGAAGAGAGTGAGGTGACTTTCCCTGCTTTGAAAAACCCACACAGACCATCAGGGAACTCTGAGCCACAGGGCCTCAAGAGAAACTGGAGACGTCTTGGGCGGAGTTCTAAGATCAGGGACAATACAAGGTGGGGACTCACATCAAATGTCATTATCATCATCCTCACATTCTGTGCCTAGAGGCTTATCTGACAGACTTTTCCTGATTGGCTGGGAGGCCAGCAGGCCACCCCAGAGAAATCAGTGTGGCCAGGAGACCTTGCCTAGTGAGCACTTGTCTCTGGGGCTTTGGGGAAGGCCAAACAAGACTTCAAAGCTTTGGTCACTTATGATAAAAGCTGACCTGGATGGACCTTTACACAGAATATGGGGATGAGTTTTTGCTTTTTCAAGTGAGGCAGGTCACACGCTAAAACTGCCGGGACCAAATGCTACCGAGGGTCCCCTTAGGTTTCCCAGAAGCGTGCTGGCCAATATGATGACCAGTGGTCACCATGGCTAGTTTAATTAATTATTTAAGTAAGACAAGATTTTCCATTGCCCAGGTTGGCCTCTAACTCACTATGTAGCCAAGGATAGCCTTGAGCTTCCTGGTCATTCTGGCTCCACCTCCCAAATGTGCCAATACCCACAGCTATACAATGTTGTGGAGTCTAAGCCCTGGGCATCCTGGATGCCAGGCAAGTACTTTACTCTTGGCTAAATAGTAAACACTTGGTTTCCTGGGGACACCAACCAGAGTATAAGCACTCAACTTTCACACCACATTTCACAGTGCAAACCAGTTCAGGCACCAGCAAGGAATGTTCTGGTGGACAGTACAGCTACCTTAACTGCCTGGGCTCTGCTCTCTGGCTGTCTAGATAATGCACCCATGGCCAAGAGCGACCCATTTCGGTAAGATGTCACTTGCCAGGGCCATCCTAGGAGAGGGAAGCTTTGGTAGAACTTGAATGTTTGGTTACAGGATTCATGCCTCAGTGTCTCAGACAAGACCTCAGCGGGAATAGAAGGTGCCTTCTTATTGGAGGGTAGCCCACAAAGCAAGTTCCCACCTTATCTGACACTGCCTGGAGCTCTTGTCTTTTCTCCAAAAAGGTCATCAGGTCTGCTCAGTCCTCTGGGGAGCAGCCCCACCCTTGATGAGCCCGGGACTGGTTGGGTAGGACTATCTCTGTTTTCTACCTCCAACCCATATTCTAAGCAACTTATAGAAGAGGAAAACCATCCCTCCCTTGTAGGGTTACTGGGGAGAGGGACACTGAAGCTCACATTCACTTGGAAAGCAACTTGCTAGGCACTGATGACATCAGGCAGGGTCTCCAGATGGAGTCGGTTTCCAGCCACAGATACTGTTCTCCCTAGCAGCTGATGTCAACCTGAACCAACCAATGGGGAAAGCCCTCTGGGCTTCATTGGCCAGTGCCAGCATTACTTAGGACCTTTTTGTGAAGAGCTTGGGACAAAGACCTCAGACAAGGTCAGTTCCTGCCTCAGGATCTTGACCGTGTGGGTTTTCCCAGTTGGACCTGGTGAGGTGCATGGGCGGGGTTTTCAGGTCCATTCCTCTGCAAGCTGTGCCCCTATGGCCTTGGGCGATCCCAGGGAGCATGGGAAGAAGAGAGCATCCACTGAACCCACCTTCCTCGGCACTCATCAGGTTTGCCCACTTCCCCTTCCACAGGGATGAAAGTGAACTTGTCCTAGTTCTGAATGGACATATTTTAGAGCTGACTCAGAGCCTTCTAGAGCAAGTTCTAACGGGACCAAGTGAAATCGCAGCAGGAAGAGGAACCGAAGTGAGCTGACTTCCCAAGATGCGACTTCAGAACACAAGTTGAGCAGAAAAACTAACTCGGGTCGTTCTTCCTGCCTCAGAAAAGAGCAAAAGAAAAGCCACGCAGTCTCTGCAGTGTCATGAAAGACGGCAGCTCACCGAGGCAGCCTGTGTGTGCCTCACATGGTGCTGTGGCAATGCCCATGCTTCTCAGTTCCGAAGTAAGAGACAGAAGAGTTTCAGGAAGTGGGGGCCGGGAGATTTACATACCACCACTGTTACCTCCTCTCCTTTGTATGGCCTCACAGCTGCAGAGGTCAAGAACCAGGTCTCAAGCTCCGTGTTCAAGCTCAACCACGGCGGGGCAGTTTATTAAGATGGAGAACTTGCAGCTCATTGCTTTGGAAGAGGGAGGATGGAGAGAAAAAAAGGAAATGGGAGGTGGGAGAGAAGAGGGGGGTTTACTTAGGGAGGCATGCAGTACCATGCAGTGTTAAATCAGGAAGTGGCTATAGGTGCTCTCTCTCTCTCTCTCTCTCTCTCTCTCTCTCTCTCTGAGGTGGGGAGTCAAGACAGGGTTTCTCTGTGTAGACCTGGAACTCACTAATTAGACCAGGCTGGCTTCAAACTCACAGAGATCCCCCTGCCTCTGCCTCCTGAGTGCTAGGATTAAAGGTGTGCCACCACCACCACCTGGCTGGTCTTGGTCTTTTAAGTTTCTTTATTTATTGATGCTGTTTGACTTAGGATGGTGTCAGATGGGATGAAGCCATAAGAAGTTGACAATATCTTAGTAGCACTCATAGTGAGCACACCTAACTGTGCAAATACCCCTACTTGACAGCAGAGCACACTGGTAAGGCTGTCAAAGCTTCTGGCATTATGACAGGATGGTCTCACCTACAGATGTGCTTGGCTTCATGCATAGCTCTCAGGGGCTCCTACAGATGTGCTTGGCTTCATGCATAGCTCTCAGGGGCTCCTACAGATGTGCTCGGCTTCATGCATAGCTCTCAGGGGCTCCTACAGATGTGCTTGACTTCATATATAGCTTTCAGGGGCTGATGTGGCCTGCAGGCCTCAGGCTGGACCACCTGCTTATATGGCCATCTGCATAGCCTCATGGTCATACCCCATGTTGGCGGATAGTGTGGCAGTTTGGTAACTGTGGCTTGCTGTCATTGCCCATGCCTCTATGCCCAGATTTCCTTCTATACACTGCCACCCTGAGAAAAGGCCCAAACTCAGAATTCCAAGTGTATCATGTTCATGGCATGGTAAAGTTGAAAGCGGACAGTCGGGCAATTATCAATCCTTGTTTCTACGGAAGCCGATTGAACTCCCTTCTTTCCAGTTGTGTCTTAGGCAACAGTACATAGTCTGATGTGACACCCAATTCTGCATTTCCTTCTTAGATCAAGGCTTATGGAACCAATTTCACATGTGGATGGTTACAGTATACACATTCCTTATCCAAGACAGACATTGCTAATCCATCTGCTAATCAATTGTGATGCTTTCTCCTGCTGAGCCTAGATACGGCCTTGAAGTTATCGACAATGGCTGTGCATCTGGCAGCCATGATCAGTTCATCATGAGCTGGTTCTCACAATGAAGTCTCTTTGTCCTTCCTGGTTCTGACTGCTGTTCCTTGGCACCAGGACCACATGCTTCTACAGTCTGTACCTTTGAAGAGACGTCTCTCCCTGTGCAGCTTCAGGTAGAGGTCCATTGGTGAGAGGCACTGCCAAGAGGACACGCGGAGGTGGATGAGGAGACGTGACAGCCGTGACTATAGCTCAGTGCTTGGGCAGAGCCTGGGCTCTTGGGAATGCACACTGTGGTGCCTCAGTCTGCGAGGCAGAAGGCTTTGGTTAACCCCTGGGATTGCTGAGTCATTTGTAATATTCACTGAAGGTCCTGTAAGGTCTAGATCCTTCTAGATCCTTTAGAAGGTGCTGGCTGGAACTCTGGTCCCTCCCCTTCCATCCACGGCTCTTCCTACCTGGGCACCAGAACAGCTTTCATTTTCAAGATCTCTTTGCTGCTGTTTACCAGTGGAACTTGGAGAGCAGGAAACACCCTTGGCCGCAAGGTAGACATCCCCACCTTATGAACTGAAAGGAGGGTTTCCAGGGTCTTATATGACTTCAACGGTCCATCGCCACAGCGCTCAGACACAGGAACATCACAGGGTTGGGAGCTGGGGAAGCATTTGTAAAAGCATGTCCTTCCTTCCTTCCTTCCTTCCTTCCTTCCTTCCTTCCTTCCTCCCTCCCTCCCTCCCTCCCTCCTTCCTTCCTTCCTCCTTCCTTCCCCCTTCCTTCCTCCTTCCTCCCTCCCTCCCTCCCTCCCTCCTTCCTTCCCTCCTTCCCCCCCTTCCCTCTCCCCTGCCTCTTTCTTTCTTTCTGATGCAAACAGCTGAAAAACAGAGAGGTGACTGAGGCTAGTTTGTGGCGGAGCTGGGTTCATAAGCCAGGCCTAACGACCTGGACTAGTTCCTTGGAATCCCAGGGTCTCATGGGGGAGATAAGTAAGCTGATGACTTTGGTGGTGGTGCAGGGGTGGGGTGAAAGTTGGGGGTGGGAGTGGGGTGGCAAACATCTGGCAGCAAAGAAGTCAAGGTGAAGAGAGTGATGAGGGAAGGGGCATGTGCAGGTCTTTCAACAGTAGGAGAATATGGATGCCATATCGTCAGTTCTGACCCTGCGATGGAAACCCTACCACATCTCCATGTGGAAACATGATCCCTGTTCTCAACATTTGTTTTTATATCCAGCCGTTGGGGGGGAAACGTCACAGAATTAGTTACCAGTGTCTCCTTCTTTTTGTAAGTGTCCTCTGGTTTCCACGGTGCTGAGGTGTATGCTGCAGCCACTCCGAGTCCTGGTGGCAGGCTACTGATGCAGAGACTCACAGAAAGGATACAAGGGACAACAGGATGTGACCAGGGAGGGAGGAAAGGCCAGTACAGCAGCTCTAGATGCTGGCCGGGCTGCTGACAGGCCTGAGGACCCACTCACACTGTCCTATGGCTGGATGCTGAGCCTGTCTGGAAAGTCATTTCCTGCTCCCCTTCCCCAGAGTCTGCTGTCCTAAGCGGCAGGTGACTTATTCAGGTGACTTTTACGGTCCTGTGCTCAGCTGACCTTTCAGAGACCAATGTTCTTCAACAGGTAGGAAGTGGGAAGGAGGTCTCTCCATAGGGACGGAGGGAGGACACAATCTCACTAAGCACAGATTAGCTGCTAAGGCCCCTGGGAGCTGGCCATTCTGGCCTTGCGGAAGCTAGATGAGGACTGACCAGCAAACACAAGCTAGTCTCTTTATCCTGAGCTGACCTGAGTCAGCCATTGTCACCTGTGTTCAGCAGAGACCAAAAGGCAGGAGCAATATTTTCCATGGAGCTTTGGATGTCCCCTGACCAGAGGCCACTGGCCAGGGCAGCCTTGGGAGGATCTGGCATGCACTGGTTATCCTAAACTGGAACTATTAACAAAAATTAGGAATACTTAGAGATTAATCAAGGGCTGGGTATATGGGGTCCATTGACAGGGAGGTTTTTGTTTGGCTTCCGGGATTGTCACTAGAGATGACTATCTGGCCTCCTGTGGGTCCTATTTCCTAGGTTGTTTATTGTAGATAAGAGATTGCTGTAGGCTGTGAGTCAGAGTCTGTTTGGAGATGGCAAAGAGGCTTGCCTCAGACCCCCACTAGTGAGGGCTTAGTAGGAGCTGCACACCCCTACTGCCTCCAGCACACAGCACCTCTGTAACAAGTGGCCCAGTGTGTTCCCAGAGCTAAGGCCCCCTCCATTCTGTGTCCCCTGCCCCAGCATCACTGTGTCCTCTCTCATCCTTCTCCAGGTGTCCCCCTGTACCCGCAGTTAAGCAGCGACAATGGAGAGTCTGAGGTCGCTACTGCCCTTCCTTCCCTTGTTATTATGGGAGTGACTTGGCTCCAGGGTGGGCCTCAACTTAATCTTTGACATGCTATGGAGAAATGAGTCAGGGATGAAAACTCTGAGTCAGGGTCATTCCCAATGGCATTTTTTCCTGTGATGATTTGCCCAGGTTGCATGGCGGTTGTATGGTGCATAGCTCCCGCTCCTGCTCTGCACCTCCATGCCAAGCTCCCCACAAACCTCTCTCCTGGGGACACGACTCTCTGATGACCCACGGAGATTAACCAGAGTTATCTGTGTGCAATGGGTCTGGGGCTAGCTCTGCGGTGGGAGCACAACTAAAGACAGGAGCTCCCCCTTTCCCCGGGGCTGGCAATAGCCAATAGTTCGGAGGTAAAGATAGGCCCTGTGAGTCCCTCCCCTTCCTTGACTTGATGGCTGGGTCTTGTGTGGGCCGAGTGCAGGTAGCCAGAGTTCTGAACTGATGCTGAGAACCCTTGTATTCAGTACAGAAACTAGCACGGCACTGCTGACCTCAAGCTTGTAACCTGACCTCCATCTCTCAAGTGTTGAGGTGGCAGGCAGGTGTCACCATGATTGTTTATTTGTCTAATATAGGGCTTTTCATGAAGCCCACGCCAAGCACAAACCTGACATTCTCTTACCTTAGCCTCCTAAGTACTTGGCTCGTACACGTATGTGACCAGGCACTGCACACTGCAGTTCTTTGCAGTGCTTGGCTCACAGGTGTGTGTCCAGGCATGCACTGCAGTTCTTTGCAGCGCTTGGCCCACAGGTGTGTGTCCAGGCACGGCACACTGCAGTGACCAGGCACTGCACACTGCAGTTCTTTGCAGTGCTTGGCTCACAGGTGTGTGTCCAGGCACGGCACACTGCAGTTCTTTGGCATTTAAAATAGTCCCATAACTGGATTTTGCTTTGAACAGGAAATGGGTCCTGGCAGTTGTTTCTCTATGCAGAAGGCTCTACCCCAGGTCCCTAAGACTCCCTGACAGCCATCAGAAGGACCACAGGTCCTGTTTCAGGGCCTTTCTGGGTGCCAGCTCCCCCTGTGCAGCCTACCTTGGGAGTAGACTAGGAAGGCATGGAGGGGTCTGGCTTTGTAGCTTTGTCCCGGACTTCTCTGGGGTCCGTCTTTACTCCGGACCAGGGCTGAGGGTAGTTGAAGCATGCTGGAAAGAGGGAGTGCCTCAGCGGCACTGCCAGGACCTTAGGGATGTGGTCAGCAAGTACTTTAGCATCTCTGAGGCAAGAACTCAGACCCTTACAACTAACTGTAAGGAGTCCTAGGATTCTGCCCTCAGTTTCCCTGGGAACAGGGCACTGGGTGCCCCACTTAGAGGATAAACAGGGATCAGACTCAGACTTCTGGCCCTGACCTGGATGGACACCCTCCTCCACCCCTCCCCATCCTCTACCAGTGATCCCTTTCTTCCTTCCCTACCATCCCATCTCAGGTGGCTGCAATTTATCAGGATGCGGAGGCCATTCGAATGCAGATGGTTGATCTACCCCTGCTGTTGTAAAGATCACCAAGGCAGGAGAATGGTGAGTTCAAGGCCAGTCTAGGCTCCACAGTGAGCCCCTGCTTTTACAAAGAGAGTGGGGTGGGAAGATAGCTCAGTCAGTAAAGTGCTTGCTGTGTAAGCAGGAGAACCCCAGTTCAACCCCTAGAGCTGATATGAAAAAGCTAAGCACAGTGGTGTGTGTTTATATTCCTGGTACTGGGGAGACCGACAGGCAAATCCCTGGAGCTACACGGCAGCAAGCCTCACTGAATTGGCGATTCCGGGTCAGTGAGAGATCTTGTCTCAAAATTCAAGGTGGAGGGCTAGAGAGATAGCTCAGCCATCAGGAACGCTCATTGCTCTTATAGAGGAAGCCAGGTTCAGATTCCAGCACCCACATGGTGGTTCACAAACACCAGCTCCAAAGGATCATCTTCTGACCTCTGTGGGCACCAGGCATACATGCGGTGCACAGACATACATGCAGGCAAAATAGTCAATCACAGGAATAAAACAGATACAACTAAAAACCAAAGTGGCGAGCAGTTCAAGAAGACAGCCAATGTTGACCTCTGGCCTATGCATTCACGTGCACACTGTGATGAACACACACCTATGTACAACACACACACACAAGTGCAAAATGCAAATATATGTAGAGTTTCCAATTCCCCAAGTTAGGCTTCAATGTTGTCTGTGATGACTGGGAATTTTCTACGTGATCCCAAGGACAGAGCTGAGACAACACTGCCCCATGTCCCCAGTACTCAGCGACTGTGTCCCCCCCCCCCCACTCCGCCCCCCTTGCAATGCTGACTGCAGCTTTCCCAGGTTCTTGATGACTCTCCACCTGTAGCAACAGCTGAGAACATCTTGGATTCAAGGACTTTACCTGAGCATAGTAGCACCCACACAGCGGTCTAACACCACGGGTCCCCTACCCGCGTTGATGTTCCATCTGCCCAGAGTCAACTGCATTTCCTGTGTGAGTGTGTGTGTGTGCATGCATGCTTGTGATTGTGGGTGCATCTGCCAGCCAGCTCAGGAACCTACTTGCCTCTGCCCCTCCAGCACAGCTTCATTTCCTGTGTGTGAGTGCGTGTGCATGTGTGTGTGCACGCGTGTGTGCGTGTGACTGTGGGTGCACCTGCCAGCCAGTTCAGGGACCTACTTGGCTCTGCCTTCCCAGCGCTGGGATTACTGTGCCACCACATGGTTCTTTGCTCTGCTGTAGTTCACACGGGCTGTGGGGACTGAAGTCTGTCCTGATGCTTGCACAGCAGACTTTCCACTGAGAAGCCAACTACCAGGCCTCCGCATTTCATTTTGCAGATGAGGTCTGACTCCCATTTTCGGTTACTAGATGGAGAGACAGGTTCAAGTCTTACGACCTACCCAGGGCCTGATTCCAATCCTGAGCCTTGTGCTTATGTCACCAACTGAGAGGGGATGCGGTGTCAACAGGGAGCTGGGAGCATGGGGGGGGGGGCTGCCCAAATTCTGTTGTATCACAGAGGGGAGGGAAGGACTTGAGGCACGAGACCGAGAGGGAGTCAGGAGGTTGCCTTTCTATTCTTGGTTCTGCAATGAGTTCGCTGTGTGCCTTTGGGCAGATCAGTTCCTCTCTCTTACCCCCAGTTTCCTCCTTTTCTACAACCAAATGCAGAATCTTCAAGGCTTTCCCTTTCAGTTCTAAGGAGCCCACAGCTCTAGCCGGGATGCAGGCTGTATGTGAAGAAATCCGACTCTTGGTTTCATTTCGTAACTTGGGCCCCTCAGCACTTCCCAGCTGGGGCTGGGAACGAGCCCAACATTCATTGACAAACGAAGGTGAGTTTCAGGGAGGTGGCTGGCAGTATGGGCTGTCACAAACCTCTGACAGAAGAAGGACAGTGCTGGGGAAACCCCAGTTTTCCTACCCGAGGCTCTCATTGGTACGCGACCTTGATGCTGCCTTCACACCGAGGCCTCCAGCCTCCAGCCTCTGCCGGCTCCCATGTCATCCGCTGCTGGTTTCGATCAATGGCAGCGGCATAAGCAACAAATAAGAAACCCATTTACTGGCAATTCCTGTCATTTGTGGCATTTAATTAACATAATTGACCCAAACGGGAACTTTTCTTTCCACCTGAATTTAAAAACACATCCCCACTGACCCCCAGTACATCTGAGAAATTTTTTTTTTCAAAAATGAGGTTTTAACGAAAGCCCAATATCAAAACACCATATGATACTTTTATCTCATCGAAGACATTTGATGCTTATTAAAATATTACTGCTTTAAGGCTTATTTTGATTATTTTTGCCCAAGAGTGTGTGCAGAGTCTCAATACTTAGATAATAACAAAGAAACCTTAAACATGAAAAAGCACACGGAAGGTAATATGTTCCCCATTAGTGCCAGTATCATTTCCCCAGGATTACTGCTTTCCAAATATAGCATTAGCTTAAAATAAAAGGCCGTTTACAGTAACGGGACACTCGGTACTACGCTGGAGCATGCGGGCTCTCCAAGGGCCTTGTACAAGGGTTCATTAAGTGGGAACTGCAGGGGAGAAAGGCTGGCTTAAAAAAAATCCCAGCATGCCTCCTCAAAGGCCCCCCAGATAGGCCACCTACCCTGACCCAAGGCCCGTGTCTAACAAGCTCTTAATTCCGCTTTCAGAACTGCTTTTTCACGCGTTGTTTCTTCCAGAGATGAAAACATTTTCGAAGCTGACAAGCCATCAATCCGGTGCCACCCGGGAAGAGAAGCCTTGGTCCCGAGCTCTGCATTCTGGCCTCACAGGCAGGAGAACATGGGGCTGTCATCCATACCCAATGGGTTGTCCTGGGTTTGGGGGGGTCTCTTTTTATCCTGAGAGCCAGCACGCTTAGGAAAAGCTGTGAGGGTAGAGAGCCTTGAGGGCCGTGCCTTCCAGCTTGTCTGAGTGGACATAGACCAGCAACTTCATAGGTTGTTGGGGATGGCTGAAGCCCGTTAGATAGCTGGATGAGCTAATTTATCAAGGGACAGAGTCATCATGTACGCAGAAGGGCCCTCTCAAGTGGCAGCGAGGACCATTCTAATTTTCTTCCTTGGGCTGGCCCGTGTCAAGCCCCCGTTGAAAACCACCAGTTGGCTGAGGGTGACTGAAGAGGACTCACATTGTCTGTTTGCTGTTTTGATCCAACCATACAGGCCTCTTCTGATGTGGGAAGCCAGCCACCTAAAGGCCCAGTTTGGAGAGGCTCCATAGAGTGAGGGAGCAAGTGTGTAGCTTGAAGGTTTCAAATGTGCTCCCTCTGGTTTCAAATCCCCAACCGGATGCCAGCCACACCTCAGTTGTCAGCAGGGAGAGGGACGACCCAGAGGGCGCAGAGGTGAAGGCAGGGTGACAAGAGCACACACTGGGTGGGGGTCACTTAACCAGTCCTGCCTGTGTCCCAGGGGGCAGTTCCTTGCTTGGAGCAGGGATGGTGTCACTATGGCTATTTGAGGAAGCAACTCACCTGGCTGTTCCCAGCTTTGAGCTTTGCTGGCTGTGCTCAGTTACTGTCCGTCACTCTTATCCTTGAAGCCACGATGGCTAATGTCTTCTTCCTGGCTCTGTGGTGGGCACCAAGCAGGCACATCTCTCCCAAGGTGAGAGAAAAAGGTAACCACTCCCATGTACGGAATAGTCCCTGCTGTCCAGGTTCTGGCCAGTGCCGCGCGGATTTATCCTCTCACCGGTCCTCATGGGACCACCGAGTCACAGCAATCCACGTGTGAGGACCTTGCAGAGAAGGGAGATGGAGGGAGGAGAGGTTGAGCCACCTGCAGAGGCTTCAGCAGGTGGTGAGCCTGCCAGAGCCCCCGCCCTGAGTGCTGGACCTCATCATTGTCCAGAAGTCACAGTTCTGTGGTGTCCACGGCATCCAAGTCTCCCGTAAGATAGATGGAACTGGCTCTCAGTCACACTTAATTCAGAACCACTGCTTTTTTTGGGTTACTACTTCTTCGGGAGAAGATTGACATTGAGGAACCACTCATAGTACAGGCTGGGGACACAATGGCACAGGTTCGGGCTGAGCCCTCTGCCCTAGAGGACCCACAGTGCCACCACGGATGAGATTCCTGTCCTTCCAGGGCTCACACAGTTTAAGTGATTTGGAGTGGGATAATTGCAAAAGGAATTTGCTCCCACAGAAGGAAAATGAGAGGCAGGGAGAGAAAACTACACCCGAGGTTCAGACACAGAGTTGCATGCAGCCCTGAGTTACAAAGTCTCTACCACCCAGCTTTCTGCTCATTCCCCAAAGCTCTACTAGTTGTCAAGTGCACAGATTAATTTTTTTTTGTCAACTCGACAGAGTTAAAAAAAAAAAATTAAGGAAATGTCAGTTGAGAAAATGCCTCCATCAGATTGGCCTGTAGGCAAATGCATGCAGCATTTTCGTGATTTAGGTGGGACGGCTCCATTCTCTGTGAGTGATGCACCCTGGGTTGTAGGAGAAAGGCTGAGCAAGCCATGACAAGCAAACCAGCAGGCAGGATTCTTCTATAATCTTTGCTCCAGCTCCTGCCGTGAGTTCCTGCCTTGGCTTCCCTAACTGATGTGCTCTAAGCCAAATCAACACTCCTCTGCACAAGCCGCTTTGGGCCGCTTTGGGCCGAGGTGCTTAGCACAGCAGTAAAAAGCAAAGGATGAAAGTGAGACCCAGCGGAATGTGGGAGCTGGAAGTGGAGTGGCAATGGAGGAGCAGAGAGGGCTGGGAAAGAGTGGGCGGAGCCTGCAGGGGACGCGCAGTCTGCTGGAGCTGGAAGTGGAATGGCAATGGAGGAGCAGAGAGGGCTGGGAAAGAGTGGGCGGAGCCTGCAGGGGACGCGTAGTCAGCCAGCAGACGACATGGGTGAGAACTCAGGTGGGAAGAAGACAGCATCTCCAAGCTGTTTCCCCAAGATGAGAGGTTGTGGAGGACCCAGAGAGGAAGAGGATCGTGAGGCGGTAAGAGAGCTGCCTCGATGGTGTCTGTTAGAAACGGGGAGAGAGAGGTGGCTTCCTGTCATACGCATGCCAGTGCTGGCATAATGCGTGCTTAAAGGACGGTGACACACTGCCTCCGCTACTCCCGTTACACCTGGACACGCTTGCTCACTCAGACTCGCCTGCTGCCGATCCTGCAGAGTTGGCATCTGTTCCTTGGGACCCATCACCCTGTCTATGTCACCACGGGACCAAACCAGAAGCAACAGAACGGCAAAGGTCCTGGCCTCTGTCATTTTAAGAAGCACCTCCGCCACCTAGTACAGCACTGAAGACTACACTCTCACTAAGTCACGCTAATTCCAACTGTGCACGAGTAAGAAGAGTGCGGGACTCTAACCACGCTGAGCAGACAGGCAGGGAGACCAAGGCAGGAGGAACCAGAAGCTGGAACTTTAGATGGGAGTGCTGCTCTGGAAATCTTTCTAAAGCCCCAGAACCAACATGGCTCACTATGGTCCTCCATTCTTCTAACAGGCAACAAGTTGGGCCTGCCCTTGCTGCTCCTCTGTGTCCTGGTGAGCAGAAAGGTCATGGCGCCCCTGGGCAGCTGTGGCTAGGGTGGGTAAGGTGAGTACAGATGGGGTAACCATGGGGAGGGAATGTGGGTAACTATAGTTGGGCTGGTGTGTAACTGTGGTTAGGGTGGGGGTAACTGTGGGAGGGTGGGAAACCACGGTGAGGGCAGGTGGGTAACCATGGTGAGGTCAGGTGGGTAACTGTGGTGAGGACAGGTGGGTAACCGTGACGAGGGTGAGTGGGTAGCTGCTGTCAGGGTGGGTATGCACACAGCTGAAGGAGCCTGGACAGAACAGAGATCCCGTCTAAATTCCGCCGGGACCCTTTCTAGCACAGCTAGCCTAAAACCCGGGGTCCTGGGCAGCTAGCCCGTGGCCGCAGCAGCCTTCCCAACAGAGGCTCTTCCTAGATTTACATATTGTGCCCTCCCCCACCTGTGTGTGCTCTCATCTATCAGTGTGAAGGCCTTGGGGTTTTTAAAATGTGCCCTACATCAAATACACCCCCTCTCCACCAGGGAGGAACCCCCAGCCTCTGTGCAGTAGACTCAAGGGACATTTGATTGTCTAGAATACATCAAACAGCCCAGGTCTCCCTTGTAAAAGTTTTACAAGAAAATCGTTGAAGAACCTGCCTTTTTCTCTCCTCCTTAGATTCTGACGCTGAGCTGATATAGCCTCACCACACTTTGGTGCTGGCCTGTGAGAGCGCCGGGCTGTTGAGGCAGCAGCGGCAGGAGCCTCAGCCCCCGGATCGTTAGTTAGACTTGCAGGCCACGGCTGTGGGATCTAGTGAGTTGGACATATTTTATTTAACCAGCTTAGTAAAAGGTAATATTCAGCAGCTGTGATCTATAGCAGAATTACAATTTTCAGGTCAAGGAGGGATTTTGATATTAGGAGGTTGGGCAGAATTGCTATGAAATCTCATGAGCTGTCTTTAAAAATAAATGAGAAAATAGGTTATCCAAGAGTCATTGTAAGGGGAAAATCAATAGGCGGTGTCTATTCACTTGGGCTATCAAAATCCTTGAAATTTGAACAAAAGTTTCACGTTTAGTGTACTGGAGGTTTTGAAATATCAGCCGCGGAGCTCCGTGGCTACACATCTGTGGTGCTGCCCATCCAAATGAGGCGAGCCCTTGTGAAGCCGGTCGGCTCCCTCTTAAGATGGGGAACGAGCCTGATGATGGAAGGGACCTGCAGAGACTCCTGCAGGGCACACTGTCACCCTCCGCTGCAGGCTGCCACCAGCACTTGCAGGGGAAGCACTGAGGTCAGAGCGGCAGTGCAGCGTGCCAGGTAGAAGGGCGGAGTCCGCACATCTCACCCCAAGCTAATCCACTACGCACACCTTGGGATGGGAATCACCTCCTTGCAGTGGGCTTTTACCTGCTTGGGCTGTCTGAAAATGACAGAAGGTGTCTACCGCCCAAATACACCCCCTCTCCACCAGGGCCAGGTTGAGGTATTAAGGTGGGTAACCTCTTAACCACACAGAGTTGATCTCTCCCCCTGCTATGTGCCATGCTCAATTAGGGAGCAAACATGGAGGACTAAACCAGGCTGCACGAAGGAAATAGGCTCTGAAAGACGATCAGGGAGACCTCCTTAGATGAGGAGGGAGGGTTCTCAGATGGTCACTCATCCTGGACTGAGAGCACAGGTAAGACTTAGCCAGGGAGAAGACCGATGGGCTGGGAAGCTCCCGCATAGAGGCAGAAAGGAGGTGAGATGGAGCTGGTGTCTGGCCTTGCAGGGCCAGACCATGAAAGGAATTGTGATTAGAAACCTTAGACCAGATGAGATTTTGAACCATAACCTTCTAAGATCCGATTTTCATTTCCAAACCATCACTCCAGCTGCTGGGAATGGAAACAAACCACTGATGCTAAGTGGGAACACCAAAGACTGTGGCCCAGGGGGAGAAACGGTGGCGGGGAATGGGGCATGTAGAGGTGGATTCCTTAGTGCCCTGGGAGAGCCTGCAGTCTTCCGTTAATTGGCAATAAAGGACACTAAGCATAGCTTTCACTCACTGGTGAGCCTTCCTGACTCGGATCTCAGCTCTGCAGATTCTGTGCCTTCCTCTGTGGAGGTGGCTTTTTCAGAGATGACTCTGCTGTCCAGGGGTTCATGTGGAGCTGAGCATCGTGTGTAGACGGGCTCCTGTATCCCATACATCCCAGTTTCCAAATTCCTGTGCTTATATTCTTACAAATTCACTCAAGAATATGACTCAAGAACATTGTATCTTAGCAGTAATCATTTTATAGCCTCTATTTTCTCAAGTCATATATCTTAAAGAGTTGTTTTAAATGTGCCCTCTAATTTCTTTTTGCTTTTTTCTCTTTAAAAAATTTTAAATCTTTGCTTTTCATTCGCATATATAATGTGTTTTCATAGTATTCCCCCCTAGCACACTCTCTCCTTCCCCCAGCCCGGCCTTCCTACTTTGATGTCATGTGTGTGCATGCATGTTTGTGTGTCCCAATGAGTTTAATTAGGGCTCCTTGCACGAGCATTGGCCGGGGTTATTTACTGGGGCCCTGGCAGCTCACCAGTGGGAAGTTAGAAATTTCTTTTTCAATCCATTTGGCAATGGGTAGACTCAAACCAGTCAACCAACCCAGACTGCACTTTGCCCTGCCCCTGAGCTGAACTCCAACACAGGAAATTCCCAGGTTGCCATTGGGAGACCTGGGAAGGCAGAGATGATGCTATATGGCTTGTGTTGTGTTCCTGATCCCAGATCCACACTGGCCATTTAGTATTAAAAAGAAGTTTTCAAGCTTTCTTAGAAAAAATATTTATTCTTTAAAGATTTACTTTATGTGTGTATGAGTGTGTGTGTGTGTGTGTGAGAGAGAGAGAGAGAGAGAGAGAGAGAGAGAGAGAGAGAGAAAAGGGGGCAGAGGGGGGAGGAGAAAGAAGGGGTAAGAGATGGGAAGGGGCAGAGCAGATGCCCAGAGGGGGAGCTGGAGTTACAGAGGGTTGTAAGCTTCCAGCATGCTGGGTACTGAATTCCAGGCCTCTGCAGGAACAGTATATTCTCTTAGCCATTGAGTCATCTCTAGCCCCTAGAAAAGCTATTTTGTAATTGATACACTTTGGTGCTGGGAAGTGAAGCCAGAGCCTTGAGGTTGGCCCATGTCTATCACAGAGCTATGTGCCAAGCCCCTGGTCCTGTGAGACAGAGTCCCCTTGCAAAGATCATGATAGCTTGTCACTGTCTCCTCAGGTGCATGCCTGACCCCATGTTTCCAACAGTTTCCTCCTATGAACTTCTTTCCCCCATGACATAGGGTCTCTCAAGCTCCCTCTGCCTCAGCCTCTTTGGTGTGGGATCGTAGGATCACATGGAGTTCTTGAAGTACTTTAAACCCTTGGTCATGAGGAATCTGTGTAGGAAAAACCAAAACCCCGACAGCTGTAAACACCTCTGAACAGCTCAGCAGTTTTTCTCTCCCGCGCTACGGACCTCCGCCCTCACATTTGCTCATGATGCACGTGACAGGGTTGGTCTTCGCTGTTTGCAGGTGGGTCCCAATGGGGCATCTAATGGGATCTTCATAGCTAGCTTCCCTTTGAGTGCAGTTTTCTCAGAGTCTAAGTGGGGAGATGAGTTGATTACCCAGGGTCACCACTGCAGGAAGCAGAACTCAGAGCCAGGCCTACCCTCTCTCTGGGACATAGGCAGAAAACAAAATAAAATCTGTGCTCAAAAAGTCACAGGGACTGATAAGATGGCTCCATGGGTTAAGGAGCATCCTACCAAGCTTGAGAACCTGAGTTCAATCCCTAGGTCCTCACGGTGGAAAGAGAGAACCAGTCCTATACGTTGGTCTCTGACCTCCATATATGTTGTGGCTCATATGTGGCCACATATATAAACACACGGTAAGTGAAAACATTTAATTAGAAGAGAAAAAAATTCTTATCCAGGCATGGGAGGCCAAGGAAGGAAGAGACAGGGATGCCAAAAGCCTGCCTGTACAACATGGGGGGACATGGGGAGACCCTGCCTCCTAATTATAGAACAGGGCTGGCTGTGATTGTCAGAGCCCCGCTGGTAAAACGCTTGCCTTGCAAACATGAGGACTTCAGTTTGATTTCTTACAACCTATTCAGAAAAAATAAAATAATAAAGTCTACCATGGCTACATGCACCTCTAATGCTAGTTCTGGGAGGCAGAGACAGGTGGATCCCCAGGACTCACTGGCATCCAGGGTAGCATGCTTGGTGAGCTCCAGGCCAAGGAGAGACTCTGGCTCAACTTAAGGTGGATGGCGCCTGAAGAAGGGCAGCTGAGATTGACCTCTGCCCTCCACATGCACCAGTACACACAGGAGCATGCCGGGAAGACACCAAGACACCATACAAATAGAAACAAGACATCACTTCGAAGATGAACCTCCTGAGTGCCACTATTTTTAAACAGTGACAGTGTACGATATTCACACTACAGGATGCAGAGTGAAGACCTCGCTGACCTCTCCATCACAAAGGGTGCAAAGACACGGAGCTGCAGACTTTGGCATTGTGCATTTTCTTTAACTCACCCAATGAGACAAGTTAGCTCAGGAAACAACCATCAGATGTATCGCTTGTAGTAATGACAGGTAGAACCACTTTTCAAAGAAATCTAATAAAAATAAATGCTGAAATAAATTACTTTGTGTGATACAGCAAACAAACAGACTTTTCTAAACAACCACTCTGTAAATATTAGAGATAAAACACGAAGGTTCCGGGGAAAGAGGCGCCGTGGAGCTGAGAGTCTACGGGACTCGGAACTAATTCCTGAGTGAGATGTAGAAACAGCGGTGAATTAATAAGCGCAGGCCAATCTACCTCCCCTCCTCCACCCGCTTCGTTTCTCTGTGATTTCTCCCCGTCCCCAAGCTAGGCTCCAAGCACTGCTCCTGACACCCCCGGCATAAGCGATGCAGATAATGTAATCGTGGCGTCATTAGGAACCATGAAATTGCAATTCCTTGGGGAAGGAGCGCTATCGCTCAGTAACACAAGAAGAGCGATTAATTAGCGGATCTCAGTTTAACAGACTATGTACTACATGGGTTCTAATCCCACTCTGGAGTGGCTCTCAGGCCTAATGAATTACTTTAGGAAAGATGAGCTGCAGCCAGAAGACGTCAATCCAACTGTAACACAGGGAATCATCCAAACCCACGCAAGGCCAGCCTGAGAGAAGATCATCAGGCACAGTTGGGAGAAGCCCAGCAGCTGTTAACTAATCCCACCTGGCCGGCAGACGATGGTGCTGGCTGGCCACTCCATAACCATCGTTTTAAAGTGGTGGTACTTTTTAAGAGGGACTTGATGCTACTTTAGGTCTGTCAGACCTGTGGACAACTGCATCCTCAATACAAAGCAGATGGCAAGGCTGCCCTGTCCTGCACGGTGGTGCCATAGAAAACAGCTTTTCCTGGAAAGCAGCTATAGAGTCAGGGCTTTTGCCATTCCCAGGAGGACAACATCACTTGCTCTGAACCTGGTGGGTACTCTCTGCCCTTGGTGCTGGGCCTTCCGATAGACCCCAGCATCCTAGGCCTGGCCTGAAAATCCAGTGACTAGGTGGGAAGTCAAGGCTGGGTCTGCGCAGTGTTAAGGCCTCGGCTTCTGGACCAGATGAAATTTTACTACATAACTTGTTTGGATTCCAAATGCATTGCTGGTACTTGAAGCCTCTGTGGGGTGTCTGGGTGGGGCTCCCAGTTTCAGGATGTGACAGCCAAGGCCTAAGGCAAAAGCATGGTCAGTCAGTGGTGGCTAGACCCTCACGAGGGCCTGAGTCTTCTCTGGGTGCCACTGCAGATCTCCTCTGAGGAAGGGTGACTTGTGTTAAGGCCCGCTGGGCTACATAGTGTAAGCCTGTCTCAAAATGTAAAACAACCCCAGAACCACAAAACAAAACCAGTCAAACAATGAAAGCAAAAACCAACCAAAATAACAACCAAACGAAACTTGGGACCCCAAGGCTGAAGGCTGGCACGTCACACTGGCTCTTAAATCTTGTTCAAACCCAGTACTTGATTCTTTTTTTGAGACAGGGTCTCTCTCTGTGTACCTGTCTGGTTTCAAATTCATGGTCATTCTGAGTGCCGGGACTTGGAGGTGAACAAACACCTCTGCACTCACTCAGCTTCTCGCCTGGATCTTATCTGTCCTCAGAGGCCTAAAGGGCTCAGGACTTTTGAGGGGCGAGTTCAATGCCATGTCAGGTTTTCTGATAGGGCCATGGCTACACATTCATCTGGCCGGTCTGGTGACATAATTTGAGAGACCCAGGGCAAAATGAAAATGTGGGATCCCTTCTTAATAAAAGCAGGAACGAGCAGGAAGAGAACTCAGAGGTTAAGAGAACATACTGCTTTTTCAGGGGACCAGAGTTCAGTTCCCCGTACCCATGTCTGGGGACTCACAACTACCTGTAAGTTCAGCTCCAGGGAGAGGCAATACCTCCAGCCTACATAGGTACCTGTACACACACACACACACACACACACACACACACACACACACACAAACACACACTCACAACTAAAAATAAACATAAATCTTTAAAATGCAGACATTTCCAGCTTGTCACAATGCCTTTAATCTGATAATGTTCTCAATTCAAATTTATTATTACATAAATGCTGGATTTAGCTGGGAATGGGATACTTATGTACACGGAGCTATCCAAATTTCACACTGCTTCTCATGACTCATCTTAGCAGGGCCCCGGGTTGGCCTGAAGAGACTGATGGACTCAAGAGGAACAGAAGAGAAGCCCCTTGGGCTGGGAGCTGGTTGCTGTGGTATTCCCTCAGACCCTTCTAGGCACTAGGTCAAACTGGGTCACACACAAGCATTTCCAGCCACTGGACCAGCAAGCTATACTACCCACCCAGGTCAGGTAGCCAAGCCTAGGACTTTGTATCTGAACCCACAGTATGCAGACAACCCTTAGGTGCTCTAGAGACATGCTAGGTACCTGGATGGGGTGAGCAACAGACTCATCTACATGGAGTCCTCTCAGTGAATGAGCAATGACATCACAGCATGGATGGCAACCGCTACCACCAAGCCGCACCCCAACATGTCAGGTCATCTGTGCTTGATGACACTACCCTCTCTGTATCTATCTCTATGTTGGGGGCAGGTTGGAAGAAGTTTGGGGGGCCTAGAAGGCTGTGGCTGAGTGAAGACAGGCTCCTGGGGGTGGAGGAATGAGTCACTGAGAAATGGGCCAACATCTGGTAGGTTGTCCCAAGTCCTCAGGTCCCATCACACTTCTCTTAGAAAACACACCTACAAAGAATTGTTAAGAATTTCTGTATAACCACAGAATTTTACTTCGCTAGTATGACCCTGCGTGACACTAACTGTATCCAAGACCCTTCAGAAGTGTAGTATGCCACAGGTCCCAGTCTTCTAGAAGGTTCCACACACAAGAGGATGCCTTCTTGCCACAAACCACAGCCCTTATTTGGGAACAGCCCCTTCGCATTGCTGTGGATAGCTGGGAGCTGCCGGAGACCTCCCTTCCTAGAGAAATCTAGCCCCATTTCCCATTTGCTGGCTGAAGAAATCAGGGAAGGTAGAACATGGCTTCCAGACTCCACCGCCAGGCCAGTGCATGGCAGGATCAGAACCCTAAGATCTGGTCTCAGACTGACCCAGACGTTGGGATGGAAAAAGACCAGCTTCTCATCAGTCTTCCTTCCCCGTTGACCTTGGCTATGAATGTTCATTAGCCACAACCACCAGCTCTCAGGACCATGCCAGGGAAGCAGCACCCTTGCCATTAGCAGCAGAGAAGTTTCCAGAAGCCTGTCCTGTCTTCACAGTGGTTCCCAAAGGCTAGAGATCCCTTTCTCAGGGGACCTTAGGCGCGCCACTGAGATGCCAGTTGGGGCATCTCCCTGCTAGCTCCCTGGGAGCAAGGACCTGACATGCAAGGAGAAAGGAATCTAGTCAACAAGGACTAGTCAATGTCACTGCACCTAGTGGGGACTTCAGCACCAGTGGCGTGAAGGTGAACTACACCCAGATCACTAGCTCTGTGGATTCTGAGTCAAGGGTCACGAAAGTCTTAGATTGTAGCTCCTGAAGTCAGGGAATGAGAATGGCAATAGAGGGTCAAAAGACAAAATCTCCATCATGTGCCACTATAAGTGACACCTCTGTGTGTCTGTGTGTGTGTGTGGGGGGGGGGGAGGGCACTGAAGCCCTAGAGCCTACCCTGGGCTCTACTGCCAACTTACTAGGTCTTCAGTAAATGACGTTCTCCCACTAAGACCTATTTCTTCATCGGAAAACAAGAGCAGGGTGGCTAGCTTGACCCTGCAGCATGCCCAGCTCCAAAGGCTGTGAACTGGAGCTCACCTGAACACTCAAGATGTTGCCAAGGTGGCCAGCACTGAGCTTGGAGGATGCAGATCCATAGAAGTTCACTGTTTTAACCCCTTACCCCACTGCCCGCCACATACACTGTGTCCGGTTCTGTGTGTCTCCTTTTTCTTCACCAAGGAGTTCAGAGAGGGCCGACACAGGATGGAACGTGTGGGAGCATTTGCTGGGGTTCCTGGGCTCCTCCTGCCCCCAAATTAGACACCCCACCACCAGTTTCTTCACTAGGAGAGGGGGCAGGTATGGAGTTGATACAAATTGTGTTTCACTCTCCCCTTTCTGCGTGGCCGCATGGGGGAGAGGGAGGAGGACACAGCCCCCTTTGGAACTCTCTTGCTCCATCTCCTCCCTGCTCACTGTTCTTCACTTAGCACCTCTTAGAGCCCAGAAACATTCCTGCTGTGCACCTCTTAGCCACTTGGCAACTTTTTTCTCTTTTATGATATTTTGGGCTTCCGTTGCCCGCCAAGTCAAATCTAAAAAACAAAACAAAACAAAAAAAAAAAAACCCAAAAAACAAAAACCAACCCACCCTTCAAGTCAGCCCTGATCTAACTAACACTCCCTATTCCCATCTCCCTCTCAAGGGCAGGTCCTGGGGACCTACCCTTGGGGGACCTACCCACCTGCAGGCAGAGGACTCCTACCTGCTTTTTCATAGATCTTGCAAATGCAGTTACAGAAACTGCAAGGAAGAACTCTTGAATGTTCTTTGCCGTGCCATTCCGGGAGAATGGGCTCTGGATATTGGGTGCACTGACAAGGGCAGCAATGGCAGCGGTCTCTCCTTGACAGTTTGGAATCCTGAGAATGATCTCTCGGCCATCAGCAGGCAAATTGGGATGCATCAAGGCTCTCTGACTTTTCCCGTTCAGTGTAGGCCTTTGGGGCCTGGCACATAGTAGGCACTCATGGATAAATATTCATGGACTAGATGAATAAATCTGGTTACACTTCTCTTTTAAACAGGGAGAGGTTGGATTATAATAAGCTCATTGGAACCACAGGCTTCTCCTCATTCCAGTGCCTCCCTCTCTTCACAAATGCTGCTTTAGGAGGGGTGGGTCTGGTCAATGTCAAGACATGCAAATTGAGCAGGGCCAAGTCTCCCTGGTCCAAGGCTCCTGGGCAGCCTGGGCACACGCAATCCATTTGCAACAATTGTCTGTATGTCGATTTGCACAGTGCAGAGGTCTGGGACTTCTCTGACCCTGAGCTGGGATGAAATGGCCTGGAAAGCTGATGGACAGAAACAAAGGCAGACCCCAGGGCCAGTTGTCCTAACTCTGGAGCTCACCTTACACAGTTCTTCATAAGGACCGCCAGGGCATCCTCACCCCCATTCCTCCTTGGTAGAGCTTATCCTCAGACTTCATGTCTGCCTGACAACCTGGTCAAGGGTGCAGGTTTGTGTGGGTCTCTAACGCAAGACAGAGCCCGTGACTTTTCTACTCTGAGGGACCACGACAGGAGAAACTTCAGGGTGTTGACTTACATACCTGACCCCATGAACACCCAAAATGGGGCCTCAGGAGACAGGCAGACATTTCCACCAGAATATATGTGGCCGGTGCAACCGAGGTCACTTGGGGAGGTTGGATCTGCATTTCCCCAGCATCCTGAGTCAGAAGCCAAAGGGAGCCATGGTGGGATTTCAGAGCGTTCCTGTACAAGGGCCTAGCTGACGTCACAGTAGTGTCTCCCTCCAGGGACAAAAGTCTTAGGACTTCCTGTATGGGGGAGAGCTACAACTGGGGTGGGGAAAAGCAGAGGGTTACCAGAGAGACTAAGGTATGCCAGCACTTACTCTAATGCAGGGCCTTCTTGGTTGGCTGAGGAGACCGCTGTAGCTTGGGCCCTTGGCAGAACCTTGTGCAGAGAGGCTGGAGCCTGAGGATGTGTTCGTTCTTAACTCTGTGGGGGCTCATCATAAAAAAACCCTGTTTCTTTCTAACAAGGGCATTTTGTGGCAAAACAAGTTGAAAACAAAAACTTTGGGGCACTGAAGCTGTGCTGAGCTGTGGAGAAGTGCCTGGGCTCCCTGCGCCCCAGCTTCCTGGCACTGCCTCCCCGTGAACACACCTGGGGGAGGCCCCGGGAGGAGCCAGGCTGCAGCATGGGCCCCGGTGTGGGCCTGCCCGCAGGAAAGGCCCAGGCAGTCCTTGGCAGATGAGCAGGCTGCAGATCAATACTGGTGGAGAGGCAGCTTTGCTCCTTCCCGGCCTCCCCAGCTATTATTCATGCCAAAGGGCCTTGTTTGGACGAAGGAAAGGCGGGGTGGGAGTTGGCAGAATTACAGGTCTGCGCTCTGCCTGTAGCCGGCTCCCCCTCACCTGGATGCCCCCCCTTGTTTATGTAACGTAAGGAGGCGATTCAGAGGATGGCATGGGTGACTTGGGCAGGGGTCTCTGTTATCCCTTCACTGGCTCCTCTTGAGAAAGGGCACCATGGGCTCAGGATGTGCCCTGCCAGGGTCGCTCTTGCTCCCAGCTCACTATCTGGTCCTTTGCTCCCAGATCCCACCTGTCCTGCTTTTGCCACTTGCCTCTGGTAACCAGGCCCTGACTGGAGTCACAGGCTCCATAGTGGGAAGTTTGCCCCTGGCTGCCTCAGCTCCAGTCACACATCCATTTTCTGTCTGGGTTGGCCGCCCCCGGCCACCTTTAAACATTGTCCATCTTCGTGTGGTTCCTGCTGGTTCCAAGACCGTTATGGGGTCATTTGCCTCGTCACCTCCTTGGTGACAATGAGTACATGGACAGCCTGGCAGATGCCACTAGGCCGGGCCGGATGCATCCCAGGGGAGGGACAGAAACAAGAGTATTTATTTAAGCTCAGGGTCAGGTTTGAAATCAGCAGGTCACTGCATCGGGTGAAAGCAAGACAGAGGAGAGTTTCTTTCTCAGTAGGGGTTGGCTAACCACACACTCTTCCTTCCCACTGGAAAAATGGTTCGAGCTTGTCTTCTGCTGGGGTGTGGAGGTCCCTTGACAGGAGGTGAGCTGTCATGTGACTAACATGGACTCTCATCACCGGAGCCCGGAGGCCCTCCAGACCCAGGTATGGACACTGTTTCGACATCCACAGTGATCAAGGAGACGTGAACGAGGCCTGACGCCTCCTGGCTGGCTCATGACTCCTGCAGGACCATCTGGGGTTTGCCCGTTTAGGATGGGAGCGGGGGACCAGGGACAGGATGGAGAAAAGGTACTATTGTCCCTGGCCTTTGCCAGAGTACCCGGCCCTGAGACTGTGGTTTCCATAGTTACATAAACTAAACAGAGGGGTGATCAGATACAACAAGGGGACACGGCAGGACTTCTGGTTTCAGATGACCATGATTGGGCTCCGTCCTCTCTGGCCCCTTGAGGTCGCAGTCATGGAAAGGCCGATCAAGTCACCAATGGCATGTCAAAGAAAGGAGAAGGGAGGAGGCTGAGTCCCTGCACGGGGCTGCTCCTGTCACCCATTATCGAAGCAGGGGTTGTAATGAGCTTCAGTTGGCGACACAGAGTCCCGCAGCACACCTTTCTGTGCCAACCAGCCGGGCGCACACAGCTTTCTTTAAGCCTGTTTCCCCTTACTGCAGACCAGTCTCCCAAGCACACACTCAGCCGAAGGGGAAGGCAAGAGGCCCTTGGGCTGGGGACTCAGCCGCTCCTTTGAAAGCAGTGTGGGCCACAGACAACCCATGGTCCCTGGCTGTGGGCCTTCTCCTCCAGACACATTTTACCACCTCTTCTCCCGAGCATGGAGTGCCTGGGGAGGCTGCGGTTCACACCGAAGTGATGAGGAAATCGTCACTTGTGCTTAATTCCCAGCTACGTAGACAAACGACGATAAATATTTATGACGAGAAATTTCATTATTTAAAAATTCCCTTCTAAATTTCCAGCGAGCCCACTGAAGAATGCCTGCCGAACAGGTTGCAAATTAAGAACAATTATTTTTCTCTTCTGCATTTAAATATAACTTACAGCTGAAGTCATTTAAAGGGGCTAACATCAACCTTAATTAAATATTAAAGTGTGCCTGTACCTGCTGCTATTGCTGCCCCTTCGAATAAGATATAACCTATTTTTGACAAGTTTTCATCTTTCTCTGTGGAAGACACTACATGAAACCAAATAAGCGGCAAAGAGGAGTGTAATGAATAATCTATTTCATATTCCAGCGGTACCCAGGGCTCGGAGTGGAGAAGATTCAGTCAGATGATGGCAAGAGGCTGCTGGGTACCGCATGACACAGCTAATGTTTAAATAATAATAATAGAAAAAAGCGATAAACAAATCATTAGCCCTTAACAGTTGTTTAATGCAATTTGTTAATGAACGTAATGGCGGGGACCGATAATGAAAGACAATAAAACCGTCTAAACAGGCGCCAAGTCGCTGGCCATGCGCAATTATTTCCTTGTCAAGTTTTTATGATTTAATGAGCCCCTCTGGGACTGACGGCTGTCAGTCAGTCGTGACTTTTTGACACCATTACAACTTCAAATACAGCAGCAGGCAGGCTGTTTTCCTCGGATTTGAAATACTGAAATGATCTGACAGTTTTAAAGAAAAGATGTGCAGAGAGAGAGAGAGAGAGAGAGAGAGAGAGAGAAAGGCAGTGCTTGCCTCTTCCTTTCTTTCCCTCCTCCCTTCTTCCACGAGTTGATAATCTCTGGATGCTGTTTGGTAATGAAAACCCAATCACTGAGGTCATTATCTGATGAGGTTTTTGGAGCAGGCAGGCTTCCCCCCTCTTTATTTCTTTACTTAATGATAACCCTCAACGGGCATGCCCCGCATGGGACGGCCAGAGCCGCACAATTTTGTTCGCCATTAATTTCAGTCTTTGAAGCTCAGGGCTCAGAAGCAGTAGCAAAGCAAACCCCCCACCAAGCTGGTTCCAAAATAAGACAATCCAGCCTGCCTGAAACAGAATAGCAAATGGCCTCCCAGCCCAGGCCTGGCCACTGACGTCAGGCCCAGTGCATCTGCAGGCATCCGCCTTCAACACGGAACATTTAAAACTCTTTACAACTTAAGAGACTTTAATTAAATTGCTTTTGATTCTGGAGCGAGGTTGCATCCGCTTTATTTATACTGTCCCAGAAACTGTTTAGTCTGCATGAATTTTATATGGCGAGGGCTTCCTCCTCCTCTTCCTCCGTGCTGTCAGCCATCCTCCCCTACCTCCCACACACTCGGAAACAAAGGCTCCCAACTTCAGAAATATTCAACAACTGAAGTCTACAGAATAGGAACCTAGAACCTTCCACACACAGGCACCTGTTCCATGTTCACACACTCTTCCTGGCCTGGAGGGGGAGGGAGGGAGGGGAGTACAGCCCCAGCCCCAATTCTTCCCATGGCGCCAGGAGGACAGAGCTGGTCAGGATGTGATGGAGCTGCTGGGTCCAAGGTTGTATGTTCACAGGTTTCCACTCCCAAATCACTGGCAGCAGCAAAAGGGAACTTGGCAGAGAAAGCCAGTGAGAGGTGAACAGCAAATGCCTGCTTCTCGGGTCTTCTGCTTCTGCACGAACAAGGCAGGCTTCAGTGAAATGCTTCGGGGCCAGCAAGTGCCCGTGCTCGGCTCCACCCTGCTTGTTAGGTGGCCTTGGGAAGAAGGGGACTGGAAGGTGGGGGCAGGTGGGAAAGACAGCTTAGAACTCGGAATACCCTTAACTGAGGAACCCCATTTCTGGAGGCCACCAGAGCCATCGGTCTACTTCACCAGCATCAGCAGAGACTGGTGGGTTGTCTCCGTGCTTTTAATGGGTTCTTTCTTACATTTAGGCTGCCCAGAATTCAGTGATCAGAATCAAAGTTTCTTGATTCTGAGCTGGTCCCTTTAGCTGGCAGAAGAGTCAGCACAGCTTCCGGCCCTTCTCCACGGCTGTACCACTTTGGTCGCCCAAAATCCCACCCTTCCGACACAGACACTACACCTTTATTTACACAATAATAAATGATGTATCTGAACACATACAGGCCCCAGCCTGTTTACACAAGCACAATTTCTCTGGTGGATTTTGTATTTCCTGTCTACTCTATAATGGTTCTCTTTGGAGTATGAGTGTGTGTGTGTGTGTGTGTGTGTGTGTGTGTGTGTGGTGGGAGATCAAATATAGTATGATCTTGCTCCATGAGTATAGGTGGTTAGCATCTTTTATGAAAAGACTTGCTTTTCAAAAATTCAAAGCTTCCAATTATATTAAAAACAATAGTACAGACCTGTAAATGCCTATGAAGTCTTAAGAAAAACACATTTTGCTCATGACTGGAGGGAAAACGACCTCAGCTTGGGCAACATTTAGGCCTGATCACAAATGGACTCACAATTCCCATTACCTCAGGCAGAAAGAGAGGGAAGAAAGTCACGGAGTGTGACAGAGGTCTGAATGTAGAGAGAACCCAGGAGGGCTTTGCTGATGGTCGTTGGGAAAACCCGAGCAGTTCGACACTGCGGGAGGAGGTGAGGGGACACTTCCCACCAAGGTCTGCCTAGTGGACTGTCCTACAGCGCTCTCCCATTTCATCACCACAGGCTAAATGCCCACAGCGGAGGAGTCCTGCTCACGCTCTCTGAAATCCTCATGCTGGATGGGAGGTGGACAGAACCTTCTCAGACCATCTGCATGAACGAGGGAGGATGGCCGCTGACTGAGCACATATTAAAGCAGAGAAGATACAGAAATGCTTACACAGGCAGGGAAGAGGAGGTCACAATTAAATACTGTGCCAGTTCTCACATTGCCGGCAGAGTCTGGAAACTATGGCATTTGGGGAAGGTGAGTAAATATTCTTCCTTGTGAATACACACACACACACACACACACACACACACACACGTATACGCACACACACATACTAAAAAGCTACGGAAAGTGCTAAGTCAATTTCTTGTGCAACTGACAGTGAATCTTCTTCTTTGCAATAAAGTTGTCTGGGCAAGATGGCTGTGCGCACTATGCCAGGAAGGATGGGGCTGACCTCTGGAACTGATCACGGGCGCTGGCCTCTGATTTTTCTGGCATGTTATCCATGGACATCACAGAAACCTTTCTGGTAAAGAGAGGTACGTGACACAAAGAGGCTTCTGTGCCTGAGTCATCATGTCCTCTCTCCAGCCATGACCCCAGGCATGTCCACAAGGCAAGGAAGAATGTCACCAAAGCTATTTTGGACAGCAGATGAAGTTACCTAAAGGCAAATAAGTATTCACCTTTACCTATTAAAAAACCCGACAAATCTGGGCAAAGACCAACCTCAGAAAGGAAATCAACCCACATGCAGATGGGGACAGAAACATCTTTACACTCTCTGTGCTCCAGCTCAACAGTGGCAAGGGAGGGACAGAGGGTCACCCGGGGCCTGTCAACACAACAGAATGATTCATGTGACCGTTTTGTCTTAATTACTCCGAACAAGACAAGATCACTGTTTATCAAGGGAGAGCAGATGCATCAGTGCCCTTTGACAAAGAAAGTGATGGCGGTCAGGATGGTGATGACCACGATGATCCCCAAGATGACGAGCAGGATGCGGTTCTGGATGATTCTGTGGGAAAGAGAGAAGAAAAATGCACACGGATAAATGAACAGCATTTTGACAAATACTGCCCAAGCCAAGCTGGCTGAAGAACTACAGCCTGGCAGGTACACACACACACACACACACACACACACACACACACACACACAGAGCTTCCAGGTCTATGAACAACTTCCACATAGAATGCTTGCCCAAAGTGAAGGGGAACCAAGGGCTTTCCAACATTTGGGCATCACGTAGCCTCTTTAAGTGATCAAGGGCCCTATGCGAGCATCTCTTCCTAATTTAGCATGTCAGACAAACCTCACTTTTTTTCCTCCAGTGTTTCCCGTGAAACGAAAAGACTCCAAAGAAATATATGTCAGTGAGGTACTTACCTGAACAAAAATACCTCAGGAAAAGTGAGAGACTTAGCAGGGAGAGGAGAGGATTAAGAAGCAAGTGTCAAACTTGCAGCTTAGGTTGTGAAGCCGTCACCTGTCAGTGTGGCTCATGGCTTCGTCAGGCTAGGAGGAAACGTTACATATGCTCCCTGGAGTCAAAGGATGGAAATGAGAGTAACGGAAAGTCCTCTAGGTGCCTGGCAAGTGGCTGTGGGTGGGCCCTCTGGGGGATGCTGGTCCCTTGGTCGAGCCCAGCTCTGCCGATGCTGACCTCAGAAAGACAAGCAGAGGAGACGCGTGCTCCGGATGCCTGCAGCGCGCTTCCGCTGAAGTGATTTCATAATTTGTTACCTCATTCTGAGAAAAGAGGTCGCACACCACAATGCTTTGTTGAACCGTTCAAAGGGAACCTGGGTCACACAGCCTCGCCCACGCTCGCTGCTCTCACAGAGCGCACCGAAATAGAAACTCAGAGAGGCTGGCCGTCTAGCTGGCTGCCCACCCGGCTTCCAGCCTGCAGCAATTCCACCCCACCTGCTCAGAGGCCCATGCGGAGTCCTGTCCTCACATGCACACGGGGCCCCTGGACAGGGCCTTCCCCGGGGAGGGGCGTGTGAGGATGAGTCAGGCCTCCACTGAGCAGGGTCCCTGCGACTGGGATGGAGGATGACTTCAGGTTGCGGTTTGGGTGGCATACTCCTCACCCACCCTTCCCTCTTCACAGATGGGTGGGCACCATCCCATTAGAGTGACTCCCCTGTGTCCCCTAACAGGATAGCCCCCTGTCTTCCTGACAGGTTACAAAATGACGGCCATTTGCTGACACGTCTTCCGCAAAGCTGCTTTAGTGTCCACGTCCACTGTTCTCGCGGGAGATGAATGGTGTGCCCTGTCCTCATTCATCACACGAGGCTCGGGGAAGATCCATCTTGTTTATTTCTTCTTGTCCCACCAGAAAGCCTGTACCCCACATTAATTCTTCTGTGATGACAGCTAATTCAGACTCAACAGGCCCTATTTACCCAGGAGGCAGGACGGAGTCTCTGTCCCACCCCACAAGCAAACAAGAAGGACGCACAGCTTTCTAAAGTGCGGCTAATTAGAAACACGGACTGGTACTACTTAGGCTTCATTTAAAACTCAGTTGGTTTTTCTCCTTTTCCCTGGAAGGGAGGAGGCAGGTCCTCAGAATGGCCCCCACAGCTCTGTTTGCTGAAGTCACTGTTCAGATCTCTAGTTACCACGGTCACCCACGTCAGATTTACAAAGGAAATCGGCAAAACTGAATCTCGGCAGTAACACACATTCAAAGCATGAAAACATAGCCAATTCTGCTGTGGGTAACCTGTGGTAATGCATCTCTTGTACAGCGTGGGCTGGGTGGCAGTGCGTCTCTTGTACAGCTTGGGTGACAGCTGTCTGTCTCTGTGGGATGAGAGCCCCAAGCATCCAAGATGGACACAGAGGAAGTGTCCCTATGGGGTTACTGGTTTTATCTGGAAAATGTTAACAAAATAAACCACAGGCATCTCCAAGTCTTAGCTGTTCTTAACTAGGCTTTCCCTGTGCCCACGGGTGTCCCTGACACCAGCTCTCCACTGCTCTGGTGAGTCTGCCTTGTGACCTATGCCCACGGGTGTCCCTGACACCAGCTGTCCGCTGCTCTGGTGCGTCTGCCTGTACAGAGTATGTAGAATTCACCTCTAGAGCTTGTGGCTAGAGCTTGGGAGCAGGACAGAGAACTAACTCTCTCAGGAATGTAATGACAGATTGTGGCCCTTGGGGACTGTAATCATCCCCTTCTAAGGAGGATGTAGGAGATATCTGGGCAAATTCAGCTGACAGGAAAATGTCAGGGTAGGAAAGGATGAAGGTGAAGGTTGAAGCGGGCCCCTAAAGATGGAGCTATCACAGGGCCCTCTCAGACAGCTGGAGGAAGGACTGGTCATCCAGGCTCATGGGTGAGCACTGGTGGAAGACACCGGTGCTTCTACAGAAAGGGCTGCCAGACATTTGAGACAAAGAGAGCAGAGGGTAGAGGGCCGCGTGTCAGCCCGACAGGCAGGGCCATCAACTCAGCTTCAGGCTGCAAAGGACTCGGGCAAATATGGTTTTCTAGGAAGAGAAAATGATGCACCTGAGTGCACAGGACTGAGCCGGCAGGGAGACGGGGAGAGGCTGGCAGTGGCAGACTCTAGCTATGAAGAACCCTGGAGAAGAGTTCCTGGCCGTTGCTGCTGGGCAATCCCTATTGCTCTGGCCAGCGGAGCTAGGTGCAGGGTTGTGGAGCTGGGAGGAGTCAGAAAAGTCAACGAGGTCAAGGAGCGCTGCTAGCTAGCAAGCCAGGAAAGAAGTTTGGGGGCAGCCCCAATAACTTGCTCTTAACTCTGGGTAAGGGGCCTTGATGTTCCAGCAGGCCAGGAGCAAGCAGTCTTAATCTCCCTTTTGAAAATGCAAAGTGTGTTTACCCAGTAAATAATTTAAGAAAGAGTATACACTTGAAAGACGCCTACTGAAGCAGCCAGGCTAAATCGCCTCTGGGCAGAAACCCGGATTTGCATGCTGCATTCACCGAGTGAGCAGACTGTGGCTTTAAAAGAATGCAGAGGCAAATTAAAAGGAATGTGGGCTCGAAACATCAAAAATTCTCCAAGTTTACATTATGAATCACAGTGCTGTTGATATAAGATGAATTAACCATTTACTTTGAGGTTAAACTCACACAGTATTATTGAAAATGCTGATCCCTGTGTGGAACCCAGGGAGCGGTTAATCTTCCATTGCCAGTCTCCTCCCCTTCTGGAAAAGGCTCTGGTGTGTGGCATGCAGAATCATAGAAGGCTGGTGCAAGTGAAGGAGGCAGGCAGCCACCTGATCAGAGTGAGGGGGCGTAGAGACTGCACTGTAGCTGGCTCTCCCCATGGCTCTTCTTTAGATGCTTGCGTCCTCCTCTGCATCCAGCACCTGTCACCCTGACCTGGTCCTTGGTGCTGTGTATTAGCATGGGATTTGCTTTGGCCACTGGAATTCATGAAAAAAAAAAAAAAAGGCAGCAAGCTGTTGCTCCCACGAAAAAGAAACTGACTTTCAGCATTCCATCCTCTAGCGGGATGGACTCCTGTCTCACTGTTTTGATGGACAGCCAGAGTATTCCAGAGATGGCAGTGACAGGACATAGGACCTGCACCCCAGGGCTATCATCCAGAGGATCACTGCCCGTGGCCTCTCCTGGATTCTAAGGTGATGAGGTCTGGGGATTGCCTGTTACTTCAGCATAACTACTGCCTTCTCAGTCAAGGAAGGGGCCGCCCAAGCACACTAAAGTTTGGAGCGCATACATCCTGGAAGTCAGGGTTGGACGACAGCTCATAATTCCTCCCTTGAAGATTAACTTTGGTCTCTTTATCTTGAAAAGTTGTTTTTTTTTAAAAAATAAAGTTTAAATAAATAGAATTTAAAATTAATTTCTCTCTCTCTCTCTCTCTCTCTCTCTCTCTCTCTCTCTCTCTCTGTCCATGTGGAGGTTAGAGGACAACATAGAGGAGAGGGTTCTTTCCTTCCAGACCTCAGCTCAGCAGGTCTGGCAGCGCTGTCACCCGCTCAGTCCTCTTGCCAGTTTAGAGCCGGACTCTTTCTGCGTCCAATTGACCAGAAGCTTCTCACTGAAAACCAGGAGCTTCTTCAGTTGGGCCAAGGCTGCTGAGAGCTCCTGGGCAACGGTGTCCTTATGTGCTCTCCTCCGCAAACTGCTTAGGCCACTCTGCATCCCGAGAGTCACAGGTAAGGACTGCAGCCACGCCTCATGCCATCCTTGGCTCCACAGGTAGAGCCAGCCCAGCAGAGGGAATCTCCGCCATTGCTGTGAAGACTAGTCACCCAGACAGCTTAGGATGCTGATGTCAGGCCTCGATCTGTGGCAGCCATTTTATTTTCATGAGGAAGTCAGCTGAAGAAACAAGCTGGCCCATGAAAGGGAGACAACCAGGACCCCACCCTGAAGGTAAGATAAACTTCTATAGCAAGCCACCCTTCCTTTGAACTTTGAGTAATATGAAAAAATAAATTAACTTCATTTTTCAAGATTGTTTGATTTGGGTCTTCTATTATTCGTAACCAAAAGGCACATTAGGTTGAGTCACTGCTCCACACCAAGTCTTTGATCCGGGGCACCTTCTAATAAGGGCTTCCGGCCCGTGCAGTCTCCAGCTTGGATTTCCCTGTGCTTTGCTTCCCACATCGCTAGCCACACAGGCATCTGCCTTTCTGTCTCTGTGAAGTTTTCTCTGGTAAAAAGTGGCCCTTCCGCAGCTTGAATCTCTTTCATCTTCTGTATCCCTCTGACACAGAGCTTGGCAGAGATGTTTGGGGGGGGGGGGGGGGGAGCTTGAGCAGGGTGTGGCAATACAGGCGCACAAAGTTCTAGCTACTTGTGAAGCGGGGTGTGTGTGTGTGTGTGTGTGTGTGTGTGTGTGTCATGTGAGCCTAGGAGACTGAGAATTGAGGCCATCCGGGAGACGTACTGTGACCCCTAAGGGTTTCTTGCACACAAGCACAATGTAAGGATCAGCTACTGGCCACTGTCAGGTAGGGATGCCCGCAGTGCCTCACCTGCTGGGGTGCATGGGGCTTGGCACACCAACTACCATCCCTTGGAGCTGCCTTGGGTGGGCTTCATCTTGGCTCCAGAGGTGGAACACGACCCAGGCAAACCTTACCAACTATAACTCTGCATTTCTTGCACAAACATGTGTTCGAAAACTGGTCTGACACCCAAACCACGCTGCTGTGGGACAACGGTCTTTTATCCTATCACTTGTATTATTTTTAATAAAATGCTGATTGACCAGTTAGCCAGGCAGGAAGTATAGGCAGGGCGACAGTGACCAGGCAGGAAGTAGAAGCGTGGCAATGAGAATTATGGGAAGAGGAAAGTTTTAGTCTGTAGTCATTACCCAGAGAGGAAGCCAGACACAGAACAAGCAGGGTGTGACTGCCTCACTGAAAAAGGTACCAAGCCACATGGCTAACACAGACTAAAATTATGAGCTAATATAAGTTATAAGAATTAATAAAAAGCCTGAGCTAATAGGCCAATAAATTTGTAATTTATGTAGGCCTCTGTGTATTTCTTTGGGGCTAAATGGCTGTGGGACAGGGTGGGACAGAAACCTTAGTCAACACCACATAGTCTGCTGGGGATTCCCCTAGAGAACCAAGAGAGAAGCACAGTCCCCCTTTACTGGGTTTGATTGCAGGGCCAATGGTAGCCTGGGGCTACTGAAGACGATTCCAATCATGCTTCTAGAGAGAAGCATGTCACCTGCCAGTGGACAAAGAAAAAGAGATGAAATGCTAAAGACATCATGCCAACCCCTGGATCTGAGAGCCTGACACCTGAAGGGTCACATTTAAGCATCTCAGTTATAGACCAGCAATTCCCTTTTGATGTGGGCAACTTTAGTTGGGAATTACGGCTTTCAACCATAACCATACGGACTCTACTGAATGGTATCCCCCCCATCCCCAAAGCCATTCCACCTGGAAGCTCACAAGGTCACCTCATTTGGAAGAAGGATCTTCAATAAGAATTTTGAAAAGAAATAATCTGGTTTCAAGGCATTCATGTGTCCTTGAATCAATGGAGTGCACAGGCAGACATGAGCAATAAAGCCATGGAGGCACAGACAGAAACTGGAGCTATGCTACCACAAGCAAGAAATGCCTGCCACACCAGAAACTAGGAAAGGCACAGAAGGCTGTATTCTTTGAAGAGAGCATGGTCCAGGTAACTTCTTGGCTTCAGACTTGAAGGCTCTGAAACTATTCAAGAAACCATTTCTGGTGCTTGAAGTCACTTAGTTTAAGGCCTGTTGCTTTGGCAGCCCTGGAAATTATGAAGCCAGCACATGAACCCATGACCTTGTTTTTGACATCATGATGGTTTCCCATGGCACCATTCCTTCCCTGCACCCTACAGTGGATTTATCTCAGATCCTTCCCTAAAGGACAGGCAGTGCTGAGAGAATTCTCTGGAAGCTTTACGCGCAGCCTGAGCACTTAGGGACTCAAGACTAAGCATTCTTCCTCTCTGATCTAGAACCCACTTCTTCCGGCCCAGTACTAGTCTAGAATGCCCGACACAGCTCAGGAGGGCCAGCCTTTCCAGCCATCACCAGCAGTTAAGAGCTCACATGTGCTGACATCAATTTTGACATAGTCTATGATCGAAGAGCCCCGAGGAGGGACAGGTTTTTATAGCTGGAGACACAAATGAGTTCCCCAGAAAGGAATCCAGGGAGCCAACTGGGCTCAGACTCCATTCCCAAATTCTACGAAGCTTATTGGGAAGCTGCAGGCTTGTTCTGCAGAGGGCCAGACAGTAACCATAATAATTTGATGAAACTGCCCCGGTATAACATTCCTCAGACCTGCTAGAAATCTTTATGTTGTAGCTCTGAAGGTCATAAACCCAGAGTCTGGGTGCTGTCAGCGCTGGCTCCTGAGCCTCCGGGGAGACTGTTCTGAGTACACTCCTCTCTTCTGGTGGCTTGTTATCAATCTTTGAGGGTCCTTGGTTAATAGCTACATCCTCTGCTCCCCACACCGCTCCTTGTGTGGTTTTCTTTGTATGTGCAGACTATAGATAAATTTCAATTTTTTATAACACAGCTACATTGGATTAGGGGAACAACCCTGTTCTTGCATGCCCTCAGCAGATGTCACGAGGAAGAGTCAAGGAAGGTCACTGGGGTACTAGAAGTTCGAAGTTCCACATATGAACTTAGATGCTCTCAGCCGTGCAAATAATAGTCTCTGTCACAATTACTCAACTTTGCTCTTGCAGAGAGTAGTCATGACATAAATGAAAATGGTCTGCATTACAATAGAATTTTAGGAATATACGAGTTTGAATTCCATATGATCTTCCAGTAACAAAAATTATTTGTTTTGAACTTTTTCAATCACATAAGAGTGTAAAACCATATCAGTCTGTGGGACAGAGAATGGGCAGTGTGCTGTGCCCCATTGCTTTGCTTTGCCCACCCCAAGCCGCAAAGGACAAGCTACTGAGACACGCCCCCTCTCACTAGAGAACACAGCCATTCCTGGATGTCACAGAAGCCACACTGAGAGCTGTGGCAAGTGTGACCAAGTACTTGTGAAGAAGACAGGGAACCAGAGTTCCTACCGCACGTGAGCTTTGGGCACTAGGATGAGCGATCGGTGACACAGGCTAACAACAAAGGCAGTAATTAGTCAAGCCAGGGCTAGGGCAATCTGCCATGTGCCCATAATCCTGGCTTTGCCTGGAGTGACCTGAAGCAAGTTACTCCGTGACACTTGACTTTGTTTCTTCCCAAACAATGCCAATTGACTCCTCAGCCATCGGGGATGAAGGTTTTTAAAGCACTGAGGGGTAAAGCCTTTTAATGCATGAGCAGTTGGCAAACAGTTCTCTAAAAGGCGGTGCCATTTCGGGGCAAACGAAAGGTTCCAGTTGCCAGAGACCGGAAAGCTGCCTGGGAAACTTCCAGGGGCTGGTGGGGAAGCAGGGACAGGTGAGGAGTGTGCGCCTGCTCGGCTCACCAGGCTGCTGTTCCCACAGGCTGCTGTCTAGTGGGGCCTCATGTTGTCAGTCTCCCCAGCAGGGCTGAGCCTTGTCGCCAAGGTGGGAGCATCAACATCAAAAGGGAAGGGAGGATGTCCCATTGGCTGGCTTGGAGATCCCTCCCCAGCCCGGGAAGGCAGCCAACGAGTACCTGTCAGACACACTGATAAGTCCAAGGGGTTTTGATCAGTGATGTGTAGCTACATCAAGCTCTGCATTGCCAAATGTGTACATCAGACCGCAGCCTGGGTGCCACGGCCACTGCTATTCTTAAATATGGACTTGGTGACAGCAGGAGGCCGGGAGAGCAGCTTTGCTGGCTACCAGTTCCACATAGGATCAAGGCAGCTTGCTCCCATCAAAGGATTTGGAAGGGGCTCGAAGAGAATTAAATAACGACGCTCCAGAAAGGCAAGGTGTGTGCAGCCCCTTCCAGGCTTGCAGATTGTTGGAGTTGGCAAAGGGCTTTAGGTCTAGGCCTAGATACTTCACGTTGAGGAGAGAACAGTGGAGCCCTGAGAGGTTGGTGGACGTGTCCAAGGTAAACTCCTCAGAGGCCAGGGACCAGTCTTGTGTAATGGGGACACTCCTCCTCTACAGACAATCCTACGTGTTAGTCACTTATAGAGGAGTTAACCTGGGCTTTCAGCTCCAGGGGGTTGGAGTCTACAGAGGCAGAGCAGAAGCAGAGGTGTGGTGGCTGGAACCTCAGCTAGGAGCTTGCATTGTGAACCACGAGCAAGCAGCAGAGACAGTGGGCAGGGGTGGTAAAAGGTTCCTGGAACCTCTAAGTCCCAGTAATGTCCTTCCTCCAGCAGGGCTACACACATCCTAGATCTCCCAAACAGTGCCCCCAACTGAGAACCAAGGGTTCAATTGCCAGAGCCTATGGGGATGTTCTCATTCAAACCCCACAGATGGCAAACTGAATCTTGTCCACAGTCCCCACCTCCACATAATAGGAAGAATGCCATGGGGTACCTGGTCTCACACTCCAGGCTGAGGCTGTGAGAGAAAAGCAGAGGAACACGGACAGTATCTTTTTCATGAAACACAGACTGCTCAGTTTAGAAGACATCCTGTCTCTGAGACAGATCCTCCATGCAGACCAGGCTGGTCTTGAACTCACAGAGCTTTGCCTGCCTCTATCCCCCAAGTGCTGGAATTAAAGGTGTGCGCCATCACACCAGGCGGTCTTATGCTCTTTCTCAGTCTGCTCTCCCCTTAGTTCTTTAAAGGATGAGGCCTGAGGTCTGTCTTCCCAGTTTCTGCTAAAGTATTCTTACATGACAAGCTGGCAGCAAGAAGTGTTCCAGAGTTTGGAATATTTATACAGCTCTTACCAGTTGAATATCTTTAATGTGAAAATCTGAAATGTTGTGGAATCTGAACCTATCTGAGTATTGACATTTAAGTTTCAGATAGATGATTTTGGATCATGGACTCTTAGCCTATAATACATACAGTATGACCATTAACCAAAGCCAACCAGTTCTTTCCTCAGTGTCTAACGTAAATACACGGTAAATTAAGATGCTATCCTGATTTTACGCCATAGTGTGTTCTTTTTTTTATTTTTTCACTCAGCAGCACACTGGTGTGTCCTCTGAGCTTCGTAAGGAAGGTCACTCATCTCTTCCAGTTCTGAACACCCGAGGGATGAGCATGGGGATGACAGCTGTCCTCTGAGGCAGCTCTCTAGTGTCTTCTCACAAGGGTGAATGTTAAAATTACTTCTGCCTAGCTTTATAGGTGAGCAGCTGTGGCACAGAAAGGCTTCAGGTCTGCTGGAGATGCAACTCAGCATGAGTGCTGAAACTGGGGGAAGAAGAAGCCAGTTGGGGAACAGGCTGTCCTCACTGTGTCATGGGAAAGGATGGTGGGGCTGGGGAAATCTTCAGGGGGTGTCCTCAAAGAGGCCTCTTCTGATTTGGGATGCATTCATGATGTCATTTCATTTTCCCAGTGACTCGCATTTATTAGCTACCCCCCACTCTGGATGGCTCAGGACCACCAAGGGAGAAGGTGACACCCACTCTTGGGGTGACCCTGGTCCTCCACACCCACAGGTTTGGTGCTTCTCAGCCTTCCAGATCCTGCTGAGTACCCTGCAAGGGAGTGCCTGAGGGGTGTCCCACCCACACTTGGTCCCTGAGAAGCAACCCCTCAGCTCCTGTTATGACAGCCCTAGGCTCAGACTCCAGAGAAGTCAAGACCACATCTGTTTGTAGAGTGGGCATTGCTCTTACCTTGGGAGCCACATTACCTAATCTACAAAATGTCACATTTTAAATATTGGTAACTAAGTCAACACTTTCTTGAACTGAGTGGCCAAGCAGAGCACCCCTGCAGGGCATACAGACACACGGTGCGCCTTCTGTGAGACTCCTAATGATGACTGAGAACAAACTGAGAGAAGGTGGGAGGCTGTGCAGCAGCCCCGGCTTCCCCTCTAGGAGCCCGGAGGCCCAGCCCTCCTGACCCTGGGGCTCTCAGAAGCCAGAGGCCAACCTGTGTATGAGCATCAGTAACCCGGTCAAGGACTGAAAGTAGCCAAACTTAGCCCATAAGCAGTTTTTAACTGCATGCCAGAGGCCGGGGAGAGGTCTCTAGTATTCACAAACCAGCCTGTGTAGCCTTTGCAGGCACTCACAAGGTCAGGAGAGGCACAGGCCGAGGTCAGGCCCAGATGGTACATCAGCAGCCCCTTTGACCTTCACATGGTCTTGGCTTGGAGAAAGCCAGCTGGTGATTTCCAACAGCAGGCTGTTCACCTTCTATGAAATGTGGTAAAAGGGGTCTCTACTGACGCTGAGGGGCAAAGAAAGTTTGCAAGATTGCCTCTATCCGTGTCTGTCGAGAAATCCGTGTCCCTGTTTCTCTATCTCTAAGGTAACAAAGAGACCCAGGCTTCTCTGAGGACACACCTGGAGAGAGCGAGCTGACAGGAGCTGCTTCTGCACACTCTGCGGCCCCAAGTCTGCTGCATTAAAGTAGAACCAGGGATCAATTCTAAGGACATTTGTGGGACTGAGTTAAAGCATCCTGCTAGGTGCAAATGCCAACTCTCTGGTGTTCTTTGGGGACTCTTCCCTCCAGCGCCCTAGTTTTCATCTTCACAATGGAGGGTGAACTCTGCACCCCACTGGCTACTAGATGTCAAGCTGGGCTCTAATGAACGCTGGCAGACCCGTCCAAGGTCTGCTGACAGAAAGGACTAACCGAGAAGCCTGAGGACCGGGGTGTGGGGTGGGGAGGGGCGAGGGACCATCTAGAGTCTCCTTAGGAGCAGTCAAGCCCGTTCTGGATATTCACACCAGGTCGCACACATGCTCTCGTTCGGCTCGGTCCACAGAGGAGCCAAGAGCAGAAGAAGCTACCAGTGGGACTCACTGTATCCCCTCTAAGGACACTCGAGGACGCCATTTATTACCCAACTCAGCATGTGTCCTATGGAGAAAGATCTGAGTTTTATCTTACAGATATTGATTCAAGGAGCTGAATCCATCTCCCTTTGAGTTAGCTGCCTGGGGATAGGTTTGTGGTCCATACTCACACATGCACAGTGTAGGTACTGGCCTCAGTCCTGGCTTCATTTTCTATATCTGTGCTTTCATTATGTTATACACACACACACACACACACACACACACACACACACACGAATATATAGCTATTTGCCTAAATACACCCCCCATATATATATATATTTATTTAAATATATATATATTTGGCAAATAGTTATATAGTCTTTTAGGGCCCAGATACTATAAAGATAACAAATGGAATTCCCATCATTGTAGGCTGTCTGCTCTAATGCAGCAGGTCTCAGTTTCTCTCATATACTCAACAGTTCTGCACCATGGGTTACATGGAAAGCCAGCATTCTCACTCAGCAAGACAGTAAGGCTTCCTACCTTTTTCTCGAAAATTCTTTGGAGTTCAGCATGGGGCAATTTCTAGAATGTACTCAAACCCTGGGACAATTGGGCAGGGGTGCGAGGTCCTGGGTTCATGTCACAGCCAACTGTAGTCGATATGGAGACCCCTTTCTTTGGGGTGTTGACAGCAGTGTGGACCCCGTTAGTGAAAGCTGAAGGCATCCCTAGCCCATGCTGGCTGCAAAGACACTCCCTGAAATGCTGGCACATTGTGCCCCTTCCTTGAACAATCTGAAGTGTATGTCTCTCTGTATAGACACTTCTGCGGACGCTTTAAAACCCGGGAAACAATCAAGCTGAGGCCATCTCTGAGATGCCTCTAAAAGAACCCACTCGGAGACAGATAAAAATAATGAGAGTCTTTCTGTCAGGAAAGATTTAGAAAATATCATGGGCATTATTAAAATTTAATTTTTTCCCCGGCTTTTCGGCTCCCCTTCCCAGTGATAATGAGCAGGATGGCACACCTCCGCCTCGCAAGCTCTTGTTTGGTGCAATCAACTCAGCCTTGCAGTCTGAAGGCATTTCAGACAACAGTTTTGACTGCTACCGGCTTGGTTTGCACCCTGTGCTGTGCTTTGAGTCTGCCCATAAAAACCAGTTCAGGAGATAATTTTCCACAAGGCCGGGGAACTAATAAAAATCAATTCTGCCCATCTGGTTCAGAGAAATCTTAGGTCTAGCTGAGGCAGAACCGCAAAGTGGGAAGGAAAATACAAAAAGATCAATGTATTCACTGATGGTTTAGCTGATCGAGAACGAGCAAATTAGCTGGCGAGAGAAGCCTGGCTGCAGGAACTTTCCTCTCAGTCCCAAAGAGACATCTTTAAGGGTCTGCTGGTGGTGGGCTGTACTCAGAGTAGCCATTTTTCCAAGAAGTTGCCCATGCCTGTCAAGTGACCTATGTCCTGGCAGCAAGGATGACTTTGTAAGAAGTGAGACTGTTTCACTGGAAGTGGTCCCAGGTCACAAGAACAGCAGTGAGCCAAGGTTCCGCCACAGCGCCTGACACCTGCGGGTCTGTGCGCACTGTGCACTGTATTTGGGGACGCCCTTCTTCTGCCCTAAGCACTTCATACGAGTTCATCTAATTGTCATAGCGACACTGATAAAAGCATGCTGTTCTAATCTTTAGAGGTTTGGGGGGCTAGCAAGTCCAACGCCACTCAGACAGTCAGTGGCAGAGTTGCTGGACATCCCAAACCAGATCTGACTGCACAGGCCACACCCTGCTCTCGACTGGGTCACTTTGCATTTATGAATAAAGTTCGGAATAGCGATGTCTGTCCTCCCCCCTCCCCCACTTCGAGGCTTCCGAGGATGTCTGGATGAGAACATACACATAAGAACAGAGAAAGGCAACTGTTGTTACATTTGGTGATAATGAGGATGTGGTATCAGTGCCTTGAGAACCGCTGCAAAGGCCACTTAGGTACTGATGACTGTCCAAAAAAAGTGTGCAAGACCACTACACAAACCAAACAAGTTCATTCTTGATTCCCAGAGCATACAAGGCTTATACCCCAGTCACAGAGCAAACAGTTAAGGTTCCACTTGTTAGCGTGTATTCTAAGACCCCAATTTTAGCAAAAGAAAACACATGCATAAATGTGAAACATTATTTGGAAAGACATACTTGAGATGTGCGATGATTATGTTTAGGTGATAGGAGCATAGAGATTTTACAGTTCATTGCAGTTTGCAATTGCAAAAAAAAAAAAAGTGTTTGCCTAGCATGAAAGAACCCCAGGAATGTCAGTAAACAAACATAGTAAACACATTAAAAAAACAAAAACACTACAAAATAGATTCTCATTGGAGCCGTTGAAATCTAGGAAAATAAAACCTCATTTGAAATATATTTTAGGTCTTAAAAAAATAAGAATGACAATATCAGGTCTTCTCAGTAGAGTTTGGCGGGGTCTCTGCTCAGGCTTTCACCCCACATTCCTTGACTGCAAACAGCAGAAGTCAAGAAGCAAGAGAGAACAGAGAGGACCTGGCAGAAGAACAGTAGTTATGTGGCCATTGTGGAGGGCATGGATGGCCTGGTCACCCGCACGGGGGCCTCAGAAGCAAAGTCTTGCCTCCTGTTGGAGAACAGCCAACAGTTTAGCAGACAAGCTTCACCCTGCTTGTGAACACACGGCTGGGTGCCGATTTTCAGTTGTGCAACCAAGGGAGAGATTTTTCAGTTTCTGATTATCTTGCAGTATCTGGCATTTTGCGAGCTTCATTTTCAGGACTTTTTCACTACACTGGTTCCCCGAGACAAACAAGGGAGATTAAGTGTGGAGTGTTGGAATCATGTCGAATACCCCCGGCACAGAAACATTATAATATGCCCCAGAGATTATTCCAGGGCCAAGGAAGAACATGGCCCAATCTATAGCGCCCGAGAATAGGGAGCAGTCAGCAGCAAGAGCGGGGATTTACTTCATTTGTGAGGCTGTACACAGCCTCAGATGCTAACATACGCTGATAGGAAATGCCAACATTTCAACTTAAATCAAGCCTGCAGCCCATAACACGGACACTTTGCCTTTCAGCCGAAGATCATAAACAGCACAAACCCGGGTCTCTTCTCCTAATTGGGGAGCTTTTCTAATTTGCTTATGATAGCTGCCTCATGTCGAACTAATCTTCCTCCGGTTACCTCCTAACGCTGTCGGAAATAATCTGCTTACCCCTGCTCTGTCTGCAGCACTTTGCGTCAAACTGAACTCCCTTCCTTAACACAGCTGCAGCAGAATGGCAGCCACAGCTCAGCCAGGACCCCTGCATCACTGAGATACTGCGGCATACACTCTAGACGGAAACCAGTCAAGGGAAGGATGCCACACAGGCTCTGGCTAGGTTCAAATGCTGGGATGCTTGCTAGACAGCATGAATTCTCAACTGCAGGCCTTGTATAGTAACCGCTTTGGATGGATAAACCCAGGTTAGCACTATAAGCACTACTGTTAACACCCGGATTCATTTCAGAGACACCTCTGTCTAGATAGAGGCCCCTCCTCCAATTTTAGAGACTCGGAAACATTCCCCAGTTAGCCAAGAGGCTTAATTGGTACCCATGGGCAACACCATCTTAGTAGTAGTCGCTGATGTATTCTGATTCAGTTTTAATGTGTTAGATTTTTGCAGTTTTAGAAAAACAAATGTTACAGTTTTCAGAAAGAGCCAGGAATTCCAATTCTCATAAAATATGCCATGAGAGTTATGTCTCTCTCTCTCTCTCTCTCTCTCTCTCTCTCTCTTTCTCTCTCTCTCTCTCTCCCCCCTCCCCCCGTGTGTGTGCAATATCAACAAACAAAACCAATGATGAGTTGCAAAGTGAGAGGTACCCTGGTACCCAGATGAGAGCCAGGCTTTAGTCCAGAAGGGCTGCAGTGTGTGACTGTGACCTTGGGGATAATACTTCTGTTCCTTGGCCCCCTCATTCCTTATGCGTGAAGATGTTGGGGTTTGCATGGTTCAAAACATGCTAGGGTTTACTGTACGGAGAAGAGCCTTCTTGCTAACAGAGGGGGTTCTTACTCCATTTTGTGGATGTGTTTATTCTAACAAGCAGCCACTGCACCCCACTCCCCCTCCTCTACTGCACCCCTCTCCCCCTCTTCTGCTCCACATTCCATTGGAAGGCTGCTTCCTCACTTTCAGAGGTTACTGAAGGGGAAGAAAGTTATATTGTTTAATCCTACTTTATAAGAGTTTGCTCTTTTATTGGAGAACAGGCTCAGAAGAGTGATCAGTAAGGTTTACGCACCCAAAGCGTATATGGAGGACTTAGGGGGGAAGGAAAAAAGAGACTGCCTTCAAATGCCTCGTGGAAATACAGAAAACAAGCAACGAGATCGTCCGTTGCCAAACACTGTCATAAATTTTTTATTTGGCAGCTAACATTCTCACTAGTTTTCTTGGCAGCAATTGGGACCTTTAGCAAGAAAGGTGCAGAAGAAAAATACCTTGTTTAGAGATGTTTTCAGCACTTTCTGGGATTTTCCGAACTTCTGCCTGCAGCATATTTCTGCAGCTAGAGTCTCCAGTCACCTGATGAGTGGGTGGTGGGGCTTAAACTTTTTCTTTTCTTCATATATATGGAGAAACGAATGAGCGGTACTAACCCCTCTGGCTTTCCAGCAAACACATCTTTCTTGTTTTTCATGGTAGGTATTTTTGATATCCAAGCTCTTAGTCTTCTCTGTCTAGACAAAAATCTGAAAATAATATCAGAATGGACCTTTTGTTGGGCCTGATACTATCTCTTATGTATTCCCAGATGATAGAGGTAAATGAAAGGGAAACAAGCTGATGACGGGGGCTTTTTTTTCTTAAGGAATTCTGCTCAAATCAGGTCCTGTCTGTTACTGTTGGGTGGGTCTCATGGACTGGAAGCTGGAGGGTGCAGATGGGCATAGAACAACAGCAGGGAAACTCTCGATGGTGGAGGAATGGGCCAATGGGCAGCAGGCCATTACTCATGGGGCACTTGAGGAAGTTCTTGAGCTGATGCGTAGGGAGGTTGCCTTGGAAGGCTGGAAAACAAGGACCCCAGATCCATAAGGAGCCAAGGATGAGGTCTTTCCTGTCCTAAAGACTTTCTACAGATCCTGTCTACACAGTGGCAAGAGTCTCTCTAGCAAGGAGACTTTCAGTCATGACTGAAGAGGCAGGTTGGCACACATTCCCTTTACAACAAATAGGAAATGGCCACTTGTGAAGATCATTCCTGCAGATCTCTGGAGGAAGACTGGAGGTGCAAACCCAGCTGGAAATGTAACAGTGCATATTCAGAAGCTCTTGGCAGGACTTTGAGCGAGGACGCCCATCTTGTGCCCTAGCTTGTGCGCTAGCACGATCATTGTCTAGCATGGAGATTCCATGGGTGGATCTGATAAGGAAAAACCCACAGCCAGCAGCAGCAGCATTGCAAGTGGCAAATTCTATGGTGAATAGGGGAATGAACAGGGGGAGCCCACCGTCCTGCTAGCCTGAGGCTGCAGTGTTGTTGCTGTGAGTGACGGACCAACCAAAACCAAGGGAGATGCTAGGGATGAGAGCCTGTGCCAGGGCAGGGAAGGCTCTCCACAGAGCCAGTGACGAGGAAATAGGATGTATGGGGGGCAGCAGAGAGAGGCGGTGAGAAGCCACAGTCACAGCAGGCTGGGGGACTGGCTCTACATTACATGTGTTCCGCAGCCCACATGAAGGTCATTTACCAGACAGGAGGTGCTGAGCGTGACTCCTGCCTAATCACTGCCTAACCACTAACTATGTACACAAAGGAGGTGACCCCTAGGAAGACAGGCTCAAAACTAAAGAAGAGAAACAAGGGCTGGTGAGATGCCTCAGTGGCCACGCTTGCTGCTCTCGCAGAAGACCAGGATGCAGTTCCCAGGACCCACATCGTAACCCACAACCGCTTGCTAGTCCAGCTCCAGGGGGATCCAACACCCTCTCTGGCCTTCTTGGGAATGTGCATACTTGTGTCTAAGTAAGTCACTTAACAGTATAAGAGTCCAGAGAACTATGAAGAGATGTGGTCGAAGCTCCAAAGCTGGAGACAACATGTCTACAACTTGGCACAAGTGAAGAGGAAAAGGCAGGTACCTGGGGCTCACTGGCAGCTGGCCTGGCCAAACTGATGAGCTCCAGGTTCCATGAAAGACCCTGTCTTAAACAAACAGACAAACAAACAAACAAGTTGGAACAACAGAGGCATCCAGTGGCAACTTTTGGCTTCCACACACACACACACTGTGCAGATACAGACTGTAATGTACGGAGCAAAGACTGCAAATTCCAACAAAAACGACAGTTAAGGAAATGATGATCAATTAAAATGGTAACACACACGTTTAAGAAGGAGAGAGTGGAAAAGGAGAAACAAAAGAAATAAGAAAGCCATGAGGCATATAGAGAACAAATAGCAAAATGGCAGCCTTAAACCTAACAACAACAACAAAAATACCACACTAAATGTCACTGGATGAAATGCTCCAAACAGTAGGGGACCGGGGTATGGCTCAGAGTTGGAGTGTTTGCCCAAGGGTAGGACAGCTATCTGCATCACTGTAAAAATAAAGCAACAAATCAGAACCCAACAGAGTGTCTGACGGGAAAAGTTTATCTGGCAAGTGGCCTGTGACTGCCAGGGGTCCCGGCTCCAGGCCGATCCTCTTTTCGGTCTTCATGGGCATTCGTGTGCACACACACCACTGCCATACACACAAATTTAGAAGACAAAGACGAATCTTCGAAAAAAAAAGCACATGGGTTTTGAGGAAAGAAAGAACTCTGGAAACAGGAAACATGTGTGTGTATGTGTGTGTGTGTGTGTATGTGTGTGTGTGAGTGTGTGTGTGTATGTGTGTGTATGTGTGTGTGTGTGAGTGTGTGTGTGTGTATGTGTGTGTGTGCGTGTGTGTGTGCGTGTGCATGTGTGTGTGTGTGTATGTGTGTGTGTGCGTGTGAGTGCATGTCAGGAAGACATGACAACTATGAAGATATATACACCTAACAAACAAGTCTCATCATTTATAAAGCAAAAACTGCCAGATGAAAAGAGAAATAAAGTTCAAAAATTACATTCTTATTCTCAATAACTGACTTAACAGTGCAAAAACCTACTAACAGCGCGACAGGCTGCTCAATCCTCTCAGCTGACTTGAATCAACTGATTTTTGTAGAAGTCACACTAAAAGCAGAGCACAGGGGCACATCCTCAGTACAGACTACTTCTGGGACAGAAAAGACATCTCAAAAAATAAACAAAAAGACAGAAATATATATATTTCTAATCACAACAGAACTAATTTAGAGAGCAATATTATAGAGAAATTAGAAAAATCACCATTCAAGTAATACATTTCTAAAGAATCCATTATTATAAAAATTCATAATGCAAATTAGAAAAATACTTTGAAATGAATGAAAATGAATATTTGTGGGCTGAAACAAGAGTAGAGCTTAGAGGAAAACTTATTGGCTAATTAGCAAGTTTCTAATCAGTAATTTAGACTGTCACTTTAAATTAGAAAAAAAGAAGACTAAGCCAAACAGAAGTAGGGAAAAAAAAAGAGTAAACATTGAAGCAGAAATCAATTAAATGGAAAGCAGAAGGCAACAGAGGGAAAAGATATGTTGACACTCAATGTGGGGTTTTTGAAAATATGAAGAAAATCTATGAAGTGTTGGCTAGAACGGATGGCTGACTTCGGAGTGAGAGGGGCAACTGCGCTGACCTAAACATTGAAATTACTGGGCGACATTCTGAATGACTGCATGAAAAAAATTAGGAAATTTCAGTGAAAAGGACGAACTTCTAAAATATACACATTACCAAAACTTATTCAAGTAACAAAAAATTTGAACAGACTTATAAATAAGCAAATAAATGATATTAGTAATTGAACCTCTTCCCACAGTGAAAAGGCCAGGATAGTGTGGCATGAACACAGAATCCCATTATGCTGTATCTAAAGACCGAAACCCACAGGGTCAGCTAAACTGGTGCACACCTTTAATCCCAGCATTCCAAAGGCAGAGGCAAGCAGGTCTCTGGGTTCAAGGCCAGTCTAACTAATGAGATGCATATTACAGGGCTGAGGGCATAGCTTAGAGGTACAGTAGTTCCCTTGTTTCCCTTATATGTGAACGCTCCAACATTTGATTTCCCCAGTCCCGCAAACAAACAACCTCACATCACACTCAACGATGAAAGCCTGACATGGTGTGGGAGAATTGTCTATATTCTGTCAATTATGTTTTAAATAAACGCTGATTGGCCAGTAGCCAGGCAGGAAGTATAGGCGGGACAACCAAAAAGGAAGTATAAGTGGGTCAATGAGAACAGGAGAATTCTGGGAAGGAGGAAGCCCATTCCTCTGCAGTCCTGTCCAGACACTGAAGAAGGAAGATGTGACCTACCCCGCTGTAAAAGGTACCAAGCCATGTAGCTAACATATACTAGAATACTGGGTTAATATAAGTTATAAGAGCTAATAAGAAGCCTGAGTTTATCATTAATATAAACCTCTGTGTGATTCTTTGGGACCTAATGACTGTGGGAACTGGGCAGGACAGAAACTCAGACAACACTGACAGGCTTAGCTCAGGAATTAGTGAAGATGCCTGTTCTTGCTGCTTCTAGCAACGTTGTACTTGAGGTTCTAGCCGCTGCGACGTGGCATGGAAAGAAAAAGCACTGCATCTGCAAAGTAGGAAACAGAACCGCATCATTCTGGGGGACAGAATCCTGTGTAGATGAAGTCCTACAGTTCCTGGGGCTAGTCAGCGACTTGAACTAGGTCAAAGGAGACAGTAACATACAGAAATCAATTGCATTTTTGTATATTAGCAATAAATAACCTGTAAATTAATATAAAGACAATTCACACCAGCAACAGAAAGAATCAGAACTTAGGAAGGACTTCAATGAAATAAGTGTAAGGCCCAAATGCTTAATCTATGACATATTTCTTAGAAAAGTTAAAGATTCAAACAGGTAAAAAGAAATTCTATGTCAATGGCTTTGAGGAATTCAATATTGCAAGGATGGCAACTAAATGCAACCCTCATCAAAATTGCAGGGAGCTGTTTTAGAGCTGGGAAGTGAAAAGTGAGCCCATAAATTAATAAGTAAATGCAAAGACTATTAGCAAGACCAAGGTTTGAAAAGTTACGATGCTGGAAGACTTATGCGGCTGTATTGGTGCCAGGACAGAAATAAAGCTACATAGAGCGGGATATTTATAGTTGGGTCTCCACAGCCCCCTTTCTCCCTGACCTCTATCCTTCCTGCTCTGTCTTTTCTGCTGTTGAGGGATGAAGCCTCCTGCATACTAAGCAGATGTTCTACCATAGGTAATTGGTAAGAGTTGGATGGAGGAGGGTCCATGAGTTTCCATCCTTCCTTAGGAGCTAGAGGCAGTGAAGTCATATCGCCTAGTGGTATGGCCACCGTTTAGTGGCCTGTGCTAGAGAAAATAACCCAGATCCATGCTCCTGCAAGTTAGCACTAACTAAATGCAGACAAACACGTATGTGCACATGCACAACACTCCCAAAATAAGACAGGACCTTCTTGGGAACAAAGGGAGTGGGAGAGGGATAAGAGGATAGTGAGGCAGGGGATGAATATGAGCAAAGTATTTTATATATTAGCATGAAGTTGTGAGACAATAACAAAAAGCTCAACATTATTTTGAGATGTACAAATGAGGTATTTGTCCATTGTTCTAGAGAAAGGCAGAGGGTGGGATTTAGAGCCGGAGGATATTGACTCACAATAACCAAGCAGCACCTGGGTCCACAGACACAATCACAGGCACCAAGATGAGTCAAGTGGGTGACTCTAAGACTTAGGATGTTGAGACCTCACCATGCAACAGGCGTGATTTCATGTGGAAATGCCAGCTGAGTTGTCTACTGACCCCAAGGGCTGCCGCTGCACCATGAACTGTAGGCACAACTGCTTTGCAAGTTATGAGCAAAACAGATGGAAAGAGCGGTGAGTTTCTTGATGTCAGTAATTACTAAGGCACGGTTAGACTCACTGTTAAGTTAATGATAGTAGAAGGGACTGTGTGACAAGAGAGAGAATCCTGATCAGGTTACAATAGGAGCCCAGAGTAGACCTAGCATGAGGTTCCGAGCATGAGTCTTGTCTGAAGCCTCCCAACCAGAGACAGGCAGAGTTAGGGCTGAACCTACTTTCATAATCTTGGGCAAACTGCAACCTCTCTCAGCCTCAGACGATGACGATACTAGGAGAGGGTGGAGTGAGATGAACCCTTAAGCAGCCGTGGACACTGCAGGAGGAAATGCCATGTTGGGCTAAGAGCATCCCCTGCAAGGCTCAGAGTAGGGGTCTCTGCTTCTACAGCTGCCTTTGTAGGGAAGGGGCCTCTGGGAAGGGATCCCCCTTCTATCCCGGGGTCCCCTGCTCTTCTCTTCCTTTCCCTTACTAGCACCTTGCTGAGTCACAGCGCAGGCCTTTGTGGGGAAACACGACTGGCTGTGCTTACGTTCAGGGGCACAGAGGGCTTTTTCTGTCTAAGTTTACAGGAGAGAACAATGAAAAGAGTGATGGCCAAAGCCAACGGGGGCCGAGGGAGCTGCCTACATGTTGGGCTTTGCCATGACGTGTAAACACACGGCTGTAGAGAGTAACATGAGCAGGGCTGAGATCTCTCCAGGGTGGAATCTAGGTTTTCAGCTTTGCAGAAATACTTACCATGGACCTTTAAACAAGTCAGCGGGAGGGTGTCTTAACTGAACACCAAGATAACCTCTCTTCAGCATGCTTTCCCCAAACGTTCTCAAACTTTTGTGACGAGGAGGGCAAGCGCTGAAGAAACGCCTGATAACGTGTGTGTGTGTGTGTGTGTGTGTATGTGTGTGTGTGTATGTGTGTGTGTACGCGCGCGCGCTTCTGCAGCCTCACTGGAGCTGGGCACTCGGCAATGAAGGGGAGGCCTGCCATGTGGAGACAAGAATGAAGCCTTTTGTGAGCAGTTTAAGCACACTAGCAACTCTCTTTAAAAGTGTGAAAAAGCTATTTTTGGAGAACATTTGGTTGGCTGCCACATGGACGGACATGGCCCAACGACACTAAAAAAAAAATCACAACTTTGAATGAAGGCTACTTCGCTGACTCCAAATGAGTTTGTCGACACATTCAAATATATCCATGCGATGATAGGAAAAGCAAGAAATACAAGTGGTTGGGAGTGGTTCCTCAGCAAGGCCAGCCGCACAGGCTGAAATCTGAGCCGCCCCACCATCTAGGCAACTCCCCCCACAATGTGCCCCCTCTTGTTGAAGCTGGACTCCGGGTATAAGGCAGAACAGGAATGATTTCATGGCTTCAGAGAGAGCTAGACTAAGAAACCCACTGGCAGATTTGCTCCGAATGTGGTCTCTGACACGTGCGTGTGGGGGAGCAGCCATTAATCATGCTAAGACTGCGGTATTAGAAAGCACAAGGCAGACGAGCCTTAAGTTCAAGGTCTGAACTGATAAGAATGAGGAGAAAAACATTTTTTTTTTTTTGCCTTGTGTGCCTACGTCTGCCGTTGTGTTTCATCTGTGTGCCTACGTCTCTGCCATTGTGTTTCAACGCGTTTCTTTAAGATATCACTGATCCTTTTCCCGGCTTCGCCCCATCTTATTTCAAGGCTGGTCGGCCTTTTGTTTGGTCCTTTCGCTGTGACAAGGAGGACTCTTGGGGGAAGGGCAGCCCCTAGGCAGTGCTGCTGGCTCACTGGACTGGGACAGGAATGTGCTTGTTCGGCATTTGTGGCACTTGTTCCAGGGCACCCAGACTTGGGGGACCCCGGGGAACAGGGGAGCGAGGACTGTGTGCTGGGACTACACACACTGTACCTAGACCCTGCAGGCCTTCGTCAGCACCGCCTCCAGGGTTTAGGCGGCTGCGGTAATTATGCCAAGGCCATGCATTCCTCTGACAAAGTAATCTATCAAATTATTTCTCACAATTTCAATTTGTCCCCTGAATTCCCCTTCCTTCCAGAGCCAGCTGGATATTGTATTACCAGAGCTGCTGAAAAGGTGGAAGACTAGCCACGAAGCCAAAGGCCACGGCGGCCATGTAAAACATCAACTTTTATTGTTTGCTTAGTGCTGAAATCTCATTAGGGTCCATAACTCATCTGCGCACTGTGGACGCTCACATCTGCTGATCACAAGAACCTAGAAGGAAGGCACACCTTCGGACACGTGTTTTTAGAGGAGACACTGAGTGTGTGTGCGTGCGTGTGTGCATGCGTGTGTGTGCGTGTGTGTGTGCAAGCACACATATTCTCATATGTTTTTTAGCCCTCGAACAGCTGTGGTTTAACTATCCCTTACACAAGCCAATTTCCAACCTGAGTTTAAATACCCCAAAGTTGTTTTCATTAGGCAGTTTTCAGACAAAGACCCCACTTCTCTTCAAGTCCAGCTTAATCAGTGTCGGAAAATTCCACTCATTGTGTATTGGCCTTACTGCAGCTCGGTTGTGTTAATTACCTCAGAATTATCTCAGAGATTACACGCCTTTCATATATATAAAACCTATATGTGTTTTGTCTTCCCTTGATTATGGCTTTGGAGTCTACTTGAGAGAGGAAATGCAGCCATGACTGCTTCTCCGTCCCCTTGATTATGGCTTTGGAGTCTACTTGAGAGAGGAAATGCAGCCATGACTGCTTCTCCGTCCTGGGGAGATCTAGACTTGAGTGCGGTTTGTTGTCTCTGCTGCTCTCTGCGTCCCTATCTCTGTCTCTCTGTGTATTTTATGATCGTTCCTACTATGTGTGCATTTTATCGTCATTCTCATTATGTTCTGGCCATTGGACCCTTGACAGCATCTTACTTTACAGGGTTTTTAGCCATTTTGTGACAGATGCAGCTGGAGGGAGACAAGCAGCGATTCACAGAAGTGGAGGAGCCTTGGGAGCATCTCGCAGTTCCTGTTGTAAGCAGGAGTCCTCCACACAGAGGCCCCTGACATGTGGCGCTTCAGGAATGCTTCCATTTCTGGAATGAGCCATGGCAGCAGCTGAAAGGCCCTTTGCGAACACTTGCTAGCAGTTTGGGGCAGATATGAAGAGAACTGGATCCGATGAGGGGTCCAGAGGGAATTTAGGTAGACCGGATGTAATCCCCACTGGCATCTGGCTGGGGCAGAGGCTCTAAGAACCCTGCCATAATCGTGGCTGATGGCGGTGACACCTGCTGATGAGAGTGTTGTCAACTCTAAGCTGCTCTTCATTGGGACTCTGCTACCTCACTGCGACGGAACAGCAGACACACGTTTCTATTCAGAAGCCTCAGAGAGGGTAAAGAGCTGTCTGCCTCTCAAGGAGAAAGGGCAGGCAAAAGGGCATGCTGTGCCCATGCAGGAAAAGGAGGCCACAGGCCCTTCTTTCACATGGGCCACCTCATCTGAGTGTGACAGCAGCAACTGTCCAGCCTCTCCTCTACATTCACGTGGCCTCGATGCTGAATTTACAACGTAGTTCTGAAGATCTCAGCACGCAAGTGACGAAAGCCAGCAATGTGGCTCTGGATCCACGGGGTCAGGAAAGCCTCAGGGCCGGTGGAAAGGGGAATGGGTTGGTTCTAGTCAGGAATACAGTGACAGGCAGAACCAGATGGGACCCCACCCTGGTGGAACGTTCAGACTTCAGAGAAAGCCGGCTGTACACACAGCACAGAGGTTCTCATTCTCTCAGAGTCCAGAAGAGACATTGGAAGACCAGGCCTCAGCCTTTAAGGGCTACACTCGATACAGTGTGTCCAGGGCTTCCCAGCGTGCTGGTGATGATCTAAGACCTGCCATGGGCCTGGAGACATTAAGGAGGAGGATGGTCATTAAGGACTAGGTAGGTGGGTCAGCACATGCCAAGACCCTCTCTCTGGAGTGGCATTGGTGGAAAGGAGAGAAAGAAAATAGACTTATAAAAATAATGGGGGGGGAGAGTCAGGGTAGGGGAAGGGGGGCAGAGGAAGTAGAGATCAGGTGGAGCCTTGTGGGCCACCATAGTGATTTTGTCTTCTACTTATCAGCCATGAGGCTTTAAGTAAATCATCCACTTTACTGATATTTGCCTTCCCAATCTATAAAATGGGAACCACAGTGCATAGCTGATAAGGAGCCGGTGCAGGGACTAAGGAGATAGCCTGCATGGAGCTACCACCCTGCCACCTGGGAGGTGAGCGACACTGGGAGATGGCCAGGTTTCATGCCTCCATGGGATCTATGCTGCCCCCAGGAGAAGGTCACAGGAGGGACGGGGAAAAGCAAAGGAGAGGAATGGGCTGACGTTTAAATTTGCTTTCAACCCCTCACAAGTTTGATTCTGACATAACACGCACCATTTAAGGAAGCTCCTTACAAAATTGCTAAGCTCCTTTCCCAAGAGCACTTCGCTGCCCAGACTCCCAATTATCAACATTCCAGGATCCAGGTAAGTGTAGAATTAACAGTTGTTAAATGTAAAATAACATTGACAACTCAGACCTGGGTGGTGATAAGTAGCTTGGAATGGAAAGCTAGTCTACAAGGCTGCTAGAGATCAGGACGACAGCAGCGACAACAGAAGACTGTAGGGGTGCAGCCCTGCAGAGTGGCAGGGCCCTGCACACCAGCCATGGTGTAGGGGTGCAGCCCTGCAGAGCGGCAGGGCCCTGCATACCAGCCATGGTGTAGGGGTGCAGCCCTGCAGAGTGGTAGGGCCCCGCACACCAGCCATGGTGTAGGGGTACAGCCCTGCAGAGCGGCAGGGCCCTGCACACCAGCCATGGTGTAGGGGTGCAGCCCTGCAGAGCAGCAGGGCCCTGCACACCAGCCATGGTGTAGGGGTGCAGCCCTGCAGAGCGGTAGGGTCCCGCACACCAGCCATGGTGTAGGGGTGCAGCCCTGCAGAGCGGCAGGGCCCTGCACACCAGCCATGGTGTAGGGGTGCAGCCCTGCAGAGTGGTAGGGCCCCGCACACCAGCCATGGTGTAGGGGTGCAGCCCTGCAGAGTGGTAGGGCCCTGCACACCAGCCATGGTGTAGGGGTGCAGCCCTGCAGAGTGGTAGGGCCCCGCACACCAGCCATGGTGTAGGGGTGCAGCCCTGCAGAGTGGTAGGGCCCTGCACACCAGCCATGGTGTAGGAGAAGAGTGTGGCTTTACTCTGCAATCTCATCTGCTAAAGGAAAGCAATCATCTGGATGTTTGCTTCAGAACAACCCAGTCCAAAAAGTCATAGTCTGCCCCCTCCCTCGCCCCCGCAAACGCATGCATGCCTGCACATGGGAAAACACCTTATAAAATACTGAAATCCACCTGCTGGTTGGAATGACCGATTCAATTGTTAAAGCCAATGTTTAATGCACTGGTCATCTTTGTGAACTGGATGTGAGCACAGGCCAGTGGACTAAAGGGACATTCTCAGGCTCCTGGTGATTCTGAAATAGCGGGAAACAGGTCTGCCTCCCATGCGCCGGCCTCGGGAGTGTGAGTGTGTTCAGGTTGTAGGGGACGGGAGGCCTCTGCTTTGGAGACTGCTGCCATTTTCCCCCTTAAGTCGCTGGTTAATCCTGCTGAGTTTATCTGTGTGTCAGATCTGCTGTCCACAGAAAGATCATCCTGGTGGCCACTGTTTTACAAGCTCAAAAGCCCCTTCCTTTGACTTCTCAGCACCTGGTAAACAAGGCTATTATTTTCTACCGCTTATGCCCTTGTTTACCGCACTGAACGGACCCTGACTCTCATTAGGTTGCATAATGGACAAAGAGCTGGCCCTGCCGCGGACATCTCTGGGAGAGCACGCAGGCTCGCGGTCTGGGGCTGCTGTTTCTCTCATCTGGTTATGACAAACACAAGCGAGGTCACGGCCACGACAATGAACATCTTTGCACACTGGGTTGTGCTCCATGCTCGACTGGGATGATTGTTTTTTACTTATTTATCTTTTTTTTTTTAAGATTTATTTATTTATTATGTATACAACATTCCTTCCATGTATGCCTGCAGGCCAGAAGAGGGCACCAGACCTCATTATAGATGGTTGTGAGCCACCATGTGGTTGCCGGAAATTGAACTCAGGACCTTTGGAAGAGCAGACAGTGCTCTTAACCGCTGAGCCATCTCTCGGATGACTATTAACCGATTCTTTTAGGGAAATGTGCCACTCTCTTCCTGAACTGCTCTCGCAGGGTTCTTCCTTCTGCCAAAGCCTGCTCATCTTGATAGGTCACAAACGGCTGGAGCATGGAGATGAGCTTTAGCAGACCAGACAGGAATTTCTTCATTCAAGAAAACAACAAACAAAAAACCCCCAAAGCCGAAACCAAACTCCGACAGGAAGGTGCCTCCGTCTCCCAGCAGCAGCGCACTGGACACAATGTTGGACGGCAGCACTGACTACGTTATTTTTACTTAAAAATTTAATACATGTATTTTATGACTGTGTGTACATGGCATGCATGAAGAGGTCAGAAGATAACTTGTGGGAGCTGGTTCTTTATTTCTACTACGTGAGTCCTAGGGACAAAACCTGTCTTGGCAGCAGGCACCTTCACCCACTCCGCATCATTCACTGCAGAGTCTGGCTATCTGTGGACAGCTGGCTCACGTGCTCACATTTGGGTCCAGCTCGCTATGGCAATGTCTGCATCACTGCAGAGTCTGGCTATCTGTGGACAGCTGGCTCACGTGCTCACATTTGGGTCCAGCTCGCTATGGCAATGTCTGCATCACTGCAGAGTCTGGCTATCTGTGGACAGCTGGCTCACGTGCTCACATTTGGGTCCAGCTCGCTATGGCAATGTCTGCATCACTGCAGAGTCTGGCTATCTGTGGACAGCTGGCTCACGTGCTCACATTTGGGTCCAGCTCGCTATGGCAATGCCGCTCACAGGAAGACATGGAAGGCAGACAGCAGCTGTGAGGCATTCTCTCTGCTCACACCACTTTGGTTCAGGGACACGCAGCAGAACAGACCATCCAGTGTTGAGGCACGAGAGCCTGCCCTCCCTCACACCAGCCCTGCTCCTGAACTCCCCGAGGCTGAAGCAGATGTTAAAACCTAAAGTTGAAACCTTTAAGCTGCAATGAAGGAGTTCACAGGGTTCGTAATCCCAGTACCCCACCCCGATCCTCCAGCGATCCTGCTGAAAGCCTTCAAATGGTCCTCAGCACTAACACGGCGCAGCGCGTGTTGAACACACTGATCTGCCCGTGATTACCCTCGGCTGCTGTAAAACAATCTCACTCCTCCAGCAAGTGTGGGCTGCAGCAACAATGCGGTATTGACTTGTTGCTCCGGCTCTATTTAGTTATTACCCTCGGGGCCACAATCAATAGACTTTGCACCAAGTCCGCCTAATAAATCCCAGGCTCTCACTGGAGGTTTGCCAAGGAATGGCAAGGAAAATCTATGGCAGGGAAACGCTTAGAGAGCAGAGACAGGGAGAGCCGCACTGACAGCTGTATAAATTAATTAACAAGGCACTGTTTATTCTCCTGGAAGATCACATGGCACATTTGCCACCAGTGAAGAAGGCACGGAGAGACTCACCAAGTTATCGGGTGGTATTTAAAACCCAGAAACGGACATGCATGCACAGGACCCGCTCTGTGATGCTGTTTCTACCTTTATCGTGTTTTAATTACTCACTGTTCAAGTTCGTCTCCACTGCACTAGTTCTGATCAGCCTATTGTTCCCAGTTTATCTGGACTAATGTGGTTTGCCTAAGCTTAGGGCCGAAACAGTCAACACGGTGAAAATAAAATGTTGATCATTAACACTGCTAGGCTCTAAGAGTCTCCCTCCCAGGCTCCAAGAGTCCCGGTCATCGCCACCACCCCCCCCCCCCCCCCCCGCCATCATAAGTTGAATCCTGCTTGCAATACAGCCATGGAGAGAAACGGTTTGCACAGGGAGGTCCTAAGGGGCTGCTGAAGGGATGCCAGGTGAGCTGAGATCACTGCAGAGTACGCCAGGCAGCTCTTTATTGAAGCAAACGGTAAACAGATCTGGTGGCAAGGGGCCCAGGACCCCACTGTCTTACGTCACCTTCAACTTCAAGCTTGGGTAGCCCATAAACAAACTAGTTTCTGGCATGGGAAGAGATCAAGAGGACCCTTAGAGCCCATTTGCTACCACAGAGCACAGAGGTACCATCTAGAGTCTTCCTGCAAAAAGCTTCCTCTACTCCAACTCTCCCCATGATAGCTCAGGGTCTACAGTTTGATGAAAAAAATGTTCCTTCTAAATGCTAACACATTTAGTTCTTAAGTTTCAGGTTGGAGCAGAAGAAGTGGCTAGTGCCTATAATCCCAATATTCAGAGGCCAAGAGGCAGGAGGATTATCACGAGTTTCTCACCTGCCTAGACTACAAAGTGGGTTCCAGGTCAGTCTGGACTAGATAATGAGAGTCTGTTGGACAATATAAATGACAACACCAACCTAGATTACTAATGAGATAAATACAACTGAAGGGAGTTCTGTTACAGAAACAATCCTCAAGCAACACTGCAGGACCACTGCACATGGTTCAGCCAGACCCAGACGAGCTGCATTTGCTGAGTGACTACTGAAAACACAGCCAGCATTGCTCCCACTTGTGGAAAGCTCATTTCCTTGTTTTGGTCTAGCCTGGGATATGTCAGTCTTGCTGTATGGGAATGCACTCCTGTGAATACAGATGGGCACCACAATCCCCGTAAACACATCCGCTTCCACTTGATGAGCTCTCAGGGCCAGGGGGCTGGGGGGTGGTTCCTACATATACAACACATGAAACTCATTTGCTTGTGGGACTTCTAATTGTGCTGTTCCAATAATTTATTACCTCTTGTAAATGGTTTCCAGGCAATAAGAGTTAATTGACTCAAGACACTTTCATCCATTGTAATGACCTCCTAATATTCTGCACTAGTCCCAGGTACTTCCTACAAATCAGGTCAAATGTGTCCCCTCAAAAACGGTAGAGCTCAGCATGATTACCCCAAGCTTAGCAAGTGTTTGCCCTCAGATGGACTTGCGCTTGCAGGCACAGCGTGGCCCTCTGCTTGGCAGCCCTGTTAACCACAGGAGCTGGCCTTTACTGTGTCGCTCTATTCTGGGGACTGGAACTACTTGGCAGATGCCATCAGGCCCTGTCTTGGTCTTCTGCAATGGAGTCAATTCTTTCTTCTAGACACTTCTGTCCAAAGGCCAGACGGCAGGGAGGTCAGGACAGACAACTTAGGGCTACATGGTTATCAGTTTATCTACCGACCACATTTGGGAGCTCAGAATCACACGCCGTGAGCTCCCAACATGTGGAAATCATTAACGCTGGAAGAGGTGGAGGGCTTACTGCCCTGAATTCATCGTTACACACTGTACACATGTAATGAACGATCATACCACACCCCATCTTGATGCCCAAATGTTATGCCTCGGCTGAGAAAGAGAAAAAGCCTTTCCCTCCACAGATTACATCTGAGAGCCTCTGTGAATGCGAGGCCTAGCCAGTACTGCTCTCGGATTCCTGAGGGGCACGGTGCACAAGGTTTTGATAGACAATGACCACATCAACCCTAGTTCTCTTTCTTCTTCAAAACAATGGCTTGACAAGTAGGTATCTGTATGAGCCATCATCACTTCACACCATATCCAAGCACTAACTCTAATGTATCAAAGGCAGGCAAGAACGAGCCACAGTCTGAACCTCAGGAGAAAACAAAGGAATAGATCTTTGTGACACTGGACATCCTCCACAGGATGCCCCAGAGCAGCAGGTCCTCCCCAGAGCAGCGGGTCCTCCACAGGATGCCCCAGAGCAGCGGGTCCTCCCCAGAGCAGCGGGTCCTCCCCAGAGCAGCGGGTCCTCCCCAGAGCAGCGGGTCCTCCACAGGATGCCCCAGAGCAGCGGGTCCTCCCCAGAGCAGTGGGTCCTCCCCAGAGCAGCGGGTCCTCCCCAGAGCAGCGGGTCCTCCCCAGAGCAGTGGGTCCTCCACAGGATGCCCCAGAGCAGAAACATCCAGAGGAAATAAGTTGGTCTTCGCCAATAGAAAACCCTTCATGCTTCACAGTATAACTACCACTATGAATACAAGAGAGACACCGCATGGGAGAGTATGTGCCAACCACACACACACGTCCGGCACCTCCAGATAATAATACAGCTTAGTGATATTCTTCAGGGTCACAGAGCTGAACCTACAGTCCGGACAGGTGGGTACTTTCCTATATGTGCCGCCTTGTGGGATGAGGAACCTTTGGCCTCCGAATCCTGGATTCCTGGAAAAGCTAGACATGTTCAGAGAGAAAGAGCCTAGAAACTTCCCTGTAGCCATGTTCCATCTTTCTGATTAATTTCAGAAACTAATCATTTTAAAGTGGGAGTGGGCAGTGTCCCCCACCCCCTGCTGCCACTCTGAGGCCTACCAAAGACAATCTGTGGCTGGATGGTGGCTTGACAATGGCAGAAACCCAGTGCTGACGGTAGTCAAGCATGGAATCACACCTCTCTTAACAGCGCTCCAGGTCAGTTTCCTGCTCAGAAAGCTGCTAGCTTTTCACCAAATTTTTGCTTATATGTCAAACAAAACTCCAGCTGAGGCTGATATTTTTCTTTAAAAGTTTACCTTTTATTTTTGTGCTCACGCGTGCATTTCTGTGTGGACATGTGCACGTGCATATAGGACCTGAAGAAGCCAGAAGACGGAGCTGGATCCCTAGGACTGGAGTAATGGAGAGTTGTGGGCCACCACGTGGGAGCTGGGAATTGAACCAGAGTCCTCTGCAGAAGCAGAAAGTGTTCTTAACCGCTGAGCCATCTCTCCAACCCCTTGGGGTAGATATTCTGATGTAGTTAATATACAGGCTTCTGTCACTAATTTGTGGTGTGATTTTAGGCCAGCCCTTGCCCTCTTCAGGTGCCAGCACCTTATTGAAATTCAGTACTGTTTCTAGAATAGAAGTGCCAGCTGCATAACATGGGCAGGCTGGGTTAGAACAGAAGTTGCCAGCTGGCAGCCCAGGGCCGGATATTGCCTATAGATAGACATTGCTTTGGCCCGCTCAGTTTGAAATCATAATAAAAAATTGGCAGCTTTGGTAATCAGGGAGATTTGTCACATAATACAGGCATTCTCATCAGGCCCACGCTACCCAGGGTGGCGATGGGGCTTCTGAGAAACCGCTTCAAGAAGCCCCAATGCCCACCTCTTTTCCTTCTCTCTCACTCACTCCGGTTCCTCCCTGGGTCCCATTCGAGACTGCTGCCCGCACAGGTCACTGCCTGGAACCCAACTGTCCCCCAGGACTGGGTGCTCTACCAGGAAGGCCGAAGTGAGACATCTGGGTCTGGCCATGGACTGTAGGGCACATTCTGGCCTCTGCATCGGATCACGGACTGTCACTGCATCACCATTTGCTCCCTCTGCAGACCTGCATAGCCTGGGCTCCACCCACAGCTACATGCATCTGCATCACACCGGAATCAGGAGCGCAACACTGTTCTGCCGGCTCTCAACGCTACACTCTACCATCAGCACGTTCCAGGATCACACACCACATGTAATTTTCTGCTTTGGTATCTCCTCAATGCCTTTTACTGGGAAATCCAAACTAATCTGGAAAAGATGCTTTCGGACCACCAGGACAAGCAGAAGCAGGAACACAGGTGTAGAGGGCAGTGGGGTGGGGTGCACAGCCATTAGACAGCAATGCTCCTGGACTCTGCAGTTGCTCCAGGCATCGCGTCCCATGCGGAAGTTGAGGACTGGGCCGCTGCCATTCTTCCGCTTTGGCCTGGTCCTCTCCTCAGAGCCTGCTGCTGTCTTCTCCAAGCCAGGGAAGCAGAGCTTTGTGAGCCCTGATTACGTCTCTAGTGGACAGACCTGCTTCCCCAGCTGGAAGCCATTTCTGTTTCCTAACAATGGGCTGTCACACTGGGCAAGCAATTTGTTTTAATTATGTAAATCATTTCATTCTCTTTGCAGATATCTACGAGGGAGCGTCAAGATGTTACAGGTCAAAAGAGAATACAGAATGCGTCTGAGTTGTAGCAGTGCCTCTCAGAGAGGTCTGGCTTGTCCTTGCACGGTGGGGATGAAGGGAGACACTGGGTCACAGAAATCCTTTGAAGGGGAAAGGCTACTAGAAGGAAGTCACTTAGAGCCATGACGCTGTGACACAAATGTCCCCATCATACGGCACAAAGCCGAGAGCAGTGACAGCACACCACCAGAAGCTACCGTGCCCTCATGGTATTTAACCTCTGCAGATGCCCTACCCTTCGGAAAGGAGACACCAAAGCCACACCACCTCTGAGTCAGCTCTGTGAAGTCACCTCGTCTGGGACAGGACAGGCCTTGTAGGGTGCTAGGAAGCTGAACATCATCTCAACAGGCCGCGAGTGGGGTTTGTGTTTAAGATCATGTGGTTAGAGACCCCAAGTTTTAAAATCACCACTGTTTTCACTGGCGCCACAGGGCAATCTTCCCCTCCATTCACTGTGTGAGCCACTCTGGGATTAGTCAATATTGCCATGTCTTAAGGATAAAACAGAGTTCCTATTAGCACTAGATTAGTTTCTCCACTGTGCTCCCCCATCTTTCTGGGGCGGGTGGATGCTTGAGATAAGACACAAGACCTTGCACATGCTAGGCTATCTGCCAACCTGACTGCAGCAATGTTTGAGGTAGGTTCTTACTAGATAGCCTAGGCTGACCTTGAACTCACAGTCCTCTTGGCTCCTTCCTGCTGGGATTATGAGTGTGTTTCACTATGGCCAGGCCTGCTTGTGCTTCTAATCTCTCAGACTTTACTTCATTTTAAGCTGAACAGGTCATTAATTTCTTTTATGTATTATGCTTGCGATTACCTGCTGCCCCTTGGGAGAAGGGACCCTTGGGGAGCAAAATGGCTAGTTGATTAAGGTGAGGATTTGAAAAAAGGTAATAAAAGGTTTAGAACCCAGCACTACGGAAGTGCTAGCTACCTACAGCTGCTCATGTTACTATTTTACCAAAGGCTGGAAAGTCAAGTTTGAGCCAGGACCGGGAGCTGATGGACGTCACTTCTCTTTTAGGAAGAGTTCATGGCTAAGAAATCAGTGGCTTTTACACTCTGCTTTGGAATATTTAAACTATATAGGGCAAGACTAAAGACCACATAATTGGGTGCAACACTGTTACAGCTTCCTCACTAAATGCAACTGTGAGAATCCTGTCTTCTTCTATTCCTTCCATGCTCTACAGAAGTGCATCCCTAGCTTCCGCCTCGTCCAGTTCACATCCACTACACCACCCACACGGCTTCCGCCTCGTCCAGTTCACATCCACTACACCCACACAGCTTCCCACAAACACTGACACAATCAGTATGTGTGCATACCACATGTGTGAAGACTGGCATGTCTGTGTGTCTACTGGTATATGTATATATCCCGATGTGTGTATGTGAGGCACCCCTTTAGGGGATGCTCCAAGGAGCAGCTTGCAGGCAAGCATCAGATACCAATTCTTTGGGTAGCAGCTCTGTACAAAATGATATTTGTGCCTGTTAGTGGCGTTTAGTGAAGTTTGTAAACAGACATTTAAAGTTAGCTTGTCATAACTCTCTTTATCAAAACCCTGGCTGCCACCTGTGAGGTCCTTCCTTATTTATGAGCCGTCCCCACACCCCAGGCATCATCTTTAAGGCGGTTTTAAACCTTTGCTCTTGTTTTATCTACAACAGTTTTTTTTCATTGCCTAAGGTTCCCTTCATGCCTGGCCTCGGTAAGATGTCTTACCGTTCCTCAGCACATCACAGTGGCCCTCCAGGTCTGCCCCTGGTCTCTTGCTTCTCCAGTGCGGGCCTAGTGCTCTCTTATTCTCTGACACACTCCCTCCTACTGCAGGGCTCTCAGTCTGTCTCAGCCAAAGCAACCCTGTCTCTCCCACTGTGTTGAGGTCAGAAACCACAGTGTGTTCCTCACATCACTGTGTCCTCAACACCATGCAGAGTTAACCACACAGCAAATGCTCAATAAACATTGTTTCAATAAGTTAAAGCTAAACAATTATAACACTTAAAAAGACATGCAATAGACTAAACGGGTTAAAACAGAGCTGGCAATTAGAGAGAGGTAGCTGTTGAAGAGGTGTTTTGGCAAGCCCAGCCTCAGCTAGAGAATAACAACACCCAGACACACGCATGCACACACACGTTCATATGTGCAGACATATGTGTTCATACGTGCAAACATGTGTACCAGCTGCGGTAAGGGGGGCGGTTTTCTCCTCACTATCAGGTCAGTGGCAGTGAACCCAGCGAGGACACTGGGACAGCCACTGCTGCAGGACAAGGCAAGGGCAGCTCTTCTGGAACACAGCTTGGCATCGGCGTGAAAATTTAAAATGACCCAGCAAATGCCAACCAAAGAAGCAAGGATTCTGTTAGTACATGTGTGCACGGGAATATGTAAACATGTGTGTACAGCACACTGTCACTAGCTACAATCTCAAGATAATGAAAATATTAATGATAAAGTGAATTATATAAAAAAACACTGAGTATTACACAGTCAACCAAAAATGATGCCAAGATGAGTTAGCAGATGTGGCACAATAATTACAGTATTTAATAACATAAAAAATCAACTTAATTAAATTATACATATATAAGTCCACAGAGCGATATTTTCACATACATTCAGTCCAAGGACTAGTGTTCTAATTTCTTATACACTAGTCTGTATAATACAAAAAACTGAAATAACATTTTAAACACTGAGTTCAGCTTAAGCAAAACATGAGTAGGAAGGCAAAGCACTTTTGTGAAAACAAAATCCACTGATGATAATTCTCAGATGTGAGCTTTGTATTATTCACGATCTTGGGCGAGCTGTGCTGTAAGTCACCTCCATTCCCAGACAGTCAAGAACTGCCTGCAGCTGGCTACAACAACACATCAAGCTACGCAGACCTGACTGGGATTAGTAGCTGGCTCCTGAGAGCACACATGCAAAAGGCATCCAAGAATTCCTGGCACAGCTAAGAATCCCAGAGGGCTCCCTTTGGGTGGGTGGGAAGCTGTGGGCTGGCATACCTGTGGAATCCTGGGACACTGTCATTGCAGATACAGTCATGACCCCTCCACTCCTTTTCCCTCCCTCTGACACCTTCCATGGGGGGAGGGGTAAAGAAGACAGTTGTGGCACCTAGCAAATGGATCAATTTACAGAGATTAGCAAGACACTAGGAACTGGTGCCCAGGTCATCACCTGGTCTTGGGGTCACATGGCAGTAGGCAATAAAAGGGTGAGGCTGAAGGTCATAGTGCTTTCATGACCTTGGGTATATTCGAACAAAACAATAACTGGGAACTATAAAACTAAAGTAGATTCTAAACAAATGGACTGAAATCAGGAAAATAATGATAATTAAAAAAAAAAAAAGCCCAAGACTCCTAAACATAGGGTCGTAAAACCTTCCAATGGGAAAAAACAGGTCTCAGTATTTACGTATGGCTGTGCGCCCCCAGCACACACAGCAGAGGAAGGAAAACTCGGCACAGCACCTCAGCATGGTGGAGCACAAAGTTACGCCTGGCACAAGGCTTGTGACAAAGGCCGGTGGCTTATTCTCAGTTTAACAAGAGGCCACATGCTCAGCCATTCACTCTCTGCTCACCAAAGTGGCAATGCTAATGGGGGCCAAATGGAGGGAGATGTTTGGGTGCTGAGTTTCCAGGGCCTAATTATGTGTAGGGGTTTGTGTGTGTAGGTGTGTAGGTCTGTGCATGTGAGTGTGTGTGTCCACGGGGGGTGGGGTGGGGTCAGAGGATCCTGGAGTGAGGATTACAGACAGCTCTTAAATGGATGCAGATGCTAGAAATCAAACTCAGTACCTCTGGAAGAACAAGTGCTCTTAACTCTGAGCCATCTTTCCAGCTCATTGTTAACATTACTAACCATCAGAACCATCAGCACCATTACCACCATGATCAGCACCATCATCATCACCACCATGATCAGCACCATCATCACCATCACCACCATCATCACCCCCATCTCCATCCTCATCACCACCATGATCAGCACCATCACCTTCACCATCATCACCACCATCACCACCATCATCATTAAAACCATCAGCACCCCCATCTCCATCATCATCACCACCATCTCCATCATCATCATCATCACCACCACCATCATCACCATCACCATCATTTCCATCATCATCATCACCACCATCATCACCATCATCATTAAAACCATCAGCACCATCATCATCATCATCATCATCATCACCACCACCATCTTCACCATCATCATCATCATCACCATTATCAGAACAATCATCATTATCATCGTCATCATCACCATTATCACAGACTAACCTTGCCACATATCTTTCAGTGGGGCTGAGTTGGATCATTGGGATTCAAATGCTTTGATTCCTCACACAATGGGGAGACATTCATAGCCCTGACACCTAAGCGAACTGCTGTCTGGAATCCAGTATTTACCTCAATTCAGGAGGCAGCAAGGATGGAATACAAGCTTCAATTTTAAGTAAAACAAAACAAAACAAAAAAACCCACCCCAAACCATTCATTTTCAGGCAACGGTGACAGAGTCCCCTTCATGCAGCTCTCTTCTGGGTAGATCTTAATGAGAACTTGGAATGCTGAAGCTAATGACTACGTGTCCCTTGCATAATTACAATGACCTGCAGTCCTTTCTAAATGCCAAATTAGCTGATTAAAATGAATCCCGTTGAAGTTATAATATCCTAATTCAAATCTCCTGCCCATTGGAACTTGCAGGAACTAACTACATTTAAAGTGGGATTTGGCAAACTCAAAGAGCACTCAGTGCCCAGTGCAGGGAAAGTAATTTCAGATTTGCTGCAAGTCTTAACTATAGCTCTAGTACAACTGAAGGGACCTCACATTATCTTCCTGTTTCTGGATTGTTCCTTGTTTTCCATTCAAGAAAAACCACATAAACAAACAAGTGTCCTGCCTAGTGTCACCACCCTCCCTTCCCCTCAGGAGTCACTCTCCTTGAGTCCTGTGGCTGTGACCGCTGAAGCGGCAGCAGCCGCAGGACCAGGGCTGCAACGGCTCACCTGGAAGCTCTTACCCACCAGCACGAAAACCTTCCAGTCCATTTGATTTAACAGACTTAGGAAGAAAGGGCCCAGTTGGTGACACCTGCCACCAAGTCTATAGACCTGAATTCAATTCCTGGGACATACATGATGGAAGGAGAGAACCAACTCTTGCAAGTTGTCCTCTGACTCCAAATGCATTGTCTGAGCAACTCCCCCCAACCCCCGGAAATAATGAAATGGAATAAACTGGAGATCTAGGAAATAACATTATAACATGCCTAGTGCAACAGCCATTGAAGAACCCCATTGGCCTTCTCTGGAGAAAAAGGAAAGAGACAGTATAATTCTGCCAGGCTGTAAGAGTCTTGTCATTATGCTCACCTCTATTGCACTTACAGGAGAGATGCTCAGAAGACAGACAATCCTTACAGCAACAAACCTGTCCATGTGTGTGTACATATAGTTATCCTTCATTCCATCTGTCTACCCATCAACCATCCATCTATCCATTCATCCATCTACCCACCCATCCATCTGTCCATCCATCCACCCACCCATCCACCTACCTGCCTACCATATGTCTATTTACCTATCTAATATCTTTCTCTATCACTATCCAGGTGAAGGAAAAAGTACTCACTGGTAAGAAATACAACAGAGTTGGGATCTCAGGTCTGTGGAATTGAGTTTATTTGTCTAGCTCGTAGGATTAAAAACGCATTTCAACTAGAGGCAGCACACTGCACTGACAGTAAGAACATCAGGCTGTGTAAATATTGTTTTAAGAGAAAACGAGGCATTATTAGTGAGAGTGAGACATAACTGTTATGCTTAGGGAAGAAAGCCTTTATTTGTTCCCCACACAATAATAACTCAATCAACCAAACAGCCACCCCCCCCCCAGTCACCATTATAATAGGAGTTTTGTGTAAAGCTCCTTGTCTGTACAAAGCCTGGTGACAGAGCCTTGAAGGGTAATCCCAAAGCTGTTAGGCTGAAGTTAAAACACATCTGATCAGTAGATCTGTGTTTTTAAGACAGCTCTGGGTAAGAGGGCCCAGCTGATCACCCCGGAGATAAGCTTCACACAATCTCGGCCGATCACTTTGGCAAACATGGCCATCACATTGCAATTTCCTAGCTTTTCACCTCACAGAAAAGCCAAGATCTCATAATCACTGGTAAAATCCAGCAGATTTGTCAATTCTGACAACTATGGCATGCAGGTCCAAGGAAATGGTAGACTTTATTTTTTTTGAACATAAAATTTAAAAGTAAAACCCCAAAGTTCACATGCACAATTGGCTCATTTGTCACTAAAATAGAACAGGGCTGATGTCTTAATTTTTGTATTTATACATAACATACAAGCTTAATATCATGTCTGGACTGTTTCCAACTTTTGGTTTTTCTTAAAATAAAACTTCAACTCTAGCCTTGCTCTAACATATGCACAGGCAAATTATCGTACCACAAACATAACCCTGTGTGTTGAGTCTCAACACTGTCTTTTAAAAGTTTAGAATAGAACAGGATAGACTGAACTCATTCAAAAGTTTATTTTTTATCTTCTTAAGGCTCCCTCCCTCCCTCTCTCCTTCCCTCCCTCCCTTCTTCTTTTTCTCAAGATAAGACCCAGCATAGCACAGATTGACTTCAAACTTGCCATGTACAAAGCAGTCCTGGACTCCTGATCTTGTTCTGTAGACAAAGCGCGGGATGACAGACAAGCACCACCCCAGGCAGATTCTATTTCTTCATATGGATTCTGAGTATTTTCTAGTTTATGTCTTTTTTACACCCCTCTTTGTCTATGGCTTCTTTGTGTGACCTGGGATGAGGTGGCTCAAGCTTGGTTATGCTGTTTTCTGTGTCTAAAGCATCCTGGCCTGCCATGTTTCAGAGGTGTCGTTTTATGTGTTGTTGGATTCTGGCACACGCTCAGTCCCTCAGAACCTTGAGACTTCTGCAGCTGGTTAGACTGTGTGCACGGTCAGTCCTGATGCGGAGATGGTGGCGGTGAAGTGACGGTGAAGACAGGAGGAGACTGCCACTTTTGTCATGGGGGCCTGGGGGGCGTGGGCTGGGCAGGGACAGGAGGGAGCATGGGAGGTGTGTAGGCTTGATTCTGCTTCCTGAACCAATCAAAGATAATTCCTCCACACTTCAAGCAGATGATATGGTTGACTGGGAGGATACCTTGAATGCCTGCTTATTGCAAGATTGAGACAGACCAAAAATGAGGCCCTTGGAAGTGTTTTGCAGCTGAACTGCCTGTCGTGTGTTTCTAACAAAACCAGTTTCTATTCAGTGCCACCAAGCACTGGCCCAGTATTGTTTGTGAACAGACTTAACTCACTAGGGGAATAAGCAATGGATTTGACAAAGTTTATTAGCAGCTCAAAATAGCTTGAGCTAATAAGTAAAACCTAAAACCCATGTTTCCATCTGAAGCTCTTTGGGGTCCGTTTTTACACGACCTTGATCAAACCAGGAATGCAAGTTCTTCGAGTGGATTTCTTGGACCTGAGGGTACTGGACTTTCCCCAGACCCACTTCTCCACATCAGCCTGGCTCTTCCCGGTCCAGAACATGGAACTAGTGGGAAGCAGCACTTTGTTCTGCCCTTACAGCCACTCTCTGGGGAGTTCTTCTCCTAGCAACCTTTAGGGAGCAGACTCAACAAGACCACACAGGAGTGGCTGGCCAGGGTGTGGGCCACATCTCTCTGCAGAGCCCTGCTTTGCACCACCACAAGTTCAGCTTCAAGGCTGAGGCTAGTAGTCCTCCCGCCAGGCTAGTCTAGCACTCCTGGGCCTGGAATTGCCTTGAGGTACTTCTTTAAAATGCAGATTGCTGGGTTCCACCCCACAGGTTGTGACCCAGTCTGGGATAGGGGCCAGGAGCCTGCCTTTTCAATGTGCAAGCAGGTGAAACCTCTGTGGATCACTGAACTTGAACTTGAGATGTACAGTAGGAAGGAGTGATGGCAGTTGCTGGGGCTGAGCTGCTGGAGGAATGGTGTCTCCTAGGGGACATACTCAGGGGAAGTGCCAAGCTGGAGGCTGGGACAATCTACAGTAAGACAGGACTACTTGGCTCAGGCCCCACCTTATCTTCCCAGGGAAGTACGTATCTCCAGATTTGTTCAGCTATAGCATAGCGATCCAGGTATATTCCGTCCGGAACCAGACATTATTTTCCTTTTGTTTTACAGGTAGATATCACAGACACACGGTTTGCAAATAACTCAGGGGTGTGGAATAAGTGACCATTCTTGTATACGCAGAAGCTCAGGGCCACATTGCTTTTCTAGTGAAAACTGTAAAGAGGAAAGGTTAAACCCAGGCTGGTGGTGTCGCCCAGTGGCAGGGCACATGCCTGAGCACGTGGAGCCCTGGGCATCCATTCTCGGTGCCAGAAAATGGCGACTGGCTAAACTGTGCAGACATTCCAAACAATGGTTGACGTGTATTTAATGATATGGAAATGCTCACATTACAGGAACAAGTAAATAGTAATTCTATTTATATAGGTTTACAAAAGCAAAAGAACAAAAGATGAGAATAAAACTCAGCTAAATGTTGTTTGGGTGTCAACCAGGTCACACGATTTTTCTTCTTTTCTATTCTTTTGTATGTGACTAATTTTCAGCAAGAAACACAAATTTCATGTTAAAAAATCCCAAGGTGGGGGCACGGGCAGAAAATCAGAGTAAAAATGGACACCACAGGGAGACAATGCTTTCCCTTGCTCCATGAGCAGACTGGAAACTGGGCAGGCAATGCTGGACTTTCTCCTCCCTCTGCACCTTGACCTCCCTGGGGATCACTCAGCATGGAGCAATCCTGCAACAGGGAAAGCATGCCTGACCACGGTCTCCCTGCTCATGGTTTCAGTGGAGGTTGTGCTCCTATTGGTCACCCTTGTACCCACAGTACCGAGTAGGATACCTACATTCGATGTCTCTTAGGAACATCTGTGAGGCTGGAAAGGTGGCTCAGGCAATAAAGGACTTGCTGAGAAAGCATGAGGATCAGAATTCAGATTCCCAGGACCCACAGAAAAAGCCAGACATGGAGGCATGGTAACCCCAGTACAGTATAGACAGAGACAGGGGATCCTTGGGCCCTGTAAGGCAGCTAGTCTAACAGAATTTGTGAGATCAGGGTCAGAGCATGATACTGTCTCTAAAAACAAGGTGGAGATGCCCACATTGACTTCTGGCCTCCACATGTCCATTCACACATACAAGAACACACACACAAACCACACACATTACACACCCCATACATACCACACACACACAAACCACACACATACACACAAACCACACACATTACACACCCCATACATACCACACACACACAAACCACACACATACACACAAACCACACACATTACACACCCCATACATACCACACACACAAACCACACACATTACACACCCCATACATATCACACACACACAAACCACATACATCACACACCCATACATACCACACACACATACACAAATCATAGACAACACACACACACACACACACACACACACACACACACACCTTTTGCTTAACTGAGAATTAATGTCTAGGTTCCACCTTCTCAACTTAGATAAAGGTGTAGAGGAGGCTGAATTCGGGCTATATAGAGGATTTCAGAATTTCCTTGTATACCCGTCTTGAGCAGATCTGGGGTGTTCTATAAAAGCTTGCTTTTCTGATGGGGATCCCATCAAAAGGAAGTGTGCACACAGAGCAGAGCTAGGCTCCTGGATGCTTCTTCTTGAGTTCAGGCATGCCCCTCTTCGTCAGTGCCAGCCTGCCTAACTGTAAATGCTGTATGGAACTGAATGGCTGATTTTGTTTGCTGAGAGAAGCAACCAAGTTCCCCCGGATCTTTATCTGCAGAAGCCGTCATGCGGTGACACACTGCTCCACCCCACCTCTTTTGGAGAAAGATTGATAAGCATAATGATGATGTTTTAATGAGCTTAATTGCACATTCCTTATGTTCTGCCGAGTTGCCAGCCAGCTCCTTCAACATCCAGCAGTTTTACCTGGAATAACTCCCCTTCTGTGGGCCAGGGAGTGTAATTATTGTGGTAACCCCGTAGCTCAGCTATTTCTCCCTCCCCTCCCCTCCTTCTCTCTCTTTTTCTAGCTGTTTTTCCCTTTCTGGGAATTACTCTAAATGGGTATCTTTGAAAGCAGGGTGGCAGGCTGCTTTTGGTACAGTACTTAACCAAGAACCCTTTCATCAAAGAGGCCCTTGTGAGCATGCTCTGGATGCCAGCCAATCAGATCATCCCGCTGTCTGTCTCTGAAGAAACTCAGGCCCTGGTATGCAAGGAAAACCAGTCTGCAGACAGGCTGACTGCGCTCCCAGCCCAACCTGTCTTAGCTGACTGAAAAAGGGCTGAGGGGAAAATTACCTGTTTGGCTCCAGACAGAATTAGCATTTTTTTTAATATACACACACAAGGATGTTTATTATTTTTTTGTTTAAAAGCGTTTGCCTATCTAATATAGTCATTAATGTTATCTGGTCAGTACTTGAAACATTTTGAAATATGTGCAAATGCAATAAGGCTACAGGGCCTGGAGGCAAAATAAGATGAATTTTCTAATTAAACAAGAGAAAACGGTTTGGGAGTAACGGATGGCAGTTCTGTAATTCGTTTATGGGCGCTGCTTGGTGCAGGGGCATTTGGTCCATGTGCAGGCCTGGTGGGCTAGGAGGATCAGTACCAAGTACTTCTGGGCCTCTTTAGCCTCCTGAGTCAAGTCCAGGAGGTGGACAGTGTGGCCCTGGTCTTGGTGGGCAGTGGGTTCTCCTCAAGACAAGTAGGGGCATCTTCTAGCACATTCTGGTTAACTTCTTGGAGTCCCAGGCCCCAGATTTTATGAACATATAGCTTTTTGGCATTTCAAGTAAAAGGTCATGTTGAGAAATGTATTCCATAGTTTCTATGTGAGAAAACTGCGATGGACTTTCTTTTCCTAAAGCCAATCTAAACCACGGCCTCCCTCTGGTGCAGTCCCAGGTTTGTGGATACTGCACACACAGGTGTCTTCCGGAGGCCCTGGAGCCACGCCAACCGCCAGGTGACTAGACGAAGCCATAGCTGTGGGAGAAGGGAGGGGTCTGGACACTTGAGTCACTTTCCTGCTGCTTTTGGTGTCTTCTAGATGACTTTGGATACATGGTAAATTGGCACAGCCTGACAGCACACAGCATTTTCAATATACCTTTTGTAACTCCCAAAACTTCCTTCCTTCCTTCCTTCCTTCCTTCCTTCCTTCCCTCCCCCCTCTCCTCAAGACAGTTTCTCTGTATAGCCCTGGCTGTCCTGGAACTAGCTCTGTAGACCAGGTTGGCTTCAAACTTTTCCCTACCCACCCCCACTCCCCAGTGCTGGGATTAACGATTAACAGTGTACACCACCATCACTAGGTGTCTCTAAAATTTCCAAGATGAACTTTTACTTTCGTAGATAAATACTCTGCTGTTATAGAAGAGCCGTCAGGAACCAGGCATGGTGGCTCATGCCCACAAGCCCAGCACTCAGGAAGTAGAGACAGGAGGACTGCCACAAATTCAAGGCCAGCCTGGTCTACGTAACAAGCCCCAGGTCAGTCAGGGCTACCACATACCGAGACCATAGCCAAAGGGGAGAAAAACAGCATCTTTGTGGAGGACTGAACAGGCACATTCCAGAACTACACAGACAATTGAGGGACAATAGGCAGGCGACAGTCAGTAATGGTAGAAAGGGGCCGGATGGAAAGAGGAGAATTTTAATGAGCAGGGGGCCCTGAGAGTCACAGCTGGCGTGGGCTAAATTCCTGGAGTGTTAAATCAAGTAATAACAAAAATATGACTATGCTTTCCATAGGAGATTTCATGACTTCCTGAGAGGCCAGCAGTCCCTCCCCACTTGTTTGTTCCTCCCCAGGAATGTCTGTGGCTCTCGCCTCAACATTTTCCCAGCTTGTCCTTGTTTATGCAGAAGCCCAGAGCCCTAAACAGAATGCCACCCCAGATGTGGTGGTCCTACTGACATGTTCCTGTGGAATCAGGGGCCATGCCCAGTTGCAGGAAGGTGTGTGTGTGTGTCTGTGTGCACATGCGTACATGCACATACCCAGACCAGACTTTTCCTGTCTCCTAGATCCTACCTATGCCATTAGAATTCTTATAGTTTTAGACTTGACCCTGGAGAAGATGCTTGGAAAGTCTCTGATGGTTTGCTTTGCTCTGACCTAGAGAATTTCTTCCTACAAAGTTAGGGATATGGTCTGAAATCAAGGCTTTTCCATCTGTAGAGAAAAAGAAATATAAAATTCTTTTCATATAAACATAGTCACAGAGAACAATCTCATTGTGCTCCTGCCTACCTCTACTCTGGATGGCAGGACATAAATCTGAGTGTGTGTGGGTCTGTGATTGCCTTCGCAGGGTCTCTTTTCCCAGACTTGGAGAAAATAGCTAATTTTCATCACCAAATTGATTTGTGAATAGCCACTGGGAAAATGATGGGAAAATTCTTATCAAATACTGCAGAGCATGCTATCAGACCCTGGATTAGATTGCAGATAGTGCAGGTTTTGTCTCAAGAGTAAAAGTTTATCCTAGTGGGAAACTGCTTGCTGTTTTATTACTGTCGTTGTTCTGAGATGAGTCTCTGCTGCCCCGGCTGGTCTTGAACTCACCCCTGCCTTCACCTCCCAAGCAGCTGGGCCACAGGCATGTGGCCCACGGCTCCTGGCTGGCATGCTCACATCCTAGCATTTGCTTACAGTCTCCCCATCTGTGAGCAGCAGCTTTGAGGGGGAAAATCTCATAAGACAGAATGAGAAAAAACTAACTCTAAACTCTCTCCCTTCAGAGCTGAGGGCAGTGACATGGTGACAGCTCTTCTTTCTGGCTGGGGATTGTGGGTTCTGTTACCATAATATTCAAAATAGACAGGTTTCTTAGCTATTAAGATATTAAAACTTAGCAAATGATTTTTTTCCAAAGAGTGTTAAGTCTTACAGTTGCTAATTTTCTGCACACACACTCCATGACTGCATGTCATAGGGAGAGTGTCCAACTGCATCAGTTTATGTAAGGTACACACGAGGTCATGTCTTACTTGATTTGTAAAATATGTTTTCAGAATGCATAAATGATAGATCTTTCTATCATTATAAAAAAGGATAATTAGAAAACAAAGTTCAGGCAAATGAGTTGAAGGCTCTAAAAGACTAAGCTGAACCCCCAAAGGGAGGGCGTTGAGTTGTAGTATCCCTATGGAACTGGTTCTAAGGAGGGAAGAGGGACATGGAGGTGGACAGTCTGCCTCAGCATCTCAGCATCTCGATTGCCCAGCATGAAGGCCAGAAAGCGACAGAACCACGTGGAGACATGCAGCAGGCAAGAGCTGTGGCTTCTCCCTTCACAGCTCCAGCTACCGAGATGGAGACTGCCCGAGAACGTCAGGTCGGCTCCCTTCACAGCTCCAGCTGCTGAGATGGAGACTGCCCGAGAACGTCGGGTCGGCTCAGCTCCCACGTCATCAATAGTTCATCAGCACAGTGGAGCTCAGGTAGGGACTGGAGTATCAGAGGCCAAAACGGCCAGAGACAAAGAAGGGAGGTCTGGCTGGAGCTTGGCTGACTCCATGCTGATGTGATGTGGAAGTGTCATATATCAATCTGTTGATTTCATTGGTTAAGCAATAAAGAAACTGCTTGGCTGGCCCTCATAGGTTAAAACATAGGTAGGCGGAGTAAACAGAACAGAAGGCTGGGAGAAAGAAGTTGAGTCAGGGGTCGCCATGCCTCTCCTCTCCGAGATGGACGCAGGTTAAGATCATTCCTGGTAAGCCAGCTTGTGGGCTACAGCAGATTATTAGAAATGGGCTAGTCCAGGTGCAAGAGCTAGCCTAGAAGAGGCTAGATAGAAATGGGCCAAGCGGTGTTTAAAAGAATACAGTTTCCGTGTAATTATTTCGGGTAAAGCTAGCCGTGGGGGCGGCCGGGTGCCGGGGACGCAGCCAACACTGATGAGTGGGGTTCCCCAGAGCCCAGCAGGAAGGAACTAGGACTGACACCCTCAGGCCTGCTTGTTCCTGGGGCTCCTCTACATCTCTGTCAGCTTAACTGTGGTGACACTCTGACTTTGGCTGTTCTTGACGTAAGAAGAGACACTTGCCTTCCCTGAATTCTGAGTTTTAAAAACTCTGTTGTTACAGAGATAGACTTGAACATTTATAACTTCTTCTGGATAAGACCAGGTAAGTGTAAGCCATTGGAGAACGCTTCCACTATCGTTGGGGCTGCCATGTGCTGGGATATACACCCCTCCAAATGATTATATCAGCAAGAACAGGTGGAGATCCATGCCATTCCTTTCTGGGAACACGATATGAAACCTATGCCTGCTAGTGTTTTGCTTTTTGCTGTGGGACAATGCTCTGCACCCTGTCACTTATATTTTAAACAAATGATGACTGGCCAGTAGCCAGGCAGGAAGTAGAGGCGGGGCAATGAGAATTCTAGGAAGAGGGAAGCGCATTTGGCAGTTGAGACCCAGATACAAAACAAACAAGATGCGACTGCCTTGCCGAAAAGGGTACCAAGCCATGTGGCTAATATAGACAAGAATTATGGGTTAACATAAGTTATAAGAATTAGTTAATAAGAAGCCTGAGCTAATGGGCCAATCAGTTTATAACTAATGTAGACCTCTGTGTGATTCACTGGGACTTAATGGCTGATAGCTGTAGGATCTGGCAGGACAGAAACCTCTGACAACAGCTTTTTGGAAGTTCTACAGTGCATAGTATCTTGTATCTACAAGGAGCTTGAGACTCCTGCTCCATCTCTTTGCTTCTGCACAGAGATGGACAGTGTCCACGTTTTTACTGGTCCTATGCAAAAATGTGGTTACAACTCTAAAGAAACGACCTGTTTTACAAGAATCAGACATTTTACAGGTCTCACAGAGTGCTTGCTGGGTAGCTTGGTTTGGCACATGGTTGTTCCTTCTTATCTATTGAGGGCCACATGTCAATAGATAAGACAGTGGCTCCAATTGCCTCTGAAGTGATTTAGAAGAAAATGTTCTATGGATCTGAGGAATGGAGCAGCTTCTGTGCGTCTACAAGGACACTCACAGCAGCACAGGCGTGAGCAGCCTGTGTCGCCGCCCTCTCTACCACACATCAGCATTTTCCTCCTCCCTTTAAAGTGCTTTTTAATATTCTCTCAAGGTGCACACCTTACTGCCGCATAAAAATATTGCCTAATGCTATTAAAATGGCAACGCTGTGCCTAACAATTGCAATCATACTATTAAGTGTAATTAACGGAATGAGTAAGATGCTGTTTCCCTAGTTCAGCCGCAGTGAATCCTGGGCAGAGCGTCCACAAGTATCCCATGCATTCCAATGGGAGGTCCCTGGCCCGCAGTTCTTAGAGCCACAACCCGTGGACAAAAGGCTATCTGAGAAACCATTCTGTACCACGGATTGGACTGTCTTTGGGTGGAACAGCTGGGGTCACTCCAGGGAGGCAGCAATGGGTAGAAAGAAGTGGCTGATGGTTTTCTGCTTTTAAACAAGATGAGTTAGAAAAGTCCAAACCTCTTGGCAGGGCACAGGCCCACAGGCTTGTCTTCATCAAGTGTGGGCTACACGGCTAGGTCGTCTTTTCCCTTCCCAGGCTACCTTTGGGGAACACTGGGAGTGACTTCAGCTAGAGACACTCTTTTGAGATGTGGAGTATGATGCTTTCAGGGTCCCACAGAGTAAAAAGCAATTCCCCTGCACAGGGCCCAACTTAAAAGTGGTACTTGGTAGGACCAGTTCTTCATCTGCTTGGGACTAAGCCCTCTCTCATTGAAAAACAACAACAACAACCACAACCACCACCACCACAACGTATTTTTCAATTATCCTTCCTGGTGGGCTAAGGCTAAGGAGAAATGCAGATTAATGGGCTGTTTGGCTTATCTAGTCTTCCCGAAGAGCTTGGGCTAGATACTTGGACTAGATAGGCCATGTACAGTTTGGTTCAATGAAAGTCCTCTACTTCCTGCCGTGTGACATCTGGCTAGCCTTGTCCCTGCATGTTTTAATGTCCTGTCTACTTCTGCAGGCATCTGGCTTCTGATCTAGAAACAAAGGTACCCTCTGCAGGGTCTTTTCATAGCTAATTATTAGGCATTGGCATTCCTTTCGGCTAGTAGCAGGGAATTATGAGCACTTACTGTTTGCCTCGCAATAGGAGATGTGGGATCTCAGAGATGACCAAGGCCACCCTGTACCCTTTCGAGGCTTTTTTCTGACTATACTAGGGCACATCTGTGCCCTCTGAAGAAACACAATCCACACTCTCAGAAAAATCCACCTCAGCTCCTGAACAGAAGGCCCATGACACTAATACTTCCTCAGATAACAAACATTTCCCAGCAAACTCCAGCTAAAGCACCAACATCAACGCACAGGGCCACAGAGCCCCCGATTCCCACATTTACAGCTTTTCCCAGACCAGAAAGGAAAGCCAAGGAAAACCTGGGAGGTTGTAGTAAAGAAGAGAACAGAGCAGAGCATGTGTTAAAACCTGCCCTTAGAAAGAAGGACAGCCAACCTGGAAATGTTCACTCTTTTCTTGGATGTGTAGAGACACATACCCATGTGACACACCACGTGACACGCGTGTCTATGGGAACCTCTGCTGTGGATCTGAAGCTCATCGTTGCCATGGAATGGGCAGTGCTCATTCTTCATCCCATTGCACAATATCTAATTACAAGGATGAAGATAAAATTATGCATTCCTAAGCACAAATTAAGGCCATTCTACAGGAGCCTTCATGTGCACACTTGGTCAGATGTCATTAAAAGCCAAACAACTGTAGATGATTTCATCAAGTTGGGGGTAGCCAGATGCAGTATTTCCTACACTGGTATTCTCTTGAACCTTGGGTTAGGGCTGATGAAGCATCCTTGGTGAAAGGAGTGTCCCCCTACTTTATCCCTGGCCAGGCTATAGAGGGGAACTCTTGACCCGTTTCTCCACTGGATTGCTGCTCAAGACCTATGTATAAAGTCTGTCTTTTACCTTCCAAGATGCCATAAGCAGTTTGACGGTGAAGGCTGAGCTGCCTTTGAAAAAGAGGAGGTGTCATCCATGCGGCTGATCCCTCCTCTCTGTCCCCAGGTAACCACCAGCTGGAAATGAAGAGTTTTTGGTCCTGTTTTAAACTCTGTTCCTCCAAGGATCTTCCTGAGGCCTGAAGAGCAGGTAAGTATATGAGCATCAGGACCCAGGTCCCTCACTTCCTAGTGGATTATTGACCCTGATGTATCTTTGGGGAGGACTCTGGGAGCCAGGCTTTGTGTGGTGCTCCACCACTGCCTTCCCACTCAACTATGTCCTCAGTCCCAAGGTACAGAAACACCCACAGAGCAAAATCAAGAACTCTGCTGGGAGCTGTTTAGAAACCCAGGTCCACCTCTGACATGAGTCCCTCTCCTCTGACGTGTGTCCCTCTCCAGTGACTTCCACATCAGCCCACCAAGGGGCAAGCAGAGCTCAGTGGCGGGGGGTGGGGAGGTCTGCGTTCAGAAGCACAGGTAGTCCTTGCCTTGTGATGTGACAATGGGAAGAAAGTGCCTGGGCCACCAATGTGGAACCTGGTCCTCTCTTAGCCGTCAGCTGAATCAGCACTATATCCAGAAGGAAACTCAGTGCGTCATGTCCCCAGGCGAGGAGGCTCCCTAGGCAGGCTGGGTGTATTAAGTGCATTTTGATTTGTGGCCATATTTTCAGTTTAGGTCGGGTCTCAGCTGAGAAGCACTTATGCTGTGGAATGTGGTGTGCGAGTTTTGACAGGCTTTGTCTGCTCCATCTTCAACTTCTCTTTTTAAAGAATGCAGCTTTTCTGAGTCATGTGACTACAGAGCAAAGTGATGTGGCTGTACCTTGTGTCCCTGTGACAAAGCTGCAGACAGGTCTGTACGTCTTACTGCCTGTAAGCCTTCTTTGCTTGCTTCTTCCCCATCTTAGAATGGGAAGAGAAGTGACACGCTGTTCTCTTAGGCCATCAATTAGCATTATTTAATAAGAAACAAGGCCAGACTTACCCATCAGAAAACGAGTCTACTTGGGCTGTTTTATGCGACAGTGAAGACTGGCCTTAGTAATAATTGGGTCACACGATGGCTGCTTCCATAAGTTGAATGAGTTAACTCTAACTCCCAGGCAGTGATATATTTAAAGCACATAAGATAAAAGCATTTCCTAAAATATATTCTACTGGCAGAGATGGACTGATGTGAACAATAGTTCAGTCTTTCCAATCCTCCCCGGTACATTTACTTCAACAAGGGACCTTGAAGTGGAGAGGAAGGAATAGCCGGGTCCTCTGTGGGTGAAGGATCTGCATGTGTACAGCCACCCAGGACACTGCTTTCAGGACAAGAAACGGAGGGCTTGCTCAACAATGAGCACTCCCCTGCATCTCCGCTGTGGACCATGAGTCTGAAGACACCCAGGATGGCTCAGGGAACACATTAGTTAACCAGGGCTACTGTAGGTGAGTCACCAACCATACAAATGGAACAAAATTAATTTAAAGAGCTTTTATTGCTCTCCACTGAGAAACTAACTACCTGAGACAAAAGGGCTCAGCCTCTCTGGCAGTCAGTCTTCTCCATGCAATGTTCTACGGCAACCCTGAAGGGAATTACAGGGTGACTAAGCAGACAGGGTGCCTGAGGATGTTCCACGGGTAGGACCTGTGTGGGTGATGTCACCCTAAGGCACACATGTCAGCTGTCTACAGTGGAAGAGTGTCTTGGAAGGGATCCTAGTGCAGGTTCCACCACAGTTAGCTGGGTGGCCTTCGGTAAATGACTTCTCCCAGGCCTTAGTCTCTCAACATAGTAAATAAGGAGTAGAGGCCTATATTCTCCTTAAATCCCCTCCCAACATCTTGGCCTATCACCTCCTCTACAGATGAAGGGATTGTCCCTTGAACCTATGGTCTGGGTACTGGGCAGTCACTCTGCCGGCACTGGATCATGGAAGTGTGTCTGTTCCTCCCGGAACTTTTCAAAGATAGTCCGGTAAAACTGTTAGTTATCAAAGGGCAACACACAGGGAATCTGTATATAACTGTCAAGGCCACAGGGCCTGACCTCAGCTACTTTGTGGGAACCCAAGTTTCCATATTTTCTTCTCCAGGGACTTCCTTTCAGCTACCCGAGACTCTAAGGAGGAACAAAGAAGAACTGAGCCCAGACTGAGGCTGTGATGACCAATATTTATTTTGATCCCTTACTAACAGTCTTACATTTTATTCTAGGTGTCCCAAGAGAAAGGAGAAGCAAGCATCTGTAGCGAGGAGCAGCTTTCGTGGTAAATGGCACAACGTAGCCCTAAGGTGCTTCACACACAACACAGAGGACCAATCCGAGCGCACTTCTGAGCATTCTTCCTTTTAGGAATCTTCCGGAGGCAAGGTAGGGTGACCAGAAGGATGCCGAGGGACTTTTCTGTATTACGGGGTCAAGTGCAAACTGTCTTGATTAAGTCGAGACTTTGTCCCATGGTGGCTGAGGGGCCAGGCAGGACAAATGACTATGAAACTCTCTGAGTCTTACTGTCTTTACATAGAAAATGAAATAGAAGGTTCTTGACTGTGTGTGTGTGTGTGTGTGTGTGTGTGTGTGTGTGTGTGAAATGAGATAAGCAATGCAAACATACTTGGCCCAGGACTCAGCCTTGCTAAGAACGGGACTATTATGATTAATGTATTTTTATCATACAACCTTCTATTTTAGGCCTATAAGAAAGTGACGCCCTTGATTCTTTAGTAGGAAAGTCAAGCAGATCAGAAGTCAGATCCATCATTCATGATAGCAGTAATCGCTGACTTTTCTTCTTCCCGGGACATGTTTCCATTATAACATGAGATGCCAAGTCACTTTTGCTCAGTTAGTTAACTTTGGCCGGGAAATGATCTGATGACCCCGTGAGGCTTATCAGTTGACGCTTGTTAGCGTGAAAAACTCCTTTCCTGTCACAGCTTCTACCGCCTCCCTTGTCCTGTCTTTCTTATGGAACAAGGGGCCTTGCAAGGCGCTTGCGCCCTGTCTGGCAGACATACGTGTTCTGAGAGAAAGAGTTCCGCCCGTGTACACAGCAGGGGCTTCCAGACATGGAGGCTTTATCAGCTAGAAAGCCATTCTTCTGCAGGTGCCAGTGTCCAGAAAGCAGAGCCCCGCCATTTCCAAACCATGGCTTTTAGTCTTTCCAGGGTAAAGCTAGGAGGCCTTGACTGTATCTGCTAGTTGCTGGGGACAGAGACCAATTCCAACCACAGGGAGCACAGAAAGACATCCAGGACAGGGTGAGTGGAAGCCCCGAGTTCCACTCACTGTAGTCATCTCAGATGTGTGCCACATTAAATGGATTTTAAGTAGAAGTTAAATCCTGGTCTCCAGCTTGGCTCTCGGGTGTCTAGGAACACAGGACATTGACTTTGAGATTGTTTGCATGTGCATGTGTGCCCGCGAGCAACTGTTGGCACACATGTGCAGCTGCAGTGAGTGCTGGCCGCTGCCACAGGCTGCGCGCTGAACTAGGGCAGGTAGGAAATTGTGCACAGTGGCGTTGTCAAGGCATAAGGACTTACAGTCAGCATAACACATCAGGTAAAAGCATGGCCGACAAGTGAGCCCATTCCGACTCTGTCACTCGCTGAGTGGTCTTCCACGAGTCGTCTCTAATGTGAATGTAGCCTCTCCTACCATCTATGCCCCAGGGTTGGTCCCTCATGTGTCCCAGCGAGAGGCTCTGGCACTATGCTTATTTGGCCATATATTTTTGTAGACCTTGTGAAAATAAAACTCGTCAGCCGCAAGGCACTGTCAGGATGATCTTCCCTTCCCTTTGTTTCCCGGGGTGGCTCTGCTCTGCTTTGTTAGGACTGTGGTCTTTCTGGGACCAGCAAAGGGGAAACTGAGTCAGACCAGTGAGCACTGGCTAAAGTGGGATACGGCTACACCTGGCTTTGGATAAAACACCGCCCACCATCTGGGGCTGGAAATGTCACCTCTGGTATTGTGGGCTCAGAGGCGCAGAGGCAGAAGGAGACCTGGCGCTGGAGGTATGTGGGTAGTGCAGTCCCCATCTTTGTGCTTACTGAGGGAAAGGAAGTCCAAGAGGCTTCCCTTGATCTCACGACCACAGCAGTTCCCTCTTAGAGTTTCAGCTATGACAGTCTGAAAATATTAGATGGAAGATTCCAGAAATAAACAATTTGCAATCTTTAAATACTATTATAATGTAATGTAATGTTAGAACTGCCTGTTTTTTTTTTTTAAATCATGCTGCTAATATCCTACTGTGTCTGGTTTATAAACTAAGCTTTTATCATAGGATTACAGAAAAAAAGTACAGAGTACATGGGGTTGGTCTTACTGGGATCTTGGGACACTTTTCATGATCAACCTGGAGAGAGTCTTGTATTACTTGGGAGTGCTTATGTGAAAGCCTTTAGAAACTTTATGTGAGTGTGTGTGAGTATGTGTGACTGTGTGTATCTGTATAAGAATGTATAAGTTGTATGTGTGCATGCCAGAGAAAAAAGTGAGGTATTACCCTTTTCTTTTCATGAACAATATCACACAATAGTTAAATTATAAATATGTATATGGCAGTTGTGGTTTTCTTGAAGCCCTGGTGTTTGCAACATTTATTTCTTCACAGGACTTTATTTCTTGACCTAAACAAACACCAACCTCTATAACTGACTGGCTCCCTACTTGTGGCTGGCTTATGGGTAGAATCCTGTGGGGACGGGGCTAGTTCACAGGCATGTGACCACACTGACAGTACAGTCACACAGATGGGAGTGGCTGAGGCACAGGGCAGGCACAAGACAGGAGCAGGAGGCCCGGCAAGGAGGGTGGTTACTCAAGAAGGGCTCCCTGCCTTTCCAGAGGGCTGACGCTGCGGCTCCATGATTCCTGCCTCAGACTTGGGAGGGATCTCTTCCTTCCCTCCTTTTCTCCTTCCTTTCTCTACCCTTAGCCCAGACTGGCCTGGAACATACTATGCAGCCCAGGCTAGCTTAGAACTCATGGCAAGCCTCTTTCTTCAGCCTTCAGCAGTGCAGGGATCAGGTGTGAACAACCACAGCCAACAATGAACTGTTGGGATTGTCAGAAGGGAACACAATGCATACAGACGTCATGCATTCCATACTGACAGAGGGAATCTGGATGACACTCTGTCCCCAAACACGAATGTTTCTATAGGAGATAAACATGTAACCATTTTAAATTGTTACTCAGATTTATCTGCCTTATTTGGCTGTGGCATGAGGGTGAAGAATAGGAAGCCAATGCTGAGGCCAAACGAACAGCCTGGATGGAAGCCTAACTTGAGTTCTTCTAATGGGCAAGGGCCATTAGTCTCCACTGTGAGGCTGGATCGCACACACCGCCATTTTGTATTTGGACTGAGGGAAAGAACATTGTCTCATCCAAGAGCGCCAGCCCTCTGCCCCCTCTCCTCACATAGGGCAGCCTCAGCCTTGGTTCTGGGTTTCCTCAGGATGTGCACAGTTGGTCTTTTGAATGTCTACAGGTTGGACCAGGGGCTTCATGTGGTTGTTTGAAATATTAATTCTTAAGCTTTTGATGGGAAAGGAGTTGTCTTTATATAAAATCTGAAGGTTTTACTTCTGACATAGTTTATTTGGAAACACTTCAGTTAAGAAAGCCTTATAAAAAAGAAAATTAAGAGGCAGCAGAAACTTATTTGATTATTCCACAGGGGCAGGAAGTTCAGGAAACTTGAGTTTTTGTGTAGAGTTTAAATCTAAACCTTGGGGACCCTACCTCTTCCCAAGCAAGAGGGTGGACACGAAGAGTTCCGTTCACCCACACAATCTAGCAGGGCACTGGTGGGCCCACAAAGCAGCCAAGGGAGCGGGAATGCTGTTAATGATTAATGGTTCTGACTTTAGGAGAAGCCACCTGGCAGGAGGATCGGCTCCTACCCAAGCCCACAGCCAGCCAGGGAGGGAAAGGCTGCAGACCTGAGGGAAATAATGAAATCAAGAGAAAGATTGCTGCATGACTCATTGCTGGAGAGCAGTACACATTTTAGGCGAGCCAGCTTCATCCTATGTAAGGTTAGGGAATGAAGACCATTTGTGAAGCCTCTGCACGCTGTTTCGGGCAGGACGGAATTGGGTAGCGAGGTGCAATTAACCTCTGCGCTCTGCCAGCAAGCAGCAAGTTGCTTTTCAGGCAAGCTCAGGGCTTGTCATACTCTAGACCTGGAAAGCATAAACGGTATTATCTTTGTACATACACAGAAAAATCTATTTATTTACCAATTGGTCAACTCACTCAGGAAGAGACGCAAACAGATAGAACCCAGCTACATCAATAGTATTAACACATCTCTTTCTGCTTTTCAAATCAGGACATATCAGGCTCAGGAAAGGCGATCAGCTTATAAAGACAAAAATAAACAGCTGTTTTCTGAAACAGCAGCTTGATTTATTACCTGAGGCTGCATTTCCTGCTCATTTATAACAGTGCCTTGTAACCCCCCCTTAAGTACAAGCAACCAGCATCTCTAAAACAAAAATTCCTCCAATGATACTCTTCAGACCACCTAAGGACATGATCCAAATGGCACTCTCTAGACTACCTAAGGACACCATCCAATGGCGCTGTCTAGACCACCTAAGGACACGATCCAATGACACTCTCTAGACTACCTAAGGACACGATCCAATGTCACTCTCTAGACCACCTAAGGACTCGATCCAATGTCACTCTCTAGACTACCTAAGGACATGATCCAATGACACTCTCTAGACCACCTAAGGACATGATCCAATGGTGCTCTAGACTACCTAAGGACACGATCCAATGACACTCTCTAGACTACCTAAGGACATGATTCAATGGTGCTCTAGACTACTTAAGGGACATGATCTTCTCGGGCAAATACTCGCAGCACAGAAATGCTCCCTAGAAATTTTTCTCCACTTTACTTTGGAAGAAAAATGAAAAAGCTGTATGTGTGTGTGTGTGTGTGTATATATATATGTATATATATATATATATATATATATATATATATATAGAGAGAGAGAGAGAGAGAGCGCTGCAAGAAATACCTGGGTTAAACCTACTTGCCATTTACTGCAAACCATTTAGCTGCCTCTACTCTTGGACCATCTCAAGCAGTTTATGGAATATGTGTCTAATCTACTCTACTGGAGTGGGGAAAGCACTGTGGGGCTTGCTGTTCCATGTGAATTCGGCCACCTCAGAACCTTCTAGTGACTGCAATAGCCTGGCCTGGCTGCTGGGTTTGCATATCAGGCTGTTTACTCAACACATGCCACATCTAAAATAAGGATGGCTTTGGCTCAAAAAGCAAGCCATTCATAAATGCACATTTACAAGGGCAAAGGTCAAGGCAACTGTGCAAACCACTTGTCAACATATTTAGAGGAAATTGTGTAATCAACTTAACATATCAGTTAGCCTTTACCTGCGAGGTCAAGCTCAGAGTTCCTGTATGTCACCACACCAGCCAATTAATCACTCTGCAGGAAATACCATGCTTTTCTTTAGATTAAACTCTGCAAAGTGGAGTGCAGACAGCATCTGGAAAGGGTTTCCTATCTGTCTTTGTTTCCTGTGACTGGCCTGATGCTTCACTATTTAGTTTTTTAAAACTTGCCTGATACAGAATTGAAAATAGGTTCAAAATGACATATTGGGATCCATGTTGCTAATGGGCATGTTACCACACAAAGGGAAATGTAGCTATGCGATGGCTTGGTGCCGCTCACTACTGCAGATTCCGACAAGACAGACAAGCGTTGCCGCCGTTAGATGACAGGGCTTTCCAGAGAAAGAAGAAGAAGCAGAGATAAGCTACTAAATTCAAACCATTTCTTCTTCTCATGCTACCAAAAAGTTCAATTACGTGATTTTTGAAGAGATTCCCATTTTAGGTACAGTTCTTTTTAAATCTCTTTCCCATACATTAATTTTTTTTTTGCCTGAAAATGTCTTCATTTTGCTTTCATTTTTCAGCAGCGTTATTGAGGTATAATTCACGTACCATGCCATCCATCCAGCCTCGAGGTTGAAAATGCTAAAGGTTTAGGTGTATTTACTACATGACTGGCATCAGGTCCTTACGATTGTTCAGCAAGCACCTTCCCCACTAAGCCATCTCCTCAGCCCTCCTTCTGTATTCTTCCTAGTTACTAAACAGCCTCCAATTCTCTATGTCCTTAACAGCATTTGATGCCTGACTTTCCCATTTTTTTGCCACTCCAATATACAAATTTGAGTCATACTGTAATTCAAATATTTTTTCAGGCAGTGTGCACAGGAGGGGCACTGCTTTCCTATGCCCAGGACTGTGATCACATGGTGGTCACGTGCAGCAGGAAGGATGGTAGTGACAGAGACACACGGCCCAGCAGAGAAGCCTCTGACTGCTGGAGTCTTATCTCAAATCCACCCAAAACCTTCACTATGCACATATTTGTTGCTCTTTAGTATTTTCTTTATATGAATGACTTTTAGGAGAACAAACTCAGTCTTAATTGGAATGAGTATTTTTTTTTAAACAAGGATTAATTTTCCTTCTGAAGGATCATTCGAAACGACTGTGTTGCGTAGTGTCTACTCACATGTCTCTACTCTCCGGGGCACTGGCCCCAGCAACAAGAAAGATAATCCTCCTCTGTGGACATTCCCACAGTGAAGTCCACACACATCTGGATGGCAGTTCAATAGTCCACTGTTAGTCAAACAATTTGTAATCACTCGTTCTGTGTGTCAACTAACAAGCCGGGGTGTGTGGCTTCTCCGTACTCCGTAGCATGCAGTACGCACAATTTAGAAATAAAATAAAAATCTACAGTAGAGACAATGGCACATTCTTCCCTGAAAAACTGAGTGAAAAGCTTGTCTCTTTTGAGATACAAGACGCTGCTTGTTATTTTGACCGTCAATGAAAAGAGGCTCGGAAAACTATATTTCATCTGCTAAGTCTCGTAGCATAAAGAGAACCTTCTCTGAGGCATTGAAGAATCTAGGGCCATATGTTTCTTTAAGCTGAGCTCGAAGCAGAGATGGCACAGCCAAAAGTCTGAACCACAGGAGACAAAATTCCAAAGCCCTGTGCCTGCCCTTCTGAGAAGGAGCCCATAGCCCGCCCGCCCTCTTTTCTCTTACTGCTTTTAACTCGGAGGGTGGAGGGACAGACAGGCAGAGCTACAATCTCCTCTGCCCCACGGCTGTTTAACAATTTTGGAAACAAAGAGTTTGATAAGGCCAGAGGAAGTGAAGTTGAAAAAGGGGCTGGGACAGGATCTTGAGTGCGGCTGCTGAGTCCCAAGACAAGCATGACAAGGTGACAGGCAGTGTGCGGCTGAGCAGTCACCACGGGACAGGGAGGTGTCAGGAAATATAACCAGGGCCCAGCTACACGGCATTTCACCCAGCTTGTCCAACTGGTGGCTTGGCCGCTGCTGACCCTAAGGGCCATGTGCATCACAGGGCGTCTGGAACCCACTCCAGACCACTGCTGAATTCTGGAAAATTCTGGGCCCAGATAATGTAGCATGTCTTTGGGAGGGATTCCCCAGGCTGTTCTTCCTGGCTTGCTGCCACAGCACAAAACTGACTCTGGCCTTGCTGGAAAGCGAAGGCAGGGCTTCTCTCAGTCCAAGGTAAACAGAGCTCTGTCTTACTGCAAATGCAACAGCCTTGTAAGAAAACAACCATTAAGACTCAGGTGGCTGTGAGAGGAGGAAGCTGTGGCTGTCTCATCAAGGGGGACAGGACCAGGTTCACCCGCATCTCCAGGTCTTACTTTCTCACCACATCTTAGAAGACGTCACGGTAACCATGTAAGCAGGCAGTCCCGTTTCCCCCCTTTGCTTTCCCTTTCTTTGTGGGAAAGGGTTTCATGCAGCCTCGGTTAGCTTCCCTCCTAAGTGTAGAAAGGACAACTCCTGACTCTTCTGCCTCTGTCTCCTGAGGATTAGGGCTAGGAACCACCTGCCCTGACAATTTTGCGATTCCTCGACATTCCACTCTGTGCCAAGCGCTGTGCTAAGACTTGGGGATAACAAGCAAAGAGTGAGTGCAATCCCTGTCCTCAAGGGTCACAGTCTTAGAGGACAGCCAAGTCTGCACGGAATGATCTAGAGCATAAATTGATAAGTAGGATAGAGATGAGAGTGAGGAAGTATGGGGGCTTCCCCACATCCTCGCAAAAGGAGTGGCCTCTACCCCAAGGGCAAGACTCGGGGGTTCAGACCAAAAGCAGAGCAGCACCCTCAGCACAGTCTCCCCAGGAAAACAAGAACCCAGGAGAGGAATCCAAACTCCCATTTCCCCTCCGCTGAATTGGTCTCTAGTGTTGACAAGGGTAATAACCAGACAAAACATGACTTGTGGACCTGCGTGGACTTGCTAGCCCTGCACTGCCAGGCTAGGAGCTGCCTACAGGGGCCAGATCTCCACATGAGCTCCAGTCTCTCCCGCATACCCACTGGAAGGTACCAAGTCTATGGCTCAGGCAGAAAAACCCACCATGACAGGAGAAGTAGAAGGCATTATAAGAAAGCCATGCAGCAGCAGCAGCAGGTAGTAGCAGGCCATTCACTTAGAAATATATTTTTGATCTCCAGAAGTATGTCCTGAAAAGAAAGGTGGCCTCAACCAGCTATGATTTGCCGAGATCACTGTGGGCCTCAGTGAACCTGACAGCCATCTTCTCACGGATGAAGTGCTCTTGTTCTATTTTTGGGGAACCACCACATTTCATACACAGAGGCTCTGCCTTGCGATCAGAGGGCTGCATCACGACCTTCTGTGCCATCCTGCCACCCCCTGGAAATGCAGGCTCCTTCCCCACAGTGTATCCAAAATACTACAGACCCCTATCCAAGGCTTCCCAGGGAAGAGACAACAGGAAGAAGCCTTTAAAAATTCTGCTTGGATATCCTGCTAGGTCATCTGTCAACCTGACTGTCTTCTGAAAGACACTGTGGCTCATGGGGATCTCCAAGTACCCAGAGAGGGTCTCGCCTGCTCAATCACTGCAGACTCGTAGGGTTTGGGAACAAAAAGAGACCATGATGTCATCTGGATGCCCACACAGCATCTTTGCAGGCATTCCGTATTTATGAAAATATCTACCAATATCATCTTACTGCCTGCTTTCTAGCTGGGCAGTTCTGTCAGTCAGTGAGGAGGTGCCGTACTGTGAGCCTGGTGTGTGACAGGTAATTTACAGCCACTAGTCTGGAGCCAAGCTTTGGGGGGCACAAAAGAGGGTATCATTCTCGTCCTACAAGAGCACCCTTTGTGATGCTGAGGAGAACTTACGGGGCACTGCTCACATCTCTTGAGATGCTCCAAGCAGATACAGATCTCTTCAGCTTTACGACACAGATCAGATTTTGGTTTCTTATCAAACCTATACCCTTTCCCAGGTTTTGGTTTTTGGCTTACCTCTGCTGCTTGTCCCAACCAACACACCTTGCTTGTTCCACTGAACCTTCATTTATCCACTCGACCACCGATGCATCTACCACCCAACAGGCTCTGAAATCTAGTATACAGGCACAGGACTGCCCGAGGGGCAGGCTTAGAGCCGAGACCAAGATTTTGGTAAGGTATATGTTTGTCTGACTTACAGCCCAGTTACAGGAACCCAAAGTGATCAAATCACCACGCAGCCAGAGAAGACAAACACTGAGAAAGGTGGAGAAAGTTTTCCTTCGGAGAGGCACTGAGGTGAAAACTGAAGGGAAAGAAGAAAGCCAGAAAACGAAGATGAGGAGGGAACAGCATGTCAGGAAAAAGCCAGGCTACAGCTTTTGAGGCTTCAGTACGTATACTTTAAGCATGGTCATCACAAATAAAGGCATCTGTAAATTACATGTCTCCCACTTGGAGCACCTCAAAGCTACTTCCTGACCCCATGTCTCTGTGATCCACGAACAGGCCGCTTTTTGCCGGAATTTTAATTAAGGAAGGTCTGGTAGCCCTTGGAGTGCCATAGGGAACTCTGTGGCCAGACCGACAGAATATTAATTTCACTAAGTCAAGGAGGGAAGAACAGGATATTTAAAGGGAAAGCCAATCCACAGATTCCACGAACAGGCTTTGTGTATTCTGACCAATTACACCGCCTCTCAATTTAACAGCTTTGTTTATGAAACCCATATTGAAAATGAAACGTTTATGATGGTTTTGGGGAGGTGAGGTCCAGGGCTGGCAGGGCACAGATTAATAACTTGTGGACGGCTGGTGGGAGGCACCGCTCAGAACCCCGCTGTAAACAACGCATCGGTAGAGGCTCAGCTATTTGCAGGCTCAGGCTTGCCAATTTGTAATTAGTTGCAGATTTTCAATTTTGTCTCCACAAGAAAAATAGTTTTATTTGCATTGTTTACTTGGCATTTAATTGAAGAAGAATGCAACTGATTGTTTTTAAAGACGTGACTTTGGGGAGTTAGGAAACACTAAACAGGGACATTTCTAAGGAGGCCACACATCTGTATTTCCGTGCAGCGTGGGGCAAGTGCACAGATCGTGGCCCTGGTTCAATCGACTTTCTCATCCAATCTCAAAATGCCTCCTGTGCAATCTGTCACAGAGAAGAGTTCTGACAACTGAGTATAAAACTCTTGAGATTTGTAATGAATATAATTGGGCGGTCCATATAGTTGCATTTTCTACTAATTGAAACTGGTAAATCACTGTGGTAATTTAGATTAATAAAAGGCCAAAGAAATTAGCATTTGGAAAGTTAGCCCTTGTTACTGTAACTTAGAGTTCCATCCAGGACTCGGGCTTCTTATGAGCCATAGCTTTTCCTTTGGAGAAGAACAATTGAAACCCTACAGCTGAGTATTTTTTGAAGATCTACACAGCAGTTAGTGCTAGAGACACGAAGGTGAGGAAGATCTGATAGGCAGCGGGCAGAAATCTATAAAGACCCTTGATTCCAGAGTGGCTATTCAAGCATGACACTGACCTAGACACTGGGCTGCAGGGTACTCATTCTGACTGGCAGCCCAGGAGGGAGGTGACTGCAGCAGCCGCAAAAGCAGAGCAGATTCTTGCAGGAAAAGCATTGCTGGAAAGGAGGCAGGCTGCATAAAGGGATGCAGGAGCTAGTGAGCATCGTGTGTCTGTCAGAGACCTGTGAGCAGTTGACGGTGCTTAGACCAGAGTGCCTGAGGAGGGCTGTGAGGCCCAGGAGAGCGGGGAGCCACTGGAGAGAGCCTGGCAGGGCAGTGACGTAGTTAGTATATGAGTCTTTGCTTGAGAAAGACCAGCTGGAGAACGCATGGTGTCTGAGAAAGGGCAGCAGCAGGCAGAATGTAAATTTGAACTGACTGGAGCTATTTCAGAGCTGGACTCCACAGACCTTAAGGAAAAATTAGACAACAGAAGAGGAAAAAGCATGGTGATGACATTATTTGAGCCAGAGAACAGAAGAAGAGGAAGAACTGACTGCAGGATAAACACATGCAAACACACACACACACACACACACACACACACACACACACGTGTGTGCACTGCCCCCAAAGCAACAACAACAAGAACAACAAAAACTCCACTACATTAAGCAAAAGAAACAAAGGTCACACACTGTTATGACTTCAGCTTATGCGTTATCCAGAAGAGGGAAATCCACAGAGACAACAGCTGGTACGGATGGAGGGAGGCTACAGTGGGACAGGGACTCCTAGAGAGAGGAATGTCTGGGGCTACAGAGAAGCAGTGCTTGTCTAACACTGCAAATGCACTGAATAGTTCATTTTAAATTGCTAATTTTTTTATTTAACTTTTTTCATATATAACATTTTGATCATATTCTTTTCCCTTCCTCAACTCCTCCCAGGTCCTCCCCACCTTCCTATTTCTCTCTCTCTCTCTCTCTCTCTCTCTCAATCTCTCTCTCTCTCTCTCTCTCTGTCAGAAAGAAAAGCAACCCATAAAACAAATAAAAAACAGTTGAAACAAACAAAAACCACAAGAAACCAATAAGACAAAGACAAAAAGATCAAATGCATGTAGTTTTACTTAATGTATGAAGTTTAAAAAGATAAAAGCAAAATCAAATTACAACAAAATAAAACTAAAAAAAAAAAACCCACCATGACAACCTGTAGCACTTTGCAGTCCAGGGTTGCACAGACGTAGAAGCTTCCCTTCCACCCAAAGGGCACGAATACACCAACACAAAGACCAGCGAGAAAGAAGGCAGGCTAGTGCCCGATGCGGTGCCCACTCAGTGAGCTTAGAGAAGGCAGGCTAGTGCCCGATGCGGTGCCCACTCAGTGAGCTTAGAGAAGGCAGGCTAGTGCCCGATGCGGTGCCCACTCAGTGAGCTTAGAGAAGGCAGGCTAGTGCCCAATGCGGTGCCCACTCAGTGAACTTAATGTCTGTGGTCCACAGTGAGCATGGCTTTCTCCTTGTTATGACCCACGCTTTCGTTGGGAGACAGCGTTGGGAAAGGTAAACTGGCAATAGCCTTGTCTCTCGTGGTGCATCCTCTACTTGGTGACCTTCACCTTTGCAGTGTCACACTCTGGCTGACCTGGTAAAGTGAGTAGACCATCTGTCATGTGGAGAGACACTAGGGGAAAGGAAAGCGCAGGAGCACACACAGAGCGAGTGCAGGGTCAGGAAACAGCAAGAGAAACTTTCTGGCATTCATATTGGTCAGCAGCAGCCCAGGGAGAATAAAAGGCTCCCTGGTGCTCAGTGCATCATTGGGAAGATTAATTAACATGTGTAAAGGCCACACACAACGTGAAAGGCCCAGTAATGGATCTCCAAACGCCAGAGTCCCTGTTTTCCAGAAGGGTCATGAAACAAGGAGTGGAAAATATTCCCTAGAAGACAGGGCGGGATGACCCCGGCCATGAAGAACACAGCAAAGAAAGGGCTGGGCTTGTCTGGGGTTCTCTTCATTCTCAAGCTGAATCTGATCTGACAGATGTGGTGAGTGATTAGAGCCTTGTCCATTCATAGTCTGAATGCTTGCACTGCACAGAGAATGGGGCAGGAATAATGAGAAGCACAGCCCCTGTGGGACTATTCAGGAGTGCTCAAATTTGCATGGTCACATGAACCCGAAGGAAGTGGATTATGCTGGCCTGGCCAGGAAGTGGAGACCGCCAAAGCGTTCTCATTTGCATAAATCACAGGGGCTAGAAAGCGGAGGGGCTTAAGCTCCCTGAAAGGAGCCCAGCTGCAGAGGCCTGTCTATGCGTCCTGCCTGTCCCAGAGTCCTGCACAGCTCCGTGGCTTCATGTGTCACTCACGTGGTCCGTCACTCCGTCGGAAGTTCTGTCGATATCTACCCTTACATCTACCGAAAGGTGAAATCTTTCTTTTTGCAAACAAGTGAGGTTGCCGCACAGTCTCGTAGTGAAGGGTTTCTTGAACCTCTCTGGGAAAAAGGTGATTTGGGATGGGTAGTGCCTTTCATTATGACTGCTGCTGTCAACACATTCCTAATTGTGCAACAAGGTACTTAAGGAAGAATTGTCTGTGGCTTTAAAGGTAGTTAATGCCCCTCAAAAAGGATTACTTTCATTTTAAGCTTCAAATGGAGGCTACCAATTAATTAGTCCATTTACATAAAAATGTCTTGGATCGCTTACCTGCAAAGATAAAGGGTGAAATCTATCCTCTAATTGGGGGAAAAAAAAGCCATGTGGAGTAAACACATAGGAGTCCTGGGCCAAAAGCAAGGGGGGAAGTTATTAATTAAAAACAAATGTCAGAAACTTATTGTATTCTATGTGACATGGGTGATATCAATATGTTAATTGAATAACCGTTCCTCTGTGTTTCCCCTCTCTGCTGTGGCACACGATGTCCCCACTGGCACGTAGCTGGGATGACACACCCCTGCAGTCTAAGCCGCAGGCAGGCCCAGGCAGAAGGACCTCACATTTGAGGCTAGCCTGGGCTATCAATCAGGTTCTAGACCAGACGGGCTTACATAGTGAGGCTCACACCAACAAAAAGCCAGCCAGAGCTTCAGGATGGCTCAAGAGATGAGATGGAAATCTCCCTCAGGCCTCCAACCCCAACACGCACAGCTACCTCCTATCGTCACGGGCCCCAGTCCATCGTTCTTGGCTAAAGATACAACTTTCACTCCCTTCAGTATTGTGTGGGTTCTAAATGAATTTCAACATGGGCACAGTCATGACAGACTTCGAGAGACCTCAAATTCAACAAGGAAGGCAGGTATTTACCACTGAAAAAACTAAGCTTCTTAATCACTTTAAAAGATGCAACTAAATGGAAAGTATATATTACCCAGACTAATTACATGCAATTTCTTAGTATTAGTCCTAAATTATTCAGATTATCCCAAGGGGAAAAATGAAAGATTCTTCTTCCCAGCAGAATTTTCACTGTAAAGCACACCTCACTGCAAGCCCACTTTTCTAAGAGCCTGTCTTGTCTTTAATGACTTACGTTTGCTTCTACAGGTTGGGGTGGAGATGCAGGGGAGGCTGTGGTTTCCTCACTGTTCACTGACAGGTGATCAAGTGAAATGCAGAGGAGAGGAATGGAAGGAGGGAGAGAGAAGAGGAGAACATAAAAATGAGACGGAAAAGGAAGGAAAAACAGATGAGGAGCCCCTGTCAAAGGGGCTCTAAGTGTCAGTTACCCGGCAGAAAGTGTCACTCAGGTGTGCTGTCCCTCAGCATCCGCCACTCTGGATGGAGAGGCGGAGTAGGGTACAGCTCCATGTCTGAACAGGCTTAGGCACAGGGCGCCTATCAACAGACAGGAGGCCATGTGACAACTCTCATAGCAGTTATGGAACCTCCGAGAACCAGAACATCTATGCGTGGATCTCTCTTCCCTAAAAAGCCCACTCTACTTTTGAAACCACCCAGAGTGCTCCCATTTTCCTCCATGAGCCCCTTGTCATTCGGTTCTCCGGTTGAGGAGTGTGCCCTCTGGAGACCCAGCTACAGAGACATCAGAGCGCTTACACTGGTGATGCTGCTGGGTGAGAGGAAGGACGTGAGGTGGGGATGCTCAGTCCTTGGCCTCGGAACTCTGAGGGGCAGGTGGTGGTGTGATGTTCTGGTGTGCAGAGGCAGACACACGGACTCATCCATTTCTGTGTCTATGCTTTAGTGCCACAGTATATGTATGTGCGTGTGTAGGTCAGAGAACAACCCGAATTTGACTGTCTTCTTCATCTATGAGTCCTGGGGTTACAACTCAGATGGTCAGGCTTGGCAACAAGGGCCCTCCCTGTTGAGCTGACCCCTGTGTTCTATCTGCTGCTCTTCTGTCAGTGACAGTGGGCCACAGCACAGGAGGGGCTCCTTCTAAGGTGCTGAGGCAGTCCGCTGTCCATTTCTCTGCATACTTTGAATGTGGTGTGATGCTGGGAGGGGAAGCCCTCCTCAATTTCCACATGGAGATGGAACTTCTTAGCCTCAGAGTTTCAGATTTTTCAATGGCGAATGGGGACATATGGCGATTTCTGTCTTTTGGGGACTACTGACAATTACTGGTGGGCTAATTACTGCAATTACGGACACAGGAAAAAGTAGAAGAGTTTAAGGCTATGAGAACTGGTTTCATTTTTCTTCCCTGAGGTTTCAACTATTGAGGTCTGTTTGCACTTCTTCGTCTCTGCTGATACTAATGCAATATTTACAGTGTGTCAGAAACACTAATCCACGAGACATGCAGGCCCCGTGTCACGACCTTTCTAAGTGACACCTTCCTGTTAATCATTACCTTTTGGTGACTGTACAGAGGCATTTCTGTTCCTGCACATGACTTCTCTGAGTTCTGGGGTAAAAGGTGGCTCGGACCCTTCTCATCAAGGCTGTGTGAACTCTTTTTGAACCATTAAGAAGGAACAAAACCCCAAAACCAAAATGGAGAGAAATCCCACACGAGGCCCCACAATTGTTAAGGCTGAGAATTTAGACCTGCATGGGAGCAGCATGGCAGCCTAAGGGGACATGATTGGAGCCTCTGTTTCCTTGCTTCCTGAGGGGGACAGTAAAGACATCTGTCACTTAGGGCCATTGCGAAGACTTTAAAAACATCAACAACACCAAGTGCCAGTTGCCGTGATCAAGAGGATGCCCGTACAGAGCTCTCATTCGGAGTCAGGATACTGATCCAAGGTGCAGTCACTGTCAGACACTGCTGGGAAGCACTGGGGTACCCGAGCCCCAACTCACCCTTCAATGTGACTCTCTTTTCTCCTGCTCTAGGAAGACTGTGCTGGAAATCATCACTGAGCTGAGTCCTTTGCGCTGCCTGGTGGTCAGGCTTTGTTTGCGAAGACAAAGGTCACCACAGACCAGTGCCAGTCCACGCTCTGACCTACGGCTCGAGTGGCAATTGGGGCACCTCTCTTCTTTCTTCCCATGAGCTAGAAAAGCTGTCTGGGCGGCTCACACAGGGCGCTAAAAAGCAGAGACAGTTCTAGAAATTTCGTGCTCAGTTACTAGCTGTTGAATACAAACTGCACTCTGACACACCCACAGAACCTACTGACAGTCTCAAGTTTTCCTTCTCTTTTAGCTCATGTTCCTGCTTCTATTTAATAAAAGGAAAATAAGAAAAACACACACAAGGAAGCTTGGCTCTCCATGAAGGAACAGCCTTCCAGGCTGTGAGAAGCTGGGGGCTGGACAGACGGCTGGACAGACGGCTGAAGGTGGTTAGAGTGGATCTGCGTTCTCTTCCTGGCACCCACCTCGGGAGGCCTGTGACTGCCTGTGAGTCGAGCTCCAGGAGGGCTCCGACACCCGGGCCTCTGCGGGCACCTGCACTCACACGCACACCTTCGTTCTCTCCCTACACATAATATAAAAAATGAAACAAATGTTGAAGAATGTGAGAAGTCCTGAGGTAAAACTCCCTCTCTGTGGAATGTGAGGCAGCTGGTGACTTTACCGTTTCCCCTGCAGCCTTTCTGTGTCCAGGGTGTTCTGCATACACTCAGCCTCACCTGCCTCCAGAAGTGGGGCATGCTGGGAGTGCAGAAGGAACCCTACTGGGGTTGTAGGAAGGAGCTGGGGAAGGCAAGACTCAGATCCAGTTCCTTATGTTAGCTGGCCCTCAGCCAGTCACGAGTCACGTGAGCTAAGGAAACTTTTCACAAGCCTGGCTTTTAATGCCAGATTTTGGATTCCTTCAAAGGACAGGTTTTTTGCTAATCTCAAGTCTTCAGAGAAGAAAGAAGGGGATGCCACAACCCGGGCGAGGGTAAAGAGCACATAGCCAAGACACTGCCAATCGGTTTCCTTCCATTTATAGTCTTACTGTGAACACTGCTGTGAACACTGGATACAATGTTTTCTTCCAGTGGTCACTGTTATTAGGTCTGCAGTCGCTATAGCTTTCCTGCCCTGGAAATGGGTCACATCGGTTGCTATGTGCTATTGTTCCACACAATGTGAACATGGATCGACACTCACAGGAACCCAGTGAGGTTCAGCTGACGGCACTGAGTTCACGCTCTTCGGGAATCTTTAGCGGTAAAGAACAGCTTACAATTAATCTCTTGTCGGAATTTCTTTACACGAGGCATTTCAACTTCCTACGAATGATCAGGTCCTGCTCTCCAATCCTTTTCCTTATAGACAGCAATTTTGTTCTGCTCAGTTTGCTTCAGCTAAGGTTTACAGCTGCCTGTCACGGGTCTTGTTCATAGGTGTGTGCTGGAGAGGTCTATGGTGGAGGGGGACAGGGGGCACACAGCAGGGGTGGGGTGGAAGATCCCCCTGGATTCACTGATACTGCTCTTCAGATCTCTGAGATGAGTGGCCGACTCCTGCTTCCGTTTATAATTTCCAGCTGCTGATCACCTGGAGTCTTAGTCCTACCTGCATGTGGGTGAGTAGAATCTTCAGCCTAGCGGTTCTCAGCTTTCCTAAAGCTGTGACCTTTTAATATGTTTCTTTGTGTTGTGGTGACTTTCCAACCATAATTTTTTTCATTGCTACCTCATAACTGTATTTTTTCTACTGTATGTATATAATGTAAAATATTCAGGATATCTGGTATGCGATCCCCAAAGGGGTCAAGACGTAATGGTTGACAACTGCTGTTTTAAAAGTGACACGTGGTAACCAGAAAGGGCCCCACTGATCAAAGCAGGCATTGAGGATCAAAGGGAGTAATGGACCTCACCACCTAAGAAATGGAGAAAACACAAGGATTTATAATGATAGGCAAAGCCAAGTAGCCTCACTGGCTATCTTAGAGATTCTGGTTTAACTCAGTGATTCCGTGTTCTAAAAACTGGTAGATGAGCAGAAAGGTACTTGGGCAGGCAGGGTACTCAAGAAGCTCATCACATGCTCTTCAATAAAGGAGAATAATAGCCAACAAATGAGGAAGAAGCAGAACCCAAGGCTGCCCGCCTGGCGCTGAACCGTACTACCACAGTCAAGTGTACTACTGGACTGTACCGCACAGCGTTAACTGTCCAGACAGCACCAGCAACGGTGGCTTAAAGTCATTCAGTTAGCAGGCTGATAAAAGATGGCACCAGAGACCAGTTCAGGGGGCATAATAGAACCCACTGATAAATCTTGAAATCAGTACAAGTGATGCAACCAGAGACCAGGTGCCTCCTAGAATGATGAAACCTGTATTTTATTACGTCTTTAGTGTGCACTACTGTTTACACACAGTACAGGGGAAAGAGAAATGTGTTAACAAGCACCGTGGAGATGCCGTAGGCCAAACCTACAGTGCAGACATGTTTATAGAGCACCCGTCTGATTCATTCACCAAGTAAACGCAAGGGAAGAGAAAGACAAGCTGCACACGGTAACACGGGCTTGGTGTGCCAACCAAATGAGAAGGGGACGCTCTGTCTGGATCTTGATTTAAACTGCCCGACTGCAGACACTTTTGAAGCGGAATTTGAATCTAATATGGAAGCTGCTAAGTGTGAACAGGGCACAAGAGCTCCTGAACATTTCGGCTGCATGTGCTGCGCTGAAACACCTACAGGCAATGCCCCAGAGAAACAAACAAAAACAAGAACGAAACGCAAGGAGGGAAGGAAGAGAGGGAGGAGGGTGGGCAGAGGGACAGCTGAGGCAAGAGCAGCCAGGCGGTGCACACGTGTAACCCCAGCATTCAGAGATGACAAGCAGGGCTGTGAGGCGAAAGCTGGTCTCAGCCATGCAGCCAGATCCTGTCATAAAAACCCAAGTGAAACTCAATCCACGTTGATAATACGAGCAGCTAATGGAGATGGGTATTGGAAAGATGGGCTTTTGCCTCTTCACACGTGAATCTCTGAAGTAAAGATTTAAAAGAAGTGAGATGGAGTCTAAGGCGAGGCAGACACACTGGGTGAGAACAGAAACTGCAGCCCTGATCTACTGGGTCGAGGAGTTCAAAGGCACATGCGACCAGGCTTGGACTGGAGGGAATGCAAGCACACATCACACAGCAGGACTCAATCTCGCCACCCTCTAGCACAGGACAGCTAGGAACCTGGGCACCAACAGGAGGAAGCAATCCTTAAGAAGGGATAGAGGCTTCCAGAGTTTAACTGGGACAGGCAAGCCTTAAGATCTAACTATGGGCTACTGTTCTTTTTAACCTCGTCCTCGGGGAAAACCTCAAACAAGGGCCAGCACAACTGTACTGTCCCCAGATCTATGATTTACAGTTGGCAGTTTGCTGTGGATGGATCTTCAGATGGGCGAGGGCCAGTGGATTTCAAAGCCACACATCTTTCCTTCAGCCCCTGTCTTCTTGCACTGAGATGCAATCCTGAAACTGTAACCAACTTGGTCTCTGAAGGAATTGGGTCAAAAGCAGTATCACCATACTTGACACAAATTTGCCTTACTGGGACCTTTAATATCCACATGCCAGATTTTTTCAATTAAGTGACCACAACTAGCAAACAACTATTACCGTGGGAACTGTGTGTGGCACTAAGATATGCAGCGTCCGAACAGTGAACCACAAAATGCTTGGATGAGCAGGCAAAAGTTTCTCGTGGAAGCTCCTAAAGCATTATTCAGATTGACCATCCTTCACACTCTTGATAGGAACGGCCCACAGGATTCTGCAGCTGCACTCAGAGACTGTCCTGATAGAAGCTTGGGCTGCAATACTCTGCCCCAGACTCCCGAGAAGCAGGGACGCTAGTTACTGCTGCACTCTCGGTGGTCACAGGAGCTTCCTCTCACTCCTTCATTAACTGAGAACTAAACTGAAACTCTAGCTAATTGTGCTCTTTAATTTTCTCTGAGGTTATCCCACACATTCAGACTATATTTACTTTTTGCATAATTAGTCACTGATTCCTAATCAACAGCAACCATGTTTTGGGAAACATGGGTCAAATCATGCAGCAGGGTGGGCCATGTGAACTGGAGAGTGTCGGGGGTGGGGGGCCTCCTGAAAGTCAGTCTGCAGCATGCGTGCACAGTGTGTGCCTTCCTAGTTGGTAAGCAGAAAACCGGCACAATCTTTTGTCCAGGCACCCTGGGAAACTACAGCCAATCTTACTGAAGAATGATGTGCTGGGTGTGACGTCAGGTTGCCAAGCTCAAGACTCGGTTGTGGTACCACCTGCATCCCCCCATCCAAAGCATTTAGTTCATTGTGAAGCTGTAGACACAAGGCAGCGGCCACTGTAGTTTTCAGTTAAGGAAAGATCCTGTTTGTCTCCCATGCTGTTTTTTTTTTGTTTTTTTGTTTTTTGTTTTTTTTTTTTGTTTTTTGGTGATGCTGTAATTAAACAGGATTTTCCCCCATCTACCTGCATCTGGTTCTTGTAGACCAGCTTTTCCCATTACTCCTAGTCTTGTGTGCCCTGGCATCTGATAACCAACCCCTTCTCTTAACTTCTGCAAGACAAAGCTTTCTGTTTTTATAAAGATTGTCTGTATGTTGTATTGGCCTGATTGTATATATGTGTACCACGTGCAGGCCTGGTGGCCAAGGAGGCTAGGAGACGTTTGGATTTACTGGAATTGGGAACACACACGGTTGTGAGCTGCCATGTTGCGGTAGAAAGAAACCTGGGTCCCCCGCAGGAGCAGTGGGTGCTCCTAACTGTTGAGCCATCTCTTTGGCCATGCGTGCATTTTAAATCACTTTATTTTTTCTGTATGGAACTGTTTGAATTCCATATTTACTTCCCAATATCCAGTCTACAAATACTTTCTCCCATTCAGCAGGCTGTCTCTTCGCACTGTTGATTATCGGCTTTGCTGTGGGAAAGCTTTTTTCTTTTACTTAATCCCATTTATCTACTTTTGTTTGTGTTTTCTGTGATTTTGGGGTCACATCCAATAAATCCTTGCATAGACCTACAACATTAAGCTACTCTCTTATTTTCTTCTAATGGTTCAGGGTTTTCTTTTGTATTACGCATTCTCCATTGATTTTTGGGTATGGCGAAAAATAGGGTCTAGTTTCGTTCCCTTGCATGCGAATACCCAATTTCCCCAGAATTACTTGCTGAAGAGACTCCCCTTTCCTAAGTGAATGGTCTTAGAACCCTGACTGAAATTAGCACCTGTATTCTGACCAGCAACCAAAGCTGTGTGAAATAGTTGCTGTGTGAAAATCAGAAGGACTCCACAAAAATAAAAGGAAACCCGGCACTGCTATATGTTTCCTCTTCCTGTCAGTCTCAAGAGACATGGCACCTTGAAGCATTCCTACTCAAATTTATCTGAAGAAACATCTATTAACACGGATGGAAACGGTGTTTGCATCCCCATGGGAACTAGTAATGAAGGCTGATAACCTTGGCTACACTCACAAGCAGGAAGCCCACACTGTTAACTGTGAAGAATAAAGATTAAGCCTTTTCCAAGAAGACCTCTAGTTAGCCAGGCTCTTAACTAGCGACAAAGATACATAACTTTGTAGTCAGAAGGGATCTTACATGCCACCTAACACATACATACACACAAATACCACACACACACAGACACACACACACAAACACCACACACACACACACACACACACACACACACACACACACACACACACAGAGGAACCCATCCCTGAGCATCTTCTCAGATGGTTGTTCAGCCACAGGGATCTCATTCCTTCCCAGGACAACACATTCCATTGTCGGGCAGACCAAGTGTTCTTTACCCTGGCTCAGAAGTGGCCTCCCTCGGACTACTGTTCACAGCTCGGCTGTTGTCTGACATAGCAGAAAGTCTACTTCCTCTCGACTAGCGCCCTTCAGCACTCCATTAAGGTGGAATATGGTACAGCACTGTAAACACAGGACTGTAAGAGGAGCCAAGCGACCCAGATTTGAGTCACAGCTCTGCCACAGACCCCCCAGGCTTGACTTTCATCATGAGTTTAGAAGCTGCATAAAAACAGACAATAGTAAACTGGCATACTTGTGAGCCCTGAATTAAAAGTGCAAGTGTAATTAAAAGTGCTTTGTAATTTCCAAGCACTGTGCAAAACAAGCTTCTGTGTTTGTAGTACTTTAAGGTACAATATTTTTATTTTTGAACAGTTTTTGGTTAGTTGATTCCTATGTTATCCTTGTCTTCGGAGCTAGGTACATTCAGCTGTTAAAGAAGAATGATAATGATGCCCACGAGAGCTCCACAGCGCCCTCTATCTGCCTCTTGCTCCAGCGAGTCAGTGAACCCCAAGCAGGCACACTCTTGCCAGATGGCACATGCTAATACCACCTGCTAATTTGTGAACAGACTAAAAAGATAAAAGAACAATGGCCTCAGAACTAGAGGTGGGTCTAGAATCTGCCATTCTCTGAGTAAGTGGCCTTGGGAAAATTCTCTTACCTCAGTTTCCCCATACATACAAGAAGAGAAGCAAGATATTTTATGTGGTACTATTAAAACAAAATAAAATGTGTCAAGCCCCCAGTAGAAAATTTTGTTCATTTGACTGCAGGACATTTCAGCCAGGACAGTTTTTAAAAATCAGTGAAAACTTCTTTGAAAAGTCTACATATCATCTAAAGCAAGGGGAATTTGAGGGCCTTTGACTGCATAGAGACGAAGTTCCAACTCACTGTCAGTCCTCTGTGGGACTCACATCCTGTTAGGAAGCCCCTCCCTGTGAAGGGTGCATTTATTTCTAACTTAGTTCTGCTAACTACATTCAGGGAACAGAATTTGTAAAAACTCAAAGAAACAGCTATTTCTCAAAAAAAAAAAAAAAAACAAAAACGAATGGCAGTAACACGTGATGGAAGAAGAAAGGAAAGCAGACCCTGACATAGAGCTGGAGGGTGTGAGCCACCCTTCTCCTCACCACACAGCTGGACAGGGAGTTACAGTGCTGCTTACAATTCTACTCTTGGGTACACAGGAGGGGGAAATGGAAAGGTATGTCCACAGAAAAGCTTCTCGACAACATTAGTCATAATGCTCAAAAGGCAGAGACAACCGAAACGTTCATCATTTGATAGACAAGCAGATGAAGAAAATTTGTATGTGTGTGTATATATGCATACATGTGTATAGCAGTAGGTTATTTGTCAACGCATGCCTCAGCATGGGTGAACCGTGAACAAATCACGCTAACACAGACCACAGCACGCATGGCTCCACTGATGTGGAGTGTCTGCAACCGTCACCTCTGCAGGGTCAGAACACGGATTAGCAGCTGCCAGGAAATGGGGGTGATGACTAGTGGGCACCAGAGTTCTCCTGGGAGATAAAGATGTCCTAGAACTGACTGTGGTGAGGCTGCGTGACTGAGTGAACATGCTAAGCGCCAGCGAGCCCCACATTTTCAATGGGTGAATACATGGTATGCAAACCATATCTCAATAAAAGCTGTTAAAAACTCAATGGAGGTATACAATCATTAAACCGTAAGGCTCAAGGATCAATTAAATTTGAATCAGAGTGAAAAGAACATGTATGTTTCCATAAGGGCATTTTATGTGGATAATTGCTTTATATGTTCAATTGCTTTAAATCCATTTTTGCATTTGGATTATTTTTTTCAGGAGCAGCTGAATTTTAAGGAAGTAAATAATAAACAAGGCTATTGTGGCTCAAGGAACGACTTTCTTTTATTTTACTGCCTAGGACTGACTCAATGGTGTAAAATGCTATTAGGAAAAAGAATGGTGAAGTTTGAATGAGAAAATGTATTTCATCGTGGAAGATAAAAGTCTTTCTTCTCTCTAGTGAATACAGGTAATTTCAGAAGCAGCGACTCCTAATTATTCAGTGTTGAAAAGCTAAAAAAAAGGTTCACATTGAAAACAGTGACCTCCAGTTTGCTCTGTGAATGAAGACAGACACAAATTCTCATTTTCCTGGAATCCTGGTTGATAAGTGAGTAGTGGAAGTGCATGCATTTCTTCATTACAGCACAGGCGACTGCTCATTTAAATAACAATCACCCGCATAAAAGCCACAGAAGCATTATCTAGCAATTCTACTGTGTTGAAATGCATTATTAGGGCGAACAATGGCAAGTACAGTAAATAAATGACTGCCCCTCATTTCCAGCATTATTCCCGCTTACTTAGCTTTGTGAGGGGGTCCGTTCATTAGGACTGGTGCACTCAGCGCAGTGGCCAACACCATTCGCCTGGTAACTCTTGAACTGGAAGGGGTCTTTTCTAGCTCATGGAAGAAGAGGGAAAAGTCATCCAATCCAGTACTTATGTATCAGGTATTTTCAACAGAAAATAGTTGAAGAAACCAATGTCTGTTCACTGTGTCCCTGTAAACACTAAAGCCTCCATTAAGGACAACACACACACACACACTAGGCTCAATTAAAACTGTGGAATTTGCACCAGTGGTTTAATTTGGAATCAGATGTTTAATAACCTGCTAATAGTTCTACCTTTGAGGTTTCTTGTGCTCCAAGTAGATTCCTTTCTTTACTTTCTCTTTTAATACCTGAACTGTCTAGCATCCCACCGGAAGTTCCTAGCAAACTCGGTTCTGAGTGTATCTTTCACCTCCCAAATGTAGGGCAAATAAAAGAAGCTATCTGAAATCATTTGGTCTTGAGTCTCTATTTGGTCCTGAGTGATTTGGTATACAGTGCACGACAAAGGAAGGGGAGGAGGAGAGCCCTGAGTGGGAGACGCCCCTCATGAACCACACAGTGGCCTTGGAAAGTCTGAAGCCAAGTCTTTCCACCCATGTGCTCATGGTCAGACATGCGCATGACGTCATAGACAAGATTCTTTATAAGTCAACAAGCAACATCCAAATTCATTCATGATTCAGAATTTATAATTCTTTAGCGGTGAGTCACTTTCTCCCCCAACCTCTTGGAGCCTCTAGACTTTCTACACAGCAAAGCTCAGGGCAAGAAGAGGTGCAGGGGCATCGTTCTGAAGCTGTGTTTGGGTAGCAAGCCCAGTCCTGTCATTCCACTGGGTTTACACAGTGTGCCAACCCATATAGCCTCTGCTTTGCTTTTCTGGGCTCCAGTTTGTAGCCCCGAGCACTATGTTACATTAATGCTCCCATGTCCAGCTCCTTCCTGTCAGGCCAGGCATCAGACTAACACAAGCGCAACACAGCTAAGAGCACCTTGTGCATGTCTGTTGTGCCGCACCAAGACTTAGGTATTATCTAGGACTGTCACTAGAGATAACATGAATTTTCTTTATCATATCTTTACCACACCATGTCTGGAGGTCAGTGAACGTGACTGAAGGTGCAGGGAGCACTGCGACAAGATGGCTGCCGAGGAGAAATGGGCAAGAATGTCCCATGTCTTCAAATGGTTCCTGCTCTTTCCTGATCCCAAATGGAATCCCTCTTGAAACTGTGAACTCTTAGATAAATGGTGCATCCATTTCTTCCCTTGGGTAGCACCTTACGGGACCCATAACTTCTTCACGTGGGATCCCTAGGTGCTCTCTCCCAGCTGGCAGGTTCCTGTACCGATTCCCACCCTGACTGCCGAGACTTCCTCTTCACAAGTTTACAGTATGCTTGACAAAGCAGCATGCCTTTCCAGGCTCAGCATCCTTACAAAGTAGTTAGCGGTTCAGAAATCTCTTCCCTGGGGTTAGCAGTCTGCCTCCAACAAGTCTGTAACACACTGGTCTTAGATATGTGCAACAGGTGACATCAAAATGCCCTGAAATGATGCAGGGTAACCTGCCAAAGCCTTCAGAAGCTCACTGCGCCCTTGAAGTGGGTCATCCTCAGGAGCTGTTGCTTTTCATGTACCCAGCAGGTGTGTGTCATCAAATAAATATCATAAAGTGTCTTGTAGTCTAGAACAAATATCTGGCAAGGAAAAAAAAAGCACACAGGCTTGATGCCTATCGCGCCTGGTGGAAGCATGCCTCCTGGGATGCCCCCTTAACCACGTGAACAGCAGTATTTTGTTGAACACAAGGTTTACCATCCCTATTATTTTGGTCTTCTCTCCCATTTGTCTCTTCTCCTCATCCTCCCAGCTAAGATGTTTCCAAAAGAAAGCAATCTCAGCTCTATAGCTCCATACTAAGTGTTTAATCAAGAGGACCCTTCAAGTATGGTACCCCATACTTCCCCTCAAATTCTGTGAGGTTAAACGACAATAATAGCGATAAGTAGGCTAACTGGTTTCCATGGAACCTCCTGTCTCATCACCCTGGTTTAGTGTTTAAATTATTGATGCTTCCTCCTTTATGTTGGAAGCATTCGGAGATGGTAAAATGCAATAGCTTACAGTTTGCATAGTTGTATAATATCAGGCAGGAAAATAGGAAATAACACATCCTAGTTCTCTCTGGATATTCCTAAGCTTACCTCATTATTTTGTGGCCAAATACCAGATATCATCAAGCCCAAATATTTTTAAAAAGCAGTTAACCCTGACTTCAAAGTTATGAGAAGAACTTACAATGGAGAACACATTTGGATCCTAATGTACTTGTCTTGTTTTCGAATTCATATACATAACTTCCAACAACCCCCAAACCTCAGATGATTCTCCAGCATGGGCACTATGTGCATCACGGGAGAAGGAAGTAAATCTCAGAGCGACCTCAGGAAAGGGTGTGGATTACTATGATGTCTTCATATGCATGAAGGTTGTCTACCATGTCCACGTGGTTCTCTGTTATTTTCTGGTCGAATGTCGTTCCCCAAACTCTCAGATTACAATCAGTAGTGAGTTGTCACTGACTCAACCGCTTCCTTCCTGTCAACCAAACAATGGTCACCTCTTCCTGGACAGTATTATCAATAAGTTCATAGGTTTGAGGACTCCTTAAAGTTGCTCTCTTAGAAAATACTGGGCTACAAAAAGCTACATAGCTCAGAAAGGGCATGAGACAGGCTGACACTTGTGTGGGTACCAGACCTTGAAGATGGTGGGATTTTTATTAAGTCCTGAGAATTTGTGGACACTGGGCTTGCAGCACAAAAGGAAAACTAATTCCTTCTCCTAAGGACCCGTATTTTAGAAACAAGGTGTCAGTAAGCAGATAACCATTTGCTGGCTTCGTATCCCTTGTTTGTCCAAAGAGCTTAGAACTTGAAGTGTTTCAGACTGTGGAATTAGGATTTACCTACATGTGAAATACATTTGTATTATATGTTACATATATGTTCTATACACGTAGTGTATCATACACTGTATATTCATGGTAAGATGGCAACTTTACATAGAATGTTAATTTAGTGAATAAGCAGTTTCATGATATGGTGTCAAGTTGATGTCTGGAAGTTTCCAAGTTTAAAGCATACTGGGTTTTGATTTTTCTGGCCTGGGGTGCTCAAGCTGTAATGTAATTTCAGACAGTGAGATGTGCAGGGGGAAGGTGTTGAGAAGGGAGGAGGGCACTGAGCATAGGTGCATGCAGCACAGAAAACAGCAAACTGTTCGAAGCAGAGACAAACTGTCTGTTGAGCTCCCAGAGGCCTTGTGTCCTTTTGAGCAATTCCTATAAAACTTACTTAAGGCCAGGATTAAGTCTTCACGTGGCTGGGCTTCCTCAGATGGCAGTCTCTCATGGTCTACAGTTCTCAATGGAGGGATGCATTTCTGGGGCACAGCAATTAACAGGAAGAATAAAAGGAAGAAGAGACCCAAATGTCTGGGAAGGACCTCTCGGTGATGTCACCACCTTGCGCCATGAGACAGTCCATCTATACCCTGCACTGACTTGCCCACGGGACAGTGCAGCAATCTTCTCCTTACTGGAGGTCAGGCCTGGTGAATGTGTTCCTGACAGTTTGTCTTAAAAACCAAGGCACAGACAGAAACTATAACTGGTAATCTAAAGGAAACGCATGCCTGGGGCGCAGTCTGGCTTCTAAACACTTGTGTTTTGACTACATGTAGACACACACACGTTTCTGGAGGTTGACTGCATGGGAACGCAGCTGTGCTCCCAAGGCTGATGCACAGCAGCACACGAAGCTGACTCTGACACTCAGTGGTTATGTCACTTTGAGCAAGTTACGAACTTTTCTAATCTTTGTCCATAAAGGAAAACAGTAACACATCCCTTATGAGTTTGTTCTGAGTGTTAAATGAAACCAAATGAGACCATGATTACATAGCAATTAGTGCTTAAGTGCTCTTAAAATAAATGACAATTACGAGGAAAATAATCAATGATAATGATGATTCAGAAATGATTTGCTTGGTTCTTTAGTTAGAAAACCAAGGAGGAAAGCCTTGGCACCAGAGAGCTGAGTGCAGAGGAACGAGCAATCTTTTCACAGTAAAGTCTGTGTGCAGCACAGTGGGGAGGCACAGGAATCAGGGAGGACGGAGGAGCTCCTCCCCGGACCACGAGCCAAGCCTCAGACTCAGCATTAGTGTGGGACAGGCAGTGGGGCCACTCCAGGCAGCCTCTGTACACACAGAAGCAGACAAGGGCTCCCTGACCTGTGACAGGAATTGCAGATCTAGGAGGAATCCAGAAGCAGGGTATCGTTGGCATGTGTGGCTTATGGGGGCTCTGCTTGGAGGCTTTCCCACACTCGGAACAGCTTTTGTTCCTCCTAGTTTAAAGCTGTGCAGCATCTGCCACCCTGAATTTAAAAACAGCAATAGCTGAGCACACCTTGACAGTCCGCATCCATTACATCTGCATACAGCACAATGAGGTGTCATGCCTTCAGAACCCCCGGACTTGCACCCGTCTCCACTGGTATCAGAGGCAGACAAGTTCACGGGTTTTGAAGGAGTGGTGGAGAGAGAGGTGGAAGTGGAAAATTGGGGTGGGCATGCATGTCCTGATGCATGATTTTCTTAATCAGACCCATGCTGCATGTCAACACATGCATGTCAATGCAGGTTCTCTAGGGAGGAAAAGCCCCTCTGCACCCCTACCCTATTTATTCTGTCATTTTTTTCCCCTTTCCTACCCTTAGGAGTATACCTTTGTCTAGATCTATGGAGAGGGAGAGAGAAGGAGAGGAAAGCGAGGGAGAGAGAGGGAGAGAGGGAGAGGCGGTCTATAGCATTTAGACACATAGAGTCTTAAGTATAATGTGGTTGAGTGGAGGAGCCCTTCAAATGAGATGTAGATTTTCCTATCCACAATCATGAGGTTTTACTGAACACACATGCAAGGTATCCATTCACCTTTGTTCTGCTTTTGCTGTAGGAATTCCTACCGCCAGTAGCCTTAAAGTTACCTGCCCACTTGGGCGTGGCTCTTATACTATTTATGCCTATATAAAGTGCACTTCAAGCCTCTTTTCCAGCTGCAGGATTCGGTTGCTGTTTCCTGTTCCAGCAGAGGATTGTGATCTGTGAGTCTACCCCTAAATAAATAACCCTCTATTATACTCAATTCTGAGCTACCGTGAAATTTCTTTTAAGCGTCCTTCTTCATGCTTTGGTTCAATAAATAGAAATTCCAGAAGTAAAACTTTGGGGTGATGTCTAGCCAGTCCAATACAAAGTGACTCTTACAACATTTTTTGTAGGAACAGGAGAAGAATGAAGACAGCCAAAGAGAAGGATCGCACCTGAAAAAGACAGAGCTGTGTACAGGGCATGAAAGAAAAGCAATCTGGGATGAGAGTCCTAGGTCTCACAGGAAACCCAGTTACCCTTCTAAGTACTGGAAGCGTGTCGAGGCCAGAAGATCTGGGTCTCTTAACTGGGCCGCACAGGGAGCCATTGCACAATGCTTCTAAGTTCTCGACCCTAGAGAAGACAAATGCGACAGGTTTGGCTGGAGGGACAGAGATGATTAGGATGAAGTCGCATGAAGAATAAAACCACACAGAGGTGAGTAACTGTGGGAAGATCCAAGTGGTGCAGTGTGTCTCTCCTAAGCTGTATCCTTCATCTGGTGAGAGCTTGTTTTCCGCTGTTGTCCAGGGAGACAGTGTAAGCGATGGACCACAGAGAGCCATGTGAGGGACTTGTACACTTCGTCACTGTTGGCATTGTCTCTCTCCATCTTGTTCCTCACAGCACTCAAAACGGTTTACATGAGTACACACCAGTCATGTGTGAAAGGTCACTGTATAGCCACCTCTGCTTCCTCGGCTGGCTTTGCCATTAACTTTACCACCTGGCTAGGCAGTGACCTTGAAGCTCACCAGACCTGGGGAAGTGATGGAGGAAGAGTTTTCCAGTGAGAATTTGATATGCAAATACCAAGGGTGTCTATTAGTAGTGGGAATGCTTTGTATTCAATGGGTTAAACAAACACATTAACAAACACACTATGATTAAGGTATGAAGTCCAAGCTACATTGATGGGGCCCCTAAACCTTAACAGCAGGAAGTTCTTGTCCTAGTGAGCAAGGCCTCCCTCCGGTCCTAGAAACAGTAAGTAAACTTGTTAAACTGCCAATGTTCCAAATGACTCCCAGAAAGGGCCATTTTGCACAATCTGATGATTTGGGATTTTGTCAAATTACTGTCACCAGCTATGCCCTATAATTAGGATAAACTATTTTAAAAGTTTAAAAATGAGGCTATTCATTAACTCATTGATTTTCTACAGATTGGGAACCTGAATTTAAATGATACCCAAAAATATAACTAGGTACACTCACAAAGAGAAGAATGGGCTATGAGTCTTGAAATGGAACACAGAAGTTAAAAATGCCATTACAGCTCAGATTCTCTGAGAACATTAAAACTGCCCATTAAATAAAAATCTAATAATTGGCCCACAGAATTGTGACATTTTGTAACCTGTACAGGAATGTAGGAAATTGTGGGAGAGAAGTTCTTTTGAGGCGGAATTTGATTTGCGGTGTAATATTATTCTAGAAGCCCGGTCTCAAACACACACTCACAAAAGGACAACAATGCGGACTGGCTAATGAAGCCACAGAAGCCTCTGAGAATCAGAGCACAGGCATATGACTCATGACTCCCCAAGGTGAATTAGATTACTGCCTAAGAAAAAAGTCAGGCAAATACATGAGCTCAGAGTAAACCCCAACCTGAAACTGGTTTCTTACTAGACACTGCTTAGAGACATGAGCAAGTCAGAATGACCTACCATTAACAGGCTTACCCTGCAGTACCACTAAATTAGCACGACACAGAAACGACAGGCAGGACAGAAACCTGAGATTACTCAGCGCCCTCTATGTGTGGGGAACCATGTCATGTACTTTTCAAGTATGAAAGGCATATTCCTTGTTCTCGAAGGACTGGGCATGGTGACAGTACACGAGACAGACAGTTCTGATGTGGTCAACAGGAGACATAAGTCAAGGTAACCGGAGTCCAGCTTGTTAGCCTCATCTGGACACTTTAAGGCTCTGGAGCTGATGTGGGTGAGTTTTTGATGGGGGAAAAAGAGGACAGCAAATGTTTAGGCCAGAGAACCAGCAGAGTGAGATAAGAGCCAGAGGCACATCTCAGGAGTAGGATGGAGTTCAGTCTGGGCAGGGTTTACGAGACGCAGGCAGGCGATGGTAGGAGAGTCCACACACAGGGGGCTAGGACGGCAGCAGTGCCTGGCCATAGCACATCACCACAGCCACTGCTGGGGGCTCTTTGATTAGGCAGAGAAACCTTCATCTCCACTTCTTTTTTCTAAATTCCCCAAGACAGAGAGTTTTGCTTTATAGCCCAGAATGGCCTGGAAGTCATGACCCTTCCACCTCAGCCCTCCGAGTGCACTGGTTCTTAGGTATATTCCGGCTCACCTGACTCCTGCGCAAGCACATCAGACAAAAGCACCAGCTGCTTTTCCAGAGGACCTGGCTCAATCTCCAGCACCCGCATGGTGGCTAACAACCATCCACAGCTCCAGTTCCGGAGACCACCACCCTCTTCTGTCTTCTGTGTGCATGGAATGTACAGACACTCATACAGGCATAGCACCAATACTCAATATAATATAGATCCAGCTCTCTATTCCTCTCAGCAAACCCACCACACACTGGCAGAAGGGGGGGCACACAAGAAAGGCCAGTGATCACTGGGGCCTGATGGGAAAGGAAATGAAGACAGGGAGTAACCGGGATTAGAGGAAGTAACAGGGAGGTGACTGAGGAAGGAACACTCTGGAGAGATGGTGAAGGCTCCTTTCTCACCTTCCCAGGCTGAGTTCTAGGGAAGTTCCTATAGAGATTGACCACCGGCCACCATGGTGACTACACAAGCCTGGTAGCTGTGAACGTGTACCCATGAACTACCGTGGATCCGTGTAATAACCATGCACTTTGCAGCAGAATATTGAATGCCAAGGGGAAAGCTTACAGCAAACCAGCAGGGATGCATGTGCAACATGATCTGGCTTTCTTCAGCTCTCACTTGGGATATCTGGTGACTCTTCTGTTAAAAATGTTGCTTAGTACTTCAAAGAAAGCATAGGATGCATTCCTTTAAAAACACTTCTGATAGGAATGAAACAAAGACAGGAGGAAGTTGGCACAGCACAAAATATTCAAGCAGATGTTTCCATTTTGGGGGACAGTTTTCTATGTAAGAATATATAAGACCTCAGGTGATAAAACAACAAAAAAACAACCCCCCCCCAAACAATGGGACTACCCACAGACATCCTAAGTATATGCTGGCATTTGTCATCAAGGTAACCTGCGCACATAAACCTGACACTCAACTTATGACAGAATGCCCGGTACAGACTCTGGGCAAGGCATATCCATGTATGGTGGAAGCCCATTCCCTGCCACCCCCATGGAAACTCTTTAAACTTATTTTATAGTTCAACCAATTCACACTAACACAAATACCCAATTTAACTTCCTACAATTATTCCATTTTGCTTGCGAGACTTTGCAAATCCTTTGTAACCCTGGCTAGCCCACTGGAAGGGCTGTAAACCCTGGCTAGCCCACCTGCAGGGCTATAACTCTGGCTAGCCCACTGGCAGGACCTTTGCAACGAATGAAGCCTTGAGTCTTCATGGCTCACTTCCTGAGTATTATCACAGTAAAACTGACAGAAGACAAGGCAAACTCTTTGTACTGAAGGATGCTTCAACTCCTTTACTTAAATAAACTTCACCAGAGAAAAAGGGTGAAAAAGCTGAAGGCCAGGCATGGTTGTGCATACCTTTAACCTCAGCACTTGGGAGGCAGAGGAAGGCAGATCTCTCTGAGTTCAAGGACAGCCTTGATTTAGAACAGTCAGGGTTGCATGGAGAAACCCTGAATAGAGGAGAGCAACCAAGAATATGGTCATCATTCTGCTCTAAGGTTCCGCAGCTGCAAGTAGTGAACAAGGAAAATACAGTTCTGTGGACGGGGCAGACTTTCGTGGGCAATCCCAAACAAATCCGGGATTAAAATGTACCACTTGCTACACTAGAACAATTTCAAAATTATTATTCAAAGTAAGAGTAAATTATTATAGATAGGTTTGTTTCCCAACTTGAAAGTCAATAAAATGTCCAATTGTTTACATGCAAAATATGCATAGAAAAGAGGGAAAGTCTAAATAAAAATGTTGATGGTGATTCAACAGGCTGAGTCAGAAGGGCAGTTGTATTGTATTGTATTTTCTTTTAATGGCTTTCTGCATTTTCAAGATAGTCAATATGAAGAGGGTCATGGGTTTTCAATAGTTCTTAAATTTCTCTTTTGTTACAAGTACTTCAACATGCTTGTTGCATTCTGAATAAGACTGTGACAGAAAGGTGGGACAGCGCCTCCTGGGAAGAGGTTAGCTCGCCCTACACCAGATGAGATAGCGCCTCCTGGGAAGAGGTTAGCTCGCCCTACATCAGGTGAGACAGTGCCTCCTGGGAAGAGGTTAGCTCGCCCTACACCAGGCCTTACGTTCTGTCCCTGTGCTGTAAAAACCCAACAGCATCAAGGACAATGCAAAGCCCACCCCTCCCCCCACAACACAACAAGCAAACACACAACAACCCCAAAACCTAACACAAATAAAGGGCTCTACAGTTGAATAAATGGAAGGACATGGTAGACTCGAGTCCATGGGGAGAGCTTACAGTGCTTTGATGGGAAAGCCTTGTGCTGCTGGACTATTTCTGAGATGACGGAACAGGCCTGGGGTTGATATGTGACCAGGACATTCTGGAGTGTGTGTGTGGGGGGGGGAGATACATGCGTGTAACATGTGAAAGCCAGAGGACAAGCTTAGTGTCATCCTTAGGAGCTGTCCACCTTAATTTTTGAGACAGGATCTCTCACTGGCGTACAGTTCGCCAAATAGGTAAGGCTGGCCAATGAGCCTTAGGGATCTGCTTATCTCTATCTGCCCAGTGCTGGACACAAGTGCCTGCCACTGCCCTGACATTGAACTCGGATTCTGAGAATTGAACTCGGGGCCCATTCCTCAGACAGCAAGCGCTTTACTAACTGAGCCGCTTCCCCAGGCGAGACTCTGGGATTTTCGAGATGCTCAACTGTGTCTTTCTCCTTAGAGACTGGGTTCATGGAGAAATACTAAGGCACCAACCCCAGGGAGGTGGGATATTCTGAAACAGGCCTAACGCAGACGCACAACAGCTACTTAACCAGCACCCACTGGTTAACAGCCCAGTGCAACCTCTGTCTTCTGCTACTGTTAATTTTGTTCTTGAAGTCAAATGAAATACAGTAGCTGCAGAGTAATTAATGTGTCCAGTTCTTTACCCCACGGCTACAATGACTTGGTTGCCCTCCATGGTGCAGGATTCCTGAGAAGATGCTGGGAGAGCTTTGAAGCTACTCAAAGGCATGCTCTCAGGAGGTGGGGACTCCACATTCAAAACCCTAACCTGAACAGGCCTCTTAGCAGCACATCCACTCACGATGATGTGAGAGATGAGATTAATTTGTAATCTTTGCAATGATTGGGTAGGAAAGTGAAGACGTTCTATTTAAAAGCCTGTTACAGAAACAAGTACTAGTTTTTATTTCTGATAGGCTACCCAGCAGGAAAAGCAGCAGGTAGGAAACACACACACAGCTCCCCCAAGCACATCACAAACAGAAAGCCAAGAATGCTTTTCCTCAACAATTACAACACACTCATTGATGGCCAGATTAATGCGGAGCTGCCCTCGATGAAGTCCAGTCTGCTGGTCCTGTTCATTTCCTTCACAACCCTTATGTGGGTGGGACAAGTTTAGGGTTCCCTGGAACACAACTTGAGAATCACTATTTTATGTTCGTCTGAGGTTCGTGCACTGACTTCTTCCATGGGAAATTTGATTGTTTTTGGCGGCGTTCTTTGACAAGCTAGAACGCGAAGAACCGCAGTCCTAGCTCTCTTGGAACTGCATTTTACATCGCAGCCAAGGCTCTGCCAAGTAGAAAACGTGTAAACTCGGAAAGTGGATGTGATCAGCATGAACCAGCTACGCGGAAGAGAATGCATGCGTGTGTGTTCCCTTCGGACAGCTCCGTAAACATCATGGTGTCTAGATCCTAAAGTCATGGGTACCACATAGGCAGGACTGAGGCAGTGAGTTCTCCCAGACACTCTGACTAGACTCTTTTGAGGATGCATCCATTCATAGAAATATTACATCCATAAGGCATCACTGAATTTCCCATAGAAGACTTTAACAAACCTCCTTCTTTATGAGTCTATCCTCCTAGACCTAAGAGCCTTGGCCAACACAAGCAGCTCCTAATGAACTCATGATCTCATCTTCATGTCCTGCAGGCCTAGAAACTATTTGTATCCACAACACCAATGTCCTTGTGTCCTCCTAAACCAGCACCATCTGGCATCCACACTACCAATGCCCTTGTGTTCTCCTGGACTAGAAACATCTGTGTCCACACCACCAATGCCCTTGTGTTCTCCTGGACCAACACACCTGCATCCACACCACCAATGCTCTTGTGTTCTCCTGGACTGGAAACATCTGTGTCCACACCACCAATGTCCTTGTGTCGTCCTGGACCATCATATCTGTGTCCACACCACTAAAGTCCTTGTGTTCTCCTGGACCAGCACATCTGTGTCCACACCACCAATGCCCTTATGTCCTTCTGGGGCATCACCATCTGTGTCCATACCACCAATGTCCTTGTGTCGTCCTGGGTCATCACCATCTGTGTCCACACCACCAATGTCCTTGTGTCCTCCTGGACCAGAAACATCTGTGTCCACACGACCAATGTCCTTGTGTCCTACAGTAAGAGCACTATTTGTCACACACACACTAAACAGATTCAAGCTAAGCCATACTGCTAGAACCACATCACCATGCAGGGTTAGTTTTCAGGCGATCCAATTGGCTACTCGCTAGTGAGACAAAGCTGAAATAATGTGGGGAAATGCCGCAGAGTAACCACGGGGTGGTGTCATTATCATTTTGACAATGTTCCACTTATCTGGGTAAAGCAAGACACTAAAAAAAAAAAAAATACTCTCAACCTGTCATCATTTTGGAAGGGAAGACAGAAACAAATCAGAAGTTGTTTTTAAAGAACCAGAAGAAAAGATAGGAATGTAGAATTATTATGAAGCTTAGCAACCAATCTGAGTTTGACTACTGTAAATCACATGCTTAAATTTTTGGTTTGGTGAAAACCAAAAAAAAAAAAAAGGGTGAAACAGACTATTTAGGTAATATTCTGTCACCATGAGCATATCCACATCTCTACATAACTAAGGATTTGATTATTCCTATTGGATGCTTTCCTCGCGTAGAAAAGACTATTTGAAACATTTCTTCCTCCTGCTTTGTACACAAGATTATTTTCATTTTCTGTGAGTGCTTACACAGAGGGTCAGATGGTCACTTTAAATATTTAAACTGGTCAACGACAGTCAAGTAGCTAAGGATCTCTCTAGTTTATTGTTAAGGATGGATTGCCTTAGAGGTAACCTCGAGTACATGGAACAGCTTCCTAATGAGTTATTAGTTATGAGCTAAGCAGTAATTCTGAATTTTAAAGTGGCTGAAGAACAGACCTTGGTATAACAAACTAAAAGCAGCACAATTACACAACATCATATGATGCATTAGACAGGCACGGGGTGCATATATAGACTATGTTAATAAACCTAACATATTAATAAGGATCTAGAGCTGGACCTTTAAGATCTCAACACTAATTGGCAGGGTTTTGGACAGACTATCTGGACTAACTCTCATTACCAGTTTCGGCGAGCTATTTTTGAGCTACCTAAATAATAATTACTTCTGTACTCCATAGTGTGTCAACCAAAACCCCAGATCTGAAAAATACCATCAGAGAGGAGGGAGGCAGCAAAGTTTAGACGCCATGGCCTGACTTTCAATTTACTGATGTGATATATAACATTATGTATACATATATGATTTCATTTTCCTGTATTTTACTTCTATGTTGCCCATCCAAAATACAGCATACACCTACAATTATATACACATATAAATACATACCCTGTATATTGATTATATATATTAGGCATCACATCTCAAATTTCAGCAATACTTTTAAGACCATACATTCTGTTCACCTTAAAAATACTTCAAAATAGAAAGGTTGAGGAGAACATCTCCCAACCATCCAGGGGTAGTTTGAGCTCACAGCGAAGTCAGACACACCAAACAACAGGACTACGGCGGAGAAGTGGAAAAGGTACACTTTTGTCTGTCATAGGTCACTTTTGGAAGCAACACAGATTTATCCAACCGCTCTCTGCTGTTGGAAGTGAAGGTTGGATTTTGAAGAAGAGGAAGAAGAACGAGGCCGTCTCTTGAGCAATGCCTGTGGTCTTTTCTTTGTACTTGCCCATGACAGCCATTTTTGTTGGTGGATACCGTGTTATAAATACTTAGGCTTTAGCTTTCCTCAAAGTGGAGGCTACTCCACTCATAGAAACAGCCTGCCCAGGTCATGAGGTCAAACACTAGAAGAGCAGGAAGACAGCACAGCCCAACTTGGACCTATTGCAGCGTGTGTGTCCCCCCCCCCCCCCCCCCCCCCAGCCAACGAGGCCTTTGCTTCCTGGCTCTTCCAGCTGTGCATGTGACTCCAGTCTTTCCTGTCTTCCCTGAGAGGAATGCCCACTGCGCTGCAATGGTACAGACTCGGCTCATAATGATGGCTTTCCCTTACTGCCCCTTTCTCTCATCCACTGATATCTGCAACCCACGAGCTGTAGGATTTCCAAAGCTGAGTGATTTGTAATGTAATACTTTTAGGATCTCCAGAGTAATTTCAGCATTAGTTACTAATAAAAGTAACTCTCTCTGCATTTCTTAACCTTGGGAACACGAACCTTTAAGACTGAGAGATCAAATACCAACATCCCCCCAGGACTGCTGTGCACATCTGCATTTTTGGATGTAGGATATTTTTTGTTCCTAATCAAGTATATCTCACTTCATAAGTTCAGATTTTGGCTCAGTGCTACCTAGATTTCCAGGCAAGAAAAGAAGTGAAGGTTGAGGAGTTTGTGCTTAGAGGTTTGGAAATCTGGCAAAGAATATATTAAAATGCACTGATTTGATCTTGAACTTCAGCATAGTAAAATGCGGCTAAAATACAACAAAACCAAAGGAAGACTTCCTACATTCCAGAACTGCACCTGCTTTTGGACGTTGCCAGGTAGTGGTGCTAGCAATTCTATTTCCAGGGCAAAATGGAATGAAGAGCCCCCTAAATTTCTCTTTGGGGTCTTCCAGCCATTCCAAGTAATCACTAATCCCTGCTTACATCTACAAGTGGGACATCCACAGGCGGCTCCTTCTGGCGGAGCTCGCTGTGTATAAATGTCTGTCTGCTGGTCTCTGCTGGTCTCTGCATCCAGATCCAAACCACTTAAAATGGAAAGTGAGTGCAAGCATTCCAGTCACCTTCAAATTATCTTTAAAGCCACTTGTGGAATTAGGCTGGGTAATTACTGTACAATTAAGAAAAATGCCATCCTGACTGGCCAAACTCAAGGGTATCATTCTTTACACAATTTGTTCCATTTTGACCTTTCAGAGTCCTGTCAATAAGGTAGAATTCTTTTTTAAGCAATTTAATTAAGCAGCCATTAGTACTCCTGGAAACTCAAAGTCTCAAAACATATATGACTCTTTTTTTTAAAAATATTTATTTATTATGTATACAATATTCCATCTGTGTGTATGCCTGCAGGCCAGAAGAGGGCACCAGATCCCATTACAGATCTGGTGAGTCACCATGTGGTTGCTGGTAATCGAACTCAGGACCTTTGGAAGAGCAGACAATACTCTTAACCACTGAGCTATCTCTCCAGCCCCCACATATATGACTCTTATGTCCAATAACTGGAAGTACAAGTTAACCTGCAAAGCCGAGCTTGTGTGGACCCCAGCCAGGACCGGGCATGCATGCTATGGCTCCACCGGTAAGAGGCACAGGCTCCTGGCAAGTGCTTTCCCACAGTATCCGGAACTTTACCTTTTGTCACACTGCTTCACTTTCTAATGTTAAAAATGGAAATCCAATCCCAAACCTCTGCAACCAGGAATGATCAGGGAAACAATATATTCCTCCCCACGCTGCCTTCTGACATCACTGTGGTTGTCTATGAGCTCATTTATTGTTGTTGGTGCCAATATGAGTAATGGTTAAGGGGCTGGGTTTTATTTTGAATCAGGCTTGTGTTCAAACCATAGCTCCACCACTTATTAGTTATGTGACTTGAGTGAATTTACTATAATTTAAGGCCTTAGTTTCCACACCTGTCAAATGGGATGTTGGGATGAGTAAGCAAGAGGATCCAATATAAGTCCCTTGACTTAGATGGACTCAAAGGCTCTCATGAATGTAAAAGGCATTACTTCTGACCACACCTTTCTTGCTCTCTACACTCCGTGATAGGAGGGATTATTCCAGGCATCTTCTTAAATGCTTTACGAGAGTTGGCCTTGTCATATAGCAGGAAACATTTTGATTTAGATGTAAGGGGACCTGAATTCAGTATCTAACCTCATTGCCTACTGTCTTTATGATTTTTAGCAGAGTTCTAATGCCGTCTTCGTATGCCATCCCATGAAATGGAATTTGTGGAGGTTTGAATAGGAATAGCCCCACCCCCCCCCCAAACTCATGTTCCTGAATGCTTGGCCCATAGGGAGTGGCACTAGTAGGAGGTGTGGCTTTGCTGGAGCAGGTTGGAGGAAGTGTATCACTGTGGGATTGGGCTTTAAGGTCTCATAATGTTCAAGCTACACCTTGTACACAGTTTTCCCTTCTGCTGTCTGTGGATCAAGAAGCAGGACTCTCAGTTCTTTCTCTAGCACCATGTCTGTCTGTATGCCACCACGTTCGGCCATGATGGAAATGGACTAAATCTCTGAAACTGCAAGCCAGCTCCAGTGAAATGAGTTGCTGAAGTCATGATGTTTCTTCACAGTAACAGAAGCCCTAACTAAGAGAGGATCCATGAGTTCCTTCCCACTCTAGTAGGGATCAAAAAAGAAACATCTGACATATTGTAGGCCATAAAGCTCTGCTGAACCAGGCTGCTGCAATCCTGTTACTTACGACTGCGCAGAGCTAAGATCTTCTCTGCTGTCTGCTGTGTGAGGATGCAATAAGAACATCACTGGTCAACTAGGAAGTAGATCCTCACTAGACACTGCATCTGCCCGCACCTTAACGATGGACTTCTCAGACTCCACAACTGTGCAAATCAGGGTTTGTTCTTTCCAGGTACCAAATCTACTGTATTCTGCCCAAGCCAAGGAAGACATCACAAATGGTAAGTCTATGCGGTGAGAGTAAGGAGACACTCCCTTGCTCTAAGTGATGGTAGCTGCCATCTGTACTGAAACTGTCAAGACAGACAGAGAATTTGAGCCAGTGGCTGAGATGCAAGCCTTGTTTTTAACTCTGCAGCTGGCCTGAGTTAGGCTGAATAGCTCGAGTCTTTGGAAAAATTAAGTGGACTAGCCAGAGCGCAAAACAATACTGTGAGACAAAATGCAGCCACCTGTTGAAGGCCCCAAGGAGGTCAGTGATCAGCAGGGCACTGACAGCGGTCCAGGGCTGTGCCCATCTCCAGAGGGACTGAAAATGCACACTTGTTTGTGCCATCTAGCCAAAAGGACTGCAACTTCATCAATAAGGCACTGATCTTTGACTGAAGGCCACTAACAGACGAGCCTTTGGAAAAGGAGACCCCAGACAGTACCCTGCTCCCTCCTCCCCCAGACCACAGGAGTATCAGAGCACATGGTCTAGCATATGTGGACAAAGAGCATAAAGATGTGGGAGGCGGGTGTTAAAGCATCAGTTCAAACATGTGTTTAACCATGTGTGAGCAGAAGGGTGCTAAGCCATGTGGTAAAGCAAGTGTTAGGGCATATTACATTACAAGTGTTTCTCATTTGGGACCTCCAATTATTTTATGCCTAATCCAGGGTTGCTAAGCAATAGCTCTGTTTTCCCAACTTAACACAATGAACTGAAAAACTTCACAAAACTGGAGCTAGACGTCTGTCTTCATGTCTTGAGTTGACCATGAAGAATTTATGTGTATGTTATTGAATAAATGCAGAGGCACTCAGACTTGAGGAAGGTTTCTTATGCAGGATGGCAGCAGAGACCAGGGACAAATTGTAGTCAGATGGTGAGAACACTAAGTGTCACCCTACAACACCAGGTGACTAAGGCAACCTGAGTCTAGAATTGACAGCTGGTTTTTGTTTTCCATTTTAAAATGGGCATATATAAAATAGGCAGATCAGTGAACAACAGGGATCTCTGACAGTTCTTATTAAAAGTAAGATGTCATCGAGATTAGCTTTGAGGTATGTCTGACAATATTATTATTAAACAGTATAGCTTATGAAGCAACATTGCTTTTGGAAGCTTTCATTCCAAAAGATGAGTCATCTGAGTGTAAATATAAACACACAACTTTGGTGAGACTTTGAGAAGAATGAGAACAGGCAAGAACAAGGGCATTTAGATGTCTTCCTGCAGTGCGAGCAAGAGTACAAGATAAGTGTGCATGAAGAGAGAAAATACCTCAGGTTGTCTATTTTATTTTCTGGCTATGAAATAAAGCTGCAAAATAAAACAACACACCCATTTACGTCCATACATTTCTCTTCTGAAGGATACATATAATCAAGTATTGTTCTGAAAAACGTAAAGCACAGAGCTGGGGAGATGGCTCAGTCAGTAGAGTGCAGACATGTGCACTGGAACTTGGGTCCTCAACAACTGTGTAAAAGCCAGGCATAGTGGTGTGTTCTGTAACACAGTACTGGGGAAGCAGAGCAGGAGGACGCTGGGGTTCACTGCCCAGCCAGTCTAGCAGTATCAGTGAGCACCAGGTGAGTAGTTCTGTCTCTAAATAAAGAGGAGAGACTGAAAAGACCCGCCATTGGCCTTGTATGTGCATATGCACGTGCATGCACACACATGTGCACACATACTTGAGGCACAAGTACACACACAAAGGCACATGTATGCACACATATGCAAGGCACATGCATGCACACACACATGAACATGCCAACATACCTATACATGCATACTCACAAAGGAAAATAAAAACTTCAAAGAATAAATAAAAGGAGAGGATCCACAGTTTGTATTTAAACTCCATATCCCAGACAGTGCTAATTAATGAGGCCAGTTCTCCTTAACCAGTGATGTGTATAAACAATGTTTAATCATAACTAGAAAAAGTATTTGGCTAGTCTGGATTTAAAAAAAAAAAGCAACCTGATCATCCATTAAAATGCAAACCCTGCCTTCCCCATCACCTGCTTGGAGATCACAAAATGAAACCCACAGAGAAAGAAACAAATCTGTGGCCCTGCCAGGTGCTCTGCAGCAGAGCTCAGTGGGTCCCTGGACTGTGTCTTCCTTTTGCTTTGTCACTAATGGCTTGTGCCATCCACACTCCAGATGCACGAACAGGGCAGGCCAGAGATATAAGGACAGGGCAGACCAAAGACACACGGACAGGGCTTGTCAGAGACACACGGACAGGGCAGACCAGAGACACAGACACAATAGACCAGAGACACACGGACAGGGCAGACCAGAGACACATGGACAGTGCAGACCAGAGACACAAGGACAGGGCTGGTCAGAGACACACGGACAGGGCAGACCAGAGACACAGACACAATAGACCAGAGACACATGGATAGGGCAGACCAGAGACACAGACACAATAGACCAGAGACACATAGATAGGGCAGACCAGAGACACATGGACAGGGCAGACCAGAGACACAAGGACAGGGCTGGTCAGAGACACATGGAAAGGGCAGACCAGAGACACAGACACAATAGACCAGAGACACACGGACAGGGCAGACCAGAGACACACGGACAGGGCAGGCCAGAGACACACAGACAGGGCAGACCAGAGACACACAGACAGGGCAGACTAGAGACACACGGACACAGCTCTGCTTATTGTTTTCATTGCTTAGGAAGACACAGCCCAAGTTAAGAGAAGAGAATCTGATTAGAAAGAAAGCAAGAGGAAGTTGCCAATGAGTTCATATTTAACAACGAGTTCATATTTAGTTTAATATGAACAACACAGTCTGTTCCATGAATACACTGTTTCTTCAGTGTTAAGCCATTTCACTTACAACTGTAAAACCCAAATACAATATGCAACAAGTTTCTTCTCTGTTAACACTGAGCTGAAACCTGAGAGTGTTTTATAGAGATGTGTCCCCAAACGCATGCCAACCAGGCTCAGGAATAATGTTTCTACTGTAAAAATTATAAACAACCTCGGAACAGAACCTGTGGCATCTGTTAGTCAGCCCAGTACACGGAAAGGCTCGAAGCCCAAGTAGCAAAGTAGCCACAGTAGAGGCACAGACGCGGAGCCAACTCCTCAATTCCCCGTGCTGTGCCCACTGACTCATGCAGTCGCGGCTCTGTGGCTCCTAAGTGAACACACCCGACTGGAGGCGCGGGGACGGGGAGGGGCTCGTGCTGGACTCTTCCCAGAGCACACTGTAGAGCTACATACAGCACATGGTACTTCATGGGGAGGGGGGGCTCGTGCTGGACTCTTCCCAGAGCACACTGTAGAGCTACATCCAGTACATGGTACTTCATGGGGAGGGGGGGCTCGTGCTGGACTCTTCCCAGAGCACACTGTAGAGCTACATCCAGTACATGGTACTTCATGGGGAGGAGGGGCTCGTGCTGGACTCTTCCCAGGACACACCTTACAGTTACATACAGTACATGACACTTCAAAATTTGTATTTTCAATCAAACTTTTCTGAGGACGGCTGCAAACAAACAACCAACAAATGGACGAATCCGATCAGAGGCACAGTTTGCCTCTTCTTTCTCTCTGAAGTTATCACTGCTAGCTTCATGGGCTGGGTCACATGTGGAGTCTTTTCTAGAGACTCAGCTTTCTCACTTCCACAGCCTTGGGCATTTCATGCCCAGCTGTTGGGTGAGGGGGACTAGAGGGCAGTGCCTGCCTGGGGGCACACTGTGCTCCTTCAGAGTGCCCCCCAGCAATGATCCAGTTAAAGATTCCACTGTGAGATGGAACTGTACATAATAATCTGGCATCATATTTAAATCTGAGCATATTTAGAATCTGCCAGAGAATAGCACCAATTTGAATGTCCCAAACTGAGGTTGGAACTTTGCCTTGGGTTTGGCATTGCCTCTGGTTTTATGAACAAAACAACCATACCTATTATGGGGAAAAGCGAAATAAATGCGAGCAACACCAATAATTTGAAAGAACAGAGTCCCCCTTCCCCCCAGAAGCAGACCCTTCTATCCTCTTACCTTCATATTATTTTTTTTTTTTGAGAAAGGGTCTCAAGTATTCCAGGTGGGCCTCTAACTGGCTATGCAGCAGAGGACCCTCCTGCCTCCACCTCCTAAGTGCTGGTATTACAGGGGTGCAACTCCATGCCTGGTTTGTGTGGCACTGGGCATGGTAGGCAAGGGCTGTGCCAACGGTGCAACAGCCCCAACCTCCCTCGTCTCAAGAACATGAGGTGAACGTTATGTGTTTAGATGGTCCTGTGCACTTCCTCCTATTGAACATGTTTCCTTAGCAGCGCTTCACAGAATCATTAGAAATCCTCAGCTCTGTTTTCTGTAATTAGACGCAAACGCTTCAACATGGAGTAAAAACTGCAAATACCATGCGAAGAGCGTCAAGGCAAGCATCATGTTAAGTATTTTTCTAAATTTAGGCTTTTCATTTATGGAAATCATGGAAAGGTAGACCCCAAACATTTCCCGTGTTCCACTTTCTGTATAATCTAAGGATATTTCACAGGTGGGACATCGGGTCATCGCTTAGGTCAACTGACTTACTCTGCAATGTCTGCACTCTGAGAACAACATAAGATCGATATACACACTTTTAAAGATGGAATCACCTACTTTGTTTAAAGGGTAAAAACTCACATATTAATGAGATTATACTGCCTTCTCACTGTTTCTATTTTACCTTGGGTAGGTGGTTTGACATTTACGCCAAACTCTAGCAGAATTGTCTACAACTGTACGTCATTTAATGCCCCTAACATGGGGGAATGAAAGGAACAGGAATTGAGCACATGAAATGAAGTGGACAAACCAACCTTACTGCAGTTTCTCATGCTAGATACTTATGTATGTTTTCTTTCATGTTTCTGAACTTCAAGAGTTGATCAGAGGTGAGGAATCAGAGAGAGGAATAGCGAATATCTGTATTTGCTAATGGCATTGTCTGGGGCTCACAAGGGAGATATTCATCCATCAAACACTTATTGAATGCATATCACGTCCCCAACTCACTGGCAGGGTGATGCAGAGATGAAAGCCAGTCCCTGCCCTCCAGGGTCCCAGTGTCGAGTGGGGAGACAGGCCAGGAACCCAACAAGGACAACACAGCAAAGGTTCCGAGCATGCTGTGTGAAGACTGGACAGAAGGAGCTTATCTCAGGTGACTGCTTCTTACGTGACATAATCAGTAATACTTTAGACATTTTACTGCAGATTTGGAACTATGCATGTATTTTAATGTATGACGGTTATGTACATTAAACCACGACTCCATGGGCAACACCATGTGATAAAGTCGGAGATTCTCAGAATTGAAAAGAACATGTGTGGGCAGGGAGGGAAGCCCGATGCTGAAGCACTGACGGGCCTAGCAGGGAGGGAAGCCCGATGCTGAAGCACTGACGGGCCTAGCAGGGAGGGAAGCCCGATGCTGAAGCACTGACGGGCCTAGCAGGGAGGGAAGCCCGATGCTGAAGCACTGACGGGCCTAGCAGGGAGGGAAGCCCGATGCTGAAGCACTGACGGGCCTAGCAGGGAGGGAAGCCCGATGCTGAAGCACTGACGGGCCTAGCAGGGAGGGAAGCCCGATGCTGAAGCACTGACGGGCCTAGCAGGGAGGGAAGCCCGATGCTGAAGCACTGACGGGCCTAGCAGGGAGGGAAGCCCGATGCTGAAGCACTGACGGGCCTAGCATGAGTGCAGCCTGGCTTGAACCCAACACTGAAAGAAGGAAACACATTGTACAGAGACAGACATATACATATCTCATATATGTATGTCTACACACATATGTACACACACACACACACACACACACACACACACACACACATGTGGTGGTGGCTCTCAAGTCAGTGAGGCTTGGGAAATGAGGCTGACCCATGGAGCAGACGACAGAGCCATGATGCTACACAGCTGAAATCTCCACTGTGTTCCTTGAGGCCACAGGAGGAAAGGCTCCAACTATCTGCAAACTTTCCATCAGGTGGAGGCCAAGGGACGCAAAGTTCTGACAACTCAGCACAATGGACCTTCATGTGAAGAACTGGTGTGTGTCGCCGCAATTATCCTCAGAGCATTCGTTAGTTTCAATCCGCACCCTAGGGTGCTGAGTGTTTGACTGGAGTGACCGAAGGCGACTACATCCTCCTGCAGGTATTTAGAGAATGTTTGAAAGACTAATTGAAGAGAAGAATTCCAGAGGCAGCTAAGACTGTGTGGCAGCTTTCTTTATCTTATTAATTAGTTACTCTTAATTAGTGTGGCTAATAATGATGAATTAATGCATTAGAAATGGGACTGAAATATGAGGACTAGCTTGAAATAGCGTCATTAACGTGCTCACCACATGAGTAGAAAGGTTATCAGCATCTCAGGGGACCTGTTGAGTTTCTAGTTGCATAGCTGACTTCCATTGCTAGAATATTCTCACAGTAGTCTCAATGGAATCTCTTATGTAAGTTGCTGCCATTCTTCCATCCTTTAGGAAGGGGGACTTTGACCGGCCTAGAGGGCAAGGTGAGCACAGTGGTTTGGAGCCCGCTTGCATGGTAAAATTCAGCTAAGATTTGGTTCATTGTAACACTTCTCTCAGGAACAGGTATAATCCCCAGCCATCTCCGCATCTACTCAGCAAGAATGTAACAGCTGTGGGAACCAAATGTGCTAGATTTGGCTGCTTGATAAACTAGCTGCCAGAGAGGTTGAGTGGTCTATCCAAAGTTACATTGCTTTTAGGTAATGTACATCTTGGTGTCCAGCCCTAATGAGTGGGTTTCATAGGCAAAGCTGGGGTGGAAGCACAGGTGTGTGGGGTGACTCTGATACACACATATGTACTATGGAGACTCACTGGGCTACTCCAGACCCTGTACTGTGTGTTCTATGGTCTGTATAATTTTATATTTACCACAAACTGCTGAATGACACCTTGAATCTTAGAGGTGATCATACTGCGTGCACAGAACTCTACTTGGACAGGGCATCACTGGCAAGAGACCGCCATTGCAGCTACAATCTTCTCATCCCCATGGACCCAGCTCTTAAGCACAGTTCCCAGCAGCGGATACTGGGGATGTGAAATTGTGGCTGCTAACTCGTGAATGGCTGAGGCCATGACCATACAGAAAGTGGTGGTCAGCATGCCAGCAGAATGAACCAGTCTTGTAGTTTGAATGTGAAATGCCTCCCAGTGCTGTTTTGGAAAGTTGTGGAAACTTTAGGATGTGGAGTCTCTTTGGAGGAAGTAGGTCACTGGGAGTGGGCCTTGACACCAAAATGTATAGCCTTACTTCCTATCTGTTCATGGCTACTAGGACACAGCTGCCATGTGTTCAGCTGCCTCACACTCTCGCCCACTCCCTGCCATGATGGGCTGGCTCCTTTCTGACTATAAGCCAAAACAAAGCTTTCCTCCCTTACGTGCTTCAGGTCAAGGATTTTGTCATGGCAACAAGTAAGGGAAGCAGAACAGGAGTTATGGGGACCAGGAAGCCAGGTACCATTTCAGAGATTCCAAGCTGCGGAATGCTACTTGGATAATGAGTTAAGTGTGAAGGGCAACTAGGACTCTCCTATCTTGGCACAGAAATGCAAACTTTGTCATCCTTGTGAAACTAAACATGTATTTACCTATGACACACTAATCCTATTCTTAGACATTTACACAAGAAACAAGAAACCCACATCTACACAAAGGTGTGCACACAAATCTTCACAGTGGCATTGTTCACACTAGCTCCAACCAAAGGCAGTCTGTAGTACCTATCACTTAGCAGTAAGTAAATAAATTTAGGACATCCTATTTTGGAATATTGCTCAGTAATTAAAAGGCATGAAATATTAACACATGTGACAAAACAGGTGGGCTTAAAAGCTCTACAGAATGAAAGAAGTCATAGCCAAGACTGTGCGCTGTTTAATTCCATCCATACGAAACTCTGCTGTGAGAAAGCAGCTGCCTGGGTCAGGATGAGGACAGAACTGAGTGTCATGGAGTTGGGGGGGAGCAGCAGAGTGAGGGACTATTCTATATCTTCCTGGCTCATGGTAGTTTTACAACTGTACCTAATTTCCAACATTCATTTAACAGAAAACTTAAGTTGGGCAAATTTTATTGTATGTAAATAAATTGAAAATTATGCAGATGCTATGAATTAAAACAAAATAAAACAACAAACTGCAGCTGCTGAAGAAAATAAACTATAACAAGGATCCATCTGTTATCTTCCCCAGGGCTAGGCTCAGGAAGACTCAAGTTTGCATCAGAGCAAAATGCTCCGGCACTGCCCCCTGGCTGCCCAGCATCCCCCACCACACACCCCTTCTCATCACATCCTTGAGTCCTCGTCAGGACCCCATCCCCTGAGGCACAGACCAGTTTTGCTTGGCTAGCCTCAGACCCAGTAGGTGTCTACAATGGCAATGCACTCTGCCACCTGGCAAGCTCACACCAGATCCTTCGGTCAAATCTAGTTACAACTTCCAGTGAGATGGTCCTGACCACTGACATTCTCGGCACAGTGTTGTCCAAGGTATCACTGATATATGCAAGAGGCCTGATGGATGGTCTAGGTTAGGACAGGCATGTCTCAGAACCCAACCTAAAAGAGGTTCTTCTCACACACAGGCTGCGGATCTCTGAGACGCGCTCAGACAGCCCTGTATTTTCCAAAAAAGCCAACGAATGCCAAGCACATGCTGCCGGGCTTTCCCGAGCCCCTATGAATGTCATAATCATTTTATGTCAAAGACTCCACTAACTACAATATCAAAGTAGTGTTAGCAGTACAAGCTATAATGTTGACTTAAAAAGAAAAAGCCAGAATGTAAAATTCTGTTTACACTGGAATTAGAACCACATAAAGAAAAATGTCAACATATGCATCAATGGTTAAAAAAATAAAGTGGATAACTGCAGTCATACTGGGTTATAGTAGTATTTTTCTTTCTTTTCTTTTTAAAAATATTCCCTTTTGCATTGATTGCTATATGTGTAAAAAATAAAAATCAGAAGAGAAAAGAATGCCAAGGGATCCTAGCCAGGACTCCGTGCTGCATGCTGCTCCCCAGTTAGGGGTGCGGACAGCGTTCATACTTCCTCCTCACAGAGCTGAAAGGTCTGGGCCTGTGAGTTCTGCCAGGTGCGTGCAAGTATTTCATCAGTGCTTTAAATCATGCTGATGGGGGCTGTGGGCTGGGTTCTTCCAGGCCATCTGTGGGCCATTTGCAGCTAGGGACAATAAAAGTCAGAGAACTTGGTTAACAGGCAGGTGAGCATGGAGAAAAAACCAATATGACTCTCATTCTGAAAAACTGTCAAAAGCTGAGGCCTTGACAAGACCAATGCTTAACATGCTTTCCCTCACAGGAAGTTGGGTTGGAAGCAACTCTGGCTTCAAAACAACAGCACTTGCAGACTGACTATGCTGCTTCCCTCAAAAGGGAGGACTCAGACTTCAGTCCAGCCCGCCAGGCTCTCTGGTGTGCAGACCCTTGGAGTCTTTCCGACTGAAGCCTTGGATCTCCTCCCTATACACTGACCCAGACTTAGCGAGCAGGAGATTCAGGCTGCATTTGCAGAGCTGAAGAAATATGCCACACCAGCGCCAGGCAAGGGCAGCATCGCAGTGGAGCTTGATAAGAGCACAGCTGCTTGGGACCTTAGCTCGGGACGACATGGTATCACTTCCCAGAAACCCATGCTGCCTACATACATGGTCTGTCGTACTGTTTATAATTCTCTGCAGAACAGAGTGACTGTGATGGACAGACAAGAACATGTGAAAGAGAAATGGATGGACTACACAAAACCATGAGAGCATTCAGTGTCCTCACTGTCCGGAACACCGAGTACATGCTCAGTAAACACTGATGCTGATAGGAACCGACGTGATTCTACAGTAACACGGGGAAGCCAACCATGAAAGGCAAAGTTCTGAGAGTGTACAGAAATCAGCCAATCAGAATCACTGGCCGTGGCCTCCTTATAAGGATTATCTCCCTATCTTTGTTCAAAGTGTTTGGCTGGCCTGGTGTCCCTTCCAGTCGTGACTATTCAAAGCATAACCCTCCAGTTCAAGGGCCATTGCAAATGCCACCCTTTCTTTATGCTTTACTTTTAATTTTATTATTATTCTTCTCATCATTACTATTATTTCTGTGTGTTTATGTGCACATGTGCCCGAGACATGGTGTGCTAACGGAGGCCTTGCAAAAGTTGAATCTCTCCTTTCACCATGTAAATTCTACAGAGAAAACTCAGGCTATCAGACTTAGAGACAAGCACCTTCAACAGCACCTTGCCCCCCAATACCATGTTCTCTATAAAACTCACCCGGCTGCTCCAAGCTGGCAGTAAGCCCCCAAGTCTGGAACTTGCTCACTGAGGCGCTCTCACCATTCACTTTGAGTGATCCTTCTCTGATCAGGAACCAAGTTCCTGGAGGGCAAGGATCTCCTCTGCCTCCATACCCAGCAAGGCATTCTCAGAAATGTTCTGACTCACCAGGACAGCAGGGGCAATCAGTTCCTGTAGGCAAGTCATCTTTATTGTTGGAGGAGTCTTCTTTGCAGGAAGGCCTATGGGGCTGCTATTATGGAACACAGCAGACATGCCTCAGCTTCAACAGGCATCGGCAGACTCCAACCAGGAATGCTGTGGCTGACTTGGCTAGGCAGAAGTAGAATGGTCCCCTAACTCCTGCTTCTCTCTATCACTGAAAGGAACACTTAAACCTCAAAGAAGACTCATCTGAAGACACTGGCACGTGGGATTTCATTTTCCCCAAGGCTTCTACGTCTTGTGTCAGTAAACCATCAATAATTAAACAGCAACAGTTAAAACAAGACCACCCAGGCATACAGCCCAAGGGGTGGGCTGCAGAGTGGTTTGTATGGCCCCTTTATTGAGGGCAGCTTTAAAGGTCCCTCACAGTATCCAGTTTAAAGCAGTGCCTGGCCCATTTATCAAAGTATTCCATTAAATTTGAATGAAAAAAAGAAAAACCGTACACACTATTAAAGTCTATATCACTAACGGTCAGAATCTGGGAGGGTTTTCTACTGCACACAAGAAAGGAACTGTGTTCTTTGTATATTTTGGAGATCAGCCCTCTGTCTGATGTGGGGTTAGTGAAGATCTTTTCTCATTCTGTAGGCTGCTGTTTTGTCTTGTTGACCATGTCCTTTGTTTTACAGAAGCTTTTCAGTTTCAGGAGGTCCCATTTATTAATTGTTTCTCACAGTGACTGTGCTACTGGGGTTATATTTAGGAAGTGGTCTCCTGTGTTAATGCATTCAAGTGTACTTCCCACTTTCTCTTCTATGAGGTTCAGTGTGGCTGGCTTTATGTTGAGGTCTTTGATCCATTAGGACTTTAGTTTTGTGCAAGGTGATAGATATGGACCTATTTTCATTCTTCTACATGTTGATATCCAGTTATGCCGGCACAATTTATTAAATATGTTTTTCTTTTTTTCCATTTGATATTTTTTGCTTCTTTGTCAAAAATCAGGTGTTCAAAAGTGTGTGGATTAATATCCGGGTCTTCTATTAGGTTTCATTGGTCCTCCTGTCTGTACTTATGCCAATACCAGGCTGTTTTCAGTACTGTAGCTCTGTAGTAGAGTTTGAAGTCAGGGATTGTGATGCCTCCAGAAGTTCTTTTATGTACAGGAGTGTTTTTGGCTATCCTGGGCTTTTTGCTTTTCCATATGAAGTTGAGTACTGTTCTTTCAAGATCTGTGAAGAATTGTGCTGGGATTTTGAAGGGCATTGCATTGAATCTGTAGGTTGCTTTCGGTAAGATTGTCATGTTTACTACGTTAATTCTACCTACCTAAGAGTATGGGAGATCTTTCCATTTTCTGGTGTCTTCTTCAATTTCTTTCTTCAAAGATTTAAAGTTCTTGTCATACAAGTCTTCCACTTGTTTAGAAAGAACTCAAATTGGTTACCAAAAGAACATATAATCCAATAAAAAAAAATGAAGTACAGACCTAAACAGAGAACTCTCAACAGAGGAATCTAAAAGGGCTGAAAGACACTTAAGGAAATGTTCAACATCCTTATTCTTCAGAGAAATACAAATCAAAACAACTCTGAGATTCCATCTTACACCTGTAAGAATGGCCAAGAACAAAACCACTGATGACAACTTATGCTGGAGAGGATATAGGGTAAAAGGAACACTCCTGCATTGCTGGTGGGAGTGCAAGTTGGTACAACCCCTTTGGATGTCCGTATGGTGATTTTTCAGAAAATTAGAAAACAACTTTCTTCAAGATCCAGCAATACCACTTATGGGTATATAGCCAAAGGATGCTCCACCGTGCCTCAAGGGCATGTGCTCAATAATGTTCATAGCAGCATTGTTTGTCATAGCCAGAATCTGGAAACAACCTAAATGTCCCTCGACTGAAGAATGGATAAGAAAAATGTGTTACATTTACACAATGAAGTAGTACACAGCAGAAAAAAAATAACGACATCTTGAAATTTACATGCAAATGGATGGAGCTAGAAAACATCATTTTGAGTGAGGTAACCCAGACCTAGGAAGACAAGTATCATATGTACTCATTCATAAGTGATTTTTAAACATAAAGCAAAGAAAACCAGCCTACAGATCACAATCCCAGAGAACCTAGGTAACAAGACATACATGGATCAAATCTAAATGGGAAGTAGAAAAAGACAGATATTATGAGTAAATTGGGAGCATGGGAACCATGGAAGATGGTTGGAAGGGAGGGGAGAGTCAGGGAGGGGAGCAGAGAAAAATGTAGAGCTCAATAAAACCAATAGAAAAAAAAGGCAAAAAAAATTAACTGTGTTGAAAAATATAAGTCAAGGCTCATATCCCCCAAAGTCTCCATTAGATAACAAAAAGCCCCACGTGGTTTGTAAGAGCCAGACATTGCTAGGCTTTCACATGGATGCTTCAGCTTAAGATGTATTTAGGGTGTTGCTTTAATTTCTTTTTCTTCACACCTCCTAATTTGTTTCTTTCCTGTGTGCAATAACAATCTAGAATTCCCAATAAAACAATAAACTGATATGGAGGAGAAGCAGGGAAAATGTGGCGTGAGGCACTGAACCCAGGAAGTCTGGTTCTCTAAGTGAAGTGAGGGAGATGATGATGTTTACACAAGATGGGCATGTCTCCTCACTGGAGAGGAAGCCTCATTCACTCCAATGAAGACATGGCGAGAGACAAAGGTAATTAGAACCAAGACAGATATAAATATAAACCCACCAACCATCTGTAGACCTAAGAAGAGGTTCTGCAAAAGAACCAAGCAAGAAACTTCAAACAGCATGAACACAGTGGAAGAGAGAGAATGCAGGTATGAACACAGTGGAAGAGAGAGAACACAGATATGAACACAGTGGAAGAGAGAGAGAACACAGATATGAACATAGTAGAGAGAGCGCACAGATATGAACACAGTGGAAGAGAGAGAGAACATAGATATGAACACAGTAGAGAGAGCGCACAGATATGAACACAATGGAGGAGAGAGAGAACATAGATATGAACACAGTAGAGAGAGCGCACAGATATGAACACAATGGAGGAGAGAGAACACAGATATGAACACAGTGGAAGAAAAAGAGAGAACACAGATATGAACACAGAGAGCACAGATATCATGAAGACAACGGAAGAGAGAGAAAGAGAGAGAGAAAGAAAGAAAGAACAGATATCATGAACACAAAGTGGGGGAGCTAATGCACAGATACCATGAACACAACGGAAAAGAGAGAGCACTGATATCATGAACACAATGGAGGAGGGGGAGAGTGAGCACACAGATGTTTCAGTGATGTCAGAGTGTACAGCACCGCAAGGGAGCACTCAGTGATGCTGGAGTAGATAAGAAGAAAATGCCAGTGTGATTGAAGTGAGTGATAAACACTGAAGATAGGAAACATCAGGCCTGTGTGAGAATCACAAATGTTCCTGAAACCACACATTAGAAGTTGAAGAAATAATTCAAGACAAAATGAAAGAAACTGTCCATGCAAAGTGAGAGAAAGAGCTGACATCCAGAAAGGCCAAGGATAAAACTAAAGACAAACTTATAAACTCACACTTGAGTGCCATTGCCTGGGCTCTCCTTCAGCTAAAATACTCAAGGCCAGAATAAAATAGATCAACATCTATAGAGTCCTAGAAAGGCAGTAGGGCGGTGGTGGCGCACGCCTTTAATCCAAGCACTAGGGAGCTAGAGGCAGGCAGATCTGTAGGAGTTTGATGCCAGCCTGGTCTACAGAATGAGTTCCAGGACAGGCTCCAAAGCTACACAGAGAAGCCCTGTCTCGAAAAACCAAATAATAAACAAATGTACAGACACATCTGTTACGTGTGTGCAAATGCTGGTCACTCCTACATAAGAATCACTATATCCCAATCACCTATCTTCACTTGAAGTAGACGACAAAGTCCTAGGAGTTAAGCCGTCGAGGGTAACGGTGTCATAAACCAGATGATCAATTCTCTCTTCAAAGATGCCACACTAAGAAGATAATATAACCTATGGATAGAGATACATAGCATCGATGTATTGCTGTGAGCGGAAATATTCTAGTGAGGGAATATTATGTAAATCATCGTGAGCAAAGATTACAGCTGTTACTGACTTGGGAATACATTTTCAACAAAATGCAAAAATCAGAATATAAAGTTATATGTTGTTTGTAAGTAAAATACTTGGGAAAAACGTTGTAATGAAGGGTGCCAAAAGTTCGTCAGCTGTGATCTCGGGCCAGTGTGAGTACAAAGGACTTTAGTCCAGTTTCCTTTTATCTTAAAACGTGTGTACCACCATGCTCCATTTAAATTAATTTTTTTGACTGATACACAAAGGAATTAAAATGGACTCCAGCCACGGAAGCAGATCAGTGCCTTGCTCAGCCATCACCAAGAGAATCTTCTTCCTGCTGCAGATAGGAACAAATACAGAGACCCACAGCCAGACATTCTACACAGAGCAAGAGACCTTGGAGCACTCAGCCCTACACAGATGTCACCACCAAATGCTCAGAGAACTGTAGAAGAGGAACAGAAAGAATAAAAGATACCTCGCCTACAATCAAGGAAACTCCTCTTTGCAATAGATGGAGAAGACCACAACCATTCAAAAGGCAGAGTTGTGAACTTCAGTCCCAAGGCATACTTCTACAATACACTTCAGCACCTCAGCCAGCACCTATGGCTTGGGGGTCATCACTGAAGAGTGGCTGGAAAGAGTGAGAGGATCAGGCAGTTTCCTGTGAGATTGTCACCAGGAATGTCAGAAGCTACACACATGAAGTCTCGCCAACATGACTACCTACACATGAGCTGAACAAGGACAACCAGTCGACACGCCAGCTTGGTGACTGCTGTTGGGGCAGGTCAAGAGGTGTCAGCCCCACAAAGAACTACACACAACTAAGGAGTGCCGAGAGTGGGAGAAGAACACACTAACTGTGTACCAATGCCAAATAGTCAATTCCGAAACCATGTCACACAGACCGAGCAGGTTCTGGCTATGTATTTATAAATGTACTCACCACTCCCATATATGTATATAGTAACAACAGTTAAAAAAAGGCAATAATTTGAAAGTGAACACAGGAAAGTATATGAGAAGATTTGTGTTTGGAGGGAAGAAAGGGATGGGAAAATTATGTTTTTATATTATAATCTCAAAATATAAAAAAATTACAAAAAGAAAAATGTAGGTATTTATAGGATGCTATATGATGTTTTGGTAGTTATGTGTTTCTTGATAATTTTTCCTAAGAAGTAACATGTTTGTTTAAAAAATCCTTATTAGAACTTTAATAATTATGAAAAATTATAATGACAACAAGTAGAAAAAGACACACTATTGAGAACATATAATATAGCTCTAGATTCATGGCTAGAAGGGATATTTAAAATCAATGGAACAGTTTGTTTCAAGAAAGAAGGATTAGAAAAAAATTAAAACGTAACATAACTTATTATTTTATACTTTGTTGAAGAAGTGTGATTTTAAAAGCTCCAAATAAAACCTGTGGTTTATATCTTCATGTGCTACTATTACAAAAAGGAAATAGTTCTGATGTCAGCAATTGCCTCCTGCCCAGTCTCCCCAGACCCTCAGGTTGGCTTTCACGTCTGAACCAAGTATGAGTGGCACAACTCAGCCCGAGCATCTTAAGAGCAGGCCCTTCCTATACCCCGAGCAGACTCAGCCTGAGCATCTGGAGGGCAGGCCCTTCCTATACCCCGAGCAGACTCAGCCTGAGCATCTGGAGGGCAGGCCCTTCCTATACCCCGAGCAGACTCAGCCTGAGCATCTGGAGGGCAGGCCCTTCCTATGCCCTCCATTGTTTCCAGCACTTAGCTTCAGGGTTCAGAAAGATCAAGAGCAACTATTTGGTGAGCAAAGAGAGGACCAACGTGAGGAAAGACTATTAGGTACATCCTGGAAGTACATCTACGGGGCAGAAGGTCTTTGCATTCACCCGTCATGCCTGCATCTCTACGATGGAAAGATGTAAGGACCCCGGGCTCCAGGTTCCTCCTTGGAGATTGCATGCATGATGGAAACCCAGGCGGAGCCAAAACCTGATGCCCTGGTTTTATTTCTCTTTTCCCATTTCAAAAACAAGAGCTATATTTAATTCTAATTTTCCTGCAGAAGGGAAGGGGAACTTTCATGTGTGAAAGAATGGCACCCCCAGCCATCTGAGAACGCTTCTTCCCAGGAACACCTGTTTGCTCCAACTGAAGCCTGTCCAAACTGAGTCCCCCGGATCTGAAGCTTCTCTTCAAATGCTCCACTACTCTACAATATTTATTCCCCACCTGTCTAATGGCTATGATAGCTTGGGAATGCTCCAGCCAGGGAAAGCTGTGCCTTGGCCTGGCATGGCAAAGCTAACAGTAGCTAATGCTCACCCAGAATCTCATTTGGCTCCGGAGACCCTTGAGTTCAAACATGCCCTTCCTTTTAGGCTTCTGGCTTAGCAAAGGCCTCTAAGAGGAAGAAGCAAATACTTTTCATCTTCACGGTAATGTGTTAGGAAACCAGGTAATGCCTTTCACTCTGTGTTTATTAAGGCTGGTTAATCAGCTTCGCATTCCTGCTTAATATTCAGTATTCCAGTCATTAAGTGGTTGCCTGACACTAAAAGTGGGGATTGGTAAATCAATTTATCCAACGATGGAGCTGTTGAAACACAGAGGGTAAAATGTAGTTAAAAAAAAAACCTTAAATGCATAATTTAACATGTAATTCAAGGTAGGGAAAAATGCCTACATCAGACTCTGGTTTATAATAGTGAAATAATGTTTTATTTTAAAATTCTAGCCATGAGAAAACCGTGCATTCGAAAGGCTTACATAAAGCCTTATAAAATAAGAGACCTTTTATCTTCCCCAGATCCACGCGCTTGACAATACTTTATCTATGCAATTCCTAGGCACATAAAAAACCCCGGTGAATAAATAAAATATTCTTTTCTCTCTTTTATACAGAAGCTTTAAACATTGCCCATATAAATAGCCTGGCCTTGAACACACAGATTAAAAGACCAAACGGGCTGTCGCTTCAGATCATGTGTACCGGATAGAAAATGAGTGCTTTCTTTATGGGCTGGGCGAGTTTTCAACAGACTGACTTTCTATACGGCCATTCAGAGAGAAATATAGAAAAATTCAGCATTTTAAGTGATATACTTATCAACTGAACAATATAATAAAGCAATCCACGTACTCTGCCAATGTTCTTTGCTTTTCCGCATGAATCACATGCACACTATAAAATAATAATGTGCAATATTATTTCAAAGGCCAGGAAGTTTTCTAAATATGTAACTTTAGTGAGGCATGGGAAAATTCCTAATAGTTTTCTAACACATAAAAAGGGTTTTCTTTCCATAATTGCTTACAATTAGAATTACTTAAGTGATTGCAAGCTGTCTGGACTCTTAGAGGGAACTTTAAGTTCCATCACAATTAAAAAGTTTTCTTAGTAAGTTAAGTTTAAGGTGAAGGCCAACCTGAAGTTGGTTCATTAACTTTGTGAGCAGATCAAAAGCGGTCTGTGTGCCCTCAACAGGGTTGCTGTCAAAACAGAGCTGGCTAACACCACCCTGGTGACCAAGGTCTGCTGCTAGGAGCCACTAAAGTGAAGCTGCCCTAGCAGGGCCTGCTGTGCTCCACGTGGGTGAAGAATTAGGCTGTGGAGTCTCTTTTGCCTCTGCAGGGACAAGGGATGCGCTCTTCCTCATCTCCCATGACATCTGTCTTCCCCTTGATTTCTCACTCACCAAGTAACCAAGGTACTGTGAACTTAGCCACCCAAGGCCACAGTTCTAAGAGAATATCAGGTAAAACATTGATATTCACATTGAAGAAGATGCTGATACTATTACAGCCGACACAACACAAGCTGAACCCAAGCTGATTGGCCCACATTTTGCCCTATCTTGGTGGGAGGACATGGATCAGACATAATTTCTACAGGTGATGTCTTCTGTTACAGCTATGGTTGGAACATGTTCCCCAAAAGTCTATGAGTTGGAAGCCTGTCTTCATGTTGCTGGTGTTTGTAGGTGAGGCTCTTGGGACTTAGCCAGAATTTGGAGTCGAGAAGATGGGGCTGCCATGAGGAGTGAGTGGCAGGGAGGAATAAGAGACTAAAGCTAGCACACATGCTCTGCCATGCCACGTGAGGCCCTCTGCCTGTTTCGGTGCAGCAGGGTCACATGCAGACTGAACGGGTGCTGATGTCAAGCTCGTGTAGTCTCAGCTTCAGGAACTGTGTGCCACATACACGCTCATTCTTTATAAAATCACCCAGCCTGCAGTTCTTGTCTATGAATATAAAGACCATCAATTTAGTTTTACAAAGACCACCTTAGATGAGACCACACATAGCCCCAGCTAACTACAGTCCCGTTATATTTTAACTGTCACGACACAGCCTTATGGACATCTTCCTGACAGCAATCTGATTTACCAAGCAAGGCCTCCTTGCATCCTTTTGGGTCAGAGTCAATACCGGTGCTGCTTTTACGCCAGCACACTTCAGAAGAATGAGGGCAATTGAATTGCAATGGTATCTAGCTAGGATGTGGGCACCATTCACAGCTGCCTCATCCCTCAACACTTTAGGACATGGTGTGGGACTATTTGAAAATATTATGGAAGTTTAGAAGAAAATTACCAGAGATGCATATGGACATGTACACACACACACCCACATTCAGAAAAGTGCAGTGCTTCAGAAACTTAGGGGAGCCAGCCCAGGAAAGGAACTAGTTTTTAAGGCTTGAGAGAGAGTGTGGTTTCTGCAGGGCATGTGGGGCATTCCTCTAATGCCTTAACCGGCTGGGGATGAAAATGTCAGCATAATTTCCCTCATCATAAAACCACGAGGGGTCAGAACACAGAGCGCTCGACAGCTTTGTTCAACTCTCCTTCTCAAACTCACCTCAAATTTATCATCCTGGCGTTTCCCAAAGACATTCACATGCCAGATCTAAAGTTCTTTACAGAACTTTGCCAAAGAAGACTCCTTTTTTTTTGTTTTTGAGTTTTACAAATCCTTTAATAAAGACTATTGGGGTTAAAAAAAAAAGATTATTTCTCCTTTCACGTCAGCTGCTATCTCGTCAAGGAATGTCAGAGACAATTTAAAATAAAAAATTACAACCTCAAAGTTCATAATTTAAGAAATATTTTTATTTCATTTTTGCATATTAAATGTGTTTCTGAACCAACAGTTTTGTTGATTTTTTTCCACTAGAAAAGTAACGAATTCTTTCTTAATACCTAGATGACAGAGTCTCCAGTGATCCACAGTTGTTTCCTATTATGGCTTCCCTGGAAACCATTTCTGGAAAGGCACAATTCCCAGCACTTAACTTTGTTTACAACAGACAAACCTGCTTGTGTGGTATAAATAGGAATCTGTCTTTAAATTCTGCTGAAAAAATAAAAGGCAGCCATGAAACAGAGCATTTCCTGCCCTAAAGGTGGCTTTAAAAGATTCTTAGCTACTTTAGGAATGGTAGTGAAGCATAAGTAATAATTATCAATTGCCGCACAGTAAGATACTAATTTTATAGAAAAAATTATATAAAGAGAAAACAAAAACATGCCAGCGACGCCCTGAGAACCGTCAGTGTTAGGCTCTTTACGCTGAGGTTCTGAAGCCCGGGTTTGTGCTCGAGTTTGTGATGTATATCTATAACTTGTTCTTGTCGTGCAGATAAATGTTGCCTTGTCTCCCTAACTGCACTTTGAAAAGCAGCTTCACAGTCGTTTGACTTTTGATCTGGGTGGCAGCGAGGCTTGACCACCTGCGCTGTGCACGAGCCGTTACTGAGCTGGCTTTGTGCGGTCTCATAACACAGAAATCCTTTTAGAATTGATGTGTGAATACGCTAATCTAACAACGTGAGTGTTCAAACAAAAAACCATGGTGGTGGTCGGGGAGGCAGGGGTGTTGGCAGCAGAGAAGGGGTGCACGGGAGACACTCTCACCCTGGATTTATGAAGCTGGGCTATTGTCCTCACCTCTAGCGTTCAGTGAAACAGGTGTGAAAGGCCTCCCTCAACCCACAATGGAGCAGGCAGCGGCAGGATGGCAGGGGCCTGGAATTGTAAGATGCTGTTGTTCAGTGATGGTATATGTTAATAAATAGCCACTTACAAGGGGGGAGGGCGAAGACTCCATTACTTGTTTATAAGGAAGGCCTTGGGCGTCTTGCTTTGAGTTAACAGCTCAAGGCTGCGTTCAAAGAAGGCATTGATGGTGAAGGCAAAGAGTTCCCACCACTCAGCCACATTAAAGTATGGCATGCATGCGGGAAGAAAGGACAGCGGAAGAGAAAGGCAATCCAAGAATTCGGTCAAATTGTGGCTCACAACGGAGAAAAAGTGTAAGTTGCCTTTCTATTGAGATGAGATGATGGGCAGAAATCTCGGTGCACAGGTGCTCAGCAAACCTCTGGACGGACATGCTTACATGTGGCCAAAGTGCCAGAAGTAAAAGCTTGTATGGTTTCAATTAAAGGGTACCCATGGGAACTGGGAGAGAGCCTTGCAACTATTCTCCCTCATTCCTCCAAGGCTTGTCATACAGCACCATGGCCCTGTGCTGAATATGAGGGCTCCCCCAAACCCCAGAAGCTGTCAGTCAAGAGGAGCGGCGCACTCCTCTTAAAAAGTCCCCCAAAAGGCTGACAGCATGTCCTCGCTCCCCAGTAGACTACTGGCTACCAGCGCCCACTTCTGTCCTCTTTCCAAGCAGGGATTTCTCGACCTCTGTGTGGGTCTGTGCTGGTGTCCGGTGGAAACTCACAGTCTCTGCATGCTGTCTTCCTGGGGTGCTGGTTCTCTCAGTTTTACTTCCCCCTGCCTTGTTTCAGCTGGCTGTCCCATACTGTGGGGAGGGCGCAATGAAAAGGTCTGACAGAGAGCTGAGACACAGCGGTTGATGACATGCCTGAAGCTCACGGAATGAAGTGAGTTCATGCTAGTCTATGGGTGGGTCATGTTATTGGAGGATTCAGCAAGGCCACGTGACTAAGACCTGGGCCTGGTGAGGAGAGACGGATGCTCCACTGGAGCAGGATGAAGGTGAGAGCTGTGTTCTGTCAGCTGGCTCTCTTGGATTCCCACATTCCCAGCCGTGGTCTGTACTCAGAACAGGACATCAGATCGTGGCTATGACCTTTTCTGACTAGAACCAGTCAGAACCAAAAGGAGGAGGAGGAGGAAGAAACAAACCCCAAATCTTATATACAGTTCTTTCCATTGAGTGTCACAGAGAAAGCTAGAGAAGGTGGCAAGATTTAGTCCCTGCAGAGGGACAGGCCCCCTCCTAGGAGAGGTGAGAGTAGTCAGGATCAAGGTCCAGTACTAATGGCGGCATTTGAACCCTAGACTTCAGGACACCTGAAATCAAAGCTGTCCTTGGTCTGTTAAGTCAAACATGAGGTAGCATTTATCCCTTCCTTTGTGTCTGGCCAGTTTGGTCTCCATTTCTGTCACTTACACCCAGAACATTCTGTCCAGGATGGACGGCAAAGGGGGAGCATTGCATGGAGGAGTGACCAGTCCAGCAAATACTCACACCAGGAAGGAGTGACCAACCAAGAAATATTCAAACCAGGGAGGAGTGACCAGCCCAGCAAATACTCACACCAGGGAGGAGTGACCAACCAAGAAATACTCAAATCAGGGAGGAGTGACCAGCCCAGCAAATACTCACACCAGGGAGGAGTGACCAGCCCAGCAAATACTCACACCAGGGAGGAGTGACCAGCCCAGCAAATACTCACACCAGAAAGGAGTGACCAGCCCAGCAATTACTCACACCAGGGAGGAGTCTAACTAGTGCTAGGGGGAAGAAATCGTCAGCTGTCATCGGGACTTGGTGTTTGTCCAGCGACAGATCTTGGAGATGAAGCTAAGTGGGCCCGGTGCTGAGGGCAGCAGTGGCTGCAGCAGGAAAATGCTCATTTTGCTTGGTAGTGGATAAAGCAATCAATCACATATTAACATATAAAGGAGGAGGGTAGTGGACAAAGCAGCCAATCACATACTAACATATAAAGGAGGAGGGTAGTGGACAAAGCAGCCAATCACATATTAACATATAAAGGAGGAGGGTAGTGGACAAAGCAGCCAATATATTATATTATATTATATTATATTATATTATATTATATTATATTATATTATATTTATATTAACATATAAAGGAGGAGGGAAGAGTCACAGAGAACAAGTAGGGACTTCCCCTCAGAACAATCAGCATGAGCGGGAATCAATATAATACCACCAATTTGTAATTATCTAAAAATCCTTTGGGAAGCTAGAAAGTGAAAAGAAGGAAAATTTAAAATGCCAAGTTAAAATGTGCACACCTAAAAAAAATGTCTTAATTACCACTGATTTTAGCTAATGCTCTCCCGTTTGCTTGCTTTCAAAGCACTGATGAGAATGGGATAACAAACCTTGCTGAAACCTTCCAAGCCCCCGGTACCGTTACCTGCACTGTCTCGGGGAACTCGCATCAGCATTTGTGAGGGAGAAACTTGCCATCCCTATTTTGTGAGTGAGGAAACTGAGGCAAGAAGAGCCTCGCAATGGTTAACAACAGGAAGCAGCCAACTGAGCACACAGCTACTCTTACCACATGCCTCTCTCCGGGCCCACGCAGAATGTCGTTCTTAATAATTAAACAAAACTGCAACTGTTTTCTCCAGTGAGGATAAGGCCCCGGGTGATATAGCACTAGACGCAAAAATAACATTTTCTTACCACGATGTTCGCCAACCACTGGCAGGAACAGGGAGAACAGGCATTCCTATGACACACTGTTGGTTTTTATTGGCTCCAATTAATGCTCAAAAATAACAACCCTAAAGGCTCCCCAGGAGCACAGTTGCAAGAGACTTCTTTGGCACATGAGGCTAGAGCACATCCCCAAAGCAGGGCCTAGCAGGGCTCACTCTATGTTTTCAGCGCCATCACCAAACACTGGTAATGGTCGTCTGCCCGTGAGGACACTGGTGCTCCGTAGGGGGGCATGTTTAGAGGCAAAATGTGATTTCAAGGAAAGGAACTGTTGCTCCCCAGACTGAAGGAGCTGCAAAACCAGCACACGCGCCAATGTATTCTAGTCAGTGCGGGGGGTGTGTGTGTGTGTGTGTGTGTGTCCTGTGCTTGCAGCTGTCTGCTTCCTTCACTCACAGCGAAGCTGCAGGAGACACACTGAAAAGGGCCCTGTGAAAGGACTCCCAGGTGCCACCAGGACACAGACCTCACCACTGAACTATGGTACAGTGTGGGACACCGAGCTCGTCACACAGAAACTGTTTTCTGCCGTGACGCTGGCAATGGCATGGGTAATAAGGAACCCTGGCATATACGCTTGTAACATGTCTCTCAACTTCATGCCAAGGGAGCTCCCAGACTATGCCTTTGCTGCATTCTATGGGAATTTGGTATTTCTTGAAAAGAAGCTAGTAATGACAAATGATGAGTATTGTTCCCTTCTCGGGAGGTGAAAGGAACAGAATTATAAAACAGAATTCCCAGTGAAAACACATGTGTTCGCTAACACACAGACACACAGACAAACACACATGGGAAGAGACACTTGAGCCCAGTGACACCCACCACACCTGAGGACAACCAATGACAATAATCACGCTTTGTGAGAGCAATGAGAAATCCATTCCGGGTCTCCAGTTACCACATGAATGGCTGTTTGTTTTGTAGCCATCTTCACTATTATCTGAATCCCACTTTATTTAAAGTCTGTCTAGAGAGTCAGGAAATGAACAATCTGTTCGAGGTAGCTCTCCATCTATGTCAAGAGAAAAGAAAAATGACTTTCCAGGAATCAGCTATGGCTTCATTCTGATGTCATGTTTTCCTATTATAAATCCGAACAGACCAATCTTCTCCTTTGTTTTCTTTCTTTGGCAAGATGGTGTAGCTACATGAAAGAGAATTTCTGCTTGACTGGATCAGTTGTTTCACTAACAGACATGTCAATATTTTCTGTATAACTTAATTTCTTGTGAAACATTTTTCAGTTTATGATTAAACAAACCACATTCTATTTCCCTATTTTCTCCCATCATAATATCTTTATAAGCCATTTAAACCATAGTGTGTGCCCCCCCGCCCCGCCCCGCTGTCTGTGCTTCTGGAGTCCTTCTAGAGGAGCTGCAGGAGCAGCTGGAGGAGGAGCCGGAGCAGCTTCCTCAAGAGTCAGGGGATTCCTGGGCTACATTTGTGAGCACACATCTCTCTACATGAAGCACTGCGAAAGCAAAGAAAGGTGTGCTTGTATTATTTCTGCATCCCTGGGCTGTGCACACAGACATTAAATATTTACTGAAGACATGAATAAGCAGTGAAAAAATGGAAAGAAAAGATAGGCACATAGAGGGAAGGAAGGACGCTAATAAAAAATTAAGAGGCATGGGTGCTGGGTGGTTTAGAGGCTGCTGGGTCCTGCAAACTTTGCTGCTTACTAATGCTGGCTAGTCTCATAGATGGCTAAGTAGACCCGGGTACAGACTCTGTACAGATGAATATGGGTCCCTGTCTTTGCAATAGACTAGTCACTGTTAGGTGACATGATGTATATTATGGACTATATCTTGTCATTTATGTTTATTGTACAGATTTGAAAACAAAAATTAAAACAACTAGTAATCTTTAGAAGAATTCTCCAGTTTGTACTTATTCTTAGGCACACAGAGGTTCCCATATGAAAACCAGAGGACTTATCTGTTCCCAGGCAGATGTGCCATCCACACACACTCTTCTTTCCACACCTGTGAAGATGAGGTGTGAGCAAAGGTTCAACACTACACTCTTCCTTTAGCCATAAGCGCCTGTTGCTATGCAGTCTCAGTGGGAGCCACCTCAGTGGGGTGGAGAATGTGCCTTCTTCTGCAATCCACCTCCTCAGAGCTGGGAAGCAAATGCCATGGGAACCAGGAATGGAACGGGGCAAAGCATCAGCCAGAGCATTGAGCAAAAGTCTGTAGCACACGAAAAAGCACTGGTCCCAATTTAAGAGACTTACTTTTCAGGAATTAAGTCTCAAATAACGAAGTCATGGCAAAAATGTTTGCATTTTCCCATACAGAAAATCATCTGCCCAACATGTTGGAGAGTAATGAGAAACAAAACCCTAAACCACCACTCTGTATTTGGTTCCCAAAGTCTGAGTTATAGCCCTGACTGAAAAAGTACCTTACTAGCTGTCTTGTAGACACCCACATGCCAGCTGTGTCTAGCAAAAAAAAAAAAAAAACAAAAAAACAAAAACAAAAAAACTGTCGTACATGGAACACCAAAGGACCCTGTAACAAGGTGATGGGCACAGCAAGGTGATGCCCAGCTGGGGATTCTTATTGCCATCCATCCTCTTACACATCCTGAAAGGAGGCGAGATGGTGGAGGCTGAGCTGGCCTACAAAAGGAAGCCCAAGTAGACTGACCGCGCTGGAGTCACTGTCCCCAGCAAGCATGTAGAGTCCCCTACGGAGTGTGACTTCCCTCCAGAAAGCCCAAAGGCTGCACAAGTTGTTTGCGCTTTCACCCTCTCTAAATGACTTGCAAATTTATTCAAACACAATATGAAAGGATGCTCTATTTGTTGAGATAACTGTCGGCAGTGTCCTGTACTAAGGGGTGAGGTACATCAAGCAGAAATGTGGGCAGAAGCACATTGGCTTAGAAAGCCATAAATCCTTATTTGAATCTGCCAACCTGAAAGCCATGAAGAGCTGGAATAAACTATTTTTCCTAAATGCTACATCTGATTAAGCCATACCATCAAGTGACAGCTGAACTTTAACATTAATATGATATTATTTAAATAACCACATGATTTTTTTTTACACTAAAAATGATGAATGATTTCTGGACAGCTCGATCGACAGAATGCCGGAGGACTCTTTAATGAGATGTGACAAAATGGAGGCATATGCAGAATGCTCGTTACAGCTCATATGGCAGGCCCTCCCCGGGAAGAGGAAGCTCTCCTTCCTTTGTACTGCCTTTAGGCATGGAAGCATCTCTTCTCTGTGAACTTTCAGTTTCTCTTAGGCCATTTACCTGAAGCTCTTATGCAGAGAACCCACAGACTTTGGGTCACAGTTAGGATGGCACCTCCAGGGAAAAGAAGGGTGGAGGAAAACTTGGTTGGTGATGCCCTAGGAACTTGGGGGTACCACTGATGGAGTCACAGAGAAATTACATCAGCTCCTGACATGTCACAATTATACATTTACTTGATTCTTACAAAATCGACGTTCAGCACACGACACAGCTGTAGGAAAGTACTGTACAGGGTCCATGGCCAGAGGGCGCTAGCTTGTCAGTGCAGCTGTCTCAAAAGAAGAGTTCCTTTTCTAGGGTCACTCTCAACACTCACTCATCAGCCATCTCACTCCACACCAACATGACCATGGTAGAGGACTGTTGGAGAAGGGGTGGCTTGTTTGTTCCCAGCCGCCCATACTCCCGAAATAGTCACACAGAAACTGTATTAATTAAATCACTGCTTGGCCCATTAGCTCTAGATTCTTATTGGCTAGCTCTTATATTAATTTAACCCATTTCTATTAATTTGTATATCACCACGTGGCAGTGGCTTACTGGCAAAAATTTGGCATGTCTGACTCTGGCGGCTCCATGGCGTCTCTCTGACACTGCCTTCTTCTTCTTCCCAGCATTCTGTTTAGTTTTCCCTGCCTGGTTCTGTTCCCCTAAGCTCTGGTATAGGCCCAAAGCAGTTCTTTTATTCATTAACCAATAAAAGCAACATATAGACAGAAGGACCTCCCACACCAGAGGACCTTTTCGCTTCGTAGAGTACTAGTGGAAAATAATTAAGTTCAGAATAGACTTAGAATATTACCCATCTTTATTTACCTTTTTATATTTTTCTGAAAATTTTCCATCAGTCAAAGTTTAGTCACACACAGTACTTAAAAGATTATTCTGATAACTGTGACAGTCCTATAAATCATCTTGAAGCATGTGCATGAAGTCACAATGCTTCCCTAAGCAGCCTTTTTCTCAGCAATGAAACAAGACGACAAGTAAAGCTGGTACCCAGAGTTCTCCGGATGATGGAAGGCCTGCATTTCCTCAGTCAGAATTGAGAGGAAAGTCAGTGTGCTCCTGCCATGGGCCTTCCTCAGGCTACGAAAAAAAATGCTTCTTGTCTAACCCTAATTTTTTTCTATAGCTTGAGGTAATCCCTCCAGCTCAAGCCTTGTCTCTAATCTGAGTTAGCCACGTGGGTAACCCACAAAAGGGTTAAAAACAGTGCCCTGTTATTTCAAAAGGGTGTTGATATAGCCTTGGAGGGAAGAGAAGAACCCAGGAGCTTGTAAAATGCTCCATCCCAGTGTGGCGGAAACAGTTAAAAAGAGAGAAACAGAAGGTCAGTCCCTACCTGGCTCTTACCTTCGCAACATCCCTGTCAGGATTCTGGAGCTTTTCCCCAAGTTTGCATCTGTTTCCCGGAGCTAAAGGGGAAAGTGTGGTGGGAACAAAATAAAGCAGAATGAAGCATCAGCACTCAGAGGGGTCTAAAGCGCATGCTGAATGATAGCTGAGTTTCCCAGGAGACAACAGTAAGAGGCATTTGTGATGCTCACACAGACTCAGTTCCTAGATTCAGAGGATGACCTGAGAAGATTTAAAGTGGATACCCGGACAGGATATAAAGCAAATGCCTCACACGTGGTTCAGGGTTTAATATTCATTAATACATGAATGTGCAAAGTCCTAAAACTACAAACGCAAAGGAAAGGAAGCTGAGGAAGAGCGAGGGTATTTTCTATTTTCACAATCTTTGTTCTGAAAGACTGATGCACCCCAAAGCTCCCTCAGTGGCCTGTTTCTTACCACAGAGGGCACTCTGAGATGAGCAGAGTCGGCTACCTCATCCACCATCTCGAGCTCTTGCTTTCTCTTCCTATACGTGGCCCTTGTTCACCCTCGTCTTTCTTAGATCCCTGTCCTTAACAGCTACGCCGTCACTGTCTGGTGTCCATCCCAATGAATTCAGGAACATGTAAATGATGGTATGATTCGTACTCACTCGCTCACGTGCCCGCTGTATCTTTTCTCTGTCATGACTAAGGTTTTCCAACATCTCTTGGCCGATTTGCTCTATGGAAAAGAAAAGAAAATGTCAGGAATGGTAGCATAGGGTACATATAGTTACCCAACACATCCCCACAAGGACCAGAGTGATCATGGATACAGAACCAAGATGAAAGCAGTGTCCCTTACATACCAGATACATTTCAATTAATGTATTTGAAATACATAACAGTTTTTGGTAAATTTACCTATCTTGAGGATGACTGGGTACAACTTAAAATCCAAAAAGCAGGCTGTGGACAATATGGCATCAATGAGTTAACAGTGAAGTGACTTTTTCAAGGCCACTCAAACAAGTTTCCAGCAAGATGGAGAGCCCAGGTTTTTACGTCATCACTGTACAGTGTTTGAGTTTACAAACTGAGAGTAACATGGACGAGTCCTGCCCCTCTCTTACGGCATCATTTACCTATGTGAGCCAACATCCATTTATAAAAGTTGTGCTTTTAATGCATGCAGTTCTCAGAGTCCGCAGCCACTGCAGCTAGTGGTAGCGAGACTATTCCTTTGCCTCCACTGTCCTGGAGGCAAGAGCGCGTTCATGTGTTATCAGCTGCTGCGGATTCTCCAGTCAAATCAAATTCCTGGACCACTCCACACCACCTAGGAAGCCACACTCTGACTGTGGTGAGGACTTCCCTGACACAATGATCGCATTCGCCCGTCACCTGGCAGTCTCTCTTCTGACCAGGCACTAGGTATGACCTTGAAGACACAGCTGCTTTGAATGTTTATTTTCAATCCCATTCACTGTCACCAGACTTAGAACAAAAGTCTGCAATATGGAGGACCACAAAGCCATTTTTTCCAGGAAAACATGATTTAATACTACTTCCTATTAAAATAGACCGTATTATAATACCTGAGTTCAAACAAATGGAAAGAGATTATTGATGCTGTGTCTAACACCCCAATTAGTACTTATGGGAAGAATCAAGAACCAAAAGAATGTGGTAGAGAGAAAAAACCCAGCAAGTGTTAAACTATTCTTCCAAGCCCTTGGAGCACAGCCCCAGAGAAGGCAGCCCTGGAAAGCAAACCCAGGAGCCTCAAGTCTGTCAGGTTCACCAGGGAAACTCCACTCTGAATCTATCTAGAATCCTCTACTCGAGGAATCAATGATACTAGGTCAAGAACTGGGCTGTTCTTGAAGTCATAGCCACACCCACAAACTCCTTATTTCCGGGACAGGATCCAGCAGCACAAGTATAAGCCCATCTGGCAAGAGAGGAGAAACTTGCAAAAATGTGGCCCTGGTCATTTTTGATGGGAAGAAAATCCTTCATTTCTTAGCTACTTATATTTTAATATATCAAAAAAGAAAATCCCAGGCAGACATATTAGAGATGGTCGGTCTTATGGACAAAAAATAGACAAAGAAAGTGAGGAGACTGCTTTTGATACAATCATTTGTCAGATAGTATTAGATATTAGGGATTATTTAAGTTAAAAGTTACAACATGGTTAGTTTGGTCTTTCTTGAATTATTTAAGTTAAAGAGACTCATGGAAAACACCAGTAAAGCATTCAGGAAGGCTGCAGAGCTGGCTCAGGGGTTCTATAGTTGCTGCCTGCTCTTCCAGATGTCAGTTCCCAGCACCCACATAGCAGCTTACAGCATCTCTGCCACCTCAGTCCTAGATATCTGAGGGTACCAGTCATGCGCAGCGTGCAGACACACAGGCAAAATACTCATACACATAAAATCAAACTAATAAATAGTACTTGTAAAAAAGGGGCTGGAGAGACGGCTCAGTGGTTAAGAGCACTGGCTACTCTTTCAGAGGCCCTGAGTTCAATTTCCAGCAACCACATGGTGGCTCACAACCATCTATAATGAGGTCTGATGCCTTTTTCTAGTACGTAGGCATACATACAGATAGAGTACTCCTACATATAAAATAAATAATTTTAAAAAAAGGAAAAAGAAATTCAAGCTCATAGACTTGAAACAACGGCAAACGTGACACGCCACGTCTACATTTTTTTTTAGTTCCCTAAATTTTCCTGTGGTCATTGGCAGGAACAGCTACCATACACCTATGGTACAGTTAGAGATGCACACTTCCTGGGCTTAGGAAACAACGGGAAGCAGAAAATAATACTGATTTTTGCATGTTGCAGCTCTACATGTCAGTGTGACATGATGAATGAATTCCTGGAAGGAAGACTTCCTTCCTGTCCTTCCATTTTCTCCACAGAGGTCCTGGGAATCATCCTGGGGACACAGCACTCAAACACATAAAATGAATTGCTTTTACAATTACACAGAATCAATCATAGTGTCCATCCTCAGCCCTTTTATTTATAGGGCACACACTTGCGAAGGGTCTCTAGGTAACACTGCATCTCCTCTTCAGCCTTTTGCATGGTGTATACAATAGGCATCCAATGCTTTCCTGTCTCTGAGTGAGCGGAATTGAGAAGGAAACAGGTAACCACAAATCTAGCAGGACACTTCCTGCAGGACCTGCCTGGCATCTCCAGTATAGATAAGATCTAGGCTGAGGAGTGCATATCTTGGACAACATCATGCCTTTTCATTTATGAAAGAATATTGGACAAATTGTATACACTCATCATGAGGCAAACATGAGTGAATCTTTAAAAGAAATTGGATCGGTACTTTAGCAACGAATGGCTTAAAATATTCCCTATGAAAAGTCACATGTGACCGAAGCTTACATCATTACAAATATAGGTGGAAGAAAAAGGTGCCTCAAATCTAATTCAGCACAAAATGTTCCATTTGATAAATATGTATTTTTAAATTTTCACCGCCATGCTAAGAGCAGTACACTCTCCAGAGGGTACTCATTATTCCTCAGCACAACTGTACTTTTTACAGTTAAGGATGTGGTTTCCAGAAAATTATTTTTAAAAGTGAAGGACACCAGTTAAGTCTTCTTTAAATTGCCAAGAGGAGACAGGGTTATTTCCCAACATTTGAAAACTCCATTATCAGTCCAGAAACGGGGAAGATATCCACAACAACCCAGTAGTTAGTATACATCTGGGGCATGCGTGAAGTGCCGAAGCACACATCTGTGGTGTGTGTGAGGTGCAGAACCACACATCTGGGGCATGTGTGAGGTGCAGATGTACACATCTGGGGCGTGTGAGGTGCATAAGCACACATCTGGGGCACGTGTGAGGTGCAGAAGCACACATCTGTGGTGTGTGTGAATGCAGAAGCACACATCTGGGGCACGTGTGAGGTGCAGAAGCACACATCTGGGGGTGTGTGTGAATGCAGAAGCACACATCTGGGGGACGTGTGAGGTACAGAAGCACACATCTGGGACATGTGGGTGAATGCAGAAGCACACATCTGAGGCACGTGTGAGGTGCAGATGTACACATCTGGGGCATGTGTGAGGTGCAGAAGCACATATCTGGGGCACGTGTGAGGTGCAGATGTACACATCTGGGGCACGTGTGAGGTGCAGAAGCATACATCTGGGGCACGTGTGAGGTGCAGAAGCACACATCTGGGGCACGTGTGAGGTGCAGATGTACACATCTGGGGCACGTGTGAGGTGCAGAAGCACACAGTGGAGCCACCTAAAGGCCATTCTGAACCACGTGCTTCATGGACTGCAGGGCAGCAGCTGCACAGAGGATGAGCACGTGCTCTTTACTAACAACCTGAATTTTAGACATGGTGACTGGGACTTCTGGCCACTGAACCTAACATAAGGGAGAAAGCTGAGGGGAGATGGGTGAACACAGACTTCCCAGATCGGTCACTGTCATTTGGACTGTGTTCTTGGGCAATGGGTCTGGTTTTGCACCCCAGACTTAAGTGTTGAACTCAGAACTGAAGAATCTTTGGAGTTCCTGACACAGGGAAGGTAGCATGCCACAGAAAGGTTTTCACCATCTCTCTTCACTTGAAACTCAAGACGTGAGGGGTTTCTGCTTCCACTATGGTGTAGAAAGTGCACCAAGGAGCACCTCCACAGAAACAAGGAAACAGACAAAATAATCGGTGAAGTCCTGGAGGACGGGCAAGTGTAGGAGGTGCAGAGAAGCCCAGTGAATTCTAGAGAGGTTCACGTACTGCCTACGGGAGGGACTGTGAGTAGGTCTCCTGTGCAGAGTGAGCACTTAGTCTGGGTACGAGGGAAAGCAGGCAGGTCACATGACCACGTTGCTTCTAGGGTGCAGTGCAGTCTAGCTGAGCACTACACTTCAGTCCTGCATGATCTGATCATCTCCCCTCCATATCCATATGCACTCAGGAAGAGGCAACGGTGCAAGGCCTGATTGGAGGAGCATTCCCACATATTCTCACACATCCTCACAGCGCTTGTGTTCAACACACTATTGGAGGAAGTCTGTCTCAGTGTGGCACACACATCTGAAGCTGCAGATTGACCCATGCTAAGATTGAAGACTAGGATTTTTGGTTTGTTAGCTTTTAATTTTGAGGCAGAGACAGGGTATGCAGTTTACGGTGGCCTCAGACTAAGACATACCCGTCCTCCTAAGTCAGTTCCCAAGGGCTGTGGTTATAGATTTGCACTGCTATGTGTGGAGAGAGTTTCCACTCTTTCAGTAGCATCAGCATAGGCTGGGAGCACAGTGGCCACAGATAGAGCCAGTCTGCTTATCAGATGCAGCTCAGCAGCACCCGAGGCTGACTCCCGGCAGACGCTGACTGCACTATAGTCCTAGCACAGCAAGATGTTGTCAGAGGCCAACAAACCCAGCAGTTTATTCCTCAGGACCCACACTGTTTCATGTACAAGTCACAAATGGCAGGGAAAAAAAGAAACACCAATCAAGAGAAAACATCACAGATATAAGCAGATCAAGTGACCTGAGATGGAGGGATCATCAACAGACATATGGGGGTAACCAGAGAAAAGACAGGTTTTCAAGATATAACAGAAAACTCTAAGGAGCAAAATACAATTTCAGAATGCAAAGAAATAGTTTCTGAGATTAATCAAGTATTGATCAAACAAAAGAGCCTTGAGTAGGAAGGAAGAATCTTGAACATAGTTTAACAGAAATGATCCAAATCGGGCGACAGGAGTTAAGAAAAACACACAGCATGATGTCAATATCTGTTAGATGGTTAGAAGGGGCCTCTAACTACGTTATTAGAGATCTCTCCCAAAGAAGAGATTAGAGAAAAAGGAAGGAATAAGAAATACTTGAAGAACAGTCCAAACTTCCCAACTGGGATAGTAAAGGTCAAAGAAATTGAACTAATCAGACAAAGGTGTATTCTATAAAAATCAAAACTAGTCCTGGTCAAGTTTCTCAAAACTAAAGGGAAATAAAAGTAGCTAGAGGAAACACACACACACACACCCTGGAGGTCACCCAGAAGAATGGAGGCTAAATTTTTGTCATAAAAATTGAAGACTTAGCTTCTTTAGGTTCACCTATTGTAGACTCCGTGGCGCTAATTTATGGCTAGAAACCAATTATGAGCGAGTACATCCCATGTTCATCTTTTTGGGTCTGGGACACCTCACTCAGGATAGTGTTTTCTATTTCCATCCATTTGCCTGCAAAATTCGAGAAGTCATTGTTTTTTACCGCAGCGTAGTACTCTAGCGTGTATATATTCCATACTTTCTTCATCCATTCTTCCATTGAAGGGCATCTAGGTTGTTTCCAGGTTCTGGCTATTACAAATAATACAGCTATGAACATAGTTGAACAAATGCTTTTGTCATATGATAGAGCATCTCTTGGGTATATTCCCAGGAGTGGTATTGCTGGGTCCAGGGGTAAGTTGATCCCGAATTTCCTGAGAAACCGAAACACTGACTTCCACAGTGGTTGCACAAGATGGCATTCCCACCAGCAATGGATGAGGGTACCCGTTCCTCCACAGCCTCTCCAGCAAAGGTTATCCTTGGTGTTTTTGACTTTAGCCATTCTGACAGGTGTAAGATGATATCTCAAAGTTGTTTTGATTTGCATTTCCCTGATTGCTAAGGAGGTTGAGCATGACTTTAAGTGTCTTTTGGCCATTTGAACTTCCTCTGCTGAGAATTCTCTGTTCAGTTCAGTGCCCCATTTTTTAATTGGGTTAATTAGCATTTTAAAGTCTAGTTTCTTGAGTTCCTTATATATTTTGGAGATCAGACCTTTGTCTGTTGTGGGGTTGGTGAAGATCTTCTCCCAATCAGTAGGTTGCCTTTGTGTCTTATTGACTATGTCCTTTGCTTTACAGAAGCTTCTCAGTTTAAGTAGGTCCCAATTATTCAATGTTGCCCTTAATGTCTGTGCTTCTGGGGTTATACATAGGAAGCGATCTCCTGTGCCCAGCTCCTGTAGGGTACTTCCCACTTTCTCTTCTATCAGGTTCAGTGTGTTCGGGCTGATATTGAGGTCTTTAATCCATTTGGACTTGAGTTTTGTGCACGGTGATAGATAAGGGTCTATTTTCATTCTTAACCCAAGGAAAAACATATAGTTATCCTCTTGGCTAAGGGAAGTAGACCCAATTGCCGGGGAGAAAATTAGGATCTTGGGGGTGGGGTGGGATGGGGGTAAGGGGAGATGGGGAGAGAAAAGGTAGAAGGGAAGGAGGGGGGATTTGGGGAATCAGGAGAATTGGGATAAAGGAAAGGTGGATAGGGGAGCATGGAACCACAATTCTTAGTTAAGGGAACCACTTTAGGGTGAGCAAGAGATTTGACCCTAGAGGGGCTCCCAAGTGCCCAACATGAGGTTCCCAGTTAGTTCCTTGGGTAGCTGAGGATTGGGAACCTGAAATGACCCTATCCGAGAGCAATACTGACGAATATCTTGCATATCATCATAGAACCTTCATCTGGTGATGGATGGAGACAGAGACAGACCCACACTGGAGCACTGGACTGAGCTCCCAAGGTCCCAATGAGGAGCAGAAGGAGGGAGAACATGAGCAAAGAAGTCGGGACCACGAGGCGTGCACCCACCCACTGAGACAGTGGAGCTGATCTACTGGGAGCTCACCAAGGCCAGCTGGACTGTGACCGAAAAAGCATGGGATAAAACCGGACTCTCTGAACATGGCGAACAATGAGGGCTGATGAGACGCCAAGGACAATGGCACGGGGTTTTGATCCTACTTAATGTGCTGGCTTTGTGGAAGCCTAGCCAGTTTGGATGTTCACCTTCCTAGATATGGACGGAGGGGGGAGGACCTAGGACTTACCACAGGGCAGGGAACCTGGACTGCTCTGTGGACTGGAGAGGGAGGGGGAGAGGAGTGGGGGGAGGGGTAGAAGGGTGGGAGGAGGGGGAGAAGGGTGGGAGGAGGGGGAGGGAAATGGGAGGCTGGGAGGAGGTGGAAACTTGTTTTTTGTTTATGTTTTTTTTTTCTTCTTTTCTTAATAAAAAAAAATTATTTAAAAAAAAAAAAAAAGAAAAAAAAAAAAATTGAAGACAACAGACCATTCCAAAGTGTTGAAAGGAAAAAAAGTCACCTTAGTAGTCTTCATCTAGCAGAAATGTCCTTTAAAAGTAAATGTGAGGTGTGTGTGTGTGATTTGTGTACATGTATGTGTATACATTGGTGTACATGTGTGTACGTGGCAAGAGCTTTACTTCAATGTCTTCCTCACTTGTTCTCCATCTTATTTTTGACAGAAGGTATCTCACTGATCCTCGTATAGTGATATTTTATTATGTTTTAATAAATAAAGCTTGTCTGAAGATCAGAAGGTAAAACTAAGCCACTAGAGGCCAGGCAGTGGTGGCTCACACCTTTAATCCCAAGATTTGGAAGACAGAGAAAAATGGATTTCTATGAGTTCAAGACCACTCTGAGCTACACAAGATCAATTCAGAAACAGATCCAGGTGGTGGCGGCTCACACCTTTAATCCCAGTACTAGGGAGTCACATGTGTTTAATCTCAGCACTAAAGGAGAATATAAAACAGGAGGAGACAGAGGTCTGGCTCTCAGTCTTCAGTCACCCAGTCTTGGTAGAGATAAGACTTTTCTAGTGGCTTGGCTGTTTGCTTTTTTGATCTTCAGCTTGAACCCCAATATCTGTCTCTGGGTTTTTATTATTTGTGCTATGCCGTGGGGCTTGCTAGACTAGCTGGCCAACAACTCCCCGGATCCCGTCTTCAGCTCCCCAGCAGCACAATGCCCATCTTACCTGGGTGCTGGGGTCTGAATTCAGTCCTTATGTGTATACAGTAAATGCTTCACTATCTGAGACATCTCCCTAGCTCTTAAACAGATTTTTCCCCCCAACCAACCTCTCTTCCTTTTTGGAGACAGAGTCTCACTATGTAGCCCTGGCTAGCCTGGAATTCATTGTGTAGACCAGTCTGGCCCTGAACTCATAGAGATCTGCCCGCTTCTGCCTTCTCAAATAAACCAAGTTTCTGACAACTAAAAGAGTAAGAAAATTATCCCCCAGAAGTAAGTCACGGAAATTGTCAGAAAAAGTTCTTTCGGCTGAGCAAAAGTGGCACCAGATGGAAACTAGGATGTGCAAAAAAAAAAAAAAAAAAAAAAAAGATGAGCTCCAGAAATGGTACGCTCATACATAAAAATAAAATGTTTTTCCCATTCTATTCTTCAAAAACAATGAACTGTTGAAAATAAAAATGATAGCATAAAAGCATGTGCAGAGGCAATACATATAAACCCCAAATACACAAGATAGAGAAGCAACAAGAAGCATACAGGTCCTGAACCTGAAGATCAAAAAACGTGAAAGGAAGCTCTATTTGTGCAGATCTTTCTGTCCGCCACCTTCCAGTCACCATCCCCCAGACAGAACAGTATGGCCACACCCAGAGCACATACACCTGCGCTGTACCAAGGGTTATAAGCAACACAGAGATGACCTGAAGTAGAGGAGAGGCATATGCAGGTCACATGTGAGCACTGAACCAAAATGAACGTCCATAGGTTGGGTATCCTTGAGAGTTCCTGGAACAATAGCCTGTGGATCCCACAAGCCAAGGGATGCTGCATTGCCTGCTAGCTCTTCAGTTCTGTGTGAAGTCTAACTCAGGGATGGAAGCTGTGGTCCTTGTGCTTCCTAGTCTAAGACAGAACTGAACAGGCAGACAGGACAATAGCGATTGACGGGCTGGAGAGATGGCTCAGAGGTTAAGAGCATTGCCTGCTCTTCCAAAGGTCCTGAGTTCAATTCCCAGCAACCACATGGTGGCTCACAGCCATCTGTAATGGGGTCTGGTGCCTTCTTCTGGCCATACACACAGACAGAATATTGTATACATAATAAATAAATAAATAAATAAATAAATAAATAAATATTTTAAAAAAATAGCAATTGACTAAGTTAAATAAAGAATGCAGTGTCTCGGTGACATTAGCCATGTGTCAAGGGTTCAATAGCTACCGGCGCACAGTGACTACCGTGCTACCGTGTGGTAGCATCATGGATTCTCTTCTCCATACTGACCTCTCACTGCCCGTAGGCTTTAACATCCATTCCAAAGGAAGGAAGAATTTCACTTCAGGTTAACTCTAGGGAATACCTTTCTCTGAGTCTTAGTTTCCTTTGAAGTAAACTGGGAGTCAGACTGGTTGATCTGGCTCTAAAGTATGAGGACACAATGGCTCTGAACACAGGGCCTGTTTCTTGGCAGAGTACAGAGCCACAGTACAAGAGTCAAGTCACTGATGGAGGGCGTAGGATGAGGGATGCAGGATGCAAGTCTAGACAAACAGCCAACCAACTGGTGTGTGTGCTCTAGGCTTGTGTGTGTCTGTCTGTGCCTGTGGTATGTGTGTGTGTGTATTTTAAGGGGATTTTGTTTGAACATCCCCTCCACAGCAGCTGAGTGTATGTTCTATTTTGCTTTAGGATGATCACATCTATCATTGAGCAATTAAAAAAATCATTAGTGTTACTTTTATCAAAGTCATAGTAGCAGAACCTCCCCTTAGTTACTGGTTTCCTGCAGATAATTAACAGATACTATTCCCAGGGCCCAGAGACATCAGTCAGTGGAGCTGTGCTCCCAATAACTATGCACTGGAATGAGCAGGTACTATGTAAATTGAGGTTGTTAAACAAAAGCAACAATGTTAATTACAGCTCCATTCAGAACTAAGAGTGAATGGGCTCTATTCTGTGAGCCCCGACCAGGACAGCAGGAAGGACGCTCCTTCTTCTCGCAATTCAATAAAGAACATAAAAGGCAGGAGATGAGGGCAGAAAACCTGAATGGGAAGCTGTCAAAACATTCCAAAGGCTCACATGTGGAATTCACCCAACGTGTGTTTGCTTAGCGTGTCCAGTGTCATCCAGCTTCCCAGGGTGAATGAGTTACTCATTCTAAAAACAAAAAGAAAAGAAAAAAAAACCTAACAGAACAAAAAACCCTAAAGTGCTGCAAAAGAACTGACAATTGACTGCAAAGTAATTAGAAAGCCTTTTGAGGAGTCATGATGGGCTGAGCCAATCACTTCCTGGACTCCAGTGAACCCTGAATACATTTCTGCCACTGCTAATATCCTATTCTAACCATCTGCTTGTCCAGGCTAGCAAGCATTTTCTTTTTAAATCAAACACCATTTCAAGCATTTTTCAACTGATTGGAAACAACAATGAATTGAAAATAAATTTGTCTGTCTGTCTGTCTGTCTGTATGTATGTATGAGTTTATGTGTGTAGATGGGCATGCATGTCTGAGAAAAGGATGTAGAGGTCAGAGGTCAGCCTCCAGAATTAGTTCCCGCCTTTCCCTTCCTTTGAAACAGGGTCTCTTCTTTTTGCCAGTGTGTATGGTGGTAGGCTAGTTGGCCCGCGAGCTTAGGGATTTTCCTCTTGCCTCCCATCTCTGTAGGAATGCTGGGATTACAGATGTACAACAGCCATTCCTGGCTTTATGTGGATCCTGGAGATGAGTGATTTCCCCACTGAGCTGTCTCCCCTAGTCCTGAGATTTATTTTTAAATGGTAGACTTCACAGCAAAAAACAGGCTTTCAGCTACTTTGGAAATGTGAACTACCAGGCAACATTGAATCTCCATGTTAACTGGCAGACACAAGCTAGGACTAAGTAGTGGTGCTGGACAGAGGAGCTTGATGCGGTGTCCAGCCTACCACTTCCTCCCTAGCCTATTTGACTCTTTTATGCTCCCTGTTTGGCTAGGAGGAATTGGAGATTGTGTATCCTGGCTTCAATGTTATTTCCCATCATATCAGCAAGCTCCTCTAGAGACAATGCCATGTCTTACTCTTCTCGGTGGGTGTGGCGAGCCACGGAAGGCGGGCCATGGAAGGCAAGCCACAGAAGGCAGGTCACCACAGGTGTTGAGGAAACATTTGTTTGCCATATATTGTTCAGAAAATATTGTATGTTGAATATATCCAAGTTGTTTTCTACACACTTATAACAGAATTACAGATATTTTAGAAAAATGAACATTTTAAAGTAATTGCAGAGATGAGCACAGGAGATGCAGATAAGTGTGTGTGTGTGTGGTGGGGTGGAGATCGCCCTGACAGGCAGCAACAATGACGCAACTCTGAGTGATGGGTCAGTGAGTTTTGCAGTGAAAAATAAGGGAAAACATTAAAAGTCTTCTATTCAGAACACATTACAGCATGTGTAGCAAGGCAGTCTGACAGAGACAACAAAAGCATTATCGGTGTCCAAAACAAGGCGTTTGCAATGACTTTGGCAACAGAGGGATGGTGCCAGCCACATCTACCCCATCATTCCCAAGAAAGATTACAGCACACTATTGATAAATACTAACTTTTGGGCTCCTGGAAAACACAATGAACAGAACATCCTGGAAGGAACGATTCCTACTTTAACTTTTTGAGGTGAACGTATTTTTGTTCTTTTAAAAAACAAGGAATGGAATTTAGGTTCTGGCTGTGACAACAATGCAGCTACAAACATAGCCGAGCACATGTCCTTGTGGTACGATTGAGCATCTTCTGGGTATATAACCCGAAAGTGATACTGCTGGGTCTTGAGGAAGGTTGTTTCCTAATTTTCTGAGAAACCGCCACACTGACATCCAAAGGGCTGTACCAGCTTGCATTCCCACCAGCAATGCAGGAGTGTTCCCTGTATCCCACAACCTCTCCAGCATAAGTTGTCATCAGTGTTTTTGATCTTGGCCATTCTTACAGGTGTAAGATGGAATCTCAGTTGTTTTGATTGGCATTTCTCTGATGACTGAGGATGTTGAACATTTCCTTAAGTGTCTTTCAGCCATTTTAGATTCCTCTGTTGAGAGTTCTCTGTTTAGGTCTGTACTCCATTTTTTTTTTCCATTTTTTTATTGAGAAAAGGAGAAAAAAAAAACAAGTTTCCACCTCCTCCCAGCCTCCCATTTCCCTCCCCCTCCTCCCACCCTTCTCCCCCTCCTCCCACCCTTCTCCCCCTCCCCCCACTCCTCTCCCCATCCCTCTCCAGTCCAAAGAGCAGTCAGGGTTTTCTGCACTGTGGTAAGTCCTAGGTCCTCCCCTCTCCGCCCATTTCTAGGAAGGTGAACATCCAAACTGGCTAGGCTCCCACAAAGCCAGCACATTACGTAGGTTCAAAACCCCGTGCCATTGTCCTTGGCTTCTCATCAGCCCTCATTGTTCGCCATGCTCAGAGAGTCCAGTTTTATCCCATGCTTTTTCAGTCACAGTCCAGCTGGCCTTGGTGAGCTCCCAATAGATCAGCTCCACTGTCTCAGTGGGTGGAGAGGCTGTGGAGGAAGGGGTACCCTCATCCATTGCTGGTGGGAATGCAATCTTGTGCAACCACTTTGGAAATCGGTGTTTCGGTTTCTCAGGAAATTCGGGATCAACCTACCCCTGGACCCAGCAATACCACTCCTGGGAATATACCCAAGAGATGCCCGATCATATGACAAGAGCATTTGTTCAGCTATGTTCATAGCAGTATTATTTGTAATAGCCAGAACCTGGAAACAACCTAGATGCCCTTCAATGGAAGAATGGATGAAGAAAGTGTGGAATATCTACACATTAGAGTACTACGCTGCGGTAAAAAAACAATCCATTTTTTTTTATTGGACTAGTTGTTCTTTTGATGACCAATTTCTTGAGTTCTTTATATTTTGGAGATCAGCCCTCTGTCTGATGTGGGGTTGGTGAAGATATTTACCCATTCTGTAGACTGTCGTTTTGTCTTGTTGACTGTGTTCTTTGCTTTATAGAAGCTTTTCAGTTTCAAGAGGTCCCATTTATTAATTGTTCTCTCAGTGTCTGTGCTACTGGGGTTATGTTTAGGAACTGGTCTTGTACAGGCAAAAGTCACTACAGTTTAGGTTCATCAGTCTATTCATCACAGCAGGAGAAGAAGCAGAGGAGGAGGGGAGATGATTCAGTAAGAACAGCACTCGTTCTGCAAACACGAGGATGTGTTGTAGTCTCCCAAGCGTGGTGTAAAAAGCTGAGTGTGTAAGCATACCGCTATCACCCTAGCACAGGGAATTGGAGGAAAAGGAGAAGCCCAGGGGTTTGCTGACAGCCAGTATAGTTAAAATGACAAGTTCCAGTTTCCTTGAGAAATCCTGTCTCAAAAGCTAAGATAAACTAAAAGGGACTGAGGAAGATGGTTTACAGGAACCAACCACGTATGTCCACGTGTATTGGCGAGTGTCTGTCTGAGTATTTGTTGGGCCATCCATGTGTGTCTATGTGTATTTGTAAGTATCCACCTGAGTATTTGCTGCCAGGCCTTCCAGCTACAGGTCTAGATGAGAACTGTGGATTAAGTAACTGCAAAACTGCTTGCATAACAGCTATATCATTTTATGTTGCAACAAGCAACACACAGGAGCTGCAGTTTCTCTTGGGCCTCAGCACAGGTTTGCTTACCTTCCCCTCTGAGAAGGTCTGCTAATTCACTGTGGTCACCCTGAGTGCTCCTGACTGATGGCAGCCAAGCACCTTCTCCTGTGATTATTGGCCATTTGCAGGTCTGTGGAGAAATGCACAGTAAGGTATTTGTCTACTTAAGAAGCTGTGTTGTCGTTTTAGGTGTGAATGGTAAGAATTACTTATATATATTCTAGAGATTAGAGCCTTACCAAATATGTGAGTTGTGAACACTTTCCTTCTGCTGCCTTTTCAGTTTTGCTTTTTTGATATGCAAAAAACCTTTAAGTTAGACCAAGTCGGATTTGTCTAGATTTCCTTTTGCTGTCTGTATTTTGGGTGTCATATCTAAGAACTCACTGCCACCACCAGGCTTCAAAGATTTCTCATTCTGTGTTCTCCTGAGAGTTTTATAGTTTATTCTTATGCTTATGTTTCAATCCATGTTGACATTGCATGTTTTGACCTAAGTTGACATTATGTTGTGGGAAGTACTTCTGTATATGTGTTGCTTTTATTGGCTAATGAATATAGCTGTTTCGGCCAGTGGCTTAGCAGAATAAAGCAAGGTGGGAATTCCAAGCAGACAGAGGAGGAAAGAAGGTGGAGTCAGGGAGATGCCATGTAGGCGCCGCAGGAGAAGAAAGACACCCAAGCGCTGCTACTGGTAAACCATAAGCCTCGTGGTAAAATATAAAATAATAGAAATGGGTTAACTTAAGATGTAAGAGCTAGCTAGAAATATGCTGAGTTACTGGCCAAACAAGATTGCAGTTGCAATTGATATAGTTTCCATGTGATGATTTTGGGTCTGGGTGGCTGGGAAATGAATGAACAATTTCTACCTACAACATTACATGTTTTGACCCATGTTGACTTTACATGTTTTGACCCATGTTGACATTACATAATTTGACCCATGTTGATGTTACATGGTTTGAGCTAAGTGGCCACAGGTATATTTTTGATCATAAAAACATTTACAACTCAACTGGGAGTTACCTTTGTTTAACATATACTATATATAAACACAAACTTACAAACATGTATCCATATTTATCACACAAAATAATGAGTTATTAATATTTTCAAATTATAGTCTTTACTATTTACTCCAACTGGACAAATGTTTACATCCATTTAGAAATTAAAATATCACAGAAAGTAAGCAGATATTCAGATGGAAGGAAGAGGAAGAAGCATGTGTGTACTAAACAAATGGGAAAGGGTTATCAAGCCTGAAGAAATACAAGACAATGGATATTACAGATAATCCACCTTATGTATTATTGTTGCTGAATTCCAGCATTAAGAAACACAAAGCATTGCCAGGCAGTAAAGGCGCACGTCTTTAATCCTGGCACTCAGGAGGCAGAGGCAAGCAGATCTCTGTAAGTTCAAGGCCAGCCTGGTGTACAAGAGCTAGTTTCAGGACAGGCATCAAAGCTACACAGAGAAACCCTGTCTCAAAAAAAACAAAACAAAAAACCAAAACAAACAAAAAACAAAAAAGGAAGGAAAGAATTAAGGAAGGAAGAAAGAAAAGCACTGACCTACAGGATGACAAACACTGAAGAAATCCCAGCCAGGACATCATGTCAGACAGGAGAAGAGAAAGCTAAGTGAGAAGACTGACATTGAAGGTGGCTTAGAAATTAGACAAATTATTAATACTTGAAAATTACAGGAATGAGTTACTTTCTTTAGAATTCTGACAAGGAACTAACAAACACATACCATACAAGCTATCTCTCCTTAATACTAAATGTCTGCCAGACATCAGCAATCAATCTCAGTGCCCGGAACAAACTCCTTAAATGCCACAGACAACTGACTTCCCCTGAGCACAGATGTCCAGGAACAGGACCTATTTACTTTCCTAGATCTACGGCACCTGGTATCTCCTCAGCTGACAACAGGAACTTGGTAATTGCTAAGTTTGTCAGCTCTTCACTCCTTAGCTTCCAAGGAAGATCCCGCTCTTAGATTTCCTGTATCTAAGGCTTCAAAGGTCTGAGAAGGCCAAGTTTGAGGATCACAGTAAGGGCCTGGTGCTGCGCAGGAGACTTGCCTATGAGACCTGCAGAACTATGAGACATTACTGTAGGTTGACTAAGTCAGGAATCCAAAGCAGCGGGAGAACTTTTCATAAACCACATTAAATTCTGTACTGTGGCCTACTGGCCTCCATTTCTCATCAGTCTTTAGCTCAGCATGCATGACTCTAATGCAGACATCTCTCTGAGGTTTTGGTACTGCGATACTCAAGAAATCAAGAAATGGGCTGGGAGACGGCCTGGTCCGAAACGTGCCTGCCGACCAAGCACAAGGAGCCGAGTACAGCATGCATGTAAGAGCGCTGTGAAGCACACGCCTGGTAAGCCAGTGCTGGTGCAGCTGCAGAGGTGGAGACGAGCAGGTCCCTAGAGCTCACTTCCCAGCTGTTCTCTCAGTCAGTGATTTCAAGGAAGGCACCCAAATCTGACTGCTGAGCTTCAGCGTCCATAACATATGGCAAATGTTCTCACACATATGCACAGAGATAGACACTCAACCCACACAAAGACACCCACACATGGAAAATAAATAAGAAAGAAACTAGGAAGCAAAAAACGATTCCATATTGTTTTAAGAACGAGAAGTTAATTTTAAGAACGAGATTCACGATTCTTAGGTTATCTCATTCAAGGCTACAACCATCTCCCCATCTTCCTAATTAAAAACAGCTTTAGATGGTGTAGGGAATTATTCAGTTTTTATTATTGAACAATGCAAGCTACATAATCCAACACACATTCTTCTTTGGCCCGAGTTCTCAGAAATCTGGATGAGTTTAGTCCTTAGCTGTCCAATGTTCCTCTCTAGGAGTCCTTCCTGCAGCGAGCCCACCATCACTCCTGCTACATAACACACATGGTGCTGCACACACCCAAATCCACACTAACTCCCTTGTACTTACTACGTTGCTTCTGTCCATTGTCCTGGATTACTTTGTTTGTTTATGTCTGTGCTGGATATACCCATTGGATTTGTACTATAGGACACTTATTTTGAGTACTACACATCATGCAAAAATCCATCCCCCTTCAAAAAAAATCAAAATGGCCAGATAGGGGGGAAAAAAGGAAAAGGAAAAAAAATTACCCTGGGTCCCATCAGTAGGTTTAGAGTGAGACTCAAGAATTTGCATTTTGGGGGCTGAGAAAAATATCAGAGAAACATCACCCTTCACAATAGCCACAAACAGCATAAAATATCTCAGAGTAACTCTAACCAAACAAGTGGAAGACTTAAATGACAAGAATTTTAATTCTTTGAAGAAAGAAATTGAAGAAGACACCAGAAAGTGGAAAGATCTCCCATGCTCTTGGGTAGGTAGAATTAACATAGTAAAAATGGCAATCTTACCAAAAACATCTACCAATTCAATGTAATGCCCATCAAAATCCCAGCAAAATTCTTCAGATCTCGAAAGAACAGTACTGAACTTCATATGGAAAAGCAAAAAACCCAGGATAGCCAAAACAATACTATACAATGAAAGAATTTCTGGAAGCATCACCATCCTTGACTTCAAACTCTACTACAGAGCTACAGTACTGAAAACAGCCTGGTACTGGCATCAAAACAGACAGGAGGACCAATGGAACCAAATCAAAGACCTGGATATTAATCCACACACCTACAAACACCTGATTTTTGACAAAGAAGCAAAAATTTTCAAATGGAAAAAAGAAAGCATATTTAACAAATGGTGCTGGCGTAATTGGATATCAACATGTAGAAGAATGAAAATAGATTCATATCTATCACCTTGCACAAAACTAAAGTCCAAATGGATCAAAGACTTCAACACTGAATCTCATAGAAGAGAAAGTGAGAAATACACTTGAATGCATTAACACAGGAGACCACTTCCTAAATATAACCCCAGTAGCCCAGACACTGAGAAAAACAATTAATAAATGGGACCTCCTGAAACTGAAAAGCTTCTGTAAAGTAAAAGACATTGTCAACAAGACAAAACAACAGCCTATAGAATGGGAAAAGATCTTCACCAACCCCACATCAGACAGAGGGCTGATCTCCAAAATATACAAAGAACTCAAGAAATTGGTCATCAAAAGAACACATAATACAATAAAAAAAAATATGGAGTACAGACCTAAACAGAGAACTCTCAACAGAGGAATCTAAAATGGCTGAAAGACACTTAAGGAAATGTTCAACATCCTCAGTCATCAGAGAAATGCCAATCAAAACATCTTACACCTGTAAGAATGGCCAAGATCAAAAACACTGATGACAACTTATGCTGGAGAGGTTGTGGGATACAGGGAACACTCCTGCATTGCTGGTGGGAATGCAAGCTGGTACAGCCCCTTTGGATATCAGTGTGGTGGTTTCTCAGAAAATTAGGAAACAACCTTCCTCAAAACCCAGCAATACCACTTTTGGGTATATATCCAAAGGATGTTCAATTGTACCACAAGGACATGTGCTCAACTATGTTCATAGCAGCATTGTCTGTCATAGCCAGAACCCAGAAACAAATTGAAATACCCCTCAGCCGAAGAATGGATGAGGAAAATGTGGTACATTTACACAATGGAGTACTACACAGCAGGAAAAAATGACATCTTGACATTCGCAGGTAAATGGATGGCGCTAGAAAACGTCATTTTGCATAAGCTAACCCAGAACCAGAAAGACAATTATCATATATACCCACTCGTAAGTGGTTTTTAAACATAAAGCAAAAAAAAAAAAAGCCAGCTGATAAATCACAATCCCAGAGAACCCAGACAACAATGAGGACCCTAAGAGAGGCATATATAGATCTAATCTATATGGGAAGTAGAAAAAGACAAGATCTCCTGAGTAAATTGGGAGCATGGGGAACTTGGGAGAGGGTTGAAGGGGAGGGGAGAGGCAGGGAGGAAAGCAGAGAAAAATGTAGAGCTTCATAAAAATCAGTAAAACTATATATACATATACATATACATACATACATACATATATATATATTTATATATCTCACTGTTCTGCTGTTTGGGTTGATAAGCTAAGGCTATGAAGCCTGACATGTGTAGTATGTTTGCACAAATGAAGTTTTACACACACACATACATACACACACACACACACACACACACACACACGCACACGGACTGAATAACACTATATGGCAGAATAGCCTTATATTTTAGGCACTAAAAGTCTGGAAAGTTTTTGAGAGTTAAAAATTAACAAAATTCCGGCCAGTGAGAAGGCTCAGTGGGAAAAGGCACTTGCTGCTAACCCTGAGGCCCACATGGCGGGAGGAGAGAACTAACTCCCACAAGCTGTCCTCTGATCTCCACTCACGCACAGTGCTTGAAGGCCATCTTAACTAGAAATTATTACCAAATTCAAGACAAAGGAAATAGTGAAAAGGGGACAGTGACTTCATGGTCCACGTCTGTGGAATTTAAAGGTTATGTGATCTCAGCATTATTTCTCAAGTTCGGATGTATGGATACCAAGATCTCTAAACTGAGCCCAGATTACTGTCCTCTCGACCCTACTCCAGAACGAGACAGAGAACACGGATTCCCCAAAGTTACGCTGCCCTATGACATTAAAGAAGGCCAAGGTGAGCGCCGAGTGAGACTCTATCTGGTCAGGGGCTAGGGCTGGTGAGGCCAGGAGGTACAGGCTACACGGTTCTGCAGCTGGAGAACGTGAGCATCAGCTGACTTCAGAAGGACCGTCACAGGCAGCACAGCTGGAGGCTCTTGGTAAAACCCCAGAGTTTGCTCTCCTTTTGCTTTCTTAGCAAGCACTGGGACACAGGGAGTTTCTAGAACATAGAGCGAAACAAAGTCACTATTGTTTCTAAATACAACAGAGAATTTATTAGACTTCATCAGCAAGGCTCCACAGTGAACTTATTGGCATAGTTCTAGGGAGAATTTTTAATTATATTTGACTGGGCTCCATTAGGAGCCACCAAAATCAAGTCTTTTACTGAACTTCTACACAAAACATCTGAACAAGTTGAGATGGGACTTTCTGGGGAAAGAGAAAAAGCACCCAGCTTTAAATAAGCCCTTGTGGGTAAAAAGGAGTTCACTCATTGAACACATGCAACAAAAGTTTACTACTGACAGGCTGCCACAAAACACGGCGAGACGCATTTTGCTCTGCGGTTATTTTTACTTAGGTTTTGATGGCTCTTTATTGTCTGTGTCACTTTATGCCATAGCACTGACTCTGTACGCACAGGAAGGAGATTACTATTAACCTTCCTACAACCAAGGCACTCAGAGGCGGAGAAGAGGCCAGTGATTCACCCCAGACTGGCTGGTATTCCAAACCCTTGACAGAGCCCTGAGCAGATGGTTGGGGCCCCTGGCGACCAACCACTACGCTCGCTTTTTCACTCGCCCACCAGCGGATAGCAGCACAGGCAGAATTCTGACCTGGCGACGTAGAACTGCACACTGCAAAAACAAAGAAGAAAACAGGAAGCTCAAGAAAGCCTGGATAATTTCATGCTATAAACCAAATGGACAGAGTACAAGGTAAAGTGGGAAAAAAAAGGTCCCTTCTACTTGAAAGAAAGAAAAACAAGGTGGGTTTTCTAAGCACACCAGCCCCTTGTGCAGCTTGTCCCCAGGCCCAGCGGGACCATTTTTTCTAACTTTCTCCTATTATCAATGCACAATGCCCAGGCCTCTTTTTAGGATTTTGTGTATTTGGCTTTAGTGCATACCGACAGGAAGAACACAAGATTCTGAGGCAGAGTGGGCCACTGCTGGCACCACCTTGGGTACATCTTCATGGAGTCCAGGGGGTGGCAGGTTTTGATTTCACCGTTCCAAGTAAACACCACCGAGACCTACTCTCTGTGTAAATGTCACATGGCGGTGATGATTTCCACTTTGTAAGACACAGGCTGCGGCTTTGTGGACCAAAGCCTTCCTTGGACGAGGGAGTTGTCGAGGCAGGTTTGGCTGCACAGCCCAGGGTAGCCTCAAACTCACGTTCTTCACAAGTGCTAGGGTTACAGGTGCTTATTTTAACTTTTTCTTCCTTCAAAAAGAGAAGACGAACTGCCGTTTAAAGCCCATGCAGTTCCCCATGTTGGTCAGCTCCCCTCACTGTATCCAAGCCTTGGGCACCGCTAACTTTCGTCTCGAAAGGGTGTGATGTGGCTGTGTCGGCATCCCCAGCCCGTGCCAGGTAGACCCTGCTCTTGTCTCCTGATGTGGCTGTGTCGGCATCCCCAGCCCGTGCCAGGTAGACCCTGCTCTTGTCTCCCAGGTGAAAAATATACACGGAGCAAACTGCTCACTTCTTTGTAGAATGCAGAGAAGGTGCGGAGTCCTGCCATACTCTTCTAGAGCATGTGTCCAAGGCTCCTAGCAAGTCCTCCTTCATGAAAATCCCACTTCCTCCCAATAGTGCCACCCTGGAAACTAAGCCATCAGCCTTTGGTCATAGGACTTCAACATCCAAGCTGTGGCATCCCTGAGAGACCAATAGCATATACCCAATTTCAAAAGTTATATTATCATTCTTATTTTTATTGTGGAAATCTTTAGTTTCATCCAAAGGTACTGGAATTAACCCCCAGTAGTGTGGCTGTTCCTTTAAGAGAGATGAGGCCTGTATCCTTTCCGACCAATTTAAGACACCGGGATGCTCTATATCAGGTACATAGCTAAAATCTCATCTCTAATTGCCCAATAGTCATTTAAGCATCAAGGAAACTGGTGAGAGGACTGCCTGCCCCATCCGACCCGCAGCCTGGGACACAGCCCAGACCCTAGTTGAGAGTGGCAGCTCAGCTAGCCTCGAGTGTTGGCTCAACCGTATAGCAGGACCTAAAACTGCTAAACACTAAGAAGAAAAACAGCGACCTCATCACATTAAAGAAAAAGACTGGAAAAGTGACCCACTCAGTCCATCAAAGCATTGCCATAGAAACAGGTCAGAATAACATGAACTGTAGGTTAGAAGGTTGAGCCTCACAGACACATAAGAAATACCATCTATGTATCTAACATATGTCAAACTTCAGTAAGCACTAAGTTATTTTAACATGAGAATTCCTCAGTGAGGAATCATGCCTCCTGTAAAGGCAGAGACTATTTCTGATTGCAGCCCAATTCATAGAGGCATTACTTGAAGAAGAGCATGTGAAGTCTCTTGTAGGAGAGAGAGTGGGTCTCAGGGTTCTGCACCCTGCCACCATTTCCAGGGGGGTCAATGAGCCTACAGCAGTCACTAAACTAATAATATACAAGAAATAACACCATGACCCACTTCAAATTAGGGGTACCAGTTCAAATTTGGGGCTGCCCCACCTTGAGAACTCAGACAATAACACACAGAATGAAAACTCCCTTTTCTTTATTTTCAATTTTACACAACCAGAAGCTTGGGAAGCGGGTGAGCAGCTCGGCAGTCTAGAGACTGGCTGTGTATAGCATTCTTTGAATACGAATTAGCAGTGGGTAATGGCAGCATATTTATGAGGCCTCTTGCCGGGTCCTTTCCTCCTGTGAATGCTGTATAATTCATTGCCTGCGCCCTGACCCCAGTGCGCTCCTGTTCTGACAAATCATACTTGATTAAGACAAATCTTTATTAGTTAGCTAGTCAACTTCCCCATTTATCACTGGCAAATCCCATTCTCCTCTTCAGGAGCAAGGAAAGTGATTGAAACCTTCACAAACAACAGCAAAACCACCCCGAACAGCTACATAAGAATGAAATATTTCTCACAGACACTGCAAATAAAACTAAAGTTTCAGAGTCTTCGATGGTTAAACCAGGAATTCAAGGAGGTATAAAGAACACACACAGACTCAAAACCTTACACATCTCACCCAAGCCAAGAAACTGTTAATTGTGTAATCTATTTTGGAAATTTTATATCTGAGTAAATTTATTTTAAAAGCAAAATGCGATGTTCTTAAAAACTGTGTTGCAAAGCCTCAGGGTCAAAGCACTGAGACCATAAAAGGAAAAGACTTCTTAGCATACAGAAAGTTTATGGTCCCTACCAAAAAAGTAATAACAACAACCACAATGTCTAAACCTTAGAATCGAAAGATTATCGTCGGTTCTTTCGTGGGGTGGGGAATGTGCACTCTCAACTGTCTGCTACGCCCGCCAAGTCCAGTATGGCTCACCCTGAATAACTGGGTGTTTTTATAACAGCCGATCTCACTTGGGTGTCTAGTGACCCCAGGACTACTCCCATACCCTAACAAGGAAGCCATCGCTCACGAAGCCATACACCATGCACCAGGACTGCAGCTCAACATGGAAAACAGTGTCCTGCCAACAAGTTTCAGAAACTCCCCGTCTCACAAAGGTACACTCAGCAGAGGCCATCACCTTACACTGCTCAGTGAGATGGAATGAAATGCTCACGTCACACTTTCATTTCTGAAAAGTTTACTCCTGTGCCTCACTCGTAGAAGAAACTTCATTTTTGGCTTTTTCATGTTACCAAATCAATCCAGAGGTCTAATGGGTGTGTAATCTCAGAATCCCTTAAGAACAATGCAGAGACAACATGCCAGTATTTCGTAGTATTTCCATGTGAGCTCCTATCTGTCCTACGTTGTTAATAAACAAATCTATTCATTACCGATGGGGGAAGCTCATCAGTGAACTGCAGGTTACACTCTACGGCACTGATATAGCATTTCACCTTTCTCATGCTCTTATGTGTTACATGGGAAGCGTCACTCAAAACATTTTGCATGAGAGGGCTGTCTTCTGTTTGCCAAAACTTCCCATTTAGGAAATGTGGATACACCTTGAGAAATGAGGTCAGAGCTTGGTAGGAGAGACTTCAAAAGAACACCTAGTACAGTGGGGAATAGTGTGTTGATGGTTTAGAAGCAGGCAGGCTCTGATTAGATCTATGGGCTCAGAAGAGATCGCCTGTGAACCACCCCTCCCCTGTCCAACTGGTCTTTCATCAGGATCTGAGAGCAGTGAACAACTCCTGCAAAACTGCAAATTGCTGTGGTCTTTTTGGAAAACTTTTATTTTAGTTGGAGGGTGGGGGTAGGCTGGAGAGTTATCTCTTTATAATGGGCCCACAGAAATATGGGCAACATTTTGAGATTGCCTTTAATTTATCCCATGGATTTATTTTGATTTTTTTTCATTTAGAAAAGTTGGTAAAAATAAACTCTTCTAGAAAGGCTAACCTACCTGTGTATTGGCAATTCATTTGTATTTTAATAAATAAAGCTTGCTTGAAGATCAGAAAGATAAAGCAGTCAGCTACTTGTCCATGGAAGCCAAACTTAGGTCATAGGAAAAGTTAGCAATCCAAGCCAACAGAAGGTTTTTGAGAGCCATTGTAGGACACTACAATGGAGGCATTGTAGGATACTAAGAAGGACGAAGCAAGGTTCATGCACCCAGCAGCTCACGACCAAATGAGATGAAGTGACATGAAACCCACTATTGATGGAGGAGGGTCATATGTCTATTGGTTAATAAAGAAACTGCTTTGGCCCTTTTGATAGGACAGCAGCTTAGATAGGCGGAGTAGACAGAACAGAATGCTGGGAGAAAGAAGCAGAGTCAGGTAGTCGCCATGATTCTCCCACCCGACACAGACGCAGGTTAAGATCTTCCCTGGTAAGCCACCTCGTGGTGCTACACAGATTACTAGAAATGGGTTAGATCAATATGTAAGAGCTAGCCAATAAGAGGTTGGAACTAATGGGCCAAGCAGTGTTTAAAAGAATACAGTTTCCGTGTAATTATTTCGGGTAAAGCTAGCTAGGTGCGGCCGTTCCTCACAACACACCATTTAAGCAAAGTGTAAACAAGACACAAGTGCTAAGTGGGAGAATGTGTCAAAGCGTTGGATCAGCCAACATGACGGTCCTCTCCATAGATCCGTTCAGCATCCTTGTCCTCAGAACCCATGTCTTGACTCCCCCTCAAGGCTTCTTGCCACACTAAGCTAATCTGACTGACAATGATGCTGACATCTTTTGATAAAACATAAAATTGGAGTGTGACTTATAATATTCATCACCACTCCCATCCCCGAAATGAAGAAACCATTGCTCATTCTTTCTTTTGGAAATCTGTATCACGCTGACCTGAAAGCATAGCCTGTGATGGTTTTTTTTTTTTTTTGGATAAAATATAGGAGAGGTCACATTTCTAGCAATATTTGCCAGTACAGATGTTGAAAGGCACTTGGGACATACGTATCAAGTGAGATACAAGCCAAAGTGAATGATAAGGATGGTAAGATGTTCTCCAATTATGGAGGTCAACCCCAAAAACATGTTTATCCATTTATGTATCCATTTACTTATACATGTATTTACTTATTTATTATTGTGTTTATGTGCGTGTCTATGTGAGTTTATATGTACTGTGTGTATACAGGTATCCACAGAGATCAAAAGTGGGCACTAGGTCCCCTGGAACTGTGGCTATAGACACTTGAGTTGCCATGGAGGTACTGGAAGCTGAACCTGAGTCTTCTGCATGAGCAGGAGTCAGCACTCAGCTGCTGAGCCATCTCTCTGCCATGGCTCTCTTATTTGGTAATGGTTAATCTTGATAGTCAGCCTGATGAGAATTAGAATCACATGGACCTGGTCACATCCATGCAGGTCTGTCTAGGTTAGTTTGATGGAGAAGGTAGGACCACTCTAAACATGGGCAACATCATTCCCAGGGCTGGGGTCTCAGACTAAGGAAGAGAGGAAGCTGGGCTGCATCATCATCAGTTCCTTTCTGCTTCTTAACCATGGGTGCAATGGCCAGCTGCCTCAGGCTCCTGCCGTCATGATGTCCCTGCCATGATGGCCCATCGCCTGGAACTACAAGTCAGAGTTGACCCTCCTTCTTAAGTTTACTTTTCATTCAGGGATACTAGCAACATAATGGCAGCAAGAAACTAGGCGGCAGGGTACGGCTATGTGTCTTCCCTTTCTACATACAGTCTATCATATAATACACCACACACTTCTCTCAGATGGATGGAGAAACACATGAATGGTGGGAGAAAGAGCAAGAGAAACTAGGCGGCAGGGTACGGCTATGTGTCTTCCCTTTCTACATACAGTCTGTCATATAGTACACCACACACTTCTCTCAGATGGATGGAGAAACACATGAATGGTGGGAGAAAGAGCAAGAGAAACTAGGCGGCAGGGTACGGCTATGTGTCTTCCCTTTCTACATACAGTCTGTCATATAGTACACCACACACTTCTCTCAGATGGATGGAGAAACACATGAATGGTGGGAGAAAGAGCAAGAGAAACTAGGCGGCAGGGTACGGCTATGTGTCTTCCCTTTCTACATACAGTCTGTCATATAGTACACCACACACTTCTCTCAGATGGATGGAGAAATACATGAATGGTGGGAGAAAGAGCAAGAGAAACTAGGCGGCAGGGTACGGCTATGTGTCTTTCCTTTCTACATACAGTCTATCATATAATACACCACACACTTCTCTCAGATGGATGGAGAAATACATGAATGGTGGGAGAAAGAGCAAGAGAAACTAGGCGGCAGGGTACGGCTATGTGTCTTCCCTTTCTACATACAGTCTGTCATATAATACACCACACACTTCTCTCAGATGGATGGAGAAACACATGAATGGTGGGAGAAAGAGCAAGAGAAACTAGGCGGCAGGGTACGGCTATGTGTCTTCCCTTTCTACATACAGTCTATCATATAGTACACCACACACTTCTCTCAGATGGATGGAGAAATACATGAATGGTGGGAGAAAGAGCAAGAGAAATGTGGAGAAAAGTGGAAGAAGAGATACCAACAGTAAAAACTTCCTTGGCTACAGAGGTTATGGCAGTCAGGATAATTCTAGAACTGGGAGGGATTTGGGTGCTCTTTAGTCCATGAGAACTCAATTGGATCATCTAAAGAAAGGTGATTTTTATAATTGGCCTATCTTATCTTAACTCCTTATTTTATGTCCTATGTCACACATAATACAGAGACAGGAAGTTCAAGATCGTGTAACTGCTGTGGCTACTGCTTACCAGAGTTCACACATAGCCCTGGGGCATGGCTTCTAACAGTCCAATCATTTTGCAATGGTGGATAAAATCTTGAAAGGCCAGCGTCTACCAGAGCCTTGGTCTGGACTCTCCATGCTGGTGATGCTCTCTGAAGCTCGCCAGAGACATCAGCTCTGTGGCCATGCGCGCCCTATAATGAGGGTGGGGGTTAAACCTGGTGGCAGGAGGGAGGGAATGCACTCTCTCCACACGGTTCACTTATTTATGACCTTACTGAATTCTGGAAAAGAATTTAAGCAGTGTCTATACTTAGCTATGGTAAACTGATCCCTCATTCATTGAAAATATATTAACTGAATGCTTATTACAAACCAGGCATGTGACTATAAACCAAACGTGACATCAGCTGATCATTTGTGAGCTAATAGGCAAACAATGATTCTTTGAAAAGTGGAAGTTAGAATAATTTATTGAATAATTGGAGGTCCTTTTCTTATTATACATTTTTAACAGAACAGGTTCATGGGCATGTATATGAATGTATACATCCCTATAAAGACCAACAAAAGTCAAATGATTATACATTTTTAACAGAACAGGTTCATGGGCATGTATATGAATGTATACATCCTATAAAGACCAACAAAAGTCAAATGATTACAGCGTTTTGCTCTACCACTAAATGAGAGGAAACAAAACGATTCCTTAGTGTAGTGTAATTTTGTCATTGTACTAGTATAATCTGATATTCTATTGCAAACACTTAGTAGAGAAACCTAATTCTGCTGCAAATTTTCAGAATGTGTTAAAATTGATGTCAATGTCTCAGTAATTTCGCAGTTTAAAAAACAGTTAGAATGTAATGACTACACTCGACTTGATTAAAGCATTTACAGCTCTAATCAAAAACTGACAGCAAGATCAAAGATGTCAACTTAAACCTCCCCTCTAATTACGTCTAAAATGCCACACCTCAGGCCTGTCTCTCCTCTTCTTTTTCAAACCAAATTCTGCTTAAGAAAGATCTAACACTTCTTAACAGTTCATTATCCAATAAAACTATTCAAAGCTTAAAAGCAATCTACACAATTAGTCAAGACCTCAGGGAGTCCACCGGTAGTCTTTATTACAGGACTTCATATTAAAACACCTTAATTATATTTGTCAAATGGATTTCATTAAAACCCATCGTCACTTTAATTTTCATATTTTGACAGTGCTGGCATAGGCATTATTACCACCTGCCAGGCTAGGAACTACAACAAAATCGTCAAATTCCTTCAAATCCTAAGCAGTTGCTTTTATACCTGACTGATGGTTTTCCCTGTGTGGGGGAAGCTGTTGCAATTAGGAGAATTAAAATTTCCCTATGTAAATTCCACCCAGAACACACACACACACACACATATATACACACACATACTACAAATACACATATAAGTATGTATGTATGTTTCTCGCAGGTGCAGGGAAAACAAACCACGCCGTGCTGGGTTGCCAGCGTGCTCTTCACAGAGGATGATGCGCACACTTTGCCGTGCATCTGAATAGCAAAGCCGAAACATCAAACAGAATGTACTATGATTCAATCATAGCACAACCATCAGGACTTGAAAGCCAGGACATTTTTTTTTACCTCCTATTCATTATGCTGCCATATTTCATAAGATATACAGTGGTCCTGGCCATTCACTTGAGATTCGATTGTATTTTCATTTGCCACTGCGACATACACCATTGAAATAGCAAATGGAAAAAAGAGTGCATGCATCCTTTCTCTAGCTATGCAATGTTTCATGTCAACAGAGATGCAGTGTTTACAAGCATTTCCTAATTCAGCTGGTTATGCAACTTTGGGAAAATGGAGGCATGCACAATAAAATGCAAAGCATCTCTGTGTTTTTCTCTGAATTTTCTAAGTGTTTGGCAGCATATGAAACACTAAAAGATAATTTTATAATCATCTGCTTTTCAAAATTTCTATGTTCTTCAAGTACTGAACAAAGAATAAGCACAGCAAAAAAAAATAATAAAACAAAACACAGAACAGACTTACAAGCTCTAACAAAGGAGATGGCTTCTGGCTTATGTCAACACACGGGCCTCTGTCCAAAGGTCTCGTGAGTAATAATCACCTTGCATTATGAGTACTTTAAGTCACAGTAAACTGTCTTGGATTATTTTGAATGGAGCTGGAATTTTAACAAATTCAGAAGATATTAAAAATTCATAAATTATCACTGACTTACATGTCTCAAAATTTAATATAAATGAATTAAAAATCATGCTCTAAGAATTAGGTGTACAGAAAATGTATTTAAACACAGCTCCAATGTTACTGTCGCCTGGAAGCCTTTCATGATCAACTTTGATGGCAATGGTTCCCCTTTGGTTACAGATCGATTCATTATCTGGGCCACTGTTGTAGCACATATCCTCAGGCATGGTGTTTCCTCCTTCCCTCTGCACCCAGAGCCTAGCAGAGTGCCTAGTTCTCACGTGCAATGCCAGTCTGTTAAAGAATGACTGGCTGTGTTCCCTAACCTCTCCACAGCATGGGATGTGTCATTAGTCTTCTTCCACATAATGTTTCGTAAATAGTAGGCATTGGAAGCACATGTATGTATACACACACACATATGCATTTATATGGTATGTTTGATTGTACACATATATCTGAAGACACACGAAATTCTATGGATAAAAAAATAAAAGACCATGAATGAAAGAATGTAAAAATCAGCAATTCCTTAAATTTTTAAATAAAATGTTACTAAAATCTATTTTTGCATGTGTTTTTGTATGTGGATATATGTGTTTGTATGTAAGCACACCCGTGGAGGCCAGAGATCAATGCTACATGATTTTTCAATTGCTCTGCACTTTATTTTTTGACACGGTGTCTTTCATTTAACCTGGGTCTCATCAACTGTCCACACTGGCTGTCTGATGAGTACAAAGGTCCTCCTGGCTCCATGTCTCGTGTGCCACAGTGCCTGGCTTTTACATGAGCTGGGGGCCTGACTCAGCCCTCATGCTCTGTACTGCTGAGCCAAACCCCAGGTCCATAAACAATACGACATATAGCTTTGAAACAGATCTTCCCATCTGCCCCACCCTTCGCTGGTCAGCCCTTTAACAATTCTGCCTTGGAGCGGACATGACACAGGAGAAACTCAAACCTGTCCAGGAAGTGCCCTAGGTGCTAAGAAGCACCTTACATTACAACTGGCCAATAATTTATTTGAAGATATTATTATTAACAATAACACAACACAGGGGTATTCCCCATTAGGAAGGTTTGGAATGTTCCTAGAAGATCATTCCAGAAATGAGGCCAGCTGCAGAGTACGTTTTGGAAGAGCTGAAGTTTACTGATAGAAATAGAGGCCTACAGAAGCCCTGCTCACACAGAAAGCACAGGCACATTAACACGCTCATGAGGACCGCGACACATACCAACTTGGTGCTCAGAGCCTAGGGGGCAATGTTGAGAATTCTTCTGCATTAGTAAGGCGTACTAGATCAGACTTTGTTCAGTGACACCAGGTTCTGAAGGCCACTCACAAAGATGCACAGTTCTTGTTGCTCATTTGTGTGCATGAGCAGGAGTTGACTGCACACTCAGTATGGTGTGCATAACAGATAAAGAACAGCAAGTCTGGCTAATCTAGTGTTTCACTCAACCTGAGTGACTAGGGACAGGCAGTGTGTCTGAAGTGACGGGCAGACAGTGGATACTGGAGAGCATGTAAGAGTGCTATTTTGCAAGGGGTGTGTGTGTGTGGCAGTGAGGCTGGGGTCATCAGCAGTTGCTTCTGGGAATTTCTTTTGCGTGTCTGTGAGTGCATGCTTGTGCAGATGTTACAGGTATGCATGTGTGTGATTGTAGAGGCCAGCGGTCAGTCTCTAATGTTGGTTCTCAGGTGCCGTCCACCTCGTTTCTGAGTCTGGCTCTCTCATTGGACTGGAGCTTGCAGTAAGCTAGGTTTGCTGGGCAGAAAGTCCTAGGGCTCAACCTGTCTTAGCTTTCCCAGAGCTGGGATCACAAAAACACACCACCCTGCTTGGCTGAAGAACAAAACTCCTATATTTTTATTTATTCTTTGAGAATTTCATATATGTATATAATGTGTTTTATATGACACATACACACCTCCCAACTCCTTCAGACCTTCCCACCATGCCCCTCCCATTTCAAGTCTTCTCCTTCCCTTTCCCACTTCCTCTTCCTCCTCTTCATTGATAACCAACTAAGCACGAACCAGTGCTGGAAGAGTAGGGCCACTGGGGCATGGGCCACTTACCAGGTGCCACATTGCAGAGGGAAACTGACTTTACCACCATGACCTTTAGCTACTTAGAGCTCCTAAGGTAAGAGCAGGGCTTTGTGAGCCCTAAGGCCCATGACCTCCTTACCCAAAGGTTCTTGGTCAGGCATAGAGTACCAGCCACGATTTCCATCTTGTGGAGCGGAATCCAGTGAGTTAAATCTAATGAGAGAGTAGCTGTTTATTCCCATAACACTTGTGACACTATTGTACCAGGCTGTTGATGTCTTCTCTACCCCTGCAACCTGTACAACAGCTTCGGGTACTCTTGGAGATAGCCATTCAGGGAAGAGGCTTCCAGGGTAGTATTAGCCTGGTTTCTCCATGTCCCGTGACCCAAGTGTGTGGTATTTTCAGCAAAAGGATGTTACCAATAGGTTTACATGGTAACCAAGAGAAATGTTAATTGTCTGTATGGCTTTGGGAGTGTTTAAGGGATCCTCCAACCAACAATTTGAATGAAAGTATCCACACCTGGTACAGACAGAGGTTATTTTAGAACAAGGGTTCAAGGGAACAAACTCAGGTTTTGCAGATTAAGCAGCAAGCATTTTACTTACCTAGCTATAGCCCATTGGTGGGAATTTTTGCTTGGGACCATGCTCATACTACCTGAACTGCCACTTCTGTTCCTTAGGTCACCTGTCCTCTTGAGTTCATATGGTCATTCATGCAAATCTCCCCTAGGTCCTTTGTTTTGGTCTCTGCAAGTCTTTCCAGAACCCTCAGTTTTGGAACCATGATGAGATTTTCAACCTTTCTAGAGTGGGCAAATAAAAAGAGTGGCTATTCTGTTTTGCTTCTCTGGGCATTAAGCTTGGCGTTGGCAGGATGGGGTACTGGGGGAGGTGCAACACGACCAGAGAAAAAGCTTCAAGTGCCCAACACACAGCTCCATGAGGCTGTTCCAACAGGAGGGAAGCCATGGCTTCCGTGGCTTCCCACACCCCTCTAGAATGACTACCTTGGAAAGAGATTGTTTTTCTATACTGGTCTAAGACAGTGGAATGATATTTACTGGACTTCCCAAGTTGGATGAATACAGCTGATCAGAAGATGCCTGATTTCACGGTTAGCTAGAACAGAGCGCTAGCCCTGCGTGCCGAGTAACATGGATGATAAACCATATTTATCAGCATCTTTCTAGAGTCTAGACTGCGGACGACTCTGAGATCGGCATCTGGACGGAGCCTTATGCTTTGCATTCAGACGATCCTCAGGGTTATAGCACTCGTCTCCACAAGAGATTACTGACTCACTTTACATAAAACAGTAGCCTAGTTCAACAGCTGCCCAGTGATAGGCTGATACTAACAAGCTTTAGCTCCTTGTTTCTCTGGGAATCAGCTCTGGGGCCTTTACCACAGCACACATCTATACAGCCTCAGTTACTAACCACGTCATTTACAAAGTGGGGCAGCCAACCCTCTAAAATATTTATCTAAAGAAGCTGGGGTTATTTTTTTATTGTTTGTTTCTTACTTGGAGTGCCAAGATCCTCCTTATCCACCTCCAGGCTCTGCAGAGCCCGGTCCCCAGATGAGTGGGTCTGCTCATTCTCCATCAGAAGTGGGAGACAGGCAAGGGGAGGATGGGAAAGCTATAGGCAAGATAAGCCTTTGGTCAGCTCAGTGTGACTGCTCCAGTTTCTGGTTATTTTCTCCAACTCTCACCTTGCGTTCCTGAGACAGTAGGGTTTTCTGCTTCTTAGGTAGATAGGATTTTAATAACTGACAAATATTGCTGCTTAGAAAACATCCTAATGCTGCTTCAGCACCTCCGCTGTAGTATTTATGCAGACTTTAACATACTGCTATGTGTATGTGTGTGTGTTCATGTGCGTGCGTGCACAAGTGTGTGTATTATGAGGGGTCGAACCCCAGGGCCTTGCACATGCTAATCAAATACACTACCACTCAGCTCTATCTGTTGAATTTTGGAATGAGCACTCAAAAAAAAAAAAAACTATTTAGGACATATTCTCATAGTCTGTGAACTTCACTTTTGGCTAAGAAAAATAACTTCATCTTTTAATTTTAACTTCAAGAGGCCCTTGGGCCATTACTTTTCAAAGTCCCCAGCAGAGGGTAAAAAGCAATGATTGGTCCTAATTGCCTGGTGAGGGAAAGCTGCAACAGGAACTGAGTTGCTTTCCTCCTGCTATGAGCCGTGCATCGCAGAACGATACTGTGTCTCCTGCTCTACGCGTTAGTCTCCTTGGTGGAACAATGCTGTGTCCCCTGCTCTACGCGTTAGTCTCCTTAGTGGAACGATGCTGTGTCTCCTGCTCTACGCGTTAGTCTCCTTAGTGGAACGATACTGTGTCCCCTGCTCTACGCGTTAGTCTCCTTAGTGGAACGATGCTGTGTCCCCTGCTCTACGCGTTAGTCTCCTTAGTGGAACGATGCTGTGTCTCCTGCTCTACGCATTAGTCTCCTTAGTGGAACGATACTGTGTCTCCTGCTCTACGCGTTAGTCTCCTTAGTGGAACGATGCTGTGTCCCCTGCTCTACGCGTTAGTCTCCTTAGTCTCCGAAGCCGACAACCAGCACCAGCCACACTGGGACTAGGGAGGACCCGGGAGCCTCAGGTGACAGCCGACTCCACACTAACCCCATTTTCAGACTCCCATAGCCCATGCACTCCTTTCTAATGACAGCAGGCTTCTTACATGTGACAACTGAACTGTTGCCAGGCTGCAGACATGAAGTGAGCCGGAGGTTTTAGGTTGTTCTGGGTTTTAGATTTGAAAGTGATGCCATGGACCTGAGCACTTATTCTTCACTGACTCAATCCAGGGCAGCTCTTTGCAAACTCATTGCTAAACTTGGCCAGGCCTCAGTCACGAAGCTCCTGGATCTGAGCTGAACTGCTGAGGGGCCGAGGCTCACTGGGGAGGGGAACACAGGCCCTCAAGGACTGCAGCTGAGGACTCAGAAGTCAACACTGCTATAGAAAACTGGAGTCCTCCAGGAGATCCACCGGCAAGAGTAAACACCGGAAAAATCAAAGACCCCAGTAAGTCTAAAAGCGCACTATTTAAGCAATATTTTGCTTTTTTCTATTTTGTCAACTTTGATTATACATTTTATACTGTCAATGAAATTTGGTAATAAAAGAGGAAAGCCTTAATTGAAATGCTTGTAAAATCCTCTAACTCGGAGAGTTTGTGCACTGATTAATTAAGAGACTTTCACAGTTTTCATATTGATTGCCTTTGTGTTTCTGAACTTCCTGTCTGTTGCTCAGTACAGAGTAAGAGTAAGAGACCAAGGATGTAGCAAGATGTGCGATCTCTCACACAGACGTCCACTTTGATAAACAGGGCTTTTCCTCCCGTTTGGACCATTGCTCTGTGCTCTCATGTTGGTGAAAGAAACTATCTTCAAAGCTAGTGTTTTTTTTGGTCTCAATGTCCTAATTTCACTAAATGTTTTAAGAAAATAAAATCTGTCATGATTGCATCTTGTATTTATTTTAGTAAACTGTTTAAGAAAAGAAATAGTGAAACCCAGCCAATTTACTCCTAGATCAAAGAAGAAGTTATCGTTCTATTTTAGATCTCTGTTGAAGGGAACAGGGATTTTTTCTGCATCTGGGGCCTGCAGTGCACCTTAACTCTAGGATTTCTTCCTAATGATCCAGAGAAAGAAAAGGTTTGGAAACGGGGAGCTCAACCCACCTAGTAACCACGTAATCTTTCTCCAGTGTCGCTAAAAAAGGTTTCATGGGATTTCATGTAACAAATTACATTGTAATGAAAATACAATAGGTCTTTGGTATTTTTAATTAGCCTTCTTCTTCTCATTCAGCATTTAGCATTGTACTACAGGATAAAATAACTAAGATCTGGAGTGTTGTGACAAGTTGGATAAGCTTTAGGATGTCATTAAGAGATAAACTCACACGTTCTCTACTTTGTTTAGGAATTTCCCCTGTACCAAGACAAGACCTGTCTCTCTTCTTTTGAGCATTTCAGCACATTTGTCCAGCATTATTTTTTCATTCTCTTTTATCCCCGGGGCTCTCAATGTTTAAATAGCTCCCTCCCACGGAAAACTTTGCACCGATATCGATCAGTTGAGGCTAGAAGCTACTATGAGGCATTTTCAATAATCAGCCAAGCTGTTCAGAGAGTTGCCTGAATAAAACCCTTAGGTAAACAGCACAGTGCTCCGAGAATGCTCTGCCAGCAACCAGACCTTCTCAGCAACCAAGGATTGCTGCTAATGCTTCGCCAAACAAAGGGCTAATTCTGACTTCAACAATGAAGGCTACAGGGCAATTCTAATAAATCCCATCTTTGATTCACGTATGTAGAGACCATGAAGGGGCCTTCCCCCAAACATGCTTGCACAGCTGATTAATTCCAAGGCATTACACATCAAGTAACTGTTTTTACAAAGCTCAAAAACCAACTCCATGCAAAGTATTTGCAGGGTTACCATTTCACCATCCACTCCTTATGCCTCACAATCCGATTTACGTCTATTTACTTAGATCTTTGGGTCAACTATATTATGTGCCTCCCTGTGTATGGGCCTCATAGCACAGGAGAAAAGGAGCAAGTGTGCGGCTGTAATTTTACTGAATGTAATTTCATTTCTCCTGACAAGTCAGCCGCTAAGTAATGAGACCCTTACGTGGAGTCCTGATCTTCTGCTGCTATGCGGAAGTCTGGAGAGAGGCTCCAGAAATCTGACACAGCACAAAGGACAAGAAAAAAGCAGAGTCCTATTCCCTATTCCCTACAGAGTGGCCCTCATGTCTACACCCTCCAAGAAGGGGTGAGCACAAATATACAGCACCCCAAAGAGATGATCCTGAGACATCTTTAGACACCCCAAACCATATGCTTTTAGAGCAAGAAAATAAAGCCAAATAAAGGAAATAAAAGTCGGCACACACAATTTCTAATGTTCACAGAGGAAGCGCTACAAAGGCTTCTGGGTCATTTTAACACGGAACGCATCTTCTGGTCAAGGCTATCCCGCGACATGCCATGTGAAACGTCTGAGAAATTTAGAAAGCAGAGCTGTTTCATCTCATTTATCATCTAATTTATCACGAATTCTATATCCACAAACATAAATCTGAATAATCCTTTCTTGTCTTCCTATTATTCTTCCAACCATTCATTTATTCACTGACAGAGACTGACTATTTGTGTAGCTTAGGCTAGTCTCAAACTCATTATTCTCCTGCCTCAGCCCTCTCAGACACATGCACCACCAAGTATGGGATCCTTTTATTTTGCTTTGCAATGACTGGTTGCTTTATTCCCTTCAGTTTGAGAGCAAAGAATTGGCTCTAGCATTTAGTTTCTAGTAAACACTGTATGTAGCAATGCACCAAAGAACAGGAGGCAATCTATGACAGATTCCATAGTGTGTTTAGTAGATAGGATACCCTGACCCACCTTCAACACGCTGCTCAGAGACAGAAGAAAACAAATGAACAATTGTGATAGGTATAGTTAAAAATAGTAATCACAAGTTGTGCCCTTATATGAATTTCTGACACACAGTTCAACAGTCTTGTTTACAGAACCCCCAGACGTAAAGCACCATCATATGCAGAGAGAACCACGGTGAAGACTGCATGGAGCTGGCCCCGACAGCCATCCATGTGGAGGGAGTCCAGGCGGTGGCTGCTAGGAGAGAAGCGGCCTCTGCCCTGTACATCCTTCTTCACTGAGGGCGCCTCTCGTACTTCAACCTGTTGGGACGTCTGCTCACACCGTGTTTTTCTTCCCTAAATTTTCCAGGTTTTCCTCGAGCCTCATTCACTGGTTTGGTTTCAATATGATCACACTTGTACACTTGACCCATTACCCGAGGCCGAGTGCTGTGCCCTGTTTCCTGTTAGACATGGTGTGCTTCGCCCAGTTGGTCTCAGCAGTACCTTAAAGTCAGCAGGCACCAAATGCCAGCCGTACTTCCTGTCATGTGCTCTTTCTATTGTCCAGGGTAGGCAAATTAAGACGTCCCCTGGGATGGACACATACCAGTTTGCTCTGAGTCCTCCTTTATTCTGTTTCTTATTTTGGACCAGCCATCAGGTGTTCTCAAATGTGCCTTAGGAGTAAGTGGTGATGTATACAGCAGGGAAAATGTCTCCTGACTGGTCTCTCTGCCTTCACAAGTGTGGTTACGTCTTTATCACATAATCTTCCTAGAACAGTGCCCTGGTCATTTTTTACCAAGAAAGACTTAACCTGCAACCTAGCATTTAGAAGTGTTTAGAATTTGTTTTTACATGTATCGATGGCTTTCCCCTGCTAATTTTCCTTGGCATCTACGTTAGAATCCAATCTCAACATTTCTCATTTCTTTTTGTCTACGGATGTTTTGGGCTCAATATAGTTTGCACAGTTCAGGGCAGGAGGCTGTTCCGTGCACAGAGGGACAGTTTATAGTATTCCTGGACTCTAAACAGACGCCAGCAGCAAACTCTTCTCCACCAGACGTGATGACCCTCCAAGTATCCAGATATACTATCACTCATCTCCAGTGGAACAGGGGGGCAGTTCTAAGTGCGGATTTTCTGGTCATATTGAAATTAGCTATCTCTGAACCTCTCTCTGCCTGCAGAGCCTATGCAAACAGCACTAACAATCAACCTCTTCACGGGTCTACTCATTGTTCACAGTTCAGATAAAACACCACATCTGCCTTGGATCCCTCCAAGTATGTCCCTCACAAAATGAATCCTCTCTTCTTCTTCTGTCCCCATCCTCTCCTCTCTGGAGATGTGAACCCAGGGTCTCACATCTGCCAGACAAGCACTGTACCAATGAACTTCATCCTACCACCACCTGCCTCACCTGCGAAGCTTTCCCCCGAATTTTCCAAGCATCTTGTCTTGTTTAGTAAGATCATGCACACCAACGTGCGAGCTTCTTGGAAGCAGGAACTGCGTCTCGTCCCTTCTCCTCACCAGTGTGTGGATACATCCACAGGTCAGAAGAGGCTGTCAGATCCTGTGATGAACTTCTGTTATGAGCTGGAGTTATGAACTGCTGCTATGAGCCACCCAATGTGACCGTTGGGAACTGAAGCCCTGGCCCCTTAAAGAGCACTAGGCACTCTCTGCTTGCTGAGTCACCTCTCCAGGACCAGCATTCTTTATTCATGCAAAGCGAGTAGTCCATACCAGGAAGGAAGGTACTCCCAGACAGCACCCCCCACCCCATGTTTCCAGTCTTCAGTTACAAATGACAAGAGGCCAGGAGTCAGCAAGTGTCCTTAAGACACGCCTGGACATAGCTTCTCTGCTTGCCTACTGGGAAGGCGAAGAGTGACCAGAACAAGGTGTGGTCGTGCAATCTAGGGTTCGCTCTCATCAGCAAGCAGTGAGGCTGTGAAGGAGACAATGGGACAATGGGCAGGGGCTGAGATGACGGCAACTTAACGAAAAGTAGACAACACAGCATTGGAAGGCTGAAATGTGTTTGGAAGATGGCAGGGATATAAAAAAGTCCTAAGAAAGTTTATAATAAAGAAGAAGGATGCGGAAGAGTGAGAGTCAAAAGAAGATAATTACACAGAAGGCTTTTAAACAGCTCGCCTAATGGAGACGTTGAGTGGCGAAGACAAACAGCTTGTCAAGCTACCTGGTCACAGGGACAGGAATCCAAAAAAAGGGGGCAGAGTCTCCACACACATTTAATTTTTTTAAAAAAAGAAATCATGGTACATATTTGTGTGCATGGGGGAGACAGAGGGAGGGAGACAGGGGGGAAGAAGGAAAGGGGGGAAGGAGGAGGGAGAGAATAAGAAAGAGAAAGAAAGGAAGGAAGGAAGGAAGGATGGATGGAAAGGGGGGAAGGTGAGAGGGAGGAAGGGCAGGAGGGAGGGAGGAGCGCTAGCAGGCCTGGGATGGTAGGATGTTGATAATCTTGGGAGAAAGAAACCATCTGTGTTATCAAACGGTTGAGACTTGAGGCACAATCCAAAGTGAGACCTGGACAGCGCAGCCCACTGTAGTCAGCCCCGTATGAGGTTGCCTTCAGGGCAACACATACCGCTGCTATAACACTGACCAAAACTGGACATTCAGTATCTCAACAGAGATGAGCCACCCAGAGGGCCTCTGCAGGACTACTCCAGTTCCTCGGCCTTGAACTGAAGTGGTCTTGCTGCAGGCAAGGAAAAAAGCTGCCGCTCCACCAGTCGATCGGTACACAAGCCACAGAAGCCTTCTCTCACCAGCAAAGAGGGAGGAGAGATGAAGGTTGAACAGGGAGAGCGAAGCCCAGCACAATTGCTTAAGTGGACAATCTTGCATTAATTACCTCCAACAAGCAGGGAAGAAAGTCACGTCAGTCTGGAAAACAGAACACACCATAGAAAAAGGAAGCCTGGCCGAGGGAACCACATTGTCTGTTTCTGAGTTAACTGTGATGTATTTTTTTTTCTTTTGCTAATTGAGGGTGTATTCTGGAGTGAGTCTGAGCTTTTTATCCTTTTGGATTTCTAGCTTTGTGTCGATGTAATAAGGCTTGTCAAATGAAGTAACTAACAAACATCAGGCTTACAGCCACAAACTAGAGAAGGATTGAGAGGCTCATGAGCAGGGATAAAAGGGGAAGGACTTAGATTGCAGCAATGCTAGTGTCACGGCTATGTGACAACCTGAGGCTTCTCTGGGTGGGGACCTTTCTTTCTGCTGCGATGTCCGTTTCCTCCAATCTTGTGACTTCCTATTAGATTCCTTGGTACCCTGAGGTGCTGTGCCATATACCCCTGCATTTCCTTCTGTTTTTATTATCCTCTCACAACTAGTGGAGTGGGATCCTACCTCATATGCATGCTGTTAGACAGTGGTCTGGAGTGTGCGCCAAGGATCTCCACCAGGCTTAAGTGAGGAGAGCAGCTTTTAGGTGACAGTGGGCATCCCAAGTTTTCCTTAGAGGCTTTGGGTGCACCGCACAGCAAGGCTAGTGTCCAGGCTGAGCACAGTCCCTGGTACATGGGGAAGACTCAATAAATGCAAGCCCATCTTCCTAGCACGTAAGTTCTATGACTCTCTAGATCCACCGTCTGCTCTTGATGATGCTTCAGTTACAAAATAGATCCTATCTGCTTGGACTCCTTTCAATAACAAGAATTTCTCAATGTTGTATCACTACACTGAAATGATATTAAAGCCAATATAATCTGTAGATAACTGTGGTTTAAAAAGTTTATATAATATTCTGATTGTAATATAAGAAACAGACTAGTTTATAATAAAACAAAATGTGCTTCCATGTGTAAATGTACGGGTACTCCTAGGCATAGGCCTGAATCCAAATATGAAATCAGCACCCAGGCCGCACACACGTTTCAGTACTCGAGCATGGGTATGCAAAAGCAAGCACCACCACAGCACTGTATCTGCCCAAGTCTCAACACGCCCCTCCTCCTCAGGACCTGATGGTGACGTGGGATGGCACAACTAGCCCTGGTCCTTGGTCTGTGCTCGCAGGGGCTGTTCTTGGTTCTCAAGCCAAAGCCTTGAAAACATGGTGTGCAAACACTTGAGCCCTGTGGGCAGTACCCCATGGGGGGGGTGGGGGAGAAGGAAGGGCCAACACCCACAGGGAAGCCTGTCAGTCAGGGTTCTTCAAGGGTAGAACAAAGGAGGCTTTTGCTCATGGTAGGTAGATAAAAGTATTGTTTTGCTAGTTTACTACACACACACACTCATGCACACAGAGAACAGGATCTGCAGGTTAACTTGTCACTACGGTTGTAGTCCTCTGATATTCCCACAGCTAACCACTCTTTCATCACACAGACTGATTTCATGCATGTGGAAAAATCAGCATATATTAGAACTATACACATTCTACGCTCATGGAGACAACTATGTTTAGCTATAAACATGGTGTTTACCTACACAATGCCTACATAGTTTTACCCACATAAGTACTGCAGGGCATCTGTGGGTTTATATAGGACTAGGAAGCACCTGTGCGGGGAGACGGTCTTACACACTGCAGGATGTCTGCAGCTCTCAGTTATCAAGAGGACAATCAAATGTTTAAGTAGGTTCACAGACTACCACCCAGCCAAGTTCTACTACACTAGGGAAGGACCAGCATGGGCGTGGCTCACCAAACTCCAAGGTTTCATCAGCAGGTCACAGTGTCTCACTAGATGTAAAAGAGGAGAACAAAGTGCTCCCTGGTCACAGACTGGGAAGGGATGGGGGGGGGGCGGGGGGCGGGGGGGGGAGGTCTCAAATGTGCCCACGTGCAGGGAGTGTCTAGAACAGAGAAATCCAGACAGCAAGGGAGACGGAGATGCGATGAGAGCACTGGGGTCACCTCAGACGTGAGCAGTCACAAGGAAAAGAACTTACTGTTAAAGCCATAGCGGTTCATTTTCAGGTGATGAGAATGTTTTGGAACTAGATAGGTAGGGGTGGTATTAAACACTGTACCAAAAGCGCTGGTTTGTACTTCGACTTGGTTAATTTTATGTGTGACTTTTACTTCCTTAGAAGTAAATAAGTAATACTTCCTCTGTCCTCCACCCTCGTCAGCTTTTCAGCATGTGGCATTTTCTTTGCACTGTGCTCTCTCCTGGTACTGTCACAGTGGCATTTTCATACTTTTCATTTCCTAGGTGTCAGGGGAGGAGGCGGAAGCCTGCATCCACCCACAATGACTACAATTCTCGGGAATGACGACAGACTGGAAGGACCGGAGCCCTGTGGTGGGGGAAAGTGGTCCTGCCTGCCGGCACTAAAAGCTTGAGTCTACTCTGCTAAGCAGAAATGTCAGGGCACAGGGTTCAGATGAGCAGAGGTTCAAATCTCGAATCTACCACTTCATAGCTGTACAGTTACAGCAAGTCATTAGCATTCTCTGAGCTTTGAATTTCCTGTGTAAAATATGGAGCAGTGATACCCACAACACTGGGTCACCGGGGGAATTAAATGCGATGAAGTAGATAAAATGTCTGGGAGAAACCCTGATTCTCTAACACAGAATACCCCAAGCTCCAGTCACTCCAAATGCATTGTTTCCCTGGCGAGCATAGCAGTGCCACCGGCCATCCCCTTCAGAGGGCCAGAGGGGTCGCCCAGACCAGCTTAGGGTTTTCCTTCTGAAGCCAGGGGCACACTTGGCTCAAGGAAAGGATTTCAGAGAAAATTTTTCTTTGTTCTGTGACTCCATGGGACGCTCTGTTGTGCTGTGCAGATCAGGAAATGGAAGTGTTGGGCAGAATATATTATGCATATGCATATGTTTATAAAATAACAAGTTCTCTAGAAGGAACTCCTACATAATCAAGTCTGTCAGAAGAACGGCTCCCTGGGATAGTCATCCTTTGATCAACTGGGAAGGAAGTGGGCATTTCAAGAAAAAGTAAATAGTTTAGGCACAATTAATGTGTTTCCTAATACACTCTGACCATTCTTACCTCTAGCCCCAGTTGTAATAGTGTGAAATGGTATGGTATTTTGGAAAAAATACAAAATTTTCTTCAGACACCAGTATCCAGGAGTCACATGACTGTGCGTGGTACCACACAGAAGGCTCAGAGCCACATGCAGTGTGCTTGTGGGACTCAGCTCATGTGCATGGAATCACATGGGGAGCAACCACATCTCAGTCTGCAAACCGAGAATCACCCAGGTAAAGGCGGTATGCAGACTCACCCACTGCAGCCACCCGGAACCAGTGTGCTCGGCACAGGCTGTTCATGTCGTTCCTGGACCCCGGAGAGGACGCTAACAGATTTCACCCCAATGGCTGTTGTCAGCCTCACCATTTTTTTTTATTGATTTTTGTTAAGCTCCACTTTTTTCTCTGCTCCCCTCTGTCTCTTCCCACCCTTTCAACCCTCTCCCATGGTCCCAATGCTCCCAATTTTCTCAGGAGATCTTGTCTTTTTCTACTAGCCATGTAGATTAGATCTATGTAAGTTTCTCTTAGGGTCCTCATTTGTTGTCTAGGTTCTCTGGGATAGTGATTTGTGGGCTGATTTTCTTTGCTTTATGTTTAAAAACCACTTATGAGTGAGTACATGTGATAATTGTCTTTCTAGGTCTGGGTTATCTCACTCAAAATGATGTTTTCTAGCTCCACGCCCTCACCTTTGAGTAACAATTTTCCCACATCAAATATGCATTTATCCAAATTGGAGTGTTTTCACGGCACCATCTTTGTTTGGAAGAGTCCCTAGGGGAAGAAGTTCTTCCTGAGGGACTCTCACTGGGCAGAAGGTCCTTTGTTTTAAATGCTCCTTGCTAAAGAATCTAAGATGGGGACAACAGAGGGAGGCTTCCAGTTAAAAGCCAGTTCCCGTCTCAGAAGCTTTTGGGAGTAAAACAGGCAATGAGAAGGATGAAGGGGATATGAGAGGAAACAAATTTTCTGTGAAAAATCTGGAGATGTCCCCCCAGTGGGCCTGGTGACAAGAGAATGTCCTGCACCTATTCCCCAGGGAGAGATGTGAACCCTGGCAGACATCCCACATGGACTTGAGGGCTGTGCTGAGCAGGATGAAAGCCAATGGGCAAATACCCGAGAGATCTGAGAGTTGTGAAAACTTCACCTGTTACCTCAAAAGCCATTCACTTAGCAACATGTTGCAAAATAATGTCTATTAGATCAACATGGATGAGTTTGTTGTGCTGTTCAGCAAAACACGAACAACTGGAAACCAAAAGGAGATGTGAGAGTCAGTGGGTCTACTTTTAGTCAGGACCAGAGAAGGCTAGTAGAACTGGGTAACCCCAAAGAAAAACCTGACATTAATAATAATACATTGAAAACGTGGCTAGACAACACACTGTATGATATGGATTTGCATGCATTTCCTAACTAGTAAAAATTTTAACAAGAAAATATTATATTTAAAAGAAAAATAAAACTGGATGAAATACATTTAGAGAATAACATAAAGGCAGCAATACTGAAGCCCACATGGATGATCCAGATCAGTGGTAGAGTGTTTGCCAAGCACATCCCAGGCCCAGGTTCTGTAAAGTAAAGGACACGATCAACAAGACAAAACGGCAGCCTACAGAATGAGAAAAGATCAGTAGAGGACTGATCTCCTAAATATACAAAGAACTCAAGAAAACTGACATCAAAAGAACAAATAATCCAATAAAAATGGGGTACATACCTAAACAGAGAACTCTCAACAGAAAAATCTCAAAAGGCTGAAATTCACCTATGGACTTGCTCAACATCCTTTGCCATCAGAGAAATGCAAATCAAAACAACTCTGATTCCATATTACACCTGTCAGAATGACCAAGATAAAAAACACTGATGGCAGCTTATGCTTGAGAGGATGCGGAGTAGGGGGAACACTCCTTCATTGCTGAGGGGACTGCAAACTTGTACAGCCACTTTGGAAATCACTATGGCAATTTCCTAGAAAATTAGGAAGCAATATACTTCAAGACCCAGCAATACCACTTTTGAATATACACACAAAGGAAACTCATTCATACCACAAGGACATATGCTCAGCTATGTTCATGGAAGCATTATTTGTAAAAGCAAAAACCTGGAAACAACCTAGGTGCCCCTCAACTGAAGAATGGATAAAGAAAATGTGGTCCATTTATACAATGGAGTACTACATAGTGGTTAAAAAAAATAACAATGTCTTGAAATTTGCAGGCAAATGGATGGATCTAGGGGGAAAAAACATATTGAGTGAGGTAACCCAGATCCAGAAAGACAAATAAGTGGCTTTCAGACATAGAGCAAAGGAAAATCAGCCTACAATCTACAACCCAAGAACCTAGACAACAAAGAGGACTCTAAGAGAGACAAACAAGGATCTAAGTAGGAAGGAAAAAACAACAAGATCTCCTGAGTAAATTGGGAGCCTGGGGAGGTCACAGGAGCAGGTAGAGGGGAAGAGGGGGTAAGGGAAGGAAATGGAGAAAAATGTGTCATGCAATATAAACAAAAAAAACAAAAAGAACAAACCCAGAACTTCAAGTGGCCACTGTGAGCCTGTGAATGAGCCAATCCGTGTCCAGGAGTTGCTGAACAACTTTAAAAGGCAGTTTGGTTTTAGTGATAAAGACTTGATCTAGCATTCTTCAAAGTCTCAAGATGAAAAATTATTAAGTAAATCTTAGTCTATTTATAAAATGAATACTATATGCTGAAGCTGGCTTGTTTCGTTTTGTTTTTGAGAAGATGTCTTATTATGCAGCACAGACTGGCCTTGAATCCACAGCTACTTTCCTGTCTCAGTCACTTAAGTGCTGGGATTACAGGGACAAGCCACTACACCCCGCTAGCTCCTCCATTTTTGAATGGTAATGCTGTATTTTACTAAGTAGATCCAAAACCTTAAACATTGAACAAAACTACAATATTAATCCATTAATGCCTATGTAAATATTATAATCATGGATTTTTACTCTAGTATGTATGAATATCAAACATAAAGAAAATGCCTAGAAATGTGTGACTAGCTATGTCATGGCCCAGCGGTACTGTGATAGATAAAGGGGTCACTAAACAAGGATGATTTGGATCCACATGTACAGACACTGACCCCTGTACATGTATAAACACAGAAGGATATACTCAGCAAGATGTAGGACTGGTGTATGTTCTGGCATGAGAATGTGATTTAAACACATATTCTAAGGCGCCCTCAACTTGCCTCTTTTGAGGGAACTCCAGCACACATTTCCTTGGATGAGTACAGACATGTCCCCAATCAGGTTGACTCTGGCCACTGCGTCTTCATCGTGCATTGTCTGGCTGGTTTTGTGTGCCAACTTGACACAAGCTAGAGTCATCATAGGAAGGAGCCTCAGCTGAGGAAATGCCTCCATGAGTTCCAGCTGTATGACATTTTCTCATTTAGTGACCAATGGGGGAGGACCCAGCCCATTGTGGATTCTATAAGAAGGTGGGCTAAGCAAGCTGTGTGAAGCAAGCCAGTAAACAGCAGCAGCCCTCCATGGCCTCTGCATCAGCTCCTGCCTCCAGGATTCTGCCCTGTTTGAGTTCCTGTCCTGACTTCCTTCAATCGTGAACAACAACGTGGAAGTGTAAGCCAAATAAACCCTTTCGTCCCCAACTTGCTTTTTGGCCATAGTGTTTCATCGAAGCAATAGAAACAGTGCATATCAGTAGCTCATTTTATATTACATCTTATTGATTTTTTTTGTCTATTAGAGTCTAGATCTCATGTATCATTCATTTGGCCATGGTATGTTGCAGACAGACATATATATGTGCATACAGATGTACTGTGTATATATGGTCTCACATATAAATAGCTCACACTTAACCCATTTCAGCTTCCCCAGTCTGGGATTACAGTTGTGTGTTACCATACCCAGCTAGTATCTTGTTTCTTAACTGGACTGACCCAATGAAGACATTTTATTAATAATCAAATAGGACGATAAGCCTCTTACTTAGGTAAGAGTTCTGAATCAGTGCTATGGGATAACCCTTTTGTATGCTGTGAATATGGACTTCTCTTATTGGTTCATCAAGAAGCTGCTTTAGCCTATGGCATGGCAGAATAAGGCCAGGCGGGAAAAGCCAAACTGAAAATCTGGAGAGGAGAAGGGCAGAAGAAGAGAGATGAGCCAGCTGCCGGGAAAACAAGAAGCTAGAAAACAAGTCCGTGAAACCCATGGCAAATGTAGATGAATAGGAATGGGTTAACTTAAGTTGTAAGAGCTACTCAGCAATAAGCCTGAACTATACAGGCCAAACATTCTGTAATTAATATAGGTTTTGTGGGTTCATTTGGGACCAGGCAGATGGGACAAAAGAAAAGCTCTGTCTCCATTTACACATCAGTGTGAACGTGGCACTCACCCAGTTTGTTAAAGTGTAGAAATACAGGGTGAAAACTTCCCACGTAAACACCAGCTACACAGAGAGGCCCTAGACAAGTGGTGGGACAATCTGGTTAAGGGGAAAGGAGAAAGCTCATCAGTGCTTTTATTTATCCCGATTGTTTGTTTTATATGTATGGCTGTTCTCTTGCATGCACACATATGTGTATGACATGCATGTCTGGTACCCACAGAGGTCAGCAGAAGGTGCTGGATTCTCTGGAACTAGAGTTAGAAGATGGTGGTGAGCTGCCATCTGGGTGCTGGGAAGCCAACCCAGGTCTTCTGTAAGAGCACTAAGTGCTCTGAAATACTGAGCCATGTTTTCCAGCCCCATATAATTTATAAAGAACAAAAATTATTAAAAACAAAACCAATTGTTATGTAAGGAGCAAAGTTTGTTGAATTTACACAGTAACTTCAAAAATATTTGGGGACAATATTTATATAACTTCCTTCTTTCCTTCGTTCCTCCCTCCCTCCCCAGGGTCTCACTGTGTTTTCCAAACTGTCCTTGAACTTATACTCATTCCCTTTCAGCTTCCCCAGTCTCGGTATTGATGGAGGAAGGTCATTGGTTAAATAAAAAGAAACTGCTTGGCCCTCATTGGTTAGAAGATAGGTGGGAGGAGTAAACAGAACAGAACGCTGGGAGGAAGAGGAAGTGAGCTCAGACTCCACAGCTCTCCTCTCGGGAGCAGACGCCTCAGAGAGACACCATGCTCCCCGCTCCAGGGAAGATGCACGCGATGAAGCTCCGACCCAGGATGGACTTAGGCTAGAATCTTCCCGGTAAGACCGGTGCTCACAGATTATTAGAGATGGGTTGATCGGGATATCAGAATTAGCCAGTAAGGGCTAGGGCTAAAGGGCCAAGCAGTGATTAAATGAATACAGTTTGTGTGTTGTTATTTCGGGCATAAGCTAGCCAGGCAGCCGGGGTGCTGGGGACGCAGCCCCGCAGCTCCTCATACAACATGGTATGTTAGCACACCTAGCTGGTATCTCGGGTTTCTTAACTGGACTGATCCACTTGAGGATCATTAATCCATATTAATATTCAATTATGATTTCAAGCCTATTAATTGAAATAACAGTTTTCTGTTGGTATAAATGAAGTACTTGCCCGGTTTGGTAAAATCTCAATGACTGCTCCAGGGCTCACACACACACACACACACACACACACACACACACACACACACAAAACCAAACCACCCCAAGACACTCAAAGCCATTTCAGAAACTTGCTCAAGAAAGAAGATTGTATCAACAGCTATTTAATGAGGACCAACCGTCTGGGAGGCAACTGTGGTGATAAACATTAGATAAGGTTAATTAATTAGCTATTAGCAGATGAATACTTCAGTTAGCTGTATTGCAATTAAGTTTTAAGTGGTTACACACCATAACAGTTTGAACAAAGCAGAATATCTGAAAGTGAGATGTTATGGTAAAGATATCTGCAGCCCCATTTGTGAGAATTTTTGTAAACTTCTCCTCAATAAAGTTCTTGCATTATGCCTTCATCCATTTGTATGGAGACGGCAAGTGCATCTGAAAACAAAGGCCAGAATACATTCTGGGTGTGCACTGGGGCCGGTGCACTTCCAGCGAATATATTCCTAATGTATATTAAGAACTCCTTGGACCTAGTTTCATTTGACCATCATTTCTCCTTAGGAAATATGAGGGCTAGTTTTAGCTTTTCCTGACTCTGTCAGACTTTGCCTTGCCCATGATCCTTGCAATATGCTGTTTCCGTATGTGGTGGTGGCTGATGTGCTTTCAGTCACACACACACACACACACACACACACACACACACACACACACACACTTCACATCCAAGTCAAACACATTCAGTGCTTGTTATAAACTAATAGTCATTATGACAAACAGTACCTGAGAGTAAATGAGAAATAATTGGGGATTATTAGGTTGAAAGTGTCAAGAAACTGCTGGCTCACAGAGTGGAAACAACAGTGCCTGGTGGTAAAAGGCTCCGGCCTGAGTTGCTTCAATGACCCTCACATGTGTCTAGGACTTTTTGCTAACATACTCGTGACTCATTCTGCTTTTTTCCCTCACAAGAACAACTTTTTAAAGGAAAAAAAAAACTGGAAGGTATTAATAAAAAGGAAGGCTTCTCAGAAATCCTACAAGTCTCCAGTCAAATGAATCACCAATGAATACATCCTCAGGACTTCAGAACACTATCTCAACAGCCAGGAGACACAGGGCTTGTCTCAAACACTTTCCCCTTCGTGTTTTATTCTAGAGTAATCAGAGGCTAAAATTGCCCTGCTGCCAGAATAGCCCATATTTCATTTAGTGTGGCTGAGGCTGGAGAGGAAGGAGATGAAATGGATGCTTCAGGAAGTCGACTTGGGAAGATCATAAGGACAGTTACTGCTAATTAGCAGCAGATAATAACTATGGGGAAAGGCATGCATCCTTCAGTTCTCGAGACCTTCAAGTTCAGATTGCAGACGGAAGTGAAAATGCGTCTGTCAGAACCATGCTGGTGCCCTCTTGAAAGATGATGGACAACCGAGCGCCGAGGCTGAGGCCTGAGTATCTGCGGCTGGAGGGGCTTCATGGCGCAGCAGCAAAGAGCCTGGGACCAGTGCAGCTCTCTCCTCCCTGAGTAACTCAGCATCATGAGATCTCAAAATTCTTAAAACAACCTCTTCTTTCAGCAGAAGCCATCCCCTCACCCTGCTGAGCCATGCACACAGCTCCTGACTGTAAGTCACAGTGGGAAGCTCTCTCCAGCAGTGTCCCCAGCCTCCCCTGAAGCAGAGCAGAGGAGTCCTACAGGAATGGATTATAAAACACCTCCAGGCTTGAAGCATTCGTTCAATTTATAGCCCCAATCTCTTGTTCTAAGACAGTTGGGGAGAGCAGCCCTCTGGCCACCAGGGAGCCAGCTCTGCATCTGCTTAAGACTAAGAGGGGCCACAAGGAGAATTCCTAGCCTAGGATGTGGGTAACAGTGAGGCAGGAGGGCCAGAGGAAACAAGATTCAGAGTGTTCTTGGGGGAAAAAAGTTATTTTAATGCTATTTAGAAGAAAGAATCTCTCTCTCTCTCTCTCTCTCTCTCTCTCTCTCTCTCTCTCTCTCCTGCTCTAATAAAATGGGAACACGGTGTTTTTAGTTTTCTCTTAAAAGCTTCTAGCTTGTCTCTTTTCTGCTGGATTTACAATGCTAAAAAGCAAAATCCCAGAAACCTATTTCTGTTTACTTAAGAAGGATAAAGTGTTACCCCAACAGAGGGGCCTTTTACGCAGACTGGAAAACAAATGGTTTAAGGGCATTACCATCTACATATCTCTCATGCCAGCACATTTAAAGTCATCAATCATGCATAATCCCGAACATACGAGGTGTAAAAGTGCTAAAAAGGCCCCATTAAAATCCGAGCTTTTTCAGGTGTACCACCCAACTCTGAGAATTAGACCAAGGCTGAAGGAGCTCCAGTTTATACACACAATACCATTAGGGACAATTTATCATGTCTTTAAAAGTGATGTATTGTACATTGTGAAATTGCTTATTAACTCGAGAAATAACAAACCCAGCTTGTCTAAATGCACTTGAACACCCATAATTGGAATTTTGAAAACTCAAGTTAGAATCTATTCTTATTCACACGGCTTAAATTTTCTACTAATCTTCCTTCTCATTTTCACTCAGACGGTTTTAAATTCACATTGTTAAACCAGCATGAGAAGCTCCTGCTCTTTCCACAAAAAGTTTTGAGGTGTTTAAAACAGGTTTGCTATGCCTAAGACTTAAAACGAACAAAGAAAATGATAAGAACAAATTGACTTTGGGTAAAAATCTAAGAGTAAGTCGTTTTTTCATTCAAATCCACCTTTTAAATTTTTTTCAAAACATGACGAGTCTGTACTTACTTACTGATGTTTCCTTAGTCTATTATACAGACACATTTATGTGGCTGTTCAAGTCTTGACTCTTCTACCTGACTTCATTACACTTATTTATTCTTAGGGACTGTTTGTTCTTATAAATATGAAATTTCATACAAAATAGTGTTCTTGATTTGCTTTAAAGACTGAGAAAAGCCAAAGCTAAAAACTGTAGAAAGGTAAGGAAGCCAACTGCAAGAACAGACTTCAGGGAAAACAGTTCCATTCTGAGGTCTCTTTCAGAAGCAGGGCTAGGTTTCCAATCTGAATGTTGGATATATTGACTGGCTCACTGTTTCATGTGGGGACATTGGATGTTGAATATATTGACTGGCTTACCGCTTCATGTGGGGACATTTCTATGTTTATGTTTAGGCGGCATGCTTCCTCATGCGAGGTGTCCACTTATATCAGCTTCACCTAGGACACACCACCTTCTGTGTTTCTGACCAACGTGACCCAGCGACATGGTTAAGGCAGAAGTGCCAGGCCTCTTTCTCAATTTCCAGTGCTATAGAATACTCTCATTTATGTGTTCATCCTAAGACTGGCTACCACTGACAGACACAATGGGCCAAGATCTGCACAGAGCTGCAGCTACTAAATGTACAGTATTTACGGAGCACAGAGACTGGAAAGAGAAGACAAGAAAAGCTACCAAGGACTCAGGAGTGGTCAGTATTGTGTGAGAGAGCTGTCACAAATTTAGGTTGACAGTCATGAAGACTGCAACAGTCAGGACAGATGTAATGGATGTACTGCATCCTAGAGGCAAGAACTATGGAGAGGGGTACACAATCTTGCTCCTGAAACAGCAACAACTGTGCATGACATGAACTCTGATCCAGCATGTCCTCATCACGTTTTGAGAGATATTAACAAGATGAACAGGATCCATAACCATATATATTTGACCAAATCTTCAGGAATTGGACACACTGGATACATTGCTGTGGGATAATCCCTCTGCAGGTGTGAATATGGACTCCTCTCAGTGGTTCATAAAGAAGCTGCTGTGGCCTATGGCATGGCAGAAGAAGCCCAGGCGGGAAAGCCAAACTGAAAATCTGGAGAGGAGAAGGGAGGAATAGAGGAGATGTGAGCCAGCACAGGGGAAACAAGAGTCCAGGGAAAGCCATAAAGCCACTTGGCAAAATGTAGATTCATAGAAATGGGTTAAATTGTAAGAGCTGGTTTGTAATAAGCCTGAGCTATAGGCCAAACATTCTGTAATTAATTTAAGCTTTTGTGTGATTATTTGAAATTGGGTAGATGGAACAAAAGAAAAGCTCCACCTTCATTTACAATCCATTGTTAAAAAGGACTTTACTTCTAAATACCTTAGTGAGGGGAGCACTATGCAGCCATGCATATGGAAACTTGACGGTGAAGCCCTCCTTTGGGTGTAGGAAGCACCCTTTGGCATTAGTGTCATATCTATTCTTCAGTAAGCAAAGGGACAGATGCCACCTGGTGAAAATGACCACAGAATGGGAGTCAAGGCAATTTTCTAACAGATTTCATCTTTGATCCACAGACAGCAATCAATAGGGTCTCTGATGTTTGTGGTCATAAACCAGGGAAAATGCATAATGCCCTAAAGAGCGGCAGGTCCAGGACCATGACAAAAACTTCCGTTGGTTTCAGTCCTTCACACTGTACCACTGAAGATGGAGCCTTAATCAGCCTTCCAAGGTGTTGCACACTCTCAGACCCCAGCTTTTTAAGGAGCTGCGAATTCTACCTTGTGGCTGTGGCTTCAAACAGTTCAAAACTGACTCCCAGCCAGAGTCCTCCCATTCTTCTCCCAATTGACTATCCTTCCTCTCCTATTGACAAATAAATACTTTATACTAGGTTACAGCTCTTGGCCTACCCAGCAAGGCTTCCCCAGAGCTGTTCTTTTATTACAGTCTCCACTAAACTAAACTCCTCAGAACAGGGATGGTGCCCTTCCTTTTTATATTTCTACTGGGCCTTGTATTGCACATAAATGAAAAATAAAATGCTTGTTGGATCAAACTGCTTCAGTGACCAGGAACTGCAGTAAGTTAAGAGTCCTATAACGAAATGCAAATTCCAGTATAGCGCAATGACACTTAAGGGGGACGAACGACATGCACTGCTTACATTACATGGAGTTGTAAGACCTAAAAACAGCGTGTTCTTCCCATCACGAAGACGCCTACACTGCTGCCAGAATGACTTTAGTGCAGACTTTAAAAATCCCATGAACACTTCCAGATTGCTGCTGAATAGTTTCAAAAGTCAAAATGCAACCCAGTGGGTTGTGACCTTCCCCAACTATCTGGATGGCTGGGTTCTCGGTTCCCAGAACCTCTCACTCAAGTCCCCAAGCAGATGGAGTCTCCTCTTTCACCTTTCCTTACACCCACCCAACCGGTCCCACTGTCAGCAACAAAGGAAAAGAGGTGCCGGAACATTTCCTGCAAGCCTTACTCACAGGAAGGAAGCTGACTGAAGTCGCAAGCATTCTTCCCCCAGCTGGGTCTAGTCAGGAGCAAAATGATGACTGTGAGCATCTGGGCCAAACATTAAAGAGGGAAGCTCTGTGAAAATTAGGTACGGTTTGGAAATGAGAAACAATGGTCTGTGTATTCTGCAGAAACAGCACCAAAGAAATGCCAGGCCAGCCCTGCTGAGGCCTCCAGTGTGTGTGTGTGTGTGTGTGTGTGTGTGTGTGTGTGTGTGTGTGTGTGTTTATGTGTGGGGGGCAGTGAGGAGTTCAGAGGAGAGCTGCTAGAACATCACACAGCTTCTCAAGAGTGACTGTCAGACCTTTGAAGACAGGACTGAGGCCTTCTTCCACCCTCCACCTTGTGTCTTAGACACACAGGCACACACACAGAAGGCTGTATCTCTATTTGCAGTGCACTCGCTCAGCGTACATATGCTTATCATTCAACCACGGGAGTCAGCCCTAAAAACCCTTAGGTTAGTGTGGCATACACAACACAGTCAATATGGGAACCTTCTGAACCCACAACTCTACATACCTGTCATTTCTTTAAAAAGGAGACACCATGACTGTTCCCGAGGAAGCATTTACCTTTCCTGAGACTCTTTCATGCATCTCCTTGTTATTTACAATGTGCTGAGTAGACAAGGCTCACGTGTATGATCCTACTTCCTCTGAGCTATCCTTCAAAAACTGATTTTTTTCAACCAGTCAACTGAACTGCCCCCAGGAAGTTGACTAGGCAGTGGTGGTGCACGCTCACAGCGTTCACTTTGAGTGTCCTGAGCGAATCTGTGCGGATGGAAGGTAGAGGAAACAAGCCTGCAGCCTCACAGCGTTCACTTTGAGTGTCCTGAGCGAATCTGTGCGGATGGAAGGTAGAGGAAACAAGCCTGCAGCCTCACAGCGTTCACTTTGAGTGTCCTGAGCGAATCTGTGCGGATGGAAGGTAGAGGAAACAAGCCTGCAGCCTCACAGCGTTCACTTTGAGTGTCCTGAGCGAATCTGTGCGGATGGAAGGTAGAGTAAACAAGCCTGCAGCTCAGTGTCCACAGCGGGCGTCGTGCTCCACCATTATTTTAGGTGACCTTCAAGTGACCTTCAATGCCATCTGTTTCTGAAGGTCCCTGCTGAGGGCTCTTATTTCCCTAGACCTGAATTTATTTCCCCTGCCTCCTGACATGTATCCACTTTACAGTGACTGTCTGCCTGTTGTGTTACCACTGTTGGGCCGAGATCCTGGACAGCTGGAGCATCACCTTCACAGCTTCCAGCAAGGTGTCTGATGATGACGATGGAGCAGTCTTACATGTCCCATACCACCGTGATTATTACAGCGAAGAAATGTGCTTCCAGCCAGGCAGTGGTGGTGCATGCCTTTGATCCCAGCACTTATGAGGCAGAGGCAGGTGGATCTCTGCGTTCAAGAGGCCAGCCTGGTCTACAGAGTGAGTTCCAGGATAGGTAGAGCTACACAGAGAAACCCTGTCTCAGAGAAAACAATCAGCAGAAAAAAAAAAAAAGTCAGAAAAGCAATTGAGGTTCAGAGATGAACTTGCCCATGATCACAGTTTGTTAAATAAAAAAAAAAAAAAGAATTCATTCTTATAGCTTCATTCTATGTCACTTCCATGGCAGCCATATTTTTTAAAATTTATTTCAACTATTAAATAGAACTATAAGTGCTTTTATTATAAGTTCTAAAATCTGACGATGTAGCTTTTGTGCTGTGTCTGGGACGGAACTCACCGCCTCACACATACAAGGCAAGTGCTCGACTACTGGGCCATCTGAGGTGCTGGGGTTGGAATTTAGGGCCTTGTTCATGCCAGACAAGCACTGTATCACTGCGTGGTAAATCTAAGTTACCAATGGAAACCTTACAGTGTTTGTTAAATTTCACTGAAAAGCAGCAGTTTCTTGGTTGTTTTTCATTCTTACATCATCCATCATCTATCGCCAGTCTTTTGTGACTTTCCTTTTTTCTTTATTCATTTTTCTTTTTCTTTTTAAAGGGGGCTTATACTGGAGTACAGAGTGGCCAGAACTCACTATCTATGGCTGGCTGGCCTTGAACTCATGACCACGTTCCTGTTACAGGTGTGAGTCATGAGGCTCAGTGATTTCTGTGCCTTCAGCGGACGTGCTGGAGTTTCTTAGTGCGGAGTCCTGGTCCTGGCCTCTGAGCTTCTGTCCATTTGGACCTGCCGTGTTGAAAGGCAATTTGTTTAGAAGATGGTTCTAGGCTGGAAAGCATCCTGGGAGAAATTATTATTTATCTTGAGAATAATCTTCTCAAGTCTCATTGAGATTCCACTTTCCATCTAATTTATCGTTTCTAGGTATTGTCTTGTGTACTCTATTTTAAACCTCTCCTTGGCTTTGGCGTTATACAGTTTTGAAACAATCTATCTAAATGTGAAATTCTCTATTTTGCTTGCTCTATTTTGTATATCTGTTAATTTTTATCTTTTGTCGTTGGGGAATTCTCAGCTATTAATTTTTTCAAACAGTACTGCAACATTACCTCCTGGAACGCAATAGTGAGGTCTTTTTACTGCTGTTTGTTATCTGACAGCCACCACATCACAGGCTGGCTTTGAACTCAAGATACTCGCCTTAGCCTCCCCAGTTTAAGGATTGCAGGCAAGGACCTCCAGATTCAACTTTCAAACTAATGCCTTTTGGGGTTCCTCTGTCTCCACCTGTCTCAGCACCTCTGATGTCTATATATATATATATATATATATATCGAAAAACCAAAATATATATATTTTTTGGTTTTTCGAGACAGGGTTTCTCTGTGGTTTTGGAGCCTGTCCTGGAACTAGCTCTTGTAGACCAGGCTGGTCTCGAACTCACAGAGATCCGCCTGTCTCTGCCTCCCAAGTGCTGGGATTAAAGGCGTGCGCCACCACCGCCCGGCAGACCTCTGATGTCTTGTATATAATATTGCATCACTGCTAAGTTCTTTGCAACTTCTTGTGGTAGATTTCCTAATTCACTAAATGTCTTTTCTCCTCTAATTTATTTTTCAATCTATTCACACAGATTTGAATTCTTGGCTTCCTTGATTTAAAACTTCGTGTGCACTTAGGCCTGCTCTGTGATCTATGTTGACAATGGCAGCATCGGAAGACTTGGGAAACGAAAGCATGCAGTTTGCTGCTGGAACTGATCCCATCTACGCTTTGTTGTATGGTTAAGTTGGGAATACTTTCTTACGAAAAAGTGTTCACTTTTGCTGGACTTTGCCAATCAGGACATGCTTAGTATGATTTTCATCTTCTTGGTGTGCACCCCTGCTAAGCAGGATTGAAAGCTTAGCTGTCCATGGTGTGTGCACGGACATGCACATGGTTCATGTGTGACAATAAACGTGTTTCTGTATCTCAGATTCCCAGTGTAGTATGCCTGAGGGTCTGTTTGTACCCTAAGCACGTAGGTTCCTTATTCCCTCTCAGCTCGCTGTTCTCTACTATGGTTTCCACTCTGTTTCTCCCTTGCTTCGTCATGGATATTTCCTCATTTCCTTGAGAAGTCTTCCACATATTATTGATCTGTCCAATGGCCAGCTATGTTTAGAGAGCGATAATTCCTAAGTCCTAAATAATAGAGTTTAGGCTATCCTGTCAGAAGGAGGTTTCTCGCATGGTATAGTAACCATTTCCTGCCATCTTTCTTTTCCTGGAGACCTGAGTCTTCCTTTCTCATGGAAACAGTTGGCTAGACTAGAAATGTAGTACTTGATTTTTTATTTCAGTATTTTCCACTATAGATAATATTAGTAGTTGGGCCAAACAATTCTTTGTCCCATAGGGCTTTTAAATATATTGTAAGCAATCTAGTTTCCCTGGCCTCTACATGCTAAAGTCAGGTAGATGAGAAGATGAAAGACCTCTCATGACCAGGGACCCACATGGAGACTTTTGATGCTTAAGCCTTTGGGAGTTTTTTGCTTTGCTTTGTTTTTCTCAAGATGGAATTGTCCTTGAAATTAATAGCAAAACTCAGAGAAGGCCCACAAAATCTTAATATAATCAAGCTTATCTCGGCTCCTTGATGAAGACCAGAACATTCTATCACATTGGCACATGGCCCATGAGTCTGTGGTATGTCGTGCTCCTTCAACTTGGCTCTCTCTGTTTCTTGAAGGATCACATCCCCATCCATCTCACTTCTGATGCCCACCCAGCTGCCACACCTTGATCATGCACCAATATATACAAAATCTTTTCCTGGCTCTCAGACTAGAAATATGACTGCTATAGAGTCTAACAATGATCTCTCTGTGATCTACTTAATTAATATAAGTGAAAGTTTTTGTATTTCAATGACTATTTGCACCACTGGGCTATAAAATCCACTAAGGATAGGGGCGTTTGACTTGTTCACCACTGACACATAGCTAACAAAAATCTGCCATGTAAGGACTCATAAATATTTAGTGAACTAAGGAGTTAAAAACTGATAGAGGACTCATCCAAATGGTGTTCTCTAGGAAAAGCTACCCTCAAGACCTCAAAGAGGTACAGTAATAGTCCACGGGCTAGGGAGATGTAGTAGTTGATAAAGTGTTTGCTTTACAACCGTTAGGACCTGAGTCTGGATTTCCAGAACCCACCTAAAAACGTGTGGTGCATGTGCCTGTGACTTAACAACGGTGAGGTGAACCCAGAGATAGGAGGTTCCTGGAAGTTTGATGGCCAGCTAGCCTGGCCTATGCTGGCCTATGTGGGGGAGCTTCAAGTCCAGAGAGAATGTGACTCAAACAAAAGGTGGGAAAGGCACCAGCACTGACACCTGAGGTTGCCCTCTGATCTCTACATGTGTGTCACATGTACTTGTACAAACACATATAAACACACAAATTAAACAAACAAAACAGCATATCCATGCAAACCAATGTGCATGCAGGTGCCGTACAATATGAAGAAAGACAAGGAGAAAGGCTAAGTGGGAGTGAGGAAGGCCTGAGAGCCGGTGATGGACACAAGGTGCTAAAGGGCATACATAGTCCATTGTGTTTCTCACTCTAATTCTATCGTGGAATCCTTTGCTGGCGGTGAATATGCGCATAGAATACATTAGATGCTGAAAGTGTGAAGCCGAATGTGAGGTTTCACAGCTTGCATTCCGAACACCTATTTTAGATGTATAGCAGTCTATTAAGTTGTGCAGACCCTGGGTCTGGTTAATGTTGGTTTGTGGAATCTTTATTTATTAAGAAGTTTTTAAAAGAGTGAAGTTTATACAATTAAAAAAGGAAACAGTACTAAATATTGATTTAAACAGCCTCTCTGCTGCCATCTGCATTTCCAATGCAAACTTCTCAATCTTGGACTATAGTATCTTGGACTATAGTAACTTGGACGATAGTATCTTGGACTATAGCATCTTGGACTATAGCATCTTGGACTATAGTACCTTGGACTATAGTAACTTGGACTATAGCATCTTGAACTATAGCATCTTGGACTATAGTAACTTGGATTATAGTAAATTGGACTATAACATCTTGAACTATACTACCTTGGATTATAGTAACTTGGACTATAGCATCTTGAACTATAGTACCTTGGACTATAGTAACTTGGACTATAGCATCTTGAACTATAGCATCTTGGACTATAGTAACTTGGATTATAGTAACTTGGACTATAGCATCTTGAACTATAGTACCTTGGATTATAGTAACTTGGACTATAGTATCTTGAACTATAGTAACTTGGACTATAGTAACTTGGACTATAGCATCTTGAACTATAGTACCTTGGATTATAGTAACTTGGACTATAGTAACTTGGACTATAGCATCTTGGACTATAGTAACTTGGACTATAGTAACTTGGATTATAGTAACTTGGACTATAGCATCTTGAACTATAGCATCTTGGACTATAGCAACTTGGACTATAGCATCTTGGACTATAGCATCTTGGACTATAGTACCTTGGACGATAGTAACTTGGACTATAGCATCTTGAACTATAGTAACTTGGATTATAATAACTTGGACTATAGTATCTTGAACTATAGTAACTTGGATTATAGTACCTTGGACTATAGCATCTTGAACTATAGTAACTTAGATTATAGTAACTTGGACTATAGCATCTTGGACTATAGTAACTTGGATTATAGTAACTTGGACTATAGCATCTTGCTCTTGCCAAACTACTGTGACACTTACTTCTTGTAAACACCTTTTTTTTTAAAAAAAAAAATTTAAGGGGCTGGAGAGATGGCTCAGCGGTTAAGAGCATTGCCTGTTCTTCCAAAGGTCCCAAGTTCAATTCCCAGCAACCACATGGTGGCTCACAACAATCTGCAATGAGGTCTGGTGCCCTCTTCTGGCCTGCAAGCATACACGCAGACAGAATATTGTATACATAAGAAATAAATAAATATTTAAAAAAAAATTTAAGGCATTCAATAAGTGCACATTTGATGCTAAAATCTATCTCCCATACAGTCAATATCATGGACCACGACCACCTTATCAGAAATCCTTAACCCATTACCAATATGAACGTGGGGAAATATAGATTTTGAAGTTTTGAGCTAATAATCCCAACCATGACCCAACTGCCCCACGGTCTGGAACTCTGAATTCTATTATCTGTATACTCCATCTGTTTCATTGGACCGGTCTGTCGATGCGGTTCTATTTAAAAGTCTCTTACCTACAGTGGTGATGTGCTTATGAAAAACAAAACCGCAGCACACATTCCCCTTCTCCTCTGTGAACTGACCTTGCTCTCTGCCGAGAACCTTGTCTGCTGCCGTGGACCTCACAGGATTTAGAGTGTTGTGATTTATTTCATGCTGTGACTTGTCACCAACAGCCGACAATAGCCTTGTGGGTTAGCCAGACTTTACAAAATGACCAGGTCCATAAAATCTCCATAAACCCTTCAAAGGTCCGACTGTCTGGATGGCTCACTGTCCATTAAAGTGCACAGGGTCCTCCGAGGGTTTGATAGTTATCAAGAGAAAGAAAAGAAAGTTCTCTGAAAGCTGCCTCTTTAAGTTTTTGAGAATTCCCTTAAAAAGACAATTCCGTCTGAAGAGACTCCCTTGGCTGGCCAGCCACCCAGCATGAAGAAGCCATGGGTGGTCTTGTTGCTTTCCCTGAAACTGATGGCAAACCACAAAACAGTGAACCAAAGATAAACCGGTGCTGTCTCCACTTTTCCCTTTGCTCAAATGCAGTAAGATCTCATTTCCCTCTTGAAATAAGAAAGCTATCCCCTCTCCCGTGGCAGGGGTAGATGAGTTCAGCTAAGCGAGCTCTTCAGAAGCTGACAGGGCTCCTTGCCTGCTGCTCCTCACTCGAGAGGCCAATGGGAAGTTGCTACATGGGACTAAAACCAAATCTGGCACAGACGCAAACTGTCAACCTGGGCTACCCAGCACTGCCTCCTGAAAATAACAAACTCAGTGCTGTGCTTTTGTGCAAACTTGTGCATATTTTTGGTGTAAAGTCAGTATCGTGGAACCTGCATGAACTGCTTTCTGTGAAACCCATTTCTTTTTGTAAAACCTCAAAATACCACGAACATACAATTAACCAAATGAAGCGTGGTTTCCGGAGATAGTCTAATGAGAAGAGAAAAAAAAAAAAAACAAGAGGAAAATTTAAAAAAAAGGAACAAGAACCCCAAAAAATGGTTAACAGGAGGCCATTGAATTTCCCAAGCACGGTGATATGAGCTTAATTGAGGCTGACGCATGACAGACTCGCATGTGCAGTAGCGCCGGACTCTGACTGAAGCTGCTGACAGAGGGTAAATGGTGCACGGCAGCAGGGCTTGCCCTGGCCTGGCATGGCCACGTAGGAGCACGGCGCCTGTCAGGAGATAGCACGAGGGCTAATGAAGGGCAGCCCTTGTTTTTAAAATTCCTCTCACTTAGTTTTGGATCAGACTTTATACAATGAAGCCTCCTCAACCTTTAGTGCTCAGTTAAGGATTTGTGACACTTATTTAAAAATTAATGCATTCTAATCAATTTAAAGTTAGAAAGCCCAGAGCCTGCAAAAGAGGGAAGACAAAAAGAGAAAAGGGCAGAAGAGGAAAACTAAGTTTGGGAGGTAATGGGGCCAGGAGAAAGAAAAAAATACCTAGCTCTGGGTATCGTGGAGAAAGAATTTCAGGAAGGCAACTGTGCCAAGCCAAGAAGTTGGAGAACGACAAAATGTATATTTCTATATATTCTAGCAAAGGTATAAGCATCTAGAACCCTGCTGACATTTCTACATTGAAGAGGACCAGTTAAGTCTCTCATAGCTACAGGGCTGGGCACCCCACTGTAGAACACTCATTTTTCCAAGATGGGCTGACTTTCAAAGGGATGGACTAAGTGAGCTGTGCACACACTCTAACAGATGAGACACATTTCTTGCTCTGTTGCGTAGCATTGGTAACAAGGAAAAAGATCCCCATCTTAGGCACCAAGCCTCACATATGAAACAGGAGGAAGAACAGGGCATGTTTCCTACCTCCGGCATATCTGTGAAATAAACAGCAAACTGAGCATTGACTGAGGCTCCAAACACAGAAGCTCACGTGAACTTTCATCTCTCCCTGCCGCTGACACAGGAGAGGACTTCACTGCAAATGTTGCTCATGTTTTACATGATGGAAACCAGAGTTCTGAGATCTACAAATTTAACCTTTTAAATAATAAAGGCTCATCTCAGAGTTGCATGATTTTCAGTAAAACTAGTGGAATAGAGGAAGAAATCACCTGGGGTGAGAGGTAGAAAAGACCAGCTTTATACTGTGCAACGGGCAGTCTGAACAGACCCATCCCGATGGCCCACACCATGTCCACTCCCCACATGGTGCAGGGACAATTTCTCTGACGACTGCAGTACATGGCATTAGAATGTGATTGCAGCCACAACTTTAATCACATCAAGATTGCAATGTCTCCATGTTCGTACTTTTGATTTTAGAAGCTGATAATCACAGAGGCTTGATCAGAAGGACACTCTCAACAATACCCTTTCTTACAAGCATGCTCTATCATAGACAAACATTAGGAGAATCTTCTTCCTATATTTAGATTTTATAGAACAGTTTAGGATACGGATATTAAAAATAAAAGCGTGTGTGTGCGCAGGTGTGCATCTCCGTGGTGGCCCAGAGGCATCAGATGTGCCACCTTCTGACTCTCTGCTTGTGGCTCGAGAATGGGTTTCTCACTGAACCTGAAGCGCCACTGGTGGCCCGAAAGCGCCAGCCTCTGTCTCTGAGCTAGCTGCACAGTACTTGGCTCACAGGCAGGCATCTAAGCATGCCCAGCTTCTTTCTGGGTCCTGAGATGTGAACTTGGGTCATCAGGCTTGTGCAGGTAAGTGCTGTTACCTATGTGGGCATTTCCCCAGCCCCCAGTCAAGTGTTTTTTAATGAAATAAATTTGATTGCTTCTAAATGACTTGAAAATCACTCTCCTGAATCTAACATTCATTTTTACAACATGTACCAGGAAAGATAACAATAGATTTCATAAAAAGGACCAAAAAGTTTGTTTAAATTTCCAGGGCTCTTTCTGGACATGTACATGCTGGACGCAGGAGCCGTCCATTGGCATGTGCAATCCTTTCTCAGGTTACAGTTCCACAGCACAAGCTGGGAGCAACAGAGTGCACTGCTCCTCCTCGGTGTGACTTCTATGTGGCCTTCAGTCAAAGGCAGCAACAGCGCTCTTCACCGTGCTCAGGTTAAGTGTTTACCAGCACTGTGCTGAAACAGCTCCCATTACAAACTCCCAGGAGCCCATGTTTGTGACAGGCAACATGGAGAAATGTAAGAAGAGGGTGGAATACACCCTTCTAGGAAAACACCAAAAATCATTCTGACAACCAACATTTTCATTTCATATTGCACAGTGCGTGCAGTCTGGATCCATCTCAAAACCTACAGGAAGAAAAACCCCAAAGCAGGCATTTTCCACAAGTGCTTAATGACGAGCTATCAAATGCAACAAAGAGACAAATGTATTTTCTCTTTGGTTAAAATTACTTTATTTCTGTGCTATAAAATAAAAATCAGTTATCTTTACCAATGTAGGTAGGAGATAGAATTCAAACCAGATGATGTCAAGGAGCATGTCCAAACCAAGGGGTCTGACCTGTGCCATGTTCTGCTTGGTTTGAGGCTGGGAAATGCTTCCAAGGAGGCTCATGCTGTAGAAGCCTCTGCCCAGAGAAAGAGCTGTTGGTCCCAACTCTTACCATTAGTATAGATGCTATCAAGGATGCCCAGGCCTTCCACAGATCTGGCCACAGTGGAGGGCCCTAAATGGGCAAGACTGGGGGATGCCCAAACATGGGAAGTAGAAAAGTATACTTTCCATAATTCCGCCACTGCACTAATGTTGAGTTTAACAGGCATATAGCCAATTAAGTGCACCTCACGCAAAACTGACTTGTCTGTGCACAGTAAGCCCTCTGTCAGGCAATGTCCACATTTATGCATGTGCCTGAATTCTGTATTTCTGTGAAGCATTAGCCTTTACTTTTACCTTCCTGTGTTTACTTTTTTTTTTCCTCCTGCAAATATTTCACTTAAATGCCAGGGCTGAGGCCTCTAAAAATGTCATGAATAAACTGGTTCTAGTTTGTGATAATAAGGCTAAACTTTGCTGTCCTTTCACAAGTGAGATTCCGGAGTGGAGTGATTTGCTTATGGGTGCAGTAACTTCACCAGAAGTCTGCTACAGAGGTTTGAGGCAACTGTTCTGCCAGGCACCACTGAAACGTGATGCAGTTCATGTAGCAGTATGGCTTTAGTTCTCTCCAGCTGAGGGGAGACAGTGCAGGAGGGAGGGGTGCATACCACACAAACACTTAAAATAGCTTTCTGATAAAACAGAAGAAAGTTTCTCAGCTGGCCAGCCCATCCATCCATCCATCATCCACCCACCCATTTATCTGTCCATCCACCCATCCATACATCACCCATCCATCCATCCATCCACCCACCCATCCATCAATCTATCCATCGTAGCACAGGTTGGCTTAAAACTATGAATCTTCCTGCTTTAACCTCATCAATGCTGGAAATACAGATGAGATTCATCACATCCCCAGTTAAGGGTGTCTCTTCAAACAAGCGATATGACTTCTGTGCAGAAATAAAACTATAAAATTACTAAAGCCCGTCATATTATGTATCTGTCTATGAAATGTTTATTATTGCTTCACTATCTCCAAGTATTTGATTCATAAAGTCTTTAAGAATCAATAAGGCATGGGGCAGGACAGATGGCTCAGCAGTGGAGAGCACTACCTTGTAATGAAGCTGGGTTCAGCACCTACCTGGTGAGCACCTAGATGGTGGCTTACAACCATCCTTAATTTCAGTGAGATCTGATGCCCCTTCTGAGCTTCATGGGCACCACATATGCACATGGCATACATACAAACAAGCAGGCACTCAACACATAAAATAATAAATATATTTTAAAACTTGGTAAGGTATGATCCCTGTTTTCACAGACTTTGTACTCAAAGCATTTGAGTTTTTCTCTCATTACCTTTAAAGATATCTACTTATTTTTAGATGTATAGGTATTTAGCCTGCATGTATGTCTGTGCCCTATATGCATGCCTGGTACCTGAAGAGGTAAAAAGAGAGTGTTGGATCCCCTGGTGCTGGAGTTACAGACGGTTATAGCTGGGAATCAAACCTGGGTCTTCTTCAGAGCAGTCAGTGCTCTTTACCCGTGAACCATCTCTCAAGCTCCTTCACCATTGCCATGTGTATAGTTATTTCTAAAACAACTTTAACCACTCCTTGAGAAATTTTATTTTTCTAATGATCTTACTCCATACCTGAGTAGTTCAGTCAATTTAATAAATTAAATTTAGTTTTTAATTTTAATTTTGGTTGTTCTGTAGATCACAAGGACCTTGCACACGGGAGACAAGCAATAACTTTATCATTTGAATATTTGTTGACTGCTAACTCCTTTTCTTGGAGGAGGTTCTTACTTTAAGGAGCTCTTTCAGGGGGATGCACCCCACTGCTCACTCTTCCTCTGAAGCACATTTGTGGTTTGCAGTAGGATGGAGCAGCTGAGCACACGAGGAACTTCTTATTTAATAATACTTAAGTAGGATTCAGTAAATCTTTATTACTAACTACACGCGCCATTTATTTCCCAAAATGAGGATTCTTTCTACAGAGTCTTACCTCCAGAGCCTCTACCTTTTTTGGAAGGGAAGGTCTTTGCCTTGTTGCCCAGTCTGGCTTGACCTCCTGGACTAAAACAGTTCCTCGGCCTCAGTATTTGGAGTAGCTGCAAACAGGGGTGCATGCCGCCACACCCATGTCAACCCCACTTCTACTATGTGAATACTTCCTCCAAACAATTTCCCCAGTACAAAGAGCTGGTTGATGTTGCCAGGACAGCAGAAGGGTCTCATGTTCCACAGGGCAATGTTAATAAAGAGACTAAGGAGCAGGAATATTTCTTGCTCATCTAATATGGAGCCGTGTTGAAAAAAAAAAACAAACAAATCAGACTAATAAACAAGGGGGTTCGTGTTTATTCTCCTAACCAAGAAAGGTCAGATGCAGGGGGGTAGAATGCCACATCTTAAGAAAGTCATTATTTTAAATGCTGAGAATACACTGAATAGAAGAGTTTTCAAATATTAAAATCTCTGTGGTAGGCTTTGACCTCAGAATAACAAGAAAATGGCAGGCGCTTATTTTTCACATATAAAAATGACACTTATTGTAAGGCCATTACATAAAAGAGCTATTTTCCTTTATAAAATAAATAATTGTGCTGATGCTTCAATATATCTGCCAGCATGTGTATACATGGCTTGAGTGATTATTTCATGACTTAAATATAAAATAGAGCTAATACCTATAAACTTAAAGCCCATGGTACAAGTGGCCTATGGGCCACGTATTGTTTTCCCTTTGGAAACTATTCCCTCAGCTTATTGAAGGGTCTTTTAAGTGTTCTATTATATACATGGTGCCTTCCTCATTGCAGAGGACACAAATAGATCTATATATTGCCTGTATGTATATACCTGTGCATTGCATGTGGACGGTACCCATGGAGGCCAAAAGAGGGCTGCAGACCTCTAGGAAACAGTTAACAGATGGGTGTGAACCACCTTGTGGGTACTGGGAATCAAACCTGGGTCCTCTGGAAGGGCAGTCAGTGCTCTTAGACACTGAGCCATCTCTCTAACTCCCCTAGTGTGGAGTAAGTGCTTAAGTATATTCTTTCTCCCTGAAAGAAAACTCATTAAAACAACTTTTCTAAGAAAAAGATGTAATAATGAGCAAACATTTTAAATATATTATTGTTTCCCAGCATGTACAAGGCCCCTGGTGCAATCTGCAGTACATCCCCATATCAAATACACACACACACACACACACACACACACACGCACACACGCACACACGCACGCACGCACGCACGCACGCACGTCTTGAGCTCATAATCCCCCTGTCTTAGCCTCCTGAGTAGTTGGGGCTGTAGGTACCACTCTAACACTCCATGTGAGAGATTATCTACGCTACAGAAAGGTTTGCTGAACTGTGCTGTGTTAAGCAGCCTGTAAGACAGCTTCAACAGATACCCATCCGTTAGGTATATCTACCTTGATGCCATCCCCTTCCACACTGAATAATGGTTGGACTATCTAATCAATGAAGTGCTGCAGAAATAGACCTAAAAGCGCCCTGCATACAGGAATTTGCCCAAACATTCCCCGAGAAAGAGAGTTATGTACAGACACAAACACAGGTCTTGAAGAAAAACATTTGACAATGGTGGTGGGCAGGGAAACACACACACACTTGGCAACATATTTATTCAAAGGCTGAGCCGGGGAGACAGTTTATTGAGTAAAACACTTTCTGTGCGAGCATGAGTAACCGAGTGCAGATCCCCAGAAGCCAGGCCAGGAGGTGTGCATCTTAAACATCAATGCTGGAGCAGAGGGGGTCAGAGCCTGGAGCATACTAGCCAGTCTAACCAACAAGAGAGCCCTGGTTCAAAAATTAACAAGTGATTTAGAAAGACACCCAAGCTCAAACTCTGGTCTACACACACACACACACACACACACACACTTTCTTTCCCTTTGCTGAAACTTTCCAGTTAGTTAACATGTTGATACTCAGAGGCAATTCTAAACTGCAAAGTACAGCATCTAGTGTGATTCAGAGATATTTGGGCAAGAAAGGACTTGTGAGCCAAGTACAGGAGCACTGACCCCATATTTACTTGAACTTGAGAAAAGTATCAGTCTGTGGGAGTCATTTTCTAGCTCTTCCCATGCTATTCCTCTGTGAGGTCTGCCAGGGGAATGGTAATAAAACTGGGCTTGGGAAAGCTGTTATTTTCTAAACCAGCTGGCATGTTGCTCAGCCTGGCACTTTGCTGCTCACAATTGATCAGATTTTCCTCTCTGGCCAATAAAAATTTGCTGTGGGATAATGCTCTTATACACTGTAAAGATTTCTCATTCATATTGATTTAATAAAAATGCTTATTGGCTAATAGCCAGGTTGGAAGTGTAGGCAGGGCAACCAGACTAGGGGAATTCTGAGAACAGGAAGGGCAGAGATGCACGAGATGCACTCATCAGCAGACACAGAGGAAGCAAGATCAGAATGCCGCACTGAGAAAAGGTACCAAGCCACATGGCTAAACATAGACAAGAATTATAGGCTAATTTAAGACTTAATTTAAGTTGTAAGAGCTAATTAGTAATAAGCCTGAGCGAAATGCCAAATAACTTATAATTAATATAAGCCTCTGGGTGTTTATTTGGGATTGAACGACTACGGGACTGGGCAGGACAGAAACTTCCATCTATAAAAGTTTAGAGCCATATTTACAATCCACTCCTACTTAACACATAAGGTACTAATAATGTATTTCTTACCATAGTTTTTCTATCTGATCTTATTTTATCACTAATATAAATATTATCTCAAATATATATGAACACACACACACACACCCGAGATTCTTTTGAGAACTAAGAGGAAGCAAAACTAGATAGAGGAAGCAGAGTGAGTCAGAGAAAGCAGAAGAGAAAGAGAGAGAAAAACGGAGACTGTTGTGACCACTCTAGGTCACAGAAAGCTTACTTTGTGTTGGGTTTAACCCATCCATGTGCAATCCTTCACAGTGTCTTCTTAATTACCTATGATTTCGCTAAAGTCCATATTATAAATGAGAACAAGTCAAGCATACAAAGGCTGGATAACCTACCCAAACATACCCAGCTAGTTTTAAGGAATGCTGGGATTCTAATTCCATCTATCCCTGCAGCACTCACTAAGTAAATAATCAGATCACGTGATTTGTCTTTGAGACAATGGTTTACTTATTGTTCAACTGTTGGCTGACCCCAAGACCAAAACCCACTGTGAGTTCATTACTGACTCCCGCAGGTGTGGCACTGACAGTCTCCACTCGAAATGTATTGTTTGAAGCTTTGTGATTTGTTACTAAGCTCTGTTATTTACCAACACAAAGGCTCCCCGTAGGTAATTAACTAGCCAGTGGCTAGCACTGGTTCAGTTGGGTGGGGGAGATGAGGGTTGAGTTGGGAGGCGGGGTTGGTGAGAGGGTGAATAAAAGGGCTAGTTTTGACCATTTACCAGTCTGGTTTATAGATAGACGCCCTTTTAACTGCTGATGCATTCGGTAAATGTGTCATGTAACTGGGGAGAAATGGTGGAAAGGCCTGGGGTATATTTTGAGATGCCAAAGGAGAAGAAAATAGCTTAAAGTCAAATAATACATAAATTCTGCAGAGGAAAAAACACCATAATGAAAAACGTCCCAATAAAAGTACTATGACTAGGGAAATAATGAAAAACTGAGGCAAATATAAAACAAAATTAATTAATGATTTCTTACACCATGGAAAAGATTAAACAATATCTTCCATTAGAAAGTTAGACAAAGTCCTCTAGATCTCTGCACTCAGTGCCCAACAGCAGCTTTTTGGGCAAGTGTTTGTCAGGGTTTCAGGATTAGGGAGGATAGGCTGGGACTATGAGTGTACTATTCTTAAGTTCCTGTTTAATCAATGTCCAAATGCATTTGCATCAAGCCTGATTGGCTTTCAACTCAATACCTCAGGGTGCAAGTCCCCTGAACGAGTCAGACACAAGCATGGGGAGCTGCACGACAAGAGGCCTTGAGTGGCGCAGGCCATGGTTAGTGAGCAGAAGCCCAAGAGAAGGCAGCCAACGGACCTTCACAACTTGCTTACTGGATTAAGAGTTGTTTAAATCTATTAACAAAAAAGACTTTGGACCTTCGATAATGATGTTGCTGATACCAGCAATGTTTTAATCATGAACTGTACTTAGAGGGGAAGCAGCCTTCTTTAGTAGGCTATTTGGACAATACCGTCAGGTAGTTTCATGTGACCAAACGATTTGTAAAATATTGATCTTCAGTAAGTTTCCATAAAGGTTTTCCCCAAAGCTCAGGCTATCACAAAGAATCATCCAAATAAGTGTTTACAAAATTAACATAAATATTGATGTCAAATAGCTTGAACACCACTGTTTACTGTTTGACATTTTGACCACAATTTGCCAGTGTATGCATCCATTATGAACATATGTGAATAGCTGCTTCATAAGGGCTGAATTAGAGATGCGAACCGTCAGTCAACCGGAATGCTCCAGAAACCCATTGAGTGTCAGTATGTCTGTACTAAAACAACGGCAGCTTCATATTTCCTCATATTTCCTTGGCACATTTTAGAGTTATTAGAAGTATTTGTAGGTTTAAAGGTTTAGAGGAACATTTCAGGGCTGATGGATCAGCCTAGACGATTAGGTTAGGTTTCATCTGCCTTAACTTTTAAAGCCCTTACTATTTAAGCCCTAAGTGACCTTAGCTCAAGTCTGTCAAACTTCCGCATATCAATTGCTAATTTTTGAAGCCATGTCCAGGGTATGAACTCTGCCATTAGGGACCTGCCTAAGCATAAGTCTTGAGAGAGGAAAATCCATTCCTGGAATGAGATCAGGTACCAGGCAAGGGTGGAGTCAAAGGATGAGTGCACTCTGGCCCCACTCTAGTTACGACAGGAACACGGCAGAGTGATGACGTGATCTTCACTCGCTATTCTGCTGCTCACACGAACTGCAGAATGCTCCTGTCTGAGTGTTCGGGGAAGTCTTCCATTCGGTGTAACTAGAGTGAACTCCTGCATCTTCCTGTTCTCACTGTTTTATAAAATCTTTATTTCATCTTTGTGTTTGTGCACATGCACACATGTGCACGTGTTCAGTGTACACAAAGGCCAGAAAAGGGCATCGGATTCTCTGGAACTGGAGTTGCAGGTGACTGTGAGCTGTCCACCATGAGTGCTGGGGAAGGACCACTATTATCTGTATAGTGAAAAAGCAGCAAGCACCCTTAGTTACTGAGCCGCCTCCACAGCCCCAGTTTCCCATTCTCAACAGCCTTTATTTAATCCAGGCACTCAGACAAGTAAGGTCCAGGGCCCATTCCTGTGTTTCCTTAAAGATGCTGGGAACATGAAACTACTTTATCCGTATTTGAGCAGTACTAGGCTCAAGTACTAGTACTACCAAAGAGATGGTAGCTGTGATCACTTAGGCTCTCTCAAAATGGAAACAAAATTTTAAATGTGTCTATTTAGTTTTCTAAAATCCTTCAGGAAAGTCACTGCTGAAGGAGAGAAAACAGGCACCATTCTCAACCAGGTGACGCCTGATGGCACATACCACTGTCCTACTTAAAACATCTGATGCAGCCAGGCAGTGGTATCAGACACCCTTCATCTCAGCACTTGAGAGGCAGAAACAAGCTCTGTGAGTTTGAGGCCAGTCTGGTCTACAGAGCTAGTGAGTTCCAGGACAGCCATAGCCACACAGAAAAACCATGACTTGAATAACAAAAAACAAACAAACAGAGGAGAAGGAACAGGAAGAGAAGAGGAAGGGGAAACTGGTTATGAGTAAAATAAATTTAAAAACGTTAATTAAAAAAAAAGGAAAACAAAAAAAAAAGAAAAACCAAAACTAAAACATTTGATGCATAAAATCCTTGTTTTGTGATGGAATAAGAGGTGAATTCTTTTGTTTGCTATCTTGAAGTGTCAAGGGTTACACTGGTCAATGAGGCTTATGAACTCAAGCAAGCCAGTCTTACCTCCTTGGATGAGGCTCAGAGTAACTAATAACTGCATTCAAGAGAAACAGCAAATATTCCTAGTAACTGTAAAAGTCAGGTAATGACTCCATGTGAGAATGTCGGCCTAGGACCTTCTGAATGTTACTGCAACTGCTTATGCTGAGCAGACCTGCAGACTGGGCTTCACTGAGATGCAGTACCTACTGTGTCACCGGACACTACTGACTCTGGTTTCTCTTTGCTCACTATTTCCCTTTCTAAAGCATCCTGGCTACTCTGTATTTGAGCGTTTGTCTAAGCTGAACACCTTTTCCTCATGTTCACAAGCCTAAATACTACCGAGTGCCCCTAACCTCGGCTCACTTTTGCCTCCTCTCTTCCTCCAGGATGGTTTCTCAAACCTTGCCCCTGGAGGTGAGTGGCTACAGCAGTCAGGGTGTGCTACACGACTCACCTACCAGCTCACACTTACTACATTTCACTGTCTTTATTAGATTACAGACGTCTTGAGGGCAAGCAAAGGATTCTACTTTGTCAATTTTTCAGTTTTCAGAATGCATGAGGAATGCACATGACAGAACATATCTATGTTCTACAAGTGGCTGAAAATCACAGTCAGAAAATGAGTCACATCAAATGCTAATTTTCTAACCTTGTCAAAGCTCACTCACTCACAGGTAGTTAACTTATGGGACATTTCCCCTTAGTAGGACACTAGGTTAGGAGCTGGGACACATGGGAGAAGAAAACAGATCTCTCTTGAGGACACTATTTTCTGATGCAAAAAGGAAGTAAATAAATGGCAAGGCACAAGGTCAAGGATGAGTGACAAGTGCGGGCTGAGGAGACTACAGCCGCTCTAGCAGGGCAGTCAGGAAAGAGCTCGCTGAAGATGTCCTCCCTGCACAGGAAGAACGAGCCATGTGCGTACCCAGGAAAAAAGCATTGCATACAGCAACAGCAAGTGCAGAGCCCTGGGACAAAGTCCCCCAGACCGTTTTCAGGAAACAGGTAAAGGAAGTGTCACAAACCATGACTAGAAGGATAAGTGGCCAGATAACAAATGACCTTGTGGACCATGGAAGCTAGGCTAGTCAATGAGAAGCCGCTGCACAGTTCAGATCAGAGGGTTGTTGCTTTGTCTATATTCTAAAAGCATCATGCTGGCTACTACTCAGGACGAAAGGATGGCACTGCGAGGCACTCAGAGGAAGAGAGACAACCGGAGGCTGGCAGAGCTGCCCGAGGTGGGTCACTGCAGTCACAGCAATGGGGAGCTGCCAAGGTCCAATCTGAATGACTTTCCCATGGGGATTCTATTTGCCCTTGTGTGAGAAAGTCAAGGTGGCACCAAGGTTTGGATCTGAGCAAGTAGATGAGAAGGGTTAACCCTAATAATGGTAAAAAAAAAAAAAAAGAATTAGTTTGCACTGAACAGCTGCATCCGACTTCACAGAGTGAGTGAGAGCCTGACACATGTTGCCGAGCCACAAACCCAGCCCTACACAAAGTACTAGAAGGAAAACTCCAAGCCAAGGAAGTTGGCTGCACCCACAAAAACACAAACAATAGATGATCTCACAGCAACAAATCCCAAAGAAGGGAAAAACACACACAATAACATAACCAACAACAAAAATTAAAATAATAGGAACTAGCAATCACTGGTCATTAATATCCCTTAATATAAATGGACCCAACCCACCCATAACAAAACGCAGGCTAACAGATTGGATACAAAAACAAAATCCATCCTTCTGCTACATACAAGAAACAAACCTCAACCTCAAAGACAGACATCACCTCAGAGTAAAGGGTTGAGAAAATAATTCCAATCAAATGAACCTAAGAAACAAGCTGGTGTAGTTATCCTAATAGCTAACAAAATAGACTTCAAACTAAAATCAATCAAAAGAGACAAAGAAGGACATTTCGTGTTAGTCAAAGGAAAAACCCATCAAGAGGAAATTTCAATACTGAACATCTATGTCCCGAACACAAGGGCATCCTCATATGTAAAAGAAGCACTTTTAAAGCTTAAATCACACATTAAACCCCACGCACTAACAGTGGGAGACTTCAAAAAGAAAAGTGCTGAACATAGTGGGAGATGCATATTTATACACACGCAGGTTCCGGAGTCTATGACGTTAAAATTAAGTGTTCCACCTTGTTTTCTTGCCATTTCTGGCTCTCAGAGTCCGTTCCCTTCATCAGCAGAGCAATCAGCACCTTCAAATCTCTCTGCCTGACCGCCCTGTGACTGCCACCTGTCACCCTCTACTGACGCTGGCCCTTTGTGATCACCCTGGGGTCACTGGACAATGCAGGATAAATTTCCACTTACAGTTTCCAGAGTTTATGCAGTTTAGGATATGGTTATCTTGGAGGGGGAGACACATTATCTATGGACCACACACCACTTTCAAGGGCTTCATCCTCAGAAATGGTTTGCAATACTGTAGCTGATGACCAGAGCTCTGAGGACAGCCAGCTCCGGACATAAAGCCTACGTCATTGCCTACAGACTCTGTGCCCTTGAACACAGTTTTAAAATTTCTCTAAATCTTAGCTTGTAATTATATAAAATTATATAAAATACCCGTTAGACAATGAACACAAAGCATGCAGTATAATTTAGTCAAGAATATTTACAGGGTTGCCATTTGTATGCCAGCCTTGCATGTGGTTATTGTTATTATTAATAATTATGATTATCAGCAGTACTAGTAGTATTTTCCTTTTGTGAGACACGGTCTCTCTTTGTAACCCTGGCTGCCCTCAAACTTGCAATACTTGGTCTCAGCTGCTGGAATTACAGAGGAGCACCGTGCCAGGCCTGCTGAAACTATCATCAAAAGCCTTCTACCAGAGCCCTGTGCGGTGCCCTCACTGAGAGTCTTCTACCAGAGCCCTGTGCGGTGCCCTCACCGAGAGTCTTCTACCAGAGCCCTGTGCGGTGCCCTCACCGAGAGTCTTCTACCAGAGCCCTGTGCGGTGCCCTCACCGAGAGCCTTCTACCAGAGGCCTGTGCGGTGCCCTCACCGAGAGCCTTCTACCAGAGGCCTGTGCGGTGCCCTCACCGAGAGCCTTCTACCAGAGGCCTGTGCGGTGCCCTCACCGAGAGCCTTCTACCAGAGGCCTGTGCGGTGCCCTCACCGAGAGCCTTCTACCAGAGGCCTGTGTGGTGCCCTCACCGAGAGCCTTCTACCAGAGCCCTGTGCGGTGCCCTCACCGAGAGTCTTCTACCGGAGGCCTGTGCGGTGCCCTCACCGAGAGCCATCTACCAGAGGCCTGTGCAGGGCTGGCTATGCGCTCACTTGACATTCACAATACGTCATTGTCTCAGTCTCAACTGTCTCCCTTCCGCTGCACTGGCAGCCCTTGCTGAGATGAGTGCAAGCGTGTTAGTCTGGCCCACCCGCATCCTCTCTGCCCAGTCTGCACACAGCAAATGGCTGGCTGCTTCCTCTGCCCACTGCCCTCTTAGCACAGCTTGCTCAGGCCCTGTTTTTCTACAACGTTCCAGCTAAAGAGACCTCTAGATCGCATTCTGTCAACTGCTTCCCATTTCAGGCCTTTTCAGGCAACCATGGCTTTCTACAGTGGCCCTGGCCTCTTATCTCTCTCACTTCTGTTTGCCAGACAAGTTTGTGGACCCTTGAAACACAATCAAAGAGTAACCAGTCGTTCCTGAGGAGACAGCAGGCAGGACTGAGGGAGGGTAGGAGTGGTGCAGATTTGAGTGGCTTCTGGGACCACAGACACATGGGAAGGAGAATGAATCGCTCCTCTATAAAATGAAATCACATAGCTAGGCACAGTGGTGCAGAGTGGTGCACACCGGTAATCATAGCACTTTGGAGCTGAGGCAGGAGGATCATGAGTTAAGCCACATAGCAAGAACTGTCCTAAACAGGCAATCATGTCACAATAGCAAAGTCTAGGAAAAGCAGAACACACAGAAGGCCTCTACAGGTCGGTACACTATGGGGACTCTGGTATCCAGGACACCAATCACGAGCCCAGCTTAGCTAAAAAAAAAAAAAAAAAAAAAAAGTCTATGTGACAACTAATGGTGGCAGCAATAGCACAGACCAGCTTTGTGAAGCTGTCTCCCCATTGTTCTCCAGTGTTTGCATCTTTGATGTCTCCTACATTAGGAGCTATCAAAGCAGAAACAGCGCTAATGAAGGAGACCTGAAAGGGTTAGGCTTTCCCTAGTACTGTTGTCTTCCTTGCAAATGGTTTTAAAGGTCACTTTAAAAATAGCTCATAGAGTCACAAAAGCCTGTAAATATTTAAATAACACACTTGGGTTTATTTTTACATAGTGTTGTAAATGTGCATCACAAAATCCTTCAGAGAAATGTCAGCCAAAGGCTAAGAGAGCAGAAAGATGGGTCTGAAAACCAACCAGGAGGAAACGATGATCCAGAACGAGTAGGAGACATTCAGTATGGGGGCCACCGTCTGTCTGCACACACTCCAGAGTAGAGAACCCGAGAGGGAAGGCAGCTCCATCATCTGTCTGCACACACTCCAGAGTAAAGAACCCGAGAGGGAAGGCAGCTCCATCATCTGTACACACTCTAGAGTAGAGAACCCGAGAGGGAAGGCAGCTCCATCATCTGTCTGTACACACTCCAGAGGAGAGAAACCGAGAGAGAAGGCAGCTCCATCGTCTGTCTGTACACACTCCAGAGGAGAGAAACCGAGAGAGAAGGCAGCTCCATCGTCTGTCTGTACACACTCCAGAGGAGAGAAACCGAGAGGGAAGGCAGCTCCATCGTCTGTCTGCACACACTGAAGAGGAAAGAACCGAGAGGAAGGCAGCTCCATTGTCTATCTGCACACACTCCAGAGAACCCGAGAGAAAGGCAGCTCCATTGTCTATCTGCACACACTCCAGAGAACCCGAGAGGAAGGCAGCTCCATCGTCTGTCTGCACACACTCCAGAGTAGAGAAACAGAGAGGAAAGGCTATACCAATCAAGTTGCTGGAGTTTGCTGAAGGAAGCTCAGAGGACCCAGAAAGAGTGCTGGACCTTCAAATGCTACTCTGATAATGACACTATGAAGGAAACTCTGGAGAAAGAGACTGTGATCCTTTTTTGAGTATTTACCATGTACCACGCCCCATGTTCTCTACTTTCTAGCCTCCTACTTAAGTGCACACAGGTCCCAATTTATAACTCATACGTCTACACAGCCTAAGAGCGGTGCCCTGAGTTCCCTAAGAAGAATGTGAGTGGAAAGTCTAGATTCTCAGATGTGTCTGATTCTCAAACTTCTTCTTCAACTTCACTTAAAAGGGAAACAGTTCAATAGGCAAAATTTACTAACTATCATGGAATTTAAAGGGAAGTGCGAGCATGTTTCTGATATTACTTAGGCTGGAGCGTTCTCCCAAGCACAGATTCCAACAGAAACTCATAAGATTTAGCTGTGTTAAACTAGAAACTCTACAAGAGAAGAAAACCAACCTTCTCATACATCTGAAAGAGGTCACCTGCAAAGACCATATGCAACATGGGTATTCAGTAAAAGTTTTCAGGAAACCAAGAAGAAAGTAAATCACTCAATAGAGAAAGGTAACCCATGGAAGGTAAGTGAATGAACCCCAGTAATGAACAAACAGTAGAGAAAACATCAGGGCAGAGGAACACAGTGCAGACTGAAGCGTTCCTCTGCTCAGTGTGAGTGTAGACTCGGGAAGAAAGATGTCATCTTTAGAAGGTGTAGGCTCTTTGGCTCAGCAATTCTACTTTTCAGAATTTACCATTAAGAGGCCGTCATGATTCTAGAAATGGACATAGCATTAAACCAATTTCTAATGATTTGTGTTGATACCCATAGATTAATGCAACACTCAGCCCTCATGAGAGCTTCTATATGCAGTAGATGGTGATAACTGGTGAAGGAGCAAAGAGGAAAAGACTGAAGAACACTCAGCCATAAAGGCAACACATGTAATGCACTTCTTATTCCCAAGGTTCCAGGATCGCTGCAGAGGAAGAGGGCAGAAAGAGCCTAAGAGTCAGAGGAAACACTATTTTCTGGACACAGTAGAGCAGATGCGCACACACGCTCACAGAGGTTCTAAAGTATGCATTGCAACGTCACTGCAAGCACAAATTGGTCTAATAGGTTAAAACTTAAAAAGACAAAAGGAAGGAAAGGAGGTGAGACCTGGGAAGAGTTGGCAGGAGGTGTGACTACAATCAAAACTGTACAAAATTCTCAAATAACTAATGGGGGAGGGGAGAGGAAGGCAGAGACAGACAGACACACAGACAGAGAGACAGAGACAGACACACACACACAGAGACAGACAGACACACACACAGAGACAGAGACAGACAGACAGACAGAGAGACAGAGACAGACATACACACATACAGAGAGACAGAGACAGAGAGACACATACAGAGAGACAGAAAGACATACACACATACAGAGACAGACAGACAGACACACACATATAGAGAGACAGAGACAGACACAGATACACACAGAGACAGACAGACACACACACACATACAAAGAGACAGAGACACACACACATAGACAGACAGACAGACACACACATACAGAGACAGACAGACACACAGACAAACACAGACAGACACACACAGAGACAGAAAGACACACACATACAGAGAGACAGACACACAGAGACAGAGACAGACACACAGACAGAGACAGACAGACACACACAGACAGAGACAGACAGACACACACATACAGAGAGACAGAGACAGACAGACACACAGACAGAGACAGACAGACACACAGACAGAGACAGACAGACACACACAGACAGAGACAGACACACACACACAGACAGAGACAGACACACAGACACACAGACAGAGAGACAGAGACAGGCAGACACACACAGACAGAAACAGAAAGACACACACACATACAGAGAGACAGAGACAGACACTCACACAGACAGAGACAGACAGACACACACACAAACAGAGACAGACAGACACACACAGACAAAGAGACAGAGACAGGGATTTAACTATTAAAAGTGACCCAGACCCTCCTTACAGAGAACTCTGGACAGGCACCTGCACTGCCCCAGTATAATTAACACGAAAATGAGGAAGACCTGGGAAAAGGCTCAGTGGATGAAGAGCTTCTCATGCAAGCCCAAAGACCAGAGTTCAGATGCCCAACACACATATAACAACAGCCTGTGGGGCTCTGGAGCCTACCTGTAATTTCTAGGGTCAAGAGGCAGAAACTAGGGCTAGTCAGACTTGACAAATTCGTGAGATCCAGGTTCCTTGAGGGACCCAGCCTAAGTATATAAGGCAGAAAATGATTAAGGTAGGCAGAGAAACTGCTGTCAACCTCTGGTCTCAACTTGCATGGCCCATACATATGTGAACATGACTCCCCCTCCCTCCCACACATCAAAATAAAAACAATATCAAACAAACAAACCTTAGAAGTAGAATGTACAAAATCAGGAAGTAGAATAGTTAAATCAGTGAGAAATCCTCATTCTATGAATCGATTGGTAGATAGTGATTAATTATTTTTCCCCAGGCAGACTATTTGATGGTATGGAAGAGCATTAGCATCCACACAGAGTATGCTGGTCTCAATGAGATGTCCCCATCGTCTTTGGCATTTGAACACTTGATCCCCAGTTGGTGGTGCCGTGTGGGGAGTCTAAAAGGTACCTGACTGGAAGAATATGCCACTGGAGGCAGGTTTTCAGAGTAAAGAAGTCTCACCTACTTCCAGTTCTCTCTCTCTGCTTTATACTTGGGGCTCTCAGCTTCCTGCTCCAGCAGTCACGTCTGCAGTCTACTGCCTGCGGTCTCCTCTCCAGCACTTAGGACTTTTGACCCTCTGGAGCCACACGCCTCAAATAAACTCTTTCTTCTCTAAGTTACCTGGGTCATGGTTCTGTCACAGTGATGGAAATTAACTACCACTAGAGTCACTTCTGAAACTCATATAATAAAGGAGCATACATTTCAAGACTAACTGAGGTGACCAGGCTGAAGATGAGACTAGATATTCTTTATAAACTGTCCGTCCATCCATCCATCCATCCATCCATCCATCCATCCATCCATCCCCTCATGAGTTTGCAGACCTGAGTAACTGTGAAACTATTTAAAGATGAGATTGTGAATAGCTTTTGTTTTCTTCTGTATACATTTGTACTTTCCCATATTAAGGAAGTTATCATAAGTTTATCATAAAAAGCTTCCAGTCAGTGTCATAAGATGAGTGGAGGTGTCACATTCTAGTCTGCATGGAGGTGGGACCACTGGCACAAACACACCCAGAAGAGGCTCCTATTTGTGGAGCTCTCCGAAGGAGGAGACGAGGGTCTTCAAGTCACAGCTGCCTATATTTGACTGCTAATTGTGACAATACACTAAGATGCTAAAGGCAGTGCTTCTTAGCTGTTACCAGCACCCAATACATCTACTAAGATGCCCAACAGCCTTGGAGCCTCAGATGGAGCTGGACCAAACTCATTTGGAAACTTTTTGTTGGTTCTAATGTTGAGCCAAGTGCACAGCTACTGGTCTGCCACAGGCTCTTGTAGGGCAGTATAATTTAACATTCTTACATTATATCCTTTAGGGGAATAGAAGTGATCCTCTTTATTGCATCCTGTGTTCACAGTCAGAGTTCAAAAATATTGTTTCATGAAGCCTAGAATCTATACTTAAATAGCACCTGGTAGTTAAGGTTTGGTTCTTCAGTCACTGGACACCCTAGATCTATAAAAAAGGCCTACAGCGCGCACCTCAAGGAAAACACAACTGCAGATCTCACAACTACAGTCCAGGCTTCTGTAACAGAAACTTTTCTCTTTTGTGGCTTGATATTTGTGTAGAGTGTTGATTTTCACATCACGAACTTAAGACTCTGATGTCACACTGCTGGTTCACATTCCCGTTCTAGACTCTGATGTCACACTGCTGGTTCACAATCCCGTTCTAGACTCTGGCGTCACACTGCTGGTTCACATTCCCGTTCTAGGCTCTGACATCACACTGCTGGTTCACATTCCTGTTCTAGGTTCTGACGTCACACTGCTGGTTCACATTCCTGTTCTAGACTCTGATGTCACACTGATGGTTCACAATCCTGTTCTAGACTCTGATGTCACATTGCTGGTTCACATTCCTTTTCTAGACTCTGATGTCACACTGCTGGTTCACATTCCTGTTCTAGCATAAACTCTGATGTCACACTGCTGCTTCACATTCCTGTTCTAGCATTTTCCAGCAGTCTCACCTTTAGCAAGGACTTCACCAAAGTCACAGAGGGCTCCTTGCTTTAAATAGGGAAAAGGCTAACACCACCGGGGCGGAGTGAGGATGAACACAGGCTCAGCCTGTCAGACAAGGCACAGGTGTCACCTGCTTCCATCACCATACTTTAGATCCATCCAACGCTTTGCTTCTATAAACAATCAATTCTCTTTCCTCATTCATTCCCCTACTTATTAACAAGACAAACATTTGCCTGAGGAGATGGCTCAGTTAGGTAAAGTGTTTGCCTACACATGGGATGTTACCATGGGATGTGGCCTTACAATGCTGAAAAAGCTCACATGAGTCCAGCAACCTTTTCTTCAAGACCGACTTACTTCTTGCAGGTCTAAGGTTTAGGAGAGACCCCATCCCCACTCACTCAGAGTGAAGCGGTTTTTCATGCCTCACTTTGTAAGAGGGCATTTTGGTTCCTTTTAAAGGAGCTGAAACTGGACATGTAACACTAACTTCCAAAGTGCTCCCCTACACCTCCACTCGGTAACTTCTAATCCTCATCAAGTAGTCCCTCTTGTGAATGCCTGAAGGTGAAGCGACACTGAGAACCCATGCAAATTAGTGACTGGGGGCCTTTCTTCAGAAGGGAATGATAAGGCCTAAATATTACAGCTACTTAAGATGAGCTAGAAAAATATTGGTTTTTGCTTCTGGCTACTCATTTTTCCTTATCTATTTTTGTTGCTTGTCAATCATTTATTTCCTTTTCACAGGCTGTGTTCCACATGGGGACACACAGCACACTGCCTTTAGAACCCCATCAAAATTCTAGCACACATTCCCCAAACTCCAGTCTACTTCACGTTCCTTCCTGACACCCCATTTTACTGTGAAGGATCTTTGAAACCACATTTTACGAAAACTAACGAAGCACAAATGAAGGGCAGAAATCTCTCCACTAACATGATCCATGTAACTAGAGACTACACGTTCATTCTCGGCTGCCCAGACCTGAATAAATACACAGAAACTATATTAATTATAACACTGTTTAGCCTATTAGCTCGGGCATATTCCTACCTAGCTCCTACATCTTAAATCAACTTATTTCTATTAATCTGTGTATTGCCACAAGGCTGTGGCTTACTGGGAAGGTTCTGGCTACATCTTTCTCCTTTGGCAGCTACATGTCAATTTCATGACTCCGCCTAATCCCTCTCTCTATATCTTTTCCAGCCTGACTATATTCTGCCCTGCCATGGGCCAAAGCAGCTTTATTCATTAGCCAATAAAAGCAACACATATACAGAAGGACACCTTACATCAGATTCATTCAAAGTGGAGAAAACAGCTAGGGTCATTTTTTTTTTCCTGTAACAATGAGTAAAAAAACTTTCTACTGGTTTTTGTACCATTAAAAGCAATTCCAGTTATATCATCTGGAACCTAATTGTGAGTATTCCCTTTACTCAGCCATCCATGCCTAATGTGGTCATCCCACTCATTTCTCTAGGAAGCATTCCTTTAGTAAGCCATCCATGCTTACTGCAAAGGTCCCTTTGATATGAGTGCAGGGAGTCTATCCAACACCCACACCCCCTTTGCTATTCTTATCTCCTCACCCCCATCCATTAACGTACACCAGGCAGCAGACAGTCTTCCCATCAGTATTTTTTCTGAAGCCTTTTGTTGATTTGTTATGTTTATTATTCTTTGTCCCAAACTCCACCTCAGCTTTTATCTGATATTTGACACTTTTCTTCTTGTATGTTATAAGCTCCTTTTTATTACATCTATCCATTTTCTTGTATGTATGAGCTTTTGCTGGCATGTATACATGCACCACCATGTATGTGCTTGGTGCCAATGGAGGTCAGAAGAAGGCCTGGGAGACTGTGTTAGGGATGCTGTGAACTACAACATGGGTGCTCTCCACTGCTGGGCTGTCTCTCCACCCCATGCTGCAGGGTCCTAAGGGCAGAAAATATACAGATTACATGCCTTGAAGTTTCCACGGTGCCCGATGAGTACAAGGGCAGGGGGCACATTAAGTATTATATTTGCTAGGTGAATTTTTGGAAAACTGTGTTTACTCAGAATATTTATAGAGCTACAGAACCTTAAAGACATTTTGGGATGCACCACAAATAGAAAAACAGTAATTTCCCACAAATTTTATTTGAGCATTTTCAAAACAACTGATTTTTATTGCTTTGAAAAGGAATAAGTATTCTACAAATAGCGTCAGCGCATACTGCCACACAGAACGCCAGTCCGCTCCCAGCCCGAGCAGCTCAGAACACCAGACAAACAAGTGAAAATGCTAACCTACACAACCGTACACAAACAAGCTAAGTTTATGGATGTGGAGCTTCTGAGTTTAAGGCCAACGTCTGTGAAAGAATAAGACATGTTTGCTGTCGAAAACCACAGGCCATTTTTAGCCAACAAAACTCCCAGTGGTTACTCTGAAACTAAGTGTTGTAACAGGAGGATGTGCGCAGCGGAGGTGTTGGAGATGTGAGGCTGGGAGCGCGCGTGTGAGAGCCGCTGTCTCAGGTCAGTTCTGACTCGGCCCAACTGTTGCAAGGTGACAGACTGAGGAGGAGGAGGGCACAGAGCAAAGGAAGGAGTAACAGTGGACAAGGTATGAGGAAGCCGGTGCCAGGGACTAGGGAGAAAATCATCCTTTACTGCTGGGTCTAAGGTCCCACACAATCTCAAGATCAGCCTTTATTTTATTTGGTTGGAAAAGCCACTAAGTCTCTGTTAGAAGTCAGTCTCATTCAGAGCCAAGCAGAAAAACAGTAATGTTCATTTAAAACAATTATTTAACAACCTCCATGTCCCACTATTAAGTATTATTGGCCCTATTAGCTGTCCTAGAAATAATTCAAAGTAGTTTTTTTTTTTAATTTTAAAATGAAACAAGTTCACACCAGTAACACAAAGAGTCTGGAATAAACATTAGCCTAGGAGGGGATATAGAGCTTCCTTGGATGATTTTTTGGCTGTAAAAAAGAATGTTGCCTCAAAAATCTGTTTTGCATCATCTGAATGCTTGAAACAAGAACACATAATTTTGAAGGAAGAAAAAAAAGGAAAGAAAGGAACCAGTGACTGCACTTAGCCAGAAAGTTGCATTGTGTTAGAAATAGCTTCCTGTGATATTTTGGTAGGTTTCTGTTTTTTTTTCAGCAATTATGTGGTACGAAGGGCAGTGTTTATCCACATTACCATTTATACACGGCACACAACAGGGCTGATGAACACGTAGGTCTGTGGCCACATCCCTGACCTTAGTCCCAGGAAGCCCAGCCGAGCTGCTGAGAAGCAGTGCAATCTTTAGCTGCAGAGCACTGGTCCCGGAGTGCCTCTGACTGTGTCCGACACGCAGCACTTTTCAGGGCCGCAGACACTGTCTTGTGCAGGAAGGTCAACATGCTGATTCTTTCCCAAGTTACTGACATGATGCAGGGGTGGAGGGTTCTTCCTGCCTCCCCCAACACCCTCCGCATCTTTCCCCAGGGCTACTCTGTAAAACTTGGAGTCCTTCTTGGGAAGTAGAGAAAGGACACTATACAAACCACTGCATATATTGAGGAAATTCCAAATACTCACTTTATACAGAAAGTTCTTTCATGAAAGTGACATATTCTGCTTTGTTTTGTTTTGTTTTTGAGAAGAACGTCCAAATGCCACACTGGCACAGAGTGAAGCATCAGGCGGCAGTGCTGCTCCTTCCAGTCAAAGCACACACCGCATTCTCACTTCACACAAGCACATCCTCGGCTGGCATCCTCGCAGACTGCGTGCCTGCTCCAGTGGGCTGATGACCAAGGTCCTGTGCTGTGACTGGAGTAACAGCGCACCTCACTCATTCAGGCTGAGGACTTTGGCAGTGCCACTTACACAAGCCAAGAGATGTGAATCGGCATTTTGTGGCATGTGTTTTCTCTGTGTGGCCTTTTATTAAAGCTGCGCTGGCTCCCAGCAACATTATGTAGTCTATATAAGCTGATAAACTCATAATGAAAAGAACAAGCCAAGCGGTCTCTTAGGAACATGACTGGTAGGAAGAAATGTAGATAGTAGTCTATGACAGCATTTTAGAATCTTGGACTATTTTGTATAAGTCTGCTTTCAAAACTTATCAAATATAAATTTATTATGGCCACTTTGCTCCAAACCTCTATAGAATTAAACGTAGTGTTGCTGCAGATATTTCTTTCCATATGTAACCCTCACCTATAGCAAATTCTCCAAACAAACAGAGACTGAAGATGTCAGTCCAGCTTGCTGGACATGAGCTACAGACCCCACAAAGCTGTTCCTTCCCGACGAAAAGGGCAGTGATTCTGCCATAGCCCACAGGCCAATGCAGAAGTTAGAGGAAGAAATGCTTGGCCCATGAGATGTAGTCAACACACAGCCTGAGTGGCTCATTTCACTATACTCACAACAGAAACGCAGAAAAGAAGCAGGGTGAGCAAGCCGGCATCAGGCAAGGGAGCTGCCACTCTAGTTGGCACACCCTATACTTTCTCGGCACAGCAGCCATGGTCAAGGGATGACGCTTGGGGCTCAGCCCAACATTCTTTCATGAGTGAACCTAGGGCGTACGTAACATTATCTTGGGAATGAAAGTCATTTTGGTGCATTTGGTTTTCTCTTTTCCTCTCTTGTTCTTCCTCACTCTATTCTTAAGTATGAAGTCTTAAGCAGACTAGGGGAAAAAAATCTAAATGTCTTCTCACTACTACGTTCTATCACCCATCGCCTGATTCTCCGGTTGACCTTCAGTTACAATAGCCGACAGTGTGATAGCATTTTGGCAGCAGCAGCAAAAGCATGTATGATAGTAAAGTAATAATAATGAGAGTGATGATGATGATGAGGCAAGCAGGACCTATCACGGCAAGGATATATGCGCTTCTGTCTGCTCTGAGCCCATGCTGACCTGAACTCTCTTTAGATAGACTGTGAACTGTGGGCAAATGGTTTTCTCACACTTTAGTGCACCTGCCTCCCTAATAGCTCAATGAGAACTCTGATACAGCATGCTTTACAAGACGGGAGAAGACAGGAAGACAAGAGTACATTATATGTGACTGCCATATGACAAGGCAACTTTGGGTATGCTGAAAGGGGAAAAGAAGCTATTTCGGCAGCAGGAGAAAGTACCACCAGTATGCACCCATATCGCTCGTCTGTCACTTTAAGAGCCAAAATAGGAAAACCTGTACCTTTTTTGTACTTCTGTTCATTCTTTTCAACTCATTCTAAGTTGCCCCCTGGGAGTTAGCCCTCCACCAAAGTCTCTTTCAGTACACAACTGGCTCTCTCTATGGAGCATGCCCACCCCTGCTCTGCTCTAACACTGCCTTCTTTGTGCTAGCCTGGTGAACTGACCAGCCAGACAGCACAATGGCCACAATTACTAAATTACACTGCCTGTCACTGCCTTTTGTGTCACACCTATAACAGGTGCCATTACCATGGTAGGCAAATTGTGATAATCCATTCACAGCATCCACAGCCCTAATAATGTATTTTTTTATTTTACATAATCTGTGTGAATGCCACAAGGCATCTGAATAGTTAGTAAACACACAGGCCTGAAAGACTGAGCCCCATGGAATGCAGCCACCAACAAAGGCACACAGGACAACAGACCTGAATGCAACCACGGTCCTGATAAAGCGGATATACACACAAATATATCCAGTGGAGAAATGGCCTACAGACTTCAGAGTTTCCTAAAACAAACCTAGGAACCCGAGAAAGTATACACCAATCTGGTATTATCAATCTGAAATTGGTCTCTGTGCTTAGAACTGCACATGGCAGGCAGGGGAGTAAAGCCATATCCTCTCTGCTATTCAATGAGAGTACCACAAAGCACAAGAGAATGCTGGGACCTGAGATGGCCACTGACCATGCTCCTGCCAGCACTGCAGACCCTTTAGCGCTTCCCTTTTGGTCTTTATCTCTGGAAGATGTGCGTGCAGGCTCAGTTCCACTACTCAAAGCTTCCTACTTGCCAAAGCCACTATGTTTAAACTGCTAGAATATTCTCCGGTCTTCTGTAGCAGTTAGTTACTCTAACTGCCTCTTTCTCTTTGACTTCCATGATGGGACAATTCTGGGTTGTCCTCCACATTCTGTAGCACTTCTTTCAACACCTCGGCCTCCAAATTGCAAAGTCCCTGGGCTCAGCAGCTTTCTTCTCCTGCATTATCACCCCCTGAAGGTCTCATCTTACTCCGGGGAGTATAACCACACCTCCACAAGGCGGCACCACTTTCCGGGCTGTATGAATAGTTTTCGTTCCTTGTCTGCTTTATTTTATCTAACCTTGACAGTGACTAGGTGCTTTCTCCCTTTTTATTCTACACTACATTGAGACTGTCTGCCAATTAATTCATGGCACAATGCTTTCTTACGACTCAAACTTTTAATCCTAAACATGCAAAGATCTCTTCCAAGTCAACTCAGAGAGATGTTATCCTGACACATGCAAGAAAAAGAAGACACAGCAAAACAAACGAGCTGAGTCACACATGAAATACTCTCACACATCAGTGGTCTACACGGTGGAACTCGTGTTCTTCGTCAACGTCCCCGACTCCTCAACCACATTGCTCATATCCTGACAAGTTGTCACCACTACGGTTTAGCCATCACGGTCCGCCAGAAGCCAGTGAGTAAAACACACCTTAATTTCAGAAATGTTAAATTGTGAAAGGAATCTATCTCAAGTCATAAACACAGTAATTATGCATTTCTTTTATTGGGTGCACCATATTAAACTCAAGATTTCATAGACATTGTTTAGAAAGAGATTATACTGTTAAAAACTGATATTTAGCACAGTTTAAAACATTAATTCAATAAGAAAATAAGTTTCATTCAGATATGGCAAAAGCATCCAAGTGATTGATATTAGATCCATTCATTCACACTGCTGTGGATTAAACCCAGGCTCTTGGCTATGTTAGGGAAGTGCTCTGCCGCCGAGCCACACACATAGTCCAGAATGCATATGTTTAAATCATCATCACTCAAAGAATGATTTATATCTGTGGATCCAGGCACCACCTCATTCTCCGCAGACTTCTACTCTGCCTGCTCAGTGACATTGCATGGCCACTCTGTTGGTACCTTAAATGAGACACCTTTTTCAAAACTATCTCTTTACTACCTGCCAATCACATCCTTTTGTCAACAAGAAAGCCTGAAGCACCCCATCTCCTTTCCTGCACTGTGCAGGCCCCCATCTCTTCCTCATGCTGAGGCAGAAAGTCTTTGTTCATTCTCCTCAGTGGTGTCACTGGTGACTGTCGCTTTCCTTCATTCCTGCTTTCACAACCCTAATTTAAACTTTACTTCTTTTCAGTTTTTTAAAAAATTATTTATTTCATTTTTATGTCTGTGAGTGTGTTCATGGATGTATGTATGAGTACCACATGTGTGCTTGGTGCCTGTGGAGGTCAGAAGGGTATGCTGGATTACCTAAAATTAGAGTTACAGATGGCTGTAAACCACTGCGTACACGATTGAACCCAGGTCCTCTGCAAGAACAACAAGTATCTTAACAGCTGAGCTATCTCTCCAGCGCCAAGCCTCATTTCAATGATCTGCTGCCAGTGTCCTAACAGACTTTCCTTAGACTCGTCTCTTCTGAGTGACCTAGGGCTAGCACCTTGACTCTTCTGAAGGTAAGTCATCAGCTGGTCAAGCCCTTGGCTTAAAAGGCTCAAATATAACAATAAGAAAGATATACATATGCCAGGCCTAGAAGTACAGGCCTATAATCATAGTTACTTAAGAGGCTAAGGCAGGACATCATAAATTCAAGGGCAACCTGGGCAACTTAGTGAGGCCCAGATCCAAAACAAACAGAAAGAGCTGCAGGTGTGGCAAGGTATGGGCGGCACAGCGCTTGCCGGTGCAAAGCTCTGGGTCCAATCTCTAGCAACACACACACACACACACACACACACACACACACACACCACACATGCACCAGATAGATACCACACATGCACACACACACCATACACGCACCAGATACCACACATGCACTAGATATCAGATACCATACACACACACACCACACATGCACCAGACACCACACATGCACTAGATATCAGACACCACACACACCCCTACACACACACACACACACACACAAACATGCACCACACAGACAGCACCCCCAACACTACATTTTTTTGCCAACTTTTTTTCTGTGTGTCTATGATATCTATGAGGAAACACAGACTCCAGACTCCTCATTTGAATGCAGAAGGAGAAAGAACAGAAGGAAAAGGCAAGAGGATTATGTGGTCTGGTGGTCTTTCCCCAGCATAGGGCCCTCTTGTAATGCTGGCTGCCTGGAGGGCAGTGTGGCTGATTCAGCCACCAACATATTACCATCCTCCATCTAACTTAGGAAACTGTAATCAAAATCTATCGTTCCCCCAGCTTCTTTCCTACACTTCTGCGGGGACACTGTGCTAGAGTGCAGGCTCTCGTCTCACTCTGTTCCTACACCTTCAGTTAAAGCTATGACAAAGATTTTTCACTTGCTGTGCATGTGTGTTCAATGCTGGTACCACAGGAGTGGCATCCCTGGGCACCTTCTCTTAAATCCAGACTAGCTCACAGTACTTGTTAGCTCCTGCTTACCAGTGACCATCTGGTGGCACGAAACCCCGTTCATGCTAATGTGCGATAGTTAGGTACTTGGGAACTGAAATGCCTTTCCTCGCTTGTGTTTTCATACAGGCCAAGAATACACCTAACATTTTATTCACTTCAAAGCTGAGAGAAATACTGCTATAGTCTGAATGTCTATGACCTCCCTAAATCCTCTATGTAAATGGTCATGGGGTCGTTCAATTGTGCCTCCATTTAGATGTAGTCAAGAAAGTGAGGGTTTTAAATGAGGTTTGTGATGAGGAGGAGGGATTGAATCTTGACCCTCATCATAGGGACATGGGGAAAGGCGGTGATCTGCAGGCCGAGGAAGGGATCATTCAATTGAACTGAATCTTCCAGTACCTAGGACCTTGGACTTTAGCAAGCTCTGGAACTGTGGGACGTGTGTTGTTTCGGCCATGCAGACCATACTTTGTTCTAGTAGCCATGCAGAGGCATGGACTGTACGGACCTCACCTGCAGCATTCACAGCATGCTGTAATTCAGTAACATTCTCAGCATCCATCTCTTCCCTGCCAGAAAACACACGCCATGAACTGAGCTAAAGCTAACACAAACTACATACAGACCGGTACCTTGGACACAGACTGTAAAGTGAATTCAGAAATTGAGACTAGTTTAAAAAAATATGTGATTAGAACACATTAGCATAATTGGAAAGAGTAAATGCTGTCTTAGGAAATTTCTCCCTTTGTCATTGTGTCCTCATTTACATTTTGACAAGGACTCTCCATGTGCATAGTCTAGTGTCCTGTGTGCAGACAAGAGAAAACTTCCTCATTCAGGGACCTAAAAACACCCTAAGTTTTAACTTTCTGATTATGAAAATCATAGCTCAGTCATTTTATTACCCATTACAAATGATATGGAATAATCAACATTTATCCTACAATAACTATCTTGACACTATAACACTTATTCCAAGAAGATATAAGCATGAATTTAAATGTAATTTCAACCTCTATTCTGAAATTGTAAAGATTTAACATATTAATTTGGGGATTACACAGCTCCAAGGCGCTGCACAGAGCACTGTTGTCAAGGAGCACTGCAAACTGACGTTGACGACTGAGGACCTGCTGCCCTAGGGACAGAAGCCAGGAAGGGCGGGAGCCTCAGCCCAGCCTGGACTAATCACCATCCTGTCTCAAACAGCAAAGGGAGGTAGAGGGGCGTGGGGGTGCTGGTAGGGGGGCAGCAAAGCAATGAGTGCTCCCTCACCAACAAAAGAATGTGTTGGGGGGCCGTGGCGGCTTCACAGTAGAGGGCTTGTCCAGCACGTGCCAGGCCTGGTCAAACATATAAAGTACTCCAGCTTTATCAGAAAGAAAAGTAATTAACTTCTGTAATTAATACTAAAGTAAACGAAGATGGTATGGATTCAACTGGACCATAGGACAAAGGTGACATGTTTCCCTACATGGCACACACAGCAGGGGCTGACAGCCAATACATCTTTTTGTAGGCAGAAGAGGGATAGGCACAGACATTTGCTAAGGAAGCAGAAAACTGCTGTGCATCCGGCCAGCACCAAATGCACTCTGGCAAAAAGGACAGATACTGTGACATTTAAACACACATGGAGGAAACCAGGATTTGTATGTCTACTAAGACATCAGCAAGATTATAATAAAGAGACCCATAAATTAGCTCCATCTATTAGGAAGTCAGAAATGCAAAAGGAGTTGCAGGAACACAACCTAACTCCCACTGCCTCTCAGTCCCAGGGAAAGATACCGTCAGGTGAGAAAGAGCAGAGATTCAATCGTTTACTCTACAGACATTTCTGGAGTGTCGATCATCAGCGCCAGGGTGCAATCCAGTGGTGGGCAAAGCACACAAGGCCCATGCTGAAGCCAGAACAACGGTGACTTAGGGTCTCTATCCTCCACGGCTACTGACTGGCTGTGTGACCACGGAGAAGTCACATGATACACCAGCCTCTATTATATCATCTGTGAGAAAGGCATGGCTGAAACTAACCATTTCAAAGACAAAATGCAAACACCAAGCTTCAGTAGTAGGAAGCATCATTCGACTGACCCAAGCAATTCAGGCAGAGTCTTCTACTACCCAAGTGGAACTCACTTAGGCTTTTCCTCCACATACTGGAGAATTTAGATGATTATTAGATCAGGATGTTGGAGTTTTATCTAACCCAATACAATTCTTTTATTTCTTTTTTAAAGAGATTTATTTATTTTATTTTATTTACAGCTATTTTGCCTGCATGTACAGATATGTGTACCGCATACAGGCCTGGTGAGATGGATTCCTCGGAACAGGAATTACAGACAGTTGTGAGTTGCCATGTGGGTGCTGGAACTGAACCTGGATCCTCTAGGGGAGCAGCCAGTGATCTTAATTACTAAGTCATCCTTCCGGCCCACCCCTAGCATAATTCTTAATATGGTACTGATTTAATTCTGAATTCTTCGCTGGATTCTATATATTGCCCTGTAATAAGTACAGTGCTTGCAACTTAACAAATTCCATCCATCACTTAGAAGGCAACGCATGCTTTAAACAACAACCACACAGACAAGGTCTTATTGGACTAAAGTCACTGATGAGGCAAAGGGAAAAGTTCAGAACGGTTATGTGACTCTCCCAAGGGTACAGAGCTCTTGCTGGTAGCACGTGGAAAGCTAAGCTAAGCTCTATTGGACTGCAGCCCCTAGCCTTCACTAGGTTTCTGACAACTTTTTGCTGAACTAGGAGAGAAGGACCGAGACCGCTAGGGCCTTCGAGTGGCTCTCAAATATGGTCTAGAGACGAACATTGTGACAATATTTGAAAACAAAACAGCAATTATTCTGGGGATGTGCCTCACCTGACTGCTTGCCTAGCATCCATGAAGTCCTGAGTTCAAGCCCCAGAACCACAAAAAGCAGGCATGCTGGGAAGCAAGTCTGTATCCCACCACTCAGGGGGAGACGCTGGAAGGCCAGAAGTTCCAGGTCACTACAGTGTTTGAGGGCAGCCTGGGACACACGAGACATTGTCTCACCACACACACACACTCCCTATAATATGTTTTTATTAAAAGTTAATCACTTCTTCTGAGATATGAATGTTGCTCAATTTGTAGCACTGAAATACTCTTTCCTTTATAAATGGCAAGACTTATGCACGCCTTTAATCCCAGAACTCGGAAGGCAGAGGTGGCAGGTCTCTGGGAGTTGCAGTCCAGTCAGGGATACTAAGTAAGATCCCGTCTCAAAAACAAACAAAGAAACAAACAGCCCCCAAGCAGACCACAGGAACTAGGAGATGTGGGGTCTCCCTGTGATCTTCATCTGCTTACATGAGCAATACACAGCTAACCACCAGGTGCCATTCCTCAGATTTAGCTGATGTGAATTGGTTTTTTTTTTTTAACTTGTTTTTGAAACTCAAATATCTGCAACAAATGATTTAAAGTGTAAAATGATACTATAATTTACTTAGAGAGACATAATTAAAAGTACAGTACTTGCCGAGAACCTGCAGAGATTCATAGGAATGAATGCGTACATGCAGGAAAAGAAGCCAACCAGTCAAGCATGGATGTTATCACACTCCCAAGGGCCCAGTGACCACCATAAACATGGAGAACACTCCTCACAGGAGCCAAGGGCAGCAGATGGCATTTGTCTATCCCTTCATCCCTTTCCTTTCTTTTCTCTTTTCTCTCTTTTTTGTTTCTTTTAAAATTTCTGAGCCAGGGTCTTCCTACACCGCTTGGGTGACCTTGCAATCACACGGCGTTAACCTCCTCAGTGATGGGACAAGTACACACTGCCCACCTGCTCTCTACTTCGTTTTTAAGTGATGGAAATCTATTCCAAATCAGTGAAAGAAAAACTAAAGTGGGGGGGGGGAGGGATATAGATTATTGGTTAATAATATGTAATATGACTGGTCAGTTGTTCTAAAGGGCCTTTAAGCAACTAGATTTTGGATACATCCTATCTGACATCCAGATTCTATTTATTACTGAGCTGGCTGGAAAATATGGGGAATCTTCAGGAAAACTAGAGAAAGCCACATAGATGGCATGGTGAGAAATGCACCCTGATCTGTCTGTACCTCCCCCAAGTTAAGAAGCACAGAAGCTCCATGAATCTCTTCTGCAATCCGGATTACCTTTCTTTGGGGGTAGGGAAGGAGAGGACAAAATCCTCACCCATTGGGCAAATATCAAGTTCTCTGATGTCTAACACTGAAAGCTAGCAGGAGGCCATTGTTTGGTATTTTCCCAGTGACACACGCAATCCAAGGTGCCTGGTCTACTGTGTGTTACAGGACAGACTATGCACAAGAACATACACACAGGTACAGAGTATGAAGCTAGGCCTATGGGCATGATTCTCTCTTGGGGCCATGAGCTTTGCGCTGAATGTGGGTTCCAATCATACCTGTTGGGCTACTACACTTGCCTAAAACATCAGTGCTTTTATTAGGCAAGGGACATGCTCCTTCAGGCCTAGGGTCATTTCTACCACTTGTGTGGCTCTTGTACCATTGGGATCTGTCATCTCTGAATAAATCAGAAGCACTATTGGTGTTGAAAAGCAAGTCACTGGTCTCATATCATGATGAAATGGAGTATTTTAATTTAAATATCAAATATTCATTTATGTGCCACTAAAATACATTTTGCTGCCTCCTTAAATAATGAATACCATTTCCATTTTTTTATTGACATAAAGTTACTTTGACAAATGGACATCACTGCATTGTTTACAATTAGTAGTTCTTCCTTTAATGACAATTTTTTTAATGGGAAGTCATCTCCTTTACCTCTTCTGCTCAAGACTGAGAGATAAAATTAGCAAACAAGTACAAGACTGTAGAAACAAAACCCTTTCAGGGATTTAAATGTGGAGATACTATCAACAGCACCCAACACCATTTCCACTCTCCATTCTGGGCTTATCAGGTTCACAACAATTCCAGCATTGTCTTTCCTTTTGTTAACAATGGCTGGAGAGACAGAAGCTTTCCTGGAGCCACACAGGCAGTGACCCGACAGCTAATCCCACTCCCCCCATCCCCCAGCCTTCTTACACTGCAAGGTTTCTTTATGAGCACTTTTAGGGCATCCGTGGATATCTGTCCAGGACTGGTGCTGTCTGTCATAGAGAAACGAGCTGCTTATGATAGATGCTGACCGCATCGAATTCTCCCAGTTTTTCCTTTAAAGTTTAAATTTGGAGGGAAGAAGTGGAATGAGAAGATAGTTTTATGAGCTTGGGATGAACAAAGCAGAACGGGACCTGAGAAGCCGAGTCTCTCCTATCTGCCCATTATGGGATTTTGAATAAGCCACTTGGTCTCTCAACTCCATGCTCTTATCTGATGAGCTACCTCCCCAACTCTAATGTGTAAGTTCCCACCACACAGGAACCACTCAGTGTATGCTGTTTTGACTGTGAGAATTGTTCCATGTTCATTCTTACCAGCGTTCTTTTAGGGTGAATGTGCAAAAATAGAATAGTGATAAAAAGCTGAAAAATCGATGATTCCTTTGACCCAGAAAGTGGATATAAATGTCCTAGACAGCGAACCTCAGTGTCGAAGCGCTTGTCTGGTGTGCCCAACGCTACTTGGTTCTAACCGCAGCACTCAAAACATGGATCCAGCTAACAACAGACTGCAACTGGCATCTCAGTTCCCCCAGAGAAATGAACTAGGACATGAACGAGAGTCTTCTTTGACGTTTAAGCGCTGTATTTAAATACTTGGTTTTCCCTCATTAAAGAAACAACTTTAAAAACTGTCCTATGTCAAAATGTGGCCAATATCCATCGAGCTTCAGTGGATCACATTTTATACTAATCCACCAACTGAAAATCAGACTCTCCCGGCATGGCAGGCCCCAGGCTCAGTCCTTAGCATTTCTTTCGCACCAGGATGCCAACAGGAAGTTTCCTTCCTCAAGTTTTCCATAGGAAGCCTTACTTTGGCTTTTGCTTTTGCTTATGCAATGGGTGAAAAATAAAGCTTCTGAGTGACTTTAAATGTGCAACCTTCAGACAGCTGTTGATGTCTGAACAAGTTTCTCTCGTCCCGAGTCAGCAAACAAACTCTGCTAAGGTCCCAGGCGTGTGTGCTGCTTCCATTCCTCACAAAAGGTGATTATGTATTTGAATATGAGGCTGGGGGGGGGGGGGGGGAGCAACATTTCTGTTTACATTTGAAAGGGGACCAATAAATTTAGAATAATAAGCCATCTAACTGTGTGGGATACCACACTGTGGGCGTCTACAGAAGTGAGGCCCTTATGCTGAGTGTCTGAGACACTCTACAGAGTAGATATTTCTCAACAAATAAACAAACAGGCACAGCGGGTTTCAGAATGTGGGTTCTTCCAGGTCCCACTGCTTCAGAGGTAAAAGCAAAATTGCCCTTTCCCACAAGTCACTGCTTGGAGAGGGAAAGACCCAGACCACTCAGCCAGAGAGACCGATCCGGTCCCCTTGAGTTGGGACACAGAAGCTAAGTTTGCAGTAACCCAGCACGTGCAGGCTTTTAATTTCTCGGGGTCACACTCTTAGCAGCAGCACCATGCGGCCTTCCCAGCTGTCCCCAGACACCTGCTATGTTGGGAGTCTCATTCTCCAGAATGTACAGAGATCCGGCAACAGTGGTAAGGATGGCTCCTGTCTTTCCAGCCCACTCTGTGGAGAGGCAAAAACACCTCAGTCTTTTAAAAGGAGTCACAGCTTAACTTTCAACTCTGCTTTCCAAGTAGATGCCAAGTAGGATAATGAAACACTCTGGCATGCAACAATGAAGATGGAGGAGATGTGACTTCAGACAGTCCTTTGAGACTGAGAATTTGACCTCCACTGGCCTTGATGTTCTGATTCCTCAAAATGGGGACAGCAGCAGCGACCCTCGAAGATAATTAATTATGAGTGCCAAATGAGGTCCATGAGTCTACCGCATAGTAATACATAGTAATGAGGTCCATTAGTCTACCGCATAGTAATACATAGTAATGAGGTCTATGAGTCTACCACAGAAGCCAGCACACGGCCGGCCGTTCCCTTTCATAGTAACCTATCTGGGTTTCTAGAAAATACATAGTAATGAGGTCCATGAGTCTACCACAGAAGCCAACAAACGGCAGTTCCCTTTCATAGTAATCTATCTGGGTTTCTAGAAAATACATAGTTAACCATCAAGCTGCACATCTTGAGTGGGTCTCTTCTACGGAAGAGAGGCACAGAGATGGACAAGGGAGAGGTAGAATGTACGAGGCAAAACACGAAGCCTTCAAATCCTCAAACTAAGTGGACAGCGTAAGTAGGTACAGTGTGATCATTTCCATGACTTTTCAGAGGAAGTGCACAAACCCAGAGCTGATAACTTTTAACTGCTGGGTGACTGCTATAGGCCACAAGCGGCCCTGGTGTTTGAAACTCTCCGACCTCTCCAAGGGGAATCACTTGTCACCTGTTCTAGAAAACGCCCTTTCGCTGCACACATGGAATACAGTTCTGCTATAAGAAAAGTAGACCGAATCACATCTTGGTGTACATAATTCCTCGTGGGACTTGTCAATGTGGCGCTCATAATTGAGACCACACACTTCCCCCTCTGTACCCACGCATAGGTAGACAGCATACTTCTCTACATGTATTTTCAGCATCTATGAAAAATACCCTGGGCTTTGAAACGGATTCTAAGTTCATTTTAAGAAAGATGATTAAAAACATTATTTTCAAATGTTGAAAATCCACCTATTCATTTTGAGACTCAGTAACATATAAATACCAACCTGGCACTGCCTACTACAGATTATTGTCCATACAAACACCAATTCTTTTCTGTATATTTCTCTTTAATCTAAGTAGTCTTTCCTTTCACAAAGTTCCACATAATCCAGAATCATTTCCAGAGACAGTCCACCAATCCTTGGGGAAAACCTGTGCTATAAATCAGAGATGACTATTGAATTTGGCTAAGTCATCAACACAGATACCTTTTACAGAGTCTCCATATCATATATGAAGACAGACTCCAAAGATTTAATAAATCATAGTGTGACAGTGTCTATTATCCAAGTTGGTAGAGTCTTAGATAATAGTTTTGAGTACAAGAAAAAAAATCAGTTTGTCTCCCCCAAAGTAACAGTATCGATGCTCTGGTATCAATTCCTTAATATTGGGAAAAGATTTGATTATAAAATATACTAAAAAGAATTGTTAGCCTATGATCTATATTGCAAACTGCCCTGCTCTAATATGGTTGTTTGAAATCATAGACACAAATATCATGAACAATACATTTCCACATATTATTTTTGTAGTAAAACAAGACCTGCCATCATTTACATGAATTCATAAAAAAATCAGATTCTGTCCCAACAGCTCACACGTTATGAAGCAAATTGTGCTATAACATTTGAAGGGACGGTACAAGCTATAAAATAGAGCTATGTCTACTATGATCTACTACAAGGAATGACTTTATTGGTTCTTAGGAACATTTAAAAATGATAAATTGAGGTATATTCCAAGCAAGGGCAAATCAGCCTCCATCCAAGCACCGGGGAAAACGTTCCCATCCTGTGCCCATCTGACAGATACTCTCTCCAGCCTGTCCCCCGAGGACTTCATGGGCAATGGCAGGTGCTCAGGAGCTGGATTTTAGGACTGAGGCAAGCAAGGGCTGGCGCACAGGAAACCCAGACACAGCCACATGTGCCAGCAGTACTTGTGGAATTCCTGCCATGAGGTAATCGTCAAGCTCATGGCCACAGTTTCAGGCACGACTTCCACTAGCACCACACAGACACGCTCACACTTCACAGTGAACAACACAAAAGTGTACAAAGGAACGACTCCAGGGCACCGTGTTCACAATCTGCCAGTTTACAAGACGATCAAAGATAGCATTTAAATCTACACACACACTTGAATTTGCTTTTACATTTGACAAAAATATCTATTATTCTTAAATTTTGCTTTCCAAAATATAAAACCTAAGAAACATTAGAAGTGAAATGTAGTTGAAATGATACTTATATCTATTCACTTAACTGATGCTTGAATCAACAAATGCAATACAGATATTATTACAGATTTCCCTGTTAGCTCCACTTACAGAAATAAAAGAAGAAAATATAATATGTAACAGCAATAGAAAACCAGTTCTTCCTAATATTTATTTCAAATTTTGCATTAGGAATGAAAAAATATTTGACCTCAGAAAATTTTTGTGCAGATACGTTAAGTAGATTTTAATATAAAATTTCTAAGTATATATTTATGTTAATTATATTTGAAATTTTAAAGTTATTGTACTATTATACTTTAAAGTTAAATAATCTTCAAAAATAAAAATAACTTCAGACATTTAAATTACAAACATTTTTAAGAGATAAGTTTTTAAAATGCATTTACTGGTATCTTTAGAAAATAATAATGAAAATGTAATGTGTTTTTGAAAGTATGAATTTAAAATTCTTAAAAAGTATCTCAAAATATACTCTCTTGCTATAGTAATTAGAATAATACACATTAGGAACGACAGTCATCGTCCCTCGGTGTGCCACAGGCCGCACGGGGACTACTTTGTTGACTGATGGCTTAATGGCGCAGCCTATGTGTGGAGAAGTGTAACTACACGGACAGCGAACACTGGGGGCTGGAAAGGAGACTGTGGCTTTGGACACCTCACAGGCGTCTGCACCTTCTACTAAACCGGGACTTCCACTGCTATTTCTAGAACTATTTGAAATAAGTGAGAGTAAAGATCACAGAAAAAAATCTAGAAATAAAATGAACATTCTTTGCCCTCCACTTCAACAGAGACACACAGACAAACATACAAACAAACAAACTAAAGAAGCATGATGCTGTCTAGCTGGCATTCTTTAATAGTTTATGTGTGTTAGGTTAACATGACATCGGTGCTTGTGATTTCCTTCAGGGAGTAGTTTCCTCAAAAGTGCCCATCATACAACACTTCCCAATCTAGTCAGGAACTCGCTCCGATTTAACAACTTACTTGGCTGATTAAGCAGGCAGCCCCTGCTGGTTGATGGTACAGGTGATGGGAGGGCTACCCAGAATCGGTCCTGCTGTCTCAGGCATGAGCTCGGTAAGTCCATAGCTTTCCTGAGCTCTTCTCATTTCTATACAGCATGGCTCTCCAATTAAGTATGTTGGGCTGTTTCAGTCTCAGGCAGTACAGACTTTCACCTCCCACAATCTTCTCAAATATAAAAATATACGTGTTTGGAATATTAAACAAGCCAATTTTCACAAAATATATTTACAGACCCCCACTATTAATATGATAGTACAAACACAACAACTCAACGAAACAAGTTTTTTAAGTGTGCACTGAAAGCCAGCACTCTACAGTATGCAATTCTGTTTCTTTTTATTTATTTTGATCTCTTTTAAAAAGCTAGGAGCCACCAGGAAGACTTCACCACGGAGCCCCAGCTTTTCTCCTGTTGTGCAGTGCTGACTGCTAATTCTAACACGGAAAAGAGCTCTGTGATTAAGATCGGAGCTCATTCCTCTTCACCGTCATTATAAAAGGGGTGACCCTGTAAATTTACTCAAGCTGTTTAAACACAGAAGCCGCACAACCACTCAGACAGGCTATGTTACAGAGCGAGGGCAATCAGGAAAGCAGCCTTATGACGCTACAGCTTAACGGTTTCAGCCTCCCAATACGAAGGTCTTTTAAAACTGCTTCAATCATGCAGTGGAGGTCTCCTCCATATGACACCGACTCCGGAAAACAAACTCGGGAGGAAACAAGTATAACGCGCCAAGCAGCCGCTCCCCAGCTCCGCAGCTCCCCACCACTGCCGGCATCTCCTCGGCTGCTTTGCTAGAATCAGTGAATGCTGAACAAAACTAAGACGAAAGCGACTGAGACGCTTGGCTACTTCTTCTTCACGGTTTAATTCTAGAAGCTCTTTTCACTCTGGAGAGCCGTGGCTACACCTGTTTATTCTCTTCTCGCGAGGTCAGACTTGTGATTAAGAATGTTCGTGAACTACTCTCACGATGAAGTTGGGATTTATTCTATTACTTTACGAGCCACAGTTTTTATTTTTCTCAACATTTCAGTGGCATTTTAACCTCGTGGGCATTTCTAAATAAACTTGATGCTCTCGTGTTCTTTAAAATATTCTCAAAGACTCCAGACTCCCAAAGCTCCATGCGAATGTGGGAGTTGAGCTGACACAGTACACTGCGCCCAGAAAACGGTCCTGCTGGCCTAAACCGCTCACTCTCAGGTAGAACAGTCAGCCCAAGTCTGAAGATCATGCTGCTTTGAAACAGAGCTATGGGTTTGCTAAGAACAACCCCTTGGAACAAATTAAAATTAAATTTACTAGTGAGTCAGCCTTCAGTTATTTTTCAACTTAACTGTGTAAAAACATATGGGGGCTAATTTGACATTAATAAATTAAGACCATTAGAGACAGTCTTTCATTGTTGGTCTCCAACACAATTGTCAATGACACTATTTTCTGTTTGGATTTCCTCAGGCGTGTTAATGTATCTTTGTTTAGGCTCACAAGTGAACGGCTAATGTAAACATAGCCAATGAAAAACAAGCGCAATGAGCGGACCTATGGCAAGGCCATTTGGTCTATTGCCAAGTATGCAATGAGGCTACAGCCCTGAGAGGCTAGAGATTTTTTTATATATATGATAAATGAATTACTCTTTTAAAAAATTCTCAAAATTCTTTGTTTTACACACAAAGCCCATACAGGGGGAAGGCGGTGTGAAAGCTGAACTTCGAGCTACATGGGCTTTAGTCTTTCTTTGTGGCCCTGACTAGAGATTGTACCTTAGCTACCGTAGTTCAAGCGTAAAATACTTTGTCTGCGATACTATATACCGTTGCTAGTGACCCTCTAAATCCGTGAACCAACTGTGTCTTCTGGTGTCACAGAAGATAATGCCAATTTATTGCAATGTGTGGCTTTTTTTTTAACTGATTAAAATTAAGCCGTAAGCACGTGACAATGGAATTAGCACATTTAGAGAACCTGCTTTCCCACATCCCATTTTGCGCCAGTGCGGCTGGTCCCTGCACGTCTACGCGGGTGCAATTTTAATGACTTTACTGTGTTTTGATGTTCTTAGGAAAAAAGCACGGCTTGGTGTTTGTGGAGAAGGTAGATACGGCGGCTGAAGAGCTGTGATGGGGAACATGGTGACATCGGTTCTGCTTTCCGATAGGATCGGTGTCATTTTCCTCTCAGCGATAAGACGCCTCCACTGACAGTGGCTGATTAGGGGAAATTTTATTATAAAATTCACTTTTATCGAATAAGGATAGAGTGATAATGGTTCAGCCTCGGGGAAGAAACGGGGACACATTTCCCTCTCTTCAAATCCCACCTTTCCCCTCTTCTCGCTTCCTCTCTTTAGAAGAAGGATGATTCCATTTTAGTTATTATTAATGGCATAAGAGAAGCCAACAACATGTGATTGTTAGGATAAAACTACCCGAATCAAGAGGCGCTTAGATGTTGTTATAAAGGAAAATCTATTTTATATAGTTACAAATCCTCTCCTCTCTCCTTCTCTAAAAGATAAGGTTGCTTTTTAAACCTTTTCTCTATTTTCTGGAAGTTACCTGATATTTGTTACTTATGAAAATGCAACACCCTAAAAAAAATCAAACTGCAGTAATCTTGGCTCAGTTATCCTAAATACACTCAATATCCTCAGAAATCCTAAATACACTCAATATCCTCAGAAACAAATATTTGCCAAGCATAGTTGTGAATGATACAAACAAAAGAAGCAGAGGATTGGGGCTGCTTAGTTCTTGCTTGCATTCTAATGTTCCAAGGATGGGGGTGAAGGGAAGGGAGACACAGGTGCCTCTGAGGGTCGCCAGGCAGGTGATGACACGAGCCCCAGGGGCAGAACTGACTCATTTACTCCTGGGAAACCTGACCTAACTCCACAACACTGTCTGACAACTACCGGAAATCACTGAAGGAATAGAAAACACGAGAGACATGCTTTGTTTTCCAAGATTTTCTCCAGATGAAGACTTCATGGATCCTCAGAGTCATCATTTGACCACTGTGCGTGAATATGCAGCGTCACGTGGCTGAGGAACCCAGGGCACTGGGAATTTGAAACATTAAAAACAGTTTCAGGTCAGATTTCTAAATTGGGTGTGTGTGCATATTAATGATAAAAACAATTCAGAAAAACATCTCTGTTGAGGGAGTCTGCCTTGAGGACAAGAGCGTCCAGTTTTAACAGCCTCCACATGTTTCTGGGCCTCTCGATACTTTAAGGACTTCTTTCTAGAATTTTCTCAAGTACTGATTCTAGTATGATGCATTTTGGTATGCAATTCCATAATCTACCCCAATGGAGCATTTCAGGGGTCAGCGAGCAGGATCATGTTAAAATATCTTGTGTCATTTGAGCTGAGTGAGATGAGAAAGGAGTCCGATTTTTCAGAATCAAGCGCCACCAGAATGGTGCTTACACCTTGCTGTTGGTTGATTTTAGTATTTGCTGTGACTCTCCTAAGCAACGAACATGAATGGATCCGACAACGAAGGGGCAGTTAGCTAGTGTCCCTGGTAAAGCTTTTCCCTCCATAGTTGTTGTGCCCGGGTTTCGGAGAGACAAACATTATACTGAAATTTATGATGGAGCCACAGTCTCTCGCATGGCCCCCCAACTTTCTCTGCTAAGTTTATATCCTAAAAACAACGACCAAAGTAAGCTTAGAAAATCAAAACTGGGAAACGGTGAACAAGAAATACAGCTCAACAGCCAGAAGCAGCACACTGAAAAGGGAGTCCAGACTCATTATGGGCTTAAACCAGATCACCAAATGCTTATTAATAAGCACAGGCAGACACCCGGTGGGCTGACTTCAGAACTCTTCTCCCAGTTATAAACTTGCTGAGTAAGAAGTAACAGCCTTTGAAACAACAATAGTATTTTTGAGAGAACCTTTGAAATGCATTAAAAATTCCATCGCAATGAGAGGCAGATAAAAATTCAAAACTGCCAAAAGACCACAACACGCCTTCTTAAAGGTGGTCTGCAAAGGACTCTGACGGGTGTGGTGCTGGCAACAGGCGGGGACCCGCAGCAACAAGCGCCTCGCTCTGTCTGCAGCAGAGGAACACAGCTGCCTGTTTCTTTCAACTGTTCAATCAAAGGCCCCTCAGGAAGCTTATGTTCTTTGGAGCAGACAGCAAAGGTGAACACTGGATTAATGGTACTTACTAAAGAGGAGCCTGAGAGAGTGCAGCCAGCTCTGGATAGGACGGTCTTCCCTGACAGGCAAGAGTAAGACAGAAACCCCAACAATAAGAAGGCTTTCTGTCCAGAGCCTCACACAAAGCAGAGGTGCACAAGCTCAATGTGTGTGTGAAGCATATTTCCTTTGAAACTTATTTCTGGTATGTTGCATGCTAACTTCTAATTATTAAAAAAAAAGCAAGACTGAAGAGACTTTGCCACTGTTAAGACAAATCCAATAACAAAATGTCCTAAAAGAAAAGAATTCTGAATTTTAAAAAAATCTCTATATATTAAAGACCACCAATGACTAGGGAGCGCTGACTTAGACACGGGAGGCCAAGGTGTCCAATGAGTTACAATCATAATGGGAATGTCCCTGTCAGGGACAATAAGAAATACATCTGACCAACTAGCTTTGCACATCTCACATGCCTGTAGGTCCTCATGAGTAGCCATACACATGTGTATTGTCATACATGTGTCTGTTATGCCTGATCAGTACTAGATAAAAAGAAGTATCTTCTCCAGTTCAGAAAATGTTACTGACTTTCCACTGTTTTCTCACAGGATACCTAAAGCGGTGCTGTCTTTTGGGGGACACACACAAATGAAGGTGCATGTCCCAACAGACGCTTTCTGTTCAGTCACAGCATCCTCTAGAGAGGCCATGCGCATCTGTGTGCACAGGGCTAATGTCTCTCTGATTGGCTAGTGGCGAGAGGCTGGAGCAGACCGGGGAGAGCTGATGAAGAGATCATCCGCTGTGGAAAGTTGGCTGAGCAGGACCGCAGCACCAGGGGTGCACAGGGGGTGAGGCAGGAAGAGGGAAGCCCCTTTCTGTGGCTGCATTGAAGTGGGAAGAAGGCCTGCGGTGAGCAAACTTCAGCTGTGAAGAACAAAAGGCCAGGCTTTCCCTGCAACCATCTCTCTACCTTTTCCTCAACTGACGAGACGGTGCGGTCTCCAGCCGAAGCCCTGAGGAATTACCCTTGACAGCCTATATTTATCAGTTACCTTTGTCTTCCAAGTATACAGGGTAAGGTGCTCATCACTGTGCGTAAAACAATGAAATGGAACAATGTTACCAGTCTGTACTTGGAGATTTAGAAGTGCCTCTGTTCTTTATAATCAAATCTGTATATCCACATAACTGGTAACCAAAACATAAAGTCATGTAATAAAAATTTTTAAATTGTGCTCAATAATCATCAAATTGGCTTAGGTCAATTTACAGCCCCCCTCCATTCCTTTAAATGAATAATTTGGAGGACGGTAGTTCCTAAGCTGATGGTGGATCTGAGGTTGCCAGTTACAGGAGTACTTAGCGCCCATGGGCACAGCAAGATTCAAAGCCCTGGCAGGCTTCAAAGAGACACTTTCCCCTCCTTCTAGAACCCTTTGCTTTCTAGTAAAGCTGCAACCACAATGTTCTCTCTCTTAATGCCACCATAAAAAATCAAAACACTTTAAAACAAATTGATGTACTCTTTAATACAGTCATCACACCATCACAGGACCCTCGCGCCCTGCCTGGTGACAACCGTGGGGATGCATACCACACATCTCTTTCTTTGTTGCCTGCTTCAATGCTTAAAGAAAAATTGAGAGAGTGTGTGTCTCTCAATCGAGATATGGGCACTTTTGAGTGACAAGACCTAATCAGCTTATCTCGACACTAATAAAGTTGGGGCCTGTGGTGCGGGTCTATGCCCAGCACCAAGTGAACTTTTAGTAGCCAGAGCCTCACGGGTCAGGCCTCAGCCTCTGCTTCTTTAAGCTGGTTGAAATCAATTCTTAATGGGGTATTTTCATCTTGATAAATCTCTATAGTCTTCATTCATGATGGCTGTGGAGGCAATTTAACTGGATGAATTGCCTAAAGTAATGGCTACACAATCAGTCTATGATAAGTATTTGTTTACATGGAATCAATAAGCTATCTTTTCCAAGCTCTCTGTATGAAGCAGAAAGCGACTTCTTCTGAAACACCAGTTTTCTTTTAAGTGACTTTATTAATGGGATTTTTTCTTCAATTAAAGGATGAGAAGATCCTCTGCACATTAGGAAACAAACATATCTGTTTAATAATTTCTGCTGTGCACCAGTGTCAGCCTGTCAGGTCCTTGGGATGGAGCTCCACAGCTCACAGCCCACCCTGTGCTCTCCCCGCCTCCGCTGGGACACAGGCCTCCTCACCCTAGACCTTCGCTGACGGCCCAGCTGACTGATGGGAACCGAGAGCACAACGCTGAGCAATGCACACAGGTTGGAGGGAGGGAGGATTAGATAGACACACAGCATTTTCTTCTTTGAGATGATTTGTGGATGGCCCTCTCAAACCAACGACTTTGCACCTGACCCAAGAACAATGTGGTTTTCATTATTGCTTTGTGATTGCTATATAAAATCAAAACTTTGCTCGTGAGGCATCAACATGTGATGGAGCCCTGAGCCAGACGGTTGATCTCACGTGTGCAGGGAGAGAGCCACGGACACAGCGGGCATCTTCACTCTCCCTGTCCTACACACAGTTATCTGAGGACAGAGCTGGACTCTTAGGATGCAGCACACGGAGGAGAGGCCTGTGCTGGGAAGCACTGAGGTGCTAACAGTTGTCTAAATATGACCACATATTTGGATATGTATGCACAAATACCTGATAGACACAAACTGTCACAAGAAAGTGATTCTTGAAGCATTCAGAAATGCTATTTTCAAACTGTAATGTATCTGAAGTGTTATAATCACCTGCATAAAATGCAACAATTGTCGACACATTCCCAAATGAAGTCTTTTACAGATTACAGGAAATCTTGAGCACACCTTCCACTCTGACTTACTCTCCACGCTATAATTGCTTTACACAAAATCCACTCCAGCCTTATCACTCTGTATTATCTCTACTGCTGAACACCGGAAGATAATTTTGCAATAAAATTTAATTTTCAGAGCTTATTTTCCACTAATCTCCTAGCAGAGGAAAAATGAAACTGGCTAAGTTACACACTCCATGCAATGTCCTGAATGGTGATGATTATTTCTTGAGTAGTAAGACCCCAAACATATCAATTTTATCATATTGGAAGGCTGAAATATTGTAATTGTCAAAACTTTATATCCTAAGGGAGCAAGTAAAATAGGCTATTAATAACATGTATAAAAATAAGACTCTTTGAGTATCAGGGCCCTTTGTGGGAAGATTTCTTTTAAAAGTTAGGAAACAAAACACTTAATATAAAAATTTGTGACAAACAGAGGTATTTTATTCAAATCATAAATATCTCAGTATGGTGAATATTTGAAAGATTTTCAGTAAAAAGGAAAGCAATACTGGTGAATGGGATGACGTATCAGGACAGCTTCCTGCGTAAACTGCCTGCAGGTTTGCGGTCCACCGGCCCTGCCGCTGCTCTCACCTTACCCACACGTGTGGACGACGCAAACGGGGGAAGAACAAATTAACAACAGTCTGTCTCAACAGGACCTCTGGGTCTATGATGCTATGTTTTATAAACCATTCATTTCTCAAAGAGAACCTTTTTTAAAAAGTATGCTCTCTATGACAATGGACTAATTTTATAGAGTAACAAACAAAGTTGTGGTGATGCTTTGTGTTTTAATAAATAAATCTTGCCTGAAAATCAGAGTGCAAAGCTAAGCCACTAGAGGCCAGGAAGTGGTGGCTCACACCTTCAATCCCAGGACTCAGGCAAGTGGATTTCTGTGAGTTTAAGGCTACCCTGAGCTACACCAGAGATCCGGAAACAGAACCAGGAAGTGGTGGCTCACATCTTTAATCCCAGGACTCAGGCAAGTGGATTTCTGTGAGTTTAAGGCTACCCTGAGCTACACCAGAGATCCGGAAACAGAACCAGGTGGTGGTGGTTCACACCTTTAATTCCAGCACTAGTGATGTGGAGACAGGAGTGGTATGGCTGGGCAGAGAAAGGAATATAAAGGGGAGGAGATAGGAACTCACTGGACTGTGGAGTCTGATGTTTGGTGGAGACACAGTGCAGTCTAGGCAGTCTGAGGATCAACCCTTTGGTCTGAGCACTGGTAGAGGTAAAAGGTCTCTCTAGTGGTTGGTTGCTTTGCTTTTCTGATCTTTGGCTTGAACCCCAAAATCTGTCTCTGGGTTTTTACTATTAGTGTTACAAAAGGAATTCTATTGTTCAAGACTGAAACTGCACTGGTTTTTAATGTTGCAAATACCTGAAGAATTTTTGTGAAAATTCGAATTCTTTACCAAAATCATTACATAATTAAAAAAAAAAAGCAAAACCACATGCTGCCTAATGAATTGTGAAATTGTACGAGACTGGACCAGACTCAGACCCTCTCCTTCTTTCAGAGCTGATCCACAATAAAGCTAAAGTGGCACACTGCATCACTGGCAAGGTCTTCAGAGCTGAAACGGCAGAGTCGTGCAGCAGCGGAACTTTGGTTCTGAGATTTGCATTTTGGCAACAGGCAATTCTAAGACATTTCAAGTTATGTGAAATGTGACGTTTCTATATTAGACACAAAACAAGGATTATTTGAAAAGCAACCAAGATATACAACGTAGATACTTAATGAAACTTGACGCATACATCCCTAAGACACCACCACAAGAACTATTAAAGTGTTTATTCACACGGAAAGTGTGTGCTAAGCATTTGTTTACAGTGCTGCAGCATTTGTACAAGGAAGAACAAGGCAGCACTGAGACCCCCTTCAGATCATATGGTGAAAATAACGTAATTTCTCACATACAGCTTGAATGCCTTCAAATGGTTTCTAGAATGTTAATTGCTAAATTAAATAACATGCAACAAAGTATATTTCATTTTCACGAATAGCATGAATTTTGGCCAGCTTAAATGACCTCCTTGCAGAACAATCATTCTTTACACTCCCAAAACTAAAATGTTGACCTAGAGAGGGTGAGCTCCAACAGAAACAGAAAGCAATTTGTAAAAGATGTTGAAATAATTAGGACAAAAATTAAGAAGAAATGAGGGATATTTTACAAGCCTCCAATTGATGAGCAGGCATTGGCTTTTGTTTGAGGCCAATAACAGCTCTTTATTGATCACAAAGTTAATACCTAGCAAGATCAATACAAGATCTCAACTGTCAACACTTCTGCTATGGAGCGCCTCTGCTTCTCCACAGAAGCACTGTGGAGATAGCATACTGTGTTTGCAGAAACCGGTAAGTCAGCATCATCATGACAGAAAGCTCAAAAGAAACAGGGCAAAGAAGCTACGTATATATAGGAAGTCTGTAGGGACCTGGTCCTGGAGTTTGAGACACTGATCTTCAGCTGCAGCACCTGAAGAACTGTGAGTTGGGCAGTTCACCAAAGGGAACCAAAATAATAACTCATACTGACAAACAGAATCTCTGTGCAGCGTGTCTATCTGAAAAACTAGGATGTGCAATAATTCTCCCCGAGTGGGCTTTTGGCACTATTCCAGTCCGTGTATGGTGCGCATGCACGTGTGTGCGCCTGTGTGGATGCATGCATCTATGGATATGAGTATATCATCCATGTAGCAGCCAAAGACATCCTCAGGTCATCCCCAGAAATGTCATCACTTTTCTTTTCTTTATTTTAACGACAGACTTCTTACTGCAAAGACCTCTCAGACTAGGCTAGGCTGGCAGGCCAGAGAGTCTCCAGGGCCTGTTGTGTCTCTGCTTTCTCGTGCTAGTATTACAAAGGCATACCATCACACCTGTGCAATAAACACTTTGCCAACAGTCCCATCTCTGCAGCCCCTGGTATATCTTTTATTACCTGAAATCAGTATGGTATAGGCGTTTCCTTAGTTTTTAACTAATATCCTTTTCCTATTCAGGACCTCATCAAGGGTAATGGATTACTCTTAGCTATCCTGTCTCATGCTCTTTCCGTGACAGCTTGAGATGGACTACACACACACTTTAGACATGGAACGTAAATTTGTAGTTTATCTATTGCCAACAGTTAGACAAAAAATGCCTGCAGAAGAACTATCTTTTGCTATAGACCCAAGGACTATAAACAAATGTGAGCAGAGAATAAATAGAAGTGATTGGTAGAAAGAAAAGCAAACAAGACTGGAAGCCTTAATGCAGCCAGTAACGTCATCTAGACAGCAGGTGTTAAAGCCTTGTTTGTCACAGATGCTAGAAAACCTCCAACCACACATACGGGCTGTCATCTGTCTACTTCATCCCTTCCGCCCTGCACTCCTAGTAGATAGGGCTTAACAACTGCTCGTAAGGCAGCGAATTAATTAAGAAATAAATAGCATGGCTGGAGTGGGTCAACTCCATCTAAATTTTTCCTCCTCTTACTATGTAACAGTAATAGTAGGTAAGAACATGGTCTTTTCTACACTCCTAGCTGCTTTGGGCACCATTATGCCAGGGAACCATTACCAGGGAGCTATGGGACAGAGTCCATGTGCCCTCTTCATTCTCTTGCCTTTGCTGCTGGTTTGCTGAGGCAGGGCAGAGCCATAGGTAGGAGAAACTTGGGTTCTGAACCACTATAAGGAAGGCCGTCTGCTCACTTGGAACAACTACAATGGATTTCTCCGAGAAAAAGAAATAAACAGCACTGTATCAAGGCACTGGGATGACTACAGTCTGTCTGTCACGGCCCTTAGAGCTACTCTGAAGGTGGCACAAGTGAAAATGTTTGCTAAGTACCTGCGCTGGTGGTCTAGCGTTTACCTTCTCCGCCTCTAACAGCAGCCTCCACATAGGGCCTGGAAAGCTGATTCATATACTAAGGAAAGAACCAGAAAGGGCTAAGGAAATTGTTCCGTCTCAGCTATTAAGACGCAAGGCTGTAGCTGCAAAGTTCAGTGCACACTGCACCTTGTTCTCCTCTAGGGGAAGGCAGGCGATGTAACCTCACATGGAAGTAAGTCCCACGCGTCCTACATGCACAACTTTAATCCTCAAAGGAGAATGAAAACAGTCCATGTTATTTGCCCCACTTCTCATGTGGAAGACACAGAACTCCCAATTTACAAGAGGCAGGCGTGAGGCGATTAGCTTTTCTGATTTTGTTAGCATTTTTCAGATCAAGACAACGCTATACAAAACTTTGGAAGAGAAAGATCCTCGCACCTTTGTAACCTGCTGATAATCTTACGGTGTTTAATTTGAGCAGAGTCTGGCAACTTGCGGAGGGCACGAAAGAGCTGCTGCTCCACAAGGTTTACCGTTAACAAAGGGGAGAACAGAAAGACGTACTTGTTCTCGCAACAGTAGGAATGTAAAGAACTATATGGGGTGTGCATTCTACAGGAAGTCCAAGTAGGAAGAAAAATGAAACACCGTACCATGCACGCAGCAATAAAGATGAGGGGATTCATTGTTAGGGAACAGTCACAGCTGGCAGGCAATGCCAGTGAGGCAGTAGGACATTTGGTCCATCTTCACACTAACTTCTAGAGACGGTGTTGGGGCTTTTTTAAAGGTATCCTTTTCATATTAACAAAGTCATTCCAGTCAGTTTCTTTAACTTGCCCACATGAAAAATCAGAATGACTTTCTAAGAGTCTTCTGCTAACAACCCCCACCCCACCAGAAAAACTAGTGTGTCCTCTGTACTGTGAGACCTCTCGTTACTAGTGTGTACTCTATACTGTGCACACCTCTCAGGACGGATGGGTTGTTTATTTGTTTTAATTACAGGTCTTTATCATAAACAGATCTGTATAGAACACTGAAAATTACAGATCATTCAAAGACAAGCCGATGGGAAAGAGGAACAGAACGTCGTTTCCTCATGAAGCCCAGTTAAAACTTAATATCCCTTCCAGTTGGCAAAAGAGATAGCTGCTGGGGAAGCAGTTAGAAACCAGTATACTCAATCTGATCCAATAATTTCCACATTAGGTAAGTTAATCAGTTGACTGATACCATGAAATAACAGGTGTAAACGCTTGCTGCTTTTTGAACCCCAATAGCTACTTCAGGAGTTTACTAATGGACTTTGTATCCTCGGTGCCCAAGCAGAGCCGGCACCTGCTCCTTCCTGGAAGACAAATCAACTTCCCTTTATAGTAGGTTAAGTTTCTCCTCTATTTCACTTCCAAGTGCCAATGTGGCTAATAGCATTAACTTAACCAGCATTTTCCTTGCTATATTAGAGATGAACCAAAACCCAGTGGGTGTCTAACAAACTCCATTAGGGGAGTTAGGGTCCCAAACTGCTCAATAAAGGTTAAGGTCCTACTGTGGTCTGTTTCAGGGGAGTTAGGGTCCCAAACTGCTCAATAAAGGTTAAGGTCCTACTGTGGTCTGTTTCGGTGTCAGTGCTGTCTGTGTGCTCCCAGGGAGTAACTTTCGAAATGGAAATGAGAAAGATTTGCTATACTGTGAAGATGTTTTCTCAGTGTAGATCTGGAAGTTTCTACCATCACTCAAGACACGGGGAGTGTGGAGGGAGGTGGCAGGGATACCCAGCAACAACAGTTCCTAGAGGCTTCCTCTTTGTCTGGCTGTAGAGCAGTTTCTTCCTTTCTTTAAATAAACAGGTATTTATTTAACTATGACTTAGACTTTATATCTTAAGACGCAAAAGGGCAACACAGTGCTGTGCATGAATGCGGGCCCACCACGACAGCCTCTTTGATAAGGACTTTACTTGGAAAGATGTATCCTTCAATAAAAAAGTTTTTTTTAAATGTTAACTTTGTTCTCTTGCGGCCACGTTGGAAAACATTGTAGCCCAACAGGAAATACAGAGGAAAGCTTCAAATGTGGAGCACACACACAAAGCCGTTTTGAAAGCTCAGGCCCATCAAGCCATGGAAGTCATACATAAAGTCGTAGACCAATGCCAGCCCACGCTGTGAAAACTCTGAAGCAGCCACCTCAGAAAATTCTGTTAAACACATAAACACAGCTGAAAAGGAAACTTCTGGGGTACTAGAGCTGGACACAGAGAGAAAATAAACCTGATGAAAAAAGAAAACCTAAAGAAACTTTTGTACGAGAATTGCACAACAAGGTCATAAGCTTAACCACCCTTCGTGTTCTATCCGAAAGCAAACTGGCACTGTCACCATCTGCTTTGGTTTTTCTCAGGTCACAGACACATGAAATAAGGATGGTTTCGTGTGTATCTTAAAGTGAGAGACATTATGAGGTAGGGTACCTTTAAAAACAAGCACAGTGCTTTTGAACGGATCACAAATGGATGCTATGAATTTGCTTGGACCACCTAAGGAGAAGATTTTCCAAATGGGGTTCAAAGGACATCCGTTTTCTACCATTACGGAGCTCTCCAATATCACAGAAAATCTTTGCAAAATAAATTTAAGTATAGCTTAGCAATACTCTTTCAGGGCACTGCTCCAAATGACAGCCTCCTCTGTCCTTCCCTCAGCTAGCCCCAGCTTGTAGACGAGGGAGACTTTAACAGTTGGTAAATTACAAAGTCGCTGATTAATATAAATTTTAAAATAACTTTTTTGGTTGTTTGCTTTTACAATTGGGTAGACTTATAAAAACTTACAATATAGCAACAAGCAATATGCTTCTCAGCATTAAGGAATAAAACAACCAATTTCAGCAGCAATGTTCTTAGGGTTCTGAAAACACTCTGTCCTCCACGGTAGCAAACTGAGGACCTTTCTCAACAGACAACTTTCTGCATCAAAAGTTTCTTTTCAGTAGTCCTCATTGTCTGCTATGTTCAGAGAGTCCAGTTTTATCCCAGGCTTTTCCAGACCCAGGCCAGCTGGTCTTGGTGAGTTCCCAGTAGAACATCCCCATTGTCTCAGTGAGTGGGTGCACCCCTCGCGGTTCTGAGTTCCTTGCTCATGCTCCGTCTCCTTCTGCTCCTGATTTGGACCTTGAGATTTCAGTCCTGTGCTCCAATATGGGTCTCTGTCTCTGTCTCCTTTCATCGCTTGCTGAAGGTTAATATTCAGGAGGATGCCTATATGTTTTTCTTTGGGTTCTCCTTATTTAGCTTCTCTAGGATCACTAATTATAGGCTCAATGTCCTTGGTTTATGGCTAGAAACCAAATATGAGTGAGTACATCCCATGTTCCTCTTTTTGGGTCTGGCTTACCTCACTCAGGATAGTGTTTTCTATTTCCATCCATTTGTATGCAAAATTCAAGAAGTCCCTGTTTCTTACTGCTGAGTAGTACTCTAATATGTATATATTCCATACTTTCTTCATCCATTCTTCCATTGAAGGGCATCCAGGTTGTTTCCAGGTTCTGGCTATCACAAACAATGCTGCTATGAACATTGTAGAGCATATACTTTTGTTGTACCATAAGGCCTCTCTTGGGTATATTCCCAAGAGTGGTATTGCTGGGTCCAGGGGTAGGTTGATCCCGAATTTCCTGAGAAACTGCCATACTGCTTTCCAAAGTGGTTGCACAAGTTTGCATTCCCACCAGCAATGGATGAGTGTACCCCTGAGAACTCAAGAACAATGGCAATGGGTTTCTGATCCTACTGCACGCACTGGCTTTAGGGGAGCCTAGGCAGTTTGGATGCTCAACTTACTAGACCTGGATGGAGGTGGGGGTTCCTTGGACTTCCCACAGAACAGGGAACCCTGATTGCTTTTCGGGCTGGGGGGGGGGCTTAATTGGGGGAGGGGGAGGGAAATGGGAGGCGGTGGCAGGGAAGAGACAGAAATCTTTAATAAATAAATAAATTAAAAAATTAAAAAAAAAACAAACAAACAGCCCGTCGGCTCCTAATTAGCTGGGCGTTTGGAATCTCTGCCCCACACAGCAGATGCAGAATAAATGCTGAATTGACAAAAAAAAAAAAAGAAGTTTCTTTTCCTGTCTATTGAAAACATGCATAGTTGGCTAGAACAAATGGCTACTAACAACCTAGCTGTAGAATCCTATTCTCTGTTCTCACCTACAGAACAGCATTAATTATTAATGTGCTATTTCTGCAATAATTTGGACATGAGAGATGGCTTTCTGCTTTACAAAACCTGTGCTTAAATCAAGTGACCTAGGCCAATACTTGGAGCCGGACGTAATACCCTCTACTCAGACAAGCCAAGACTGGGATGCTGGACATGCCTTGTGCCCTGTAAGTCTCAAGGAAAGTTTGACGAATAAGAAATGCAACATTTGCCTTTCACATCTTACATTCTTACCAACACTAGAGAATCAGAGATCACCCCTTTACCAACTGACAGCGATGCTGAGGCAGGACCACAGGTGATGTACCTCTGGCTCTAAATTCCAAGGTCTTATCAAGTACCTAATCAGTATGATGGGGGGCGGGGTCCACATTCTGAACTTCCTGCAGGAGGTACTGGCATTGCTGCTAACTAACTTAAAAAAGTCTATTAAAATGGCTTCATGAATTGTTTTCTATCATTATGCTTTATTTTACCAATTAACCTTTTCTGTAGATAGCAAGTGGGTATATTTGATTATTTACTAAACATTTCTTTACATTTACTTATTGGGAGAGTACATGCCACAGCAAGCATTTTGAGGACAAAAGATAATTGGGGAGAGCTAGTTCTTACCCTCTACCATGTAGGTTCTGGGATGTAACTCAGATCCCAAAGTGGTGAGATGTGCCCTTATCCACTGAAAGAGTTCATTGGCCTACATGTGAAGATTTATGTGTTTGAGTGAAAACACTGTATTGTAAATATATATATATATATATATATATATATATATATATCAGTAAACAACTCAAAAATATTTCTGTTGTAGAGTATGACTTTAAGGTGTTTTGCTTTTGTTTACGGTGCATTTGTTTAACTCTGTGAAGCTGTGACTCTTTGCCTGACTCAAACACCCAATGGTCCCAGTAAAGGGATGAGCAGCCAATAGCAAGGCAGGAGCAAAGATAGGTGGGGCACGTAGGCAGAGAGAATAAACCGAAGGAGACATGAAGAAGAAAAGGAGCAAGATAACAAGGAGAGGAGGCCAGCAGGGGCCAGCCACCCAGACAGTCAGGGAGTAAGAAGGAAAGAAAGGTATATAGAAATAGAGAAAGATAAAAGCCCAGAGGCAAAAGGTAGTCGGGATAATTTAAGAAAAGCTAGCAAGAAACAAGCCAAGCTAAGACAGGATAGTCATAACTGAGAATATGCCCCCATATGGGATTTATATGGGAGGTGGGCCCCTCAAAAAGCCAAAAGAGTAAAACATCACACAACGTATTTCTTAAGGGAGAGAATGAGATGGAAAAAGAAAAGAATGAGAATATGTGGAAGAAGTAGGAGAAAATTTTAGTAAATATGGAGGAAAATATTTAAATGGCAACGAAAGTGGCTTTAAGTATGGTAAACATTTTGTCTCAATCAATGCGTCTTAAATTGGCTAACATTGCTGATGGGTTTGCAGTGGGTCGATCAGAGCAGTCACAATGGAGCAAGTTCAAACCCAAGAAGGCAGATGGGTTGCAGCGGACCCTTTCATCTTCTCTGCAGAACCCCACGAAAGTCTTAGGGAGCAAATGTCAGCTTCCAGGTGCTATACAGCAAATGATGTTGGCTTGTCGTCACTGCTGCAAAATGCCCACAATAATCAGCATGTAAGGAGATAAAGTTAATCCTGGCACACGGCTTCATCCATGCGCCTGTGGCCAGGAAGGGTATCATAGCAGGGGTATGGGGCAGGAGAGACAGGGATTATGGTCTGCAATCCACCCCACAAGACACACCCCCAGAAACCCAACTTTCCTTAATTTGATTCTACTCCTAAAGAAGTAGTTCTCAGCCAGGCTGTGGTGGCAAAAGCCTTTAATCCCAGCACTCAGGAGGCAGAGACAGGTGGAATCTCTGTGAGTTCAAGGCCATTCTGGTCTACAGAGCTAGTTCTAGAACAGTTAGGGCTGTTACACAGAGAAACCCAGCCATGAAAAAAGAAGAAGAAGGAGGAGGAGGAGGAGGAGGAGGAGGAGGAGGAGGAGGAGGGGGGGGGGGGGAGGGGAGGGGAGGAAAAGAAAAACGGTACCAAGACCTGAAAACAGAAACAATGGCCACAGTTCCCCTCCCCTTTTTGGATGTTTGTTTGCTTTGCTTTTTCAAGACAGGATTTCCCTTTGTAGCTTTGGCTGTCCTGGAACTCACTATGTAGACCAGATTGGCCTCAAACTCATAGAGATCTGAATATCTTGGCCTCCTGAGTATTGAGATTAAAGCTGAGATTAAAGATATGTGCCACCACCACCACCCAGCTGGTTTTCCTTTTCCTTTTCTTTCTTTTTCTTGGTTTTTATTTATTTGTTTGTTTCTTTTTATTTTTTGAGACAGGGTTTCTCTGTAGCTTTGGAGCCTGTCCTGGAAATCGCTCTGTAGACCAGGCTGGCCTCAAACTCACAGAGATCCGCCTGTCTTTGCCTCCCAAGTGCTGGGATTAAAGGCGTGCATCGCCACTGCCCAGCTGGTTTTCCTTTTTCTAAGGAGGTGAAGTTCACGGAATTTCAGGGTGCCAAGGAAAGCCTCAGTCAGAGGTACAACAAATCTGCTGGGTCAATTCTATAACAAAACTTGGGTAGAAAAATATTTTCTTTTATGTAACCAAGTTTCCAGTGTAGAGCACTGAATGGCCAATCATTTCATTTTCTCATTGAATTAGCATATAAGAAATTCTGAAGTGTGCTTTAAAGGAAATGAAGTAAAGTGGTGCTGAGCACAGGGAAGCATGTCTGACGGAGGCAGAGGGGTAGAAGGAAGACTTGGGGCAACTAGAATTATGGAGCAATCTGACAGATGCCACAAAATATACAGCTTCCAAACAAGAGCATTATCCTATTTCATACCACCAAGGTCAGATCCGCACACGCTGGGACATTTATCAACCCATATAGTGTGCATGTGTTAACTCTACAATTCCTCTTCTTCATAGAAGAGGCACTTGCCTGCCGACAGCCCTCCATGGACGTCACCTTTGACTGAGAGTAAAGCCCAGACACCTTCCATCCCTATTCCCCTCCCCGTATGCACCTCAGCCTCTACTGGGCCATGGGCTGTGTCTCTGCTCACACCCAACAGCACAGTTAAGAGTCCTTGTGCTCACTGTCTGTCCCTTGCTCCTCCAGCCATCCACCCCAGACTGTCAGATGCGATTTAACAATCAGCAAACATACAAGGCTGCCTTTCTGGAAGGCACCCTCTGCTCTGACATAAACAGTCTTCATCAGAATCTGCACTCTTTGCCACTTAGCTTGTGTCAGTTAGCCTCCATAGCTTACCTCACCTGACTACTATTCCATTTATTTATTCATTTTTAAAATGACTTGTTTTACTTGACCTCCACCTTATTTATAAACTATCTAAGAATAAGTACCTTTCACTACTGTATCTTTAATATGTGGCACACAGTTTCAATGGATATTATTAAAATAAATTATAATAAAAGAAAATTAACAGATGTGAGAACAACCATGTAATTTGACTACAGCAAATCAGTTTGGAAAATCTAGGCATGTGAAACCATCCATACCTGATTGTGGAATAAAATGATCTGGTTACTGTGCCTAGCTTTACAGCTTGATGGAGGAAGGTCATTGGTTAAATAAAAAGAAACTGCTTGGCCCCCATTGGTTAGAAGATAGGTGGGAGGAGTAAACAACAGAACGCTGGGAGAAAGAGGAAGTGAGCTCAGACTCCACAGCTCTCCTCTCGGGAGCAGATGCCTCAGAGAGATGTCATGCTCCCAGCTCCCAGGCAGATGCACGCGATGAAGCTCCAACCCAGGATGGACATGGGCTAGAATCTTCCCAGTAAGCGCACCTAGGGGCGCTACACAGATGATTAGAAATGGGCTAAATTAATATGTGAGAATTAGCCTAGAAGAGGCTAGATAGAAACGGACCAAGCAGTGATTAAAAGAATACAGTAATTTCCTTGTAATTATTTCGGGGCATAAGCTAGCCGAGCAGGCGGCTGGGGTGCTGGGAACGCAGCCCCGCCGCTCCTATTACTACAACAGCTGTGGAAAAACGAGTCACCTCTCTGTAACTTCCTTTCTCTTCTACAAAAAGGAGTAAGTGGGAACAAAGAACCAATGGCTATAGAATAACGAGGGTGTCATGGGGCCCATGTGGCATGTTTATCAGTCATTGTGTCCCTCACCCACATAAGACCCTGGGTGGAGGTTTAGAGCACTTCGTTCTCAGGCAAAGGCTGGCAGACGTACATCCTTGTCAAGAGGTTAGTAGCTATCCTTTCTTAGCCTCTTGGCTACCATCAGGTGAAAAGATGAGAGAGTGAATGAGAGGCCAGTACACAAGTAGGTAGTCTTGGCAACTACAGAGATTGTCAACACACGGGATCTGGGAATCCAAGAGGGGATGAAAGCAAGGTCAGCCAATAGATCTCATTATAATCTAAGAAATAAGCCATTGAACACCCAAAACTTACAGCTTCAGGATGCCCTGAAGGTGGCCTGTGCCCATGCAGAAATCAGGATGGAACAGTCACTGGTCCTTAAAAGACCTGTTTACATAAGGCCTGCATCTCTGTCACTGATTCCACGGCTTCTGACGGTTTCATGCTGACTGTAGTCAGGGAATATTTAACTTAAAGGGGGAGGAGAATTACAACTTCAGAGGAAAAGGCAGATGACCCAGCACTGAAGTGCTGACCACTAACAAATGGACATCGCCACAGCTGGAAATCATACCTGTAGTAACTGGAGAAAGGGAGAGCCACTTTCACCTCAAAGGTTCTGGATGAGAACTCAGAAGTCACCCCAAACTGGATCAACCCAATGCTTCATGCAATCAGAACCATATCTAGTCCACGAGGACAACTTCCAGAGAAGTTTATGAACGTGTCTGCTAATTGTCTTCCTTGATGTCAGACCAGCAAGCCCCATGGATCTACCTCTCTCCACATCACTCCAATACTTGGATTAAAAGTATGTGCCACCTTGCCCGTTTTTGTTTTATTTTCAAACACAGACTGAGAGTTTTGAATTTAGGTCCTTTTCAAGGCAACCACTTTATCCAGGAAAGCAGAATGATGGATATTGAATTCAATGCTTATGGGGTGTAAACAATACTTAAAATAATCACATACTATGGACATATGCTCTCTGCTTGGTGACTGCTTTAGAAAACACAATATCTGCTCATTTCAGGAGATAACTTTAAAATGAATTCATCTTTCCAAAGATGAATTTTGTAATTTGTTAGGAAGCAACCAGTGATTAACGTAACACACACCCTAGTCTAGCCCACTCCATCCTAGGTGTTGTTCTCTTGAGGGTCCTGTCAAGTTCATGAACAGAAATGTTACAAATATCTTTTAAAACTTTTGCCAATTATCTTGAAAGTTAACTATTTTTTTAACTGATGGCCATCTATTAATGATAAAATTTTATAGTGTTCTCTTGTTTCTATGCACTTAAATAAAGAGGATCTTATTTTATCTCCTAACATCTTATGTAATAGGAAGAGTCTGGTGTCAAGTGTCCATCTGGCAAGCACGAGAACACACACAATAGAATGGGTACCTGGTTCTAAGGGCTACACAGTTGAACAATGAAGGTACCAATGAAGGTGATCTTCCAGCTCATTCAGAACATTGGGCAATAGTTCCTAGATCAATGAAGGTAATCTCCCAGCTCATTCAGTACACCGGGCAATAGATCCTAGATTATTGTGCTCAAGTAAAATTTAAAAGCATGACGGAGAGGGTCAGAGCAATGGTTCTGCAGTTATGAGCATTGGCCGCTCTTCCAGAGGACATGGATTCATTTCCTAGCACCTTGTGGTAGCTCACATCACCTGCAACTCTGGTTCCAGGGAATTCAGTGCCCTCTCCTGGCTTTCAGAGACACCAGCATGCACTCAGTGCACAGACATACAGGCAGGGAAAACATAAAACAATGAAAAATATTTCAGAACACCCCAAAGAGGGTTGCCACATTTAGAAGCTTTCAAGTAAAGGAATACATCAAGCTTCTACCTCCTAGATGGCATCATTACACTGTCTTTGTTTGCTCAACTTCATAGAGCAGAACTATAATTTTAGATGAAATGTCATTCTTAAATTTAGTTTCTTAAATAAAATATGATTTGTGGGGAGCCATTATATTCTACTTATGATCTCATTTTTTAAAACCCTCTGAGTATGGCGCCAGCTCCAGGCTACAGCAGTTCTTGGAAAGCACGCCCTCCCAGGTGCAATTTTAACAGTCAAACAGTTTGACATTTTCCCTGCATGCATGTCTGTGCATTGAGTGCAGCTGGTGTATCTGGAAGCCAGGAGAGGGCACTGAATTCCCTGGAACAGAGTTTCAGATGGCTGTAGGCTAGCACGTGGGTGCTAGGAAATGAGTCCATGTCTCTGGAAGCGCTGGTGTTCATAACAAGCGCATTTGTCCTTGTCCATGTCTTCTTGCATCTCATCACTTTGGAACCCAGTGCTAAGTTTTAGGGAGGGATGTAGCTCAGTGGTAGAGTATCTGCCTGTCGATCATCACAGCTTGAGCTGCTAAGAGTGTTTGTCAAGGATGCACAATGCTTTGGTTTCAATCTCAAGTACCAGATAAATCAGGTTTGGTGAGATGCACCTAGAACCCCAACCCTTAAGAAGTGGAGGCAGGAAGGGCTGTAAGTTCAAGGCTATTTTTAGCTGTATAGTGAGTTTTAGGCCAGTCTAAGCTATATGAGACCCTTTTTATTTAAAAAAAAAACTGTTTTATTCCTTCGCAAGTGCTGCTCTTCTACTGCCCACAGTGAAATGACGACTACTAAGAACTTACATATGGTCAGGGCACAGAGCTATTGGCATTACCACAGTGAGGCTGGCAGGGACTCAGGAAACATGCCAGTGGTACCTACTGCAGTGTACTGTAAAGACCGGAAGTTACTTCTCCTTCCCACTGCACTTTCAAACTTACCCAAATAAAAGAACTAGGGAGTTGATGCTTGTCCAAACACAGGTTGGGGTGCATCTGTTCCAATTTTTATTTATGTTTCTCCTCCCAGACTTAATTCTTTAGTATTCCCCAAGTTCCCAAGCTTTATGTGGATATACTCATGTAATTTTAAAGCCTACGATACTTCTTGTACATCAAAAGAAGTAACTATCAACTCCCATACTGTTTTGCAAACATGATCAATGCATGCCTTCTATGGGCCACCCTCTTTGATGACCTTTTGGCTTTGGGAAAGAGCCACATGGACAGTAATGTGAGAAGATGAAAAATCCACAGAGGGCTCAGTCATCCAAGACCCTGAGATCATTGATACTGCAAGACAATCTGCATGCTTAAGCCCAAGCACAATCCATAGAGGCTCATCAATGGCTGCTTGGCAAGGAAGGCCCTTCTCTAATGAATGTAAAGTCCAATAGAGACAGTGCCACAGTTCCCAAGAATAGCACACCCTCTTCTACTCCTTTAACATATACAAATTTTCACAAACAAAAATGTTTTCCATAATTTTGTATCACCAAACGGCCACAAAATAATCTATACACACACACACACACACACACACACACATATATATTATAGCACATCAAATACTCTAAAGTAATGCATGTTACTAAGTGAAGAATTTTCAGATGTGCAATTTAATTCTATTTTATTGGAGAATGAACAGGTTTGGGGAAATGAGATAATTCATTCAGAGTCATAAAAACAGAAGTAAAAATTGGAACGTGGCTCCTTCCACTCTTCATATTCCCCCCAAGAGTCTGCTCTGAGGGTGAGCCTCAAACCAAGGGAGCCATCAGGGCAGAGAGTCAGCTGACAGTAACCCGAGGGAAGCAGTAGCCCACACTGTTAAAAGTTGGGAAGTGGATGGTTTTCTGCTTCCTCATCATTAATAAACATACAATCTCCTTATTTGGTTCTTTAGAATGCAGCACATAAACCAATCGAGGACAGCCACAAACCCAGGGCAAGCACACTGGCCATTCATAAAAGAGATACTTAGAACACTTTCTTTATACGGACTCTTCAAAAAATTGGTATTTTGGTAACGCTAAATTAATTTTTTCAGGAAAATTCTGTTAATCACATATTTTTGTTGTTTATAGGGTGTGCAAGAACAGTTCAAACTATACAAAATACATTATTGATAATTTATAGATTAGAAAACAAAAAGTGTGGCTACAATAATAAGAAACTAGTAAATACCAAGGTATTAATAATGCTTGCTGTTTAAAAAACACTCACTATTCACACAAAAAAGACCTTCTATTTTGAATAGACTAGCCTTAGAAAAATTAGGATGGTTTTCTTTGAAATATGACTACTGTCAATTCAAACCAAAATTTGAACAGTATAAATCAACAGTAATAAGATCATCGTGAATATTAGCTTTGTTGTTCTTTAGATATTTTTCACACCTTGTTGGAGGGTCTGTTTGTGGCTTTTATAAAACAGAGTCACTGAAGAAAGCCACTTCCCACACAGAGTACAACAAGCAAGCAGGTATCATTTCATTAGTCTTTGTTCCTAGTTCCTATCATTTAGACTGATTAAAATGTTAATTTTTACATGTGTGACTAAAACCCACGTTGCAAACAAGCGAGGCTTCGCAGTGTACTCGCCATCGTTGCGGGTGGGTAAATTGACAACGTGTAACTGCACATTAAGACAAATGTAGAATTTAGACAAAGTATCCCGTCTGCTTTCAGATGTAGACTTTCAAACCTCAGGAAGGTTTTCGGTAGATGTCATGCCTTTTAACTTGAAAAAAGATAAGCGCAAATAAGCTCCCAATTGTCTCCCCAATATGTAAACCACATCTCGGGCTGCTGTCTCTGCTGCTCCTTTGAAGTCTCGCTGAAATGTCATGTGTTGTGAAGACTGCTGTGCATAAGCAAGACAATTTGCTCACTTTCAGAATTCTTACCGGTCTCCACTGCTATCTGGTATCCAGCCTCTAGTCTCCGCGATGACCTTTCCAGCCTCTCCGTGTTATCCAGCAGATGTGCCCTCTGAAAGGAAGGGGGAGTCAGACGGATGGCTACAAGGTTCTTTTTTGCCTTTTTAAAAAATAATGCCTTTGTATGTCCTAACATGGGGTGTTGCGGGGGCTGGTATCCACAATCCATTATAGTTAAATTTTAGCAGACAGTTCAGAGGACAGACAACAATGGATAGACCATCAACTTATTTGTTTTTGTTTTTAAAGGAGCCCCTTGTTGTGAGTGGTCACAGCAAATCTTCCTCCACACCACTGAGAAGCGCATGAAGAGCAGGGCCAACTGGATCTTTCCTGTTTTAACACAGAAGAGACACAGTGCTGTGATTTCTATTTGTGTTTAGTTTTATAAAACGCAATCATTTCCAGCGCTCACTGGTCCTTTGATTTCTGCAAATCATAATTTTTTAAACAAGAACTTTTTTATTTTTAAGAGAATGTTTCTTAGTTTGGAAATGTAGACGCTGACACATAGAACAAGGATGCTACTGGGATAGAATGCTAACCAGCACTTCCAGCTCAAGGGGAACACACGACACCAAAAACCAGGAAACACACGGATCTGTGCGTTATCCCCAAACATATGACACTAAGTTAAAGTCGACTGCTAACACACAGTGCTTTGGACTGTGCACTAAAACCACAATCTACTCTATGGAATAAAATTATATACAACTTTTTCATATTACATCTTATGGGCAAATTAGAGAACTCCAATATTTTAAACTTTCCTTTCTACATTGAGACCTTATGTTTTTGATCCCACAGCACATATGTTCATGTTACCAAAATAGATTCACAGGCTAGACATGTCTATGAATGAATTGGTATATGCATGTGGTATACATGTACATATGTTTAGATACCTAGAAATGTATGATTATGTGTGCCTGCATATTTGGTTGTGGGCAGCGTTTATACACACACACACACACATATACACATCTATGTATGTATATATATATATATATATATATATATATATATATATATTTGTATAAATTAGTTTCTCTTGCCCTATAATCAATTTTGGTGTCTGGTCAAAGAAAAAGAAAAACATGCAACCATAACTATATAACTTTGTGTTGTTGACAGATGTCACTTAAAATTGAAGCAATGCTTTCTGATAATAATAAAAAAGGAGGTGCCACATGCATTATCTGAGTGGCTGTCGAGTGAAATGATCTACCTTGCTCTAATGAGCCCCCATGGATCTTGGAGATGCAAGCTGTATTGACATGCACACTTAAGCTAATACACCTAGACCAGTGCCTGCAAGCTCTAGCAGCCAGGGATGCTGACAGAATAGCTCGCTTCCATCTTCAAAGAAAGGAAGTGATTAGTATGTTATCATTACCATTCAAAACGTGATTCCCTTATTCCCTCCCGGCACAGGTGACACATCTGAGGTGCGGCCAGACGTTGGAGGCAGCTAAAGCCACATCAAAGCTTTCCTTGAAAATTTTTTGGGGGAAGGGTTGGGGGAAAGAATCATTAAAACAATGCTTTTAGAACAGACAGACAGGACCTGATGTGAAGGTCAGGAGGCGGCAAGAGCAGTCTATAATAATTAATAGAGTTGTCAGATGCACAGTGCAGAAATTAAGAGAAATGCTGCCCCTCCTTTTGGAAAAAATAAACGAAATAAATAAAATGGAGGAAGGGAGAAAAGAGCTTCTTATTTCACAAAAAGCAAAATTGTTGAAGGCTGCACCTGAGAAGAGGAAGAGCACAGGTGCTCTCTGTGTTTGGCACAGCTATTTCTAATAAAACTTCCTATTACTAAAGCGTGCCAAAAATGTGTCTTTAATTCTGATTCTCCTCATATGCAGATTCTGGCAGTAAAAACTGCTTTTTCCTCCTCTGCATGCTGTTTTATACCCAAACAAAGGACTTCAAACTGGTGATCCTCTAAAGAAACATCAATCTGATCTGAGAAGCAAGAGTAACTTTGAATTTTAGTCCAGAGGAAGACAATTTGGGGCTTATTTTCATATTGTATAAAATCTTAAATTCAAAGAAGACATTTAGCTTAATAGAGATAAAGAAATCACAGACTATACTGGAGTTGCCTCTTCCTCAATGCTTATATATGATGGATGAACAAAAGCTAAACACGTGTGAAATAAAGTGTTTAAACGCGGGACAATTGGGGAGGCTCCAGAGCTACATGGGAAGCAGAACGTCCAAATGAACATTAAACACTGCACAGGCGGAAGTAATGGAAGTGATGGCTTCTTTTGGAGAGTTTCTCCCCATGCCACCAGAGAAAATCTCCACCCAAGAGGATGATCAGTTTATGGGCAGCTTCCCAGCAGGGTTTCCCTTCGTTTTTTGAAACTTCTTCACTGAAGTCAAACTAAAGTTTGCACCATTTACATCACCCCTCAGCTGTGCACTGCCCCAGTCGTGTAAATGAAAGGAGACACAGTTCAGCGGCACAGAGGCTGTCATGTGCCCCACACCCCATCCCAGACTCATGCTCTCATCCTCTTCTTGGACCTTTGCAGAGCAGGTGAGGGAAGCTGTGCAGGAGCCTTCAGAAGGAGCTCAGTTTGTGTGAGGCGCTGTGAAAGGGGAAATACTGGGGACGCAGGATTCCAACAGCTCGGTGTACACAGCCAACGCCAGATCAGCTCCCTCTCCGCTAAGACCCTGCCTCCCAGCATACCCTGAAAAGAGCATCACGAAGAAGGACGGGCACTCTGTGCTCCCAAACACAACAAAACACGGTGTTTTGGAAACAGATAGGTGCTTGTCTTTTTAGAAGAGATGCAAGTGAAAATTGGGGTAACATTCACTGCATAAGCACAAGCAACTCCTGACTGGGAGAAGAGCCCCTCTGAGCAATCTCCGTTTAAGCTCAGCATCACCTAATCCATAAGTATTTGTGCTGTACCGAAATCAAAGACACAGACAACACTATTCCTCAGATTATCATTCCATCACCCGGATGATCTCATTCTACTGACAATAATTCCATCACAGAACAGCTTCAGAAACATCAACCATGGTACTTACACACACAACTGTTGACAGAGAAAAACAAGAGAAATTACCAAGCAATAATAAATTACAAAAGAGATGGGGACATAATTTTCAGCTTTCAAAATTAAGAATTCCTCTGATCCTGCACTACAATGTAACAAAAATCTGGCTAATATTATACTTGTTTTTGTAAAGCACAGGAGTTTAGCCATCAGATCACTGTCGATTCGGGGACAAGAGCTTTGTGGAGTTTCTTGGCATGTGGTTGGTGTGGGAGGGGGGCGGGGGTGTACGTGCATTCAAATCATTGTTCACTTCATCAACCTTTGAACATTCAGATTCCTCAGCAAAGGGTAAGGATCTCTAAATACACAAAATAGTCCACCTCCCCGGGAAATCATGTTTATGTCATCACTCATTCAGAGAGTAATCAATAGTGTAACTAATTATACTGATTTAGTATATACATACATACACATACTTCCATGTTGGAAAGGAAAAGGCAAACCCAAAGTAAAGAGGCTATTGGTATACTTTCTCCCTCCAGCTCCCATGCCACTGTCACTTTGGCTAAGCTAGGAGCTCACTCCCGCATTTCAATCAACCACTGCTCACAAGCTTAGGAAACATCTCCAACACCCACAGAACAGCAGCTCACCATCAGAACCACCCAGGAAACGCTGCACTCAGTGTGCTCAACCAAACAACTGTGACTGCTGGGAGCAAGAGGACTATTCTATGACCTTGTGGGAAAACAGAACTCAGCGTTACTAAATAAAAAGTTGAATAGAAGCCTTGGTGGGTTTGGCCTTGGTGGAAGACACCAGCAGTACCCTGAATCATTTGGCCACAGTGACAGGCACTGCTGCAGGGACTTATGAGGCCCCTGAAGAGGCTGGAGCAGCAGGCAGAACAAGGAGAACTCCTTTGGGAGCTGTTTTTTACAGAGAGGAAAGTGCTCAACAGTGGAGCAACATTGCTGCTCTCAGGTGTCCTGGACAAGGGCAAGGGCATTTACAGTGCACAAGTTCCCCGTGGTACCTTATGTGGGACCCTGGAGTCCAGGGGTGGGTGGTGTCTCAGTAAAGTAAACCAGGATCAGAAAAGAAAATAAAGTCATAGTAACTTCACTGAGAAACGAACACAAATAAACAAATCTGAAACACCCACAATGACACTCTGCATAGTTTTAAGATATGCCTCTATTGTCCCTCTCTTTTTTGTTTTTTTGGCTTTAAAATATTAATTTTCTCTTAATGTCAGCAAAGATGAGTGAGGGCCTCGCACCAAGCACGAAGCACAGTTGCTCTAGGAGACGGTCAGAGAAGAGTTCTCAAGTCGTCACGTCAATAGTTTGGTCAAGGGAACACTTCCCCGGCAAAATGAATACAAGATCCACTTCGGATTTAAAAATAAATTTTATAAGAAAAAGCAGAACTAAGGAGAAAAAAAAGGAACTGGAAAATACTTACCTCTTCACGTAATTTTATCAACTGCAACATGAATGCACCAAAAAAAAAGATAAAAAGGGAAGACACGGCAGAAAGAAGGATCAGCTGTGTGACAGGATACAGAATTAACATTGACAATTCATCTGTTTACATGTTTAGCATTTAGAAATCACAGACAAACACATTAAAGGAGCCTAAGCACAGACTACATGCAGAGGGTTTGAACAAATAAAGATCACTTTCTCACACTGTCACATTAAACAAAGAGACTAGTGTGAATTTCTCTTTTAAAATACATCTAAGAACCATCATGAAATAAAGGGGAGCGACTTCATAGAAGTCTATATTATAAAAAAGAAAACAAGTTTACCGCGTCTCTCTTCTAAGAATGCACCATTAGAGAGGCTGTGTATATACACGATTTCAGGATGTTGCTCTATTTGGAGACTTGACAACTGACTTCAGATTTTACCAACAAATGAAAATGACCAGTAGTTCGTGCTTTGGCTCCATTAAGTATTTAAAACAACAACAAAGATAAGCTACTATTATTCTGGGTCAATGCCATACTTGCACCCATTGTATGACAGGCTGCATTGGGTTAACACTATTTCAGCTGAGAATCAACAAAAGCATGTACAAAGTAGCTATCAGAGGAGTTAATGTCAAGGCTTGTGCTTTTTCTTAAATGGTACAGCACTTACGGGGTGTGTTTTTATTTGACTTTTTGTTTCTTTATTTTTCAGTAATCTTAATCGTCCAAACTGGGACATATCAAAACAAGGAACCCTTTTCCTGTGTTTGTACTGTGGTTCGTTTTCACAAGTCAAATCAAAAGCCACTCTTTTATTTGTTAGTCAATTCTCCCACTGTGGCATTTTAATCCCCTACTTTTCCTCATTTTCCTGACAGTAACAGATGTGGAAAGCCCCTACAAACCAAGAATCTATGAAACCATACACCTGGCCCATTCTCGGTATGTTTGACATCATTCTAAAACACAAACATCACTGCCCTGGTAATACTACCACGGTTTCTACTATGAACGGAATAGGAGCCCGGGCCACAACAGACTGAGTCACATTCTAGGTCTGAGCCTTGCATCCGCAGCCATTCAGGACGATAACTGATCATCCTTAAACATCCAAGTGTCTGTAACATCGGTTACCACACTTGACACACGCGGGCCAATGTGCTACGAATGGTTCAGTGTAATTCTAAAAGTATGATGCTTAGTTTACCACGGCCCTGAATTCTCAACACTTAATGCTGATTTAGGGTCAGATCCAAGGCGGACGGGGACGCATTTCAGTTCACTCTGTTACTTCATTTTTCTCCTGGAAAGTACTTAAAATCTACAAGGAGGAGATTCAGATTGTCATAAACCCTTTATAGAAAGGGTTTAGAATTAATTGTATGGCATCTCAATCTCTACTTAGCAAAATTTTAAATGTCAAACTTTAAAAGTCCTGGTTCACACCAGACAAAAGTTATTGTTTTTAAATACTCATTCCTTTCCCCACAGCCATCCAGGGTAGAGTCTCATCTTTCCATGTGGAAAAGCAACAAATCTGTTCTCCAGATGAAGTTAAAACCTAAACTAGAATACCTGGCCTATCACACATCGGGGTCTTTTCTCTTTGCCATTTGAACATCACAGCAGAAAACCCGCAGACACTAAATCTCAGAGACAGGCAATGTGGGAATTGACCGCACAGCTCTTTCCTTCTGGGGCACTATTCTTCAGTTGACTATGATCCTTAAAGGGCCAAAGTTTAAAACCCCTCTCCCTCTGCAGCAATGGAGTCCATTGGGGCATGCCACCCTGCCATAAGCAAGGGTGTTTAAAAATGCTGCCCATTTGCCTTTTCAATGGGTTTCGAACAAAACAAAAAAAAAAAATGTTCTATCTTGTTTGTGCTGCATGGCTGCATTCAAACTCCACACCGGATTTGTAGCTAAGCTAAGTAAAGGGACGTTACTAATCTTCATCTTTCTCCCCTTTCCTTTTTTTTTTTTTTTTTTTTGGTTAGGCTGAGAGTTATGTATAGAAATAAACAGAGATGGTCGCTTTTTGCAAATTAACAATGCTTAGACTCCACTAGAGGTAGTGATTTGGACACTTTTCGAGTTACTGGCTTTATCATAGACGCGCCATGAAAGTGTGCAAAACCATCATGCTGGCTTATGGTAATCCACGTCTTTTTTTTTGAAACAAAGATTTCTCCCCACAACCCCACCCGGAATGCAGAATTTGATACAAGAGGTAATCTGTTCCTTTGTGGGCTGAAAAAAAAAATCTGGTTTACGCTGGTTTGAACCAGTGGAATCTCTTGTGGTTAAGCCTTCTGCTGTGACTAAAATCAAAACTGCACTGTGGAGCATGCAAGGGTGGGTGGGTGCGCATGCGTGCACTTCTGTGCATGTGTGAGGCGCATCACGTGACTCCCAGAACTCCCGAATTTTTTTTTAAAGCTGATAACGCCACTGCCGTCTCTGTCCGCATACAGATAACGAATAAATGCTGAACTCTATTAAACGCCCTTTACACATTATCGTGGGTCGAACACACAATTTTCTGAACTTATGATGACAGTCTATTTATTTTGCTAGAAACCCCCAGCACGAAGGAGCAGATTTGTGCCTGGTAATGATCTGCTCCGCCGGGGCTATATGAAATGATACCGACCTTCTTCAGATCTTGCGGAATTAAATTGACCGACTTCACCCCCTGGTCTGTAGCTGAAGTTTGACACACTTTACGCACAGCAAGCCCAAATCGGAACTTAAGAGAACCTTGTATTAAAAAATTAAGCAATCATTATCTGTTAAATATTGCTTTACCACAAAAATTTCATATAGTGGGAACTATTCCACCCTTTATACAGTTAAAAAAAAAAAAACTTCTTTGTAGGATTTTCTCAGGCATTGGATCAATATAATTTTGCATATGGCAACAGAGAGTCTACTGATGTCCAAAAAAGATCTCTGGGCATTTTGTTCTCGCCATTGCCACACCCTACTCTGAAAGTCTATGGCTTTATTCTATAATCTATTTTTTGTTTGAGAATGGCTGTCATGAAAGGAAACCAAGTTAAAACACTGTTAAGCTTTCCACTCTGGGTAAATGCTGCGGCACTGCAGCCAGCAGCTCAAGTCTTGAAGAAACGACACTGCACACTGGAGGACAGACATGAAGGTGTGGGACACACTCTGGGGAAGGGACCAGATCCTCGGCACTTCCAGCTGCAGGGCAGATTTTGACACACACCCCCCACCCTTGGTAAATCCAGGATGAGGTATATTTAATCAAATGAAACAGATATGAGTCAGAAATTGTGCAGGAGTTGATCTGGAATGCAATTAAATGTATATTGTACTGAGGACATTAAAGATACTCTTGAAAAAATCCTTAATTGAACAAACAGTGGCATTCCCAATCATGGCAGATGTATAAATACACCCCAAAGTAAATCACTGTTATTGATAGTCAGCTACGCGCATCAACAGTCGGCCGTACATGTCTAACAGGACTGGCCACAAACGCCACAGAGATGGAGCTGATTGCTACTGTGTTCGTGCCTGTCCAAAGCGTCACAAGGAGCCACTGTGTGGAGTTGTGCACAAGGCACTAGGAATGAAGTCAGCACTTTATATGCTTGCAGTCACAGTTACTGGCTGTTATTTTGTTTTTTCCCCTTTCAATCACTCTTGATTTTTAGTTGACAGATATATGCTAATTTAAGTGACTATGACTAATTTTGTTTATACCCAAGCTTTATGTGTATATTAAAAGTGTTTCTTAGATATACAACAAAAAGGCCTGAAAGCCAGTGCTTCAACAGTCAGCATGAACATAAACTTCTCTCTGGGCAGAAGAGAGGTTCTTATATAGATCGTGGGTAGTCATTCCACCCACAACTCCCACCTTCTGCTCTGTACAAATGTATATGAAGAGCCCATTAAAACCTTTTCTGTAGAGACACTCTGCTTTGACTGCTGAGTCAGGGCAACACTGATAGAGAATAAAAGTTATTTTCAAGTGACGTCTGAAGCCAGTGGTTAAGGGCGTGCTCATTTAAATTCCTATATTATGACAAAGACCCTCAACACAGGGCTTAATGACTTCATCGTGTCACAGAGATTCTGCTCTGCAAGGTAACAAATTATCCAAAAAGCTTAGCATGATCTCTGTGAATGTTCACAGCTCATTCAAATGTGAGGCTGGAAAGTCCACGGAGCCGTAGCCGACCATCTCCACGCCCTCAGGACAGCAATCCGCTGTGCCGTATTTACTGGACTGGCAGCTCCTTACCAGTTTCAGGGCCAGCACTTTCAGAACTTGTGAGTTTCATTCAGATAAGTCTAGGGGAAATCTTTGCATAATCACTTTAAACTGACAGGATATAACTTGAAAAATTCAAAAATTATGAGCTCAAATCTATTTTTGTGGAATATTTTTCTTTAGGCATAAAAATCATACTTATATGTATGTAAGGCTAATATTTTAGGTGCATTAAATGTCCCTTAAGAGAAGTGAACAAGGTGTAAAAAGGATCCTGTCAGAGAACTACAGCATCATCAGAACACACAGCCTGGGTTAGGCAGGAGCCCCTCCCTTCTGTCCATTCTCCAGCAGCTGCTCAGACTGGGAAAGTCTACAGCTTCCAAAGGAACTGACAGGGAAGCTGCACGTACACTTTTTTTGTTTGTTGTTTGTTTTCTTTTGCAAAGAAGATAATGCTTTTTCTTTTTTACAGTAGTTAGAGAAGAAAATTGTGATTCATTCCAAGAGTCATGCATAATCCAAACCTCACTATAAAAAGGCAGAAATATTTTCCTCTCATTCTCCCATTTTTTAATCTCTTCTGAGTAACCCCCCTCCCAACATTACCGTTCACTTCTGTTCTGCACCACCCCTGTTAGCTGTCCTCACATTTCAGTCACGGAAGTTGACACTGCAAGTCAAAGCTGAGTGATGTCTGAACTCAGGCTGATACCATCCACATAGAGGAGGAGGCAACCCAAAGAAATGGCCTGCTCAGTGATTCTTCTCCCACTTTTCGGGTGGGTGGACGGGTGCCTTTGTCACACCAGCCTCCGCCCAGGTTACAGTGCTCACATTCTGTGCTGCATAATTTAGTGCCAGTAAATATAAACCCTGGAGTGGGAGGTGCGTGCTGCAAACTCTGCTGGATGGATGGGCTGCAGCTTCCTCCAGTCACAGCTGTGTCTTAGCTAGGGAGTGCTCATTCTGGGGGCAGAGAAGCAACCCTTGGAAGAAGGTCTTACCTACGGCGCTCCCTGCTACCCAGCAGTCCCCAGGGCTGTGAGAGACAAAGTCAGCTCTACAGCAAGCATCTTGAGACAGGCTTTTAAAGAGTTGCACATACCATACCATGTGAACTTACGGTGTCTGCAGCATTAATTCAAAGAGAGTAGCAGGGTGCTAATTACACTCATGACAGGACTGTACGGCCGTCCAATGAGGAATGGCGGGCAAGCTGTAAGAACCGTTTACGAAGAAACTGTATCGGGAATGTGTTTTCTGTATGCAGATCCTAAGGTGCACGCAGGGCTTATCCTATTGCTATTGTCACCACTGTCACCACAGAAGCAGGGCAGGCCTCTGCCTGGGCATGCACACAGTCCCACATTGGTGCTGGGCATTTGCATCTGGTGAATGTATTTTTAAGAAGCCACACAATGGGAGCCGGGGCTGTGAGGCTGGATTTTGAAAGCTTACTTTCATTTGTTTGGCTGCGAGTGTTGACTTAATTGTGCTGCATTCCTATCAAAGCTGCATCATGTACTTTTTTACTCCTCTTACATGTGTTTGAGGTGAAGACCTTGGCTTTGTCTGCAAACAGCGTGTTTCAAGTTATTCCTTAAGTACTAAATAATAAAGAAAAGAGAAGAAAAGAGTTTTTTTAAAAGATGGCAGACAGTGATCACGAGGTAAAGGGTTAAATGTAAGATCTCCGAGAAACATTTTGAAGTTGATTAAGACTCCAGCTTTGCATTAAACAGTATCGCTTCCACATGAGTTGCTGCTAACACTGTCAGGGAGCAGCTTGAGAGCCCAGTGTGCCTGTGACCTCCTTCACCCTCCAGCCACCCACCAGGCCTTCCTCATTAGCATTCTACCTGGTTCTCGGAGGAATTCCCATCATCCCCTAGGAGCTCATTCCGTACTTCGTCACTGTAGGCAATCCGTGACCTTTTCTATAAAACAAAACAAAAAGGGAAAGAGCGAGGTGAGCGTTAGAAAGTAAACACGGCCAAGCAGTCCTGGTATCAAGGCGGCCATCTCAGACCCTGGGAAGCCCCCTAATGGAAGCCTACCGGTAAAGCTGTGCAGCTAATTCAAAGTTCCCCAACACAGCTTAATGGAAATTACAAATTTGTTTTAAAAAGAAATACCAATAATGAAAGAAATTTCTGCTTTGTGTTAATGTTCTATTATTTTTCATAAGTAGATTAAAATTAATTTATTCTTCTGCATGTTGTTTGAATAAAACTACTAAACTGGAAGAAACACAGTTATACTCAGATTGTAATTAAAGCAGGAGTGTATGGGAGTCTCCGGAGGAATTGCACTGTGCAATCTAGAACAACCTCTGAAAGTCTCCACTTCTAGGATAATATTCCTGTCACCAACTGTCTGGACAAGCACATGTATATTTCATCACTGGGATGCTACTCTCCAGGAAGAGAAGGGACTGTAAGCCATTCCCTAGCTAGCGGTATTCAAATGTCCCCAACTCATCTCTAAGTAATAGCTTAAGGAAGAGCAATGCTGGTGAAGGAAGGGAGAGAAAGTGGGGGGTGAGCAGACAGACAGACACTGGTAACACAAAGAAATTCCCCAGTTCCTGTAACTAAAGGCTATGAGTCACTGTCTTCAGTGAATCGTGTTTGGAGCATCCATCCCCTCACCTGTCCGGTACACTGCGCATTGTGTACACTGCAGTCAGAGGGACATGGCTCCAAGCCATTCATTCCTTGTCTAAATACACAAAAATCAGTTGTGAAACTTGAGTCTGGTTATCAGTCCCTACTTCATCTTCACCATGTCAGTCAGGGTCAAAAATCATTTGCTGCTGACTTTGCTTCTCAACTAATTAAGTAAAACGGTCAGTTAGAAAGTGGAGGGCGGGAAGCTGTCATGTCTTTCCTGGACTCCAACGATCTAGGACTTAAAGTTCTTATTTGTTCATCTATGGTCTGGAAGAAAGCCCTAGAGTTTCAAAGAACTACCTGTAATTCATAAGCAAAAGGCAACTGGAAGATTACGATTCTATTTTTCTAGTAGTCAATGAATAACACTGCTCGGTAGCAATCGGCTCATTAGACCTTAAAATCATATTATTTAAGGGAACCTCAGACAAGAACAACCACGGAGTTACAGATCATTTAAAAAGCTTGTCTTTCTCAAGTGGGTGCCTTATCTGAAGCACAAAACACAGAAAATATTCTTTCTTTACTATTTTTTCAATTCTCCCAAGTGTGGCACATAACAGAGAATTTGGTTTATTGCATATAATTCAGTTTATTGCTCTTCTAGATGTAATTAAGCAAATGATATGCTGGATCTAGCAGAACCCAGTTTTAAAAGGCTTTCTGGAATATAAATAAACACACACCACCCAGATACTTGTTTGAGGAAAACAGTAGAGTATCATGGAATTCTAAAGGGAACTCTCCTTCCACTGTGCCTAGAATCTCAGGATCATGATGCTCAGCTGAGTTTCTTCTACCTTATAAACCAGCTCTGGAGAGACTCAGAGAAACAACACAGAGCTATAAAAACTTAGGGATAAAGGAGACAGATGTGTCCATCCCTGCCTGCCCAGAGTCTCCCTCTTCAACAGGGCTTTCCTGCCACAAACATCTGTCTTAAAATTTAGCAGCTGCAATAGGTCTCTGTGAGGAGATAAATAAGACCATAGCTGCGTTGCAGGGAGAAGAACAGGTCAGAGACATAAGGCCTTGGTGTGTGGTCAGTAAGGACATCAATATGCAAGCTCTTCAAAGTTCAGGTGTGGCCCAACCAATTTGTCTGTGAACTCGCCAGATATTTTCTCACCACAGAGAGCACATGCTTAACCTGGTTCTCCTGTGGAAGCTACTGTGGATTGCCCATTTCTACTGACTTCATACAGAACATTTTTAAATGCTAAGTACAAGGTCGGCCCACTTAGATCATGCCAAACCTCTCTGCCCACTTGAAGACCCCACCATCACAGTCTCAAACCAGGTAGGTGAAAGTATTTTACAGCATTAAAGGAAATGAAAACCTTTAAGACAGGCTGATGTATCAGAGCTGCCTTTTGCATTATTCATTTCATCACGATGGGGGACTAAAACATTCCACAGGATGCAAAAATATCATATGGAGATTGTTTTCTGTTTCCCCCTTTTTACCAAAATACCAATAAATTGGCATAGATTGTGCAATTCCATTATGTTCTTATTTAGATTTATCATACTTCAAACAAAGACAACATTACAAATGTAGAGCCCTGGTTATCTGATCTTGCTCTGGTCAGGAGGCACTGCTTCGGCAGCAGCAATGAAGAGAATGGTGCTCCCATAGAGGAGGAGGCACCCATAGTTGTAGGTGGTCTCTGTGAAAGGTACGCCTCACCACTGGGACAAGAGGTAGGTCGTGGAGGACGTTTCTGGCTGTAATTAAGCAAATGATATGCTGAGCGTAGCAAAGTGTTTCCTGGCAGACCCATTGCAAATAGGAATAACTACCCATGAGAACTGTACAATGCCATTCTAGTCTGCACTAGAGTTTCATTTTCCAAAAATAAAACAAATTCAGGCTGTTCTTTATTAAGAATTATATTTGGAAGACCAACATTTTCTCCTAATTTCTCAGCATTTGAATTTTTAAGTAAGCTGACTGTATGTCATAACCACAACTCACTCTTTGAAATCATCGCTGTGCTGCTTGAAAACAACAGCAACAACGAAGATGAAATTCTTTCCAATGACAATTGGCTTGTTTTAAGGATAATCAATAAATCATGTTATCTTTTGTGGAATTTTAAAAACTCATGCTGGATTACTAATTACCTACATGATACTTTAGTTTAGAAGATTCTAAATTAACGAATTGAAACCTTTACTGTATCCTGATAAACCTAAAACATTTTTACTTTATTATTAAGACTATAAAATCTGTACTTTAGCCAAATGCAAGCATGAGAATTTGAGCTGGAAATGTCACACATTCAGCTACAGCTTGAAGGAACCCAATTCATAATGCATTTTATAAATAGTTAATGACTTCTATACATAAGCTAACCAGGCAAATCAAGAAATTGTCAACATTTTTAGTCCTGGTTGTCAGTTACCACTGTCTGCTGGTGTTTTATATGTGGCTGCAGGAGAAGTCCACTGTCTGCTGGTCCCTATGTGTGGCTGCAGGAGAAGTCCCCTGTCTGCTGGTCTTTATGTGTGGCTGCAAGAGAAGTCCCCTGTCTGCTGGTCTTTATGTGTGGCTGCAGGAGAAGTCCCCTGTCTGCTGGTCCCTATGTGTGGCTGCAGGAGATGTCCCCTGTCTGCTGGTCTTTATGTGTGGCTGCAGGAGAAGGCCACTGTCTGCTGGTCCCTATGTGTGGCTGCAAGAGAAGTCCCCTATCTGCTGGTCCCTGTGTGTGGCTGCAGGAGAAGGCCACTGTCTGCTGGTCCCTGTGTGTGGCTGCAGGAGAAGGCTACTGTCTGCTGGTCCCTGTGTGTGGCTGCAAGAGAAGTCCCCTGTCTGCTGGTCCCTGTGTGTGGCTGCAGGAGAAGGCCACAGTCTGCTCAGTCTGTAATCTACTGTAATGCCTGGCCTATACCATAAAGGTGGAAAAGCTTCACATTGCAATATATCAAACACACACACATGTGTGCATGCACACTTGTTTAAGAGCAGGCCTCACTTTAGTTGTGTAAAACTTACTCTCTATGATTTATACTTCATACTTCAAATGAACTAGATAGTGTTGGAAAACTCTACAGAACAGACACGAGAAAACTGTGACAGATTAACAATCCCTGTGCAGTTAGAGGGACCATGTTTATCTGACGACTCTAAAATGACGACAAAAGTGCGTCTGTAGTTATAAAAATAAGAATTTCACATGTAAAGAGATTCTGGTTGATAGGAACAGGATGCTTGTGTACTGATTGCCTGGTTTTCTTAAAGCCAAATTCAAACAGAGACACTTTTTCAGTTTGGTCTAGAAATTTGGTCTGAAATAATCTAGCTACTTGACCTACTCTTTGACATTTCCCAATTGAGCTCACTGTGTCTGTGGGCACACATTGCAAAACTGGGAACAACATGAGTTAACTTAGTTTAAATTAATTAAAACTTGTCATCTCTGGTACTACCTGCTATATGACTCTATACGGGACACACTGTATATGCAAGCAGAATGAGGTTCTATGGCCTACCACAAGCAAAAACATAACAATGAGGTTGGTTTATTACTAAAGCGTATATGAGAATTTAATTTCCATGTCGTGCACATGGCAAAGCAATTGCTTAAATTGCCTCACCTGGGAATTTAATGCAATGTTATCATCAGACCAGCCACATTGTAAGTAGATTTATAATGCTTTCCATGTGCTGTGCTTGGTTGCATATGAATTAAGTAATGATCTGGTATTACAATAAAATCAGCTAGTTCCCACACCTGGCAAACAGGATATTTCACTAAATTAATAGCCATACAGCTATATCACAAGGCATAGAAGAGGAAACCATCTCCAAGGCATTTGACTTGAATCTTACATGGGAAGCAAAATAACACCATGGATATGTACAATGTCACTATACTGAATGAGCTGCTCAAGACAATCTGTTTCTAACATCTGTATTACTGAATTAAGACCTTCGCATTCCCATTCAGTCTTGGCCTAATTTCCTTCATTCAGTACTCTAATTACTAATCAGCAATCCGCAAAATTCACAAACACCGAGAAAGCCCTTTATTCTAATCTACATGCTGCAGACAGCCAAATAATTGATACAAAGTGCAGTGTGGGTTTGGTGTAATGAAAGGAACAGCTTGTCCCACTTCCTAATCAGATTGGTCTATAGCGGCCAGAGTTAATAGATTTCTCTATAGTCCTAAAACAAACTAAGCATGCTGGCCAGACTTTTCCGTTGCTTCTACCATGTTTTTCAGTCTCCTTATATTTAATAATGCCACAGTTACTAGGTGATACGCCTATTAAAACCTGCTATGCTTTCAGAGCCAAGGAATTTTACTGCTCCGAAGAACTGAACTGCTTCTGTTATAGTTAACACTTTGGGATATCTACAGAATGCCATGAAAATGTATTTGTTAGCAAGCCATATGACTGTTGGTCATCACTACTACCTAATTTATCTGGTTCTAATTAAATGACGTCTCAGCACTATAATGTCCAGCTACTATGTTTGAAAATACATATACCTCTGGCACCAAGTATTCAATCTCTAATCACACTTCTGTTTGTCCACAGCCAGACTAATTTCTGTGACAACATCTCAAGCTACACAGTTCAGATAAAGGCAAAGTAAACTCATATGCAAGGATCTGATCACTGGCAACTTGCTCAGATAAAATGGAACAGGGAGTTGAATGAAAAACACAGAGAGCACCCAGCCAGTGATCTTGGTCACATTAGGTCTTCTGAATATCCTCATCTCGAAAATGCTTACATCTCTTAATGCTTACTTCTTGTGGTTACTACATGGATTAAATATTATAAACAGACATAAATCTTTCTTAATACTTTGGCTATGATAACCTCAGGAAGCAAGTTCCTCTGAATAGCAGCTGATAGGACCCATAGGATGCAATGAAGCTGATGTACACATGACTAAGAATACAAATTAGTGCATTCTCCCTATGGATGCTTTCTCAACACACCAAAAGTAGCTTGAGAAAGTCCACATACTTTGACTAATTCAGATACAAAGGGTGCTACATTTTCAGGCGGTTTGCAAAACAAACACACAAACAAAACAAAAAAACCCAATTGACTGTCATTCTTCAGTATTATTAAAGAAAATCAGTTCCAATCTGATTCTTTTAAAGAATGAATAAACTAAGAATAACTGTCCTTTTTCAACTGTTTAGACACTAAACAGTTCTTAAAACTTTAGAGCTGAACATCAAGTGCCCAGTCCACATGTTCCCAGCACTTAGTACCAGTGATGGAAAAGTATATTCTCTCATTTTTATTACATTTTTACTTACTGTGTGTGCATGTGTGTGCAAGAATGTGTGTGTGTACACGTGCATGCATGTGTGTGTGCATATGTGTGTGTGTGTATGTGTGTGCCCATACCCACATGCATGCCATGCTGAATATATGGAGGTCAGAAAACCATATGCAGGTGTCAGTCCTTTCCTCCTACTGTACGAATTCTAAGCTGAGCTACTTCAGTGATCTGGGAATTTATACTTCCTGTCCAGCACAAACTCAAGGCTAAAGGACCACACTTATACCACCAGAGAGGAAATACTAACACACCCGGCCACGAGGCATCACCAAGTGGGAAAAGCAATTTAACATGAGAGCACCAGGTAATTCTTCATTCTTCGGGATGGAATACTAGGAAAACAGACTTAAATTTCTACAATTTTTTAAAAAGTCATAATCACTCATAATTTTCACTTGTACTTTCAAGTATATTTGACATGTTTAAAATGGGTATGTATGTTTTAGCTGTACATTATGAGATAAAATACACCACATTTCCTAATTACTTTCTTGCAGTGAGCTATAATACACATGTGAATATTTCTGTGCATATTATGAGATTCTGTGTGTATGTATAAACAAAGGGACTCACACAACCCATATGTGATCCATATGGAAAAAGAATTCTATGTGCTGTGCAGTGCTAAATAGATTTTTATTTAGACTAGGAATTCTGACTGCATCACTGCTGCATCATTTAATAATTTGCAAAATGGGCAGCTCCACAACTCAGGTAACTGCACCTCTTATTTCCTCTTTCAGCATTTCCAAACTTGTTTGAGATTTCTGTGCAGCACTGGTGTTTCAAGCCTGAGTCGGCTGGGATCACGGCCCACTTACCTTCACACACTGTAGCTTATAACTTTTGACACTGACACTGAACATGGTGTGGCCATGTCATCCTGTCAACCAGCAACTAAGGTACCTCATTCAGAAAATCAGCTTCTATTAGAATGCCCAGATGTTGGTATCAGCATCTGGAACTGGGTGAGTATGCAGTAAAAGAAATCCAATTCTTTAAAGTCTTTTCTGAGTACAAAATAAAATAATTCCACAGACTTAACCTGAAATACCACCCACCCTGAAAATAATACTCTGATAAGTAAAAGCCATGGCAGCAGATGTTTTGCTTGTATGAAAGTCATCTACTAAAGAAAGGTATATAAATTAGTGTAATTAACTCACACAACTATAATTTCTCGGTGTAATGTGCCTAGCTTCCCTTCAAAAGCTGTCCACAGCCATAATTTGGGTCATTTACTTATCCAAGAACAAGTGATGCTGGGGAATCCGTACAACTGACACCAAGGAACCATATCAGGCATCATGTAGACCATAATAGAACTCAAAAGTGGTTGGTCCTCAGCCAGAAGATGAGTGTTCTACCATGCCACAGGATTTGGACCTCACAAGGAGAACCGGTCTCCCAATGGTGGCATTCTTCCCACCACTGTTTATTGCACACACAACTCTGAGACAGGCTGTGGTCTTTGGGCCCCAAAGGCAAGGCTAGCTACACTACTCTCCTTGTTATATGAATTTATCATCAGGTCATCCTGAAACAAAACACTCTCTTCCAAAAACAATTAATAATCAAAAGCCTTACAATATACACTGGTGTCAACACCTGAAATATTGACAACAATAACTCTAAGGTTTGGGGGAGGATAAATACTTAAAGTTAAATATCTTATTTGATGGAATAAAGTCTCTGATGTAAGAAGATGAGTCACAGCCACATAGGTGAATGTTAGTGAAATATATTTCAAGATTAATCTCCAAAGGATGCACCATAAAGCAACCATGATAAGGCTGCAAGGAAAGCTATGCCAGTGATAAAGAAGAACCCACAATGCCTAAAGACACACTGCACAATTACTCTGAAACTCCAAACTGGAGTCAGCCACCTCATAGATAAAAATTCTATACCCATTTCTTCTTGTTTATTTTTAAGCCATGTCAACAGATTTCATACTTGAAAATATGCTGCTACAATGAGGTAATGGTACTCAAAGGTCAAAGCTACATGACAGTGTAAATGTTTTATGGATACAGCCAATAAATCTGCACTACATAGGCAATACCTGAAAGTCACTACTGGAAATAATTCTTCTGTACACTGCGAAACTGTATTGTTCTCTGATAGCCAGGCAGAATTTGGGGGGCAGAGAGAATGATGGGAAGAAGGGTGGAGTCAGAGAAGCCACCAGCCAGATGGAAACTCCTTGCAGGAGAGGTAAAAGCCATGGGCCTCAGAGTAGCATATATAATAATAGAAATGGGCTAATTTAAGTTGTAAGAACTGGATGGAGAGAAGCCTAAGCTATCAGCTGAGCATTTATAATTAATATTAAGTCTCTGTTTGGCTATTCGGGAGCAGCTGGTAGGACAGAAAAGGAATGCCTTTGTAGGTGGACCGCCTACAAATGGCATCCAATGTGGGGCCTGCATTTCCACATAGAGCCCAAGAAGCAAAAAACAAACAAAAAAACAACAAACTAAGTAAAAACACCTGCAGCATCCCAGAGCTGTGGGATTGAATGCAGTTCCTGGTTAAGAAATGAGCCAGGCCTGTGGCTCATCATCTCTCACAGACTTAGATTGGGGCTGAGTCAGCCACCAAAGCTGAGGTGGAGGTCCTAGCCTAGCGGTTTAAAGAATTATGCAGCCAGAAAAGGATAGAGATATGCAGTAAAGACAGATTTAGACAGAAAACAAAACAAAAAACTAAACTTCTATATACGTTACAATGTGCTTAAAAATGGTATTGGCCTAAGAAAGGAAAGAAAATGGGTACAGACAGTCATAGGAAAAATAGCTTTAAAATAATAAAGCCTTTGAAGAAAGAGTAAAGTAGTATAAAAAAGCCACATAGGATGGGAAGTATACAAAGAGTCTGGATTCTGTATGTCATTATGTTGTATTTGAATATTTTGTCTGTTGATGAAAAAAATGAGAGCTGTTAAGACACTCTGGATTATAAAGGTTGCTGGATTAAAACAAACTATATATTTTTTTAAATGTCTTGATTTAAAATTGAAGTCAAAAGATATGTTGCTTTGGGGAATAGGTTATGCTTCTGTTCCCACAGAAAACAAAAACAGAAGGATGTGAATTAATTCCAGGTTGAGATGGACCAGGTTTGATTGGTGAAGGCCCACTGAAAATCCTGACTACAAAAATAAAGAAATAAACCTAGAAAAACTACAAAACACATAACATACATTTTACCTTCTCAAACATAAAACAAAAAGTCATTTTGGCTAACTTGTGTATAATACAAGTCTATACTAGTATTAATACAGAAACACATGTTACCTTTAAAAGTTTATGTATTTTCAGAACAAGGAGTCCAGATACCAATAAAAATGATGGCCCTAGTGATCCAGCATCTCAAAATGCCTCTGTTATAGTTTCGTCAAAATTCTGCATCCAAAACAGCTTTAAGGCTGCTGTCTCATATGGTCCAGCCTCACAAACTACTCCAGCCAAGACCTAATAATTATCCTGATTTTCTAAGCTTCCCCCAAAAATATTAGTGCACACAGACAACAGCAAGTAGTACAGAGAATGATGCCCACATTCACAAGAGACGGTGTATGGGTAGGTTTTGGTTACTCAATAAATTATAGATATTTGTTATTGCTTTAGGCGGGTTGGGTACAAGATGTTATTGGTCTCCATTTTTAAAAAAAGCTAACGAAAGAGTTAAATTCAAAGATCAATTTTGGGATATATGGGAATGATAGGGAAAAAGGGTAGATTAATGAATCTACTTTAATCCAAAAAACAACTGTTAATCTCAAAATACTTTGCATTGGTATGGATTTTGGTTTACTGATACCAATTTAAAGGTATTTTTTTATACTGTATGTATGTTTCTACTCTTGTTTGGAATATTGTATCTACATAGCTCATTAAAAAATAAAATGTATAATTAAGAAATATGAGTTAATAGTTAGTCATTTGTAATAATTGAACTTGTACTCAGAGTAGGTATATTTTCAAGGTTGAAGAGATATAGTTAGATAGATGGTCTTCAAACACTTCAAAGACCTACAGAATACTGTATTTAAAATGTCTTATAACATAAGACTTTTCTTTACAGTGAGACACGTCTGCTCCTGGCAGTATCAATGTATTTCAGAGAAGATAATGGAGTTTGCTTCCCTTATGGCAAAAGCTAGCCATTTGGGCAAAGAAACTGCCCTTGCCCCAATTGCTAACAGTATACTGTCCAAACTGGACCAGCAGGACAAAAAAGAAAAAAACCACCACACTTTATCAAGACAAAGTAGGACAGTCCTTCAAAATTCTCAGCATCTCAGAAAAGTCTGTGAGATGTATTAGGCCTGTAGGCCAGAGTTGGATTTTCCAACATTACAGAAGGACTTTGGGTGAGTATCCAGGCAGTTTCTATCATTAGGTAACATTTTACTCTTCTGGAGTCTTTGATTGAGTTAAAGACTAAATAATTAGACTTAAAGGGCTTTTTTAAGTAATGATAAGAGGTAAATTAGATATAAAATTTTCAGACTTCAGACTCACAAAGATAATAGACTATTTTCTCTAAATTTGCCAGAGACAAATGGACTAGATATTGTAACTGTAATTCTTACTTAATAACTGTTTTTGTTCTATAGAGTTTTACTATATTAAAGTTAAATTCTTCCTTTTTAATTAGACAAAAAGAGGAAAATGTTATGGAATAACCTACAATGTGTCTTTGCCAAGGCATCTTCTTGTTGGGAAAAAAAGAGTTGACAGGCTTATAGCTGGGCAGAAAAGCCAAACTGAGAGAATGCTGGGAAGAAGGGTGGAGTCACAGGAGTCTGAGGAATCTGAGGAGACACCATGGGATGCAGAGCAAGCAGGATGGAAAATACTACATATATGAGGCAAACAAGCCTCGGTGCGGTACATAGATTAATAGAAATGAGTTAATTTAAGTTATAATCACTAGGTAAAAACAAGCCTAAGCTGTCAGTCAAGAATTTATAATTAATAACAAATCTCTGTGGGGTTATTTGGGGAGCATCTGGCAAAACTGATTGGAGGTCTAGACGGGAAACTCCGCCCACACACTTTAGTCCAAATTTTCCTTGAAAACACTTCAAAAGTTACTTCTGAACTAGAATGATCCAAACAAAGCTTAATAAAGTACAAACATTCATATCGGATTTGAAGTAATAAGGGCGGCGGAAGGGCTGCGTCCCCAACACCCCAGCCGCCTGCCCGGCTAGCTTATGCCCCGAAATAATTACACGGACACTGTATTCTTTTAAACACTGCTTGGCCCATTCTCTTCTAGGCTAATTCTCATATATTAATTTAGCCCATTTCTAATCATCTGTGTGTAGCACCCCAAGGTGCGCTTACCGGGGAGATTCTAGCCTAGTCCATCCTGGGTCGGAGCTTCATCCCGGGAGCGGGGCATGGCGTCTCTCTCAGGCGTCTGCTCCTGAGAGGAGAGCTTTCAAGTCTCTGAGCTCACTTCCTCTTCCTCCCAGCGTTCTGTTCTGTTTACTCCTCCCACCTATCCTCTAACCAATAAAATGGGCCAGGGCAGTTCCTTTATTAGCCAGTGACCTTCCTCCATCATCGGATTCATAAGCAAAACATTCTTTCTAAAACCTTTTCCATTTTAAATAAATTAAAATCCTATCTACTCAGAGGCTTTCCTTTAGCAATCAAGGGCTCCTTTTTTCTTCTCTAATATTTTTTTTTTTTTTTGGTTTTTCGAGACAGGGTTTCTCTGTGGCTTTGGAGCCTGTCCTGGAACTTGCTCTGTAGACCAGGCTGGTCTCGAACTCACAGAGATCCGCCTGCCTCTGCCTCCCGAGTGCTGGGATTAAAGGCGTGCGCCACCATCGCCCGGCTCTTCTCTAATATTTTATTCTCTACTTATTCCTTCCTTCCAGTTTACATATACTTCTAAACGTATCCCAGCTTTGTATATCTTACAAACATCTGTCACCCTATACCACTCCTCCTAGCTCGTGCCCAGTCTCCCATTATCCTCTTCTTCTCACCCAAGCTGCTTCAATCTGAGAACAACCGTAACCACCTGCTGATGCCCCATTCACTCCTCACCTTGCTATGAACAATGCTGTCCTACCACTCCTCAGGTGTCTCCAGGATGCCCACAGACTTACTATTTGTCAAAGGTACTGACGTTTTATTTAAATAACTTTTATTTACTGTTTATTTAAATAACTTTTTGATTTTGATAGTTTTAGATTTATATAAACGTTGCAATGAAAAGAGAAAGTTCTCATTCAAGCCACATCTGGTTTGTCTCAGTTACGGAGGAGTCCCATGTCCACTCTTCTCTCATATTAGATTGCATGCTTCCTTGGCCTCTTTGACTTGTGATAGTTTCTTGCTCTTCTTTTGATGACTCTCAAATTTTGAGTGGTCTCCTCAATTGAGACTTGTCAGATTTTTTTTTTCATAAATAATCTGGAGTTCTCTGCTTCTAAGAGAAAGGACACAGAGGGAAAGAGCTATCTACCATATCAAATCAAAGCCGTTTCCTATCAACAAGATGTCACTGTTGATATTAATCTCGATCTCTTGGCGGAAGCAGCACATGTCAGTCTTCTCTATGGCGGGGTGAGTTATTCAGCTCCCCTTAAGCTGCTGCACTCACAATACTGAACTCCATCTCTCTCAGGACAATGGATCTGTAGAAACTGTTTAGTATTCTTCTGTGTAGGAGATCTGACTACTTAACCACAATTCAATAATCAATCACTTGCCAGTATGAACTTGGATTTGTTTGTCCTTCACATTATCATCTAATACTACAAATACTACTTCACTGAATTTGTTGCTTAATTTGAAGGAGCTTTGCTTCAGTATCCTTGATTTGACTTTTTCTTTTTCTTTTCGGTTTTTAGAGACAGGGTTTCTCTGTCTACCTTTGAAGTCTGACCTGGAACTCACTCTGTAGACCAGGCTGGCCTTGGCCTTGAACTCACAGAGATCCGCCTGCTTCTGTGCTGGGATTAAAGGTGCGCATCACCACCACCTGGCATTGATTTGCCCTCTTGATGCAGCTATGATATCATCCACCAGTTTGCTCCTTAGCAGCCTCAGCTTCAACATCTGTAAGAATCCCAGGCACTGCCCAAGTCTCTGCCCAATCCCCCTTCAACATCACTTCCTTCTCAATCTGACCATGAAATGCTGTCTTCATGCTTAGGCCACATCTCACTCACCTGAACAGTCTTATCTGTACCACTATCAACCTAGCATTTAAAACTGCTAAACCACAAATCCAGTTCCTACTGGCATCCAAACCTAAGGCAGTGTTTCTCAGCCTTCTAATGCTGAGACCCTTTAGTGTAGTTCCTATGTTGTAGTGCCCCCAACTACAAAATTATTTTGTTGCTACTTCATAACTGTAATTTTGCGACTATTATTGGATATGCAGGATATCTGACATGTGACCATAGGGACCACAACCCACAGTTGAGAACTGCTGACCTAAAAGCAACTGTCTCCAGCTCAAGACAGCCCTGGGGCACTGTCTTTCTTCCATGCACACTCCTCCTGTTTCCTTAACTCAATAGGTAGTGTTACCCTGCACATGATAGTCTAAGATAAACACATGAAAATCATCTTATATTCTCCTTTATTTCTCTAATCTATCAATCAGCAGCTCTAGCAATTAAACCATTATTAAACCATTATAAGAGTATCTCCACCTGGGGCTCTTTAACATATTTCAAGGATGTCTGTTACCTTTTGCAGTCAATCAATTCCTTCTTCACATGATAAGCCACATAATTGTGGCTACCACACATTTCATCCATTTTTAAAAAAGATATGAATATATTGGGGAAATAATTCTACAGAAAGACCCACATGTTTTTAGATAGAGGTAAGCCAATAGGGACAAAATTTTACTTCTTTATCTTGTGAAGAAACAAAGACCCCTTCAACCCCATCTCTAGCAGAACATCAGAGCTGAAGAAGAATCGCAGCCTAAAGCTGTAACTTATTTCAAAGTGACTGTGTTAAACAGGCAGCAAATTCATTCAGCAAAAGCCAGTGTGCTGTGGGAAAATGCTAAGCCACTCTACTCCTCCAGCTTCAGAAGCCAATAGCACATTCCTCTTCAAGTCCAGGTCCATCTCATATCAACTGTTATTGCTCTCATGAGGTAGCCAGTCCTGCTTGGATTATGAAGGAGCAGTGCACATGCACATTTCTCTCTCTGTGATTTCAGACCCCAGGAATATGGATCACCTCTGTTATCTGCATGAAGAAGCTCTGCTACAAGCCTAGCATTCAGGTTGCTTTTATCTCCGAGACCCCAAAGTGTACTGTTAGACAACAGAGGGCACTTATCTAGATTGAACTGTCAGACAAATAGATGTTTGTCAGCCATTCAATTTGTATTGGGGAATATGCCAACAAAAACAAACCCCAGCAATTTGAAACAACAAACCCATCCTCTACTGACAAGAATAAATTGCTGTATATCAAATGAGTAAGAATTACGGTAGATCGCATATCCTGACTGTAGGTGCTTCAGAAAGAAAAATATTCTTAGAACTAATATTGCCTGTTTTTTTTTCTGGCAGTAGTGAACATCAAGCAAGCATGCAGCATGTTTAAAACTAATAACTGCAAGAGAAAAACAAGCAGGAATTAGCTGTCATCAGAGAAGAGTGCGGCTCTCAGGTAGGTTCAAAGGCAGCGCTCAGCGGCTGCCGAAGGTGACACAGTCTGCCCTCTATCTGAGCCCGCTCCAGGCCTGTGGTCCTTCCAGGGAAATCATGAGGAGTGAGACTGTCATTCTTGAGCCTGAACTGATTCTGGCTCTGGTTTTTTGTTTTTTTGTTTTGTTTTTTTTTTTCCGAGACAGGGTTTCTCTGTGTAGCCCTGGCTGTCCTGGAACCAGCTCTGTAGACCAGGCTAGCCTCGAGCTCACAGAGATCCATGTGCCTCTGCTTCCCAAGCGCTGGGGTTTAAGGTGGGCCACCACCGACTGTCTGGCTCTGTATTTTCAATGTCCACAGAAACAACGCTTTAATGAACTGACCTCACAATTTAACAACGTGCAGCGGTGATTTAGTCAAAGTTGGTGTTAATCCTAAATATTAAAGTTGTTAATAAGTCAATTACATACAGCAAGAAAGCTTTAGGAATAAAAATAGCAAGAACTTCTCCATTGATCTTCTGAACAGTTTAACATCTTGCTCTATGGTGTCCCTTACTCCACATCTTCATTCTGGAACTTGAATAGCTGCTCCTTTACTCAGAATCTAACATACCCTTCTCGTCAACCTGGGTCTAATGCAGCTGCCACTTCATTCAGGATCTAATGCACCTGCCCCTGCAGTCTGGATCTAATGCTGCTGCCCCTCCATTCTGGAACTAATGCACCTGCCCCTCCAGTGAGTCTCAGTTTGGGAACTGAAGAGAAGAAACTACCATGAATGATTTCCATCAACGTGAGAATTCAGCCCTGTGATCAGCACTCACTTCAAAAGAAAATGAGTTTCCATCACAAAAACTTCAACTGAGTCTGTGTAGTTTTATTCCATAGAAATCTTAAGTAATACTTACATTCTGAAAATGAGTTTTCTTCTATTGAAATCATGTAACAACACTATGAAACCTTTAAAGTCCTGGAATAGACCTTACGTGTTGTAGCGGCACCTTACTTCAAGACTTAGAACTTGTCTAAAGAACAACGGGAGAATAATAAAGTCCAGACAATAAAACATATGAAAAGGACCTCCTACGGGCAGATAAGATGACAACAGAAAGGTCGGGTAATATGAAGTCTCAAGGGGCCTGCATATTTGGTAAATGACTGAGCTGTGGGGGCTGGGCATACAGCTCAACAGTTAGGAACACCAGCTGCTTTTCCAGAGAACCTGGGTTCAATTCCCAGAACCCGCATGGCAGCTCACAACTGTCTGTAACACTAGTTCCGGAGGATATAACACCCTCTTCTGGTCTCATAGATACCAGGCATGAGTGTGGTGCACAGTCATACATGCAGGCAAAGCATCCATAAACAAAATAAAATAATTACTTAAAAAATAACCGAGCCACAGAACAAAAGTTATTTTTTACTTTGAGGAGTTAGAAAATTACTTTTAAAATAAAACAGTAAGTTGGGCATGGTGGTGCATTCCTGTAATCCCAGTACTGGGGAGGATGAGGCAGGAAGCTCAAGTGCTAGAAGCCAGCCTAGACTAAATAAATAGTGAGTTCCAGCCAACCTACCTACAGAGTCAGACCTTTCTTCCAAACCAGAAGTAACAGGAAGAACTGACACCTCCCCAGAGGAGAATGACAGGAGATGTGTGCCATATACAGCTTACTCAATGAACTCACACACACTGTGCACACATGCAGCACACTGTGCACACACATGCAGCACACTGTGCACACACACGCAGCACACTGTGCACACACACGCAGCACACTGTGCACACACACGCAGCACACTGTGCACACACACGCAGCACACTGTGCACACACGCGCAGCACACTGTGCACTCACGCGCAGCACACTGTGCACTCACGCGCAGCACACTGTGCACTCACGCGCAGCACACTCCACACACGCGCAGCACACTGCACACACGCGCAGCACACTGCACACACGTGCAGCATACTGCACACACGCGCAGCACACTGCACACTCACGTGCAGCACACTGTGCACACACGTGCAGCACGCTGCACACACGCGCAGCACGCTGCACACACGTGCAGCATACTGCACACACGCGCAGCACACTGCACACTCACGTGCAGCACACTGTGCACACACGTGCAGCACGCTGCACACACACGCAGCGCACATGCAGATTTTAAAAAGATGTAAATGTTGGTAAAGCACGTATCTGTGCTCTTTGCATCATATTTCAAACCTCTTTGAATATTTAAAATCAGCGGCAAATACAGTTTGGTACTTAAAAGAAGTGTGAGAGCATTATTGGCGAAAGTGGACTGCAGCTTAGCTAATTATTAAATGAATCCTTAATTAGGTAAACGATCTTTTTTAAATTCAGGCAATTTAAATTGTAGTTTTTCCTATATATTTTCTTCCTCCCTAGTGCCAGTTTGGGGATTTATTCAGACAGCTGTAAATCAGCACCATGAGTTTGTTGCCTTAGTTTACTCACTAGGATAGATTCTAAAACCATGTCTGAGGCACTGAAAGTTGTCGTTTTGAAATAAAAGAATATTATATACTGTATGAAATAGCTTGGCAATGAAAGAATCTTTTTCTCCATTTTATTTCAGGTTACAGGTTCTGAAGACAGAATTCTAAATCAGACTAGCACAGAATACATAATTTATTTATCTATTTTATAGACGTTCCCAGAGGAAAGCAATACAGTCTCACTGGAGTGTTATAGCATGAACCTAAAACCCTTTGCCATGCTCTCCGGCCACCTCTAATGTCCTCAAGAGAATACACACTTCCAGGCACTTTGCCTGGTGAACAAACGCCCAAAGAATCTGGACTTGACTTGGCGATGAACGCATTGCTGATCTGTCTAATTTTGACTGTGATAGCACTGGACAGGGAGTGAATGCAATTCTGGTCTCTGAAAAGAACAGAGCCAAGTTTGGCACTCTATAAATATGCAATAATAATAGGACCTCAGGGCTAGAAGGGACCTTGAGAGTCCTCTAATGCTCCTCGCTGCCTCACGCACCCTACACTGAATAGATCACATGAAGACCTCAGAGAGGACACCCCGTGAATTCCACAAAGAAGCTCACCGACAGTCACTGGTTGCTGTCAGGGTTGCTTTCTGAAATCTCACTAACCAACGGATCTTAGTTACACACACAGCAAAGACCAGCAAACAGCTGCACACCATACTTGGCTCGAGAGTTCTGCACAGACTGAAGACATTTGGCAACTGCAGCCTTCCATTCAGGGAAAATGAGCCTGGGATCTTCATTCATCTTCCTAATTTTCCAACCCTTTAATCATCTGAGGGCACAGCACAGAGTTTTCTCTGAATTATCTTTAGGCACAGTTGTCCCAATTGTATGCAAAGATGGAAGATTCTTCCAGAAACTAGAATGAGACCAAGGACACTAAGTCTAACTTGAATATGTAAACTTGGAAGGGCAACTTATTTTCTGTTTTCTTTTTAATCTCTGACTCATATCAGAAGTATTTTTTTTCTTTTTGTGGTACTGGGAATCAAACTCAGGACTTAGAACTTGTGAGGCCAATACCACTAGGCTATAGCACTGGCTCTGTATTTCAATTTGGTTTGTAGAGTTATTTGCTATCACTTATTAAGTTTGCTTTCTTGCCCATTGATGAAAACATTATCAAGCAGACAAACCTCAGATTCAGATTTAATGAGTCTGAGTTCAGATTCTAGCTTTGATTAAGAACCTTGTGTACTTTAGGGAACTTGCAAGAAAGCTTTAGAACAATGGGTCTACTGCTGACCGTATGAGAGAAACATCACCTCTGACAGCCACCACCGAGAAAGCTGGTGAGCTTGCTCCTCTAGCCACCACACTGGACTTGTTTGCACACGGCCACCCCTGCCTGACAGCAGCTAAGGCCCAAGCCCTCCGGGCTGTGAGGACCAGATAGCGATTCACCTTCTCTTGGCTCCTGGAACTCAGTTTGGCCTCTCATTTTTGGCCTTTTAGCTTTGACTCTTTGTTGATGTGTGATCTCAACCTTCTCTGCTTTGAACCTCGGAATTTTCTATGGACTTAGGTTCTCTTTTGCTCTGTCTCTTGAAGAGAAAATACTTTATCCCAAGCTCTGAAAGACTCACAGTCATACCCCATGAAAGTGTCAAAGACAATGCACTTCATTATCAGAACACCGCTCCTCGGCATAGCTAAATTAACTACAATTCAAATCCCAGCCCTGCTCTGTCTGTGTGAGGGTGCAGTGTCTCCATGTCTCAGTCAAAGAGGCAAATGCAAAGGCATTCTGTGGCCACAGTCTCCTAAGTTAAGAGATTCCCCTAGTCACTGTTCTTAGTGGTAGATGAGGAATGAGGAAAAATATACTCTGACATCTCCACTTTGGACAAACTAGAACTAGATATTGTTCATAGTCCCAAATTTATGGAGAAGTGTCCCAAAGCTAATGAAATCACACAGAAGCCACTGAGGAGGATGACAAGGCATGAAGGACCACAAGAGTACTCAGCAACAGCCTGATTCAAAAAGCACCAGCCAGAGCTGATCATTCCGAGCACAAAGCCTCAACTTGGAGCTGTGCAATGAGTGTAGAAACAGGAAAAATCCAGATGTTGTACAAGTACCCCCAGACAGGAACTGTTCAAACCAGCAAAATGTGCAGGGTTATATATCAGGAAGAAGTCTGCTTCCCAGAATATGGGAAAAAAGCACAAGAAGCCACTGGTTCCTATGAGCAAACACAAGCTGGAGAAACTACACAATCATAGTTTTGAACAATACAGCAATACAAGGTAAGTAAACAAATGAAAAAACCCAAAGACACATGAGGGGTTTTTAAAGCCCAGAACGGAAGAGGGTGCTGTCCATACTAAATTTAACACACCAAGGCTAAACCATTAAAATGGCAGTGACCTAAATAAAATGACCTTTTACCTAGGTGAGAGCTGAAAGGATTCATCTCTAACAAAACAGCCCCACTTGGAGATGTTGCCAAAGGGGCAAGTACGTGCCTGCCATGCAAAAGGTCCTTTCTTTGTAGGCAGGCAAAGAAAAAGGTTATGTACATTGAAGACTTTTTGAGAATTAACACACACCACCACCACCACCAACAACAACAACAATAACAACAACTCCAATTAGAGTAAATTAGGGGCAAGTGTTTTTTCTAATCATGTCATGAGTTTCATAGCCTGTGCGAAGGTAGAATAAATAAAACAGCAAAAGTAAAATGTTTGCGAGACTAGCAAATGGAAGTCTACTGGATGTCCATGAAGGAACATGGCGCTGTTTGAAAGCAGGCTCAATAACCTAAGAGCTCACATTGTAATTTCTATGCGTTGTCAAAAAATTAACACCAAGAAGTATAACTAAAATTTAAATAGCGTAAACAGAACCAAATACTGAAAATTGTGCCTTTTACCTCAAAGCAAACATGAAATAAGGAGCTACTGGACCGTGACTGATCACATACATTGATGAATTCATACGACAGACTCTCTAAAGCTATCCAAACAAAAGAAAGCCCAAGATCTTCCCCAAGACCCATCCAACAATTGAAAAGCAACATGTGGAATCACGCATGAAATACATGCTGCTTTTGCAAAGTACACCATTTTTCTATTATTTAAAAAGGGGAGATGCACACTTGCATTTGCTTGCAGACAGATAAGAATCTGGAAAAATGCACAAGAAGTCACTAAACATAGTTACCTGTCTTAGAAATCTGGGAGGAGACAGAATAAGGAATTATGATAAGAAACATATGTGTGTTGCAGGTAGGGGGCCGCTTGTTCCTCCCGGCCTCCCAGCTAGCTTACACCCAAAATAAGCACAAAGAAACTGTATTCATTAAATCACTGCTTGGCCCATTAGCTCTAACTTCTTATTGGCTAACTCTTACATCTTAATTTAACCCATCTCCATTAATCTGTGTATCGCCACATGTCTGTGGCTTACCGGCCAGATTCTAACTGGCATCCATTTCAGGTGGAGGATCCATGGCTTCTCCCTCTGCCTCTTCTTCCCATCATTCTGTTTAGTTTTCCCTGCCTAGCTCTGTTCCCCTATGGCTCTGCTATAGGCCCAAAGCAGTTCCTTTATTAACCAATGAAAGCAACACATAGACAGAAGAACCTCCTACACCAGATGTGTAAGGGAGAATTCCTATGAGCATCTTTACAATAACCATGGCCCCCTTCACCATGCCAGTGCCACCCGAGTATGACTCCAGCACAGTGACAGCATGTTTACGACAACTTGTCAGCACTTGCCTATCAACATTTTACTGGAGAGCTGACACAGCAAGGAAATTTCAAGATTACAGAATTTTTCAAAACAAGTGTGATCGTTTGGATCACTGAATCATTTCCCAAGGGAAAAGGATTGGCCAGATGTAGATCGAGTCACCACAGGGCATAATCACATTCAAGACCCTGTAAAACAGAAGGACAGGAATTTAATGAATTCCTTTCACCCCAGTTTCTGTAATCTGTGACAGTAGATGTATGTGCAGATCTGTGCACAGGCAAAATAAGAGGCAAATAGTGGCCTCTGGTCAATGGTAGGGACCACTATTTACATGCTTAATAGCAAGCAATAAAACCTGCAAAACTAGGTGAGTAAATGGTAAACAGGGGTCTCATCCAGGAGTTAAGGACCAGTCTAACACTACCCCTTCAGAAGTCTCCCACAGCCCATGTGAAAAACACTTAACAACAGTAGGTAAAGAGGACTGGACATGGCCTTTAGTTCCAGTGCTCAGGAGGCAGAAGCAAGCAATCTCTACAAGCTTGAGATCAGCCTGGCTTACATAAAGTTTCAAGCCAGCTGAGGATAAATACTGATACCTTATCTAAAAGCAAACAAACAAAAAAGAAGTAGATACAGAAAATATTGCATGCATACTGTGGTGATGTGGGATTCCCCTCTGTATACTTTGATCACTACTGATTAATAAAGAAACTGCTTGGGCCTATGATAGGGCAGATCAGAGCTAGGTGGGGAAAACTAAACTGAATGCTGGGAGAAAGAAGGTGAAATCCAGAGAAGCCATGTAGCCGCCACTGGGAACAGATGTGCCGTGCCAGAACCTTGCTGGTAAGCCACAACCACATAGTAGTACACAGATGAATAGAAGTGAGTTCATTCAAGATGTAAGAGTTATCTAGAAACATGCATACGTTAATAGGCCAAGCAGTGATTTGATTAATACAGCTTCTCAGTGATTATTTCAGGTCTGGAAAACCGGAAATGAACAATCAGCTCCTGCCAACACTGTGGTACACATGCATACACACTAAATAAATAAGTGAATAAGTTATTTAATAAAAACATGAAAATAAATGTGATCATTAATACAGTGCTCTTAAAAAATCAAAACAAATCAAACTATTGATCAGAATGGAGGTCTTAAAAATAATAACACATTTCTTGCTTTTGAGCTCTAAGCTAGAACCTGTCTTTAGAAAGAATGGAGAGACAGTTATTAAAAGAACTTAATCATAAAGTCCAAAAACACATGAATTATTTATAAAATGAAAAAGTGTTGGGAAATTTTAAAAGACATAAAAGTTACTGTTAATTTGAAGGAAATTTCTGGGAATAAAGTCACAAAGTTTTATTGAACATCTTGTACTCTGGGTGACGAGAAATAAAACTAATGAGCGAGGATAAGGAGATGGCCTGAGACTTCAAACACTCACACGGCAGAAGGAGACTCCAGTGGACAACAAGAACAGAGGGCCAGGCAGAGTCTAAGGGACCACAGCATCGCCTTCCAGGTTACCTGAGAGGGAACTGGGACACAAGTGGAAAAGGGGCCTACATGGCTCATTGCTGAGGTGTGATGTCTACTTCAGCACAAAGAATATTATACAAAGAAGTAAACACTTAAAGTTTCCCTCATCCATATTTTAAAATGTGCTATCTTGTTTCCTCTAAATTCAAGAATATTCACACAGAAAGACACCAGAAAAGGCCACTTTCCACAAGACCTGGGGATTTCTTCAATTTCTTTAAGCCTGTGCTGACACCCAACAGACGAGTGATCGATAGCACCATCCTGCCAGCCTTCTCTTTAGACAGAGCGCTGCTGGGTAATATTTCAGTCCCTGTGGTGAAAAAGGATAACTCAGGTAGAGAGGTCTGGAAAGAAGAAATTTATTAAAGTGACAGGCGTCCTGAACAATGCACTCCCCACCTGAGGCTTTTCTAAGACTGCTCATCTGAATATGCTAACCTTCAAAGTCACGTGAGGCACAAAGACAAACAGACAAAGGGACCAAACTCCAGCCATGCTCACTCAATATTTATTCCACTTAAAGCCCACAGGAACTGTCAATACCAGGCATTCTAGGAGCCTCATGTGTAGTGTGAGTGAGTGTGCACACTCCAGGAGCCTCATGTGTAGTGTGAGTGAGTGTGCACACTCTAGGAGCCTCATGGGTAGTGTGAGTGAGTGTGCACACTCTAGGAGTCTCATGTGTAGTGTGAGTGAGTGTGCACACTCTAGGAGTCTCATGGGTAGTGTGAGTGAGTGTGCACACTCCAGGAGCCTCATGTGTGGTGTGAGTGAGTGTGCACACTCCCGGAGCCTCATGTGTGGTGTGAGTGAGTGTGCACACTCTAGGAGCCTCATGGGTAGTGTGAGTGAGTGTGCACACTCTAGGAGTCTCATGTGTAGTGTGAGTGAGTGTGCACACTCTAGGAGTCTCATGTGTGGTGTGAGTGAGTGTGCACACTCCAGGAGCCTCATGGGTAGTGTGAGTGAGTGTGCACACTCTAGGAGCCTCATGGGTAGTGTGAGTAAGTGTGCACACTCTAGGAGCCTCATGTGTAGTGTGAGTGAGTGTGCACACTCTAGGAGTCTCATGTGTGGTGTGAGTGAGTGTGCACACTCCAGGAGCCTCATGGGTAGTGTGAGTGAGTGTGCACACTCTAGGAGTCTCATGTGTAGTATGAGTGAGTGTGCACACTCTAAGAGTCTCATGTGTAGTGTGAGTGTGCACACTCTAGAAGTCTCATGTGTAGTGTGAGTGAGTGTGCACACTCTAGAAGTCTCATGGGTAGTGTGAGTGAGTGTGCACACTCCAGGAGTCTCATGTGTAGTATGAGTGAGTGTGCACACTCTAGAAGTCTCATGGGTAGTGTGAGTGAGTGTGCACACTCTAGGAGTCTCATGTGTAGTGTGAGTGTGCACACTCTAGGAGTCTCACATGTAGTGTGAGTGTGCACACTCTAGGAGTCTCATGGGTAGTATGAGTGAGTGTGCACACTCCAGGAGCCTCATGTGTAGTATGTGTGAGTGTGCACACTCCAGGAGTCTCCTGTGTAGTGTGAGTGTGCACACTCCAGGAGTCTCATGTGTAGTGTGAGTGAGTGTGCACACTCTAGAAGTCTCATGTGTAGTGTGAGTGAGTGTGCACTCCAGGAGCCTCATGTGTAGTATGAGTGAGTGTGCACACTCCAGGAGTCTCATGTGCAGTGTGAGTGTGCACACTCTAGAAGTCTCATGGGTAGTGTGAGTGAGTGTGCACACTCTAGAAGTCTCATGTGTAGTGTGAGTGAGTGTTCACACTCTTGGAGTCTCATGTGTAGTGTGAGTGAGTGTGCACACTCTAGGAGCCTCATGGGTAGTGTGAGTGAGTGTGCACACTCTAGAAGTCTCATGTGTAGTGTGAGTGAGTGTGCACACTCTAGGAGTCTCATGTGTAGTGTGAGTGTGCACACTCTAGAAGTCTCATGTGTAGTGTGAGTGAGTGTGCACACTCTAGGAGTCTCATGTGTAGTGTGAGTGAGTGTGCACACTCTAGAAGTCTCATGTGTAGTGTGAGTGTGCACACTCTAGAAGTCTCATGGGTAGTGTGCCCCTGACTTGAGTTTACTCTTCAGTTATAAACATTTTGCTCTTCTAAATGGTCATAGCATCTTAAAACCTTTTTTTTTTTAACAAATGTGTCTAGGAACTCTTAAGAGCGTCGACTTTATCGGTTGGCAGTGGGAAAGCAGGTGAAGCCTCCCATGAGTCCAGAGAGGTGGATCAATCAATCAGTAAGAGGGAAACTATCCATGTTTAAGCATAATAAATCACCTTTCATGATCTTATAAGGTAAAACATCAATATTTATTGACTTCTATAAATCATACAATAATTGCACTTCAGAATTATAAGACTCCTTAAGAAGAACTTAACCTAACCTGATCTCCTCATAGAGGAATGAAACACCAATTATGGTCTAATCTACCGAATGATTCTGCGGCCACTATAAACTGGCTACTCTGCTGATAAAGGCCAATTTAGCCAAAAACTCATTTACACCAAACACTGGCCAGGAAGCATTTTATGAAGTAGATAATTCAGTGGACAGTGGAGGGGGACATAAAGAGGACTGCAAATACCCCGAATCATATTGGATCATATAGGTATGATCTGGTGGGGACTTTCTAATGCCCAGCATAAGCAGTGGGGAGCTGACTGAGGCTTCTGGTCGATGTCTCGCCTTAAGAGCTATGATTTTAAGACAAGCACTTTCCATCCTTCTTACGTGCAAATCTGCTTCTCACTCATGTGGGCCCCTGTGTGGACTCATCTAGATCTATCTTTTGGACACAGGAAAAACAATGCTGCTCACCTATGGAGTGTCAGTAATTAACAGTGTCACCGCAGAGTCGGCAAAGGCAGCTGTGGCCTTATATCAGAGAAATCTCAAGCCAGAGAGGCTTTCTCCCCTGGGGAGTTTGGCCGAATTTAGATAGCGCCTTCTTCTGGAAAGGGACAAAGTATTATTTAAAATACTAACTTGTGTTAGAAAACCAGCAGCTGATCTATTTCACCAGAACATTCACACTGAGATATTCTTGTGAGCACTGAGTCTGCAGGGCACGTGTCAACTCCCCCCAACACACCGCAGAAATCTGTCATGCCAGGCAGACACTATCAGCATTCCCATTTCACAGCTGTGAAAAGGGTGAAGTTCCTTGCCCAAGCTCAAAGAGCTAACTGGTGTGGGAGTAAGACCAGGAAAGCAGCTCGAAGGTAAATCTCTTTACAACTGATCTAATTACACATGGTCAAATGTCTCATCTTTTTAAAAAAATCTGTATTGTAATTACTATATGTATAGGTGTTTTGTCTGTATGTCTGTCTGTGCACTATGAGAACAGAAGCCAGAAGAGGGCATCAGATTCCCCAGGACCAGAGTTGCAGAAGGATTTCTAGCCATGTCAGCAGGTGAGTGCTGGGCCCCTGGAGAGCCACTGCTCTAGCCCTTAGCCCTGATGACACTCACTACACGCTCTCTGTCCCCTCAGGCTCCCACAGCCTGCCCCTGCTTCCCCAGCAGTGCCCTCCCATTTTCAGGGCCCCTCCCACTCACATACCAATTACCACTACATACTACTCACATACCAATTACCACTACATAGTACTCACATACCAATTACCACTACATACTACTCACATACCAATTACTACTATCTACTACTTACAAATCAATTACTTCTGCAGACTAATTACACTCAAGCAATTAGTAATTACTTAGTAATTACTTCAAGTACAGAGCTGACTCTTGGACTCTTTTGAGCATTCTAATTTCCATTCTAAGGTATGGAGAAACTTTTAAAATAAATTAAAACAAAGACTTTGCTGAACTCTTCTCTGGTGGGCTGGCATCAGTAAATGGCCTGCTTTGAGACAATGCTTATATGCAAGAGCAAGGTGACAGAACAAAAGGTCTCCTTGCTGCATCAGGAATCAACAAGTCTCCACCAGCTTCTGCAGTGGGGCCGTAGGAGCATTTGTCTCAGTGTTGACGATGACAACAACAACCTCTCTGACTCTTAGCTACCCAAGCCCATGTTCCAGTCTTGCTCCTGTCCAGCAGTTCTAATCTAGAGAGCAACCTGGAAAACAACCATGCGTTTGAATTTAAAAAGCAAATGGTGGAGGCACTTAGCTTAAAAACAATAAAGAAAAATCAGTAATCTAAGATTCCATGTTGAGAAACCAGACCAAATGAAACCAGTTAAGTAAAGGGAGGGGACTAAAACATTGTAGCATAAATAAGTAGCAGAGAAAAATAACAAGGAAACCCAAAGTCAAAAGTTCTTTTTCTTAATGAGAAAAAAAAAACTTTTTGCTAGACTGGGTAAGAAAGGGGAGTCACATTATTTCAAGACTCAGAAATGAAAGAAGAGGTGTTATCCCAAGACACTGCAGAAACGAAAAGGACCACGAAGGAATGTGAAAACTTTACTGCTGATAAATTATAGAGCTTAATGAAAGGGACAGACATACATATATGGTTGACAAAAACCATCTCAAAGGAATATAGAGGCTGGGGACAGGCCTCAGTGATAGAGCACATCTGTCACACGTGCGAGGACCTGGTTTCAATCCCTAGAACTTTGCAGAGGGAAACAGAAACAGAATAGACATACAAAAAGTAAATAAAATAGCCAAATAGTCTTTCTACCAAATGACAACAAAACAAACCCAGAGCCACATGGCTTAGTGGCTCTAACACGTGAGTATCAAACACATGAGAAGAGGAAAGCCCTCTACACAGGTCACTCAGAAAGCAGAGGAAGGGCCTGCCATCTCCCTCTGTGGGACCAGTTCTCTGAAGCACATGCAAGATGGACACTTGATGGGAAAGTTTGAGACCAATATTCCTTGTAAACCCAGATGTGAAACTCCTGGCACAACATTGCCAAGCAAACAAAGTCATGTGTGAAAGGGTTATACGTGATGATAAAGTGGGATGCGGCTTAGGATGCGACTCGGTCAGGCAAGTCTGACGATCTAGAACTCAACCAACACATGCTGACACCTAACACATAAGCCTGCACTGAGCATCACAACTGACAGAAGTAACATTGAGGAGATCCAAATATTTACGACATTAATTAAAATCTGAGTGTTGCCTTCTAATGCTGCAATAAGACAAACCAATCTGTATAACCAATGCAAATGGTCTCAGTTTGAAATCATAAATGGAAGAGAAATATATTAAAAAGAATTCACTACATTTACTAACAAATAACAGAATATTTTAGACAGAAAACACAAGGAATCTATGAAAACTAAAATGAGTTCTGCAAGGTGTCAGGATACAAGCTCTATGGACAAAGATCACTTGCATTTCTGTGTAACAACAATAAACAAAACCAAACTAAAATTACAATAAAGTTCACTCAGAATAAATAAAATAATTGAAATAAATTTCCCCCAAGGAGGTCCAAGATCTATATATTGAAAACTAGTAGACAATGCTGAGAGGAACCAAATCTATAAACAAATTGATTGGGAAACACTACTGTTAAATAGCAGCTTCTTCCATAGTTAATCTATACTGGTCCTAGTGAACATCTCTACTAGAGGCTCAGCAAACATTTTCATAGACATGGGTGAATCATCCTGAAAGCTATGTGGAAATGCAAAGAACACAGAATTAGAAAGCCAGTTTTGAAAATCAAAGCTAGAAGACTCATATTTTGTTATTTCACAACTATAATGACCAACATGTATGGATCAGGCATAAGGTAGCTATACTCGTATGCAAGCAAAGCTGCCAGTCCAGAAATGAGCTCTAGATGCCTGCCATGTCAGTGTGTGCAGGTGCACCAAGGGAAACCAACAGAAGAAAGGACAGCCTCTCCAACAAACAGCTCTGCGTGGGCTACCACAAACAGAACGGGGAAACTGAGAGTTTTTATCTAGCGCTGCACCAAAGACAATGATTCAAAATGGATCATCAATTTTATCCCATGCTTTTTCAGACCCAGGCCAGCTGGCCTTGGTGAGTTCCCGATAGAACATAGGTTTTTGATCCTACTGCACGTACTGGCTTCGGGGAAGCCTAGGCAGTTTGGATGCTCACCTTACTGACCTGGATAGAGGTGGGTGGTCCTTGGGCTTCCCACAGGTCAGGGAACCCTGATTGCTCTTCGAGCTGATGAGGGAGGGGGACTTGATGGGGGAGGGGGAGGGAAATGGGAGGCGGTGGCGGGGAGGAGGCAGAAATCCTTAAATAAATAAATAAATTTAAAAAAAAACAAACAAAAAAAACCAAAATGGATCATCGACCTAATATGAGAACTGAAACTGTTCTAAAGCTTGTAGAAGAAAGTTGTGTGTCCTTTGTTTAGGTAAAGACTTGGGAGATACAGCACCAACAGCATAATTGATTGAAAAATTGATACATGTAATTTTATTAAACACAAAACTTGTATAACTCAAAAGTCATCATTGAGAAAATGAAAGGACAAGCTGGGTGCAGTGGTGCATGGTGTGGGAGGTCCTTCTGTCTATATGTTGATGTGGGACTCCCCTCTGTATGCTGTGAATATCACTGGTTAATAAAGGAACTGCTTTGGGCCTAGAGCAGAGCTATAGATGAACAAAGCTAGGCAGGGAAAACTAGACAGAATGCTGGGGAAAAGAAGGCGGAGTACAGGAGAAACCATATAGCCCTGCCAGAGACAGATGCCAGAACTTTAGCCGGTAAGTCACAGCCACATAGCAATACACAGATTAATAGAAATGGGTTAAATTAATATGTAAGAGTTAGCCAATAAGAAGCAAGAGCTAATGGGCCAAGCAGTGATTTAATTAATACAGTTTCTTTGTAATTATTTCGGGGCTAAGCAGCTGGGAATAAATAAATATCCCCTCCAACAAATTCTCTTCCTACTACAATGTGTTACTTTCATTGGCTAATGAATAAAGAAACTGCCTTGGTCTGTTGATAGGGCAGAACTTAGGTAGGCAGGGAAAACTAAACTGAATGCTGGGAGGAAGAAGGTGGAGTCAGAGAGAAGTTATGGAGCCATTGCTGGAGACAGATGTGTTGAAAATTTGCTGGTAGGCCACGACCTCGTGGTAATGTACAGGTTAATGGAAATGGGTTAAATTAAGATGTAAGAGTTAGCCAATAAGAAACTAGAGCTAATAGGCCACGCAGTGATTTAAATAATACAGTTTCTGTGTAATTATTTTGGGGCTAAGTGGCCGGGAACTAACTAGCGGCCTCCTTACTACGGGTACAACTGCTATCTGGGCACTCGGGAGCCAAAGGCAGAAAAGAATCTCAAGTGCACAAGTACACTGGGAGTTCTCGGCCACCCTGGGCTGCTAAGTGAGAGTCTATCAAAAAAGAAAAGGGAGAGTGTTGAAAGGAGAGTTGAGGATGACAAAGGGGAAGAGATGTGTGGAAAGGGGGAAAAAAACTACACAAGAGAACATTTGCATATCATATCTGATTTACTCAGAATATGAAGAAGATAGCAATCTAAAAAAATGAGCAGAAAATCTGAATAGACATTTCACTAATGCAGACATGGCTTTAAAAGAACAGGAGTAGATAGATGCTCAACACCATAAGTCAATGCAAAAATGCAAATTAAACTTACAAGATGTCACTATATGATCCAGCAATCCAACCATGGGATTTATAGACAGAGAAAATGAACTGAACACTGAAGAGACATTTCCATTTCCATGCTTAGTGCAATACTGTTGACAAGTCAAGAACAGGAAACAACCTAGGTGTCCATCAGCTGATGAATAAAAAACAGTACATTTAAAGAGTGCAATATAATTCAACCATAAAACAGTAAAATCCTATCATTTGAAAGAGCATGTATCAAACTGATGATTCATTATGTTAAATGAGTAAGTCAGACACCAAAAGATAAGACCTGATTTACACACATAATCTGAAAAAATTGATCTCACAAGAATCAAGAGTAGAATGCTAGTTCTGAGAGGCCAGGCAGAATGGAAGACAGGTTGGGAGATTGGAAAGAGTTCATCAATGACTGCCAAGTTAGAGTAAGACAGGAGGGATATTCTAACACACTGTTGACTAACAGTGACTATAAACAACAGCAATGTACTGCATATCTGACACAGACACACTGTTGCACTCGCACGGAGGATGATAGTGTACTGGATATCTGACACACTGTTGCACTAGCACGGAGGATGATAGTGTACTGGATATCTGACACACTGTTGCACTAGCACGGAGGATGATAGTGTACTGGATATCTGACACACTGTTGCACTAGCACGGAGGATTATAACAACAATGTACTGTAAAAATGTACTGTTAAAGTCACAGCAGAGATGTTAAAATGTTTTACCATAAAGAACTGATAAATGTTTGAAGAGGCAAACATGTTCATCCAGGTCTGAACATTCTACAATGCACATATGTGCAAAAGACACATAGTATTATATAAATAGGCACAATTTTTATATATCTATCAACAATTTTTAAGGAACGCAAGAATATTACATAAGAGGAGGAAAAAAACTGTCGCTTTCACTCCACACTCTACATGGCTATAAACGGGAAGACGAGACCAGGAATCTCTGGTTATTTCACTGTTAGTGGGAACATGGGATGGCAGAGCCTCTAGACAAACTGCAGCAGATTCCTTAACCACAGTGCATGCAGGAGAACCTTACTCCTAGGGAGTAACTTCCCAAAAGAAACACTGCTTCTCTCATATATTTCTTCACTGACAAAGAAATGGATGCTCCCAACAGAATGAGTCATAATACTTAAGAAAACAAAACAAAAACTGGCATGAATGCAAATGCCATCAACCCACAGAGACATCAAATGTGGGGCATGCTCCTCCACCAAAACTGAGCTCCTGCATAAATAAGATGTGGAAATACTACAGGAAATAAAAGAAGTGCTACCAAGTCATATGTTTCCGATTTCTAGAAGGGGCAAGCATACATAAATGTAAACAGAGAGAGAACAGGAACAGAGATGGCCACACTGGACTGCTCAGGGCTGCAAATGAAGCCCTAAGCCACGCTTGTGTTGGACAGCTTTTATTTTAAAATTCTGGGTTGGCTGTCTACCGTGCAATGTGCTACAGCATGGAAACAACATCCCCAAAAGCAAGGTTTTAGAGAAAAATATCAAATAATACCAAAAAGTAATACTGATTGTGAAAATTGCCTTTACAAAAGGCATAGACTTTCTGAGATTATATGACTCTTGAGACCAACATCAATGGTTCCTGTTCCTGCATATTTTTGATGTTCCCGTTCTGAAAGCACATCGGTCAATGTTCACAGTCTCTTAGGTACCACATTCCTATTTTTAGTGAAGAAAAAACCCACCGAAGTCCTTTATTTCATGATTTTTACTAAATGACAACATTTTGGATTTGACTTAAGGAAATTGTTTATGTCCTATTAACAAGAAAGGCAGTCAGACAAGGGGTGGTTGGAGGTTACAGAAGCTGCCTCAATAATGAGGATCCCGTATTACAAAACACGGCTGTCTTTAAAAAAAAAAAAAGTTGTCTGGTGCACAAGTACTTTGATCCTACTGGGTACTGAATCACCTAGGGTACTGGGTTACCTGGGTACTGGATCACCTGAGGTACTGGGTCACCTGGGGTACTGGATCACCTGGGGAGGTCTCACATCTACTAGGAGTAGTGTCCTTGCTAAACTCGGACTAATTACTTTAAGATTTCTGGGCAGAGGGTCTGGGCAGGAGCAGTGACCCAATCTCACTAGTAATTACGCCATGCTGCTGATGAAAACCTCTGAATTGGGGGGGAGGCTGACATTAAAGAGACTGTCTTCACGCCTGGAAATGTGGTGTGGAGGTACTTACAGTATGGAAGTCACCAGCCATGTGCGATTATGAGCTCAAAATAAGGAAATCAGAAAGGAAATATGCTAGGGGTGGGCAGGATAAGGCATACACCAGATTTTAAAGACTGGGTAAGAAAAACATGCTAAGTATTTCCTTAATATTTTTAATACTTGGTATATACTTAGATTCTGTTTAGATCTATTGAACTAAATAAAATAAGTACTAAAACTATCTAGACATGCTATTTTTACATTTCTTTATGTGGTTATACAATTTAAAATTACATGTATGACTATCCTCAACCCCCCCCCGCCCTTATCCCTCAATACTGCTAGACCTACAGGACAGAACTAATCAGTGTTGTCCAGAGAATAAGCGAAACCACATGCAGTACAGGAGAGAAAAAGTGACCATGATGCTTAGAGGCTTGATGACACAGATGAAAGGCAGCAGACACCCAGACTCAGTGGTGTTTGTATAACTAACACGGGCATCGAGTGTCGGGCTGCTCATCCCAGGGGAAAGGAAATGGCAGTCCACACAGCATGTGAACTACTGAACTACTGTGGACAGGTCAGCCTGCCCAGTGCTGCGGCCCACAGGTTTCTCGGTAGGACTGGCATGGGTCAAGTGAAGGTGACTAGAAATGAACACAAGATAGAAAAAATGGCATTGCCTTCATCTGTAATTAGGGAGATGTCTTTCCAGAACTACGATCAGCAAAGACGTTCTCGAGGCTCTCGGAGAGCTGTGGATCACCAAGGGATTCCCTGGTCCTGACGAAAAAGCGAGGTGACCGAAGGAGCACATGGCCTACATCACAGGAGAATGCGGGAGACTCTGCTGTTCCACAGCAAGAGAAAGGGTCTTCTAGGAAACCATTCCTTCAGCATGAAAGCTCCACAGAACTCCAGACAAGCAGAAACAAGCTACAGGGAAGCTCAAGCTGCCGTGAGAGAATCAGTTCAGAAGCAGAGCAGCCTCAACTGTCCCTCACATCCAAAGTTTAGGGAACTCAAACCAACAAGATTCTTCAGAGCTCAGGGCCGAGCTGCTGCGTGCTGAAGTTAACAGTCTCCACGAAGATTTCTCAAAGACAATATCTTACTGAATCAAACAGCAAGGGGGAGAGGGGATGGAGGGAGGGGAGGAGAGAGGGAGAGAAGGAGGGGCAGAGGGAGGAACAGAGGCTAGTTTCTATCATAGCTTTATTGGAGAGTGTTGACCTTCAGTTTAAAAATAATCAAGTGGTCTTTGGAAATATCCAACTCAATCTCTTCATTGTACAGATGGGGAAACCAAGGCCAGAGGCTGGCCTGCCTTGGTTAATAGGGCTCCAGATTTCTGCTGTCTAGGGTGACTTCCACCACACTCCCCAAAATCATCAAAACAATCATCTCTCAAGTCTAAGGAAATATGTTAGTTACTTCCAAGTGTACTTTTCTCCTTCTAGGATGTTCTGGGTGAGCCTGACGCCCCAGGCTTTCTGGGGTTCGATGCCTTGCATTCAATGTGTATACACCTGGTGTCAGAAAATCAATCTAGAAACAGGATCAAGTCACATACCCTACTTTGTATTAGAAGAGGTTACATGTCAAAGGGTGCTTGTAGAAACACCACAAAAATAAACTTCAGGGAAAGAAATGGGGACAGGAGGGGGTTGAAACCCAATGAAAACAATACTTTGTGTCCCTATTTTGAGTGCCTTTCTCAATGCTATATGCATAGCAGCTAGAGGCAAGCTGGAAAGCAGCCAGGTCCTGGCTGCCAGCAAAAATTTTGTCACCTCCTTTGAACATCTGAAGTATGTTTACCCAATAGATTTCATTAAATTACACTTCCATTAGGAAGCATACAATGTTGATACTCATCTCAGAGATCAAAGGGATCGCTAAGAGGCATGCCATCCTGCTCCCCAGCTGATTGCTATTTCTGGGCCAATCAAGGAAAGGAGCCAGAACAATACTTAGTTAGGAAAAAAAATTGTAGCATCTCCCCAAGGACTATGGACTAAGAATCTGCAGCCCCATTATCAAAATGAGCTTATCATTAATGACAACGCACACACAGAGAGTTATTTTAATACGACTCCTACACAACAAACACGCTGGATTTGGGTCATTAGCTGAATTTGTAAAACAGTGTTTCAGAGGGCTGAGAAACTCTTCAGTGAGAATGCAAAGCTTAAAGATGGAGAAAGAGAACTATTTATAAAACTGAGGGGTCTGCTTTTTATTAATTTCACTATGACTTTAAATAAACCAACAGGTGAACCAAATTGGCAACGGTGAATTTGGCTGCTGCGGGTTGTAAGAGGTTTTCGGTTTGTTTATTTGTTTTCCTCATGTCATTAATTTTTTGATGGATAAAAAAGAACACCATTAATATATTTATTCTAAAGGGCAACAAGTGATTCTGCCTTGGGAGTCAGTGATTTATGATGGGAATACCTAGCTTTCCAGGAACCGAGTACATGAAGGCTAGAGGAACTATGAAAATTATGAAATAAAGGTAGGTTATTCAATCAAAAGGAAAACAGGCTCAATGGAGACTTGTGTGTAAGTACCGCTGAAGGCTGCATACACATCCTTTACTTAACATTAGAATGCTAGTCTGGGCAACAGCCCAATTTTCAGAGCCTGATTTGAAGCAGGGGGAACTTTACGAAGAGGAGTTGGCTAGGGACAGGATAGAAATGTGGAGCACCCTTCTGAAAACGGGGTGTGAGGGGTGGGAGGGTTAATCCTCCACCTCTACCACAAGCCGCAACCCAGTTCCAGCCACTCACGTCCACCGAGTAGCCAACCTCCCGGTTACCAGCTTTTGACACAGGACATGAACTCTAATTATCTACCTTTTGCAATTAATCATCTGACAATTACATTTCCTGCACTTATAAGCATCCAGCTGGGAACTGAGTTTTAATCTAAGAGAGAGAAACTATGGCATTCAGGTTTCTAACCAATTACTTCTAATTATCACAACCTTTTCTTAGTCATCCCAATGTAAAGATGCCTAAAGCTAATCAAGGAAGTTTTATTGTTGGCATTCTTGCTAGTATTTTAAATTTTCATTTAAATTTCCCCAAAGAGCAGCCCTGGAAATGTATTTTGCTAACATTCCTTACACAAACATCCTGTTTGGCAGTACACAAAGAAGGAGCAGTGGGGGGTGGGGACTTCTAAGGGCAAGGAACTTACACTGTGCTTTGAAAAAGCACCAAGCAAAATCAGACATGAGAAGTCCAAGGACGTGTATCAGGGGCTTTCTGCTGCTGAGATAAAACACGACCTTAGAAGCAAATGTTATTTGGTCTTTGGTTTCAGATAGGGAGTCAATAACGGCAAGGAAGGCGTGACAGCTGATAGCAGAGGAGGTGGGAAGACCATACTTCCAAATGCAAACATGCAGTAGAAAGAACTGGCAGCAGGGTGAATCTATGACCTCTCAACTCCCACCCCCATGACATACTCCTCCAGCAAGGCTCCCCCTCCTAAAGGTTCCACAGCACAAACAGTGCACCACACAACAGCCGGTGGGGGACATTTCTCAAACTCCCACAGAGTATTCAAAGTGAGGACACCAAGACACTTTCTGAGGAGCCCTTCAGGAGACTGGCTCAGGCAAGTCATAAACCATCATAACTCAGAGAATCTGGGGATCCTCTACTCTAAGAGTCCTCAAAGTATGGTGCTGGGACAGGGGCTTCAGCACCCACATGGAACCCTTTAAAACTTTGTGATCCAAGTCCTTCCTGGGACCCTCCAGGTCCTTCCAAATTGGAAACTCTGGGTAGGCCCAGGTCCATGTGTTAATTAATAAACCCCTCCGGTGATTCTGATAGCCACTCAAGCCTAAGAGCTATTGGTCTAGCCTGACTACCCAACACTCAACAGATGAGGGACCAGCTAAGACAGGCAGGTCGAAGCTCAGTAGGGAACAATGACACCTGAGAATTGGCCATTATCTTTTATACCTCCAACTAAAAAGAAGCTTTGTTTACAGATGAAATCTAGCACTGTGGTGAATGAGGTAACCTCTGAGATGACTGAGTCTTGGGTTCCCCAAAGTTCTCTCCTTTCATGATATACTTCTAGGCTCTGGAAGTAAAACATATAGTCCTTCTTAAGTCCTTGGTTGTAAGATTTTCTATAACCTAATATTCCACAGGTCTTGAACCAATAAAAGGTGAAGTCTGAAGAAATGAGAGGAAGCCAGAGCTTCAGCTGGGTGTCAATCACTGTGAGAGGTAAATGGTAGACAATGTAATAGCATGGTGGGAAGAACACTGCAGTCGGGTCAAACATCAGTTTCAAATGCTTGCTCAGCTAGAGGCCAGCTCAATGAGACAGCCACATGCCACAGCAAAAGCCTACAGCTCTGGTTCTAGTTGATAATGGCTAGAGCAAAGTCCTGAGTCCAAGAATCAAGACGCTTACTCAAACTCAGGAAATCTTTACATTGGTTTCATAAGCTAGCCCAACCTGACTCTCCTCATTTCCTACCAACCAATAGCTAATTTGTACAATTTCAAATCTGGAGAATATCAGATTTGATACCCTACTCACTTACAAAAATTCACATGATTTGTTTTTGATTGTTTGTATAGTGAGGGAATATTCTTGGGGTATAACCTTGGGTCTCCTATATATCAGACAAGAACTCTACCACAGAGCTATATATCCTGTCTTTTATTATTATACATTAGTTTTTTATTTCGAGACATGGTCTTGCCTTGAACTCAATCTGTAGGCCAAGCAGGACTTGAACTTGGGATTCTCCTATCTTAGTCTCAAGAGAAGCTGGGACTCAGGCTTGCTCTACTCCACAAGGCCTGGCTCTATGGGGAATGCATAATTGTTTACGGAGCATAACGGCCTGACATTCTTGTTCTAACGGATGTAATGGAGTGGGACCAGCACAATTAATTTTACATGAAAATAAAGCAAACTGTAGATCAGTATAAAGACTAGAACCTACTAAAGGCCCTGGGGTGATGGAGATAAAACATCCAAAGCAGGTCAGGATGAAACCAGGGATGTGTAGTCTGACATTCTCACAACGTTCTTTTGGTTTATTTTTTGTGGCATGACAAAATGTGACCCAGTAAACAAACCATCCTTCAAATAGATCATTAAACATTTCTTCCTAAAATTATCCATTTCTCTTCTCTAATAATAGGCATTAGCAGGAAAAGTAAAGTCTGCATCTATTAACTATTACCACAATGTTTATAAAAACAAAACAAATTTTAAGATGACAAACTTGTGAAAACAAATTATGTAGGTAAAAACATGTTCTTCCTTTCAGGTAACTACATTATAAAAGATGTTCAGAGTAGACATGATGTTATCGATAACAAAGGCCAGTTAAGGAATGCTGTTCAGATGGTACACTGAAGGTCATTAGGTTATAAGCAGAAGGTGAGAACTTCAGACAGGGTAGCATGAATAACAGGAAAAAAAATCACCTATCATATATGACAACGACTTAAGGGATGTAGATAAGGGCGACATTTCAAGTGATGTCTCCTGTGCATTCTGAAGTATCAGAGGTGAAGTAGACGCTGGGATGTTACAGATTTGATCTGACTGGCAACGATAACACTACATGGGACTCTAAATGCAGCACTGTAGAGCCCTCCCCACTCATAACTCCCTTTCTTAGAGTTCATTAATTGTAATGAATGCTTTTTCAACTCAAGCACAGAACATCTGGAAGACACGCATTCCTGTATAATTCCTAACCTGAGATCACTTTGCCCTTAGAAAGTGGAACTATTTCTAGCTGAGGTTCTACAGTTTTAATAGACACACACAAATGCCTTGATGTCAGGGAATTTATAAGATGGCAAAGTCAAGGATATGTTGTGAACAGAAAAATGTAGACGTGGGAATGCAATGATTATGGTAAGATGGGATGAAGCTGAGTTTGTAGAGTGCTTTCCTAGCATGCACAAAGAACTGGGTTCAGTACCCATTATGGTATAAACCAAGCATGGAAGCACACACCTACAGCAGTCCTAGTGCTGGGACAGTAGAAGCAGAAGGTTCATAGGTTCAAGGTCAATGAGCTCAAACTGGGTCTTGACCAGACAATAACAACAAACAACAAATAAAAGGGGAGGAAGGGAGAGAGGGAGGGAGAGGAGAGGGAGGGAAGGAGGGGGACTGTGGACTAGGAGCGGCTTGAAGGTAGCAGAAAAAGGGTCTGTTCAAATGTAGATGCTATGGTTTGGGGGCTTTATCCTATGACAGGAACCAGTTGTGTTCCTTGCTTATATGAAACATGATGAAACGTTTCTGCACCCCGATAAGCCTCTCCACCGATGCAATAATCCCAATCAGACCAAATCGAAAGAAATTAGAAAAAGCCCAGGTTTAATGGACACTAATGCTTTCAGGTGGCCTTCCAGCTCCCCCAGGAATGGGGACATGGAAGGAAGACTGGAAAATCATGTGTTTGTTGTCGGGGGGGGGGGGGGGCAGTTTAAATACCCTGTGGGAGTGGTCTTGAGCCTCAGAATGACCTCAGTGTGAAGCAGGTGGGTTCTCCTCTACTGCTGCAAGCGGAAATGAGGATGGGGATCCCTGTCAAACGTGAAAATTCTCAAAGATGAATGGTGGCTAAGGCAAGAATTCCATCTGGGCTTCAAACATGTAACCAGGTGCTCTTTCCAGCTCATGCTACAGTCTCTATGAACCTCTCTGAAAGGGTTTCTTTCTGTTTCTACATATGACCCCCTGGTTTGAGAGCTCTGATGGCAGTCACAAGGAGGAAAGGGTCCCTGTAACAGACACACTCCTGTGCTGGTGTAGAAACAACTCAAGCTACACATGACTTCCTCACTGGAATCTCAGAGGACCCTTGTACCCGCCACTGCCATATGTGTTTCTAGTTAAACATGGTTTCCCTTAAGATGACAAAGTCTTTCTGGGTCGCAGGCATTCACTACACATCCACTGTCCCACACTTAAGAAATGCCTGCTAGAAAAAGAGCAGACACACACTCTCCTTGTGATGACCTGGAACTGTTTGCCAGTGGATTCAGCAATGGTGTGTGAGTTAGCACAGGTTACAGATACAAGAACAAGGTGAGTCAAGAGGAAAGAAAACCTATCCTGACAGGAAAGGGAATTAGAAACGACGCCACAAAAGAGGTGAATAATGGTCTAGGGATCGTGAAAATGGAGACATAGCAATATGAGATTAATAGATTAAGTTGAGTCAAAGGTTCCAAAGCATACTAATTATCTAAACAGTCTGCAGAACAACGGTAAAGTTACAGGAACACTACCAGCACTCTTGAAAGACTAAGCACTCCACCATCGGTACCATTAGACAAGGAGCTCGCTGCCCTTACAGAGCATGGAGATCGGCCATGCATTCTGAGCGGAACACATTGAGGCACAGTGACTGGCCCAACAGCACTCAGCCGGTTAGCATCAGAGCTGGTGCTCACAGCCACAACCCCAGTGTCCATCCGCTGGCTGCCTCTCATGGCTCACAGCTGGTGTCAAATAAACACAGGCAACTCTATATCCTGCCTCTAAAAGATTACAGAACTCTTTAGAGGCAGATACTACACAAAAGTAAAACTTCATAGCTTTAAAGCCCAGTAGCCTTGGATCCAGACTGTAAGAACTTAGGAAACACCTCTTAGTTTTCATGTCTTATGTCTCAATTATAAATGGCTGAAGAATAAATGGTACACAGTCTAGTCTGTCTGGGCCCTATAAAATCATTAATTCACAAGTTCTCACACTTTGGAAACCGTCAGAAACCATTTAGACTGACTAGCTCTTAAATGTGGATAAAATTCTACTCAAAGAAACACTGGAATATCCATAGACCTTCTTTTGATGATCATAACTGAAGAACAGGGGGTGGCTGCTGGTAGAAGCTCATGTGTTGATAAACACCTTACATGGCACAGTATTCTCCAACGAAGAATGGTCCATTCAAAATTTCAACAGTACTGAGGCTAAGGATCCTGTTCTAGACCCAGGAGAATGCCTATTACTACTATTATTTAATTAAAAGAGATCTTAACCTCCTTCTGGCATAAAAGGGAACCATCCTATTCCTACCAAAGTCTTTGAATCCAGACAGGAATGCACCCAATATCCCAGTTTACAACACAGAGTACAGGAAAATAGCTGAGTTAGTCTTCCCTGCCATAGGCCTGTGAGTTTTAGAGAGATAAGGAGAAGGGAGGGTGCCACACTTTAACTTTTGCACTTGAAGTGTTACCCCTGCAGAAAGAGGTTTTGCACAGAAGTGTGAAAACACACCCAATTTCCAAAGACATTGTCAAGAGCAGAATACTGATAGTTTTTACCAGTATGTTACCTGGCAGTGTTTACTAACGCTTTTTGAGAGAGCTTTTTTAAGAGAGCGCTTCTAATTGTGCTGGGCTTAAATAAACTGTTAGGAGTGGAAAGTAAACTCTTCATGCAAAGATTAAGTAATGCAAAATTTTAATCTTAATGCAAAAATTTAAGTAAACCTTAAATGAATTTGGTCTTGGAAATTCCTATATCAAAATGCCACAACATGGCACATTTTAAACATCGGTGTGAGCCACACTGCCATCTATGGCCATTTCCCAGTTTTATTTTGTTGACAGTCTCTGAACACTGTTAGAAGACAGAAAATCCTCTCAGGTAGGCAATGCACTGGTAACGACTTCCCCCCAAGCATGTCTTTCTGACACAGGGGGCACACATTCTGTAGGATCCACCTGGGGGTATAACAAATAACTCAAAAGAGGTCAATTTAATGATAAAGAATACTTTGAAATTATATACTTTCTGGAAGATATCTCTATGACAACAAAGTAAGGCAAAATGCTTCAGCAAATATACTATGTTTAAAAAACTAGGAAAATAATTAATTTGGTGTAAAAGTATAGTAGATTTTAAAATAGCACCTTTTAAAACTATAAATGGCAGTATTTTTCCAATCTCAGTATTTCTGACTAAATTCTACTCAGGACTAGTTTTCAATTTTTTTATAGTTTAAAATTCTAACTATTATATCAACAGTTTTCAACCTGTGGGTCATCAACTCCTATGGGGTCAAATGACCCTTTCATACAAGTTACCCAAGACTACAGGAAAATACAGACACTTACATTGCAATTCAGCAGCACAATTACAGTAATGAAGTAGTAACGAAAATAATTGTATGGTTTGGGGTCAGCACAATATGAGAAGCTGTAGTAAAAGGTTGCAGCATTAGGATTGTTGAAAACCTTTGTTTTGTGACATTTGATGATTTAAATTGCAATCATAAGCTTTGGGTAGTATAAAATTAAAAATTTTCCAATCTGACTGTATAAGGAACTTCCAGTTTCTTCCTAAACAAAAGGCAAGAAATCTTCTAGTAATTCTGCTACTAGGTTGCAAGCAACTTTCCCCAGACTAGTGCACGACTATCATCATTTGGACCAAGAAGTTTTCACTTTCTTTCTAATCCAAATTCATTTGACTTTCTGCCAAGAGAAAACAAAGACACCAGGGAAGCAAAGAGCAGTTCTGTGAAGATCAATGAAGACATTGGCCATAACAGAATCCTATTTATCCATCACATCCATACTTCCTTGTCTCTGATTAGAGGTTACTAGTAATTTCTTGACAATTCTTGTACAAAATTAAGTTACAATCTATCGTTCAAAACTTCACAGAGTAGAAGTGTGTGTGAGTGTATGTTCTCAAGAATGCACCTGTGTACAATACATGGTTTGTCCTACGAAATCTAGAAATAGCACATCATAAACACAGACTCTTGTATTTAACCTTAAGAAACTTTATGCCTGATTCGATGCTTTTGAATAGCAACTTTTACAATGAAAACACTCTCATGAGATGCTCTACTGGCATTTGACTTAAGAGTCGAGGTCAATGTCACTAAAGCTCACAGCTTGCTTTTGCTCAAGTGAGAATTTAAAATATTAGTTTTCCACCTACAGAAAAAAAATACGTATGTGTATCGCCTTTGTTTCCTCCAAGTAAAGATTATCATAAAACCTAAGTATACTGTGGAGGCCCAAAAATGTGAGCCTATTTCCACCTTGTCTGATAGTCAGAGTTTGGAGGTTGCTCAAAATTGTTGACAGCAACCAGGGCTACACATCCTGACTCAGAATGTGTTTACTGGTTCCTTTGACAGTAAGATGGTCCTTACAGGTAGATCCACTCCATCCTGACAGATGGTCAGGATATACAAGCCTACTTCTGCTCCTTCCTTTGTAACAGGAGGTTTGACCTAGGGAATGGATATTTGGTCTAAAATGGCTTCACTGCCTAAACAACAGAATGCTAATGACTTGATGTCTCAAAGTGCTGAAGCCATTACCTGCTCCAGCTGTCCTCTGTGTCATGTTGAAGAGTCTATTGTTGTCTTCTTCACCCTTTTGTATTAGGGTATAAAAGAGTATGGAAAATTAAATGCATTTCAGTATTCACTGGAACTCCTTCCTGATACTATCCTATGTTTCTGTTTTATTATTTTTACTCACATCTTAGTATTCTTTACTACCTTTTCTGACACGTATGCCCCTACCCTGATAAGTGGTACTTTTGTCAAACCTGGCCCCTGACAGTATAGAAAAATGAAATTAATGTTTATGCAATTTGACAGACATGTTACTGTAAGATAACAAATTTTTCTGAGTTAAGATTTTTCATTTAAAATCATTTTAGGGATTTGAAAGCAGAAAAATAAATAAAATTAACCAGAACTCCAACCCACAAGGAAGAAAGAACTGCACTGTGTTCGGTGCAGAGCTGCTGTGTCTATCACCAGCCATTAGCAGCTCCTAATCAAACTGGGGTCAGGGCTGGGCTCTTCCACTTACCCAGTGGGGCTTTGCCCACCTGTCTGGCTTAGTTTCCCACACCAGCTAATTTCCAAATTCAAATGTACACAGAGAGAATCACTTGAGGATGTGCACTAAAAACACCACTGTGATACCCAATAAAGTCCTAAGTGTGTGAGAGCAAGTCCATCTGGCGTCAGGAATGTTTAAAGGTACTCAGATTCCAGTGTGCAACAAAGGTTGGAGACCAAAGTCTGGCTTCATATTTTGTGCCTGGAAAATTTTCAGCCTGCTCCAAACTCACGTCACCCTCACTGACCGCCCTGCGGCTTCCCACCTGCATCTCTGGTCATTCAATCTGCCTATGCGCTCCTCTGAAACCCCTCCTCATTTCAAGTCTGAATGTGCACATCAGCTCCTACAAGGCACGTCACTCAAAGCCCTTCCACTGCCATCTGCAGTATTTACACGGAAGCAGGATGGCTCTCCCCATTTTCACACGCTGCTCTAATAATCCTCCATAATTCCACTTACCACAGTATTACAATTACTATGGTTATGATTAATATGAATATGCAGATTTGGGGTTGATGATATAGATCAGTGACTAAGTGCTTTCCTAGTAAGGTCCTAGGTTCAATTCCCAGGATCATGCATCCAAACAATAGCAAACTATTAGGAATTACCAAATCTAAAACCAAGTTCCTCAAAGCAACAGAAACATCACCACCTTGAAGTTTTCTTCGTTGGCTTCCAGGCTTGTTCTTTCCTTAGAAATATGTGTTTTTAAATTACACATTATTTATGTCTGTGTTCCAAACCAAATCCTAACAGAAGGGAAATTTTGGAGCTCTTAAACCACCGGGCTATTTGGTTGTTGGCATGCTACCATGAACTCTCCTCACAATAATGACAACATAAGGAGAAACTACATGCTTTCTTTGCCTCCAGTCACAATGGTGACTTCTAATGGTTTCAGGGCTAGAAACTGGAGAAAGTATATGAAAGAAAGACAAAGCCACTGCATGTGTATTTTGAACTCCGGATGAAAACTTGGTACAAAGACAACTCTAAATAGTAATAAATGCATATGATAAAATGATAGAATATATAATATCATAATCCCTCTACCTTTATTTCTGTCTCTACTCCCACAAGGTCAAGGGAAAGCTTGCTTTCTGTTACCATGGATTAATTTCTAAGATGTCTTTTACAAAACAAAATGGACTGGCACACAAAAGCAAGGCGAGAATGAAGGTCACATCTGAGAATGCAATGGAAGACTCCAAGTTTCAGCCTGGGTGCACGCTCCTGCAGCTCGCCCGCTGGAGCCGTAAGGAAGATGCTTTACGAGTTTCAGGATTTTTAAGGATCTTCTGACCTTGAGATACTTTAACCACTTAATTCTTTATTTAGGGGATTACTGCCTGTACACAGAAAAGTTGCCAACTAAAACTTAATGCAGCTCTTCAAGTGTTCTCATATTTATGATCCTATGGACCTTCTTCCTTCCTCCTTGTGTAGGCAGAATTCAAAGGTTCATAACAGAAAACTAAAGCACAGGACAGACCGACCACATGCAGGAAGAAATACTGGATTTTCTCAGTATTTCCCACTTCTGTTTTAGAAACGTGGTCCATGACCAAACTTAGCTCACACACAATTAAAAAGGGGTACTAACTACTTCTAGCAAACCTGCAACAATATTTACTTGATATTTTCGAAGTGTAAATAAGTCTTCTAATAGAATCCCTGGATCAGACAGTATTTGCAGTGACGGACCCTGAGCTACAGTCCTTCAATAAGGAAAAAGGAGGAAAGTTTAAATCTCACTAATAGCAACTATAAACCTGTAGGTATCTAACTGTGAAATGAAAATTTTCTTCTTCCTGTTTAGTTTCAATATCATGTGACCAAAAAGAAGCCAGCTGTCCCCTCTGTTCAGTTCAATGTACTTCTAAGTTTGGTAAGAGCACAGTGAGCAAAGTAGAGGAGTGTGGGGCTGTGCTCCCCACAGTGGAGAGGAGTGTGGGGCTGTGCTCCCCACAGTGGAGAGGAGTGTGGGGCTGTGCTCCCCACAGTGGAGAGGAGTGTGGGGCTGTGCTCCCCACAGTGGAGAGGAGTGTGGGGCTGTGCTCCCCACGGTGGAGAGGAGTGTGGGGCTGTGCTCCCCACAGTGGAGAGGAGTGTGGGGCTGTGCACCTGGGCTAAAGTTCACAGTGAGCATATACAGCGTAAACATCAGAAAAGGAAGCCAGTGAAACCGCGAGATGGAAGGCACGTAAAGAAGCAAGGGCCAGCCACAAAAGCCCAGCAAGTGACCAAGGAAAACTGCAAAACAGACAGAAATCAAGAAAGGGTATCCTTATTTTGACTCAAAGTAAATTAATTTAAGAAACTTGATTAGTTTTATAAATTAGATGCTTTTTTTTAGTAAGGCTAAGGTTGGGCAAAGTGACTTTTCAAAGGATAAAACTGGATCCCCGCTCCCCATCATAGGGATGAGTTACAGGTCAATTCTGTCGTTGTCAATAGAAGAGAAGTCCGTTTCAGTCGGGTTCCAGCTCTGAGTGAGAAGGTGCTCCCAGCAACGGTCAATGGCGTGAGTGGGGGTGAGGAGTGGGGTGAGGAGTGGGGTGAGAAGTGGGGGTGAGGAGTGGGCCGTCCCCTTGGTCGTCAGGGTCAAGCATGCTCTGGTAGCTTTGGTGTCTGACAGGACTGCGGAATGAGTCCTGGTGTCCGTGGTGGCAACACTTGGGCACTTCAGAGACACTTGAGCACAGGTACTTACTCCGTTATCTAATTTCTTAAAAGCAAGGCAAAATGTTTTTTAAAGCAATTTGACTCCCTATTTTAAATTTTCTTATACCCTTAAATGGCTTTTTCAGCCTTGGAAGGGCACAAATTCAAGCAAAATAACAGACAAAAATGAAACTATTTGTACGCATGGCCTATGACCTGCCAGGTTTATACTAACTTGAGATCAATAGCAAATTCTGGCAAAGTCCATCCAAGCCCTACTTTAACTTCTGATACAAGAAACCTTAAAATAGTTGACAGAGACATCTTCAACTACGATCACACAGCTTGAAACCCTCACCCTGGAGATCAGATCTGGCACAGACCCATCACCACCAGCCGAATGCCCTGAAAAGCTGTGTGCAAAGTCAAAAGTGCCTAGCCCACTTTAAGCTTTGCTCTGAACCTCACCAATGCAGAAATGGATAAAAGACAGTAAGAATAGAACAAAACGAGGCTGAGGATTCGTGGAAAAGAAACGAGACGTCAGAACCATTATATATCATTTCAACTTACCAACTTATTTTAGTTTGGCAAAGCACAAAATTGACGTGTTTTATTCAAATATTGTTGTAGCCCTGGGGCCTACGTATGAACTATCTAGTTCAGTTGGGAGTGCTATGTTATATGGCCATGAATTCCCCTTGAGCTCAAGCTCTAAGAGGCCAAGGAATAGATGGGAACTGGTTTGTTATGGAGTCATCACCTTGAGGTTTTTGGTTCCTTCAGTGAATGTCACTCCCTCGTTGTCATCTTCTCCCCTTTAATGTTTGATGTACACCAGGAAAGCACATTCATAAAACACGTTTCACTTAGAAATGAATTAGCTACAGTTATGACCAAGGAATTGTGGGTCATACCTGAGAAATGAGCAGGACGCCATAGGGAAACCAGGTGAGAAGCACACAAGACTGATGCCGGGGAGACTGAGGATGGCATCAGCCGTCTCTGGCCATCCGCTTGCAAAATATCAGATGGCTTCTGACCAGGACACAGTACGTGAGCTACCGGTGAAAAGTTTACTATTCATGAGCAAAACAACTTAACATTAGAACAGAGATGGCTTTCTCACTACAGCAATTAACTTCCTCGTGTTCCAAACACCAAATAACATTTTCCCATTAATTTTTAAACCGATGTGGCTTTAACTTAAAATAAACTGTACATCAAAAGAATGTAAAATAAACAGCCAGGAACACAATTTGATGAATTGGATTTATTTAGTTTATTTATCTAAACAGGGACCATTGGATCTCTTTAATAGGCTGACAGTTGCACTGGGCTGGTTAATAAAACATTCAACACAGTGTCTTCAGCCAATATAGAAATGCAAATCCCATCAGAAATATTTTATTCATGAGGCAGTAATTTCTGTTACTACCATAGTTGCTTCCCTTTTTTCTTCTTTTTTTTAATGGCACTCTGCAAACAGACAGTGCCATCTAGTGCCTAACGGGAAAGTCGAATCTGTCACAGGCGACAGCTAATCAGAACACAAACAAAAACAAACAAAAAATCTCCCTCCTACTGAGATCAGGAGTACAAGTAAACATCCGAGTAGTTAAAAGTAGCTTGCCATTAAGGAGTATAGCTAAGAAAACTCTAAAAGCAATAGATCATACATACATACACCCACATGCACACACATATCAATTTAGCATTTTCTCTGGAAAGTACTTACTTCAGCTACATAAAAAAGATCAAAACGATATAAAGCCTAAATAGAAACCCTGTCTCGAAAAAAAAAAAAAAACAACAACCTGGTTTCTTTAATAATAAATGGCACCATAACTATAACGTTTTAAAGAAAGTATTGTTACATAAGGAAAATTTTCAACTAAACAGCCAAACCCATCTGGGACTCCAGCAGCACAGAAAGATGAGTTTCCACAGGACACATGTGTGGATGGACATCCGTCTGTACCAGGGCACACCTGACCTGTGCCTCGGCTGCAGTAAACATGGAAGTCGTGTTCACAGGTCACACGAGTCTCAGCACCTACAGTCAACAGTCTCGAGACTGAGCAGCCACATAAAGTCAGTCACTCTGGAAAATACTGAAGTTTCCTAGGCCAAGAAAATCTACTAAGGCCAACCTCAAAGTCAGCAGCACAAAAACAAGCTGAGAAGTCTCAGATCATATCACCATTTCACTCTGGTACACACAACGGGGCAGGGCGAGGGGCGTGAACCTCTCCTACTCTTGGTGGGAGACGAGAGCCGCACAGCACGGCCTGCCCCAACACGGGCTTTTGGTATCTTCCTACCAGCGTGGTCCACTTCCCATGTCCGTCTTTGAAATCAGCAAGGCCCAATAAGTAGAGTTAAAGAGTCTAAAACAAAACTCTTACAAGCAAAGAGCCAGCTGCATGGCAGCTTTCTTAACCACTCACCCTGGTAGAACTGACTAAATCCTCTTCCTAAGGAGAAGCATGTGTGCACACAGGCACGTAATACCTCAATAGACCACTGCCTTTCCCCTGAAAGGTCACAAGTGTGTGCGAATGCCTAAAAGAAACAGTCTACACAGTCTCTGATTAAGAAATATTGAAAATGTAAAATGAGTTCAAAGTTCAACCAGCTATGGGGAACCACACACGCCTGCTGGCCTCATCAACGCTGTGTGTCTCCCTAAAGGGAGTACCTTAGAAAAGAATCCAGCGATATTCCTCCTTGGAGTCTGAAAAACCCCAGTCACAGTATCTTTTTCTCCTGCCACTTTTGAGAGTTAAGTGAGCGATACACATTAGATGCTCAGTCCCAGTCTACCGACGGCTGGCCTTTCCAGAGGATGTTTTAACATGGAGGAGAAGCAGAGCAGAAATGATCTGATGATCCACAATTACAGCGTGAAAAGGGCCCAGAACACAAGCCTGCCGAGCGGTATGAGAACTGCGGAACTGGGTTCTCTTTACGAATTTGCCTTCTTAGAAACGATCCTGATTAAAAACCCATTTGAAGATATTCACTGCAGCACAGTAAGTGGTGAAGGAAATAAACTGAAGCATACAGGTATTCAACAAAAGCTAACATAACTGAAAAAGTAAGATGCTCCTGTTAAAAATACCTAAAATTTACATAAATCAAAAATGTAAATATTCCCTGTATTGCATGCTTCTGCTACTGTTATGGAACTCAACTGTCAAAACAAAACAAAAATGTAAATATTACAATATACATTTTTAAAATGTGAATGGTATGACATCATTGTTACAGAAAGTTATGCAAGGGAAAGGAGAGACTGGAAAACAATCATCCAAAATGAAAAGCTGACTTCCTGAAGCATATGAATTTTGTCTAAGTGTAGGCAGGGTTTTATTTTAACATATATCTTGCAATTGTCTTAGTCTTTTTTTTTTTAAGCAGAGTGAGCAAGTTTGATTACAAAAGCAAAAATAGCAATCTTATGACCTGCTATTTTGTTAAAGCAGCAAAACTGAAAAAAATCAGTCAATTTAAGAAGAGTCTTCAATATCTGGGAAAAATGGGAAGAGGGCTATTGGGGTACAGCCTGTACACGTTATGGGCCTACATGTTACAGCAGGCATGTTTTGCTGTTTGGTCTCTCAACTTTAACTGTAATGTGAAGCTCCCGTATCTCTTGTTAGAATACAGGTATGTTCCTGAAAGAAGGTACAAGTATGTGATAATTGCTACATACTAAAGCTGGGACCAGCTGCATTTCTAAACATGCTTCAACTGTTCCGTACAGTACCCACAAAGACAGAAATATCTCAGGCAGCCACAAGTACAAGGGAGATACAATGTAAACAGAGGCATCAAGTTCTTAACCTTTTGCCAAAAAAAAAAAAATCAAAATTTAAATTTCTCTTTCCCATTCACACTTCGTTTAGTCTCAGACTTAAAAAAAAAAAAATAGAAGATGCGCACAGGCTGTCGGAGGATACTCAGGTTGTCTGTCACCTGTGAAAAGAGACAGTGAGAGTAACCGCTGCAAAAGCTTCAAGCTGTTTCACACGGTCCTTTGAGCCCTGACCTAGGGGACGACTCCAGCAGTCTGCAGGCAGCTGGATTTCCGGAGCATTCAGCCTCACTGCAGAGACTGTCAATAGAAGTGCCCTTCTCTGATGTAGGCGGCTCCGCTCTGGCCTAACAATCACATCACATGGCCTGCGAGACGGGAGAGGACAGCATTCGGGCACCCTGACCTGGGAGAGGAGTGGACGTGGGCAGGGGACAGAGTGCTACTTCCAACTCCCACCACAGCCCAATTCTCCTTTCTATAGGAGTGAGCTGTCTTGAAGGTCAGCTCTGTAACAGGAAAAAAAATGCAACTACACAAATCAACCACAAGATGGTGCTAGCATCACAATGTAGTATCAGCTGTCCCGGGCACTCGCCAGACCTTTGGAATCGCATCCTGATTCACCACACACTATTCCAATTCCTTGCCATTTACTGAGACAAACATCTTACACGTGTTTGTAACAAAAAGACAACTTCAGTGGGGTTTGTTTGTGTCTTGTTTAAATTTGAAGGGGAAGAAACAACCGTCAGCTCGCTGTTTCCTCCTTTCACTGGTTCATTTTCTGAGACTGTTCTGACCACATGGCCTTTCTGTGCTAACTTCATGTGCTCTCACCTGAACCAACTACTTCACACAGTTTGTTTTTCAAGGCCTAGTCACACTCACACCAATACTGAAAAAAAAAATAAAAGGCAACATAATAACCTGTATTTTTATCTGCTCCGGAGCCCCCTCCAAGGTCCATATTAGAGATTCAATTCCACAACAACATTATGCTGATTCAGATTCAGGCTACATTTCGGGACTCAGGACAGGGCCTTGCACACAGCAGGACTAAAGAAGACTTGATCCAGCTATGCCTCCTTGGTTCTACGGTGCTGCATGTTGAAGGCAGTGATGCACAACCATTCTGTCTACAGAGCACACCATGAGACTAAATAACGTACGCTAAAGAACTTCAACAAGGGCCAGTCACTGTGAGCCACTGTGGCAGGGGGCAGAAAGACAAATGTCACACATTCTCACACTTATGGAAACAGATGTCAACCTGTAGAAGCACAAGTAGAAAGTAGTCATCAGAGACAGGGAAGGGGAGAGGGAGGCAAACAGAAATTAAGAGGGGCTTTTTAGGTATAAGAAAAGCTCTGGGCGGGGGGGGAGGGAAGAATAGGAGTCACGGGCAGAGAGTGGACAGACTTGATCTATGCAGTGGGCATATGCATGCATGGAAATGCTCCAGTGTACCCTATTAATATGCAAAACTCATGTACATTAATTAGAACACATTTTAATTTTAAAAATAAAACGGACAGGTGAGGGGCTCAGCTCCATGGTTAAGAGCACCAGCTGCTCTTCCAGAGGACACAGGTTCTCAGCACCACGTGGTGGAGCACTACTGTCTAACTCCAGGTCTAGGGTAGTCAACGCCCTATTCTTCCTCTGCTGACCCCAGACATGCACATGGTACACAGACATACATGCAAGGAAAATACTAGTGCACATTTTTTAAAAAAAAATGTTTTAAAGCTAAGCATGACAGAGCACACCTTTAATCCTAGCATTTGGGAGGCAGAGGCAGGGTTATCTCTGTGAACTCAAGGCTAGCCTGGTCTATACAGTAAGTTCCAGGCCAGCCAGAGGTAAATAGTGAGACCAAGCTTTTCTCAGAAAAAGAAAAAAGCATAAGTAAATACAACATAAAAGCACTGGAGAAAAATGTCTGCAGACACAGCGGAAGAAAGCTGGAGCAGTGAGCACACACGTAAACGTGAATACTCAGCAACGTCACAGGACGAGAAGCTTAGGCTCACGGTCCCTGGTTCTGTTTATCTTCATAGAAGAAAATGTAACCAAGAAAGGAGCACTCATCCAAAACTACAATTACTAAATACCTAAAGTAAGACTAAACATTGGGTCAGGTGATACAGAAGCTACGGAAGCGAAGTAATGTGACATCTCACATGAAAACATTAAAATGGAACTCAGCCTTCTGGGCTGAGCCGCATCTCCAGGTTCACATGCTGAAGCCCTAGCTCCCGTTACACAGCATGTAGATGGATTTAGGGAACAGGTCTTCTAAGAGGTGATTAAATTCCAAAGCAGCCACAGAGTGTGCAGGAGATCCTGTAAGGACAGAAAGAGGCCACCCACAAGTAAGAGAGAAGCCTTGCAATGGAGTGACCTTGCCACACCTTTTCTGGTCTCCAAGACTGTGGCCTTCTGTTAAGACAGCTCTCCTAAAGGGCACACTTGTTGCTGGGTCTGAGGGGTGTTTGGGGGGCACTCGAGAGAACAATATATCTGCAGAAGAAGTCTGTGAAAATGAGATGAGCAAATGGAAATAATCTGGACAGACGCTTTCCTGCCCGCATCACTCACCACTGGGCAGTAATCCAAGGATTTCCTAAGTATAAACTTGAGTTGACAAATTCTGTTTTGTAATCCACCAGACAAATTATTAAATCAGTATAATTTTCTTCCTCCCTCAAATTTCTTCTACAAGAGAAGTCAGGGTCTCATCGAGCAGCTGGAGAAGATCTGACCCAGGGGAGCACAGGAACTAAGCACTGACACTGAGACCCATCAGAGACACTCCGCCCACGCCACTGCCACAACCCCCTGCTTGTGCCTTTTTAAAAATAGGAACACTGTGGCATTTATATCAGAGGGACTTATGGCCCCTCCCAAAGCTCACATGCTAAGGCTTAGTGGCCTGTCTGCCAGTGGCCCTCTGAAAGGAAGTCAGTCAGCGTGGAATATCCTGCACAGGGGCAGGGATGGTGGCCACCACAAAGAGCACTGCTTTGCTTCAGCACGATGCTCTGAGAGCCATGACGGAGTCTTCTGACACTCTGAGGCAGATCTGCCTTTCCTCCTTACCTGCCAGCTTCTTCAGCAGCTTCTCACCATCTCTCACCATAGCTGACTATCACAGTGACTAATGCAGCCATCTGACTTCTCAGAGTTTCCCACTAAAATGTAAGATCAGAATGCATCCGAGCCTCAGGAGCATTTCCCTTAATCCCACTGCCACTGGTGGGGAGGAACAGTGCAGTCTGGAGTGTACTTTCCAAACAAGTAACTAAGGAATAGCCAGACTCAGAACGGTCCTTATAAATTCTAGACTCCACTGTAAATGTGGACCCCAGACTCACAAACACAGCAGATCTGTGTGACAAACCATAACTGCGTCACTCACAGGTAAGGGACAATTCTTTCTTCACCTGCATGTTCTTTTACTTTAAATGTGAAGAGTATGAAATGTGATTTGTTTATGGAAATCCTAGTTCGCTGTGCCCATGTGCACAAGAACAACTTCGCTTTCGTTACTTTGTATCATTCATGGTAATCTTATCAATGTTTTTATCTGAATCCTAAAATTGTGGTAAAACCCAAATAACATAAAATTCACGACTTTAGGTCCTTTTAGATGCCTGGCCAACTGGTGCTAGACCAATTCACAGTACTGAGCTGGAGAACTCTGCTTCTTGTAGAATGGAAAGTCTACACAGACAACAGTGCTAGGTTCTCCTTGTCCCATCCCCAGCAAGTGCCATTTTACTTTCTGTTCCTGGGTCTGACCCCCAGGAACTGTAAAGGCCCGGGACACTGGAGCTTGAAATTCCAACCAAGGCTAAACACTATTAAGAACCCTGCAGACTCAAAGGCTGTGCCACTTGGATCTAGCTGCGAGCCATGTCCTCCATCTTCTACCATTTGCCACCTCTAATCCCTGTCATCTCCAGTCCTAAACAAACCTATCTTTTGCAGGAGCTCTGAGACTGTGCACTTAATGCTGACTAAGGCATGGGGAGGAATCACCAAAGAAATATGGTGGAAGTGCAACCTAACCCTGAGGACAACAGAGAGCAGATTGAACTCACAAAGTCTGTCTCCAGCTTTCCCATTTCCTGCTTGTAGCTTCTCATTCTGTTGCTGTACATTCCTCGACTTTGCGGTGGAATTTCTCGGACTTCCAAATCCATCTGTTCAAGCTGCAGTGGGAGGGAAAAAAATGTGAACCACATGCATATTCTTTATTCGCCCAAATGTTAGTGCTAAAAGGGTTGGCTTCTAAGTCCTGGCTTTGCAGCTGAGGAAGCAGAGCTATGGCACTGGTGGCTCATGCAACACTGGAATGCTTTAGCATTTACTTCCTGGTTGGTTCAGGAAGCAGCTAGACAATGACACTGGGTGCTAAGCTGCTTGCTTTGTTGAGAATTTGTGTTGAAAAACGTGCATTAATCAAAACATTCTCATTAATTTGTAATCAGTGTCCTTGGAGCAGCTGTTCCCTGCAGCCTGATCTGGTCACCTGACTGAATCTCCAGGATGATGGGAGACTGTTTCCTGTGGCTCACCCGTGAAGCAGCAGCCTGGCTCAGATATGTGAGGAAATTTCTTTGAGAAAGTTTTTCCTAGGTAAGAAAATCACATACAACCAACATGTGACCTCGGCTGCCAGCCTAACTCTTACACATTAAAACCACACTGATGTATACTGCTATGTTAGTTATGCCTTGCTCACGGAAATCACAGCAGGGCATGCTTTAGCCATCTGCCATCCTGGAACACTCTGCATACAGCACATGAGAGTTTAATGGATGCCGAGAGAGAAATGCACTAACGGTTCAGAGCCCAGGCTTTGTGCGGAGACTCTGTGTCCTCATTGTAGGCACCAGGATTGAACAGAGGTCTTAATGACCCTCAGAACAGCCATGAAGATGAACTGAGCAATGCCTATAATGTATTTAAGGCACTGTATCACTAGATTGACAGTAACTATAGTAATAGTTACAAAGAAAAAGAGCAAGCACTCTATGAGGTTGCAAAGGGGGTTAATTTGTACAATCCCCTAAAAGAGGAAAAACCAGAAACAAGAGCAAATTGGCCCAGACTATGTCAATAACTTCCACGGAAAAAGACAGCAATGCATTTGCTTCTGAGAGCATTCTATTGCATTTGTGACCACTGCAAGTCTGTCACCGCTGTTTACTTGTGAAGACTGAATAGCTATAGTAGAATACAGAAAGACCAAACAAGCAACTCTAAATAAGATATGTACTTTTTTTTTTGGGGGGGGGGGATTTTCGAGACAGGGTTTCTCCATGCTTTTGGTTTCTGTCCTGGAACTAGCTCTTGTAGACCAGGCTGGCCTCGAACTCACAGAGATACGCCTGTCTCTGCCTCCCGAGTGCTGGGATTAAAGGCGTGCGCCACCACCGCCCGGCTAAGATATGTACTTTTATAAGAAAATCAGATACTTTTAATTAGCCTTTTGCGAACAGTGATCATGTAAGTGATTGATATAGTTCATCGTAAGTGTGAAGGTTGACAATCCCTTCCCAAGCAGACATTTAGTATATCTATTGCCCAGCAGCGGCATATCAGCTGCTCATGAGAAGCATGACTGTGGCTGACACCCCTTCGAGACTCTGCTTTCCATTCTATTGATGTATAATCAGAAGCAGGATTTGTTTAACATTTTTTTCCATGGTCATTATTAATCATTTTAACATTACGCTTTTATATTTGTTTTACTAAATTTCCTAAAAAGCAAATGGAGTATCTCACTGAACCCAGTGCTTACCAATGGGCTAGGATAGCTGGCTAGCTCAAGAATCTGCCTATTTCCCTCCCCCACCTCCCAGGGCCAGGTTTAGAGATATCACAACGTTGCCCAGTAGTTTACATGCAAACTTGGGTCCCCATGCTTGCGTGGCAATAAATGAAATCACCACGTATCAAGGCATTAAGGTCTGACAGTGTCACTGTTCACTGGCTTTGTAAGTTAGCACACACACTGGTGGGTTTTCCCATGGATTTTCGTACACACTTTGTTCTTACTTGCTTGCCTTGTCTCCCTCATTATTCTGTCTTCTCTTCTCACAAGCATTCAATTACCCTCTTTTTTTCTCTCTCCTTTCCTTAAGAATTTTCCACTATCATCTCTCTAGTTTACTGGGTCCCCTTCCCCATACCTTCTCTTTCAAAGCTAGGATGTGTGTATTAAAAACAAATCTCATTTTTCCGAGTTTGGCTTATTCCACTTGAAATAATGGTTCCCAGCTCCATCCTTTTTCCTGCAAATGTCATGATTCCATTTTCTTTACAGCAGAATCTAATCCCATGATGTAAGCACCACATTTCTTTATCATTCGTCGGTTGGTGGACGTTCAGGACACTCCCGTGTCTTCGCTCTTGGGAACACACGGATATGAAGTATCTCTGTGGCAGTGGGTGGACATTCAGGACATTCCCGTGTCTTCGCTCTTGGGAACACACGGATATGAAGTATCTCTGTGGCAGTGGGTGGACATTCAGGACATTCCCGTGTCTTCGTTCTTGGGAACACAAGGATGTGAAGTATCTCTGTGGCAGTGGGTGGACATTCAGGTTGCTCCCGTGTCTTCTCTCTTGGGAACACACGGATATGAAGTATCTCTGTGGCAGTAGGTGGACATTCAGGACATTCCCGTGTCTTCGCTCTTGGGAACACAAGGATGTGAAGTATCTCTGTGGCAGTGGGTGGACATTCAGGATGCTCCCGTGTCTTCCCTCTTAGGGACACATGGATATGAAGTATCTCTGTGGCAGTGGGTGGACATTCAGGATGCTCCCGTGTCTTCGCTCTTGGGAACACAAGGATGTGAAGTATCTCTGTGGCAGTGGGTGGACATTCAGGATGCTCCCGTGTCTTCGCTCTTGGGAACACATGGATGAGAAGTATCTCTGTGGCAGTGGGTGGACATTCAGGTTGCTCCCGTGTCTTCGCTCTTGGGGACACATGGATATGAAGTATCTCTGTGGCAGGACGTAAAAGTCCCTAGGCTATACACAACAGCGGTATGTCTGTCTCATTCGGCATTTCCACCTTTAGCGGTTTAAGAACACTGATTTCCATACTGCCCTTATTCATTCATTCACATCAACAGTGGACATGGTTCCTTTCTCCAATATCCTTGCCAGTATTGGTTTCCTTTTTGGTTTTGTTTTATTTTTTTAATTTTTTGAGACAGTGTCTAATATAGCCCAGACTACCCCTGAAATCACTATGTACCACTAGACTTCTGCTCCTCCTGCCTCTTCGTGAGATTACAGATTTAACATCACTCTGGTCCTGCTGTCCTTTGATGTTAGCCACTCTGACCAAACAAATGGAACCTCCAGGGGTTTTAACTTACATTTCCCTGATGGGTAAGGACGTGAAACTTTTTTTTTTTTTACTAGCTTGTTTCTTTGACTGGAAGATTTGCTTTTCTTGCACCTAGTTTTGGCAGTTCTTTTTATTTCCTACAAATCAATCTCCCCCACCATATGAAGTGTAATTGGCAGATTTTCTTCCATCCCACAGGCTGTCTCTTCACTTTGGTAATTATTTCCTATGCTGTGTGAAGCTTTTCAATTTTATGTAATCTTATCTGTCAGTTTTTTAGAGTCCTTTTAGGAAAGGTCCTGCTTCTGCCTGTATCTTAAAGTGTTTTTCAGAGCTGGAGAGATAGTTTGGGTGGAGTAAACTTGCTGCCTTGCCAAGGACCTGAGTTGGATGGTTAGACTCTCTGCAGGTGACTCGCAGCCTCTTGTAACTCTGGCTTCAGGGAATCTGACACCATCTTCTGGCCTCTGTGATCACCCACACATGTGTGTATGTATACACACACATAAGGAAAGATAAATAGGCTTGTCAAAGCAGTTTCAAGCTTTACATAAAGGTCTTTGGTTCATTTTCAACTGAATTTTTTTGCACAGGACAAGAGGTAAGGATCTAGTTTCACTCTTCTGCGTGCCAAGTTCTCACAATGCCATCTGCTGTAAAGGCTGCCTATTTTGCAGTGTATTTTTAATACCTATGGGGGAAAACAGGCGGCTGAAGCCATGTGCGTTTGTTTCTGGGTTCTCTACTCCAGTGGTCTACAGGGCTGTTTCTGTGCCAGTGGCCATACTGCCTTAGTTACTATGGCTCTGAGTAGAATTTGAGACTGGGTATCACGTGCTTCTGGCATTGTTGCTTCTGCTTAGGATTGCTTTGTGCTTCCATATGAATTTTAGGTTCCTTTCTCTGGTTTTGTGAAGAATGACACTGGGGTTTTAAAGGAAAGTGTATTAAACATAAAGATAATTTGCAATAATATAGCCATTTTTATAATATTGATTTACCAACCCGTAAGCATGGAAGGGTCTGTCATCTTCTGTTTCCCTTTTCAACATCTTTAGTGTTATAAAGTTTATATTACAGAGGTCTCATCTCCTTGATGGGTTTGTTCCTATTTCTTCTCTTTTTTCTTTTTTTATTGAGTTATACATTTTTATCTGCTCCCCTCTCTCCCACCCCCTCCAATTCTACCCTCTCCTGCGACTCCCACACTCCCAATTTGTTCAGCAGATCTTGTCTTTTTCTCCTTCCTATGTCTTCCATGCATGTCTCTCTTAGGTCCTCTTTGTTGTCTAGGCTGTCCGGGGTTGTGGACTGTAGGTGGGTTTTTCTCTTTTTTGAAGAACTGTGTATGGGAATTTGCTTCCTGGTCCCTTTCTTGATAAGCTCATGACTTAACTACTGACCCTTGCACAGTGAGTTTGTATCCTACTGCTCGGCTGAAAGTGCATACTAGATCTAAGCACTGGCAGGTGGAGTCGTTAGAGCTTTAAAAACAGGGCCGTGTCATCTTGAAAAGGCGGTGATTTGGCCTCTTCCATCCCTGGTTGTATTCCTTTCATTCCTTTCTCATCACTCTAGCTAGGACTCCCAGCACTGTATGGAGAAGACTGAGAGCGTGGACTTGCAAGGTGAGATATGTCTATTAGGATCAAGAATAAGGCACATATACTCATTCTGTTTTCACAACGCCCGTGCAGCCACTGAAGAGAAGAGGACACATAAGTCCAGTAAGTCCAGTGTCCATAGATTACTACAAACCACGAAGGGCAGAAACACAACCAGCTGAGCAATCAAATCACAATCAAGCTTTTCTAACAGTTTCCTTATCAAAAGAACAGTCTGTAATCCAAGATACCATTAAAAGTAAGTAATTGAGCTTTCAGAACATGTTAAACGAACAAAAATGCTTATTTTAGAGTCACATCGTCATATTACTAATAATAAAGTATTGCCAGCTCCATGAGGGCTTGGTTTGGCACAAACCCTTCAATCAAGAAGAGACCAGCTTTCCCTCATCATCAAGTAAGCAAAATGTCTCTAGAGGCTTAAAAAAATAAAAACAGCAGTCCTGAAGAGGAAAAAGCTGCCACAGGAACTTATCAGTAGGAAAGTCATCCCAATCACGTCTTAGCCCTAAGATGTGTAAAAAAATCAAGTGTTTATAACTCAAGATCCAAAAAACTGACCAGTTAGTTTTATCTTTAGTTATCCCACCGAGCAGAAGGATTGGCTGCTCTGGCATCTAAAGTCTCACACGAGAGAGAAGAAGTGTGAAAGAAACAGTTAATATAAAAAGAAAGGATAAAGAAGGACAGGCATTAGAAGATGCGGAAACAGAGATGGAGACAGTGGCAGCAGCCCGAAGCCCCTGCAAGCCATATGGTACCATATGGTACAGAGACAGTTGGTCATTCTGACCACAAGGAGAACAACAGACAGTGAAAACCAAGGAGGTCCCAGTCATGTCCATCTTAGACCCCAGGAAAAGTATGCTGTGCTATGGAGAACAGCTTCCTTCTTGACACCTCCAAATCTGCTGCCTCTGGTGCACGGCTCCACTGACAACTATAATCCATCAAAGCAAGACTGAAGAATGTCAGGCCCTCCAGTCACCCTCTAGAGAAGTCTCCGCCTTCCCAGAGCTGCCTAAGGGTCCAAGGAGGTTCTGAAGAACAACAATAGTCAAGAACCTGTGTTGCAGGAGGTCCTTCCACTCCTCCAGCCAATAGCCGCTGAGATACCAGCCCATTGGGGCATGGTCTCTCTCTTTAAAAAAAGCAGCCACTTCCCTCCTCGCTCTTTGCTTCCTGCTGTTTCCGGCGACTAGACTCCTTCCTGATTGCGCAGAGGGCTGTTGTCTGGGACGGTGATCTGTAAGTTTTTTCCCCTTTAAATAAATACCACCCTATTAATCATAATTCTAAACTGGGGTGGGATTGTTTGTGATTTACGCCTTCATCAAATCTGCATCCCTAGGCACCTCTAAGGTAGTGCTGCAAAAGTTTTGGATACGTAACAGCAGCAAATGGAACCCTTTAGAAAACAGGCCTGAGTCTGCCAGCACATCCTCTGGTGACCCTTCAGTACTCAGAAAAGCCACCACTTGCTTCCCCCATGATGCACAGCAACAATCGAACAGTTTCCACAATGGGGGCAAAACACCTTTCCTTCTTTTTCTCCCTAGGATTTGTTGTCATGAAAAAGCAGTGTGTGAGCCAGGGCTCTAGGTGTAGACACCCGGCACAAAGCCCACAGAGCGATAGGAGAGTGTGGGGCCTCAAACACATTTCCTAGCTTTCTAAGTGTCAGTCCTCATCGACAAGAGTGCGGCAACAACCCAGGCATCACTCTACCATGATTCTCCAAGGCTCCTACAGGGTTCTCTGGGCATGAGTGTGGTGTTCTCACAAGTCTTCCACACTGTATCTCCAAGTCTATGCACACAGAGCCACTGAAGAATGAAACAATATGTCTCTCTGGGACAAAGAATAGGCTTACTTCCAGGCTGCTGTATGTGGCTTATGGCTCAGGCTTTGCGATCTTGGTGGAAGCAAGGTGTTTGCATCTCTTCTGTGGAAACTGAGGGTCAGGGGACTAAAGCTAACAAGCTGACATCCTGGCAGCTGCTTCTTTGGAACAGGAGACTTCGGTGTCTGATTGGGGAGTCTCCTTTCTTGGGAGCAAAGCACCTCAGCACGAACACAAGGACCTGAGCTCTATCACCAGCACCCCCACAGAAGCTGGTTGTGGCACGATGCACGCCTGCAATTTCAGTCCTTGGAAAGTGGGCACGGGATCCCTAAAGCTTGATGGGCATTCTACCTGAGTCAGTGAGCCTGGGGTCCAGGAAGAGAAAATAAAGCTGGCCTGAAGATCTGAGTGCAGAGGTAGCCACACTAGTTAGCCTTAGAGGCCAGGCAGTGGTGGCACACACCTTTAATCCCAGAAATCAGGAGACAGAAGCAACAAATCTCTGAGTTCAAGGCCACCTTGGGCTACACAAGATTGATTCAGTCTAAAAGAGAAACAGAGCCAAGTGATTGATGATGGCTTACACGAGAGAGGACTGTAAGGCGAGAGGAGAAAGGAGCTGAAGGCATTCAGTCTAAGGACTCCTAGAGGCAGATTCGTGGCGGCAGGATCTTGCCTCCTGTTGGGTGTAAGGTAAGAACTTTTGCGGTAGAGGTAAGAATCTCAGTGGCTGGATGCTCTGCTTCTCTGATCTTTCAGCTTTTCAGCTTTCACCCCCTAATATCTGACTCCAGGTTTTTACTAAGACCAGTTAGAAATTGTGCTACACCTGCCAGGGAAAAAAAGGTGGAGAGGTGGAGAGGAACTGGAGAAACTGAAGACACCTCATGCCAACCTCTGGCCTCTACACCATATGTATTTATGTGTACACACACATGCAAATGAACATGTACATACACACAGATACAGAAGAAATCTCATATCTTCTGTGGACATCCATAGAGACTGGCAAGCTTTTTCAGCTTCCAAGCTGGTGGAAATCTCAGACCTCTGTCAGTTTTGAAAGACAAGTTATCCCACAAGGAATTTGTGAGAGTTAATGCTTATCACACAAGCAATGCACTTACCCTAGTGTGTGGTGTGCCTTTGTCAAACATCAGCTACTAAGATCATGTACTAAGAGACTGGTTCTTAGGAAGTAATTCTGAAGGACTATAAATTAGAGGCTGGCATTTAGCGAGCCATCTTTACTAGAAAGAATAAAATCTCTGGAAGTGATTAAATCCCCTTTAATCTGAAAAGCAATGAACTGTGAAGTGGAGCCTGAGTGCATACTGTTCCATGCATGCCCTAGCACACACAGCGGACTCCGGGGTTCAGCTCAAGGGGCTATGTTCAACACACCCCTGAGGCTACGCACCAATTCTCTGGCCTCTTCAAGCTCTTTCTCCACGTTGGCAACCATTTGCTTCTTCTCATCTAAAACAAGCAATAATATCAAAGAAATAATAATTATACAAGATAAATTGAATATGCAGTGGTTTTTAACTTTCTTAGTGCTGCGACCCTTTAATATAGTTCCTCATGTTGAGGTGACACCCAAGCATAAAATTAATTTCATTGCTACTTCATAACTGCTACTATTATGAATCACAATGTAAACAACTATATTTTCCTATTGTCTTAGGTGACCCTTCTAAAAGGGTCATTTGACCCCTTTTTACAACCCACAGGTTTAGACCCAATGCTCTAAAGTCTCTTATTTTTATACAGCCATCTCCTTTCTGATCAACCAGATCAGAAAATATAAAGCAAGCAGATCATTCTTAGGGGACTGAAGGCTCAGCATTTAAGAGCACTGGCTGCTCTCCCAGAGGTCCTGAGTTCAATTCCCAACACCCTTAAGGTGGCTCACTGTCATGGCCCATAGATCTCAACATAGAAACTATTTTTTCCTAACTCAACTGGTACGGAGGCGCAAGAAATAATGAAACACAGTTCACACAGCCATCTCGGAAGGTCATCTCAGGCTTCCTCCATTCCTGAAGATCTACCCGCGTTTATTACACAAAACACCTTTTATCCCCCAGGTAAACCAAGGTGGATACTCATTAATATTCTCTTTCCAGGGGACAGGGGGCTAGCAAAACACCTACAACTTAAGTCAACAGCTTTGGAAAATGCCTCTCCGCAAACTATCTACATTTTTAACAAAAGAAAAGGAGCCATACATCCTGGCCTTTGTTAGATGGCTATCTTGCTTGTTTGGCAGGATTACAGCTGCCTAATGGCCAATGAGCCTGTCTGTAAATATTTTGTATGAAATATGGGCCCACAGCTCACAACCATCTATATGGAATATGATGCCTTCTTCTGGTATGGAATATACATCCAAACAAAACACCCATATTCATAAAGTACATAAATAAATAACTCTTTAAAAAATACTCTTTAGTGGGTCACAAACTACATTGAACATTGACTCTGCAGTATGTAGAAATACATAATCCAAGGAAGGGCCTAATTTTTAAGTGGTCATATATTTATAGGAGAGACTAAAAAGAACCTTGCTTCCTGTTAGAGATTATGCCAATAGCAGATACAGTGGCGACCTGAGAAATCTGCTAGGTCATCACTGCGATAAAGTGAAATCACTGATTTGTGACTATAATTTAATACTCGTATATGAAACACTTCCACAAGCTGGGACAAGGCTTGTAACTCCTTACTATTATGATTTCAATAGTGCTAAGAAGAAGGTGTGAGGCTGAAGAGAGAGGGATCAGCCGTGCAGAACACTGGTGCTCCTGCAGGGACTCAATGACAGTTCTTAGAACTTAATGGTGACTCACAACTGTCTGCACCTCTAGATCCAATGGGAGCTGGAAGGGGACCTCCTCCAGCATTGCATGCATGTGGTGCACACACATGCAAGCAAACATTTATGTGCAGAAAACAAAATTTTAGAAAACTTTGTTTAAAAGGGGTAACGTTAAGATAGAAGAAACAGATACTTAAAATCTTGACTTCTGATTCCAAACCCAAACCCACTGACTTACTCATTGGTTTGGGATCCTGGACAATAAGTGGTTTATTCCTGAAACTTGGCCTGTGTTTTCTAAATGGAGTTTTAAAATATACATGTACGTGTGTGTGTCCCAATGAATGCCTTTTATACTGAGGTGTTGAGTCTCAATGGTTTATGTAGACACTGTAACAACAAGCCATTATGGAACCATGGCTACCTTCTCTAGGAAGTCATCAAATTCATTCACAGACACCACCTACATTTCGTGTTGACCACTTTTAGTTTTCTGCTCAGCACCCTCTTCTTCAAGCAAGACAAAGAAATGCTGCTTTCTTATGCAATTCTGCCTTTCAGTCAACAGCTGGACTCAATCCCTTGCTCACACTGGTAGTGTCAAACACTACCGCAGCAGGTGATCAAGATTTTTTTTTTTTGCATATTTTTTTTATTATTTTTTTTTTAATTGAGAAAAGGAGAAAAAAAAAAAACAAGTTTCCACCTCCTCCCAGCCTCCCATTTCCCTCCCCCTCATCCCCCCCTACGCCCCCTCCTTCCACCCTTCTCCCCCTCCCCCCACTCCTTTCCCCCTCCCTCTCCAGTCCAAAGAGCAGTCAGGGTTTTCTGCCCTGTGGTAAGACCTAGGACCTCCCACCTCCGTCCATATCTAGGAAGGTGAACATCCAAACTGGCTGGGCTCCCACAAAGCCATCACATTACGTAGGATCAAACCCCCGTGCCATTGTCCTTTGCGTCTCATCAGCCCTCATAGTTCGCCATGTTCAGAGAGTCCAGTTTTATCCCATGCTTTTTCAGTCACAGTCCAGCTGGTCTTGGTGAGCTCTCTATAGATCAGCTCCACTGTCTCAGTGGGTGGGTGCATCTCTCGTGGTCCCGACTTCTTTGCTCATGTTCTCCCTCCTTCTGCTCCTCATTGGGACTTTGGGAGCTCAGTCCAGTGCTCCAGTGTGGGTCTCTGTCTCTATCTCCATCCATCACCAGATGAAGGTTCTATGATCAAGATTAACATCAGCAATGAAAAAGGCATATTGAGCATGTCCTTTTGACATTGTGGGAAGAAAATAACCAATCTGGGTCAGTCTTCGCTAAAACCCATTATCCCAGGCTAATAATAAGAGGTAAAACAAACAAAGAAGTGGGAAAAACCCAATCAAGGAGTGTTCTGCCAGTGTCTGTTACTCCAGTAAAATCATCTGCTCATTCAAAGCAAGGCATTCTGAACTTACAGCCCATAGGAGTCTAAGGAGTCATGACTGCTTCATCTTTTGTAGGATCCATGCAAAAGGGAATGTTGTTTAAAAAGGAAAAGAATTCTTTCTAGTTTAAACTAAGACAATGTGAATAAAGTATGAACTTCAGTCTGATGTAGGAGGGTCTTCTATCTATCTATCTATCTGTTGCTTTCACTGGTTAATTAATAAAGAAAACTGCTTGGCCTGATAGGTCAGAACATAGATAAGCGGGGAATACAGAACAGAACTGTGGGAAGAAGAAAGCAGAGACAGGCAGACACCGTGAGTCTCTGGCCCGAGACAGCCATAGGTTAGGATCTTTCCTGGTAAGCCACAGCCTCGTGGTGCTACACAGATTTAATGGAAATGGGTTAGATCAATATGTGAGAGATAGCCAATAAGGGGCTGGAGATAATGGGCCACGCAGTATTTAAATGAATACAGTTTCTGTGTTATTATTTCCGGGGCTAAGCTAGCCGTGCGGGAGCAGGGCAGGATGAAAAGCAGGCCAGCTTGCCTCATCACTACAACACAGTGGCACCCAACATGGGGCTAAATCCACTTAAAAACCTGAGAGGGATTAAAAATAAGGGAAAGAGAATTTAACACAGCTTTTTGCTGTTTTCTAAGTTGTGCCGTGGAGAGATTTCCTGTTTCAGCAATAGCAGCAGAAAAAAAAAGCCGCCCCATTTTAAAACGCAGCTTCCTAGGCTGTGAAACCACCACAAACTCCGGCTTTAAAGCATTTCAATGGCTTTTATGAGACTGGATGTTTGTGTGCCCACTCGGGATTGGGAAGAAAGTACTCTGAGACTATGCCAATGGCTCGGTGCTCCCTGCCTGGGCAGACTGTGGGATCAGGCTTAGAGGTAGATGAGAGAGCACTATTTCTGCCGCCATACAGAGAGATGTTTTCGGCTACACAGTGCTCTATGTGGCAGATTTGGCTGTAATTGAATGAAAAGAGTTTCTGTGCTGCACGCTCAGTCTCAGAGTTAAACTGCTGAGTGTGGCTCCTACCTGGCAGCCCCAGAGCTAGCAGAAATCATACATTCACCATTTTGAAATAGGAGAGAGGTGGAGCCAATATCCAGAGCAGCCTGCCGCTCTGCAGCTCAGAGGCACAACTGATTCAGAGTCACAAGCGGCTCTGCCATGTTGGACTAGGCATGGCAAGCCCACAGTACCTGTTTTTGACCTAGGAATGTCACAGCTTAGATTCTTAAGCACTTAGTGATTTAAAAGCGCAAAACAAAAATGTTCTTGGACAGTAGAAAATTAAAGACAATGCAATAGGACAGATTCAGACATAAAATACCTCTAAATGGGTCATAGTGTTAGACTTACGTAGGCTTGGGAGAGAGAAGAAAAAGAATATAGAGAATAAAGTTAATGCCTTTAAAAAAAAAGGTAAAGTCTTTAAAGAGACAGAGTAAAGATAGTTATAGACTAAAAAAAATAGAAAAATAAGCCACGTAAAAATGGAAAATTCATAGAGAGCCTGGATTCTGTATATTATTGTATTTTCTTTCAATTTTTTGACTGTGACAGAGCTAAGTAAAGAAAGATGGTTCATTGTATGGGCTGAGAAACTAAAGGATGTATATTATAAAGCTATCTTGACTTCAGAATTTGGGTCTAAGGATATGATGCTTTAGAAAGGAGGTTCTTCCTTTTGTTTTCACAGAGGATGAGACCCTATGGATTGCTTCTGTCCCAATATGGTATGATAGACCACGCCCTCCTGAAAGGTTGTTGTGAATACCCTCAAAAAATTACTTCACTCAACTGTTGACTGAGATGTACCTAACACACAAGTTATACCATGAAAGACCTAAATAACAGCACCCCCATTCAGCATGAAGCAGTTTGGAGAGAAATAACTACATCAATATTCCTAGATATTGTTTATAAATGTTCTTCTACATTTAAAGAGGGATATGATATAGATATGAATAATTTACATTGGTATAAATTTTATTATTATGTATATGTATTTCTGATCTTGATTAAGGTATTGTGATTATGTAGTTCATTTAAAAATGTAATGTATAATTAGGAAATATAGGTTGTTAATGGATAATCATCAATAATAATCAAGCTTGTAGCATGTTAGATTTTCTAGATATTTAGAGATATATTTCAGTTAGATAGGCATTCTTCATATCTTTCAAAGACTACAGAACATGGCATTTAAATGTTTTAATAACTTAGGGCTTTTCATGCCAATGAGATACGTCTGCTCCTGGCAGCACCAATCTACTTCAAGAGGAAAATGGGCATCGAAGAGGCACCTTATGGAGTTGGTTAGTCATTTGGGCAAGAAACTGCTCTTGCCTGGACTGTTGCATATACTGGACACAAAGAACCTGAAGAGAGAGGACTGCTGAACTTGCCTAAAGGTGAGATGATCCTTCGGAATTCCTGATTCATGCGTTTGTAAGACATTCTGCAGGACACAGCAGAAAGTGACTGAGCTGCCTTTGAAATTTCCTGCTTCATGGAAATGTCTGCTGGATACCATGGGCCTGTAGGCTGAAGATGGATGCTCCAACGGTACAGAAAAACTTTGAGTGACTGTCTAGGCAGCGAGATGTCTCTGTCATTTCTGGAGTTTTGGAAGTTGCTTACTTCTCATTTACTTAGGTAATATTATATCCTTCTGGAGTCTTTGATGGAGTTGAAGAATAGATAGTTATAGTTTTCCTTTGTTATAAGATAAAATAGATATAAATATTGTAACTGTAATTCCTGCTTCATAACTGTTTTGCTATATGTAATTTTACTATGTTAAAGTTAAAGCCTTTCTTTTTTGTTTAAACAGAAAAAGGGGAAATGATGTAGGAGGGTCTTCTATCTATCTATCTGTTGCTTTCACTGGTTAATTAATAAAGAAAACTGCTTGGCCTGATAGGTCAGAACATAGATAAGCGGGGAATACATAACAGAACTGTGGGAAGAAGAAAGCAGAGACAGGCAGACACCATGAATCTCTGGCCCGAGATGGATACAGGTTAGGATCTTTCCTGGTAAGCCACAGCCTCGTGGTGCTACACAGATTTAATGGAAATGGGTTAGATCAATATGTGAGAGATAGCCAATAAGGGGCTGGAGATAATGGGCCACGCAGTATTTAAATGAATACAGTTTCTATGTTATTATTTCCAGGGCAAAGCTAGCCGTGCGGGAGCAGTGCAGGATGAAAAGCAGGCCTACTGGCCTCATCACTGCAACACCAGTCAACACCAAATAATACAGATTCAGGACCTGTAGCAAATATATCAAGGTGTGGTGTTAACAGAGGTCACTGGCATGGGTAAATGGAGTTATTTTTGTGATTTTTATATTTCAACTGTTTAAAAAAAATAAAAATAAAAGTTTAGGGCCAGGAGTACAGCTGGTTAAGTGTGTGTTTAACAAGAGATAAGGCCTTGAGTCCAACCCCCTGGAACACAAATATAAAATGAAGCTATGACTTAAATTAACTAAACTGCCCAAGGGTGAAAGATCCCTCTGGATTTTGAGTGTAGCCAATGTGTGTAAATTTAAACATGGAAACAGGTGCATATACACATACATGACACAAATTTCTATGTGTCTACTATCCAAAGATGACTAAAATCCCAAACACTTATTTATAAAGCATAACTGTCATAGGTGACAACTGATGGCTGTTCTCCCAGTATACTCAACTGAAAAGTATCCTATCTGCCAGCTTCCATGGTCTCCTAAACCTTCCAGGGTGACACAGTTCCTCGTTAGATCCAAGTATCTTCTAAAACACACCTGCTTGCCCCATCACTGCTACTCCCCTTCCTCAATTCCCCTCCTTCTTGATATCCTGAATTCAAAACCATTTCCACTTCCACATCCCAAAGCCCTCAGCACCTACTTTTCCTGAAATGTAGGTTTTCATCAAGAGCCTTTAACCTCACTGTACATCAGGCACAGAAAGGAGGTGAGGATCTAAAGTCAAGGTTCTCTTTAAAGTAGCTGAGAGGACAAAGTCTGAGCTGGAGCCTGGCCAAGCCTGCCCACTGCTGAAGGAAGCACAGATGAAAGAATATCCCCTAAGGTCAGTCTGCTGTGCTTTCTCTTGTTTATGTTGCATGCCTCATTTGCATTTTAAAGCATTCTAAGATCAAAATGACCACCCTTTCCTTCCCATTCTTCAGGTGGAAGAGGCAAGCTTACAGAGGCCAAGACATCTGATCACAACTACATTTGTAGTAAGTTTAGGCAGGCGAGGAATCCTAACAGGTCTGACAGCAACAGCCCAAGCCTTAATCACTTTGCCAAAATACATTCTTGGTACATTGTAACTGTAACCCTTAGGTCTCTGTGAATGGGGAGAAGAGCAAAATGAAATTCTGGTGAGGGTCCTCCAAGATGCCTGTCGTAATGGAGGTTCTGCCCTGTGGAGACCTGTTGTGCTAAGCAATTCACCCCCCAATACCACAAAATCAGGAATTTTTAAAATCAAGAGTTATGGTCGCAGCTCATTGATTTTCCTGACTTTTGAACAAAACAGTAATCATTAAAAATCAATCTTTAAATTCAGTAACCACAGAGTATTCATTAAGGGACCCACCTTCTAAAAATCACAGCTATTAAAATTAGTTAAGATTCAAACACTTCAAAGAGCAAAGATTTTTTATTCAAAAAGTATTACAGAGTAATCAAGTTTCTTTTTAAAATAAAATTTCAGAATTTTTTTTTCTATTCTACTTGGAAGTCACCGCAATACGTATACATGTACAATAGAGTAGTTCATTTCCACAGATTCTGGGTACTCCAACCTACATAAATTACCTTGACATTAAGGTTTGTTCCAATTTTTTTTTTATCTTCTTATTCCAAGTAAATAATAGCTCATCTTTTGGTCTACTTCAGCTGAGTGACACAACCATTATGATGTTGTGGGATATTATAATTACTAGTTATAATATGGATATAAATATATTGAGAAATAAAAAGCAGTATTTGCTGAGTGTACTGCTTTTGCTATGTTACATTATTAATTCCTGTTAGTTCATAAACTCATGAAAAAAATATTTTTTCTATCAATTAGGAGAAGATTTAAAAGGGAGCAAGCACAAATCATTATTAAGAGGAAAACCACTGTATTTTAAAGTCATTTAATTATTCAAGTACACATTTTTTTCCCACAATACCAGCAATACAATCTCCTTTCAAATGAAATATGGTTAGTCTGTTTGGGCCTCATGTTACATTACATATAAGAAGAGGCATGTCAATATCTTTATTTTTTAAGACATTTAACTCAACTGTTTCCTTCTATGTGTTAAGAATTTTAAACACAAAGGCAAGAAAACTCAGTTGTAACAAAATCTAGTTTCTCAGAAAAGGTCAACACAATTCTGTACCCTGGATGACATTACTTTGCAAAACAGTCTCTCAATACTAAAGTATTTGCCCAAGAAATATTTCTATTGCTAAAAACAAACAAAAGACACATTAAAATTCAACACGAGCAAACTCCAACTGCAGCTACAAATCCTGGTACTCTGAGGTTCTGGGGCTCAAGTCAAAGGCAGAAGTCTCAGACAACAGTGACAACAAAATCAAGATGATCTTGGGCAACGGAGAAAAGTGGGACTGAAGAGAAGAGGCGAGGCGAAGTATCATGAAGGCAGGAGGCCATCATCCACTTTGTCCACCAAAAACTCTGAGGCAACACAGCTCCGTGGTACATGCTACCTTGGTTTTCTCCTCTTGCTCCCTCCCTTGGACTCTAACCTCTTTAAGACATCATCCACCTCCTTCAGAACTAAATGGGACTTCGGGATGGAGAGGGATGTAAGGTCAGAGGTCCTGGCTTCAAGCAAATATCCCTAGTAACAGAAAACAGGTGAGAGGGGGGACAAAGAAATAAAGGAAGAAAATTATTTATAAAACAAAGATTGGGGGAAATTCTGGAATGGGGATGAGGAACAAGTTAGATCCAAGAGAAGTTACTGTTGGCATCTTGGATTGTCTGGGTAAGAAAGCGATATTACCCACAATTCTGGAGGAATCATCTTTTCTAGACAGTGTGCTCCAGGTCTGAAGTAGAGACAAGTTCAGAGGCCCAACAATCGTTTGATTTCCCTAATGAAACTGAGCCAAAAATTAATAAGAAAACTCACACTTTGTTCCTAACTACTTAAGCTAAATCTCTACTTAAAGAAAAATCGACCCTAAAACACTATCTTACAAGTCACAAGATGCCATATTATAATCACCTGCTTGTCCACAAAAGCATTCTTTGGAGCCTTTGGAAAAGAAATGCCAAGGAGATTAGACATGACTCCCACCTTCACACTGCTGACAACCTAGCAGAGAGCGTGATAGCTGGGGGATGCGGGATTTTAGACAGGAACAAAATTACCCTGTACCAAGTTTTACAAAAAAAACTGAGTTATAAAACCCAAGAAGGAGGAAAAACCCACAACTGGGGCAGAGGTCTGAAAACTATGAATCCTAACAAGCTACCCAAAGGGCTTCACAGATGTGTGCCACTTAATCTTGAACGAGGTACGAGTCTCTCTAACCAAGAAGGAAGTTTTGAAAGAGTATGAACACTTGCCTAGGAGACAACTTCTAAGTGTCAAGAGTTGGGCTAGAATCCAGGCATTCTAGCTCGTCACTCTAACATGCCGCAAATAAGGATAACAGCACTATTTAATAAACAACAATGCTGCATTTGGAGACCCACAATCTTGACACTTTCATACATTTTCTTTTAATACTCTTACTTTATAATTTACCGGGGGGGGGGGGTAATCAAGATGCAGAGCAGTATTTCCAAACTTTCAGAGCCATTGGGTAGGAATCCAACACCACCCCCCATGGTTCCCATGCGCGGGAGGGGGGCTCTCTGCATTGGAAGCACGTTAGGAGTAGAGACACCCCCCTCCCGAGGACGCCAGCACCGCCCACAGCGCCCCCGCTAAGAAGACCAGCTTGCCCAGGCGGCGCTTCGCCGCTCCCGGCTCTCCAATCCGCCCCCGCCCGGCCGGGCAGGGTACTCACCGGGAGGGAGCCGAGGGACCCTGGAAATCTTGCTGGTGATCTCAGCAGTGAGCACTGCAAAGTCCTGTTCGTAGCCTTCGAAGTCGGAAGACATGGCAGCTCGGAAATGGCCGGCCGGAGCCGGGGTCTAGCTCCGAGAGAACTCACGAAGGGGGCCGGGCCTCAGCGCAGAGACCCTGAGAAGCCTCCACAGCACAGCGGGGACGGGGACGCCTCCCAGCCCAGTCGCTTCCTGGTTGTTCTTCGCAATCCTTGTCCCCCGGAAACTGAGGGGGATGCGTCTTTTCTTTTCCACTCAGTCGTCGAGAGTGAAACTAAGGAAAAACGTCACTTTCACTGTCCCCTAAAGAACTACGAAAACCTCCATGCTCTCGGGGATCACCGAAAACACTTCCCCACACTGCACGTTCAGGGAAACGGCTGGGGTTCCCCCGAGCTGTAAACAGATGCAGGCGCCTGCTTTCAGAGGGAAGACTGACGCAGCGGACCTGCCGGAAGTGGCTGTGGCGGAGCTTGCGCCAAAGGCCGTGGCGGGAGCCTGGCGGCGGCCCCGTAAACCTAAGACTCGGCGGCTGGGAGCTGGTCGCGCACTCCTCAACTTCAGGGTTCGCGTTCGGCTTGCGCAGGAGTGAAGAGCTCGTGACGGAGCTTTGAGAAGGAAAAAATCTGTTCCGGGTGAACCCAGGCCGTCCCGGAAATGCAATGGTCGTGGAGCGGGTGCCGGAGACCAGACTGAGGTGGGAGTCACTGCGGGGGTTGCAACCCGCGTGTGGGGCGGTCTTCGCCCAGACCTAATCGGTTCAGGATCTCCAAAATGTTGAGCCCAACTTCACTTAGTAGGACGATTTGTATCACGAGTGAAGATCCCAGAGGGTCCCCCACGGGCGGGAAACTGAGGCACCCGCAGGCGCAGCAGCTCCGTGGGAATCCCTTAGGCAGACGTCATACCCATTTATCGTAGGTCGTTTCCCGACTCATTCCACTCCATTCAGAACTCACTTCTCCAGCTGTTCCTCGTGCGTGCGTTCTTCCCTTTCCCCCCCTCGTCCCCGGAGGGAATTCATTTTTCCTTAAATACACATTTTCGTGCCCTCTCTCTTGCACTGCTTTAGTTGTGATTTTCCGCGCGCGGGCACGCACACAAACCACTCGCGCGCGCGTCGCTTTCTTTGCTTTCACCCTTGTCTGTACCTTTAACCCTGATCGATTGTTAATATTGGCGCTTGCAGGAACAACTGCGGGTTATTAATACACAAAGTACTATATGCGTAGAGCATATTAAACTTAATTCACAACTCTGAGGCAATTTAGAACGGCCTAAAAGAAACTTGGTGCCTTGGTTTCTGTTTTGGTTTCTCGTGACCTTGAGCTAATCACTCAGCCTCTCTAAGCCAGTTCCTGTTGTAGGAAGAATTGGGTAAGACCCTGCTTCTTAGCTCTCTAAGGCTTTGTACTCTAACTATCCACTTAGCATGGGATAGTTAATCCTTCCTGACAGTTTGCACACAGGAGTAAAACTGTTTAATGTGTCCAGTTTACATGCAGTTCAAGATTGGGCTGTATTTTGGATCGGTCCAAAGGTAATTCTTTTTGGCCTCGATAAGATGTCAACCTCACACTAGTGTGCTTTTGGGGTGCTGTTGCAGTACTTCTTGGAGTTAAATAAACGGCATATGGAATTTTTAAACGGAATTTTCCCGTTTTGATTTCTTTAGGTTGAGTTTCACACCTATCTAGATCCTTCTTGATGTAAAGGAGTCTGGATGTCAGCAGTGAAAATGGCGTACTCCAGGTTAACACTCTGTCAGCCAGAGGCATGACAGTTCAGGAACACGTGGACTTGATGCACACAGAAATGTGTGCACAGAAAAAGAGAATCTCTAATTCTTCGAAAGAAAGAAGGCACCCAAAATGGGCACCTTCTGCTCAGTAATCAGGTTTGAAAATCTTCAAGAATTAAAGAGACTGTGTCACTGGGGCCCCATTATTGCCCTTGGTGTGATAGCAATATGTTCTGCAATGGCCATGATCGACTCTGTCCTGTGGTATTGGCCTTTACATACAACCGGAGGAAGTGTGAATTTTATCATGTTGATAAACTGGACTGTCATGATTATTTACAACTACTTCAATGCCATGTTTGCTGGTCCTGGCTTTGTCCCTCGGGGGTGGAAACCGGTAAGAAAATGATCTGCTTTGATAGTGAACGTCACATAGTTGGCCATGATAATCACATTTTGTTTTTGCCTTATCAGCTGTTGTCCTAGGAGACCCTGGTGTGCTACTCCAGTCACTGACTGTCACTTCTGATTAGAATTGATGTCTATTTGAAATAGTGATTTACATTAGCTATTCCAAAGCAATTGCTACTTGTTCTTTGTTTAAATAACAATTCAAAATAAGAGGCTGTGTGTGGTAGTTCATGCCTTTAATCTCCACACCAGGGAGGCAGAGGCATGTCATCCTATGAGCTGACACGCCTGGTCTAAATAGCAAATTTCCGGAGAAGGGAAGAGGACGCCTCAATCTGAGAACAGGTGGAAACAGTTATCCAAAAAGTGGGCAGCCTTGTGTGACTGAAGGGGGGGAAAGCAGAGTAGTGCAAACCATGGCAAACCAAGGCAAACCAAGGCAAGCAGGTGAGAGAGTGTGCATGGGAGCTTCCTGGGCCACAGGGGTGTGTAGAAGTTTCAGGCAAAGCTCTGGCAGAGCTGGATAGGAATGTTATGTTGTAATACACAGATTTGGGTGAGAGAAACAACCAGTTAGAGATGACAAGGGAGATTTGAGAAAGTGTCAACTCATAACTTTACTCTGAAATACTAGTCAAGTTATCTAAAACTCAGGCTCAGATTTGGGTGAGTAGAACCATGACACTAGATTTGGGGTGAAAGTGGAGAAAAGGAAATAAAAATGACCTCTGAGTCATTTTTTAGTCATAATATTTTAGCATAAGTAAAGGCATTAGAAATGCGAGTTAATGACCTCCCTCCCCCATCACCCATAATAGAAATTTATGCCATTGTCGGGACATTTATAAATCCTGACTTGTTACTGTTTAGGATCAAGCAACTAACATGCCTTTCTTTTCTATCAAGGAAAATCCTCAGGATAGCATGTATCTCCAGTACTGTAAAGTCTGCCAAGCATACAAAGCACCACGCTCACACCATTGCAGGAAGTGTAACAGGTGTGTGGCTTCTCTGTTTACCGGGAGCTGATCCTCTTGGTCGCTACGCTTTTTGTTATATCTTCCGTCATGACAATGGAAACCTTTTGTTCTCTACAAGTGTCCTGGTTTACTTTTCTACTGCTGTGGTAAAGCACTGACCACAGAGCATTTGGGGGAAGGAAAGGGTTTATTTGGCATGCAGAATACAGTCCATCAGTAAAGAAAGCCAAAGCAGGAGCTTGAACCAGAAACTGAAGGACACAGCCTACTGACCTGCTCTTCCTAGTAGTTGGTATTTTTTTTCTCTTTGCTCTTCTGGGGGCCTGCCTCCCAGCTCCCAAATAATTACACATAGGGATGTATTCTTACTTATGAATACCCACCCTGAGCTTGGCTTGTTTCTAACCAGCTTTTCTTAAATTATCCCATCTATCTTTTGCCTTTGGGCTTTTAACTTTCTCTGTTTCTGTATACCTTTCTTTACTTCTTACTCTGTGGCTCACTGTGTAGCTAGCTGGGGTCCCTGGAGTCCTCCTCTCCTCTTTCTCCATCCTAAATCTTTTTTTCTCTCTTTTTCTCCTTCTATTTATTCTCTATGCCTGCCAGCCCCGCCTATCTTTTCTCCTGCCTAGCTATTGGCCATTCAGCTTTTTAATTAGACTAATCAGGTGTAACACAACTTCACAGAAGTCAACAAATGCATGTTGAATAGCTTCAGAATTTTTTAAGTGGGAATTAAACTGGTTTTCTCAGATTCATTCATACATATTATCAAAAAATTAATGAGAATAAAACTGAATCACTAATAAAAATTGCAAAATATGCCAGGACCTGGCTATCAGCAGAACCTGTTCATTAATATGAAATTTAGGAAATACTGAGATAGACATAAAATCTGGTTTGCTAGGATGTCCACCTTTAGCAAAGAAACCGAGCACAAGCACTGACTCGTGTGTGCTAAGGTTGTTTTCGGTCAGAAGCTCCATGTCTAACACATTGTGAGAAAGGAAGAAAGTTGCATCTGTGTTAGGAGAGCTTTATAATCATTCTCCCGAGTCACGTGGGAACTGTATGTCAGTTATGAAATTTATGAACTTAAAGAGACTGACAGCCGAGCTTCCTCCTTTATAATGAGATTCTTGCAGAGCTTCCCAGCTTGTGTAAGAAATTATTTTGTTGTTGGTTTTTCAAGACAGGGTTTCTCTTAGTAGCCCTAGCTGTCCTGAAACTCACTTTATAGACCAGGCTGGCCTCGACCTCGGAGATCTGCCTGTCTCAGACACATTACTTGAGAAACTATTGTGATGTCTGACTGCTGTTTAAAATTTTAAAGAAGTCACCATGTAGCTTCAAAAAGCCGTAAAGATGTATCTGTTTTATCAGAACTAACCCCCGTGACTCCTGTGCATACTGCATTCCTATGTGCTTGGTCTTTTGAAAACCAGAGCTAAAGGAGACAGGAGTTTGCTCTATGCTTCATAAACGTGTTCTTCGTAGATGTATAATGAAGATGGACCACCACTGTCCCTGGATCAACAACTGCTGTGGTCACCAGAACCACGCTTCGTTCACACTGTTCCTCCTGCTGGCGCCTCTGGGCTGCATCCATGCTGCTTTTATTTTTGTGATGACTATGTATACACAGCTTTATAATCGGGTGAGTGGACACCGTGATACACTACCATTCCTGTCAGACTCAGTGATGTCTCCAAGGGTATTAGAGGAGTCCCTTTTAGAAATACACTTTTTGTGATTTAACTAATACAACAGCTTGCTTGATTAGCTCTATCAGTTCCTCCTTTTAGAAAGCACTTTGTCTTGGAAATGAGGAAAGATTGTTTTATTCTGGAAACTCACCTTTTATAATTATTATTTTCCCTTATTCATGGTTTATTACATTTCTAACTTGGTGGTTATGGTACTTTCTTTCTGTTCCCTTCAGTTTTTGTAACAGATTGTCATTCCTTTGTTCATTTGGTCCATGGTGCAAGTGCGCTCCTAAAATAAACACATTAAACCAGAAATAGTTTGAATTGACTTTTGGACATTCAGCCATGAGAGAAAGTTCAGAGGTTGTACACATTTAAAAAAAAAATCCATAAATTGACTTGGGATCAAAAGAGGGACACAGGCCTAATAGGTATACAACAAGCTGGGGAGCACATGTCATTCACAGTCAGGACAATCCATGTGTGACTATAGCCCGTCTGTGGGCTAATGTTTCACTATTAAGGAATCGGAATTTCCATATGAACTCTCCAGAGTTTAGATGTTACCTCCTAACTTCTGTGTGGGACCCAGCCATGAAATTGTTTTGTTACTACTTCAGAACTGTAGTTTTGCTATTATTGTGTATTGTAATGTAAATACCTGATATATCTGATATCTGATAGGAAATCCCCAAAGGGGTTTGAGACACACAGTAATGTGGGATTCTCCTCTGTAGGCTGTGAATGTCATTGGTTGATAGAGAAACTGCTTGAGCCTGTGATAGGATAGAATAGAGTTGGGGGGGTACTAAACGGAATGCTGGAAGAAAGAGGGCGGAGTCAGGAGAAGCTATGTAGCCCCGCCAGAGACAGATGCTGGAACTTTACCTGGTAAACCACAGCCACATGGCGATACACAGATTAATAGAAATGGGTTAAATTAAGATGTAAGAGTTAGCCAATAAGAAGCTAGAGCTAATGGGCCAAACAGTGATTTAAATTATATAGTTTCTGTGCGGTTATTTTGGGGCTAAGCAAACAAGTGGCCTCCCTACAACAACACAGGTTGAGAGCCACTGATTTAGAACTTCATACAGGCCCCACACTACCCATCTGCAGGCTCTGTTTATCAACATCCTACTAGCTCTTGACTGCTGGCTGTGGAATGTGCTGTGTCTGCTGCTGTCGAAGAATACTGTCATTTTAGAATAGGAAGAAGATAGTGGAGGCTTGGTGTTGCCTTGTTTATAATTACTCATTTTGTAAAGTCAGTCTCCTTCTTCTGAGAAAACAGCAGTAATTAATATTGAAGAATTACTGATGATGGAGCTGTGGATGTATAAACCTCTTGCCCAACATGACTGTGGCCCTGGGTTTGATTCCTTGCACTTAAAAAGAAAAATTAAAAAAGAAGATACTGTACATGTCAGTAGGAGCCAAGTATTCATCAGAAACTTCTGTTTGCTGCAGTTGCCTTGGCAACATATCATTGTGGTTATCTTTTAGGTCATGCTGGGGTTTTACTGTTGATGTTACTTTTTTCTCACGGGTAGTGTACCTGTGTGTATGCATGTTCACAAGTGTGGGGCCTAGGGGCCCACATGTACAAGGACATCCAAGGCTAATGCCAAGTATCTGTCTTGATGACTGTCCGTTGTGTACATTGAGGTAGGTTCTCTCAGCTGAACCTAGAGGTTGAGGTAAGATGAGCGTAGCTAACCAACTTTCCCTGGGGATGCCCTGTGTTGGCCTTGCAGACATTGGTCATATAGGAGGGCCACCATGGCCGTGGAGCATTTCTGTGGATGCTGGGGATCTGAACTCAGCCTTCATACCTAGGCAGCCGTCTCCCTAGCTCTGGTCGTGTTGTTGCCCGTCACTTTTTCAGCAGCGCTTGCCTCAACAGCATTTCCCGTGTGCACTGTGATTGCTTGCAGCTCTCCTTTGGGTGGAACACAGTCAAGATTGACATGAGTGCGGCCCGGAGAGACCCTCTTCCAATTGTTCCCTTTGGGTTGGCTGCATTTGCTGCCACCTTGTTTGCCTTGGGATTAGCATTGGGGACAACCATAGCTGTTGGGATGCTGTTTTTCATACAGGTAAAGTTCTTGGTTGCCTCTGTCTGAAAGTTGCATGTCATTGGCTGATTGCTATAAAAAAAGAGAAAGTTTCAGTATGTGAGAGAAATTACTTATTTATAAACAACTAATCACCTGTGTCCAGTAGTTAATTTTAATTTTGCCAGAATAGCTAGCCACCATTTCTTGTGATGTGAAAGTACACGTCTTTATAACTGAGAAAGCTGCTCTCACCCTACAATTGCTCATGGTCTTCACTTCCATACAAGAAACGAGTGATTGTCAATAGGTTAGGAGATTCACCCATGGTCACCCACTCGTGTTCAGTAACGTAATTATTAATGAAAAGGAGGAGGTTTCTGAAGGAGTGCACAGAGATTGGTCTTTTTTTTTCTATAATGCTTATAAACTAAGAATCATAATAAAAGCAAATTAATATCTTGGTGTAACCTTACATGGACCATTCTTTGCATGGATTTAGTCACAGTAAAGAAATTAGGTAGGGCAGGCGTAAGCTATTAGTTACTTTTGTGTCACGGGGACAGAGACTTGACACTACTAAGGAAAGGGGGCTTATTTGGGCTCACTGCTTCAGAAATTCAGGCTTCTGTCCTTGGCTCCACAGTGAGGCGGAGCATCGTAGCAAGGAGCAGGTAGAAGAGAGAGCTGTTCACAGCATGGTGGACAGGAAGTGCAGTGGCTTTTGGGGAGGGACCCAGTAAAGATTCAACCACCCAAGGATACACCTCCAGTGCCCACATCCTCCAGCAAGGCCACAGCCAGTTTCCAGAGCCTCCTAAATTAGTGCTGCACCTAGGGACCAAGCACTGCAGATGAGCCTCTGGAGGACACTTCTTATTCACACCATAGTGTAATGGAGATGTGTAGGTGACTGAAATGGGACACTGCTGTGTTGTGAACAGATTAATCATAAATTTAAAGTTGGGTCCTACCACCCATGGAAAAGAGAGCTGTGTGTGCCTGTAACTCCAACACCAGTGTCAAGTGGGCAGGCACAGGAGGCTTACTGGGCTTTGGTAGCTACCAGCCTAGCTAAAAAATGTTGAACTCCAGGTTTGGGAAATAAAGCAGAGGCTACCACACAGGTTCATACCCCCTACATACACGCACTCACACACACACACACACACATACACACACATATACACAAGTATATACACATATACATATGTGCACTGTATACACACTCATAAACTATGCATACACATACATAATGGTAATAAATTTTAATAGCAATTACATTTAAGTACTGTTTCAACTATTTATATTACTTTTTTTTAATACCCTGAAAATTTTGATACTTGAGGCATGAATTCTAATCAAAGTATTGGCTTAGCTTTGCTTTGGGTGGGCTTGCTGAGCTGGCATAGAGATGCTGCAGTGCCATAATTAGAGGTGGACAGGCTCCGTGCTGGCTGCTACTTAACCTCTGCCATCTGTGTTGTCTTTATCTCTGGGGCAGAACAATGAAGCTCTCTTGGAATTTACTAGAATGGTAAGGATCCAAAGTAAACCAAAGTCACATTGTTAAATTTCACTGTCATTTCCTTTCCAGATAAAAATTATTCTCAGAAACAAAACTTCTATTGAATCATGGATTGAAGAGAAGGTAAACTTCAATAATTGTTTCTTCGTTCTAAACTACTGATTACTAAGTGAGTGCTGGGCTGAGTGAAGGTGGTCATTGGCCTGCCACACGAAAGGTAGACAAGGAGAGCGTTTAGCCTTCTTTCCACTCCAGTGAACTCCCACAGAAATGCTTCCTTCACACTCCTGAGCTGCCGTTCTCTCTCGGGCAGAAAGAGAGACAGCCCATTTGGAAAAGCACCAAAAACATGAGACATTAACTCGGGCCGGTAATGTTCGGCTTGTCAGAACTCTCCTGAGTTCATCTGTTCTCAGAAGCTAAGCCAGGCCAGGTGTGGGTAGTAGTTGGATGGGCAAAACAGTGGAGTAGTGAGCAGCCGCATACATTCCTTGTCCCGTCCCTGCCATCTCAGTGTGCATCTTACAGCGGCAGTTCCCAGTCCTGTGGGCTCAAAGCCAGTTCATAGTCACCCCCAGTGCCAAGTGCCACTGACAATTGCCAAAATTTTCATTTTCTAAGTGAAAAAAAAATCATAAAAAATTCTTTAGACAATCCATTCTGACGCCGGGCAGTGGTGGCGCACGCCTTTAATCCCAGTACTTGGGAGGCAGAGGCAGGCGGATCTCTGTGAGTTCAAGACCAGCCTGGTCTACAGAGCTAGTTCCAGGACAGGATCCAAAACCACAGAGAAACCCTGTCTCAAAAAACCAAAAAAGAAAAAAAGACAATCCATTCTGATAATTTAACATTTTCTAAAAAAGTAATTATATTTGTCAACCAAAAATGGAAGAAGTGGCCTTGTTTTAAAGATTTACAAATCTCTTTAATATCTGACTTAACCGAAGACAGTTGGGACCTGACACCCACTTCTGCATTCAGTCTGTTGAGATAGTACTTTCTTTGATGTTTATGAAGAAAGTCCAGCTGCATACAGTTGAGTCTGTAGAAAAGATTGGAGTGTTTTGATGGGCACTTTAGACTATCATAGACTATCATAGATATCCTTTGACTTTACATTAAAACTTGGCAAGTGATTGCCTCTCACACATCCCAGTGCTGTGATGGAACTCAGTCTCACGCTGGCTTAGCAAGCGGTCTGACAAGGAACATTTCTTGTCAGGAACTTTTTGTACTCTTTGATATTAAAATTCATAGCATTCGTATTTAATTATTTATAAGTAACATAAATATTTTATATTAAAATTGAAGTATGTTTAAATATGGGTAAGCTGTCAGAATCATAATAGAGAATACAAGTTTTCCGAAAATTCTCATTTTCTCCTGGAAGCCTGGGTTTCCTCCATCTGTCTGCAGATGCCTACAGCTGTGTACCTGCCATGGTGCGAGTTCGATTTTGCCTTTGAAAACATTTTCACCAAGCAAGTTCTGCTCCTCTAAAAATCCTGCCTAATGCACTGTCTAAATAGTTGTTAGGCTTTCGGGAATAGAGACAAGAAAAAGATATGTACATGTTCTGTGGATATGCAATTTTTATTTTAAACTTTTTTGTGTGTTTTTGAGATATGGTCCCTCTACAGTTCAGACCTGCTTCAACCTCCAGAGTTCAGGAGTCATAGGTGCACACCCTCGTGTCTGTCTAGGGTCATAGGTGCACACCCTCATGTCTGTCTAGGGTCGTAGGTGCACACCCTCGTGTCTGTCTAGGGTCATAGGTGCACACCCTCGTGTCTGTCTCAGGGGTCGTAGGTGCACACCCTCGTGTCTGTCTAGGGTCGTAGGTGCACACCCTCGTGTCTGTCTCAGGGGTCATAGGTGCACACCCTCGTGTCTGTCTCAGGGGTCGTAGGTGCACACCCTCGTGTCTGTCTAGGGTCATAGGTGCACACCCTCGTGTCTGTCTCGGGTCGTAGGTGCACACCCTCGTGTCTGTCTCAGGAGTCATAGGTGCACACCCTCGTGTCTGTCTCAGGGGTCATAGGTGCACACCCTCGTGTCTGTCTCAGGGGTCATAGGTGCACACCCTCGTGACTGTCTCAGGGGTCGTAGGTGCACACCCTCGTGTCTGTCTCAGGAGTCGTAGGTGCACAACACCCTCGTGACTGTCTAGGGTCGTAGGTGCACACCCTCGTGTCTGTCTAGGGTCGTAGGTGCACACCCTCGTGACTGTCTCAGGGGTCGTAGGTGCACACCCTCGTGTCTGTCTCAGGAGTCGTAGGTGCACAACACCCTCGTGACTGTCTAGGGTCGTAGGTGCACACCCTCGTGTCTGTCTAGGGTCGTAGGTGCACACCCTCGTGACTGTCTCAGGGGTCGTAGGTGCACACCCTCGTGTCTGTCTCAGGAGTCATAGGTGCACACCCTCGTGACTGTCTCAGGGTTCGTAGGTGCACACCCTCGTGTCTGTCTAGGGTCATAGGTGCACACCCTCGTGACTGTCTCAGGGGTCATAGGTGCACACCCTCGTGTCTGTCTCAGGGGTCGTAGGTGCACACCCTCGTGACTGTCTAGGGTCATAGGTGCACACCCTCGTGTCTGTCTCAGAGGTCGTAGGTGCACACCCTCGTGTCTGTCTCAGGGGTCATAGGTGCACACCCTCGTGTCTGTCTAGGGTCGTAGGTGCACACCCTCGTGTCTGTCTCAGGAGTCGTAGGTGCACACTCTCGTGTCTGTCTAGGGTCGTAGGTGCACACCCTCGTGTCTGTCTCAGGAGTCATAGGTGCACACCCTCGTGTCTGTCTCAGGGGTCGTAGGTGCACACCCTCGTGTCTGTCTCAGGTACAGTCTCCCCATCCGTGATTGGTTGGATCCAGAATTATAGACTCTGAAGAAAGGCTGAGTATGTTTGCAAGCAATGTGATAACTGTCACAGGGTTGTGCCAGTTTTCTCCTAAGATGCTGGCAGTTTTACCTACCACTGCAAATGTAAGGAGAGTGAAAAGGTAGATAGTCTGTTATGAGAAGTTTGTCCTTCCTGAACCCTGAGAAAGGCTTTGGACCACTGTGGACCTGAGTTCAGCCCCATGCTTATTTGCCTCATGAGACTGTCTGCGCTGCCCCTATTCACTTGTCCAGTCTCCTCTCCTGCCCACTGCCTCATCTCCTTCTCATAGCTGTGTATCTTATACTTCTCTATCTTATCCATATTCTTTTTCTCTGCCTAAAATACTCTTTACCTCTTTTTTTTTTTTTGCCTGATTTTCTGCCCCTCAAGATATAGTTTAGGTATCATTTCTTCCAGAATCCTTCCTTTACTCTCTAAGCTTGGTCAAGTCCACTTTCCTTCCTCTCCTCTAAGCACACCATGTGTCTGTGTTCCCTTTTCGTGTATGGCATCCTTTCCTTTCCTTTCTCTTTTTTAAGTAATCTATATTTTTGGTTTTGAAATTCAGTCCATGTTAAAGAGTCTCTGTCATTTTCAAATGACTTATCACTTAGCAGGACTGCAGACACCTGAAGCTTCTGTTTATAAAAAAGGGGGGATTAACCCTCTGTTGTTTAGGTAAAGGTTGAGATATAAAATTCAGTAAATTTGTATCATAGTTCCAACTGTTTCAATAAATAGCTAACACCCATATTACATTATAAATAACTACAAGAAACTTTTACATAAAATACTGTCCCTTAACAGACAGAGCTTCAAATAAGGAAATAAAACTTATCAAAAATGTATATGATTACCAGATACTAATGTTGAGTGTTTGCAGAGGAGCTACACTTGCTTTAGAGTTAAATACTGCATGTTTGTACCACTAGGTGGCAGTAGACTTGAACAGATTTAAAGCTAGTATATTTCTAGAGAAAGCTAACCATTTAAATGCCTAGAATATGAGCTGTGCTATCAGAATATGCATGTGTAATTGAAGATAAAGTATATGTGTATTTCATGATACAAAAACACAAAATCTCCTTCACCAGCATTGCAAAATGTTTTTTTGTAAAATAGTGCCTCCCTATTGGCCCTTCCTGGCCATGGCTAACCATAACCCACACTTTCTCCTGCATCTGTTAACCTTTACTCTCTTGTGTTGCTAAGCAACTAGAGGCATTGAGGGTGTTCTGCTTAGGATACATGCAGTTAGCTAATTCTTTTATTTATAAATCTTTTGAATGCTTGTTCCTAAGACACACCCAGTCACATGCTTTATTGGGTATCACAAACAAGTTTTTAGTCAAACCCCCCTCTATACTGTGATGAAACTATATTCTCTGTCACCACTGCTAATATTCCAGCAATAAGAAAGTATTTTTATCAATAATACAAATTTCACACGTGAGTATTCTCAATAACATATTAGTAACCACTTCAGGCAGAAGCAGCTGTCATTTTACACCTTTGTTCTCCACAGGCTAAAGATCGAATTCAGTATTACCAACTGGATGAAGTCTTTGTTTTTCCTTATGATATGGGAAGTAAATGGACGAACTTTAAACAGGTATTTACGTGGTCAGGAGTCCCTGAAGGAGATGGACTGGAGTGGCCAGTAAGAGAAGGCTGTGACCAGTATAGCCTAACAGTAAGTAATTTTGTTCAAAAGGCCTTCCTCTTGCCTGGCGATTTCTTTGTTAACGGCCCCAGCTTGCTCAGCTGCCCCATCTGTCTGAGCAATTGAGCCCATGCTTCTCGGACACTAGCCACATGCATGCCACAGTCTTGTATGTATCTCAGGAATAATCTTTTATTCTTTTCCCTGTATCTTTAATGTGATTCTAGAAGAGAGACCGTGTTTCCCTGGCCATGTCTAACATAGTTCTACTTAGTAGTTGCTGATTAAAGAGGGAAAGGAGCAAGAATTATTTAGTCGAGAATCATCAATAATGAGTTTTCTAGTTTGTCCATTAGGAACTCAGTAAGACTCAGCCTAGAAGCTTTGCAGGAATGCATTTGTTGTCTGGAATGAGCATCTTCTCAGAATCTGCTTACTGGAGTCTTCTCCTCCACATACTCCTCAGGTGCTCAGCTGGCACCAGAATTAGGGAGCAGTATGCAGAGGAGAATATAAAGCGCCAGAAACTGGGATTACCCTTCTGGAGGGGAGAGACTGTTCAACACCGAGACAAACTGCTTAACCTTTTTCCTCTTGTCTTTCAAACAGAGAGAACAGCTGAAACAAAAAGCAGACAAAAGAGTCAGAAGTGTAAGTATTTGTTTGCCGTGGTGTTGATTCATATTTTCTCTAGTTGGGCACTGTGTTTCTACCTATCTTAAGACAGTTGGCTTTTATTAAATAGTATTTCTTTTTATTGTGTTTATTTTTATACTGTGTATGCGTGTTCAGCACAGTCACTCATGGGAGTCTCCTTTTACCATATGGGCTGCAGTGATAAATATTTCCTTATATTTGTTGAAATCTGATACAGTTCACTGTTTTTGAGACAGTCTCACTGCATATCCCTGACTGATCTTAAACTCAGAGACCCACCTTCCTGTGCCTCTGAGAGCTGGGTTCAAAGGCTTGTGGCACCATGACTGGCACAGACTGTTGACTTTTGTTTTCTTTAAAATACTTCATTTTAGCAGGATGTTTCCAGAGCAGTTAGGCATTGTGCATTGCCAACCTAGAAAAATACCTTTAGTACAGCTGATGAAACCGCTTAGCAAGCACAGTGACAGGTAGAGATGATGCCACCTATGGCCAAAGGAAGTCTAAATTAAAAATAAATACAGTTAAAGTTAAGTTCCTGTTTATACTGGCCACACTGTGAGCCCTCTCTAGCTGCAAGTCTCTAGCTAGCAACCATTCTAGACCACACGTAGAGCCATGCAGACACTTCTGTCATTGCAGAAAGTTCTCCTGGACGTGGCACTCTGCAGTTGATATTTTTAGCAGGTGTGTGCTTGAAATGATGGATCAGACAGCCTGAGAACAAGGATCATCATCCCTTCCCGGAAATGGGAAGTGGTGGGAAAGACATTTTATCACTGAATAGTTTGAATGTGACCTTCAATTTCTTTTGTTTAAGCTTGAAAAAGCTCAGATATTGTAAATATTGAGATTATTCTTCTGACCACTGATGGCAGGTTCGCTATAAAGTCATAGAAGATTATAATGGTGCCTGTTGTCCTTTGAACAGAGGAATTAAAACCTTTTTCACAAGCCCCTGCACAGAAGAGCCTCGGATACAGCTGCAGAAAGGGGAGCTCATTTTAGCAACAAGAGGGTTGCGGTAAGAGATGGGAATGTTGCATTTCTTTAATATGAAACATGACATAAACTTCAAAAGTATTTAATTTAGTCTTTTAAATATTTCAGGTACTGGTTGTACGGAGATAAAATTCTCGATGATTCCTTCATAGAAGGTATGAAAGTGGAAGGATGTGTTTAAAGTATGTGACTATTCGAAATAGCTCCAAATTCTGTAAGAATAACTTTTATGCGTAATTACACATAAAACACATTAGGGAACTGTGTAGATATGTAAGAATACTTCTTAGATGTCTCTCTGTAGTACTTATGTCTATCCAGTCTTTACGTTAATAGCTGGCATACAAGTTCCTATGTGACTATGTGGCAGATAATTACAAAGTCCCCTGTAGGCACCTATGGGTACTGTAGCAAATTAGATGGCACCTGGGCATGACCCCATGAAAAGACTCAATATTAAAACACTAGACCCTATTCCCAGAAGAGAAACAGCTGTGGAGGCAGCCAAGGCAGCACCATGCTGCTTCTCCTGGGCCTAGCCAACAACTTCCATGAAGGTGCTGTCCCTTCTTAGGCATGGGTACTATGCACAGAATGAGCGGGAGGTCCCGGCTGTGGACATGCAACCAGGGTCTGTGGAGAGATAACAAGGATATTGCAGGCTGTGGAGACAGAAGTCTGAACTTGAAGCAAGCTGCGAGTCTTCGTGGACACCCAGAGGTACTGGATGAGAAGCATATCCCTGCCCTGCATTGTGAGCCACAAGTCTTCTGGCCGGCATGTTGAGAAAAAGAACTCCACATTTGGCTCAGAGCCTCCTCATAGAAAGCCTTGCATATGGAATCCAGAATCCACAGATGTAATTGGTGGGGGTGTGGGGAGTTGTCTCAGACCTGGGACTTGAAGCAGGAAGTGAGCAAATGACTCTCATCAGGAAGAAAACACAACTGAGTTGTTTGAAGTTTGGAGACTAGCAGCCCTGCTCCTACATGCATAGACCCTATAAAAGACAGCTAGGAACAACCGTTGGCCAAGGCTGGAGCGCCATGTTTCCATCTACTTAGTTTTATTGTTTTATTTCTGCTCCTGAGCTGTGTTGTTCCTTTGTGTCTGGCAGCTGTGTCTTGCCTGAATAGGCTTTTCAGGTGCTTCCTTTCTGTGCACCTACTCCTCGGGGTCCCCGTTATTTCTCTCACCTTTAGAGCAAGCACTTTCTGTCTCATTCCTATTCCCCCACCCCATCCCCTGATCATTTCCCTACTTACTGACTCTTACTCTAAAACCGGAAGTTCCATTTTCCCCACTCAGAACCCCAGCGCTACTGACTTGGGCCTCATCAAGGACCCAGTTGAAGTCAGTGTGTGCTTTCCCAGTGTATCTCCACCAGCACTGCCGCAAGGTAAGGCCCGAACCAGGAAAACAGAGGCAAAGGGAAAATAAACCCCAGGATGCCATAGTCCCAACCAGTGCACAGACGAATAAAAATATAAAACCATCAGACAGCAGCCACTAGGATACATGTCCAAGCTTGCAACTTCTCATTACCAGCAACCAAGACTGAAGAGACAAGTGAAACACTGGGCGATCCTGAAAGGATCACTGCCCTCATGGAGACTTAACAGAGGAGGGAGTGAAGAGATCAGCTCAAAACCTACCACGAAAGGTACCAAAGTGATACTTGGTCATTGGCAGACAAATTTAAAAGTGCCCCAAAAACATCAGTAAGTGATTGAGACTGACAAAGAGACCAACAGAAATGCTGGAAATGAAAGATCCAATCAAAAGACCAAACCAACAAGCAAAAAGTCACAAACAAACCAAAGCATTGGAAAGGAAGCATAACAGAGGCCAGACAGGAGAACAGCTGTTGGGGACATTTGACTTGAGACAGTAACACACTCAAACATAAAGAAAACAGCAAGGCAAAAACTTCTAAAAACTCTGGGATACATTCAAGAAATTAAACTTAAGAATCACAGGCTAGGGAGCTGGAGAGATGGCTCAGAGGTTAAAAGCATTGCCTGCTCTTCCACAGGTCCTGAGTTCAATTCCCAGCAACCACATGGTGGCTCACAACCATCTGTAATGGGGTCTGGTGCCCTCCTCTGGCCTGCAGGCATACACACAGACAGAATATTGTATACATAATGAATAAATAAATATTTTTTTTTAAAAATGAATCACAGGCTAGGAGGAGATACTCTAATTTTATAGGCAGTGTAGTTAATGAAGTTAGAAATGGACAGCCAAGCACAAGATGTCTGTGGAACCCAAGTCACGGCCAGAGAACTCAATCAAGATGTCATAATGCAAAGAAAACAGCCGCAAGGGAATGGCAAAGGCAAACTTGTAGATGAGCACATTGCGGGGGTGTGGAGGCCAGGAACCCTTTTCACTGCTGCTGGGAGTGTAGTTTGCTACAGCCCCTAGAAAGTCAGTGGGGAGCTTCCTGAAGAAAACAAACAATAGAACTGCCGTATTCCTCAGGTGTGCTGGTCTATGGTATTTATTTAAATGACTTGAGGCCCTACCACATAGACACTTACACACCGTTATTGCTGAATTGTTCAGAGTAGCTAAGGAACAGAACCAACCTAGAGTCTACTCACAGACAGGTGGGTAGAGAAAATGCAGTATATACACGGGGTTGAGTTTTATTCATCAGTAAAGAAACGTGAAATGCCATTTCCAAGAAAATAGATGCAAGTGAAATTTATTATGTTAATGAAACAATCCAGAGCCACACAAGTAATTGCAACTTGTATTTGAATATGTAGATTTTAGAGGGTGAGTTGGGTTATGTTTAAACTAGAAATAGAAAAGCAATTTTTAATAATTTATTGTTATTTTCTATGCATTGGGGTTTTGTCTGCGTGTGTGTCTGTAAGGGTATCAGGTCCTCTAGAACTGGAGTTACAGACAGTTGTGAGCTGCCATGTGGGTACTCAGAATTGACCCAGGTCCTCTGGAAGAGAAGTCAGTACTCTTAACTGCTGTGTCTTCTCTCCAGACCCCAAAAATGATTTTTGAAAGAGGTGATTGGATACGCATATGTGTAACATGGAAACAAAAGTTATTACTAGGAAGAGGACCAATAGTGGGGATTAAGAGGAAGATGGCGGAGGGGGTGGAAAAAAAGAACCACTAAAAATAAAATTTATAAAGTTGCCATGTTACTTTGTATGCTCATTTTTAAAATTAATCAAATAAATCCTGGCAGCCATCTTGGACAGGAACTGCCCTTTAGCTGTCTAAGGGGAAGTGAAGCATAGGCAGCTGCTCACAGTCAACTGTGAGCCAGACCTGAGGGTCAGGCTCAGCTCCCCTGTGCATGGCCACATCCCCTTTAAGACCTGAAAGGTCAGGCTCAGCTACCCTATACATGGCTGCATCCCCTTTAAGGCCTGAGGGGTCAGGCTCAGCTCCCCTGTACATGGCCACATCCCCTTTAAGACCTGAGGGTCAGGCTAGACCAGAGGGTCAGGCTCAGCTACCCTGTGCATGGCCACATCCCCTTTAAGACCTGAGGGTCGGGCTAGACCTGAGGGTCAGGCTCAGCTACCCTGTGCATGGCCACATCCCCTTTAAGACCTGAAAGGTCAGGCTCAGCTACCCTATACATGGCTGCATCCCCTTTAAGGCCTGAGGGGTCAGGCTCAGCTACCCTGTGCATGGCCGCATCCCCTTTAAGGGACCATTCCTTACATAAAGCTATGGCTGAAATCTGGTTGATTTTCAGAATTCTTCCTTTTTAAAGTAAAGATAAACCTAGGATCTTCTTGAAGAAAATAAATGCTTGGGATTAACATAAATTAACCATAAATGAGAATTAAGGGATTTTGATATAGAAATTGATATGCTGGGAGCACATACCTGTAATCCCAATATTCAGGAGGATCATAGGTTCAAATCTAGCCTGAACTGCATAGCAAAATTTCTCATGAAAAAGAAGGGAATGCATAAAAGCTGTAGGATATATCCTGGGAACACAATGTAATGGTGTGCCAGAACAATCACCCATATGTTAACCCCAGGTCAGTTGTGTACTTTCTACACCACACTGGCTGCTTTCCCGGTGGACGGGATCCTGGCTTGTTAGAAGTGTTTGGAGATGATGCTTTCCCTGACCCATGTCTGAGAACTGGTGAGGGATAGCAGGGTGTCTCATTTGAAGTCGTAGACTTGCTCCCAGGAGTGTCACCCAGTCCTGCTTGCTGTTTCACCATAGCATAACTTTCTCCCTCAGGTACTTCGAGGATAAGAGGGTGGTTCCCTAGAAATTGTGTGGAGAAGTATCCCTGTGATGGCGAATCAGACCCAGCGCCAGAGGGCGAGAAGAAGAACAGATAGCCACTGTGAAAGTGCTATCAATACATCTTCATTACTTGAAAAATCACACATATTACCAAGAATTATGCAGCGAGTCTACTCTGCTTAAGGTATTCTTTTCCTCAAAGATGCTCTAGTGCCGTGATTTCAATATTTTTATTACCATTTTGAAACAGAAGCCATTCTGCATATGCCTTCGAGTTCCTGCCGTCTTGCCACTTCTCCCTACCAAAGGAAAGTCGTTCAAGCCAAGTGAGCAAACTGCACTTTCTGTAGGATTTCTTTGTGCTGCACCCAACTTCACCTGCAGATCTAGTTCCCCTTGGCCAGGAGCATCTGCATGTGGTTATTCTGTTTCTTCCTTGGTGACATTTCTTTCATAATCTAGAGACTAAAACTTCAATATGAACTCAAATTTTGTTACTTTTAATAATGCAGATTTTGTCAAATCCAATAAAGGTCAATGGGTGTTCTGTAAAAATTATAGTTTTCACTCAAAAACATGTTTTCTTTTTTCTTCTGTCTTTATAGAAGCGCTACCCTGCTACCGTGTGCAGAGTTGGCATCATGACTCATAAGTTCTGAGACATAACGGATTCCGTTCAGCATATGAGCCCTGTTTTGGTAGATTGGCAGCTTTCCATCTACTGAAAGTCACTGGACATTGCTTGTGTCTACTTTAATATCAAACCCTGAAGTTTGTGCAAATACTAGGATCTAAACTTAAAAGTGGGCTTGTCAAAACAGCAAGTAGAATTACAGGAGAAGGCCTGCTACTCTGCACTTAAGTAAACTAATCAAGCTTTCCTTAATTCTTTGTATTTGGGGAACTTGAGGCTTCCAGGGCCACCAGACTTATAGTAGGTAAGAGTAAGAAACAGGTGCCTGGGGCATCGGCACTGAAGGAAGCATGACTTATTCCATTGCAGGAGCAGCAGGTGAGAGATACAGTCATCTTGAAAGCAGCATGGTCTTGAGTTGACAAAGCAGAGAAGGGGACAAGACAAGTCATATGCCTGTAGAAGTGTCTGCATTTTAGACAGAAATAGCAAGAACACATCTGGGGAACATAGGAAGGGAAGTCAGAGCTAAGAAGTCTGTACCACCAGGGCCCTAGAAGCTGCCTGCCCTTAATTTCAAGTACAGACATTGGTTCAGCCTTGCTGAGCTTAAGATGTGGAAAAACCAAGAATATTCTAAATTTTAGTTGGAAGCCAGAAAGGAGTACAAGTTAAGATTATAGTACAACAGCCAGGCCTGGTAGCACACACCTTTAATCTCAACACTCCAGAGGCACAGGCAGGATCTCGAAGTTGTAAACCATCCTGGTCTACATAGAAAGTTCCATGCCAGTCAGGGCTGTAGTGAGACCCTATCTTTAAAAGAGAGAAAGAGTGGGAGAGAGCACATACAAGAAAGGTAGTAAAGAGGAAAACGTTAGCATGTTTAGAGCACGGGCCTGCCTTACAGCTTTCTTACTCAAAACTGTGTAGTGGGGTTAGAGAAGCTGGGCCTAACAGTTTATCCAGCGGTTACCCAAGTTTGCTGCCTGCTAGAATCATCCGAGGACCTTGTAACAATCCTGGGCAGTGTTTATTTAATGTTGAGCCTGCCTTGACCTCCTGAATGTTGTCATTGTGGGTATGTGTCACCACACTTGGCCACAAAGCTGTGTATCTCAGGGACCCCCGAGCAGTGCTGAGTCATCGTATCATCTCAGCTAAGTGAGTCCAGTGCACAGCCACAGTGTAAGAGCTACCCGACTTCCCCCGGCTCTCGTCATCCACAGTGTAAGAGCCACCCGACTTCCCCGGCTCTCGTCATCCACAGCCACAGTGTAAGAGCTACCCGACTTCCCCCGGCTCTCGTCATCCACAGTGTAAGAGCCACCCGGCTTCCCCCGGCTCTCGTCATCCCTGTAAGAGCCACCCGGCTTCCCCGGCTCTCGTCATCCCTATAAGAACCACCCGGCTTCCCCCGGCTCTCGTCATCCACAGTGTAAGAGCTACCCGACTTCCCCCGGCTCTCGTCATCCACAGTGTAAGAGCCACCCGGCTTCCCCGGCTCTCGTCATCCCTGTAAGAGCAACCCGACTTCCCCCGGCTCTCGTCATCCCTATAAGAACCACCCGACTTCCCCCAGCTCTCGTCATCCACAGTGTAAGAACCACCCGGCTTCCCCGGCTCTCGTCATCCACAGTGTAAGAACCACCCGGCTTCCCCCGGCTCTCGTCAACCTCAGTGTAAGAGCTACCCGACTTCCCCCGGCTCTCGTCATCCACAGTGTAAGAGCCACCCGGCTTCCCCGGCTCTCGTCATCCCTGTAAGAGCAACCCGACTTCCCCCGGCTCTCGTCATCCCTATAAGAACCACCCGACTTCCCCCAGCTCTCGTCATCCACAGTGTAAGAACCACCCGGCTTCCCCGGCTCTCGTCATCCACAGTGTAAGAACCACCCGGCTTCCCCCGGCTCTCGTCATCCCTGTAAGAACCACCCGGCTTCCCCCGGCTCTCGTCATCCCTGTAAGAACCACCCGGCTTCCCCCGGCTCTCGTCATCCCTGTAAGAACCACCCGGCTTCCCCCGGCTCTCGTCATAATCCACACGGTAGCAGGCACAGCATAAATATCTGCAATAGTTTATTTCAAAGATTTGACATTTACAAGTAGAGGCACCACATGCTTTCTGTCAGTAAGACACTGCAGGAATTGGAGTCCAGGGAGAAAGATCCAGACGTTCCTTCACAGAAGACAGGCCTGCAGTGCAAGCATCACGTTTGCCCACAGACCTTTGCTCCCAGTGCAGGAGAGTAGCTCAATGCTTGCCTCATTTACTGGAAAAGTTCACTGAACGTAAGTTTCTGCTACTTCCTCCAGTTTCCAGCTCAGCAAACTGTAGGGAACAAACAGTGTCAAAACAGCCACTGCGGATAACAACGTTCGCTGTCAGGGCCATCTACCATGTGGCTGTTCCCCACTCAGAAGGCTGTCTAGGGGCCTGAAGCAGCGCTTTGTATACTAATCCCTTGGTTGCATAGACGTCGATGTACACAGAAGTATGTAGAAGTTTGTCTCATAAATATGATTAGTGTGGGTGATAGGTTAAAACTCAAATTAGCAGTTTCATGGGGTACCTGAAAACCATGAATTATATCAAACCTTTATCTGTTAGAGCAGTTCTCAACCTGTGGGTCATGACTCCCTTTGGGGGTGGGAATCAGGCATTTACATTGCAAGTCCTAGCAGTAGCAAGATTACAGTTAGGAAGCAGCCATGAAAAATTTTACAGTCGGGGGTCACTATAACATGAGGAACTGTTTCAACCATCACAGCCTTAGGAAAGTTGGGAACCACTGTCAGTGCTTAGCACTGGCAAGCAGGGTTTTATAAAACAGAAGACACTTACCTAGAGGATCCCATGACCCTAGGGCTAGTGTAATCAAGATGGCACTGGGATGACAATTATGGGGAAGTGACACAGAACACAAACTAGGGCCCTGAAGAACAGCATGCTGATACAGTAGCCCTAAGGCCTAAAAGGTCAGAAAATCTAAGCAGCCAGGAGATTCTCACATTCTAAGAACTTCTGTAGTAGCTAAACAACAGGTGTGAGGACAGACGAAGGGAGGGGCGGTTTTGAAGAATCCTTTGGCCGGAAGTACCTTCAACTACTCCGGGATGCTCTCATAGAGGCTCCTGATTTGGGTCTGGAAGAATCTGGCGAGCTCCACACGCTTCGCTTTCAGTGTCGGTGTCAAAAGCCCATTTTCAATGGAGAATGGCTCTGGGTGGACGAAGATGCTTTTGACCTGGAAGGTGGGCACATGTCGATGGTTGGTATTTCATCTGCAAAGTGCCCCAGCTACTCCAGGATAAACTGTCAGGTTGATTTCACCTTATGGAAGTAAAGACCCATGTTCCTTCTGAGACAGGGCTGTGTGCAGTCCAGGCTGCCCTCAGACTCGCTGTATAGCAGAGATCGATCATGAACTCGTGATCCTCCTCCCCCGACCCAAACAGTGCTGAGGTGACTCGCGTGCCCTTCCATGTCAGGTTAATGCATCACCAGAAGCTGAACCCATGCATGCTAGGCAAGCATTCTAGCAGCCCGGCTATACTGGGCATTTGGATGAATGGAGTAGGAAGAATGAATGATGGACAGCAGGAAGTGGGGTGTGTGTGTGTCAGAATACACAGCTAGAAATCCAAAATAGGTTCCATGAAAGTTAAAGGCTTGAAACCAGTAGAAGTGGGAGCTTTGAACTCGGACCAGGATGGCATCAGCAATACAGACCTGTTCAAAGGATTTCAGGCCACCTTCTCTCCCAATTTTCTTCAAGTCTTCTAAAATGGCTTCCTTTACACTCTAAAATGAAAAATAGCACTCAAATCATGTGTGTTTGAGGTTTCGACAGAAGGCTAAGCAAGCGCAAACGTGTGCTGGAGCATTCCGTCATGGACTTTGTCTTTCGCAGAGGAGAGGTGAACCCAGAGCCGACTAGGCTCTGTCTGCACGGCACTTTTCATTCTCTTTGCTTCATTTTCTCTCCCAAGCAGCACATAGCTGCTTCAAAAGAAAACAAAGCAGCATTCTCTGTTCTCAATGCTCCATTCTATGATTCAGTCTGTAAAACTGCTAAGTCCACCTAGGATACAGAGTTACCTGTCCCTGAGACAGGAAGAATACCGTCCAGAGAGGAGGCTCAGAGAACCCAGAGATGCCACAGCCTCAGGACTTTCTCAGGCATGCTTATGGGAGAACATTCTTGGTCACGCTTACATACATGGAGAACATTTTGAGGCTTACTTAGTGAATGTTCTCAGTCATGTTTGCATAGAAAACATTTTGAGCCGTGCTTATGTGGAGAACATTTTGGCCCATGCTTACTTGGTTTTGGCACAGTTCTTCAAAGGATCCCTTCACCCCAATCTTGGCTGCGAATGAGGGGAGCGAGTCTGGGTCTGGAACCACTACTCCTATCAGGAACGACTGTGGGAAGGAGCATGGGTTATCAGAATAGGTCAGACTGTCCAACTCACCCGGCACTCAGCTTTCCTCCCCACACAGTCTCCCTCTCAGCACTTAGCTACGAAGATGTCCTAGTCAAGCCTGGTTCTGCAAAAAGCAGTTGTTACGCTTAGAATTCCCAGCCAATCGGTGTTGAAATTCACCATTCCCAGTCCCCTAAGAAATCATTTTGTGTCAGAGGAGCTCCCCAGAGCCAACTCAGTCAGGTGAGATAAAAGCTACCCCTTAAAATACTTGTTTTAATAATCCCAACAAATTATTTTATGGACATTTATGACTCAGAATGTAGTTCTATAGTAGTAAGCTGGGGTATCTTATCTGGACCCAGCTATACAAATGTCCTATGGCTATGAGAACCGACATAGGCCATCCCTATGGCTTGTTACCCGTAAGCTCTCCCCATGGACAAAAACTTGCAATACTGGTCTGCTCCTGATGTAAACATTTTCTATCTTCTCTGGAGCAATGTATTCTCCTTGTGCCAACTTGAAAATATTCTTCTTCCGGTCAATGATTTTCAGCGTTCCATTCTGTATGAGGCAGATAAAAGCATCTGTGTTGAAGCCTTAGAGATAGTATCACAGGAAGGTGGGAGGGCCACAGATAATGTCCTTATTTAAAATAGTTTCTCCGGAGATTTCTGGAGTTTCTCTTTCTTTGCTTTGGAGAAATAAGAAGTGGCTTCCACAAAGCCTGTCTATAGAAAGCCAACCAGCAAGCCTCAGGGAAAGTCCCGTGGACCGGCTGGGTTCTGCAAATGGATGCCTCAGTCAATGAAGTCTGTGCACTCTCAGTTCTAGTAACGTATTTCCAACTACTCCATCTTGAGAGCTCTGAGAAATGGAACCAATATCTTTTCCTAAAACTGTGTGATGATTTTGCTCTCCCCGTCATGTTTACTTCCTGTTAAATCTGGAAGCAGGCTGAAACAGCTGCATGACTAATCAAGCCAGCCAGTTACTGGGCTTGTTAGGACGGAAGTAGGGCGGGCAGTGCTCTGACCACCATCACGGGTCATTTGCCGCTTCATTTCCCTGAGGAGCTTATCTTCTTAGGGATTTGAATTGTAGAATTGGGACAAGGGGCAAACACAATCCGCATGACCATACCATAAATAGGGCTCTATACTGAGCTAACCCTGGGACGGTCAGTCAGAGTCATCGTTCATACTGAAAGTGACCAGTAATGAACAGCCTTTTATCACCCATGTGGAGAGCCGGATCATTGCTTGCATCCTAGACTTAGAACAGGGGGCACTGATTAAGCAGAAACATGTTAAAGTCAATCGATAAAGTACATCATGAGGACTGTGTGTTCTTGGGAGTTTTCATAGTCAAGTGTTCTTTGTAGTCAAGCATTCTGAATCTCTCTTAAATCTTGAATAATGAGCAAGAAAGGAGTTTGAAGAGATAGGTATAGCCCATTCCCCTAACTCTGAGCAGATAAAACGTGAGGAAGGAGACCCTTGGGAAATTCCCCTGTGGGGTTTTAAGGACAGATGAGATTGACAGCTGCCAATTGTTGACAGTGAGGCAGGCTGTAAAGCAGTGTCTGTGTCCACGGAGAGAGACACTGAAGGTCAATGAGAGGCAGCCATGAGCCTCTGGAAACACATGCTCTGGAAATCTAATTTCTTTGTTTTGATATGTTCCCATGAATTAATTAGACAGAAAACACACTTTTGAAACTCACAATAGAAAAAGTTGTAGGCACATGAAGCTATTAAACAAGAATTCCTACCCTGATATAAGTAGAAGTCACCTAACTTTTCCCTGGCCATGAGCCAGCCTTTTCCACTGCAGGAAAACCATGCCAACTGAGGTCCAGGGTGATCTAACCCTAAAGCATCCCACTTTAGGGTTGTGTCTAGACACAGCATTAGTACCACTACCTATAGTATACACATTGTATTTCACGAGAAATATAGAGAGAAGAAAGCCTTCCAGTTGGGTCATTCTGGTGTCTTCTGTAAGGACCAGCGTTGGCAGCTTCTCATCACACACTAGGCCACTTCATCCTCTCAGCCTGTAAGGGCTGGGACCAGAACACTGATCTCCCAGTGGCCAAGGTCTTTCCATTGGTACTCTCCTCTCTGTACTCAGAAAAGCCCACAAAGGCAGGCTGCAGACCTATTGCCCTGCAGCTATCCCAGCTGACTACGCTCACATTCCTAGCCCTCTTGCAACAAGTAGATTATTCTCCCCAGTCCAACAGCAGAGATAGAAGTAATGGAGAAATACCCACTGGAAGCCAGCGACCAATGTCTCCAGTGTGAAGCCAGCCATCCTGGTCCAGTGCTTCCTTTGTCTTCTCCGGGTCCTTCAGGTAGCCTTTGAACACATTATTGCCTTTGATGCAGATCTGTGTGCCAGACAGTAAGAGGAGGAAGACAATAAAAATGACTACTACTTCTACTTATTAAATATCTGCTCCGAACAAACACATTTGGTGGTTTCCACTGCAGTATGGAGTCTCTTTCATCCCCACCGTAGGAAAACGTAGTGCACTATCTTGTGTTCCTTTCCAGAAGTTGAGGCCAAGCCAAGCCAGATGGCAGCTCTAAGTTCCTTTTGGACTAAGCCTCCCCACTATGACTGACTGAGTGCTAGGCATGAGCTACCCACCTCGCCTTCGTTGTTTACTGAAAAGTAGTTCATGTCAGCCACGTCTTCCAGCTTTACAAAATTGCAAGCCACTGGAGTCCCAACATGACCTAAAACATACAAGATATTCTGAGCTAAGCAACCATAAAGCAAGGGTGTTTCTTAGACTGACTGGAAGAATGGGAACAGGACTTGAGTTTGCCATTCATCATATTTATCCATAACACCAAAATTAGCTAACCCCCAGACCATGGATCAGTTAGAAGCCTTCTCCCAGCCAACAGAGAGAAAACCCACCTGCTGTCCAGTCACCAGGCGATGTAATTGTACATCCAGCTGTGCACTCTGTTTGGCCGTAAGCTTCAAACACCTGGGAAACCAAAGAAGAGCTTTGAGGCTTAGGGTAAGTACGACTGGCTGTGCCGTCTGCAGGAAAATGGGTAATAGCGACAAGAGCTGGAGATGGTTTGGTGACATCTTGAAACCGTGTCCAGCTGCTAACTCTTCATAACTGGGATCTCATTGCAAAACAAAAGCATTCAGAAACAGAGCAGAGTACAGCAACCTCCATGAAAAATGTGGCCTATCAAGTAGGTGAGGAATATAAATCATCCAGTAGGTGATAGACTCCCAGTGGCCATTGGACATAGCCTGGGTGGTAGAGCAACTCTGAAGGACATGGGAAACACGGTAGCATGCTTCTTGAGGAAAGAGCTCCACCTTTGATAAAGACCAAGGGTTGGCAAACTTTCTACACAAGGCAAGACTGAAGATTCTGTGCTTTGTGAGACATCTGGTCTCTGCCTCGACCTAACCCTGCCAGTGTGGCATAAAAGCTGCCATAGACCTTGTAGAAGTGACGGGGTCAGCTGAGTTCTGTACCTTTTCAACTCTACAGGAGGCAGCAGGGTAGTGCTATAATTGCCAGCCCTCACATAGAGAAGATAATATTGACCAAAGAAAGGCTGGTGGCTGGAAGCAAGTTGATAGGGCCACTGCAGTCAGAGGTGTGGCCTGCAGTTGGCAGGGTTGGCAGAAATAGAGAGATGCTGACAGGAGATATTGCAGGGAAGGGGTTGGAAGCAGAACTTTATATTAGTCTTTGGGGCTGAAAGAAAGAAAGATGGCAGTTTGAAAACCCCAAAGCCCTATCACCGACTGGTACCAGACTTTTAATAATGGGCACATGCATGGGGAACGTTGTCTGTAAAGGTAACCCTATATCTGTTTTCTTCTATTTTTATTGTGATGTGTGGCTGGCTGAATCAGCAAGCTAGGTACCTGTTTGGAATGGGAGAGAGGCCAGGTCTATACATTATAGATGGGTGAGGTATAAATTTTTTAAAAAACAAAAAGGAAATCCATAAAACTACCAGAAAATGTGGGCACAGATAGTCTTAAAACTTCCCAGGAGGGAGCTGGGGAGATGGCTTAACGGTTAAGAGTACTGGCTGATCTTCCAGAGGATAAAAGTTCGATTCCCAGCACCCACATCGTGGCTCACAACCATCTGAAATGAGATATGGCGCCCTGCCGGGCGGTGGTGGCACACGCCTTCAATCCCAGCACTCGGGAGGCAGAGTCAAGCTGATCCCTGTGAGTTTGAGGCCAGCCTGGTCTACAAGAGCTAGTTCCAGGACAGGAACCAAAAGCTATGGAGAAACCCTGTTTCGAAAAATAAAAAAAAATAAAAAAATAAAAAAAATAAAAAACTTCCCAGGGATTAGAAAGGTTTATCAGGGCTGGAGAGATGGCTGAAGTTAAGAGCGTTGGCTGGCTACTTCCCAGAAGATCTAGGATCAGTTCTCAGCAGCTGATGTAGGATCAGTTCACAGCGGCCCAAAGCCATCTGTAACTCCAGTCTCAGGGGATGCAGCAGCCAGCCTCTGAGGGCAACAGGCATGCATGTGGAAGAATACCCACAAACATAAAATAAAAAAGTATTTAAACAAAAAGCAACAACAAAAAATTTTAAAGGATCAAAGGAAAGGCCTGTCTCGGCAACTAAAAAACCACAAGAGAAAAACATACGTCAATTGGCCTGCATCTCAATTCAGTTTTTATATTGCTATGAGCAGGAAAAAGTCTAGCATAGCAGAGATTAGTTTTAAGTATGTGAACTCTCAGAAATCAGCAAGGAAACTAAGTCTCCCTTTGCCTGCTTTTTGTAAGGGACTCGTAGAGAAGAACTGCAAGTGCCAGTGGGTAGGGAAGTTTGCTGTTACTGAAAGAAGCAGCATGAAATGAAGCATCTCATTTAGAGGCAACTAACTGATGAAAACCTGTGGGGAATGATGGTACCTTGGGTACTACCTGAATGTACGATATACATTACCATGTAATAGGCAAGGCTGGCAAGGTAGGTAAGGCCAAATTTGGTAATTGCCAAACCTGAGGTCCTAGGTTGTACCCTGGGAACCCACATGGTGAAAGAAGAGAACCAAAACTCATAAAGCATCCTCGTACTGCCACCCCCGTGCCATGGCTGTGGGTAGATGTGTTCACCAGTGGCGGCTCAGCATCTTGTGATCTCAGCAAGCTGTCGAGAAAGCATCTGATGACGCTAACGGCCCTCTGCTTGGTAAGGATTGCAGTGGCTGAAGCATGAGGCAAGAGGTGTTTTGGAATACCAGTTCCATTTGTGTAAAGATTCCTGTTGTCTAAGATTTGGGGTGACCCTCTCTTTAGTACTTTTCACTTACAGTTTCACTTTTATTTAAACAGTGCGCAGCATTGATGTAAACACCACGTCTTACCGAGCATCCCATTGCAGCCCGGAAGAATGTCAGGACTGGAGTGGAGATGGGGGCGGCTCCAGTGATCATGATGCGAACCTTCCCGCCCAGGCCATCCTGTTCGGTGGAAACAAAAGGAGCTGTTGAGCTTCCGTTCTTGGCTTCATTTCCCGCCACTGCAGGATGGGTGAAGTCGCATGCCAGCTAGCTGTCTGACCTAGTTGGTTTATGAACACTTACACTACAGCCTGACACTAGAAAGTCACTTTGAATGCCATGCCACCTATTAGAGTCGTCACCAGCCGTGCCTGGGAGAACTTCTCTGTGTTTTTGTTAAGTTCTTCGATCACTTATAAACTCAACGGAACGGGTTACGACAATTATGCATAGTGCTAACATCTGCATACAAACTGCTGTGCTTTCTCACGTCTCCTTAGTGGCAAAGTTGCACAAGCGTGATCTCAAAAGGTAACAGCGGAGCTCAGGAGGTGGCTCAGTGGGTAAGGTAACAGCGGAGCTCAGGAGGTGGCTCAGTGGGTAAGGTAAGTAACAGCAGAGCTCAGGAGGTGGCTCAGTGGGTAAGGTAACAGCGGAGCTCAGGAGGTGGCTCAGTGGGTAAGGTAACAGCGGAGCTCAGGAGGTGGCTCAGTGGGTAAGGCACCTGCTGTGCCAGCATGAAAAGCAGAGTTCACACACTCAGAACTCAAATAAAGCCAGGTGCCGTGGCGCACACCTGTAACCCCAACTCTCTTCTCTGGTAAGATGGGAAACCCTAAAAGCTATCAGGCCAACTAGCAGCCTCGTGTATGCAGCAGTGAACAAGAGAGACCCTGTCTTAGGCAAGGTGGCCATGAGGCTTGACATCTACACACTACACATACACCATGGCACATGCTTTCCCTGCCACCCCCCGCACCCCTCCCACATCTGCAAACAAAGGGAAAGAGGCACAAAGAGAAAAGGTGTGACTGGGCATAGAAGGTCTAAGATGATCTCTAGTTAGGGCGTCCCTGAAACCCGAGACAAGAGGATGATGAATCCATTCAACTTACTTGGATCTTTGAAAAGACCAGCTTGTCCCACAAACTGTTCCGACGAGTGATGCCATTTTTCACTTCGTTGAATTTACTCATGATAGCCAGGTTCAACAAGAACTTCTTCAAGGGTGTCTTGGCTTCATTTTGTACCTGGGGAGGGGGGTGATAAGACCATGAGTTAGTAGCCAAGATGCTGACATCATGCTTCAGAAGGAAGCAGCCCACACTCATGAACTAGGTTGCTTACTAATAAGCCCACAGAACCATGGCCACACTCTGAAACAGGTGAAGTTGCCACATAATGTAGAGCCACAGCCCTTGCAGACTCCTAGTCCCTGGGGAACAACCTTGACAACTGAGATAAACAAATACCATGGCCACAACGACCACTGGTTAAAAAGTCAGAGAGGAAATCATCGGTGGGCATGATCCCCCTTTGATTTAAAAGCCCAGAGAAAGGTTTAGGAATCAGACTTTTAAAACTTGGTACCACCTCTCTTCTGCCTCAGTGATGTTTTCACATCCTCCAAATCTGGAGAATTTATTATCTTTATAACAAATGTCCTTTAGTCACATCATACACAATCCAACAGAAATCCCTAATGACATCTTTCTCCTCTTTGGGCTTACACCCTTAATATCATTTCCCCCGTCCATGTTATCTTCCTGTCTTCATGACCCTGGCATTGTAACTCTGTTCTATCAACCACAGTCCTCTATGAGAAGAGCGTCCCCATGCGCAGCTCACAGGAACCTCTTGATTTTATAAGCTAAAGCCTAACCTGTACTCCAAGCTTCAGGACCTTTCTATACTGATAGTTGCACTCATGGGCATTGGGGCTCTTTCCAGTTCAGGATGTGCAGGATGCTGCTTCCAGCTCGGGCTTCTGGTCAGAGGCCTTGTTTGTTCATGCTCACTCCCCAGTTCAGGCTGCGAGCCTCTGCTCAGGCTTGTGACATCATTTAGCCCTGTCTCCCCATCTGATTCTGAGGTACACTAGATGCTGCCGACATCATGCTGGCCCGATGTCCCTTAACCAGAGACTGCTTGCCTCTAGCAGCCCCAGGACCAGCTCTCCTGGCAGAAAGCTATGACTAGATATCCATCTAATAAAAATCTCCATCTTACTAAACAAGCTCCAGATTCAAGTTACTTATTATGTTTTAATATTTCAAGATACTTCCTCTCAAAAATAAAAAAGCTCAGTAACACAAACAAAAACCCTAACAACCCAACCTAATGGTTCCATAGTCTGATAAGGAATTGGAAGAATTATTAACAGTGTTTCCCGTGTCTATACATCATCCGTGTTCTAGAACACTCCATTCTTGCTGTGGCTCAGTTTGGCATCTGGAAAGACTGAATGGCAATATCAGAAAATCAGAAGTAAGGCCCAAAGCATGTGAGTAATGGCATCACTTCCTCAGGCTCCAGGTCTGTGGAGCAACAGGCACTATAACGTAACTCGAGGTTTCTCTCCTGCCTGCTCGCTCCTAAATAACCACTCTGAGGCTTAATATTACTACAAACTGTTTGGCTGATGGCTTAGGCTTCTTAGTGGTTAGCTCTACATACAAATTAACCCATTTCTAATAATCTGTGTATTGACGCGTGCCCTGTGATTTCCCAGTAATACCCTGGCATCTTATTCCTTTGGTAACTGCTGGTATCTCCCCTGACTCTGCCTTCTTTCTCCCTTTATCTCTGCTTGGATTTCCTGCCTGGTTCTATTCTGCCTGGTTATTGGTTAGATCAGCTTCTTTATTAACCAATAGTAATAAAAAGTATTCAGAGCATACATAAGGGCATCCCGCAACAATATTATATTGCCTGATTTCAGATCCAAGCTCTCAATGACCAGTTTCAGAAATTAGCCAATCTAAGACTTAGGTGAGAAATTGAGCTTAGAATATTTTGTATCAAAAAGCAACGAACCCATCATAGGCTACTGAAGCCATGTCAAAAGGACATACAAGAATTTGATGCGCAAACTTGGAACATTAAAATGAATAACTAAAATGGATGGAAAAATAGAAATAAGATAATGAGTTCACTATAATGCAAAAAAAATTCTCACTGGCTACTTTTGAGAATTTCTGGGGCTTGAATTTATTATACTTATGAATGATAAATTTAGGAGAGAATCAAATATTTGTTGGGCCTTTATGACAGAATGTCAGCTAAGGATTATAAAAGAAACGAGACTTAGAATTAGGAAAGCCGCCATTTTGCAACCTCAGTGAGCAATGCTCTATGATAACTGAAACTATTAAGTGATAGTTTATTCTGCTGCTTTTCCCTATTCATTATGACTGGGGAAATTCTTTAACATCCAAGTCTGTTTCTGTTTTTCCTAGAAGGGTTAAATAAGTGAACACATTTGAAATATTTACCTCGATCTGGTACCTCAGCACAATGTTACATCACCAGCTCATACACATCAGGGTAAGAATTTTCCAGGGTGTTGGTTAAAATTGAGGCACTCCTCTAAGTCTGAGTGTAGTTATTCCTCAGATAAGCAATATTATCCAGACTAAGGGGGGATATTTCTTATGGCTTCTCATGGTTACAGATGTAACTTGGCTTCTGTCAATGCTTGTTGGGGCTGAGATAGAGGTGGAATTAATGGTTGTCAGAATACAGCCTCTCAGCATAATCCCAACAGAACAGGGCTCTCACCTTATCATAGACCCTGTTAAGGAGTCGAGGCACCGTGGGAAACACTGTGGGTTTCAAAGCCTTCATGTCGTCAGGCAGCAACCGGATATCTCCTTGGAAGAACCCAATTCTGCCTCCACAGGAAAATAAGACAGCCTGGAACAAGATGGAAGACAAGGCTCAACGCCATGGACCACTGTAGGTGGTGCCTATCTCCAATGGGACTAAGAAAGTAAGCTGTATCCCACAGGCCCTTTCCTCTGCCTAACACCTGCTTCCTACCAACCAAGATACCCAGGTATTTCTGAGAGACTCCTCCCACGAAAGGATGAAAATGTATTACTGTTGAGGTGGCAAGACAGATAACAAACTGAGACTGTGGGTCCCACCCTAGGACTCTACCCCAGCTCTGTGTGCCAGTCTAAGATACCACCCTTCCGAAGAAATGCTCATCTGTGGCACTAAGAAAACCCACCGCCAGTTAAAAGAGAAAAACGTGCCTTCAGTTAAGACCATCGCAATCTGAGAAATGCTAAAATATATGTGAAGTTGTATTAGAATCGATGTGGCGTCGTGTACATCAACTGATCGTATACTGGGTAAAGAGCTGCCCAGGGAAGAGAGAGTGAAGAGGCTCCCACCGCAGCTCTGGAGGCTTTGGGAGGCCACTGCTTCTTTACTCACCCATCTGCTTTAGAATGGGCTGGAAACTTTGGGGACCATTCCCAGAAGGGACGCACACTGTGCCTGGCAATACCACCTTACTCAAGTGAGGGATAAAAATGTTCCTTGGGGATTGCTGGCCCTTGATCTGGATCAAATGTTCCTTCCCTGGCTGGGAACACTTTTTTCTCTAACCCTCAATCCTCTCAAAATGCTTACCCACATAAAAGTAAAAAAGAAGGCCCGGTGTCTGGTGAGTCACCACAGGGGTAAGGAAAGACAGACAGCATGCACTCTGAGAAGTCAGAAGTATTACCCTCCTTAGGCATGCGGAGTTCTACATGAATGACCTCAGGAAGTCAGGCTGCCACCATGATTAGGATGCAGGGTCCAGTGGCATTGCCTGTGCGTGGTTCACTAGAGAAAGGACCGGGACTGGACTGCAACTCTGACTTTTGAATAAATGTGGAACCAACAAGTCAGGAATCCTCTTTCCTACCCACCAGGCACACAGGACACTCACCTGAACAACCCTCTCAAACATGTGGGCCAAGGGAAGGTAGGATATGCTCACGTCCTCAGGACTGGGTTGGAAGATAGGCTGCAGATGAGGGAACAAAGAAGCGGGATCGCTGTTAAGTTTCTCTTCCAATAGAGATTTTAAAACTACCATCCGCACACTTCTCTGATGAACCTGGCTGGCTCTAACCATCCCATCCAACTGAGAGAGTGGTCGGGTAGAGAAAAAAAATTTGACATTTTGGCATCAACTTTAGGATTCTTAACATTCATAGCACGTAAACACCTCCGTGTGTACTCAGTGTATCCCACTACCTGATATGGTCTGTAACCGTCAATTGCTTTGAACTATATGGAATACAAGGACTTACAGGGATCCTGAAAGACTGAGGCTTGACATGTAGTCCTGAAGACTATGTCAGTGTTTTCCATACTTGGGCATTATTGTGGCTTCCATGCAAAACGCTCATGTGTTTAAACACTTGGTCCTCAGATGGCACTACTGTTTTCTAAGACTGTGGAACTTCTAGGAGGTGGAGCCTCACTGAAGGAAGTGGATTACTTGAGGCAGGTCTTGAGATACTATAGCCCAGCCATACTTCCTGTCTACTGGTTCTCCATCCACCAAGGTATGAAGAATCCCAGCTATGCGTGCCTCACAAACAAAGCTGCCTGGTATCACGCCTTCTCCTTCACAGTAGACTATAACTCATAAACATTAAGCCAAAATAAGCGCTTCTCCCTCAAGTAACTTAGGGTGGGTATTTAGTCACAGTGAGAAGAAAAACACAGGACATACTTCTAATGATATTTTCCTCCCTCTGCTCCATCTATATTCAATAACTAAAAATCTTACAGCTGATTCACATTTTAGTGAGGGCCTCATTTTTGACAAAACACTGACCTCTAGCAATTTGAGGAAAGCAGACATGTTCGAAACAACATTTCGATGGGTTATCATAGCTCCTTTGGGGTCACCTGTAGTAAATCAAAGATGAAGAGAAAGATCCTTTGTGGCTAATTGGAAAGCTTTAGCCTTGAAAAAAGCTAAATTCAGTTTTGTTCTAGAGACCCAACAATACTGCTAATAAACTTTATAAATCAGGCGTACTAGAACGAACCACAATAAATACAATTAAACCTTCTACCAAATGTTGTTGAGTCCAAGGACACCATCATCTGTGGAGAACCATCACTGAGTCACCCTGGCTGAATGAAACCATCTCAGGGGTATGTTCTATGAAACCATCCTAGTGAAATGTCGAACTCAAACAGTGAAAGGGTAGAGGGGGACACTGACATTTTGACACCATCTTTAAGACCCCTGAAACTCATAGCATGTGAATATAGCCATGTGTATTCAATGGAACCTGTTTCTTATGCTTCTGTTTTTCTGTCTGGAAATTCATTCATAAATGCCTCAGGTTTTAAGCACCTGTGGACAGGGCTAGTGGCAGGGTATGCTCCAGGGACCTGAGCCTTTTTTTCCTGTTCCCTGGGAGCTCTTTCAAGGTCTCCTGGGCACTGACCTGTAGTTCCACTGGTAAAGCAGATGACACTTAGGTTGTCTGGGCTTGGAGGCTGGAAGAGAAGCACAGGGTGTTAGTCTACCGTGAACTGAGAGTGGACTATTGCCAAACTCAAATTCAAGAAGAATACTTACCATTGGCTTTTTGAAGTTTTCTTTGCCTATATTCTACATGCACAGGAAATCAAGAAGAAGAAAGAGTTGTTGAGGATGGGAAAATTTATGACAAACTCAGCTCTCTCTTTTCCTGCCCCTAATTTTCTTCCCAGTTTCCAACCTGGACTGGGTCAATAAGCCAGTGCTGACAGATAATGGAAGCTCCGGTGAAAAGCAGGTTTCTTAAGAATGCTAATCTAAAGAAGGCAATCTCAGATGTCACAGCTTCTCACCATTCTCTTAAGGTCCAGTCATCTAACCATAATTAAACCTCTTTTGGTTGACATAAATCATGAACATGCCAGGATTTACACTATGCCAATCACTTTGCTCAGCAATTAACACACATTAATTCTTTTATCTGTTGCCAGCATGTCTGTGAGATTAGGACCATTTTAATCCTCCATTTATAGCAAGGGAGGGATGTGCTTCCTAATAGATGAAGAAGTAGAATGTGAACCAGGCAACCTACATCAAGGGCCAGGTTTATAACCATCCTTGAGTTCTTTCTATCCATACATTCTCTACTTAGAATTATATATAGCCAGCCAAGGAATTATGTCCACCTCTGTCAGGAGTACTGTAGTCACCTTGAAGAAACTGTTCTTCGAGCTTCTGAGTCTGATTTTTGTCTTGTATGCTATCCCTGGTCAACAACAGCCCACATGCCTTTGTGTAGATGCCCTGCAAGCTGCTCCTAACGATACACCAGCTATAGGTGCAAGTCATTTGTGAGTCATACCTCAGCTTCAGACAAGGCTAATATCTCAAGCCCACTATTCTCTCCTCTTCTTGTCAGTTCATCATCAAAGGGGTCCATGAGGATGACTATCTTCAGGCCTGGTGTAAGGTTCTTTTCTACGTTTTCTATCAGCAATGTTGCCTTTTGGGGTGTATCACAGATGACCACAGAGATGTCAGCTAAAAACAAAAACCAAGTCAGAGGTCACAATGTATTCTGTCAAACACATGACTTCTTTGCAAAGGGGAGGGGGGATTTCTTTAAAAGTCAAACCCAGTAGGTCCCCAGTAGATATAAATCTTGTTACATCCGCAAACAAGATTTACGGAGTTCAAGCATACTCTATTAATTATAAAAAAGAAAGAGAAGAAAATGAGTTAAACTGAGAAGCAAGCCATACCCTTTCAATATTGCTGGCTTAGTTTCTAGAACTATGTGAATCTTTTTGTCTAAGAAAACTCATTCAAACACTTTCTGTTGGGGCTCATTCCTGCTGATAAGCTTTGCAGAGCAGACAACCCACAAGGAAGCAGAGTACAGATGGAATGTTTAGTAGGCAAATGCTTTATGATTCTAAATTTCATCATTTCCTCTGACTCTTATACTCACAAATAGGAGAATTCTAAAGTATGTATTATTCAAACAAATCTACTCAGTCTACTAATGCAGAGACAAAAAAATACTCCCATAAGTATATGAAAGGGATACTGCTTGCCAGTTGAACTTGGACATGTTTATCTAACAATGCCAGTTTTCATTTATATATTCACATACACATTGGTGCATATTGCTTAGATAGATTGACTTAAGTTTTCAAAGGAAAAAACCCTGTAGTTGTACTGTGACTTAGGCAAGTCTATTGCGTGCAGACTTTTATTCCATGTGTTTAAGGTAGTCTTGTCTCTAAACATGTTACTATCCTACACCATCTTTAATAATTCTGCTAAACCTCTTACCTAGGCATACCTTGGTCTCATAGGAATTTTTGTAGTTCCCATGTAAATGACATCCTAAGTACTATAACATCAGAAAAAAATAAGAAAAGAGAAAGAAAAAAACCAAATTGAAGAATTACTCCACATTAAGAAAGAATTAAGTTATAATGTGATATCAAAGTTTTACCCTTGTTGATAACATAGATGATGGCTTCTGCTCCCAAAGTGTCATACAGGGGGACAGCTACCATGGAATATGTGTAACAGGCCAACTCAGAGATGACCCACTGCAGAGAAAAAGTTTAAGTTTAGACATAGAAGATGACTTTGAAAAACATTGATTCAGACATTCAACTAACCAATACTTATTTGATATGTTTATGCTTTTAAAAACTTTAGGAATGGCTATTGGGACTATTTCTGATTCTGCTATAATGGATATTTAAATAAATGAGTTAAGGTATGCACAGAAACAACCAGCACACTAAGGTAGACCAGTAGACAAAGGAGGAGAGTGGCCAGTCCACCCATAAGAGATATGAAAAGCATTATGGAGACTATGGGAGGCAGAGATCACTTTCAAGTGTGAGGGTCAAGATTGTCTTGGATTGCCTCAGCACCTAGGAAATTGGACAGAATTTCAGAGGACTGCTAGCAGTGGGTTATGAACACAGAGGTAAAAAATACATCTAAATACAGTGGTTAAACAATACATCTAAATACAGTGGAAACAAACAAAGAGAAAACCATGCCACTTAGGTCACACACTTACAAGCCTGAAGAATGTCACAGAGAGTACTGACATAGAGATGAACACTTAACATTGGTATGGATTTGGGTTTATTGATAAAGTATACAGTTCCTATATATACATATATTTCTACTCTTGTTTAAGGTATTATGTTTATGCAGCTCATTTAAAAATGTATAGTGAAAAATACAAATTTATAGTCAACTATAATAGTCAAACTTATAGTCATGTTAGGTTTTCTAGATATGCAGAGATATATTTCAAATAGATACATAGTCTTCAAACACTTCAAAGACCTATAGAATTTATCATTTAAATGTTTTAAGAACTTAAACTTTTCTCAACGGTGAAACACATCTGCTCCTGTCAGCACCAATTACTTAAAAAGGATGATTAGCATTGAAAAAAATTCCTTATGGAGTTTGCTTTCAATGTGGTAAGACTAGCCATTTGGGCAAGAAACTGCTCTTGCCTAGACTGCTTGACAATATGTTGTATGAACTGGACACACAGGACCCACAGAAAACTGACTGCTGAACTTGCCAAAGCAAAACAGGACAATCCTTCAGGTTTCCTATTTCATGAATGAGTCTGCCACATATTCTGCAGGACACAGAAGAAAGCAACTGATGAATTTTGTCAAATTGGTGGGACAGTCCTTCAAATTTCCTGCTTCACTGAAAAATCTGCCCGATACTGTGTGTCTGTAGGTTAAAGATAGATGCTCCAACATAACAAAAAAACTTTGGGTGACTATTCAGGCAGCCAAATGTCTCTGTCATTTCTAGAATTTTAGAAGTTGCTTACAATGCACTTCCTGCTTACTAAGGTAATATTATATCCTTCTGGGGTCTTTGATGGGAGTTGAAGATTAGACAGTTATAATTATATAGTTTCCTTAGATTATGATAAAGATAAATTATATATGAATCTTTAGACTCACAAAGATTAACTAGATGATAGAGTATTTAATTTTGCCAGATATAAATAGACTAAATACTGTAACTCTAATTCTTGCTTGGTACCTGTTTTGTATATGTAATTTTACTATGTTAAAGTTAAAACCTTCCTTTTGGTTTAGACAGAGAAGTGGACATGATGTGGGATACCCCTCTGTATGCTGTAAATATGTTTTATTTTCATTGATTAATAACAAAGTTGATTTGGCCAACAGCCAGGCAGGAAATCCAAACAAAGATACAGGAAAAAAGAAAGAAGAGAATGGGAGATGCCAGCAGTCACTGGAGAAGCAAGATGTGAGGTAACAAGCCACAGCCTCGTGATAAAATAAAACTAATAGAAATGGGTTGATTTAAGTTGTAAGAGCTAGTTAGTAATAAGCCTTAGCAAATAGACCAAACAGTTGAAAATTAATATTAAGTCTTAGAGTGGATCTTCAGAAACTGGCAGGAAAGAGAAACCCTCAGTTACAGAGTAGTACCATTATCTTCTAGTCATTGGCCTTAAATAGTAGTCTAGGTCTTATAGGCTGATCTATATCCCTATTTTCTTCACTCAAATTCATGTTCAAACCCTAACTATCAGTATGACTGTGCAGTTAAATATGGACATAAGGATATGCTCATAACCTAGAGATGAATAAGATACCCCGGGGATACATGTGTACAGAGAAAAGAAAGACTGAGAGCATAATGAGAAGATGGCCAGCCACCTGCACATCAATGGGAGATGCATTAGGAAAAACTCAACTGCAGGTACTTTAATCTCATGCTTCAGTATGGCAGCCCTGGAAGACTAATACACCAGGTTTGATGTTAAGTTCTCAAATTAGAATAAGGTCACATGTTCTTCTTAGAGCTCCCAAACTGGGGTACACAATATTTTTCACAATTAAATTAAAAATCAAACTAATGCAACTGGCTCTAGTAAATGCATGCCCCCCCCCCAAATTCTCCTCCTGAGGATGTTGAGGCTAGTGATTTTATTGTAACATGAGAGTAAGAGTATTTCCAATCATCTTAGTGTATAGCATCTGCTTCCAGCCCTATGGAAAGATGGTGATGGCCAGACGCCATATATGCCTTGGTCTACCAGGTCAAGCGCAAAGCACAAACTCTGGTTCTAACACTGATTCATCCTCTTCTTCAACACCTTCAAGACTGTGTTTAGTCACAACTCATACTGTCTTTCCCCATATGAAAATCAGACTGACTTAAAATGACCCACACAGAAATAGAAAATGCAAGTCCAACCACTCAGACTTTCGGCAGGGATTTAAGGAAACTCTCAAGCCCAATTCTTTCTCACTAGAAGAATAGTATGGAATCTTTAAATAGCTTTGGTAAGTTATCAACAAGTGTCAGAATGCTGGATTGGGGGATATCATTTCATTTACTTAGCATCACCATGATACCTCTGGTCTATTTTGAGCAAAGATGCCAACAAATTGGTCCTGTGATGGTTTGTATCCTTTATGCACAAGACAGGAGCCCAGGTACTCTGCTCGATCAGACACCTAGGAGAGAGAATAAAAGGTCAGGAAGAGGAGGCCAAGATAAAAAGAGATCAAAGCAGTTTATGGTACAGCAGCAAAGGCATTTTCCTAAAGCTTGACCTTTACTTGCCTGTTTGTAGGATATCCATCTGTAGGGCTGGTTTGGTTTTCTGTATCCCAGGCAAGGTCCATTGTCTAAAACATACAATATTCAAAGCAAATCAGCTCTAGTCTAACTGCAAATTGTTTGAACCAGACAAGATAAGAGTACCCAGAAGAGGCAAAGACACAAAGGGTAAATCTAGCAAGAATCTGAATTTCTCTGCTGTCCTGGAAATAAGGCCAAGTATTTAGGAAATATTACAAATAGGGTTGTTCAGTACTGATTCCATGGTATCGAAATAATACAGGCATTCAGGCCACCAATATGCATCAGCCCATGGAACATGAACAAATAAATACAAATAGCCTGTATTAAATGAGAGAGAGAAAAAATTGAGCATCTCTAATTAAAATTATGCTAATAACAAAAATCAAAATATCATCATTCTTATTATCCCATTATTAATACTATGTCTTTCTATTGTTTTTATACATGGTTTTACACAGATGTACTCTACAAATTTTTGGAATGAACAGAGAAATTTGGTTCTGTGCTTCCTTCCCCAATTTGGTATAAACATTTCCATGCTACTTTTTTCTCTGTAGAGATTCCAATAGCCATCTGATGGAGGACTCCCCAGTAGCTGACTTTATTTCATTATGGATTTGTATAATAGTTCCAAATTCCTGAGTCCCTCTAAATAATGTTATGGCAAATATTGTCAAATTTATCATTTCAATTTAGAATAGTCCCTTAAACAGTGTTTCTTAATATGAAATAAAAGAGTTGGTCAATTTTTTGTCAACTTGACACAAGCTAGAGTCATCTGAGAAGAGGGGACCTCAACTGCAAACAACACAACTTCATTCTTTTCTAAGGTTAAAATAATCATAATGCTTGATAAACCGTATTTGAACAGTGCATTGTGCACTTTAAAAGTCATAGCATGGGATCTGCTCTAAGTTTAAAGCTAATAGGTATGTCTTTGTGTAGACAGTGGGCAATATGTGCTTATCGAAATATAGTCTTGTATATATATACACGCTGCGCAAAAAAAGAAAATTATGGTGAAAATAGGCATGTAAGTTTAGCAAGTTGTCTTAGGAAGGGTTTCCATTGCTGTGATGAAACACCATGACCAGAAGCAACTTTGGGGTGAAAGAGCTTCTTTCACTTACGTTTCCATCTCTGAGGGAAGTCAAGGTCCAAACTCAAACAGGGCAGGAACCTGGAGGCAGGAGCTGATGCAGAGGCCACACAAGGGTGCTTCTTATTGGCTTGCTTCCCCTGGCTTGCTCAGCCTGCTTTCATACAGAACCCAGGACCACCAGCCCAGGGATGGTAGCACCCATCATGAGCTGAGCTCTCCCGCATCACTAACTAAGAAAGTGGCCTATAGGCTTGCCTACAGCCCAATCTTTCAAAGGTATTTTCTCAAATGAGGTTCTGCCTCTCAGACAGCTCCAGGTTATGCCAAGTTGACATTAGCGAGTACACAAGTGCACTATTATCTTCAATTCTCAGTTTAATTTTTTATTATTGTTTTATTGACTCTCTGTCTTCGTCATTATACACAATAAACTTGAATTGACATATATATATTTTCCATAAATATTGCAGTGCTTACAGTGCAAAATGTCTTTTGCACTAAAATCTTTGGTAGAAGGAAATACTCAGTTAGTTGCATCTCATAAAATAATATTTAAGAATTTACCTGTGAGCATACTTTTGTGTTCTTCCCATGCAATTATTCCTTTATGGAAAGTTGGTATAAATGCTCATGTACATGCTTGTATAGCATGCATTGAAAATATGCCAAGTCTACATTTCAAATAATATCTAAAGTCATTTTAGAAGTTTACTATCATAAAGAAAAAAGTGTATATATTATGTGTGTATTTATGTATGAATGTATACCACATTTCCTTAATTTTCCTTAATCCATTCTTCATTCTTCTATTCTTAGACACCTAGGTTGGTTCCATACCTTAGCTATTGCAATGCTACTGCAATAAATATTGACATGAAGGAGTCTCTGTGATATGCTGACTTGGAGCCCTCTGGGTAAATACTCAGGAATACTGTAGCTGAGTCATGTGGTCATTTTATTTTTATTTTATGAGGAACTGAACTCTGTACTTTATTCTAGGGAGAATGGTGGGGTGTGCTTATACATTATATACTTAAGTGAAAGTGCCCTTATGTAACAGTATCATGTACAGTGAATATACACAATGAAAATTAAAAACAAGTAAATAATTTTTAAAGGGCTAAAAGATAAAAGAAATCTTTCTGATGGAAGAGTAACCATTTTTGTTAAAATATTGAACGATCTATCTAATAGAATCTAACTGCAACTTAACAGACATAAGCTTAAGTATTAACCTCAACCTTTTCTACTTCTTTGACCTTGCGAATGTCCTTGAACCCTGGAGTCTCCATTCCCTAATCTTGAATAAGCACAGTAGCAGTAATTAGCTAGTAATTGGCTGTTGCATAAATAAAGTACATGCAGTAGCTATTGTATAGTTAGTTCCTCTTGGGGGTTGGCTACTGCCTTGGTCATTGATACATGGAAAGGGAGGGAGAGATAACTGCCACACAGGCAGACTGATGCCAGGCTCATGAAAAGGAAGAGAGCTGTAAGATAGGCAATTTTGAAAGGAAGTAATGCTGTGGAATAATCCTTCTGTACATTGTGAATATTACTCTCATTGATTAGTAAAGAATCTGACTGGCCTATAGCAAGTCAGGATAAAGTTAGGCGGGAAAACCAAACTGAGGACACTGGGATGAAGAAGGGTGCTATGGGACAATGGTCTTGTACCCTGCAAGGATTTGTCACTTGTATTGATTTAATAAAACACTGATTAGCCAGTAGCCAAACAGGAACAGGAAGTACAGGCAGGGTGACTAGGCAGTAAGGAGAGGTGGGGAGACCAGAATAGGAGAATTCTGGGAAGAGGAAAGGCTAAGTCTGTAGTTATTACCAAGACTCAGAGAAAGCAAGATGAGAATGCCTCACTGACAAAGGTATCAAGCCACATAGCTAACACAGACAAAAACTATGAACTAACATAAGATATAAGAGTTAATAAGAAGCCTGAGCTAATAGGCCAACCAGTTTATAATTAATGTAAGCCTCTATGTGTTTCTTTGGGACTGAATGGCTGTAGGACTGGGCAGAACAGAAACCTCTGTCAACAGGAGGGTGGAGTGAGAGAGTCATCAGTAGACACAAAGAGAACAAAACGGGCATGCGGTACTGAGAAAAGGTACCAAACTACATGACAAAGCATAGATAAGAAATATGGTTAATCTAAGTGTAAGAGTTAGCTAACAACAAGCCTTGGATGAGCATTTGTAATTAATATTAAGTCTCTGAGCAATTATTTGAGAGCAGCTGTGGGAAAGAAATGACTGCCTATATATGATGTTCCAAAGTGGTATAACTACATCCACATAAAACCTGAGAGAGCTTGGGAAAGTATTCTAAACACAAACATGGAGTCAAACACAGCTTGTAACCACCTTTTCTTGGGTGGGCTGTTTGCTGGTGGTGAGCAAAGGCACATTTCCTTTAAGAGACTGCTTTCTGACTTACTACCAGAAGCTGGGTGGCTCTTTTGAGCTGCCAGACACTTGAATGGGATCTATGAGCAATGGGTAACACCATGCTCGGTGACAGTGTTGACTCAGAAATGTCCTAGAGTTGGGGTAGCTAGACCTGGTGATAAAGTTACCTCTGCCATGAGAAATAGGCTCTCAGGGAACTGAGGGGGAGGAACCAGCACCAGTATACCATGATCTATCTTACATAGTAGTTTAATTTTTGCCTATACAGACAGAACAGGATTACAGATACACAATAGAGACAGTCATATGGAAAAAAAACTCTAAACAGGCTACAGTGTGTTTAAAAATATATGTAGTCTTGAGAAAGAAAAAGGGTAAAGTTCTTAAAAAACAAACAGAGTAATAAAAAAAATCTAACAAGCCAAATAAAGATGGGAAATTCACTAAAAATCTAGATTGTGTATGTTATTGTATTGTCTTTCAATTTCTTGGCTACAAAGACACACTGGATTGTAAAAACTGCTAGATTCAGCCAACCTATATATTTTAAAAATATCTTGACTTCAAAATTTAAGTCATAAAATGTATTACTTTGGGGGAGAGGTTATGCTTTTATTTCCACAGGTAATGAGAGGCTAAGGACTCATTTTAGATTAATATGCATCAACTTTGATCAAGGAAGACCCCCCCCTGAAAAATCTGACTACAAACATAAAGAAATAAATCTAAAAAAACTACAAAACACAGATATGTATTTTACCTGCTTAAACATAATACAAAAAATCATCTTTGGCTGACTTGTGTACAATGTTCAGTGTATACTTGTATTAATGCAGATATATGTTACCTTTAAAATTTATGTATTTTCAGAACAGGGGACCAAACACCAATAAAAATGGGTGGCCCAGATGATCCAACATCTATGACAGCTTTAAGGATGCTGGCTGAGATAATCCAACCTTACTGAATACTACAGCCAAGGCTTAACCATTATACTAAATTTTCCCAGGATCCAAAGATTACTAGCACCCTCAAACAACAGAAAGCAGTCTAGAGAACTATGCCCACATTCTAAAATGATGGTTATGCTTATTTATCCTCATTTAAGGGGTTATTTATTGTCATTAAGAGGTTTACATGTTATTATTGGTAATGGTAAGAAAAAAAGCTAAACAAAGAAAATTACATTCCGGGATCTCATTCTAAAAAGAAAAGGGGGATATAGAAATGATAGAATAAAGGGGTAGATTATTGATTGAATCTACTTTAACCCAAAGAACAATCATTAATCTTAAATATTTTACATTGGCATGGATTTTGGTTTACTGATACAAATTTAAAGTTAATTTTGTTTATATATATATATATATATACATATATATATTTACTGATACAAATTTAAAGTTAATTTTGTTAATATATATATATATATATTTCTGCTCTTGTTTAAGGTATTATGTTTATAATGTAAAATTAAGTGTGGCACACGCCATTAATCCCAGCACTCAGGACCCAGAGGCAGGTGGATCTCTGTGAGTTTGAGGCCAATCTGATCTATAAGAACTAGTTCCAGGACAGGCTCCAAAGCTACAGAGAAACTCTGTCTTGAAAAAAAAGCCACAAAAATGGGATGTATACTTAAGAAATACAGTTAATCTATACTAATAAAACTTATAGTCATGTTAGGTATGTTTCAAGGTCTTACACAGATACATATTCAGATAGACAGTCTTCAAACATTTCAAAGACCTACAGAATATGTCATTTAATATTTTTAATAGCCTAAGGCTTTTTGTGACAGAGAGACATATATGCTCCTGGCAGCACCATTCTATTTCAACAAAGATGATGTTTGTTTTCTTTGTGGCATAAGGAGCTTGTTTTCTTTATGGCAAAAACTACCCATGTGAGCAAAGAAATTGTCCTTGGCTCAATTGCTGGTAGATACTGTCTAAATTGGACCAGTAGGACACAAAAAAGATGACTGCTGAACTTTGCCAAATTAAGGTAGAACAGTCTTTCAGAATTCTCTGCCACACGGGAAAGTCTGTAAGATATACTAGGCCTGTAGGCCAGAGTTGGATGCCCTAAGATTGCATAGAGGAACTTAGGGTGATTGTCTAGACAGCCTGAGGTCCTGCCATTAGGTAACATTATACCCTTCTGGGATCTTTGATGGAGTTGAAGACTAGACAGTTATAGTTTTCCTTAGTTATGATAAAAGCTAAATTAGAAATAAAACTTTAGACTCAAAAAGGTAAGATAGATAATAGTATTTTCTTTAAGTTTGCAAAAATGAAAATAGATTGGATAGTGTAACTGTAATTCTTACTTGATAACTGTTTTTGTTGTATATAATTTTATTATGTTAAAGTTAAAACCTTCCCTTTTAATTAGACAAAAAGGGGGAAATGCTGTGGAATAATTCTCTGTACACTGTGTGAATATATGTCACTATGGTTGATTAAATAAACAAGCTGGCTGGCCAGTAGCTGAACAGAATGAAGTTAGGTGGGAAAGCCAAGGTGAGAATGATGGGATGAGGAAGGGCAGGGTCAGAGGAGACAGCAGCCACTTAGGAAGCAGGATATGTAGAAAAAGAGGTAACAAGCCATGAGCCACATGTTAAAGCATAGATAAGAAATATGGGTTATTTTAAATGTAAGAGTTGGCTAATAACAAGCCCGTGCTGTCAGCCAAGCAGTTATAATTTATATTTAGTCTCTGAGTCAGTTATTTGAGAAGTTGCTGTTGGTTATTTATTAGGGAGCAGGAGGTAGGGACAGGATACATGGAAAGGGAGGGAGAAATAACTGCCATATAGGCAGACTGATGCCAGGCAAAATGCTGCTGAGGGAGGGAAGGAGAGAGAGAGAGAGAGAGAGAGAGAGAGAGAGAGAGAGAGAGAGAACGCTGTAAGACAGGCAGTTCAGAAAGGAAATGTGGGTGCCTAGCCCTGGGTTCAACAGCATGAGACATTATCAAGACTTCATTTGTTCCAAATAAACTTCACAAAGCCTATTTGATTCTTTTTTTCAAGGCCCAGGGATAACATGATGGCAGGACCAAAAGCATGATGCAGTTAATACTGGCTTGGGCTGTTTATGTGTATTGACTGCCAGGAAACACATTATGAAAAGTTCTTAAACAAATGCAATGTGTAGTGAGCCTCTCCAAACACCTGTGTACACAACACTGGTCCATGCCTGGGTAGGGAGGCTTCTTCTTTTGTTGGTACAGAGTGTGTTGAAACCTGATGTGGAAGAAGGGAGTTCTGCATGCCTTCCAGTAGCCCTCATTCTGATAGGGTGCTTTATGCTGCTAGGTACACGGTAGATCTTTGTGGGCCACAACCTTCACATTGCCGGAGCTTTAGAAGGCAGACATGGAGGAGCAGGGTGACCCAGAGCCTGCTGGGCTTTCTTACAGACAAGGCCAGGCTTACCAGACACAGCGAGTCCTCTTTGAAAAATTTCATACACCGTCGTGGCATCAGAGAAGTAATTAAGGATTAGGTGATTGTTCTTCTGGAATGCACCTCTCCGTGCTCCTCCCTAGGACACAGGACCAAGTTTAGGCAAAGTCTGGCCTCCTCTCTGTTCTCCCTGAAACTTTATGGCAGATATCCTGATTGCTGACTTCTGAAGTCACAGGGATATTTCCTTCTTCAGTCAACTTTTAAAATTAAATTTGATCATTGAAACATATATGCCCCCTCACCCTCTCTGGCCCTTCCCACTCCCACCTCTCCCCCTTCTCCCAACAATCCCTCCTCCCACTTTCATAGGGGCTGGGAATCTGTATCGTGGTAAGGTTAAGGTGAAAGGTTTTATTGTAGATGAGAAAGAGAGAGAGAGAGAGAGAGAGAGAGAAGAGTCCAGAGTGGAGAGAGAAAGTAGATGAACATGGCAGGCAGACTGGAGCTGGCCATGAGAGGAGAGGCTTTAGAGAGAGAGAGAGAGACAAAGGGAATATATCAGGAAAGCTGAATTATGAGGAACATGGAGGAAGGGAAGCCTGTGAGATGGAGGAAGCGTAGGGTAAGAAGGACTGAGAGCCCAGCATGCACTTTGGACAGTGAGGGATCCTGGAGGCCAGCTTGGGCTTTGGTATGCTAATAGCATCACAGATAACCATCTGTCCCTTCTGCCAGTGCTGAGGAAAAGTCAGGCCTTTGGCAGAAGGGAACTGGTTTCACAAGTCTCCTATAGTCCACGATGGCCTTTTGGAGTCTGGGATATTGGAGTTTCCTTTGGACCTGACAGAGTCCACTTGAGTATGAATGAAGAACAATCCAGTGGGTTGTAGGGAACTTGCCAGTGGCTACATCACTGAATATTCCAAGTTCAATACAATAGCTGCTTCCAACAATGATAGTTCTCCAAGGGGAAGCCTGGCACAGCCCCCATGAGCCCTTCCTTCCAAGCTCAGACAATGAAAAAAATTAATGTTTTATTTATTTATTGCATGCATGTGTATATATGTTGGCATGTGTACCATAGCATACTGTGGAGTTCAGAGGCAACTTGGAGTAGGTTCTCACTTTCTACCTGATGTGGGCCCTGCTAGATCTCAAACCTGGGACGAATGGGTAAAGTGCCTGTTTAACAAATCAAATCAGACCTGACCGCAGATACTCCCAACATCCCTCAGTGTTACATGGTATGGTTGGCATAACCTGGCCCCTACCCTAAACTTCTCCAGCCAAGAAGCTGGGCTTGTCCTTTCCTATACAATCCAGGCATTTTTGGTTACTGAGCCCTTTTTGTCTACCCTTTACCCCTGCTCCCCCGCCTTCTCCCACCCCTCAGCTCTCCTCTCTCCCCTCTCTTCTCTTCCTGTCCTCATGTGGCTAGCTAGGGTCATGTTCACCCTGGACTCTTCCAGATGTCCCCGCCTCTGGCTATGCCCTTTCCTTTTGTCTACAACAAATCTTCTCCACCATACCTAGGAGGAGCAGACATGTCCTCCTTTTTTTTTTTTTCATTCATATGGCATCGAAACCCAGGACTGGCATATATGAGTTCCCTTCTGAGGACTTCGGCCTCCCCAAATTCTAGGGTCTGTCTTCTCAGCGTCTTCTCCCTTCCACATGCTCCAATAATTCTTCCCCTTGTTTATGCCATGCCTGTTGGTGTCTCTCCGGCTCCTAGACCCTGCAACAGGGCACTAGCCTGGGCACCTGTCTCACATACTTCTCTCAGCTCTGGCCTGGTGCACTCTTCTGGGTCTCCCCACTGCCACTCCTACAGCTCTGCTTTCAGCTCCCTCCTTCCTTTTTCTTTCTTTTTCCTTCTCTTTTCTTTCTTTTTTTTTTTCAATTCAGGCCCCAGGGGATTGAACTCAGAGAGTAAGCACCTCTACCAACTGAGCATCTCAGCAGCCCCTCAGTCAATATCCTAAACCTCAAAGTTGCAGTATGGTCATATATCTTACATGTGTGTGAGCCTATACATGAGAGTACGTGTATTTGTGTAGGCCTTTGCATGTGTACATGTGAGTACATGTATTGTGTGCATGTGCATGTGTACACTTGAGCACAAGGATACATGTACTTTGTTGGAATAATGTCTAGGTGTGCGTTCCATGTCACATGTATGGGGGCATCCTTTCACTGGATGAGCTCAGACCACCAGCCTACTGAACAAGCATCTCTGTCTACTGAGCATTTCACTAGCAAAAGCAGATGTCTTAGAGTTGGCAGACAACTGTCTGAATCTGGCCTGCCTTTGTTTTTATGAATAAAGTTTTATTGAACACAGTCCAGCTGCTCATTATTTACATGTTGCTGTTGCCTTCAGTTTATCACAGCATGAAGTGGTTGTAACAGACACATACAACTCATAAAACCTACACAATTTGTGCCCTCTCCTTACAGAGGTGTCCTTGCTGTAGGGGAGTCAAAGGGTGAAAGCAAACACTACAAAGAAGAGAGGGAGGAACCTAAATGAGCGAGGTTGACTTCCCTGGGCACAAAGAGGTGCTTCACTGAAGGGCATTCAGAAGATGGAGGCGTTTCAAGATAGAAGTGTGAAATCCATTAGAAATGGGGCAGGGGAAGGAAAACTATGAAAAGGGCAGGAGGGGCCCCCTGGCCATGAGAAGGATTCTCTTTACTCTGAAGGGGAATAGGATGAAAATGGATGGTGCCCCCCTTGGTGGGGGGGGGGGAGAAAAGCTAGGGAAGACATCCTTGGAACTTTCTCTCAGAGGGCAGGAGGGAGCTGAGCATCCATGTGTAAAACAGAGGAATGAACCTGTTCAACTCGCGCCAGTGTTGGTGAGCATTAACAGAAACTCAGAACTCAAGAAAACAACTTCTTTCCCGTTCCCAAACCTGGGTGTTTCCATGCAGCTGGTTCTAGCAAAGTGTCTCTCCAAACAGCTAGACAGTAATTATTTTAGGCTTCAAAGGACATATATAACTGCCCTTTATGAATAATTGATCCATCTAAAGATTTGAGTACTATCCTCAGCTTTCCATCTGCGAAGAAAGGGAATAGTTTGAACCCGTGATCTAGACCACTGTCACCTTAAGGCTCTAGTACTCTTTAAAATTTTGTTTCAAGGGAATTTGCTAGAAGAAGAAATTTACATTTGAAGAGTGGAGGTTCACTTTCTCACAGTCTTCCCGCTCATGTGCTACGCCCAGATTTTGAACTGCAGTTTGAGTTCAGTCAAGCTGACAAGTTGAAGATGATGGGAGCATTACCTCAATCCCCACAGACTGGTTGTCCAGGTCAATGAGAGGTAAGACTGGCTGAGGCCTGTTGATCAGCCACAGGAAGATGGCCGTTCCAAACGTCAGGAGGCAGATTAGGGCCGGAGTCGGAAGTGGGGAAAACAAGAAGTTAAAAATAAAAAGCATCTTTGTGAACAGCAACAGGAAATTCAGACCTTAAAAAAAGAGAAAGAAGGAAAAAGTTAAAGGAAGTGGGTGTATTTTTCTTTACTCAGTAGTTCTGTTTACAGAGGTGCACACATGTACACACAGACACTCTCTCTCTCTCTCTCTCTCTCTCACACACACACACACACACACACACACACACACTCAGACTCTCCAAATAGCGCTAGGCCTCTCTAGGATTTCTTGCACTGTTTACCTTAGCAATGTCGAAAATAATGGAAGCGTTCTCCACCCTGGCCACTTGACCGTCCTCACACAAGGCAAAAAGGATCAAAGAAGACAAGTTAATCATTTCTCAACTGTGAGAACCAACTGCCTCTTTATTTGTGGCCCAAAGAGCCTAGAAGGCCGCCTTGGCACCCAGTATATGCTAGCAGGGTAGTGTGCCAGACAGCTTTCCCTGCTCAGGCAGAGACCAGCTCTTCCGTCTGGACTTCCCTTGGCATACACTGAACAGAAGGAACCTCTGCAGAGGTGACGTCACAGGTCTCACAAGTCAATCATTGTGCACGAAAGACATTTCCTGCTGGCCAGATAGGCTCTGCCGGCTACTTTCTGTTTTGAAGCACCAAGAGGGTCACCAAAATTAACAGCAGTACAACCTCCTGTGTCCAGTATCCCACCCCACCTCCAACTTAGAGGCTCCGAGGAAGCATTTTTCCCCTGAGATAAACATTTGAAGTACAGAAAAAGGCAGTCCAGAATGTACTCAACATACGATGGACGGATAAGAATTTGGGCCAGGAAAGGTTCTTAAAGGGACTGAAGCAACCCCAGGTTTCCTCTTTCCCAGCTTTTCCTACCATTTCCAGCCACACTCTGCTCCCAGCTACTAGAAAGCCCCAAGAGCATCCCCATAAGGGAGCCATCCTTATTCCTGTCCCCTCATAACTTTCAGACGTGGTTAGGCTAATAGTAGCCAATACTGACTATGCCTAGCGATGAGCCAAGGTGGACACCAATGCCACGAAGCACCATTTCACAAACGACAACAGAGAAGCTTCTAAGGGTGCAGCGGCTTCTGCAAATCCACCCCCCCCCCCCCCCCCCGGTTTTCAGTGTGCCTTCTCTAGGAAAAGCTAGACGCATATACCTTGTTTTCTTATCATTTCTAGGCTCAGGACTCAAGATCAAATATCTGGGGCCTTACAGATCACAGCAAAGGAAGTCCCAGATCTGCGTCCTTCCAACTTGATGGCAATACATGACTGCGGCATTTCAGAGTTCAGGCCAAACTGATCCTACTCGAAATCAAAGGGGCAACACAAGCCCAGTAAGTTTTATCAGATCATGGTCTTAGCTATTTGTAGTTAGAGTTTTTATGGCAGTTGCCGTTATTTGACATGTGGAACCTTCTTCAACAAAGGCGACTCTTCATTCTAGTCCATGAAAAGTCATAAAACTTGGGGTGGGGGCAAGAACAAATGCAAGAGAGAATTCTGGGTCACTGTTCTCATGGGTCGGTCCATTGTCTGACTGTGGAGTGGTTTCTTTCCATTTTCTGGAGGAAAACCAACGCCCATTGGTCAAGCAACAGTTCTCTAGCTCTGTGTTCTCTACATCGAAGTTGGGGTAGAAAATAAAATCAAAGAGAAACAGGAGCCAGAGATCAGCTAGCCGAGTTGTGAAACAATAAGGAACTATTGTGATTCCCTGGCAGGGTTCTGACAGCTGGGGCTTAGAACTTCAGCTCTGCCTGGGCTTGGACAGCCATGCGCCACTCCAGGAATCAAAGTGTGTCAGCAGCCAGGTAGGGCACCATTTTTAGGACAGCCATTCCAACACAGGAAGAAAGGGAGGTGGCCCCGGGAAAACTGTGGCTTTGGCAGCATGTAGCAGAGCCAATAAGAAATCTACTTAGTCTTGTCCCCACCTGCCCCCAGCCTTCTCGTGGGGCTCAGGCACTGCTGTTATCCCAGCTGAATCTTACCACTTGGGCTTTCTCCCTCTGCCCCAAGTCCTACCTGACCTCCTTCAACTGTGGGGACACGCTTGTGACTCTGAGAATGTTGCCATCTCTTCTCAATGGCAAGCTGACCTTAAATGGGAGACTTACAAACACTGTCTTCAAAGTATGGTCTAAAGAAAGTTTCTGTCCAGTGGTGGTGGGGTGGGGTAAGGGTGGAAAAGGGGAGGGAGGGCCAAGGGCCTGTAGGTAAACCACTGGGAGAAAGGAGACTGGGAATCCCTGACTTGTCTCAAGAGGGGCAGATGCTGTCAATCACAGCTAATTGTTACCACATAGTCACATGGGCCCAGAGTCACCAGGTTGTTAAATTTTTCCTCCTTAGATAACCCACAAGACTAAGATATCATAAAACCTCAGTTTTAATGAGTGGGGAGCTTTAAAAGAGATCGATAAGAACATGTCCCCTCTTAAATGTTGCCCTGACCCCACAGAGGGCAAAATCCAAACCTCGGCGGCAGCATTGACCCAGGAAGCTTGTGAGCAGCAGCAGGAGGAGCGTTTCACAACGTCCCAGACGTGAACCCAGCGGGGAAATGAGTGGCTTACAGCACAGGAGGCGAGGGCCCTGGCAAATGCCCGTGCTGGGTACGGGGAGAGCCATACTGATGCCCCACGGGTCGAAAATGAGGGGTCCGGTTGGGGTGTCCTTGTGTACAATGTCTCTCTCTCTCTCTCTCTCTCTCTCTCTCTCTCTCTCTCTCTCTCTCTCTCTCTCTCTCTCTCTCTCTCTCTCTCTGTAGACAGCCTGGATCTGAAACTCCAGGCGCAGCAGGACACACACCTTTTTTCCTCTTCTGTTAACGTGATCACGCTTCTCCCGAATTTCTTCCCACAGAGGCGTGGCAGTAAAGCAAAGAGCAAATGCCACCGCACCAGTGCTTGCAGGGGATTCCTGAGGTGACTGGACCCCAAATGCAGTTTGTTTCACACAGGACCCAGGACAAGGGGGGTGGTGGCTTTCCCCTGGTTCATTTGAGCACGCCTGGGAGCGTTTGTAGAGTCAGGAGCTAGAATGGTAACCACGGCATCCTCATCCGCTGAGGTTTATTCATTAAGTTTCACTGTGTTTGAATGAAATTCTTAAGTCCTGGGAGTGAGCCCTTCTCTACACTGTCCCTCTAGCTTCTGGGTTGACTCTATAGGCTAATCCCCCCCCCCCCCCCCCCCCCCCGCGCGCACGCGATAGTCTCTTTCTTGTAATATATTTTATTTTTGTGCAGGGGCCTGGGTTAGAGTCCTAGCAGCACAAAATCATTTTTAAAATTAAAGAATCATAGACTGTATTTGGGGGTCTGGAGAGATGGCTCAGTGGTTAAGAAACCTGTTCTTGTGGATACCCAGAGTTTGTTTCTTAGCATCTATAGCGTGGCAAGGGCTCGCAACTCCCTATAACTCCAGCCTCAAGGATCTGATGCCCTCTTCCGGCCTCCACAGATGCCTGCACACACACATGGCATTCACTCACAGATAAACACACACATACACATACATAAGGCCATCATAATAATCTGAATTTTTAAAAGAGTGTCCTTGTTATACCACTAGACTGTCCAGACCCTTACTTCACATCCGTTAGCCTATGCACTCGCTCATCTCACTGCCTGCTGCTCCCCCAGTTCTGATGATTGATAGGACTGTGCACTGCTCATCTCACTGCCTGCTGCTCCCCCAGTTCTGATGATTGATAGGACTGTGCACTGCTCATCTCACTGCCTGCTGCTCCCCCAGTTCTGATGATAGGACTGTGCACTGCTCATCTCACTGCCTGCTGCTCCCCCAGTTCTGATGATAGGACTGTGCACTGCTCATCTCACTGCCTGCTGCTCCCCCAGTTCTGATGATAGGACTGTGCACTGCTCATCTCACTGCCTGCTGCTCCCCCAGTTCTGATGATTGATAGGACTGTGCACTGCTCATCTCACTGCCTGCTGCTCGCCCAGTTCTGATGATTGATAGGACTGTGCACTGCTCATCTCACTGCCTGCTGCTCCCCCAGTTCTGATGATTGATAGGACTGTGCACTGCTCATCTCACTGCCTGCTGCTCCCCCAGTTCTGATGATTGATAGGACTGTGCACTGCTCATCTCACTGCCTGCTGCTCCCCCAGTTCTGATGATTGATAGGACTGTGCACTGCTCATCTCACTGCCTGCTGCTCCCCCAGTTCTGATGATTGATAGGACTGTGCACTGCTCATCTCACTGCCTGCTGCTCCCCCAGTTCTGATGATAGGACTGTGCACTGCTCATCTCACTGCCTGCTGCTCCCCCAGTTCTGATGATAGGACTGTGCACTGCTCATCTCACTGCCTGCTGCTCCCCCAGTTCTGATGATTGATAGGACTGTGCACTGCTCATCTCACTGCCTGCTGCTCGCCCAGTTCTGATGATTGATAGGACTGTGCACTGCTCATCTCACTGCCTGCTGCTCCCCCAGTTCTGATGATTGATAGGACTGTGCACTGCTCATCTCACTGCCTGCTGCTCCCCCAGTTCTGATGATTGATAGGACTGTGCACTGCTCATCTCACTGCCTGCTGCTCCCCCAGTTCTGATGATTGATAGGACTGTGCACTGCTCATCTCACTGCCTGCTGCTCCCCCAGTTCTGATGATAGGACTGTGCACTGCTCATCTCACTGCCTGCTGCTCCCCCAGTTCTGATGATAGGACTGTGCACTGCTCATCTCACTGCCTGCTGCTCCCCCAGTTCTGATGATTGATAGGACTGTGCACTGCTCATCTCACTGCCTGCTGCTCCCCCAGTTCTGATGATTGATAGGACTGTGCACTGCTCATCTCACTGCCTGCTGCTCCCCCAGTTCTGATGATTGATAGGACTGTGCACTGCTCATCTCACTGCCTGCTGCTCCCCCAGTTCTGAAGATAGGACTGTGCACTGCTCATCTCACTGCCTGCTGCTCCCCCAGTTCTGAAGATAGGACTGTGCACTGCTCATCTCACTGCCTGCTGCTCCCCCAGTTCTGATGATAGGACTGTGCACTGCTCATGGCTCTGGAGTCACCTCAGCCACCCCCTCCTTGCCCTGTTTAACGCTGCTTCTCCTCTCGGGCACAGGCCACCCTTCCTTCTAGTGCTGGTCCCCACGTGAAACAGGCCCAGCCCTGTTACCCACCATCCTTCCGAGATAACCTCCTTCTTCAAGCAGGGGCTTGGTTTCATTCCTCCTGTGCCTCCTGCATCTACACCGTGCTGAGCTTCTGGTAAACGCTAAGCTGAATAACTAGCTAGTCTTCCAGTTAAAGATAATCTGTTCTAAATCATTTCGGTTAACCCACTTTCTCAGATCTTAGACCACAGAAAAGTCATTCACCGTGGCACACAGCTGAGATGATACAAGTATTTAGGAAACCAGGACAAGGGGGATATAAGTTCCAGACATGCCTGGACTATGTAGTGAGACACTTGTCTTGTTTTCACAGCAGCTGGGCTGGAGGGACAGCTGGGTTGCTACAGTACTTGCTATACAGACATGAGGTCCTGAGTCAAATCCCAGACCCTACATTAAAAAAATAAAGTAGGCATGACTGCATCCTAGTATCAAAGAGACAAAAGGGAGAGACGGGTAGATCTCTGCAGTTCATGGGCAAGCCAGCCTATCCTAGTCGGTGAGTTTTAGGTCAGTGAAGGACTGGGTCTCAAAAATAGATAAAGCAGGGCAGTGGTGGCACATGCCCTTAATCAAAAAAAAAAAAGATAGATAGATCCCTAGAGAGACAGACAGACAGACAGACAGATCCCGAGAGAGAGAGAGAGAGAGAGAGAGAGAGAGAGAGAGAGAGGATAGATCCCTAGGGGGAGGGATAGATAGATAGATAGATAGATAGATAGATAGATAGATGATAGATAGATGACAGATAGATCCCTAGAGAGACAGACAGATCCCTGGAGAGACAGATAGATAGATACATAGAGAGATAGATGATAGATAGATCCCGAGAGATAGATAGATAGATAGATAGATAGATAGATAGATGATAGATACTTAGAGAGACAGATAGACAGATCCCTAGAGGGACAGACAGACAGACCAAACCCAGTGGCTCAGGGGGACACTCTCCTATGAGAACCCAGTACTTGGTATTCCTTCATTTAAGTCTTTCCCTTAATTCTAGTGCTGAAAATCTGCACTCCAACTCTTCTTCCTGATGGAAAAAAGTGAAACAAAAAAAGAAACAAGGTAGATGGTGCTCGAGGAATGACACCCGAGGTTGTCTTCTGGCTTTCACACACGTGCACGCACACACGCACACACATACACACATGCATGTACGCACACGCGCGCACACACACACACCCGAGGTTGTCTTCTGGCTTTCACACACGTGCACGCACACACGCGTGCACACACACACGCGTGCACACACACACACACACATGCATGTACGCACACGCGCGCACACACACACACACGAGGTTGTCTTCTGGCTTTTACACACGTGCACGCACACACGCACGCACACACATGCATGTACGCACACGCGCGCACACACACACATGCATGTACGTACACATACACACACACACACACACACCCTCTCACATCAATATTTCAGTAAAATACTGAATTAGAGATGGAAGATGGTGGAAAGGGTGGGTCCATAATACACATCAAACCAGGCTCAGAGAACTGGACTGAAGAGATCGTGTTTTTGCCATCTGTAGGAAGTCTAGCCAACAATCACTATGTGACTTGGAGGAACTGTAGATGATAAGGCAGGATTTCTTTGTTTTCTATTCCTGGAGAACTAATTATTTCCCATGCAATAATGACATCTAAGTCAGCATCTATAAATTAAAAAAAAAAAAATCTGCCTTCTAGAAAGTGGCCAGGCTCATTTAGACTGAATTGGTTTCTCTGTTTTCTTGCTGCATATATGGACTTCTGTGGTAGGTAAAAGCTCATTAAAATGGAGACCAGGGTCTCCCAAGTCCTCACACCCATTAGTTAACAGATTATTCCATACTTTGGTGTGCTTTTTGTCGCTTAGAGACTATGTCACATGTCTAAAACCCCAGGATTCCCGAGGTGTCATTAGGATGCCGAGTAGGAAAACTCTGGCCCGGGCTCCCCATTTCTAATTCAGCCTTAATGACCCCTCCTCATTTATCAACCACGGCACCTATATGGCCAGGAAAAGCAATAGCCAAAGGTCAAAGGGGCATTGCGAGCCAATAGGATCATTAGTATGCCTGGAAGAATGGGGTAGCCTCTTCACTACTGTGCAATGAAGCTCAGTGAGATGTGTGCTCTTTTCTCAGGCAAGGGAGGATGTTGTCTCAAGGAAAAACAAACAAACAAACGAAAAAACCCAGGTTGCACAAGCCTGTAATCTCAGGACTGGAGAAGCAGAGAGTGGAGGATCCTGGGGGGTTGGCTGACCACAATCTAGCTGAATTAGTAAGGTCTAGTTTCAGTGAGAGACACTACTTCAAAAACAGAAACAAGGTGGAAAGATAGAAGATACTTGTTGGGCTCTGCATGCACCCATGGGGATGTCTATACATGCACACATGACCAGGTACATACACATACAACAGACACACAAAGTGTGGCATCAGTTTTCACTACAGGACAGATAAAAGTTGAAGCAGAATCAGGAAGAATATATGAGTCCAGGAGCTGGAGACCAGCCCTGGCAATATAGTGACACACTATCTCAAACCAAAGCTGAGAGGAGCTGTCTCTGCCTCTTTTACTGACTTTTGAGACCCTACTTCTCATACCGGGTCACCTTGCCCAGCCTTTATACATGGGGAGGTGCTTAGTCTTACTGCAACTTGATATGCCATGTTTTATTGATACCTGCCCTTTCCTGGATGGAGAGAGAAAAGGAGGGGGTTGGGGGTGCAGGAGAGGGACTGGGAGGGGAGGATGGGTGAGGGGAGGCTGCAGCCAGAATAGAAAAAAAAGCTGAGAGGAAACAAAAAAAGAAAAAAAAAAACCTTCTTAGGAAATAGAGGCAGTTAGTACTCTTTTACTTTTTAATTGCTGACATAATCCAGTAAGGCAGCGAGGAAAAACTCAGCACACAAGGAAGTCAAAGCTTCCCATACTTCATATAAATAACTAATTAAAAAATCATGGAAAAAGACACCATTGCAGGGAAAACATAAATGTTGAGGGCTGGCGGAATGACTCAAGGGTAATGGTGCTCACCACGAAAGCGGACAACTTGCGGGACACCCCTGCTAACCCCAGCATGGGAGGAGAGAGCTGGCTCCCAGACACTATCGCCTGGCCTCCATGCATGCAGGGCGGCATGTGGGAGCGCATGGAAGAACATGCCTGAAACAGTTGAGATTTGTCTCCTTGAATCTACGCTTCTGTAGCAACTCTAAAACTAACATGATTTTTCCCGGTAACCTGATACTATCTTGTAAAAACACCCAGAAAAATAAAAATCACAAGGAGAGTCAAAAAAGTTCTAAAAAATAATGGAACTGGGCAAACATTATCACACTTGAATTTCACTAGTGAGCTATGAAAGTTTTCTAGTAGCTACGGAGTATACACATTTATTTAGTAAAATACGCATGAAACACACTCAGTAGGCATTATAAATATGTACCAACTAGCATAGTAAAGATCAAAATAGGTTCTCTTTACTTACAATAAATACACTGGGATAACAGGGTAGCCACTTAGAGCGAAAACATATAAAGCTGATTATTGATTTACTCCAGTAAAGTAAGTTGGAGATGGATCAACGTCTTCAAATATAGCACAATGAAAAGCGTATTACAAAAACAAAGTTTAGAATGTTAGTGGGAAAGACTCAAGACAGACATGTAAACTGAAATCCAGAAATAGAAACAATGACAAGCTTAATTACACAAAACTTTCAAAAGTGAGTGTCTCATTGAAAAGTACCATGAGGAAAGCATCAAATACCATACATAGGCCAAGAGCCGCTTCCCTGCACCAAACACTCAGAAGCTAGAGACAAAATCTAACCCAATGAAACAAGGGCAGCAATATCAGTGGCATGTGTGTGGGAAAGTAGAGTCCTTAGATTGAGGACAAGAAATTCAACTTCAGTTACCTTTTTTCAAAAAATACAAACTTAAAAGTGCCTGCCTGTCTCCCCCATTCCCTGTTAAGTCAGCAGAGACGGAGTACAACATACAATGTTAATTATGGAATGTAAATTTGGTACAACCTCTTAAGAGGGGGAGTTGCCCTCTGCTACAGTTTAAATGTTTACCCTTTGCCCCAGTGATTCTACCGTCAATTTATCCAGTAGAAAACCATCAGCTTAACAAAGGGCTTAGAGACATTGTAGGAAGTACAGCCTGAGGATTTGGACCAGAGTCAGCCCATGAGCTTAAATCCTCTCCATGACTTCTGTCTATAAAATGGCAACAGTATCTCCCTCGTCAGGCTGGTGATGTGCTTTAAGGACTAAACAAACGTATGTGTAGATTGTTAGAGCTATGCCTGTCCAGTCTTCGCTATTACCATCAACATCATTCAAGCTAGAGGAAAGTTTCAAATACAAAGGCCCTGAGAAGTCTACCTGTTTAGGTGGGTAACCTAGCGATAGCACTTCTCTGCAATGGAAGTCTTCGTGAGCACACAGATTCCAAAGTGTTGATCTGAGAGCAGCTCCAGCATCTACCGCTAACTGAAGTGCATGTGATTCGGGTAACTAGGACGGACTGCTTAGGGACTGGTGCTTCTGAAGGCAAGGGACACTCTTCACAGGAAAGACAGGTGGAGGGGAATAATTAGTAGATTGTCCCAGAAAGTCTTAGCTTCCTAATCATTCAACCAAAGGCTTTTAAAGGACGCAAAAACAAATCAGGTAATCGTTATGGATCCTGAGGTATAGCTATGAAGTCCCGTCTGCATAGATTGATGTTTTTGTGGGGGGTGTTGAGAAAAGGTCTCATCATCTAGCCCAGGCTAGCCTTAAGCTCACAATTCTGCTTCAGCCCTCTGAGAGCTCAGATTACAAACTCAGTCCAGCCAGGTGTTGGTGGCACACACCTTTAACCTCAGCACTCAGGAGGCAGAGGCAGGTGGATCTTTGTGAGTTCCAGGCCAGCCTGGTCTATAGAGCAAGTTCCAGGACAGTCAAAGCTGCTACAAGGCCCTGTCTCAAAAAAAAAAAAAAAAAAGAAAAAAAAGAAAAGAAAGAAACGGAAAAAGAAAAAGAAAACAAGACAAACAAACAAGAGCTGTGCTAAATGGGATCGTTGTCCACTGGAGAATGTGACAAGCAATATGGCATGGTGGAACACTGAGGATGAAACAGCATAGGCAAAAGGGACTGGGTTCTACAAGAAGGGCTGAGTGGTTAGGGAGGCTCTAACTGGGAAGGAAATGTTTGATGGTACATATTGCTTAATCTGAAATGTGTATTTTGTTTTATCTCCAAGCTAATATACACAGCTATTATCCTGCCTCTGACTCAGGCGGCTGGTGTAGAATATCCCGCCCCCAGTTCAGTACAGCATCTGTGAACACACCTGGGAACACCACCACCGCCTCCCAGCCTTGTTTCCCTCTGTGCTGGTCCCTCCTCACGAAACAGCATTCCACAGGGGCCTTTTCCAGGGCTTCCAGTGTGTAAAGATGTCTCGGCCCCTGAGCAAGCCAGCCTGCACCGCAGGTCTGAGGGTGGAAACGTTTCCATTCAGCTCCCCAGCAGATAAGAATCCAGAACAAAGGTGGAGTCTGAGTCACAGTGCCAAAGGAACCATGAATATGCAGCTTTCAACATCTTCCAGGTAGCTAAGGAAGGCTGTGAGATCCTGACGTGAGCAAGCAGGTAACTTCCCAGCCACTCAGCCGCACCTGGGCTCTCAGGCCATCTCCTTACATCAGCCACGTGACCGGGCAGACCTGCTCCTCCTGGATGTTCTGAAACACACTCTCTCTCCTCTCTCTCTCTCTCTCTCTCTCTCCCTCCCTCCCTCCCTCCCTCCCTCTCTCTTCTCCCTCTCTTCTCTCCCTCTCTCTCCTCTCCCTCTCTCCTCTCTTTCTTCTCTCTCTTTGTCTGTCTCTATCTCCTCTCTCTTCCTCTCTCTCCTCTCTCCTCTCTCTCTCCTTTCTCTTTCCTTTCTCTCTCTCCTCTCTCTCTGTCTCTCTGTTTCTCTCTCTCTCCCCCTCTCCTTTCTCCTCTCTCTCTCTCTCTCTCTCCCCTCCTCCCTCTCTCTCTGGCACACGCATGCACAGTCACTCAGGAAGTCAGACAAATGGCATCTTGTGTTCTTCATAAAGATTAGTGAGCAGAGCAGGATAACAATATCATAAGAGGGAACCCTATTAAAGACCCAGGAGGTGGATGGGGAGTGCTTTCCAAAGCATGGAAAGATTGACCGCTATTGTTTAAACAATTAAAGGTGGGGGTGGAGTAACAACAAGAACCAAGTAAGAAGCACCTCCCACTGCCCTCTCCCTCCTTAGCCCGATGATTCCCACAGCTGAAAGAGGTAAGGCACCTCCCATAAGCAAGCACACTGTAAATGAATCAGAGGAGTTGTCAGAAGAAGATCCATTGCACACACAGGCCTGGAACCCGGGACAGCTGCGGGCATCTTCTTCTGGTTTGCTTCTCACTGAGGCTTCTGTGACTCAGTGAATGCCTCTGGGATATGTCATGAGCACCCCATGTGAAGGCCGTCCTAGCCTTTAGATCCCAGTACACCCAGCACAGACCCCAAGGTAAAGCGGGAACCCACCGAGACTGTGCCACCTCTTTCTTTTGCTCGTCACTGACACTGGCTTGGAGAAGGACAACCAGGGGGAGGGGATCTGTTGAAGGACACTCACTGCAGAATTCAGTCTCAGAAGAACCACAATGTATGCCTGGACTGGAGTCTACTTGATCTTCCTTGGGAATACCATGGCTGGGCCTTCACATCAGCAGGGTAATAGCTGCCCGATGTAAAGGAGACCAAGGCAGAGTCCTGAGCATGTCATGTGTGCCCTCAGATATTTAGATCCACTACGTCCAGGCAGCTAAGATACTCAACAAGAAGGAAATGCACTTGGAATTACTCAGAGAGTAGGGGATGAAGCCATTTTCTCAGGGAGCTCATGTGCTCTGTTGGGGTGTGTCCAAATGTTGACTGTTTGGGACAGACAAAAGTATGTGTGGTGAAAATTGTGTTTATTTTCCCCATGGCCCTTTGATTTCCATGTTCTCTTTGGAAAAGGTGAGTTGTGCTGAGAATACAGCAAGCTGGCAGAGTCTGGGCCAGCCTGCACAGAGCCCTAGGTATGGGCATACCTGTCATCCCAGTATTCTGAAGATCAGATTCAAGGACATCCTCTGTCATATAGCGAGTTTGGGACCAGCCTGCAATACACGGGAGCCTATCTCAAAAACACAATGCCAAAATAAAATAAAACCAAAACCAAAAGACCCTGGCAAAACAGAAAAGAACAAGAGGAAGATGAAAAGAGAAAGGAAGAGCAGAACAGAAGAAAAAGGGGAAGAAAAGGCAAACAAGGACCTCGGGCTGGTGGGCCCAGTAGTCGGTCCAGTGTTAAGAACATTAGAATGCATAGCTCCTCCCTTGGCAGCATTGCAGGTCTCTGCTCCATGAAAGAAACAAAGGTGTGGAATGAGCATGCGAGTCTGAGGGAGCACAGGCCTGGTGGACAGGAGCAGCTAGACAGCCCTTCGAATCACTACAGGCCCAGAGGTGTGATCCTTGAGCACTTGCCTTCCTGCTAACAGTCTCTTTTCCGGGGTCCATGGAAGATGGAGATCTAACCAGTGAAGACCACAGACAGAAAGACACTCCCACACACTCTGCCGTCATCAAACCCAGCAGAGCATCTTTCTCAGCTCTTGTCTGTGCCTTATCAGCCAGCTTCCTGAATACATCCCATCACTGTAGGTTGGATGGACCAAAGCAGAAGGGAGGGGAGGGGAGGCCTGGGGAATGGGGGCTGGAGATGAGAGTGGAAAGGGCAGCACTTAGAGGAGGGAAATGAGGGGAGGGTTGCTTTTTAACAACACTGATGATACATCACAACTGTTAGGGCAGTTCCATGCGCTTCTAAGGTCTTCTTGTTCACATTCACGCCCACTACCCTTCCTCCTCCCTCTCTCACTGACCCCTGGCAAGTGGTATTTCTGATGGAGGTGGAAGGTTCGTTTTTAGTTCAGGAGAAAGAAAGGCTCCAAGAGAAATCACTGAGACAGCGAGGGTGCACAGCACGAATACTGCACCCCCTGGAGTCGGACAGTCACTGGGGGTATGGTGGCAGTGGCCACAGGCCTAGGCCAGTGGAGTCAAGTGGTACTTAATAGGACACCCCTTGCTAATTCAAATCCCAACAGCCTATTAACTCAGTCCCTTAGGATATTTGTGGAGCCACCCACAGGGTGGTGACAGGAAGTGACAAATCCCCCACTCAGATTGATAAAACTAACCTTGATGTACTATTATGCTTCAAAGAAATCACAGTCCAAAGGCCCCACCCTACAGGAAAACGTCTCATAGGTGAACACCCCCAAAGAGCAGCCCTAGCTTCTTGCTGACCAGTGAGATTTGAGAACACAGAGAGCACAGCCAGCACCACAAGTTTCCCAGGTTTGATAAGAGGGTCTGTAAAATGATAGAATGGACAAAGTGCTTGGTCCTCATCATTCCTTCGTGATAAAGAGGAGGTGACGCAAGCAAGTGGTTGTGAAAGAGACCTTCCTGCCTGGGTTCTCTGCACAGCCGGCTCTCACACTACCTGGCTAGACCAATGGTCAAGCATCACCAGATCTGAAGTGGAGGCAGTAAGCCTGATGCCAGGACTAGCCTGTCCAGAGGCAAACCTCCAAGGTCATTGCTTTTCTGACTCTGGAACAGCAGATCTCTCATTTCTGAGATGGGCAGACCCGGGAACAGTTACTCAACATCCCTGCAAACCCATGCTTTCAAGAGCACGCAGCAAAGTGCTGTGGTACCTGGTGTACTATTGGGCACATGGCAAGTCCTGAGGGAAAAAAGCTCTTGTCGGGGCTGGGATATGGTTCAGTCAGCACAGTTCTTGCTTGCGTAAGCCTGAGGACCTAAGTTAGGTTCTCAGACGAGGTCCGGTGTGGTGGCATGTGTTTATCGTCCCAGTTCCGGAAAGGTGGAGACAGTAGAGTTCTGGTACTAACTTAGTCTACTTGTTGAGTTCCAGACCAATGAGAACCCCTGTCTCACAACAAATACGGCAAGAAGCTGAGGAAGAATTCCAAAGGTTGGCCTCTGGCACCAGGTGCACTTACACGTCTACACGCCCCTGCACACATGTGTAGTGTGCCTGTACGCATACAAGCAGAATGAGTTTCTCTTTTCTTGCCTCCATTTTCACAGCCTTTCTCCGGTCACATCATCTGTTATGAACTGTCCCAAAAGATATAATCGTCATCTTGGTTCCTCCTGCAGATGAATGTCTTAACAAGTCCTTGTTCCTATTTAAAGGCAGCTCTTCTAATTGGAGGAGACAGGACTATCTCTGACCCAGCCCCACCCCCTTCCTCAAGTCCTCCCACAAGCCACTCACAAACCCCCGGCTGAGAGTAGAAGGACCCAGGAAGACCGAGAGATCTGTAGTAGCAGTTCATGGACTGGCTGACCTTCCAAACCCTATGAAGTCATTTATTTATGCACATCCCAAGAATGGGGAAGCGAGAAGGAATCCTGCCCTGTGCCTGTGGGCAGGGCTGCAGAGAGACTGTGTCTCATCCTGACAGACCCAGAAGTACCGACCACAGAATTGCTGTGTGAGCTGTGAAGGCTGAGGTCACTGCTGGGACCATACCACACTTGCAGAGCGCTGCCAAACTCAAAAGTCACCTCTGGCTGCACCCAGCCAAGAGTCACTGCATCTGCTAGGCACGAGTATGAGACATAGCAGGCAGGCAGTATACTCCTGCTTTATAAAAATGGTGCCAAATCTGGGGCTGAGCTCATCTGCCTGCAAGACAGAAGACGCTTCTTCCTCTTCTTTTTCTTTCTTTCTTTTTTTTTTTTTAAGGTGAATTCACTTTTTAAAACTTAAACTTTCTTAAATGGACCCTCTAGCATATCCACAATGCTATGCCATCAATACTTCTATTTAATTCCAAACCATTTTCCATCATCCCAAAAGGGAACCCCATACTTGTGAACCACTCACCCCTCACTCCTTCCCCCAGCCCCGACTAGTCTGTCTACATCCTGTCTATATGGATTTGAGATGGGAAGGTTTGCTAAAGATTAACTATCGTCCAGTCTCTTATTCTTTGGCCTATGCGTTAAGCACGACTCATCAGTGTTAAAGTACATATTACCCTGGGAATCAAATGAGCCCAGGTTCAGATTCCAGGCCCAAGCATCGCCATCTGAGTGTTTTTCTAAGTCTCACTTCTAACCCTATTCCATGGGTTTCTGTTTAGAATCAAAAGAAACGGATCCATTGGGGTCTAAGTGCTTCCCTGATGACGGCAGCAGTAATATTCATGGTTCCAGAAAAATCTCAAATAGGGGCTGACCATGTAAACTCAATACTTGGTATCAAGAGTGTCACACATGAAAATCTTTTTACAGGCTAAACTTTTAGGCTATCCAAAGGAAGGTTAACCCTACAAGTGAACAAAGAGCAAGTTTTCAAAATAGAACTGTAAATATTTTACTTTTGAAAGCATCAGACTGACTAAAATTCCAATACAATTGACAATCTGCTTGCTCTGTGGCCTTGGGGAAGCAGCTGCACTTCTCTGATGCTATTCTCTTAACCAGCAAAGAGTAAAGTCATCCACCTCAAAAGATTGCCTTGACCAAATATAATATCTGCTATGTGTGTTGGCACACAACTGAGTTCTCTGTTCTTTCGTAGTGTCCCCCCCTCTGGAGCCCTGGGGTGCAAAGAGGCACACTGACCTTGTGGAATGTGTTTGTGCCCTAAGGAAGTGTCATATAACACACCTATGACCCCAGCACTTAAGACACTTGAGGCAGGGGGATCACCAGCCTTCTCTAAGGAGTTCCCAGCTCAGCCTAGACTGCAGGGAAAGTCGGTTTCAGAAAAACAAAACGACAACATCACCTTAAGCCAGATGCCTGGCTGAAATTTGGTTTGGTCTGGACAGTATTTTTACAAAAATTAAATTTATTGTGCTTTTCTGGGTTATATGTGCAGCAAATTTTTCTAGTGTTCCCATCACCAAGATCCCATTAGACACAGCGACTTCACCTGCCTGTGTTACCTGCCCTCCTCCTGCCTGCCTGCCTGCCTGCCTGCCTGCCTGCCTGCATTTCCAGCTGTTGCTTTATTCGGGCTTTTGTGCCTTTCACCAGCTGAGACAGGCACACGAGCGATGCCCGCACACTTTTATACTGTGCTTCTTCCAAGGGGAATTCGGAAGTTCCCCGAGACAGCTGCTCCGTGGACATAGAGGGCAGGCTCAGAGTCCACGACTTCCGTCTCCAGTTTCCCAACCTGACCAGCGCTTTATTTAATTGAGACCCTGCCTCTTACAGGGCACCCATCCACTTGAAGTACAAACTTTAGATTCAGTCCTGCCATTCAGACTAGACTGTCAAAGGGGGGTAGGGGGAAGTGTGTTATACCACATGGGGTATCAAAACCCAGCCATGGAGCCCCTTCTCCATGCTCACTCCCTCAAAGCCCTTCAAGAGTATCTTGTATTCAATCCTGCCATTCAGACTGGACTGTCAAAGGGGGGCAGCGGGGGCTGTTATATCACATGGGGTATCAAAACCCAGCCATGGAGCCCCTGGTCCATGCTCACTCCCTCAAAGCCCCTCAAGAGCATCTTAGATCTAGCCCGTGCTTATAGCCCTGGAAAGAGACCTGACTTTATTCGGGAGCCATTCAGTTTCTGCATCTCCTCACTTTCATTCCTCAGTTCCTACCCTCAGAGGGGGTTAAAGTCCAGTGAAAATCAAGGTTAAACCCCCAGCCCACCACAGGGAGCCATGCCACGTGCACAGGCCCGGAAAAAGAAAAAAATAAACGGTCGCCGTAATCCACCTCGGAAAAGAGACGGAGAAAATCCCCTCCCATTGTCCCTTCCTCCTTTCCCTCACCTCCCGGTGCACGGAGCTCAGGTAGCCCTGGAAGCCCCCACCCCCACCCCCGGGGCAGAAAGAGCATGGCGCACACGTGGGGCGCAGCGAGCCCGTGAATTGCAAGCAGCTTCCTGAAGCTGGGCAGGGAGGAGGGGGACCGGGATGCCTCTGCCACACGCCCCGGAGCCCGCCCTTGGAGCACACCCGGCTCCAGATCCCTTACCCTGTGAGGGGCCGAATGCCTGGGAGCTTCTGAGCGGGGCTTCCTGGATCCGGCTTCTGGCTGGCAGGAGAGCCCCTATGCTTCCTTCCTCAGCCCGGGCTTTTCCAGGGACAGGGTGGCTTCAGAGCGTCCATGCAGGCAGGCAAGCAGGCAGACAGGCAGGCAGGCAGACTGGCTAGTGTCCCCCCTTCTGCCCTGCCCTCAGCTGTCCCAACCAGGCCATAGCCGGGCTTTCTGACATACTGGTGCTGGGGACTTCACTTCCTGGTTTTTTGTTTTTTTTTTTCCTCTTTCACAACTGAAAGTGGAAGCGCTTCTGACCAGGAGGAGGGAGCCAGGCAGCCAAAGCTACCCCGGCTCGTTTTTTTAAAGCCTTCAGCCCCAGCCCCTTAGGGCTGAAACAAAAGCCACCTTGCATCCACACAGTCCACCTGCTCCCGCTGGTCCCACTAGCTCTCCTAAGACGAAAATCCAAATGAAACCGAGTTGAGGTGCCCCTGGATTCACTGCCAGAGAGACGGAGGTGACGTTGTTCCCCGCTGCGTTTGCAGGACAGGAAAGTCCAGATAGAGGGACCTCCGCCCTTGGGTCAGTCTCAACACAACTGTCTTCACGTAGCCCCTCTCCCCTTCCCCAGAGCTGCCGACTCAGGAACACCGGCGGTCCTCACAGAGACAACAGAAGAAACAAAATAAGCCAGGAACCACTGGGGCAGCGAGCCATTAAATTGACGTGGCTCTTTTTCCTCTGACACACCAGATCGGCCTTCCAGTCAGCCAAGTTTAATGTAAAATTGTGTTCTGTGACCCCTCTCACACCTCAGCATTACCCCGGGTTCGCGATTGGCTTATTTGCTCACCCTTTAAGGCTTTGTCTGGTCTCCCAGGGGTACGAGGAGATCCCGTTCTAGAATGACAGGTTCTGCCCCCCCACCCCCACCCAGCAGCAACACTACAGACAGGCAGAATTACACAGCACTTTCCTAGCCTAGATCCCTCCAAAAAGGATCAGCAGGAAGTTCAAGATGAGCCTGGCTCTTCCTGAGAGCACCAGCTACCTTAAGGGATTCCTTCTCTCTGCAGAGAGCACCCACTCCTGCAGGGGAGGCCAGGAAAATGGAGCCATATCTCAGAGAACAGCAGGTCTGTCCTCTTTGGAAGGATAGAAGGAGGTGCCTCTGGCTTTTGTTTAGTTTCAGAGCTTCCCCGGAAACAATTTTCTTCAGAGGAGACCATTAGATGGCAGAGTGGATGCCAAGCCCCCCCCCCCCCCATCTCTCTAAGGCCCTTCTTAGCTGTTGCGGGTCAGAGGAAACCAACTAATATTGTGGCTACTGGTCTCCTCTAGAACTGAATGTCAAGTTCAGCAAGATTGTAATCCAAAGACTTTAATGGGAGAATTCTGACATCACCCAAGACTTCTGTCTTGGATGACTGGAGCAGACCATGGACTGACTGACCACCATGTCTTATCTAAAGCCAAGCCACAGGATCCAACACCTCAGAGATGTGTCGAAAATATGAGGTTAGTGTTGCTGCCCTAGCAGTAGATGCCCCCTGAGCCAACACATATCATATCCGTAGGATGCTTGCCAGCCCCTAACAGCATCCCTGCTACTCCCTCCCTTCCAATAGGAGTCTCAATTGCCAGCAGTTAAGAGGCACCTTTAACTAAGAATTTCTGAATGGCACGTGAAGGAAACCTACATCCTGATTCAGTCTTTAACTTTCCAAAGTTTTATGCCTTTTAAAAAGTGACAATATTCTCTTCCAATCCCCCCCCCTCTCCTCAAGTGGCTCAAATGTTTCCCTTCCCAATTGATTTCTTTCTTTGCCTCCCACACAAGTCGACTGAGATTACCACTCGTGTTTCGAAAGAACTTGAAGCAGGTTGAGGATGAATACGCATCCCACTGCCCCCCACAGCCCCTACTCCCCTAGACCTGTGAAGGCAGCTCACCTTGTGAGAACAGTCACAGTTGCTGGGTCGAGGAATGGCTCCTCTTGCAGCTGGCTTGCTGGTTCAGCACCACATGCAGCAGCCTCTGACTCTCCACGCTCTGGGACTAGGCACATCTGAAGTCACTGGATCCTGTCCTCAGAGTGTCCTGCCAGCTCTTCTGGAACCTTTGGACCTGTTGCAATAGAGGTGCAAAGGTAGAAGTTACCTGCTCAAACACTTTTAGTCACCTCTGACAGAAGTGGAGAATTTGGCAAAAGGTTAAACAAGAGATTGTTAGGCAATGGATTTAAGAGGAAAAAAACAAAGAGCAATTGGCTCAGAAAGTGCTATTGAGTGGGGTGAAACTGTTATAAAGCTCAGACTTCGGGGGAAGGAGTAGGCAATGAATAGGGGCTCTGCGTGTGAGTTTTTTCTTTGCCCCCATCTTTGGGACTGAAACAGAAAGAGGCCAGACTAGAATAATAAGGCAGAGAAAGTGCACCTTAATTTTAGGATGACAGGATGGGGGGAGGGGGGGTAGTCACTTGCACTGACTCAGGCTATGGCTTCAAGATCTGGCCAGAGTAAGTTTGGGTTTGGAGATGAGCTTCCTAGGAAAGCCGGGATAATCCAGGATATTCCAAAGCAAACAAACAAGCAGAGCTGGCCTGAAGTCTGAAATGTGAACCATAAGACGAACCCAGTGTGCTGTCTTCAGAGAGAGCAGGTTCACAGGCACAGCCTGTCCTCCTCAACCCTGGAAAGGCACCGGAAGCAGCAACGTGGCTGTTGCCTCACAGCTTTGTCTACCTTCCTCCTTCTCTCCATGTGGAAGATGCTCATGACCGTGCTGTTCCTTAAGCTTTAAGACTGCAAAGATATCACTAATCAGAAAGAATACAGAGAGATTAAAAACAACAACAACAAAAGAGGCTCTGCAGAACCGGCCCAACCTCTACTCATCAGGTGAGGCCAATAAACCCTTGTCAAGAAGGTACTAAAATCTTAGAACCAGGCAGTAGCCAGCCCAGGCCTGAGGCAGGGCCACAGATACGCATTGCATGCTTTGGCCCTCTGTGATGTTGCCTCGCTGATCTATGCCACCAGTGATCCTGCAGTGCTTGAGTGCTTTCTGTGCAGCAGCCCTTTAGGAATGTAGAGTAAGGTTTATTTTGTTAAGGTACATGGCCAGGTGTTCAGAATCAAAGTGAGGCACCAGCGCCACTTCCTGCTCAATTCGTGTGCGGTGGTTAGCATGCAAACAACATAGGATCTTCTCAGACCAAATGCTCATTCACGTCTCAGAGGCATAGACCTCAAAGGTCATCTCTCCCTGAAGAGCCTTAGCCCTTCCTTAGTACCAGGAAGAAAAAGGCTTCTGAGAGGCTCTGAAGAGAGTGATCTGATGATGAGAACTTCGCGCATCAGTGCTACTAGGCTGGATCAGTGCCAAGCAAGGTATGCTGGTCAGCAAACTACTGCCTGAACACCTGCCGATGCCCACTCTCCAGAGAGTGAGATGCGCCAAGCCAAACTGTGGTTTCCAAACTTTCGTAAATGTCACAGTCCCCCAGAGGGAATGTTACAACATAGTTGTCTGGGCCCATGCCATGGCTTTGATTCAGTAAGCAGGAGCTGGGACCTGAAAATCTGCGTTAATGTCAGTGTCCGGTAATATGGGTGCTATTGTTCTGGAGAGACCCTAGATGAACGTTTGCCTTAAACATCTACCCTGACTTCAATAGAACCAGATACAGAAATATCTTGGGTTGCATTAGAGATGGCCTTGGTTATGACCAAGTTTGACCTACAAGGGTTGTATTGGGGGTAGCTTTGGTTATGATCAAGTTTGACCCACAGGGTTGCATTAGGGGTAGCCTTGGTTATGACCAAGTTTGACCCAGACCTGAACTGGTGTTTTTGGAGAACCTGGCCAGCTGGCTGAGTCCCAGACAAAGATGTTGCTGATTAGGAGGTCCTGCGACTGACCACATTCCTTCCACAGATCTAACTCAAAGTCAAGCAGAGCCAAAATGGACAACTGTAGCGAGCCAAAATGGACAACTGTAGCGAGCTGCGTGGTGTCACACCTGATGGAGATGTATAATCAACTCCTGAGATGGCTAAGGCCTGACCTATGCTATGATCACACAATGATTATCAGCTGCCTGCATATGCGTGAACCTATGGGCAGTGCCCACCTGGCAGTTCGGGGTTGGCAGCCCGTGCCTACTTAAGGGCTGGGAGAGGTTTGTCCAGAGAGAGAGACGAGAGAGGAGAGAGGGGGAAAGAGAGAGAAAGTGAATAAAGTCCTGGAATAAACTGCAGTGAGAAGAGCTCCGGGTGTTGCGTTTTTCCTTGCTGGTCGAGGGTGGAGGGTGAGTATGAATGAGCCATCAGTGACATAGTGACCTTGACTTTACTCTCAGGGGCACTGGAGATGCCAAAAGGTGGTGTACTGACTTATGGTGTAAAGCCTGGAGTTCAGGTTCCTAACGCTCTAACAGGCCGTACCATCTCTCTCTCCAAAAATCAAAAACAATAAAATAAAATATTTTGCACATGCTCATGTGATATGTGTCCCTGTTGAGTGTGTTTGCAGGCATGCAGAAGCCACAAGCTAACACTGGTGTTTTCTTTGGTTGCTCTCCACCTTATAGAGTGAGGCAGGGTCTCTCACTTGAACTTCGAACTCTCTGACTAGTCCACCTACTCAGCAGCTTGTCTGTAAATCCCCCGTCAGTCTCCCAGAGCTGGGAAGATAGGCAGGTCTCCATGTCCGCCTGGCGGATATGTGTCTGCTGTGTGTCTGAGAAAGCAAGTGATCTTCCCACTGAGCCGTCCCTGCAGCAGCCACACAATCTCTTGATGAATCACTATCTCTGGTGTGTTTGACACGTTTCTTCATAGTGCCCACAGCCATATTCTTTAGAATATAATGATTTTATTAATCAGTCAGGCATCCAGCAGCCCCTAACGTGTACAAACCTTTATTCTTTTAGGTCATTCACATTCTAGGTTGTTGAGATGTGTGGTGTCTAACCAATAGCCTTGATTCTGACACACTCCTCCACATGATGGTGGGCTTTATATACCTTCTCTCCCTTTTCTTAGGGACAAAGGAAACACACTTTCAATATACCATAGTTCTGGAATCCCAGACACGAACATTCCGGAATCCTGTAACAGCCTGGGAGCAACTATGCTAACTGTTAGGCTACAGGCTGGGAGTACTTCACAGATAGAAACCAGCTTTTCCAACGGCCTGAAAACAGGGTAAGGCAGGTGTGTTCATACAACACTTCCTTGTCTGAACCTCTTCCAGGCTGCCACTTCATATCTAGGAGGTGTGAGTGTCAACAAGACCTTCAAACATCCAAAACCAGTAGTGAGGGGTGGGAGTCAGACCCTAAGAATGAATACTTAATTTGGTTCTTGAAATCAGCTGGATGAAAGATACAGTTTGCTTGAACAAGAAAATAAAATAGATAGGACATGTTACCTCCTAAGGCCCTATACCTTGGAGATTAGGCCCTGATAGTGTAGGGAAGGAAGGCACATGTATTTCTTAAATAACTTTAGGGTATTTTGTAGCATCTAGTAATTTACCTATTGTCCTTTAAGAGTCTGGCATGGTATCAAATGCTATTTTAAAATGTTATTCACTTTCAGCACTACACCAAAAAATAAAATAAAATTTATAATAAAGATTATTTCAAGATTCTATACAACGTTGAATCTAATAAGTCACAGAGGAAAACTGAAATTTCTTCTTTTAATAATATTCTGGGCTCTGAATCTAGAAGCGTCTTCCTAAGCTTTTGGAGTCTCAGTTTTAGAATACACTTTTGGTTCAGATTGTCGAATGTACACAAAATAATGGTTTTCTCAGGTTTAGGCAAGAGCAAAGATGAGTGGTGGAATATGAGAAAGGGAAGATGTGGGCTGGGGAGTAAGTCCAATGGCAAGAGCTCCCTGGGATGTGCAAGGCTCTGGGTCTGAGTTTCAGCACAGAAGGGCGAGGAGGAAGGAAGGAGAGGAAAGAGAAGAGGAGGAGGGGGAGGACGATGTATACACAAGATGCCTGTAGTGACAAGAGATGCAGAGATGTGGAACTTGTAGATAGGAAAGATATTAGGCTGTCTGATTGCTTGTCCGAGTCTGGCAGAATGGCCCAAGAGCAAACACTAGAGCAGTAGATGAAACAACCTATGTCAACCTTTAGCAATAATGAACTAGAAAAAAGGGAGCTGGGATGCCATGACCCAGGGTTCACTGAGTAGCTGGTAGACGTGTCATAGAGATAGGAATGTTAGGCTGAACTTTAGCTTCCCACATGGTAGAGTTGGCACTGAAGTTTGTCCTCGACTGTGATATGGAAAGGTAGGGGCAAAGTACCCTAAAACCCTCTTTCAGCAGGGCCCTCTTAACTGACTGCTGGAATTCTATGACATTCTGCTTATCTGCTACTTCAAAAGGCTAATGATGCTCAAAGTACATTTCCAAGGCAGCGATCAATGATCCTTAGCAAATTCCTCAGCTTCAGTTCAGATGCTCACAGAGGCCTTCTGTAATCAGGGCCCACAGTGGAGAACATTACAGGTCACCTGCCAAGTGGCCTCTTATGTTCTAAGAGGTTTTCAGCATCTCATCTTTAATCTCACAGCAACCCTAGGAAGATCTTATTGCCCTTACTGGAGGAAAATAAGGGGTCTTCTTGCAGTAGGAGGCTAATGAGTGTGTTCAAAGCACATGGCTAGCATCACTTGGCTAAACTTTGAGCTCAGGTGGTTTTGGTCCAGAGTGCAAACTGTAGTTCTGTGCCATTAATTCTACAACCCCTTATTCTCTTGTGTGCATATACACATTTCTCTTGAGAACTGTCATTGATCTCTTGATAAACATTAAGAACTCTTGCTCTAAGTCAGCAGGACCCAATAAGCCATTGAAACCAAACATCAAGCTGGCCACCACCTTTCCCTCTTTCAAAGAGATGGACAGCCTTTCTGCTCCTGAGTTCATTTCCCACAAAAGCCTCACTCCTTACACCTTCAGGACAAACTACACATTCTAGCTGGGAACTCTCTCTACCAGCAGGTCTTCCTTCTTGGTAATGGGTTAATGCAATGAAGGGGCTGCCATGCTGCATTATTGGGAGCTTCACAGAGGATAAGAGGAAACCTGAACCCACAGCTCCAACGACAGTAGCTGCTAATTCCTCTCAGTTCCAGCCACTGACAGCGATTGCTTGGGCATGCATTGTCTTGAGGCCGCTTGTTCATTCGTTCTGGGAAGGAAGTGTTACCCGGAGATGTGCAGTGGGTTGACAAGAATGGTGTTTGCACAATAGCAAGAAGAAGCATCCCCCAGACAAGGCTCATGAACCCCCACTCTTAAATGGGGAGTTACGAACAATTAATTGCTTCTGGGGAGGATCAATCTGTTTTCTTTAAGGCTGTAGCCCCTGGTAGGTTGACCATACTCCAGTGGATGGCTTTATACCCACCTATCTTCTAACCAATGAGGGCCAAGCAGTTTCTTTTTATTTAACCAATGACCTTCCTCCATCACCAGGTGGTGATCCATAGCACACAAGTGGGCCAAGATAAACCAATTAACTCTTTACTGAGTGGCTGTTGTGCGGATGGACAGCTGTATTCTAGGAGTTCTATTGTGCCATACAAATATCATCATTATCATTGACATGGAGTGAGCGAAATCAGGACATGGGAATATGAACTCCCGGCTCCTTTATCAGCAAGAGCTTTTAAAAGGCATAAACATCCAGATAGAGATCCAATGCTTCCCCTTCTGAGTTTATATACAAGGGAAAGTAAAGCAGGGGCTCTGAGCTCCTATCTGCATTGCGCATTATTCACAAGAGACAAGATATAAAACTAACCAAAGTGTCAACAAATGAACAAAGCAAATACGATGTATAACTCCAACGGGGGGGGGGGAGAGCTAAAACCATAACTCAGCTAGAACCGAGTACAACCTTTTGCGTTCAGTCCCCGCACTGCACAAAGCCGTATGTTGGTGAGACATGCCCACAGTCTCAGCCTTCAGGAGGTGGAGGCAGGAGGATCAGAAGCCAAAGTCTGCCTTTGCTTCATGATGAGATTGAGACCAGCTTGGGCTATATGAAACAGTCTCAAATAACTAAAACAGCATACACAACACATCAAAAAAAAAAAACAAACAAACAAAATCCTGTCATTTGAGACATCATGGATGGACTTGGAAGGCATCATGTTAAACGAAAAAAGCAGACACAAAAAAATTTAAGGCCGCATGATCTCATTCATAAGTGCAAGCTACAAAAGTGGATTTCTCCAGGGAAATGAGACAATGATTACCACAGGTGAGGGGTGACGGGGAAGTGGATGGTGAGAGACAACTGCCAAAGGGGTACAGTGACAGTTAACAGAAAGGGCAAGCTCAGGCGTTCTGCTGTGTAACAGAGATTGTAGTTGGTGGTGACTGTGTCAGTTAGGGTTTCTATTGCTAGGTAGAATTGTTACAAGGCAACTCCTATCAAGGAAAGCTTTCGTTGAGGCTGGCTTACATGTTCAGAGGTTTAGTCCAGTATCATCATGGTGGGAGCATGTGGCATGCAGGCAGACATGGTGCTGGAGAAGTAGCTGAGAGTTCTACATCTGGATTAGCAGAAGTAGGAGAGAGTGACACTGGGCCTGGCTTGAGCATCTGAAACTTCAAAGCCCACCTCCAGTGACAGTGACATACATCCTCCAACAAGGCCACACATCCTGATCCTTTCCAATAGTGTCACTTCCTGTGAGACTATGAGGGCCATTTGCATTCAAGCCACCACAGTGTTTTCTTAAAATTATTTATTTATTATTATTGTGTGTGTGTGTGCATGTGTGCACATGTATGCACACACACTCAAGTGCCTGTGTAGAGGTAAGAGGACAAACTTTTGGGAATTGGTTCTCTCCTTGTACTATGGACTCTGGGGATTGAACTTAGGTCATCAGGCTTACATGACAAGTGCTTTTACACACTGAGACATCTTATTGGACTGATATATTCTTACTGGACTGATACATCATATTCTTGAAAAATACAAGAAAACAGATGTGTTCTCATCACAAAGCAATAACTATGTTATGCAATAGAGTGAGTTTGTTAATTATTAATAGCTAGATTTAACTACTCTACAATGTTTACATGCTTCAAAACATCCAATTGAACAGGATAAATGCACATTATTTGCACTTGTGTGTTCATGTGTGTGCATGTATGTTCATGTGGTGCATGTGTGTTTCAAGCGGGTGCATGTGTGTAAGGTGTGTTCATGTGTGCATGTGTTCGTGTGTGTACATGTGTTTTCAAGTGGGTGCATATGTGTGTGAAGGTGTGATCACATGTGTACATGTGTGTTCACATGTGTACACGTGTGTTCAAGTGGGTACATATATGTGAAAGTGTGTTCATGTGTGTACATGTGTGTTCACGTGTGTACATGTGTGTTCAAGGGGGTGTATATGTGTGTGCAGGTGTGTTCACATGTGTGCATGTGCAGGTGTGTTCATATGGGTGTATTTGTGCATGCAGGTGCACTTTCATGTGCACGTACATCTGTGTGGAAGTCAGATGTCAGCGTCCGGTGTTTTTCTCGGGGTTTTCACTTTGTTTTTGAGGAAGGGTTGCCATTGGCCTGTAGTTCACTGATTAGCTGAGGCTGCTTGTCCAGCAAATCCAGGATCCTCCTATTTCTGCCTCCTCGAACTAGGAGAAGTACATAACAATATGGCTTTTTATGTGGGTTCTTGGGGATCAAACTCAGTTTCTCATGTTTGCACAGAGAGTACTTTTTCCACCAATCCATCTCCTCACTTCTACATGCATTTAATTCTGTGAATTAAAAAAAAAAGATTCATATGGAAATGACGATTGTCCCTCAGAGATGTCAAGACCTAAACTCCAGGAACTCCAACACTCACAAAGTGTGGCTGTCACCCAGGGACCAGGAAAGATGGTTCATAGAGAAGACTTACACCTTTACTGTCTAGGACTATGGTCCCCAGATACAGGTGGCTCCCAGGCACTTGAAATAAGGTGAGTCCAAACTGAGATGTAAAGACAAAATATACCCTGGATTTTAGGGATCTGGTATGAAAAAAAATAAGTTTTCAAATGCCAGTTACCTGTCAAAATGATAATATTGGGGATATAAGTTAGTGTTTCCACTGTTCTCACTCTGTGTGTGTGTGTGTGTGTGTGTGTGTGTGTGTGTGGTGTGTGTGTGTGTGTGTTGGGGTATGTCTGCATGTGTGTGCATCCATGTAGAGGCCAGAGGTCATTCTAGGGTGTGGCTCCTCAGGAAGACTTCAGGCTCCCCAGGTGGGCTAGTGTGGCCAGGGAGCAAGCTCCAGTGATTCACTATTGCAGCCTCCCTCACTAGGATTATAGGCACCCATCAAAGCACAAGCCCTTTTCCCCCATGGGTGCTAGGGATCAAACGCGAGCCTCATGCTTATGTGGCCCACTGAGCCACATCCCCATTCTGCTTTTACTTTTCAAATACATCAGCTAGGAAGATGTCAAAGACAAGCATGTCTTGCATTGCATAGTTTTGGGATAGTGCTGATTGCTGGAAGTCAAAGGCCCTTTGACTCAGCACACACAGAGCAGTCACACAGACTGACGTTTGGAACATATGGAAACTTGCCTACATGAGCTTTCTTTTTCCTTCTGGTGACCAACCCAAGCTTTGTTACTCCATTGGGTTCATCAGCACTCTGTATGGACAGACATTAAAAGCTGTGCTGGCGGTGTCCTTTACCTGCTCCTCTGGCTTCTGCAGGGGTGGCAGCTTCTCCCCGAGGATAACACAGTCTCCATTCAATAGTTTATGATCTGAATGGTAGCCACAGTCCTTCGTCGAACCGTGTTGTTTATTGGCTATTGTCCTGTGTCAGGCACGATGCTGGGTGTCTTTTGTTTATTAATACTTTTACTGGTCATATAAAGTCATCCTGGCTAATTATAGATAAGGAAATTGAGGGTTTAGACAACCTTACCTTGTCCAAGCCACCCTGTGTCTCCTCCCACAGCCTGTACTCACAAATGTTCGGCAGCAGTGCCTCCTATAGGAGGTTGGCACTGAGGAGCACAGCTTCCATGTATCACAGGCAGGGTACTGATACTTAGAGCAGAAATGTGTTTTTGCACCTCCCCCCTCCCCAGGTCCTTAAGGATACCTTCTGCTTCACAACTGTGGTTTCCTGAACTCATACCATAGAGTAAGCCACCCCGATGGCCTGACTGGCTAACTGGAATTGAGAGGAAATGCCAGGAAGTGGAGGAGCCTCTGTTGTCTACAGACAAGAGGCTGACGAGGGGGGGGGGGGGAGTCAGGAGGGACATCCTGCCTGGCTCTCTGTGACAGCGTAGCAGAGAGCTAAGGGCCAGATGCCAAAGGCAGGATACACAGTTCTCTCAATTGGCACAGATGGGAAACATTTTCTTCTGAGTCAAAAGCATGCTAATACCAGAGACTGATGAACTGGAATCCAGAGGACTCGCCCAGTGTTTGTAATCTGTGATAATAAAGAAATTTGTGGGGGATAAGGAGATGGCTCAGTAGGTAGGAGTGTTTACTGTGTAAGTATAAACATAGGAGTTCAAAACCCCGAGCTCCCATCTAAGAAAGCTGAGCATGGCCGCATGTGCTTGCAATCCTAATGTTGGGCAACAGAGACAGGCAGAGCTTACTAACCAACAAATCTAGCTGCTTCAGAACTTCTGGTTCAGTGGGAAACCCTGCCTCGGGGCGTAAGGTGAAGAGTGACCATCAAGGATACCTGACGTTCCGTTCTGCCTCCTCTGACATCTGTATACTGTTTGCACAGCACGAACACACAAATACGTATGTATGTACACCCCATACACATACACACATGCATACATGCACATACACACATGCGACAGACAAGGCCTTGAAGGCCTGGCCTGGGACGTAGATCAAGGGTAGAGTACTTGCCTATCACACAAAAATCTCTAGGTTCAGCTGGGCAGTGGTGGCGCACACCTTTAATCCCAGCACTCGGGAGGCAGAGGCAGGTGGATCTCTGTGAGTTCGAGACCAGCTTGGTCTACAGAGCTAGTTCCAGGACAGGCTCCAAAGCCACAGAGAAACCCTGTCTCGAAAAACCAAAAAAAAAAAAAAAAAAAAAAATCTCTAGGTTCAATTTCTATTAGCCAAGAAAAAGTAGAAAACACGGGTGAGCTGCCCTGAAAACGTGAGCATGGGAAATATGGCTGCACCCCTCATCTGCCATATAGTGGTGTGGCTGAGGGAGAGATGCCCTCCCCGATTCCCACCCTCACTGCCTGTGGCAGGTGGGAGAGCTGGACCTGAGGTCCTAATTGCAGGAGAGCTGTCCCTGACCCTCTGGAGAGTGGCCCCTGCCTGCACTTTGCTTGGACAACTGGTTTTGCCTAGTGGTGTCCCTGTGGTGAACTGGCTTTGAGGGAGTGAAAGCAGGACAACTGGCCCCGCCCCTGGCTCCGGCCCCGCCCCTTGCTCCTTGCTGCCTTGGGTGAGCTGGCCAGGGCAGTGCTGGAGAGCTCACCCTGGTGGTAAGGATGAGGGGAAAGCTGGCAGGGTGACCGACCCAGCTCTTCCCCAGGCCCAGAAACAGAGCTATGAGCTGGTTCGCTCCGGCATCTACCCGATCTATGATCTGCTGTGCATATGAAGGGGCTGGTCCTGCAGATGAAAAGCTGCAGAATCGCTATGACCCAGGAAAACAACAGGATATGCAAGAGGAATCTCTCAGTGAGGGCCCAGCATTGACAGCTTAGCAGAAACCAGAGGACTTGAACCAGACCGATGCTTCTTTGTAAAGACATATGGACAAAAGGGTTCACTGTGTGACTCACTGTGTCACACCACAGTGTCCATAATGAGATTTTTCTTTTCTTTTTTCTCTTTATTTCTTTTCTATTAAACTTTATTTTATTTTGTTGGGGGGATGTTGCAAAGACAGAGGGTGGATACAAAGGGACAGGGAGATGAACGGGATAGAGATGCATGATGTGAAAGACACAGAAATCAATAAAAAGTTTAATTAAAAAGAGGAAGAAAACATTTTTGGAGGGGGCAGTAGTATGTTCAATGTATAATATATACTTGAATAAAAAGACATTTTTAGAAGTATCTTAGAAAATCTAAAATCACAAGTGTAATTAGCAATTAATAACCTCACCGCTGCTTATTGACTCTGTGTGAATGCCACACACCCCGGGAGTACTCAGCTCCCTCTCCCCCTTGCTAACTTCTGACAGATTTTATTCTTCATGCCATGGCTTTAGGGTCAGTCATCCTGGAAGTAGAACCAAAGACTATGACATAAACATTGATGACTCTGGACTTTCGGCCAGCCCAGCTGGCTAAGCTTGGCTTCTGATGAGAGCTGGGAGAAACTTAGCTGTTGGAAGCACTGACCATCAGAAGGCCCAGATCTTCAAAGGTGGGCTTGGGTATCACAGACTCATTCCTTGTAGAAAGAGGTGTGGGGGGTACCAGAGGAATTGAATATTGGCGATGGGGGGAGGGAGGGCGGCAGAGCCCTAGCGAGGGAGGGAAGGATTCTTTTCCTCTTGTCTGGGCCCGTCTGTACCACCATTCTGTCATTACCTGTCACCCAGAGTCAGCCATTGAACCTCAGGAGAAATGGACACTGTTTCTAAAGCAGTGGTCTTTGAATTCTAAGGAAGTTATTCCATTGCTGATCTAAGATACAGGATCCCCCAGTTTGGTCTTAGTTCTTCTGGCTCCCCAAACCCTTGCTGAGTAGAAGCCTCATCTCAGACCCTATGTCCCCTCAGCTGTGAGCAAGGCCTAAGGATACAGTGAGAGGTTGGAGGTTCCCGCCCCAGACAGGTGACAGCTTCTTTCCTTCGCTCCAGGGATGGTTAGCACAAGGCCTGCCTGAGAGGAACCTGGGAGCCAGATCTGAAAGAGAACTTTCACCTGCCGTTCAATGTGTTATCCCATCCACCTGAGACCTTACGACAAGAAACTGGAAAGCCCATAGGCTGCTCCTCTCCTCCCACCTCACAGAAGCAGACAGGTTCTGTACAGTCCATGTCTTTCCCACCATAGGCCAAGATATGGACTTACATGCGTTACTTACTTTCCCCCCTGGATGTCTTGCTTCTCCTACATGCCCTTTTGAACCGGCCTCATTCCAGGTAAATTAAATTCTCTCTTTTGTCTCTCATCCTCCTGGAGGGAAAGTTTGAGTGAATTTTCTCTGAACTCTCACCCATTAAATTTTACTGAGTTCCTGCAAAAGAGGTCTTAGGTTGTGTAGATAGTCTGGAGGCACCCACACGTCAATCTGAGAGGGTTGGTGTCACCCTCATTGTGAAATTGAGGAAACCAAATCATAGCGCTATCTAACTTGCCCGAGGTAAAAGATAGATGGAGCTTACAAGGAAGGAGGGTTTGATTCAAGACTTCCCACGTCAACTCTAAGAGAAGATAAATAGTATCTATGCATTCTGTAGTCTATGCATTTTGTGGTCTCCTTCTGGGCCAGGCCTGAGCTAAGGCTTGTTTAAGGGTGTGCATCTGAAGGAAGGGCAGCAGTAACTAAGGCTTGTTTAAGGGTGTGCATCTGAAGGAAGGGCAGCAGTAACTAAGGCTTGTTTAAGGGTGTGCATCTGAAGAAAGGGCAGCAGTAACTAAGGTTGTTTAAGGGTGTGCATCTGAAGGAAGGGCAGCAGTAACTGGCATTCTTTCCTTCCTCTTCAGACTATCAGGACTTCACAAATCTTAGTCACTAAGACTTAGTGCATCTAAGATAAATGAGAACCTCAAATGCCGATTTCCTGGACCATGTTCTGGCTCAGAAAGTCTGGAGTGGGGCCCTAGAATCTGTGTTCCTAACTTTCTGGAGACTGGTGGTTTGAAAGAGAAAGCTTTGAGAAGCCTAGCAAGTCTACCATACCAAAATATCTAAGTATCAGATGTGTGTGAGAGGCCAGACTTTTCCCAAATCAAAGTGGTGGAGGATGGGAAGTCAACCATCTAGATTAGTGTGGATAGGCCCGGGAAATGGCTGGGCCATTTTACCTGGGATGGCTGTGGCCTTCCAAAAGCCCTGGTGTCCCTGTGATATGTCAGGCGGTCAAGAGATGACACCCCCCCCCCCCCCCACACACACACATAATCTCGCCGTGATCTATGCAGAGAGAAGGTTAATACTTACTCAGTATAATGGCTCCTGGTCCTCCAAGTCCAGGAGAGGAAGATGGGGTGTAGGGATAAGTCCCGCCCCTAAGGGGGCGTGTTCGCCTAGGGCTAATGTTTGCCCATAAATTTGGTAAGCATGCTCCCAGGCGCTGCTTCTGCTTTCCTGGTCTCCTCGGGAACGGTGGTTCTGTAAGTCTCCATTAAAGCTATATATATATATATATATATATATATATATATATATATATATATATTTACAATCTGTCTGCATTCGCTTATGCCGCTACATTTTGGCGTCCAACGTGGGCTATTTTGCCCCTGACTCAAGCTGGTAGCCCGCTAGCTAACACAGCACCCTCCCGGGTGCTGTTTTTTAGTTCATGACTCGGGCCCCAGTGCCGAGTCTGAGACACATTCGGCCACACAGGCCCATTCTGCCTGCCTTGGCTAAGTTTGCAGTGGAACCCCACTGCCTGAATTAGCAGAAGCTCAAGTACCTGCGGTTTTGCAACAAAAGCCGCTACAGCGGCAGATTTGGTCTGATACAAAGTGATTTGGCCCGGTGGTAGTGACGCACGCCTTTGATACCAGCACTTGGGAGGCAGAGGCAGGTGGATCTCTATGAGTTCGAGACCAGCCAGGCAGTAGTGGTGCACGCCTTTAATCCCAGCACTCGGGAGGCAGAGACAGGCAGATCTCTGTGAGTTCAAGGCCAGCCTGGTCTACAAGAGCGAGTTCTAGGACAGGCTCCAAAAACACAGAGACCACCACTGGCAGGAACCAATCATTGCAGGTAAAAAAAATTTTCTTTTATAAATAAAATGTCTGAACATGTTAGTATTCAAGAATTTAACAGTTTTTTTAATTGTACCATGTGGGAGATTTTACAAGAGGTGTCTATCACCCCACATCTATGGATCCTTTTGGGATTCGTAGTTTTCATTGGCACTAAATGGTTTGATAATAGAAATATGATAAAGTCTTTACGAGATGAATCCAGGATTCTTAAGGCAGAGATTGAATGCTTAAAAACAATTGAGAATGACAACAATCTTCTCAAGAATCAGTTTGAAGTTCTCCAGGCTGGTAACAATCTTCTCAAGAATCAGTTTGAAGTTCTCCAGGCTGATGTTAAGGAGAAATTCATTACTATGGAAGAGGGAACAGCTGATTTGGATCATAAGCTTCAGTCCCTTTCTGTAGGAACTGAAACATTAGTGGCTGATATTAAGGAGAAATTCATTACTATGGAAGAGGGAACAGCTGATTTGGATCATAAGCTTCAGTCCCTTTCTGTAGGAACTGAAACATTAGTGGCTGATATTAAGGAGAAATTCATTACTATGGAAGAGGGAACAGCTGATTTAGACCATAAGATTCAGTCCCTTTCTGTAGGAAACGAAACATTAACTGAGAGAATCAAAACTGCTGAATGTGACAATCGGATTTTGTCTAAAGCTTATGACAGATTGGCAGAAAGATTGTCAATACAAGAAGGCATGGTTTATGCCATAAAAATTATGTCCAAAGATGAGATGTTATCTCTAACAGACAAACTTCATACTTTAGAATCCTCAATGAAGGCTTTGGAACATAATTCTGGACAGGAGATTCAGACATTGCAGAAGGCAATGGTGAATAGAATTGAAAAGATTGAGGAATTTCTAAATTCTGATGAAGAAGAGCAAAGGGTAGAAAGGCAAATTTTTTTTTTTTTGGTTTTTCGAGACGGGAAAGGCAAATTTTAACTACATCTATGGGTAAATCTCTCCGGGACAATTTCCACAAAGCTCTACCTACAGCTCTACCTGCCTTTCCAGTAATAACAACAGAGAAGGTGATTGGTTCCAGAAACCCTAGGGTCATCAAGGAAGATACATGGGAGCCTGTCCATATGAATGATCTCAAGGAAATAAAACAGGCTGTCATGACTTTTGGGATGCAAGCCTCTTTTGTTAAAGAGATGCTAAGATCTTGGGCCACGACAAGCAGAACAAGCCCCTCGGACTGGCTCCAGCTGAGCTCTGCGGTACTTGAGAGTGGACTTCAATTGAAATGGAAATGCTTATTCAGGCAAGAGGCTAGACTCTTAGAACAGCAGGAAAAAGCGAAGGGAATTGACATTTCCCTAGATAAAATTCTAGGTGAAGGGCTCTTTTCCAACCCTCAGGAACAAGCTAATTTGGATGAAAACACACTCTCCATGTGTACTACAGCAGCCTTAAGGGCTTGGGACAGGGTACAAGACCCAGGACAGAGAATGGAATCATTTGTTAGAGTTAAACAGGGTCAGAGAGAACCCTTTAGTGACTTTTTACAAAGATTAACTAAGGCTGTACAAATAGGAATATCTGACCCAGAAGCAAGACGTATAATGATTGAGTCTTTGGCTAATGAAAATGCAAATGTGGAATGCAAAAGGATTTTGGGTCCTTTAAAGCTCAGATCAGCGCCTTTGGAAGAATGGGTCTTGCATACACTCAGTGTTGATACATTTAATTATGGCACTGAAGCATGGGTAGAAGAAGCAATTTCCAATGGTAAAAGGAGACACCAGAATACCAAATGTTTTAATTGTGGCAAAATGGGTCATATGAAAAGGAATTGTAGACAACGGATTTTCAGAAATAATAATAATGATAATAATAATAATAATGATGCATCTTTCAGAAATAATAATAATAATAATGCATCTTCTAGAAATAACAGAAATAGGAGGACTCAGCCTTCAGGTTTATGTAGAAGATGTGGAAAAGGCAGACATTGGACGAATGAATGCAGGTCTACAAGAGATAGACAAGGCAACCTGATACAGTCTGGAAACATGAGAGGGGGGCCTCACAGGCCCCCATGGCAAACATGGTTCAGTCATTTCCAGTTTCTACAGAGAACGTGCCTCGTCAGGACAATTAGGAAGCCCCATGCCTACTGTTACAAGCAATAATGATCAGAACGATAAGTTACGTGTGTTTTGGCAAACTTCTATAAATGATCAAAGACCTAAACTGAGAGTGTGTGTAAATGGCCTTTTTATTACTGGCCTGCTGGACACAGGTGCTGATGTAAGTATCATTACCCCAGAATCTTGGCATCTGTATTGGCCTCTTCAGAATGTAAATGTTCAGCTCCTGGGAATTGGAACCCTATCTCGAGTAAGGCAGAGCACGAAATGGGTTGAATGTATAGGGCCAGAGGGACAAATAGGAAAATTAAGGCCATATGTAGCCAATATTGCAATGAATTTATGGGGTCGTGACCTATTACAACAATGGAGTACCGAAATTAACATTCCTGCTACTTCTAGAGCCTATATTTCTGAGAATAATATTAAAAGTTATTACAAATGGAGAAAACCGGCCATTCAGGCTGTAGAAGAACAAGCAATTGATGTCCCTTCAGAGATACCAACAGCCTTGCCTCTAAAATGGTTGACTGAGAAACCAATATGGACAAAGCAATGGCCTTTAGCTGAGGAAAAGTTACAGGCTTTAGAACAGCTGGTACAAGAACAATTAGATGCTGGACATATAGAAGAATCTACTAGCCCTTGGAATTCTCCTGTATTTGTGGTTAAGAAAAAATCAGGTAAATGGAGAATGGTGACAGATCTCAGGGCCATCAACAAGGTTATTCAACCTATGGGCCCTCTGCAATCTGGAATTCCTTTGCCCTCTTTATTACCAAAAGGATGGCCTCTCATAGTTATTGATTTAAAGGATTGTTTTTTCACTATACCTTTGCAAAAAGAAGATAAAAATTTGCCTTCACAGTGCCTATTTATAACAATTCTCAACCTTTGAGGAGGTACCACTGGACCGTTCTCCCCCAGGGTATGTTAAATAGCCCCTCCCTGTGCCAATATTTTGTGAACCAACCATTGCAAATAATACGCAAGAAATTTCCCAAATCTATAGTATACCATTACATTGACGACATTTTGTTATCTAATTCAAACATGGATACCTTGAACAGACTGTTTGAAGAAATAAAGATACTTTTACCTAAATGGGGATTGCAAATCGCTCTTGAAAAGATTCAGAAGGGAGATTCTGTTAATTATTTAGGTTATAAAATAGGTTTGCAAAAGATTAAGACACAAAAAGCACAAATTAGGAGAGATCGCCTACGGACTCTTAATGACTTTAAGACTGTTAGGAGACATTTCCAGCCTACGACCAGCTATTGGAATAACACCTGATCTAATAATTCATTTGAACAAAACCTTGGATGGTGATAAAGATTTAAACAGTCCCAGAGAATTAACAGCTGAAGCAGAAAAGGAACTGACAATGATTGAGGAAAAATTACAACAGGCACATGTGGACAGGGTGAATCCAGAGCTCGATTGTATTCTCGTCATACTACCATCAAAAATTTCTCCTACAGGAATTTTAATGCAGAGAGATGATATTATTTTGGAGTGGATCTTTTTACCACATAAACCAAGTAAGAAACTGAAAACTTATGTGGAGAAAGTCTCTGAGTTAATTATAAAAGGCAAGCTGAGACTTCGTCAACTAGCAGGCATAGACCCAGCAGAAATTATAGTGCCTTTCACTGCTGATGAACTAAAGAAATTATGGGAAGATAATGAACCATGGCAAAGAGCTTGTGCTAATTTTTGGGAGACATTAATAAGAACTATCCAAAAAGTAAGAGGCTTAACTTCATAAAGAGAACTTCTTGGATTCTTCCTCGAATCGTCTGTGATGCTCCAATAACTAGAGCCCATACATTCTATACTGATGCCAATAAATCAGGGAAGGCAGGTTACAAATCAGAAGACTTGGGTAAGGTGGAACAAAGTCCGTATAATTCTGTCCAGAAGGTGGAATTAAATGCCATTCTTATGGTGCTAAGGGATTTTAAAGAACCTATTAATATAGTTACAGATTCACAATACGCAGAAAGAGTTATTTTACATATTGAAACTGCTGAATTTATACCTGATGATACAGAACTAACCTCACTGTTTCTCCAGGTTCAAGATTTGATCAGGAACAGGCTTTGCCCTATGTACATAACACACATCCGATCCCATACGGGTCTGCCAGGTCCTCTAGCACAAGGTAATGCAGAAATTGATCAATTATTGATTGGTAGTGTGCTACAAGCCTCTGAATTTCATAAAAAACATCATGTTAATAGCAAAGGTTTGAAGAAAGAGTTTTCAATTACATGGCAACAAGCTAAGGAGATTGTAAAGAAATGCCCTACCTGCTCTTTCTATAACCAAACGCCACTGCCTGCAGGGGCTAATCCAAAGGGCACCCAAAGGAATGAAATCTGGCAGATGGATGTGTTCCACTTTGCAGAATTTGGCAAATTAAAATATGTTCATCACACCATTGACACTTATTCAGGCTTTCAGTGGGCAACTGCTTTAAGTTCAGAAAAAGCTGATTCAGTAATCACTCATTTATTAGAAGTCATGGCTATCATGGGTATACCTACACAAATAAAGATGGATAATGGTCCTGCTTATGTCTCTAGGAAAATGAAACGGTTTTTTGATTATTACAATATCAAGCATGTTAGAGGTATACCATACAATCCTACAGGTCAAGCAGTCATAGAAAGATCAAATCGAACTATAAAGGATATGTTGAACAAACAGAAAGGGGTGGAAAACACCCCCAGAAATAGGTTACATAATGCTTTGTTAACCTTGAATTTTCTCAATGCTAATGAGAAGGGAACAACGGCTGCAGAAAGACATTGGATAATGGAAAACTCTACTGAACTAAATCAACCAGTTTATTTCAAGGATGTGCTGACCTCACAATGGAAGCCAGGAGATGTGCTACGTTGGGGAAGGGGTTTTGCTCTTATCTCCACAGGTGAGGAAAAATTGTGGATACCATCAATATTAATAAAGGTTCGGTTTGAAGAAGAGAAGCCACTTGGAAAAGATAAATAACAATTCTTTCATAAGGATGGTGAGCATACTGATGGCAAGAAATATAGATAGGTTGGAGGCAGGGTTCTTATCTCCACAGGAAAATACTCATCTTCAAAGAAATTAAGGGACCCTGAATATTTAATTACTGATGGATGGACACATTTTGTAAGTATTAATTTATATATATGTCTTATTAAACATTTCTTTATAAATATGTAGAGCTGGTTTTGAAGTTGGACTCTGGCTCAGTCCCTCTCCAATTCCAAGCCTGTTAGTAAGAGAAAAACCCAGAGTTTCTGGACTTTCTGTCTCATGTCAAGAGCCATGATATGGGACAGAAAGAAATATGAATTTAGAAAACATCTTTGCTTTTCTTCATATCTATCATACTTTTCATTGAAAATATCTATCATGCCTTTCATAGAATATATATATATATATGTGTGTGTTTGTGTGTGTGTGTGTGTGTATGTCTATATATGTCTATATGATTAATGTTTAAGTTTTTCTCAACGAACAATGAGTTTTTCCTGAAGTGACATTTGAAGTTTCCAGGAAGAAGATGGGGCCCCACAGCAACAACTCTACCTGGTTGATATGACGTCATGATACTGATAGCACTACTACAAGACCTGTTTTGGATACCAGCTGCACAAGACGATCCCAAGTTGGTTAGCTGAAATGGTGCACATCTTGTACAACATTCTGGCCAGACCTGCACAAAATACTCAGAGACTATTTGCAATTTTAAAAGACATTGATCTTGAAATTTAACCATCACTTTACTTTCACAGGATCCCCCAGAAAGAACGTCACCCCCTGACAGCTGGAAGTAATTCTTGAGGACGACGTCCCCTCTCCCAGTAAAGTTTATCCCTGGGTTTAGGGACATCATTTAGGGGTTGGGAGGTTGGGGGAAGAATTTTATAAGCTCAGGGATCATTTTGAAAAAAAAAAAGAGGGAATGATGGGATAATAGATTTATAATTGTGAGTTACTGCTTTTAGACAAAAATATTGGTATTGATTCTTGTATATTGATACAAAGTTAAATTATATTGACTATTGTATGCATGCATGTTTTTATCTCTGTTTAAAACATTTTTTATGTATTGACATATATTGTATTGATAAATATATATTGTATATATTTACCATATTGCAGTGTACATTTCTACCTCTGATTAAGATACTTATATAATGTTTGTGTATTGATATATATTTACCATATTGCAATGTATATTTGTACATTGTTTATATTTGGAGGTCATTATCCTCATTTGTTACAGAGTTGTTTATTGTCTTAGTCTTTAAGTTAGATAGATATTGAGAATTATATAGATAAATAGTCATCTTAGTTTGTCATTTATAATTAGACTAATCAGGTTCTCTAGATTTATAGAGATTATACTCAGTATAGATAGATAATCTTCAACCTCTTCAAAGAGCTGTAGAAAATGGCCTTTAATCTAACTCAGAGTTTCGTGATAGTGAGACACAATTGCTCCTGGCAACACCGCTCTATTCCCGAAAGAATGTTGAGCACCTAAGACACTCCACCTGGAGCCTTTCTTTTTGGCAGAACTGGCCTTTGGGCAAAGAAATGCCCATACCTCAACCACTGACAGAGATACAGAGTGTGCATCAATGGATAAAACAGGACTGTCATATCCTGCCAAGACAGGGTAAGATAGTTTTGAAAAGTTCCTTGCCTTTAATAATGGTATGTCAGTTATGTTAGGCCTTAGCCAAAGTTGGTTGACTCAATATTGCAAACGAGACTTTTTGATTGCCCAGGTAGTCAGTTGTCTTTGTCAATTGTTGCACATTTTGGATATATCTCGTTTGTTAAGTAATATTTTCCCTTCTCAGATCTTTGACGGAGTTGAAGATTATATAATTGTAGTTACTCTCTACATTATTTAGACTCCTTGAGATAGAATGTTTAGCAAAGCTTTTGTTCTCAATATTGTTTGTTATATTTATTATTTGTTATTATTGTATATAGTTGTATTTGGTTTAGTTCTGTCTTATTTAGACAAAAAGGGGAGATGTAGGGATAAGTCCTGCCCCTAAGGGGGCGTGTTCGCCTCGGGCTAATGTTTGCCCATAAATTTGGCGAGCGTGCTCCCAGCCGCTGCTTCTGCTTTCCTGGTCTCTGTTTGAACGGTGGTTCTGTAAGTCTCCATTAAAGCTATATATATATATATATATATTTTTTACAATCTCTCTGCATTCGCTTACGCCGCTACAATGGGGTATGCTGGTTGGCAGTAAATCTTTTCTTAGACATTACTTTACTTTTTCCAAGATTTTTCTGTAAAATGGATTGAGCAGATGGTAACTACCATGGTTGCTATGACCATCATATGAAATCTATCGTCTTGTGTGTTGTGTGTTTGTTTACGCATGCATGTGGAGGTCATTGGAGAGACTGCTGTCCACCTTAGTTCTGAGACAAGGTATCTCCCTGATTCAGCTAGACAGGCTGACCTCCTAGGCCCAGGAACCCTCCTGCCTCTATCTCCTGTGTTGGGGTTCCAGGCACATGTCACCATCCTCAGCTTTTACAAGGTGTTCTGGGGCTTGAAGCTCAGGTCTTCATGCTTGCACGGTGAGCATTTTGTCAACTGAACTCTCTCCCCGGGGCCTTAAGACTAATATTGTTGGAATGCTTCTTTGAGTGGTTTTGTATGAAGGACTAGATGTACATGGTCTCCTGTAATCCACCCTCCCATACTGCTTTGGAGGAAACCTGCACCATTTGGGCCCACGGTCTTACAAATAACATGAAGTACATTTAGAATTGTCACTCAGGCTTTCTTCCTGTGTGAGTGGACCCCGTGTCTTCCCAGAGGGTCATGTGACTTGTTAGGTAACATGAAATCTGTCAGTGATATTGTTGGATCAACATCAAGGAGCTTTTTGACTGACCACTTTCTACCTATTTTCTGTAAGTCTCAGAAAGGAACAACATTGGTTAATTAGTGGCACTGAGCAGAAAGCAAGTCATGGTCTCTGTGGACACTTCACTCTCTTATAAGTTCTGGGCATGAATGGTCAGAAGACTGAGCCTGTCAGAGTTGTATAATGATACAGTGTTAGATTCTATCCATGGCTTCCAGGACACGTTCTGAGGTCCCCTTGAAATCTAGGTTCTGTTTTGGAGCTGAAAGCACTACTGATCACTCATGTCTAGTTTGGCGCTCTTTGCCATTGTGCTGGTGCGTTTGCTTCAAGCTACAAGCTCATCGTGGGGTTCCATGCCCTCTGGAACATCTCTCATCAATTTAGTGTGCAAAGGCTGGGGCAGGCCTCCAGATTGCTGTGGACAAGCTCCAATCAGAGCCAGTGGGTCTTGGGAACTTGAGCTGGGAGTTTACTTACACCAGCTCAACATGCAGTGCTGAGGAGTCTGTTGCTGTTTTCATTGACCAGGTCCATAGAGAAGACATTTCTGCTCTGTTTGGACTACCGTGCCCAGAGCAGCAGAGGTAGAGAATGTAGTGTGCTAAAAACATTGCCTGCGTTTCTACTGAAAGGGGGTGAGTGTACCATTAAAGATACCAATTTCATTTACCTCTTCTTATTGGTTTTTTACGTTTCTCATTAAAAGATTAATTGTATTTATTCATTGTACATGGAACTGCATTATATAAGACCATCTTCAGACTAGTATATATTATACATCTAATCTCATTAGTCTTTGGCAAAAATCATCTTATCACAATTGCTGTCTAGGTCATGGTTTCTAGTTTTTGAGACCATGAAGCTAGAAAAGTTAAGTCTTTAAAGACTTTCAAGGAAAAAGGATTAGTTCATGAACTCTATTGCTCCTGCTTATTTGACTTTGATGGATGTAGACTCATTCATTACTCTCTTATCTTGGCAGCCATATGGTCTGGAGAATTTCAGATAGACTAAAATGTTTGTTTTTAAAGATAGCAATATCAATTGTTAAAGGAGGCATCCTTGGTGTGTATAATAAATTATTCAGTAGCCTGGAGAAAATATATCATGGCAGTTTGCTTTCAGCTACAGCAAATGAGGGAGATGTGCTGTTTATGTGTAATGGGATTTGCTTAGTCAATGTCCTCAGATACCACACCATCTGAGAGAGGATGGGGAGAGTGATTAGGGAGGAGCATTGATGATCTCACTTCTTCAGTACTGTAGAACTCTCTGGAATCGTTGCTGTAAAATTCAGCTGACTTTTGAATTTGAAATATCTATCTCTCTGCATTTGACACCTCTCTGGCTATTTAAACCCTACTCTGAAGGCGTAAGCCACAAAACAATCCCACACTATTTCAGAATTATGGATAAAGCGTTATTTATTTAAGGAGAAAACTTAAAGATCACTGTCCTAGACAACAGCCCTCTGCACGACTAGGAACAGAGTCTAGCAGCTGGACACAAATGAATGTGTAACAAATTGATGGAGGTGGGTCTTGTATTTATCTGTTGCTTTCATTGATTAATTAATAAAGAAAACTGCTTGGCCCTAATAGGACAGAAAATTAGGTAGGCAGAGTAGACAGAACAGAATGCTGGGAGAAAGAAACTGAGTCAGTGAGTCGCCATGATTCTCCCACTCCAGACAGACGCAGGTTAAGATCTTCCCTGGTAAGCCAGCTCGTGGTGCTACACAGAATATTAGAAATAGGTTAGATCAATATGTAAGAGCTAGCCAATAAGAGTCTGGAACTAATGGGCCAAGCAGTGTTTAAAAGAATACAGTTTCCATGTAATTATTTCAGGTAAAGCTAACTGGGAAGCGGCCCACTGCTCCTTACAACAAATGAGGACAATGACCTCAAAATGTAAACAATCTATAAGTATCTTGATCAGAGGTAGGAGTAATTCATAATACAATATGAAAATATACTCTAAAAGTTATATCAATATACAAAGTGTCCTAAACTGAGGAAGAAACATGCATATATACAATCTGACAAAAAAACTTTGCTTAGGTGTATAAATGTAAACAAAAGTAACAGATATAATTCGAACTTGTAGCAATATACAAAAACTATACCAATGTAAATTATTCATAAATAATAGCTCATGAGTACTCACTCTATTACCTACTATTACTATCCCCCCTTTTTTGAACAAACATAGTTTTTACCCTAACCCTCTATCTAATACAAGTAATAATCAACAACCTCTAAACAGTGTCCCAACCCTATGGACAAACTTTTTTGGGATGGGGGTGTCATCTTCTAGAATTGCTTTCTGCTGTCATGGGGGTGATATTCTCTTAATGGGATCCTGAAAAATTAAAGTGATGGCAAAGTTTCAAAATTACTATCTTGCATAGTTGCAAACAATTTCTGAGCAGTCAATAGATAGTTTTTTTTCAAGGTTCTTATTTGAAGTTCATGAGAAAGTTCACCATTTCAGCAGCTGGTACCCCAAAAACCGGTCTTATAGTAGCTCTGTCTGCATCACAATGTCATCTCAACTAGGTGGAGTTGTTGCTGTGGGGCCCCATCTTCTTCCTGGAAACTTCAAAGATTACTGAAGGAAAATGATCTGTAGGAAAATCTATTGTTCATCATGGAAAACTTAAACATCATTTATATAAACATACATTCAACGAAGGGAATATGATATGGACAAAATAGGCATGGGGAAAGTAAATACTTTTCATAAAGTCTTTCTTCTGTCCCATACCAGATGGCTCCCGACAGGAGACAGAAACTCTGAATGTTTCTTTTGACAACAAGCTTGGATTTAGAGCAGTACAGAGCCATTGTCCAACTCCAAAACCAGCTGAATATATATATATATATATATATATATATGTGTGTGTGTGTGTGTGTGTGTGTGTGTGTGTGTGTGTGTGTGTTTGTAAGTTTGTAAATGTAAGTGTAACCCATCCCTGGATTCATAAACCATATTCTGTTTTCTAGATGTTCTTAGTGGATAGTTATTTCTTTTCTTCTGTCAACATTCAAACATCCAAAGTTTCTTGAATTTTTTTTTAAGTTTTTTTTCCATTTTTTTATTGAGAAAAGGAGAAAAAAAACAAGTTTCCACCTCCTCCCAGCCTCCCATTTCCCTCCCCCTCCTCCCACCCTTCTCCCCCTCCTCCCACCTTTCTCCCCCTCCCCCCACTCCTCTCCCCATCCCTCTCCAGTCCAAAGAGCAGTCAGGGTTCCCTGCCCTGTGGTAAGTCCTAGGTCCTCCCCTCTCCATCCATTTCTAGGATGGTGAACATCCAAACTGGCTAGGCTCCCACAAAGCCAGCACATTACGTAGGTTCAAAACCCCGTGCCATTGTCCTTGGCTTCTCATCAGCCCTCATTGTTCGCCATGCTCAGAGAGTCCAGTTTTATCCCATGCTTTTTCAGTCACAGTCCAGCTGGCCTTGGTGAGCTCCCAATAGATCAGCTCCACTGTCTCAGTGGGTGGGTGCACCCCTCGTGGTCCCGACTTCTTTGCTCATGTTCTCCCTCCTTCTGCTCCTCATTGGGACCTTGGGAGTTCAGTCCAGTGCTCCAGTGTGGGTCTCTGTCTCTATCTCCATCCATCACCAGATGAAGGTTCTATGATGATATGCAAGATATTCGTCAGTATTGCTATATCTTAGGGTCATTTCAGGTTCCCTATCCTCAGCTGCCCAAGGAACTAACTGGGGACCTTGGCTTGGGCATCTGGGATAATGTGTATTTTCCTGTAAAGATAAGAGTAGAGCCCTCTCCTAACCCTTATGAGCTTTACTTACCACCTGTATGATTGTTACCACTGCCAATGAGCTGTCATTTCTTTTTTTTCAAGAAGTTTCTCCTTTTCAAAGCAAATCTTTATTAATTTTGATGATATCCATAATTTTTTTCTCCTGTAGAAACAAGAGTGAAACCCTTTCCCCAACATAGTAAATCTCTTGGTTTCCATTGCGAGGTCAACACATTCTTGAAATATTCTGGTTGATTCAATTCAGAAGTTTTTTCCATTATCCAATGCCTCTCTGCCGCTGTTGTTCCTTCCTCATTAGCATTAAGAAAAATTAAGTTTAATAAAACATTACGCAATCTATTTCTGGGGGTATTTTCCATCCCTTACTGTTTGTTCAGCATATCCTTTATAGTACAATTTGACCTTTCTATAACTGCCTGACCTGTAGGATTATTTGGTATGACTGTAATGTGCTTTATTTTATAATAAGCAAAAAACCATTTCATTGTTTTAGATACATATGTCAGATCATTGTCTGTCTTTATTTGTGCAGGTATACCCATGATGGTCATAACTTCCAATAAATGTGTGATTACTGAATCAGCTTTTTCTGAGCTCAAGGCAGTTGCCCATTGAAAACCTGAATACATGTCTATGGTGTGGTATACATATTTTAATTTACCAAATTCTGTAAAGCGGAACACATCCATCTGCCAGATCTCATTCTTCTAAGTACCCTTTAGGTTACTCCATGTAGGCAATGGTGTTTGATTATAGAAAGAGCAAGTAGGACATCTCTTTGTAATTTCCTTAGCTTGTTTCCATGTAATAGAAAACTCTTTCTTTAAACCTTTGCTATTGACATGATGTTTTTTATGAAATTCAGAGGCCCACAACACATTTCCAATCAATAATTGATCAATTTCTGCATTACTTTATGCTAGAGGACCTGGCAGACCTGTATGGGATCGAATGTGTGTTATGTATATAGGACAAAACCTATTCCTGACTATATCTTGCACCTGGATGAATAAAGCAGTCAATTCTGTATCATCTGGTATAAATTCAGCAGTTTCAATATGCAAGACAACTCTTTCTGCATATTGTAAATCAGTAACTATATTGAGAGGTTCTTTAAAATACCTTAATACCATAAGAATTGCATATAATTCTGCCTTCTGGACAGAATTATAAGGGCTTTGTTTCACCTTACTTAATTCTTCTGATTTGTAACCTGCCTTCCCTGATTTATTTGCACCAGTATACAATGTAAGAGCTCCAGTTATTGGTGCATCATGTACAATTCAAGGAAGAATCCAAGAAGTTCTCTTCATAAGGTTAAGTCTATCACTTTTGAGATAATTGCTATTAATTTCTCTCAAAATATTAGCACAAGCTCTTTGCCAGGGTTCATTTTCTTCCCATAACTTTTTAATTTCATCAGCAGTAAAAGGCACTCTATAATCTCTGCTGGGTCTATACCTGCTAATTGACAAAGTCTCACTTTACCTTTTATAATTAATTCAGAGACTTTTTCCACATAAGTTTTTAATTTTTTACTTGGTTTATGTGGTAAAAAGATCCATCATATGATGATATCATCCCTCTGCATTAAAATTCTCATAGGAGAAATTCTCAAAGCCAATACAACTGGAATACAATGAAGATTAGGATTCACCCCATCGACATGAGACTCCTGTAATTTCTCCTCAACCATTGTCAATTCCTTTTCTGCTTCAGCTATTAATTCTCTGTGACTATTCAAGTCTTTATCACCATCTAAAATTTTGTTTAAATGAATTATTATATCAGGTGTTATCCCAACACCCAGTCACAGACATTAGGGAATGTCTCCTAATAATCTTTGAAAGTCATTTACAGTCCGCAACTGGTTTCTCCTAATTTGTGCCTTTTGTGTCTAATTTTCTGTAAGCCTATTCTGTAATCTAGGTAATTAACAGACTCTCCTCTTTGAATCTTTTCAGGAGCAATTTGTAAGCCCCATTTAGGCAAGACTTTCTTTACTTCTTAAACATCCTGTCTAAAGTATCTGTATTTGAATCAAATAACAAAATGTCATCCATGGAATGGTAGATTATAGACTTAGGAAATGGCTTACATATTATTTTCAATTACTGACTGACAAAGTATTGGCATAGGGTGGGGCTATTGAGCATTTCCTGTGGGAGGATGGTCCATTGATATTTCCTAGTAGGCTGAGAATTATTATAAGTAGGCATTGTGAAGGCAAACTTTTCTTTGTCCTTTTCTTGTAAAGGTATAGTAAAGAAACAATCCTTTAAATCCTTAGATATAATCTTTACAGCATGCATATTACTTTCCTGGAGGACATTCTATCAATCAATCTGTCATACCCCTTTGATAGAGTCCAATTAATACATTCAATGGTGCAAATTCTCTCAAATAATGTTTCAGCACCCACTGTTGTTGATTGGGTTGTATGCGCCAAATCAGCTGTTTCCTTCTCCAGAGTTCTAAATCTTCCTTTAAATAAATTATTATCAGTCTGTACCATTTCCAAAAGTATCTCAGTTGACCGAGTTTTGTTAGTTAAATTGGTTGTATCCTTCAGATTTCCAACCTCTTTCCTGAGAAATGTGGTTTTAGTCTGAAAAGAAGGTACCATTCTATAAATGCCTCATTTTTTCCCTATTGTCAAACCATTTTTTTACAAAAAAAATATTGAGGACAAGAATAATCCCCAGAATCAGAAATAGTGATGTAGAAGGGACATTATAGATAAGTCTTGTAAAACCTCACACATGGTGTAAGTAAAGAGGCTATTGAAACCTTAAAGGTTAGGTTGTCTGACATATTGCCCTTTTAAATTAGCAACTTATGATCTATATTTAGGATATTAAATCTTACCTGTGGTTTAATCAGCTGGATTGGGCTCAATAACCATAACTTGCCAGTAGGTGTCTTGGGCCACCTACAAAACTAACCCAGAAGTCTGAAATCTGATTTGAGAGTGAAATGCTTAAAGATAAACCACAGACTGTGTGCTCTGCAGATGTCTCTAGCGCAGTAGACTAGGCAAATGCAAACAAATCATTAGAAAGAAGCAAATAGCTGGCTCAGACCAGGGAAACCCACATCTCACCCTAATGTCCATGGTGTGCCCTGGTAGGAGGCAAACAATAAGGTGCATGGGGACTTGAAGCCAAAAGAGAAAATATAAAGAACTGCGGCTGATCTGTAGCAAGAAAAGCAGCTGCACAAGTTTCTATATTGAACTGCTCTGTCCACACACAGGCTGCGGCTGGCTGAGGGAGGGCTCATGCCAAACTGAGCACACTCTCAGCTGGCAGTGAGCAGCAGAGCTGGGGGATTCTAAAACCAAATGTTGGACACCAGATGAAGGTGTAAGTCATAAAACAATCCCACACCAGTTCAGAATTATGGATAGTAAAAGGGTTATTTATTTAAGGGGGAAACTTACAGATCACTGTCCTAGACAACAGCCCTCTGCACTGCCAGGAACAGAGTCTAGCAGCTGGAAGCTGGAGCAGGAAGCGCGCGAGAGAGAGAGCACATGGCGACTGCAGCAGCTTTTTAAAGCAAAAGAGACCACATCCAAGTAGGCTGGTATCTTAAAGGCTGTTGGCTGAAGGAGCAGATTGTGCTCCCACAGCACTACTCTTCCTTCAAGGTCAGTTCCAAGTGTTGTTGAGGCAACTTCTACCCTCTGCATTCATTTTGCCTGTTCATAATTCCTCATGAAGTAATTTATCATTAATTTGTATGAATGTGTATCTTTGTGTATGTGAATTGGTCTCTTTTTTGTAGGAAGTCGAAAAACTGACTAGAAAATACTCTATTTCTTTCTCAGGCATTGAATTCTGCTATTATTTAAGTTCATTTATAAATTTTGTTTTATAAGCTTTACTGTGGTGAGATTAAAAACCCACACTCCCTGGGCCGTGGTAGCACATGCCTTTAATCCCAGCACCTGGGAGGCAGAGGTAGGCAGATCTCTGTGAGTTCAAGACCAACATGGTCTACAAGAGCTAATTCCAGGATAGCTGGGGCTGTTACAGAGAAACACTGCCTCAAAAAAACCAAAAAAGAAAAAAAGAAAGGAAGGAAGGAAGGAAGAAAGAAATCTCACAATCATTTGGTAATTTGAATGAGATGACTGACTTCTCTCCTAACACCTCTAAATATACTTTTATAGGGTGCATTGCATTGCTTCTAGGGCTATTTTTATATATCTCAGCTCCAATAAGGGACCATAAACTTCCTTAACATAAAGGTCTTCCAAAATACAACATCCCTTCATGATAAAGGTCTTGAAGAGAGCAGCGATACAAGGACCATGCCTAAACATAATGAAGGCAATATACAGCAAGCCAACAGCCAACACCAAACTAAATGGAGGGAAATTCCCAGCAAGTCCATTAGAATCAGGAACAAGACAAGGTTGTCCACTCTCTCCATGTCTATTCAATATAGTTCTCAAGGTCCTAGATAGAGCAATAAGACACCAAAAGGAGATCAGGTGGATACAAATTGAAAAAGAAAAAGTCAAACTCTCACTGTTTGCTGATGATATGATAGTTTACATAAGTGATCCCAAAAATTATACCAAGGAACTTCTACAACTCATAAACACTTTCAGCAATGTATCAGGATACAAGATTAACTTAAAAAAGTCAGTAGCCCTCCTGTACACAGGTGATAAAAGGGCTGGAGAAGAAATCAGAGAATCAACACCCTTCAAAATAGTGACAAATAGCATAAAATATCTTGCAGTAACTCTAACCAAACAAATGAAAGACTTGTATGACAGGAACTTTAAATCTTTGAAGAAAGAAATTGAAGAAGACACCAGAAAGTGAAAAGATCTCTCATGCTCTTGGGTAGGCAGAATTAACATAGTAAAAATGGCAATCTTACCAAAAGCAATCTATAGATTCAATGCAATGCCCATCAAAATCCCAGCAAAATTCTTCAAAAACCTCGAAAGAACAGTGCTCAACTTCATATGGAGAAGCAAAAATCCCAAGATATCCAAAACAATACTGTACAATAAAAGAACTTCTGGAGGCATCACCATCCTTGCCTTTGAACTTTATTACAGAGCTACAGTACTGAAAACAGCATCATATTGGCATTAAAACAGACAGGAAGACCAATGGAACTGAATAGAAAACCCGGATATCAATTCATAGATCTTTGAACACCTGATTTTTGCCTAGGAAGCAAAAATTATCAAATAAAAAAACAAAGCATATTTAACAAGTGGTACTGGCGTAACTGGATATCAACATGTAGAAGAATGAAAATAGATCCATATCTGTCACCATGCACAAAACTCAAGTCCAAATAGATCAAAGACCTCAACATAAAGCCAGCCACACTGAACCTTATAGAACAGAAAGTGGGAAGTACACTTGAACACATTGGCACAGGAGACCACTTCCTAAATATAACCCCAGCAGCACAGACACTGAAAGAAACAATTAATAAGTGGGACCTCCTGAAACTGAAAAGCTTCTGTAAAGCAAAGGACATTGTCAACAAGACAAAACAACAGCCTACAGAATGGGAAAAGATCTTCACTAACCCCACATCAGACAGTCCTTTCATTTGTTAGTTTCTTTTACAGAATAATAAGTGGAACCCCAGAGAGATGAAATAACTTATCCAATGCTGCACAGCTACCACAAGTATATTCTGGCCCTCAGTATTTGTATTCTAGACCCCAAGGTCTGCACATATTACACTAAAGGCATTTAGAAGGACCACTTGACTTTCTTTCATTGTGTTTCCGTGGTGTAGTTTTCAGTAGATTTGCTTTCTAAAACGAGCTTATTTTATTTAGTCAGAAGGAGGTAAAGGGGGCCAAGTGGATGTAGAGAGGGATAATAATGACCATATTTCTCTTCCTTCATCAGGAAGTATATTGGGTGGCCAAACTGCCTCAGATTTCTTTGGGTGGCAGCTGGAAATCTATCTCTCTCTACTTCCCCAGGTATCCTCCTTCCTTCTACCCCCTTTCTTCCCTGTTCCCTCCTCTCTACTTGCAGGTAGATGGTAAGAAGAGAGGCTGGAACAACCCTTAGGATTGTCAGATAACCCCGTCCAATCTTTCTCCTTCCTCCTAAGACTGTAAGGATCACTACCAACTGTTTTATAGCACAGGAAGAACACAGAGTGTAAATTATGCCGTGAAACATTGATACAATTGAGTTCATCCTGCTTCTTAAAACAATGCACAGATCCATTTGACAAAAACAGCTAGGTTTATGTTGCAAAAAAATCAAACTGCAGAGCAACAATCTTAGTTATGTAAAAATACATTCTTTGTATGTATATGTACACACATACCTATGCATGTGTGTTTCCATTTATGTTTATACTAGGGAATTTGGGATACATGCAGTAAAAGGTACTTGTCAGGGATAATAACACAGATGATAGCAATGATACTAAACCCTGAAATCACAAGGCAAAATGGAGACCAGACTGTCCTAAATGTGTTCTTTTTAGCGATCTTTGCTGTTACATAAGCTTTCTGTGTCTTAGGTCCTTGGTGCACCACTATCTTCTTTCTTCTTTACTCTTTGACTTACTTCCTGCTGCATGTGTGCCCAGCCAGCAAACATGTACCCAGGATTACAGCACCTTCTGGGTTTATTTCATTTCTAAAAATCAGCATCTAACAGCAATTGAATGTAGTTGGGACCTACAAATCATTTCCTAAGGCATGGTGAAATTTACTGTTACTTTTTAGGACAGTTTTTCGACAGAAGTGCTGAGAAATGACAAGGTCTATGAGTTGGTGTTTCTCATTGCCCCCTGCTCCTATGGAGATGGTGGCTTCTGCAAACAAGCCTAGGAGAGGCAGAGGGGGCTGCCCTTCCAAAGTGCCATTGGCTCTGAGGAGCAGGTCTGGCAGTGGTTTGTGTATAGTCAATTGTGCTTTTATCTTTCTTAATTCTGCCTCACCTGACCCCTTAACACACACACCATTGTCTTCCTTAGCCTAAATTAAACAGCGGTTTGATGATCTTTTGTGAAGTCCATGCTCATGATCACAGAGTTATGGGATGGGAAGGCACTGTGGAGCCTTGGACTAAATTGCCATATTTCTTCATAGCTGGGTCTCCTCAGACATGAACCAGAACCATTAATGGCATCTGCCTTCCAGGCTGGCCCTGAGTGTCCACCAATACACTATGTTCATGTAGCAAATGAGCTGCCATTGGGTCCTCAGGCTGTTCTGATTGCCTTTGTCGTGAGGACAACACGATGAATAGCCAGGGTGAAACAGTCAAATATGGAACCTGCACAGTTCAGTCAAGCAGATTGGCTCTGTCAGAACAGTCATGAGAGAAATATGAGTGTGTAAAGAAGAACTTAGGGAATGTTTTACAGAGAACACCGTCAAGAGAGGAAGCTACTTCCACTCTGGGGCCATGCTGAGACACTGAAGATGGGGTTCGATGAGGGGTGAGGGTTGGACTGTGGACCCTACCAGGGTGAAACGATGGCTTATTTCTGGGTATCTCTTTTACAGCTGCTGTAGGGGTGTTGGAGGGAGTGAGCCACTTGTTGGTTCCCAGCTGCTCAGCCCCAAAATAATAACACAGAAACTATATTAATTAAATCACTGCTTGACCCATTAGCTCTAGCTTCTTATTGGCTAACTCTTACATATCAATTTAACCCATCTCCATTAATCAGAGTAATTACCAGCTAAAGGTTCCAGTATCTATCTCCAGCGGCTTCATGGCTTTTCTCTACTACACCCTTCTTTCCCCCAGCATTTAGCCTAGTTTTCCATGCCTACCTAAGTTCTGCCTTGCTATAGATCCAAAGAAGTTTCTTTATTCATTAATGGTACTCACAGCACACAGAGGGGAATCCCACATCACATCCCCTTTTCTGTTTAAAAGGAAGGTTTTTAATTTTAACATAGAAAATTATATAGGGGGAAGCATCTAGCACTGAGTAGGCACCTATGAAAGCAGACCAATACAATAATGTAAATTCATGTAAAACACTAGACATTTTTTTGATATATATATATATATATATATATATATATATATATATATACACATATACACACAGTTATTTGTTTTTGTCCATGTTATTCAAGACAGGGTCTCTCAGTGAAATCCTGGCTATCCTGGAATGATAGCAGACCAGATTGATCTTGAACTCACAGAGATCCACCTACCTCTCACTTCTGAGAGCTAGGATTAAAGGTGTGGCTCACCCAGTCAAAATCAGTTCTTCCCCATGGACTGTGTAGATGACAACATCCTATTATGATGTCAGAGCATTCTGAACTCACAAAGATCCACTTTGGGCTTTAAAGGGGTTTTGCAGAGATTGTGGGTATGACCCTTTTCAGGATTCCAGGGCAGAATACAGAAATACAATATTTCAACTGTGGCTTCTTAGGGACTTTGCCTTTGATGCCCCAGCTGGATCCCATTCCCAGTGGTGTCCAGAAGAAGCCCTGACCCCCAAGGCAGTGAATCATGGGGACATCTACAGGCCCAAACCCACATTCAGTAAAGTCACTTTCTTATGAAGTCTGCCTCCCAGAGACTCATATGGACATCAGGACCCTCCCTGTGCTGTTCTGGGCTCCCAGAAAGTCCTGCAAAAATCCTTTGTATTATTTTCTCAGCTAGAAACCAATGAGGAAATGAAAAGGAATGCCAGTGCCTAATTCAACGTCTACCTGTCCACTATGGTGAACCCAGACTCTATGTGAGACATTTTCCCTCCCTTATTCTTTGAGAAAAGCAAGTTGCAGCACAGACCAGCACAAAATAACTATAACAAACCAAATGCTCAGTCTGGCAGGAGAGTGTATGTTTCATGCAGGCAGTGACATTTGGTCTGTGAACTATCAAAATCCTGGCTATGCATTAAGATTTGTGCCAGTTATAGCTGACACCTGTAGCATTGGTGCGAGGCCTTTGTAAGACACGGTGTAAGCTACAAGACTGGAAGCTATTCTACCTGGGGAAAAAGACGTTGCTTTCCCTGAATTACATGACTAGAGGCTAGATTTGAAGTTTAAAGGGTCTAGGGAAATAGAAAAACACTTGTCAGGCCACCAGAGGTTTGCATTCTGGGGCTGAAGCCTGTTTGCATTGTTCTTGTTTGTTTATTCATGTGTGTGTACATTCACACACGTGCGCACGCATGGGGTCATGTTCATGCCATGGCTTAAATATGTTTCTACAAGAACAACTTCAGGGAGTTAGTTCTGACCTTTTATCATGAGAGTCCCAGGGTCCCAACTGGGTCATTAGACTTTGATGGAGGAAGGTCATTGGTTAAAAAAATAAAGAAACTGCTTGGCTGGCCCTCATAGGTTAGAACACAGGTGGGTGAAGTAAACAGAACAGAATGCTGGGAGGAAGAGGAAGTGAGCTCAGACTCTACAGCTCTCCTCTTGGGGGCAGACGCCTCAGAGAGACGCCATGCTCCCGGCTCCTGGGCAGACACACGCCATGAAGCTCCGACCCAGGATGGACGTAGGCTAGAATCTTCCCGGTAAGCGCATCTAGCTGTGCTACATAGAATATTAGAAATGGGCTAGTCCAGGTGTGAGAGTTAGCCTAGAAGAGGCTAGATAGAAATGGGCCAAGCAATGTTTAAATGAATACAGTTTGTGTGTTGTTATTTCGGGCATAAGCTAGCCGGGCGGCCAGGGTGCTGAGGACGCAGCCCTACCGCTCTTATTACTACAAGACTTCACAGCAGGTACCAACGTGACCCACAGAAACACCTCTCTCTAGTCCCTGGTTTGTTTTTTTAATGCATGTCTCAGTTGCTCTTGATGTGTATGAGGTGAAGACCGGTGGCATAAATGAACTGAACACGAACCTTTGTCTTTTCTGCTTTAAAGGCCTTGGAGGAATGCCTCTAATATCTCTTGACTTCATGGCTCCCTTCCTGGAGGCAGACCTGGCTGTGGATTTCATCCTGAGCTTTGCAAAACTGAGCCTCCTACTGTAACAGGCAAGCACGACAGCTCAGAGGAGATAGCAGGGACGGTTTCTCAACAATGCTGTCTTTGCGGCCAGAAAACCTTTCTGTGTGAAGCTGTCCTGTGCTTGTGGACAGTGAGAAGTAGCACCCTCCAACTAGAACTGTTGTTTTCCGATACCATCAGTATCTCCCAGGGGCGCCATTGCCCACGTTCCCTGTTTAATGCCATCTCTCTAGGGAACCTCGGTCCTGAGATTTGAGTCTTAGAGCTTCCTTCAAGGAGGCAGAAGTAATCTGGGCAGGAGGATATAGCTGAATGACTGGCTAGGAGTCTGACTTTTGAATTAGATATACCATGCCCGGAGAATGCATAGTTCGTGTTCAACCCAAGTGTTGCATTCATTCCTATGTTCTTACTATAGAAGTTTCTGTTAAAAAATGAAGCGACTATACTGGCCATGCTAGCACGGTAGGATCTCAGGGACATGCTTACCTCTGCTCATAGGTGGGCCTGTGTAACGGCTGTCTCTGCCTCTAGGTATGGCTGCACCTGCTGTGGTTCTCACAGGGACAATTCTGGTTCTGGCCACAGTGGCTGCCATTGCTTGTCTGGTGTTATGGATGCTGAGAGGAAAACTGCAGTTGTCATGGAAACACCTTGCAGCAGATTCGTTATGACAACATCACTGTCCTTCCCCAGCACAAGCGGAGGCCACACATTTCCCTGGTGACTTGCAAAGGGACCTCCACAGGGACTTATGAGGGCTAGGGGGTGGCTCACTGTTCAAGTGAGCAATCAGAAGAGACTCAAGACCTGAGCTAAGTTTCTAGGTTACATTTGTCTGAGAATGCTTCCCTGCCTCCAAAAACTCAAAATTTAACATTAAACTACATCTGTCTCTATCATACATCTGTACAATGCACCCACATCTCCATTCCTCCTTTCACCTCTCTCCCCCAAAACATCTTCATTTCTCTCCTGACTTCATGCCTCCCAACACTAAGTCCATACGCAAATGTGTGCGGGGTCACCCACTGGGGCGTCGGCAGCCTACTGATGGCCACCTACTCTACTCTGAAAGCGACTCTCTTTTTCTCCCTCAGCAAATAAAACTTCCTAGATCTCATCCATGCTCCATGTTGGACTTTTAAACCAGCTCGATCTCATTTTGAGTTTGTGCTGGTAACCAACCACGTGTTTGTGAATTCCCCAAGGCCAGCCTTCTGCTCATCCAGTGCTTACAGTCTTTCAGTCCCCTCTTCCACAACACTCCCTGAGCCTTGTGGGGGGGAGGTGGTTGATATATGGTTCCATCTGTGGCCGAGACTTGGCTTTTGACTCTTTAGAAATGTCTGGTAGTCTTCTAAAGCTCAACACTTTTGTGGGGTGTTCCTGTGGAGCCTCTAGTCCTATAGGAAACATTAACCCCTTTAACCTACCAATGTGTGCTGCAAATAATTCATTTGCATAACACTCATAGTGATCTCCTATCCAGGGTAGCCCAAGCACAGTTCAAGGCTTCAGGATGCCCCAGAGGGATGCACAGGTGTGTCTCCATGGTGAGGTGGAAGCCCTGAAATGGAAAGAAACTTAAAGGTTTCTTAGAGGAGGTGTCATTCGAGATGAATGAATTGCTAGCAATGACAAGGAGAGAAGTCACATAGAATGTCAGAACATCAGGATATTAGAACATGTCATGCTGAAGGCTAGGAAGATTGGCTGGTACCAAGTCTTGGAGATTTTGGTGTCCTAAAACCAAGAGATGGGTTTCTATTAGTCAAGCTACTTCCAAATGTCCCCAGGGATTTGGGTTTCCTCTTCCATCTCCACACCCAGAGCTGTAATCTGATTTGCTTGGTTTTGTACATAAGGGTTTTATCAATATTCACCGTAAACAGGATTAGGCTCCTATGTTCTGAAGGTGTGAAAAAGTGCTGAAAATATTAAACATAGAGGTAACCAAGTCTCACTCTGAAAGTTGACTCCCTCCCATCTCTCCTTGAGTACCACAGCTAGAACATGAGTGTAGACAGTCTGGCCTTAGAGCCTGTCCTACTGGTGGTGGTGCTGATGCTAAGAATGAGGTGTGTAGCAAGTAGATACGTTTTGGTATCGGCATAAATAAATGCAATGTAGATATTAAAGAATATTTACCACTTTAATGATAAACTTACAGAACCGATGTTTCTGCGTGGCACAGGAGGTAGGAAGGAAAGGGTGGAGCCGCCTCCCGCACGCCCATTTATCTATAAGCATTCGCCCGAGGCAAACCCCGCCCCCTAAAGGGGCTGTCTTAACCCTACATCTCCCTCTTTTGTCTAAATAAGACAGAACTAAACCAAATATAATTATAAACAATAATAACAAATGATAATTATAACAAACAATATTGAGAACAAAAGTTTTGCTAGGCATTTTATCTCAAGGAGTCTAAATAATGTAGAGAGTAACTATTATTAAATAATCTTTAACTCCATCAAAGATTTGAGAAGGGAATAAATATTATTTAACAAATGAGAGATAGGGCTGGAGAGATGGCTCAGAGGTTAAGAGCATTGCCTGCTCTTCCAAAGGTCCTGAGTTCAACTCCCAGCAACCACATGGTGGCTCACAACCATCTGTAATGAGGTCTGGTGCCCTCTTCTGGCCTGAAGGCATACACACAGACAGAATATTGTATACATAATAAATAAATATTTAAAAAAAAAACAAATGAGAGATATCCAAGATGTGCAACAAATGACAGAGACAACTGACTACCTGGGCAATCACCCAAAGTCTCGTTTGTAATGTTGAGTCAACCAACTTTGGCTAAGGCCTAACATAATTGACATACCATTATCAAGTGTAAGGAACTTTTTTAGAATTATCCTACCCTGTCTTGGCAAGATAAGACAATCCTGTTTTATATCATAGTCAGTAGTTGAGGTATGGGTTTTTTTTTTAACCCAAAGGCCAGTTCTGCCAAGAAGACAAGCTCCCAGTGGAGTGTCTTTGGTGCTCAACGTTCTCTTGGGCGTAGAGTGGTGTTGCCAGGAGTAATTGTGTCTCGATGGCACAGAATTCTAGGTTAGATTAAAGGCCATTTTCTACAGCTCTTCAAAGAGGCTGAAGATCATACTATCTATACTAAAAATAATCTCTATGTATCTAAAAGACCTGATTAACCTAAAAATAAATATGACAAACATATAATTCTCAATATCTATCTAATTTGAAAATTAAGAGAATAAACAATTGTGTAATATATGAAGACAATGATCTTCACCTGTAAACAATGTCATTATATATCAAAATGTAAACAATGTTATTATATAAATAGTACCAGAGGTAGAAATGTACATTGTGATATGATAGATGTATCCATACAATATAAGCATACTCTTATACAAAAATAGAGGTAGGAACATTCATATTTAATATTTAATATATCAATATACAAGAAATAGTACCAATATAATTTTTTAAAAACATAAATTCTTGAGAAGATTGTTGTCATTTTTAATAGTTTTTAAACGTTTAACCTCTGCCTTAAGAGATTTGATCATTTTTCTATTATCAAACCAAATAGTGCTAAGGAAAATTAAGAATCCCAGAAATATCCATAGATGTGGGGTGATAGACATTTCTTATAAAATCTCCCAAATGGTACATTCAAAAAAGCTGTTGAAATCTGAAACTGTCATGTTCTCAGACATTTTATTTATAAAAGAAAAAATTCTTTTACCTGTAATGACTGGGTCCTACCAGTGGTGGCGAAAGAGTCCATTTGAGTCCACGTGGCCTAAGTCTGAAATAAATGACTCAAAAACAAAATTGAAACAAACACCAGACTGATAAGTAGCAATTGGGCCAGAATGGGAACAGAGAGAAAAGCCTCCAAATGACCAAATCAAAGGGATGCCGGCGTGCCGGGGCTCGCAGGGCCGTTGTCATGTGACCCGAGCGCCGGTGGAGGTGGGAGGGGAACAGAGACTGATCACACTGTTACAGAGGTGCGGTCGATTTCAAAATGCCAGGGAGTGCAAGCTCTCCCGTCCCGCTTGATTCTCTAGCAAGCAGCAGGGAAAATCGAGTCATTCAGAATCTCAGCTGCTTCCGCGCGCCCAGGGAGACCATTGCCGGGAGCAGTGGCCCCAAGAGACTCCGATTTGGGCCGGGTCTCGGCAAAGCCCCACGTTGGGTGCCAAATGTATCGGCATAAATAAATGCAATGTAGATATTAAAGAATATTTACCACTTTAATGATAAACTTACAGAACCGAAGTTTCCGCATGGCGCAGGAGGTAGGAAGGAAAGGGCGGAGCCGCCTCCCGCACGCCCATTTATCTATAGGCATTCGCCCGAGGCAAACCCCGCCCCCTAAAGGGGCTGTCTTAACCCTACATTTTGGATCAGAAAGATCAGAGTTCAAGGACTAGCTTTTCTAGGTATTGACTATGTGATCTCGTAATTTATCCTCCTTTGTAAAAAGAGATTTCCTTGTCCCACCCCATCCTGCAGCCACTTCTAAATAATCACTCAGAAGCTTAATAGTAATTACAAACTGCTGGGTCTATAGTTCAGGCTTATTACTAACTATCTCTTACATTTAAATTAACCCATCTCTATTAATCTATGCATTGCCTCTTGGCCTCTGGCTTTACTGGTCCTCTGGTATATTGTTTCTTGGACAGCTGGCTTGCATCTCTCCTGATTCTGTCCTTTTTTCCCCCCTGTATTCAGTCTGGCTTTCCCACCTAGCTAGGCACTGCCTTGCTATAGGTCAAAGTAACTTTTATTATCAACTGATGAGAGCAACATATATTCACAGCATACAGAAGGGCTATCCTGTAGCATTCCCCCTTTCTGTCTAATCAAAAAGGAAGGTTTTAACTTTAACATAGTAAAATTATAAACAATAAAACGGTTATCAAGTAAGACTTATAGTTACAATATTTACTCTATTTGTATTTTAAAAAATTAAAAATATTTAATTTTCTATCCCATCTTGGTGAGTTTAAAGTATTATATCTAATTTACCTTTTTATCATAACAAAGAAAAATTATAATTATAGCTATCTAGTCTTCAACTCCATCCAAAATTTGAGAAGCAAATAATATTATTACCTGAGTAAGAGGGAAATGCAGGTTAGTGACTTCCAAGAGTGTAAGAAATGACAAAAACTGCTAGCTGTTTGAACAGTCACCCACGTTTCCTCTGTAATGTTGAAACATCCATCTTTGGCCTACAGGTCCAGCATATCTGATGGACTTTTCTGTGAATCAGAAAAAAATTTAAACAATCCATTTATTTATTTATTTATTTATTTATTTATTTTTATTTTATTTAAGTGTTTTGTTGTTTTTAATTGACCCATACATTTTTCTCCACTCCCCTCCCTTCCTCTCCACTCCCCTTCTACTCTCTTCCATGGTTCCCATGCTCCCAGTTTACTCAGGAGATCTTATCTTTTTCTACTTTCTATGTCGATTTGATCCATGTATGTCTCTTTTAGGGTCCTCATTGTTGTTAGGTTCTCTGGAATTATGAATTGTAGGCTAGTTTTTCTTTGCTTTATTTCTAAAAGCCACTTATGAATGAGTACATATGATATTTGTCTTTCTGGGTCTGGGTTACCTCACTCAATATTATGTTTTCTAGATCCATACATTTGCCCGTAAATTTCAAGATGTTATTTTTTTCTGCTGTTTAGTACTCCATTGTGTAAATTTTTCTTATCCATTCTTTAGTCAAGGGTCATTTACGTTGTTTCCAGGTTTTGGCTATGATGAACAATGCTGCTATCAACATAATTGAGCACATATCCTTGTGGTATCATTGAGCATCCTTTGGGTATATAGAATCAGGGAAATTTGAAGGACTGTTTTACCTTGCCTTGACAAAGTTTGGCATTCACCTTTTTTTGTGTCTGACTGATTCAGTTTGGACAGTAACTGTCAGCAATTGAAGCAAGGGCACATTCTGTGCCCACATGGCTAGCTTTTACCATGAAGAAAATAAATTCCATATAGAGTTTCTGCAATGCCTATAATCTTTTCTGGAGTCCATTGGTGCTATCAGGAGCTGACATGTCTCACTGTCCTGAAAAATCTATTATTAAAAGATTTTACATGCCATATTATGTAGGTCTTCGAAATGTTTGAAGAATACCTATCTATCTGAAATATATTTTTATATATGTAGAAAACCTTATTAATAAGACTATAAGTTTGGCTATTATAGCTGATTAACTGCATTTTTATAAATTGGTATTTTTAATTATGCCTTACATTTTTGATTGAGCTATAAAGATATAATACCTTAAACAAGAGTAAAAATATAGAGTGAGCATAACAAAATTAACCTTAAATTTATATCAATAAACTAAAATCCATACCAATGTAAAATATTTTGAGGTTAACAGTTGTTTTATATATTAAGGTAGAGTCAATAATCTACCTGTTTATCCTATTTCTGTATCACTCCTGAGAGCAACCAAGCTGTGCCTTGTTTTCCAGCCATGCCAACGAGGCACACCTGTGTCAGGTACAACATTAGCAGCACATCTGCTGTGAAGATTTCTGCAGATCGTAGATCTTTTGTCAAGAGCCCACAGGGTGAAGAGATGCTTATGCCTCTGTGGGACTAAACCAGGCACTTCTGTGCATATGAAAGTTAATGTGAATGTCTGTCCTGTTCTCCAGATGAATTTGGTCAGGCCAGGCATTATGAATACTAGGACATCCTCCAAGCAAAACCCCAGGAGCTTTGTGTCTCCAGACTGGTGTTTCTCTAACTTTGAGAACTGAGACACAATAAATTTTTTAAAAATGCAGAAAAGGTATGTACAAATATTACATCTTACTTTAAAAAGAACTTAAGAAATATTTCTAGATTGAAGATTTGGGGTCAGCAGAGTGGAGGCTGAGATTCTGCATTTCGACAAGCTCCCCTGTGATTCCTATCCTCGTGATTTGATAAGACATAGAACTCCCAGTAGAACCTTCTGTGGTGATGGCAATACCCCAAAGCTACCATCGCCACTAGCTACAGGCAACTGAACACTAGTGTCTCCAGGGGAACTGAATGTTAGTGGTAATTACATTTAAATAGCCAGGGAGCTGCAGTGATGACTTGGCCAATACAGCTCTCACTGCATAAGCACAGGGGCTTGAGTTTCAGTCCCCAGCACCCACATAGGCCAGCAACCAGGAGTGGCAACACATGCCTACAACACCAATGCTGGAGAGGTAGAGACGGCTAGCTAGCCAGTCAGTCTGGCTGACCTGATGAACTTCAGATTCAGCAAGAGACCCTGTCTCAAAAGTAAGGCGGAAACCAATATAAGAAAGCCCCTAACACTGACCTCTGGTACCATATGCGTGCCCAGCTATAGATACACAATTTAAGTAGTCCCATGTGGCCAGTGGCAAACTTAGTAGGTAGCACAGTCTCAGAGTGTGGATTCATTTATCCCGGACTTTAATGACTCAGTGGTGGCTACTGGTACCTCTGCAGTGCGAAACTGGAAGCTCAGACATTACTTCCCCCATCCTTTCTCAGTTGGCCTTGAATGCCCCAGGGCACATGCTGAGTCACCCTCTAAAAGCTCAGCTGCCTTTGGGGAAGGTTAAATAGGTCCCGGGAAATGGAGGCAGAAAATGCCAAGCAAAGCAATCACTGGCTGTTGCTCTAAAGTGTGGTTTCAACTTCTGGCAATGTCAAATCCACTTCATCTTCCCCACCCCAGCTGGAGCCTTCTCTTCATCCTTCAGGGTTCAGCACAGGCATCACTTCTTCCTGGAATCTTTTCCTTAGTACCCATGGGCACCCCTTCCTCCATAGACGTCCTGTCTCCATCCTGAACCCTTCACCCTTGCTTCTGCACCGAAAGGGGCAGATCTCGGATGATACTGAGCTGATCTGAGCCTTGCCTTCCCTGGGGTTTGCAGACCACATCGTTCCTTCTGACCAGCTTCTCTCTCATCATTATACGTTTTTGCGCTCGGGGACTGAATGACTCTAAAAGCAGACAGAATAGGTAACAAAAGTAAAACGTGCCATTTCACACAAGGTTTATGTGCCAAGTGTTGCTTTAACTCATCCCATCCTTCCCCAAACCATACAAATTTGGTGGCAGTGGCCCCTGACATTTTGCAGAGTGAGAAAGAGAGGCTGGGAGAAGCTAAACTGAACTGTCACAATGAACTTGAACTAGGCACCTGATGTAGGGTGTCAGCTTACTATTTTCTTGAGACATAGAAGAGAGAGTTGCTCTTGGAATCAGATATTCAGATCTGGCTCATGACCACACATGTGCCTCCCTGGATAAGCTACCCAGCCTCAGTGATCCTTTCCAGAACGGGGCTAACCACAGGTACCTTGAAGGGCTGTGATGGCAGTTGAAGGAGACCTTACTGCTGAACAGTTCGAGGCCTATAACAACCACAGTGTCACCAAGGAGGTTGACCGGTCCGTGAAAAGCTGGATGCTATATTTCATGGATGGCTTTTTCCTCACTTTTCTCATTCCCCTTTCTTGCCTTTTCTGGATCATCCTGAGTTAGGAACATTCTACTTTGGGACTGGAGAGATAACTCAGTGGTTAAGAGCACTGGTTGCTTTTCCAGAGAACCTGAGTTTGATTCTTACCACAGCATGGCAGCTCACAACCACCTGTAACTCCCCTGGGATGGGAGTTACTCCCATCCTAGGGGATCTAATGCCCTCTTCTGTTCTCTTCAGGCAGTACACACTGGGATTTACAGACATACATGCAGGCAAAAACACCTATGCATTTAAAATACTAAAAGGAAAAAAATAACTTTCTACTTTGTTTCTGATTCCAGGGAAATTGTGTCACCTGCTGCTATATTGATGACAAAGCAGAAGCGTGGCTTAAGAAGCCAAGTGTGCTGCAGGAAGTCTGGCAGGTGAGGCCCCTCTGTCCACCAGCCCTCGGTTTCCACTGTGAGAAGTGGCCTTCTTCCCAAAGGTTCAAAGGTGGAAGGGTGTTTCCTAGTTTGACGCATTGTTCTTTCTCTGCTGCGGGGACTTGGACCTCAGACTCTTTGCTCTTAGACAGGAACCCGAAGCCTGGTTTCCTCCTACCTCTACCTGCCCCCTTACCTTTTCCTTATGGGCCTTAATTCTGACCCATCATCCTGAGTCTGTGATGGTTGCCCGATTCCTTTTGCACTTGGATCTTGGAGCGGGTTTGACACTTTGCATTGGGTCAGTGACCCGGTGTCACATACTGGCATTAACAGCCACAACCAGGGAAGCAGTGGAGGATATGTCAGTGACAATGCGGTTTAATTACTACCCATGGCTTGGATTGGACTTTGATAACCCCCTGGTTTGTTTGCCAGACTCCCTGGGTTTTCTTGCTGCTGGGTCATTTATCAATTGTATCCTCTTCAATGATTTCCTTCACCGTTGAGGCACCTGTCCCTTTCCCTGTAAAATGGAAGGAGTTCTCTCATAGTACCTTAAAAGGGGTAAAGCACACAGTATGGTCACCATGTAAGGGCAGTCTCCATACATAATGATATTGCCACTATGATGTCCAGATGTGTGAATTAAAGCATGAAAACATCGTTCCCTTCTTTGGTGTGTGCACAGAACCACCTAACATCTGCATTGTCACACAGTATCGCAATAAAGGAAGTCTGAAGGTAAGCAAAGATATTGACTCTTCTGTCGGTCTTCACTAGTCAGAGAGTGGAAAACCTTACCCATCTCTCTCTCATTCATCCATGCACGGTTCCGTTCTGGTCTCGTTAAAGTCCTGAACTATCTTAAGCTTCTTCATGGGATCAGAGTAAGGTGAATCTGCTGACTCTCATTTTCCTTTGGAAAACACATGAACTTGGCTTGTTCTATAATGTCGCCCCTCTTCTTGAAACTCACCCCTTCCCTGGCACATGACCATCATGTTTGCATCGGGGAAAAGATGACTTGGTGGAATTCCAGACTGTATCCTTTCTCCACATTGGGCGAGACTATGCGATCTTCTGTGATGATTTCCACTTAGGCCCCACATGCCCCGCCTTCCATTAGCTCCAGCTGAAAAGACACAACCTCCATGATTGTCTGCCCCACGCAATGGAGGGAGCTCACTGTGCGTCAGCTTCAGTCCGGGTGATATTTGGAATAACTGTGTTTTCTAGGATGTTTTGAGAAACTCAGATCACGAGAGGGACTGGATATTCAAGCTCTCATTTGCATATGACAAAGTCAAGCATCACAGAATCTAACTTAAAGAATACATGTCATAGTGCTGCTGAGTTTTCCTTTATCGTTGTTGGTTCTCCTTAAGTGTCTTTCAACGGAATGAACCCCGCTTTAAATCTGATCACGTCAATCAGATGTTCCATGATTTTCTCATTCTCTAATCACATGTCAGTATGGAGGGACAAAAGTGCTTGAAAAACCAAAGGTGGACTGGATGCTGGACTTTCCCAGCCAAGACAGAGGGGAGAACTTCTTGTCCCAGAGAGAATTCCATCAGTGGTCAGCAAGCTGAGCTAGGGAGGATATGCCTTTCTTCTTTCCAGCCCTTGTGTCCTTACCCAGAAACTGGGGATTAGTACTCAAAGCTAAAGGTGTGGGCTGGAGGTGTAAATCTGAGAGGGTGTGAAAGACATAGCTTTGATTTGGGGCACAAGGGGCTATGATGGCTGTAGATAAGAGGAGGGCGATGGTCAGTAACAGTGCTGTGATTACCATTAATGAAGAGAGAAACTGCCTTGGCCTGTTGATAGGGCAGAACTTAGGTAGGCGGGGAAAACTGGACCGAATGCTGGGAGGAGGAAGGTGTAGAGAAACACCATGATCCATCACTGGAGAGAGATGTGCTGAAACTTTGCTCGTAGGCCACAACCTTGCGGTAATACACAGATTAATAAAAATGGGTTAAATTAAGATGTAAAAGTTAGCCAATAAGAAGCTAGAGCTAATGGGTCAAGCAGTGATTTAATTAATACAGTTTCTGTGTGGTTATTTCAGGGCTAAGCAAGCCAGGCGGCTGGTCAAAACAAGTGGCCTCCTCCTACAAACCAGTCTTCTATATAGGGTGCACATCAGGGTCTGGCGAGGACCATTCAGAGTTTGGTAGAGAGAGACTCATTCCTTCCATGAAGCTAGGGGGTAGGCAGGGAGTGGGTGGCTAGATCCAAAAGCCCAGATGACTCATTGTAGGTGTACAGACAGATGGTGGTGAAGGATGAGGAGGGCAGGTGTGCAGATGAAAAGACCAGCTCTGGAGTGTGCCGCAGCCAGTAAATATGATCCAGCAACTTGAGGCTGTCTCCTCAGACTGGACTAGCATGTAGCTGTCCTTAGTGTGCTGTGTACACTTCTGCCATTTAAAAGGACCAAGAAAAGCACCTGGAAGTCAATCCTAGAGAGAAAGGTGCTCTGACTTCCCGTTGTAGAAACTGATAGTGCAATCTCCAGTCAGCACTGCACTCATCAATAAACAAGCCCCTTAGAGGACTTCCTGCTGGGTGCTGGGCGAGCACAAGCTTGAAAGCTCAGCCCTGTCCTTACTGAGGCTCGGGACACTGAGCACTGGGTGACCACGTAGTCTATTCCTATCTGTGCTTTTGTATAAGGCGACCGAAGGTTGGCCTGTGTGGCTTCAGAACCTTTCCTTCCTCAAGGGTTGCACTGCCCTTTGTTCCTGAGGAACCAGGTTGGTCTGGCGAGACTCTGGCTTTCTGGCTCTGGTGGAAAGCTGGCTAGCATCTTGTTGCCAAGCAAGGTAGGCAAACACAGCCTTCTCCATGACTGTGTCTCCAAGGGCAGTCCCAGAAAACCACTGTTATTCCGGCTGTAAACCTTTAATGAGTAGCTGTTAAAGTTCTGCTTTATTCCTGGGCTGTTTGAGGACAGATGAGGACTTCTAACTGTCACACATCAATGACAAACAGATTCATATTTGCCTGTGTTTCCCCTATATGAGGCACCGGAGAGACTACCAACGAGCCAAGGAGCCGTGTTAGAGGGCTGAGTATATACTTTGGATCTGATTGTAGGAAGCATAGGGGATCAAGGCTCATTTCCTGCCCAATAGGGATCCCAAGCAGTGATATGATCTCGCAAAAGGCTTTGGAAAGCACAATAAAGTCTGTAGCGTTACAGATGGCCCTTCCTTTCTAGGTAAATGGAGCATCGATGAAGTCTGAGGATGAGGGATGATTTAACACAGAAATTATTCTAGAGATTTAAACTTTGACTCTATCACTTACTGGTCACATGACCTTCACTACCCTGAGACTCAGAAATAAAGATAATATCAGAGTACTTCTCTGAAGTTGATTTGAGAGTTAAGTATATAAAGTGTTTAGCTCTATGGCTACCCCATAACAGATATGTAATAAATGTTAATTTTTAGTACTAACATAATTCTTCATACTTACTAATAACTTCACAAAGGGTCTTAAAAACTGTGCTCTCTTATTGAAATCTCCTAAGAATTCTATGACATAACATTGCTCTGTCTGAAAATGGTACCGTGAGCTACATGTGCTAATAAAGAACACTGGAAATGTTGTTAGTCCAACCTGGGATACGTCTCAAGTATGAAAGCAATCCACGAGCAATTTGAAATCTCAATGAAAAAAAAATCCTACAGATGTTTTTATGTTGACTGTATTTGGAAAAAAGATCTTTAAGTGCACCAAATTAAATTCACAGTATTGTTAAAATGATTTTCACTTGCTTAGCTTTTCTTAAGATGGCTGCTGAAAAAATTAGAAACACGCCTATGACTTGCATTGTGCTCGGTCAGATGTGATCTCACTAATTAACGACCAGCAGTAATTGCTCCATTTTCAGGAGGGAATAAAATGAGGCCTCATCAGGTGACATCACCGGCCCAACAGGTCAGCGTCAGCTTGGAGGTGTGGCTAGTTTGTCTTTAAAGGCTGTGTTTCCTCTCAGGCTTCCTGCTAAGCACCAGTGGACACAAACATGAGAGTCGGGTGTAAGAGCCCTGGAGACCTTCCAGAAATTTCTAGTTGAGTGAGTGATACAAGTCATGGTCAGGTGGTAGACTGTCTGAATACTAGCTATCTACCTTACAGATCACGGACACGCTCGTAGTTCTGTTTTTCTCTGACAGTATGCATTTTCATGCTGTTTTCGTTAGGAAGAAAAATAAGAACAAAAGCTTGCACGCCACCTTGTGGAGATCACTGCATTCCCAGAACCCCGCCATCCCTCAGCATGTTGATTTTATACATGTGAGCTCCACGAAAGCCCCTGCCTTCCACTGGGCACTAAACTGCTCTTTCCTTACTGTGAGGCAGGGAACGAGAACCCATGTGACACTGTGATAAGTCTCCTGCCTGGGACTGGACCGACAGGGGCAGAAGGAAAAACATTGTGTGTCTGCAGGGCCAGGGAGAGCTCTGGCTCGCTCTCAGGTCTCACCAGATCACACACTTGGATCTTAGCCTACTTGATGTAAATAGGGGTTCAGTTTTGCCATCTCAACAGCAAGCCTACTGCCAAGATAAAGCAACCTTGTCCCCTGATATAGTGATATATCCATTCTCTTAGTCACATCCTTGTTGCTGTCTGTATTGGTCCACATTTCCAAAGCAATGTTGGCCGTAGGGTGCTTAGCTTGTCAGCATCACTTGAGGTGGTATCTAAGAGGCTCAAGGCTTAGGGGTCCAAGCTTTAAGAATGCCCCCCTCAGTCATTCCTTACTGTGCCATCCAGTGCCTCCGGAGTCAGCCTGCCTGAGCACTTCATCCTTCCCAGTTGGCTCCTTGCCTAATGGATCTAGTTTACTCTTGTGTAAGGGTGTTGGAGGCATGCAGTCTCCCTCCCTTCTCTCCCACTGACTTTAGCAGCACCCAGAGCACCAGAACCAGAGTGGTGCTCAGGGCTCGAGAAGAGGCTAGGCTTTGAAGACTGTGAAGTCTGGGGTTGTCCCAGATCCATTCCTGCCTACATGTGAGCCTTCAAACTGCTGTTTCCTTATGTGAAGAATGAGAATAGTCGCCTGCCTCAGAAAAGGTTGCACATGACATGGGTAAAGCACACATAGTATGAAGAGCTCATGGATGTTTATTGCTGTCTAGTTGTCTATAGTGTGAGTTTCCACAGAAGCCTGTGGCTAGCAGCCATGTCTGTCTGCCTGTCATTGGCCTCTTTCCTCAGCAGAGGGAGCTGGAACTGGTCAAGACCATGGTTGGAATCTGACCTCAGAGTGCCCAGCCTACCTCCATCACTGCCACTGCACTGCCTGGCAAATTACTTCTCTACCTCCATTTACTGACCCGTAGGAAGAGGCTCATGATGATGCTCCCCTCCTCTCCAGGATCATTCAGGAGTACGGCAAGAGTTAGTTTACTTAAGTGGCTTGTAGTCACACCTAACCATAGTCACACCTGACAGTAGTCACACCTGACAGTAGTCACACTTGACAGTAGTCACACATGACAGTATTCACACCTGACAGTATTCACACCTAACTGTAGTCACACCTGACAGTAGTCACACCTGACAGTAGTCACACCTGACAGTAGTCACACTTGACAGTAGTCACACTTGACAGTATTCACACCTGACAGTATTCACACCTAACCGTAGTCACACCTGACAGTAGTCACACATGACAGTAGTCACACTTGACAGTAGTCACACATGACAGTATTTACACCTAACCGTAGTCACACCTGACAGTAGTCACACTTGACAGTAGTCACACCTGACAGTATTCACACATAACCGTAGTCACACCTGACAGTAGTCACACTTGACAGTAGTCACACCTGACAGTAGTCACACCTAACTGTAGTCACACCTGACAGTAGTCACACCTGACAGTATTCACATCTGACACTATTCACACCTAACCGTAGTCACACCTGACAGTAGTCACACCTGACAGTATTCACACCTAACCGTAGTCACACCTGACAGTAGTCACACCTGACAGTATTCACATCTGACAGTATTCACACCTAACCGTAGTCACACCTGACAGTAGTCACACCTGACAGTATTCACACCTAACCGTAGTCACACCTGACAGTAGTCACACCTGACAGTAGTCACACCTGACAGTAGTCACACATGACAGTATTCACATCTGACAGTATTCACACCGAACAGTATTCACACCGAACAGTATTCACACCTAACAGTAGTCACACTTGACAGTAGTCACACCTGACAGTAGTCACACCAAACAGTATTCACACCTAACCGTAGTCACACCTGACAGTAGTCACATATGACAGTATTCACACCAAACAGTATTCACACCTAACCGTAGTCACACCTAACAATAGTCACACCTGACAGTTACCCTTAAAAGGAAATATAAAATCCTAAAGGACCCTATAATAAGGAGGCTGTGCCATTTGATGTCAGAGGTTTCTGTTCTGCCTGGCCTCTCCTCTCTGGGTCAGCCACCAGGTCAGACATGCTGAATCTTTCCCAATAAGCCACCAACTCATGGTGCTACACAGATTACTAAATATGGGTTAAAGCAAGATGTGAGAATTAGCCAGTAAGAGGCTGGAACTAATGGGCCAGGCAGTGTTTAAATGAATACAATTTGTGTGTTGTTATTTTGGGTGGAAAGCTAGCCATGCAGGAGCTGGGCGGGATGGAAAGCAAGCCTGCTTGCCTCTTCACTACAGTTGTAACTAATATTTGAGGTTGGACTACAGGGTAAAATTCATTCACCCACTCTAGATTATCACTCGTTTATTTTACAGAGCAGAGGGCCAAATCCAATGCTAGGCAAGAGAATTAACCCCCAATCTTATAGCTGTGAACTGGACACCAACCTCTGGCACCCACTGCACTTAGTCATTGGTTCACATAAACTTAAGAAGGCACACACACATACACAGAGAAATAAATACTTTTTTAGAAATGATACTATCAGTAAGCTGCTATTGAAAAAATGGATTTGAGAGGCAAGCTTAACACAAAGTCAATTGTCAGCTGAATGATCCTGGAGAGGAGGGGAGCATCATCATGAGCCTCTTCCTACGGGTCAGTAAATGGAGGTAGAGAAGTAATTTGCCAGGCAGTGCAGTGGCAGTGATGGAGGTAGGCTGGGCACTCTGAGGTCAGATTCCAACCATGGTCTTGACCAGTTCCAGCTCCCTCTGCTGAGGAAAGAGGCCAATGACAGGCAGACAGACATGGCTGCTAGCCACAGGCTTCTGTGGAAACTCACACTATAGACAACTAGACAGCAATAAACATCTGTATCCTTTTCAAGCCGTGTGAGCCTCTTGGATAGCATGATGGGCAAGATGGAAATGTATGCCCATTGCCTAGAGGGATGGGCATGGGTGGAAATGGGGACCTTCCAGATGGTGGCAGAGAAGAGGAAGTGGAGAAACTCCTGTTCACCATGTTGCTGGTATTCAGGAGCAATAGTGGATAGAGCAAAAGAGCCCGAGGAAGGAGACATTCACTGTCTTAGCAGCTCTACACAAGGAGGAATATTTCCATTCTTCTTTTTCTAAGAGAATACCGAGCTTTGTAAAAGGGGACCAAGAAACAGGGGGTAAAGTCCTGGGTGGTGAGGTGGGGAGGGAGGGAGCGGGAGAGGAGAGAGAAGGAAGGAGGGAGGGGGAAGGAAAGAGGGAGAAAGGGGAAGAGGGAGGGATAATTGTGTATACATGCATGCAAAAGTTGGCAAATTGGCGCACCTTATTAATGAAAATACGGGCAAACCTCCCAATCCTGGGTGATAGGAGTGTGGTTTATGTGGAAGGTGATGGATGCAGCAATAGGATACAGCCACTAGATGGCAGTCTAGCTTTATGTCCAACCACTAAGGTGCCACCATTGCGCTCCTGTGTTTCTGAATCTTTGCTTAGTTCAATAAATGCCTGTGGCATCAAGTTCAAAAATTGCTTCGACTTTGGTTCCTTTTCCACCTGAGCATTTCCTGAACACTAGGGAAAATCATCTGCTTTTAGAATCCTTGTTCATTTGACCGTCAACCAAGAAGTGGAAGAAGGGATTGAGATAGGATCTCACCTTAGCTTGGAACTCACAGAGATCCACCTGCCTCTGCCTCCCGAGTGCTGGGACTAAAAGCATGGTCCATCGTAACTGTCTAAGTAGTGGTCCTCAACCTGTGGGTTGTGAATCCCTTGGAAACCTCTAGCTCCAAAAATATTTACTTTATTATTCATAACAGAAACTGCAAAATTGCAGTTATGAAGTAGTAAAGAAAATAATTGTTTGACTGGGGGTCACCACAACATGAGGAACTGTGTTAAAGGGTCATAGTTTCTAGTCTTAGGGAAGTTGAGAACCACTGTTCTTGAGCATAGGGGATTTGAACACACTCATAATAGGAGAACAGTTGGTTGAAGTAAGAATATTGGCTTATGGATTGGTGAGTGATTACACTCACTTCACATCTGCACACCAAGTCTTTACCACCAAACTCTGTAAGCAATAGGAAGGACTAACATGTTTTCAGTGAGAAAATGTTTTTAATGAAGCCATTTGTGTGACCTGTCCCTGACCTTCCCCCTCTCCTGCAATTCATAGCCGCCACTTGCAATCTCTCTCTAGAGATAATGCGAGTGAATAAGTACACGTCACAAGAATCCCGCTAGGTGGTAAATTTAATGAGTAAGAACCTAGCCCACTGAAGCCAGAGGGTCTGTGGAAGTGGAAACAAGCAGGAGCTCGCTAAGAACTCTCTTTTCTCAGACTGCAGCTTCGTTGGGGAGCAGCTCATAGCCGGGAAGTCTGTAGACCAGAACATTTTGCATCTGTCACCATCTTTTTCTCTAACATTGTGGGAGTCACAAAGCTGTGCTCTCTCAGCTCCCCCTTGCAAGTGATCAGTCTCCTCAACGACTGGTACAGTTTGTTCGGCCACACAGTAGAAACCCATGATGTGCACAGGTGAGCCGTGATGCACACAGACTCCTCATCCACCGTCTCCAGGCTCACGGGGACAGACCGCATCTCATTTCATCTCCATTCACGGCGGAAACGCCATACTTCATTGGTTTGTCTTCTTGGGAAGGGGTTTGATTAGTCCCAGGGGTACATGCGTGTCCAGAGGCACTGTGGGTGGGGGGCAGCAGAAGACTTAGTCACCGAAGGGATTGTCTTGCAAGCTGGAAGTCTTGAATTTGATCCCTAACCAGGGCTTTGTGGTACAAAGTTCTCAGTGCTGGGGAGACAGAATCAGGGAGATTGCTGGGATCCACTGGCCAAACATCTTAATTGGTGAGTTCCAGGCCAGTGAGAGACCTTGGCATCTCAAAAACACGTGTCCTTCAGATTCCAGGAAGCTGATAGCTGCTCCCTTTGGATCCTCTGTAAGCCTTGACTTCTGTTGGTATGATCCTTAGCAATCCAGGGTGAAGATAGACTCTTCAAATTTAGACTGTCAGGCTGAGGCTAAAGGGAAGTGGCAGCTATGTCCCGCATGGTGCTACTCAAGGGGGCATGTAAACATGGTCCCTCGGAGTGAGAAGAAGGTGGACAGCAAAGCCCAGATAGTGTGACTTTTGTAGTGGTGCTGATGCTGCTCTTCGGGTTGTTGGACCTCTTTCTAGGAAGAATCAGAGGACAGTTACAGGATGCTGTGTTCCTGTGCCTTCATACACCTGCAGGGCACAGCAGAACCACTCTGCCCATGTCCTGGGGCAGACAAGGTTGGGGGGACAGTGTGGCCATATCCCTGAGTGACAGATACTGAGTGGGCATCCCCTAGAACTCTCCAGAAATGCCAATGGCACAGAGAACCTTTGAGAGCTGATCCCTACCCCTGCTCTGCCTAGGACACCATCCCCTGGAATTTTCCTCCTTGCTTTCTCTCCTCTGGGGCACTTAACATGAGTGGTTCTGACATCCAGTTTGTGTTTGTGAAGGTTGTTCTCAGGAGAGAGAATGTGGCCTAGAACTGGGTTAAACCTTGCATAATTTTGGGGGTCATCAAGAGAGAAGTGTTCCCACAGGTGGAGGCATTCCTACTGCTTGACTTCCACATGGTTTTTCAGTTCTACTGGATATAACTGTACCTGCGAAAGGCTGAAGCCTTGGGCTTTTTGGCTTCAGTTACTTCCATGCCAATAGGACTCTAGACTCTGGTTTTATTAGAAGGACTGGTGGAAGAGGGCACAGATCAGAGATACAAATGTTTAGGTGTGTGTGTGTGTGTGTGTGTGTGTGTGTGTGTGTGTGTAGGTGACCTCATTGAGACTGGTATGTAAGCACTTTTAGGTCCTTGCGTGGCATGAGAACATTTTGGGTTAGCTTATATGGACTCTGCTTGAGAGATCCATCGGATCCTTCGGGATATACCCAACTTGCGCTTGGCTGCTTGTCTAGTGGGTTCTGACCTTGGACTAACTAGGGAAATATGGCACCACAGTTATCATCTCTAGAGAAGCGAGCGCTAGCTATGGGAAAGAGGAATGGTGTGTGGAGGGACCAGGGCAAGAAAAGACTCTGAAAAAATGCTGGACCTAGGCGGAGTGCAGATCAATGAGAGTCGAGCTTTGGAGTATGGGGCCTCAGGGGAGGGGCTGGGAACAGGGGGTCTTGTTGTCTAACCCCATCTCCTCATGAACCCATGCTTCCCTCATGGAAAACTAAGGGTACTTCATTGTGTCCTTTTCAGGTTGAAGCCAGCGGAGAGGCATACATGGTGGCCAGCGGGCTTCCCATCCACAATGGAGCTCAACGTACAGATGAGATTGCCACCATGTCCTTGCATTTGCTCAGTGCCACCACCCACTTTCAGATTGGGCACGTGCCTCAGGAAAGACTCCAGCTCCAGACAGGCCCCACACAGGTAGACAGAACTGAAGGTAGGCGGCAGACCATCCCTGCGTGTCCACAGGGGCTTTGGAATTCAGCCCTGGGTCTGAAGCTTTTAGGAATACAGTCCTTAAATGGCTACAGTGCCAGGGGACCACAGAAAGCACATAAATTTCCAGTGAGTCGAACTGATTTATGAGAATAAGGACGCAGAAACTCTGAGATGTTTGGAAGGCCCAGGCAGGCCGAGCGTGGGAGCCGTCTGGGCTGCTGTTCCTCAGGCCTCCCTTTTACCATCGCTTTGATACATTATCTTTTTGTCAGGCCCATGGGCCCGTGACTTGCAGGTGAGTGATTCCTACTTGGTTTCACATTCTTTCGTTACGCTTTTGGAAAAAAAAAATTGAGGAGTCTTGCAGCTGGGAGTCACAGCTGAAGTTGGCCTCAAATTTGGGATCTTCTTGCCTCAACCTCCCCAAAGATACAGACAGACACACATCTCGATACCCCTTTGAGCAAATGCTTCATCTTCTCCCTCTGCATGAGTCCTCCCCACAAATTATGTAGCCATGGTCCTACTATCCAACTGAAAACAAACCCTATCTCCAGCCAGAATCCATTCCTCGAGTTCATGCTGCTGTGGGCTTTGTTTACATCTGCAGCTCGTGAAGAATGTGGTTAAGGCTCGCCTTACATCTGCAGCTCATGAAGAATGTGGTTAAGATTTCTGCAAGAAGTGCATACACCTGTAGAAGCGCTTCAGGCGCTCTGCGACACATATTTTCAAGCACTGCTCTGAGAGGGCATTAAATAAATACATGCTGAATTAATTTCCTCTATGGACTTGATAGCCCATGTAGAGCCCAGCCCTGGGGAAGGCAGGCGGTTAGACCTCTCTATTGTTCCCGCCTTGGGTGCTGTGGTGGCCGGTGTGGTGGGAATCACCATGTCTGTTTGGGGACACTGTGTACATGGCATCCAGAATAGAAAGCAGCAGTTTACGTGGGTATCATTTGCAGCGCGGTGTCCCTGTCCCCTTTATCTTGAACCGGTGGGTATTTTTAGAAACTCCTTTGCATTTTGTCTCCTGCTTGCCATCTGGAAGATAAGCTCATTATTCCCAGGAGACAGCCTGAGCCACCGGCTGTGTAGACAGCATTGCTTTTCCCTGTGTGCTCAGTAGAGCTACATGAAAGCATATGGCTTCCTCCTTTTAACCCCCTCCCCACCCCAGTGTGTGTGTGTGTGTGTGCGTGTGTGTGTAGGGCAGATCAGGTATTCTCTCTACTGCCATCCACCTTATTTTTGGGGACAGAGTCCCTTATCACTGATTGACTAGGCTGGGTGGCCAGTGAGCTCTCAGAATTCACCCATCTCTACTTTACAACGCTGGGGTTATAGACATGCATCATGCCCAGCTCTTTTTTTTTTTTAACATTTTTTTTTTTTTTGAGACAGGGTTTCTCCATGAAGCTTTGGTTCCTGTCCTGGAACTTGCTCTGTAGAACAGGCTGGCCTCTCAAACTCACAGAGATCCACCTGCCCCTGCCTTCCGAGTGCTGGAACTAAAGGCGTGAGCCACCACTACCTGGGATCTCAATTTTTAGAAATTTATTGATTGTATGTTTATGTCTGAGTGTGTGTATACGTACCATGTGTGCATGAGCAGAGGTCAGAAGATGACCGATCTCCTGGAGCTACAGTTACTTTGTAGGTGCTCAGAACCAAATCCAGATCCCCTACAGGAACAGTAAGTGCCCTTACCCTCTGAGCCACCTCTCTAGCACCTGCCCAATTCTTACGTGTGTGCTGGGGTGTTGTAAGGAGGCCGCTTGTTTCCTGGCTGCTCAGTCCTGAAATAATCACAGAGAAACTATATTATTTAAAACACTGCTTGACCCATTAGCTCTAGCTTTTTATTGGCTGACACTTATATCTTAATTTAACCTATTTCTATTAATCTGTGTATCGCCACATAGTTGTGGCTTGCTGGGTAAAGTTCTGGCATCTGTCTCTGGTGGGGCTCCATGGCTTCTCTCTGACTCCACCTTCTTTCTCCCAGCATTCAGTTTAGTCCCCTCCCCCCACCACCTACCTAAGTTCTGCCCTATCAATGGGCAAAGGCAGTTTCTTTAATCAGCAATGGTATTCACAGCATACAGAGGGGAATCCCACATCACTGGAGATTCGAACTCAGGTCCTCCTGCTTGCATAGCAAGCACTTTTCCTAATCAGCACTTCCCTCAGCCTTTCTTCCCATTCTTAACAGACTACACATAATGAAAGCATATGAGAACACAGCACAAATTAGAAAACGTTCTTTTCTGTAGGGCTAAACTGAATATTTTAGTTTTAGGAGGCATATAGAGTCAGTTGCAGCTCCTTTATTCTGATGCTATAGTTCAAGAGCGGCTTTAGACACAACATGTGCACGGATAGCAAGACCCTGTTCCAATCAAGCTTTATTTGCAAGCACAAAGTGTGAACAGACTGGCCTGTGAGTAGTAATGGTTTCGTGTCTGATGGAGAGGACGTTCCTGATGGGGCAGAGGAGATCTATGACCTGGACCCTTGGAGGCACCATACCCTTGTAACTTTATTGAATCAACTATGACTTGAGATGTGTGTGTGTGTGTGTGTGTATGTAAGTATATGATATTTTTCAGTTGAAACATGAAACAAAATTCTCCATGGTTCCAGTTTCAAAGAATGTAGGCTTCCATTATTGAACACAGTAATTTCTCACCCTGCATAAACACTCACAGTTACATCATGGCCTAGGGTAATCAACCTACTTTAAAACACAGATTTGACCTGTTAGCTAGTAAGGAAAGGGGTAGAGTAAGTGTGGAAGTCGACTGTTTAGGCCAGCTCCAAAACTGCTTCTGTGTGTACCTCTGGTTATGGCAACATGTTCACTAGTATGTCTTCATCCCAGGAAGTTTGAGAAGCCCAGTGAGCCTCCATTCATAGGGACTGTCAACTTGCAGAATGAGTCAGCTGTCTGTGTTCCTAAACCAAACACTAATAGGCATCCCTCAGTACTCAATGCCTGGGTGTTCAAGGGTCCTAACTTATGTGTCCCAGCACTGGGTATTTTTGTGCTTTACATTTATCTACCTGTGTGTGTGTATGTATGTATGTATGTATGTATGTATGTATGTATGTATATATATGTGTGTGTGTTATCTATCTATCTATCCATCTATCTATCTATCCATCTATCTATCTATCCATCTATCTATCTATCCATCTATCATCTTCATCATCATCTACCTACACCTACCTACCTACCTACCTACCTACCTACCTACCTACCTACCTATCTGAAAAGCGTCTTACTGTATCCCAGTACTGCCAAAGGCGCTGTATTGATAGGTGACAGAGCAGAGAGTGACATCAGCTCCCGGGTGCCAGCACACTGTCCCTCAGTAGGTGGAGAGAGGACCTTGTGTTGTAGAGCCTTCTTGGGATGATGTCCCCTCCTTGCTGGTGATTTGATTGGAGGACTTGGTTGTTCATGTGGAAAGCAGGCATAGTGGTAATGCTAAACATGTGGATTCTATGCATGCATGTATGTGGGGTGCTTTCCTTGGCACCCCAGTCACACTGAGAATTCAGATTATATTTTTAAGAGTGGGGAGTGGGGCAATGGACTTTATTCTCTGCTTTCCACGGAAGAGCATGGTAGTCCACGCAGTCGTCAGGATTTTATACATAAGGAAGTATTTCTTTCAAAGAGATGGCTCCTGCTGTCTAGCTGAGGAAGCCAGACCCAGTCAGGCTTCCATGTCTGCTGCTCGCCAGACCCTCCTTCACTTCCCACAGGGCAAGGGACAACAGATGACCTGGTTGAAAGGCAAAGACGGCTTCATTGTTCCGCTCCCTGAGTTTACCGAGGAGGAAGAAGTTCTGGAGATCTTGTGAGGTAGGAATGTTCTTTTAAGATGTTTGTAGAGTCCCAATAGTGTCCGTGGGGATCCTCTTAGGGGGGATGCATCTAATATCCATCCTTCTGAAAAGGTGTAGTTCTGGGGCATAGAATCGATTTCCCACTAGGGGGCACTGTCTGACTGGTGTTACCTCCTGCTTCAAACTTTGCTCCCAGACTGCCGCCTAGTGTTCAGTTGGAAGAGGTGGCTGTAGGGTACTCATTCCTGGGATGGCAGGCCATGGAGACTCATGAATTTGCCTAAAATCTATTTCCTTCTGAAAGAAGGAAAAAGGAAATAAGGCCTGAGCAAAAACATACCCTACCATTCTCTTGCGAGGCAACTAACCAGCTTTGAAGGAACTAGAAGACCCAAATGGAAAGCCCACCCCCACCCACCCACCCCCGCCCAGAGTTCTGCATTGAATTGTTTGGGGATGATTTTAATGGATCTATGGACCAACTCTTTCTTATGACACTTCTTTATTTGTACCTTATACCTCTCCAGCCTACATGGTTGGAAATGCAGAGAAAATTTGGCTAAAATGCTGTTTCTGAGACCTTTTTCCTGTTGAAGTACCCAAGAATGAAGAAGTAGATTTTCTTTGTGGCTAGTGCATGCTGTGGACATATTTTTAAGTACTGTATTGAGAAATAAACTGCATTTTGATTTATTGGGGAAGATTTCATGCCAATATTTACAAAAATGCTCCATATGATGCTTGCCCTTCTTCATGCCAAGGAAAGCCTTCCCCATGTTAGTTCATCCCCCACCAGTGTTCCCATCTGTTGTACTTTGTTTCTTTCCAGAGAGGCATGACTGATTTCTCTGACCTTCAGAGACTTCCTCTTCTTGGTAGAGTTCTGGAGAGAGGCTCTGCTTCCTCCCAAATCCACAGCACCAAGGGCTGATTGCCTTAGACTGCTGCTTAGGAGGAGGGGAGGCAGAAGACATGTATGCTGGGGAATTTCTCCCTTCTAGTTCAGGATGGAAACAATGGACCAGAGCCATCTTCTGAGGTTTCCTTCCTTCTGCCCTTGTTGAGTGTCATGGCTTCTTGTCCTAAACACTTTGCTCCATCATGAAAGAAAACAAATCATAATCTCCTGTGTGGTCCTTAGTTGATAGGCCAGGTTCTTTTCAACCATCCATCCATGTATTCACCCACCCACCCATTCAACCATCTTTCATTCATCCATCCATCCACCCACCTACCTATTCAACATCTATCCCTCTGTCTACTCATTCATTCATTCACCCACCCATCTGCCATCTCGCCCATCCATCCATCCATCCATCCATCCATCCATCCATCCATTCGTCTGTCCGTCCACCTATTTAACCATCTATCTATCTGTCCACCCATCTGTTGTAGGAGCTGCAGGCTGTGTTCCTGCCTCCCCAGCTCCTGGTTGCCTGGCTAGCTTATGCCCCGAAATAACAACACACAAACTGTATTCTTTTAAACACTGCTTGGCCCATTATATCTAGCCTCTTCTCGGCTAACTCTCGCACCTGGACTAGCCCATTTCTAATAATGTGTGTAGCACCCCAAGGTGCGCTTACCGGGGAGATTCTAGCCTACGTCCATCCTGGGTCGGAGCTTCATCGCGTATGCCCCCGAGAGCTGAGCTATGGCATCTGTCTGAGGCGTCTACCTCACTTCCTCTTCCTCCCAGCATTCTGTTCTGTTTATTCCTCCCACCTATGTTTTAACTTACGAGGCCAAGCAGTTTCTTTATTACTTAACTAATGACCTTCCTCCATCACCCATCTATCCATCCACTCACCCACCCACCAACTCATCCATCCATCCATCTGAGAATTTCATAAATGCAAGGACCATGTGTTAAGTTTTTACTCTGCTATCTGCTGTACTGGGATCATAAGAGAAGAAGAAACTTTCATTTCTCTCTTAGAGTGTAGTTGAAAGGACACATTTTTCAAACACAGTAATGCTACCTTAGGGACTAGTAGACTTACAAACAAAAAATTGAAGTAACCAAATAATCTAATATCATTATAGTAAAAGGACATTAGAAAACACCATTCATTTCCAGAGATGGGGTTGAATAAGGTAATCATCAATTATTATTCCATCTTTGTAGTTGTATCAATGAGGTACATTTGCTTCTAGCCCTAGCCCATCTGCTTACCTAATCATATTCATATAATAAAGACTTTGTTAAATCTGTCTTCCATTTGATTTATAAAATAAACATTTGATGCTCATACCTGTTCGTGTGTACAAAACACATATACATATACAAACACAGACACCCACATGCATACCTATATTCATATACACACACCCATATACATATATACACTAGGTATATATGTGTATATATACACATGGAGAGAGAGAGGAGAGGGAGGGAGGGACGGAGGGAGACAGGAAGGGGATGAATATAGATATCACAGTTAGAAATTTTTATAGGAGCAGTTTACATAAATCTGTATCTAGAGGCGTGTGCGTGTGTGTGTGTGTGTGTGTGTGTGTGTGTGCACTAAGGATACCTACTGGATTGTTTATTTTTCTTTGGATATCTGTGTTGTGTTTAGTGTGAGTTAGAGTTTGCAGCAAACATTGCAGTGTGGGTCTTTCTCTTAATCCCTTGTAGAGAAGTCCTAAGGCAGGAAGAGCAACCAAACACTGCATGAGGCTACCAGTTAAACCTGAGTCGAACAATGTAGCCACTTGTGAGAGACACTGGCGTTGCACAGGCAGGGAAGGCCCAGGCAATTCTGCTTCCCTAATGCTAGTCTCACACCCTGGCTTTGCTTCCTCGCCTCTTGGTCTGTAAACTCCTGTACTGGAGTGTTTGAAGTACAAATGATTGAAAGTTGGTAGAATATCTAAATTCTATGAAGTCTAGAAGCCCCTTGGAAAAGTTGTGGGATTGGCTTCTACCATAATTCATGAACATGTAAATAAACTGCAGTAATAGGTTATTTATTCCAGGCATTTTATTTAGTCCACAGCAACAGGTAGAGATACAAGATCACATAGATCATGGTGAGAAAATTAAACATTGTTTTAGTTGGACATCCAAAGACATGAATTTGGTTATATGTCTGCTATGTAAGAGTTTCTGACCAGAACCAATGAGGTTTTCTGTATTTTCTGAACACAATGAACTTCAACTTTACATTAGGAAGAGATTTCACCCTGATTGGTGCGCCAGCTAGATACCAAGTTTAGACGGCATGGAAGCATAGTACCCCAGCCTATGGCTAAACAAACACGACTTGGTAACTGGTTTAATTTCTAGGTTCATTTATGCAAGTTGTAAAACAATCAGCAAACTGCAGCCCTCAAACCTCTCAAGGGCATTAAACACAGAGGGACAAACTGACGCGTGATTTCAAATGTGAAGTATGTATGTGACAAAGAAAAAAATGTAGATCTTGGGCCTGTCCTGTCTCAGCAGAGCAGATGCCCTGGCAGGGTTGGTTTATGCATTTTGCTGGCTACTGTGAGTCACTGACACTGGCAATTCTAGATCACAGGTGTGACCCGTCATGGGAGTGTGCTGTCCCGTGATGCCGTAGGCTGTGTTTGCATGGCATTTCTGGTTTTGTTGGTTCCATTCCCACAATCGTAAGTGGACGAGATGGAAACAGACATGGGCGTGAATGTTTCTGGTGAAGATGAATGGTGTTAGGCATCTCAGACAGGAAGACTTCCCCAAGCAAACGAGGCGTGAGTACACAGAGCATCACAAGCTGTGTGGGAGGATGGGCCCTCAAATCTCAGAGAACTTGGACTCAGGAGGCCTTCCCATTGCCTTTCACTTCCTGCACGCAATGCCGTGTTACTATGTGAATTTACTCCTTCCACAGTCTATTCCCTATTTACTTTTCATTACAGAGATATAATCAGTTATAAGGATAAGGCACTGTAATACCTACCTAATGTTAATATCTTTTTAAGAAACCCTAAAATATAAACACATTAGTCCTAGAGGCTCTTAAGAACCTACTTCTTGTCTATTACACAAGTTTGAGTAAATATATTGTATTTAACTTGGATTTCCACATTGACACTTGAAGATTGGAACTTCCTGCCTAGGGGCTCAATTCTAGTCTTCAGAATTCTACCGTCTCAGCGATAGAGTGCCTGCTGGGTAAAGTTGGCTACCCCTGTGGATTCTGTATTTGGCATTGATTTTTGTGGTTATGGTATCCAGATGCTAAGCTGCATGTGGTGTGTGTGTGTGTGTGTGTGTGTGTGTGTGTGTGTGTGTGCATGTGTGTGTGTGTGTATGATGTTTTATGATGAAAGCAGGTTTCAAATGCTGCCCGAGTTTGAGTAGAGAGAGATGACTCCTCCCCACCCTCATGGAGGGGACTGGCAGGGTCTAATGGCCACAGGAAGGAGTGTGAGGAAGTGTGGCTTTAACGAGAGCGGATCACCAAATTCATACACACACAAAAATCATGGGGAACACATATTTGGCAAAGCGCTATTCTCGGCTCCCCAGCAATGAAGTCTTCTGTTTGTTCTTTTTGGCAGTGCGATAAACATGTGTGTCGTAGTTGGGGCAACCTTGGAGAGAGTTGCTGCAGCTGCCCAGGTGTGTCCTATAGCACAGCACAGATCCCCAGCATCAGGACGAGGTGATAAAGAACACCTGTGAAGCAGAGGGGGCAGAGACAGCACTGAGAAACAGCTGTGTGAGGCCAAGGAGCATTCAGCCAGAGTTAGTGCAACGGGGCTGCTGTATAGCTTCCAAATTTTACACACAGTCATTCCTGCTCATCCCCTGGGACTTGCATGCTCCACTTCTATCAACATGGAGGCCCTAACACATAAGCCTAGGTTGTGCACCTCTGGAAAACAGACATCTGACTTGGACTGCACAGTGCTGGCACACGCCTTTCCCTGTAGGATGCTCTCCGGAGTACTTCCCTTTAGAACGAGAAGTGGACATCGAAATCAGTTTATATGATTTTCTTATACTGACTAATTGATTCCAATCTGGAAGTCAGCAAATCAGTGCAACAGCCCCACCCCACCCTATGTCCTTGTCACCTTTCCACTGAGACCCTGGCTGCAGCTGAAATGGCTCTTCCTCTCAGAAGCTTCTCCAGCTGCTTTCTATGTCGCTTCCCCCAGCCTTCACCCCATGACCTTGTCTCGTCCACTGTATCGTTTAATGCTGAAGTATAATTAATTCATAGCATACCACGTATGCCAGGGATAATCATAGCCCAGTTCCCAGAGCAAAGCTGAGTAAGGAGGCTGAGACTCTTTCTTATCCAAGTTGCTCTGTTAATGAACCACAGAGCCAAAGCAGGGACTCAAATGTTTGCTAATGAGAAGACAATCTGATTCAAAATTATATTCTCCAAGTGCAGGAACCTTAGGAAAGCCACTTGGTGATGGCTTTGTTCAGGGGGTTCTGTGGCCTCTGATGGTTCTCCATCCATTTGAAACAGCTCGTCTCTTGGGTCACAGGCTGGTTGGCGTGAGACCTCTTACCTCTGTCCCCATCTGCCCCACTCAGGTGTACTCTAAGATGTATATTTTCGATGATAGATTTTTCTGGGGCCATAGAAAACATCCCTAACAGTGCAACCACTCCCAAACCATTGCCCCATGACACGAGAGTGCCTCTTCTCCTTACCTGAGAAATCACAGAGGCTGGAGAGTCCCCTGCCTGGAGTAAGCAAAGAGAGAGAGAACACAGGCTGAAGAAAGCCATGGAAGGAGTATCAGGACTGCTTCTGAGCCACAAACCTGGCCAAGTCCAACCCCCACTAAATCAGAGGAAGTATACTGAGGTTTTGGTTTTTGTTTGTTTGTTTTGTTTTGGAGACAGGGTTTCCTCTATGAAAGGGTCCTGGCTGTCCTAAAACTCACTTTGTAAACCAGGTTGGCCTCTAACCTACAGAGATCCACCCACCTCTACCTCCCAAGTGCTGCGTACTGAGGTTGACAAAGGCTTCCTCTCATGGCATTGCCACTTTGGCTGTCTAAAGCAGGGGCCACTAAATATTTTGGAAAGTACAAGATATTAAATATTTTTAGCTTTGCAGGGGGCTGTGAAGTATTTTCTTTCTTTACACCTTCGGTCAATCTTACTGTGTATCCCAGATGGTTCACAGATTCACTATCCTCCTGCCTCAGCCTCCTGAGGCCTGAGGTTACAGGTGTGCACCACTACACCAACCATGGCCTTATTGCATTGTCTTTGTGTGAATGTACTGTAGACAATGCCATCTGTGTTCTAATAAAACTTTATAAACACTGAGATTTTAATTTTATTGAATTTTTATGCACCATGTTTTTCTTTTCTTTTTAATTTTTGGGACTGCATGAAAGTGTGCCAAACCTGTTTTATTTGTAGGCCCCATAAAAACCAAGAGGATGTCTGGGGACTTGGCCCCGGTCTGTGTTTTGGCGTTTATGCTTTGAGGGACAACTCCAAAGTCTGGCTCACCCTCTGCTCACAGCATCTTCCAGGTCACAGTGACATTTTCCAGTCTGTAAGGCCTATACTGGGTCAGTTCCCGCGGCTACATACTCCTGCATCACCCTACCCATCCCCCATCCCTCAACATTCCCCCCACCCCTCAGTGTGTACCATCCCTCTCCTGGCTAAAAGGTAAACTCTGTGAGTCTTGTTCATTTCTGGAACTTAGTGTCCAGGCCAGGTTTGGGCAGTGAAGGCTCACTGACATTCCCAGGACACCTGCATTCCCATTCCTGTCGTTCATGGCATGACCAGTTTGGAAGCTCACGTCAGTACTTCCTAATTCCTTAGGAACATTTGGATTTGGGTCCCCAAAAGGCCTTCTGGGTAGCCAACAAACCTCACCTCCTTGGGCCCACATGATCAGACCCACGCCACTTGAGGAGCAGGTGAGTGTTGTGTCCACAGGCACGCCTGGTTTGACAATTCAATCAAAATGCTCAAACCTGCCGTGCGTGTGGTCACAGCCCAGAGTGCACACGACTATGGGGGAATCAGCTTACTCCGCAAGGACAGCTCCACCACCAGGACACCCCCTGTCTGCTCACGCATCATCCGCTTCCGTTTGTCGCAGTTCTGAAGACCGGGAGGATAAATGAACAAAGGAAACAAGAGACAAACCAGAAAGCAAAGTGAAAGTTCATGGAACGCCAAGTCCCCACCCGCTCGCTACTTACATAAAGTGTACAAAGGCACGCACGCACGCACCCACGCACTCACCCACGCACGCAGCTAGCATCCATTGACTCTCCAGGCTGTGTAATCCCTGCTGGACTAGGTCATCGTTATTCCAGCAGAGGAGGGCGCTGCACATTTTAATAGGAAACAAGATTTGACTTTCCCTTAACTCAGTGATAGGAGAAGAGGACACTCACAAAATGTGTTTTGCTTCTTTTCCTTCTGTTAAAACTGCAACTCTGCTGCTGTCCTTTGATCAAGTACTAACCGGTTCTCCTCCACTCTCCAGCCCTCAGCCCCTGGCTCTATTTTCTTTTCCTCCCTGTGTTCAGAAGCAACTGTTTTCTAGCCACAGGAGTGGATGGAAGGAGAGATCCAACCTCCTTTCTGCTGTTTGCTCCAGGCCATGTGGGCTGGCAGTCTCTTTGCTCGGGCCTCCATCTACATGGAGGACAGGACGGTTCTGCGCTCAGCACTTTTAAGTTCCCGAGGAGGTGTTCTTCACTCTGCAAATTCCGGAGCCGCAGGGCACTGGCCCTTCCGCCCACTGTGCTGTCGGCACTGACCTAGATTTTCAGCATTTCTCTGAAGACAGTCCAGTCGGAACTGCAATCGCCCACCTTTAGAGTTCTGTCTAGATCATGGATTCCTCGACACTTTTAACTTTTTCAAAGCCTTTTCATGTGTATTGCTACCTTCATTTTTATCTTACATTGCTCTCTGAGAAGGGAACAGCCATCAGAACAGAGTACCTCTATTCCAAGATGATGAATCCAGCCATACATACCAAACTGGTAAGTTTTGGTAGCAAAGTAGACAGGCCCAGACCTTCTGCCTCTGCACCCAGGCCCCACCTCTCCCAGGTCAATCCAGCTTCTCCAATCCCAGCCCCTTGGGGTCATATCTTCCTTCCAGAGCCAGGACCCTCACCACTGGGCAGGAGAGCTTCTCGCTGTCACAGATGAATGTCTCACAGTGTAACCAAACCTTGGAGAGTTTGGGGATGTTCTGGAACCGGAAGGCATTGAATTGGAAAGTTGCCCTGTGGTCCTTGCCGTTTTCATGCACGAAGACAGTTTCATCAGTGGGGCAGCTGGTGTGCACAGGAGAAGGGAGAATGAAACAATGACACATCACACCAGAGACTGCCAGAAAGGCTCCAAGGCAACATTTCACACAGCTCTCTGGTAGACCTGGGCACAGCTGCTTGTCCTTCCAAAGAACTCTGATCCCTGAGTGAGAGGTCAAATTGAAGGGCTATGGGGGTAGACCTGATTATCTCAAATTCTAAAATAGGGGGTGACTTATGAGAACCCATACATCTGGTAGGTTGAACCCCTGTCCTAAAGAAGTGACATCTCCAAGAGATAAAGCCCTCTGGAAGACCTCAGAGTAACACAAGGTAAGGACCACCATGATGGATGGGAGTGGTGTGTTTCCTGTTGCCATAGACACCCAAACTCAAGTCACACCCACTTTTTAGCTCTGTGTGTGCTCTTAGGTTTTGCCTGAAAGTGGAAAAATGAATCTATGTTCAATTAATTGTCGATATATTATATAATAACCATTATTAAAACATAGTCATATTTTCCACATATTATCTAAATAATGGGGAGAAAAATTGTTTGCTGAGACAGAACTGACTGAAAATATCATCTGAGAATTCTCTCTGAGGAGTCATGAGTGAGAAACAAAGGTTGTACCTTCTGATCTGGGCCAAGGGTCAGAGCTATTTCTGTTTGTTGTGGCCTTGGCATTGATGAGGTTGTGAGAATTTTCCAGCTTATGATATGAGGATCTAGCAGGATTGTTTGGTCAATAAACCTGAGATCCTTATCTGAACTCAAGATGTGGAGCCTTAAAATAGCTCTTTGTAGCCAGAGTGCCCTAGGCTGGTGTCAGCCAATGGAAAGTAACGTAAGAGGAGCTTTGTGGTGGGGGAAGGGATGGTAAAGAATGGGCGAGCCTAGATGTCTTGGCGCCACCATCTCTTGGCACAGGTTGTGGCACCTGCCTCTCAGTGACAGCTCACTCTGGTTGGTTGGATGGTGGCAGCCTGCTAGGAGGTCTCCCCCTCACCCTGAGCGAGTTCCCTGCCCTACATGGAATCACCCTTTGAGGGGAGTGGCTGCTGCTGTTGTGCTCATGTGTACAGGGAAATACCCGATAATATCATATAGATAGACATGCATCATCTATCTATCTATCTATCTATCTATCTATCTATCTATCTATCTATCTAGATGTATCTCCATACTGTAATATCACTAAGGACTCTTGAAACTGGAGCTCTACCCAAAGGATCTAGTATGAACAGAAAGTTTCCTCCCAAGCTATTCCAAGCCATAGCAGAAGAGACCAGCGCACACTGGACCCACCACTCTGCACTGACTCCAGAAAGTAGACTTACCCCTTGTTGATCAGCTGCCACTGCAAGGGGTACATGAAGTCAGCCGAGGGGGTGGCCCAGCAGCTGTTCAGGACTACCTTAAACCTGGAAATAAAATAGGGAGGTGTCACTAACCAGTCTTGTGTATACAAACATCGGAAGACTAGAATCTGTTAGTCTTTTTTTCTTTGTCCTTAAAAATACACAGTGTATAAAGGGACTTACCGAGTGCTTAGCCCTTTGGCTTCTACTCCTGCGAACAGGTCTGAACCGATTTCGGATGTTTCCAGAATGAAAGGAGCTTCTTTCTTGGTGGAAAACTTGGCGTTCTTGGGAAGGAAATGGGAACACTAGGCACTGTGACCTCTCAGAACGAACAGTCAGTCTGGCGGGAGCAGACACTTTGGGAAGGGTTAGAGATGGAAGCCACCAGCCCAAAACAAAGCACATGAGATTATAGAGAAACTCAAGATCCAGAGAAACTGTACCTCTGCGGACACAGATGTCATCTTAGATGGGGTAAGGACATTTGCTGGTCATAGTTTGACACACATTGTCTCAGTGATGCCAACAAAACCGACTGATGGGAAAATAGTGCAATCTAAGGACAGCAAGCCACAGCTTCACAAACACTCAGGGCAAGAACAGCTGAATGCTTACAGCCCCTCACGGTCCCTGTTCCCTGCCTTCCGAGCAAATGCTCGCCTGAGTTCTAAACAGTGCGATTGTCCACAGACATAAGCCAATGGTTGCCTGCAATGTAGTTAGGTATTGTTCTACATATTTGGGTAGTTTCTATGTCAAGATACTTTGCTTTGAGATATAATATTTGTTAATGAAGCAAGATCTCTCTCCAAATGATTCGATGTTCTAGCAGAAGAGAAAGGCAATAGAAAAGAAGTAAATTACACAGTATATTAGACTGGAATATAGTCAGTAATATTGGAAGCCACAAAAATAGCAAAATGGACTGGGAACATGAGGAAGGGTAAGCTGCATTCAGTGTGTGTGTGTGTGTGTGTGTGTGTGCGCGCGTGTGTGTTCATATGAATGTTTGTGTGGGTGTGGGTACAGAGTGCATAAAGGTATGAGTGTAGAGGTCAGAGGTCAGCCTCTGGTTTCTTTCCTCAGGCACTGTCTACCTTGAGTTTAAAAAAGGGTCTCTCGTAGGGCGGTGGTGGCGCACGCCTTTAATCCCAGCACTCGGGAGGCAGAGGCAGGCAGATCTCTGGGAGTTCGAGGCCAGCCTGGTCTACAAGAGTTAGTTCCGGGACAGGCACCAAAGCTACAGAGAAACCCTTCTTGAAAAACAAACAAAAAAACAAAAAAACAAAAAACAAAAAAAAAGAAAGGGTCTCTCACTGGCCTAGAACTGACTAGCCGATGAGCCACAGGGATCACCTGTCTCTGCCTCCCCACACTGGGATTTCAAGTGCCATGGAGCTCAGCTTGGCTTTTCAAATGCAGGCTCTGGAGATTGTACTGAGATCCTCAGCAAGTGCTTTGCCAGTGGGTCCATCTCCCCAACCCCATGTTACATGTTTGAGGAGGGCCGTCAGGGACGCCTCCTTGAGGAGGCAGCATTTGAGCAAGGAGTAGGGATGGGATTACAGGGCTGTGAGGTTTGTCAAGGAGGGCGTACCAAAGGGTCACTGCCATGACAGGCTCAGGAGTGTCAGGATCTGCTCCTAAACATCATCTTCAGATAATGCTGGGTGAGTTAGTAGGAATTACAGCTGTGATTGACCTCCTCAACGGAGGCTCCTCCAATCTGTGAGTTTCCTGTTCAATTTGCCTGAATAAGAATCTGGACTACTGGCTGGCATTAGTCATGGGCGACAGGGGCATTGACCAGATAGGCTAAGATCCCAGGATAATCCTGGCCCCTACGGGCTAACTTTAAACCCGTTTCTTTAGTCCTGTGAGATGAGGATAGCCTTGTGACATTGTAGCATAGAAACATAAAGCTTAGACTAGGGTCTTTCAAAACCTGAATTTATGAGCTTAGACACTTGCAACTTGGTAGGCAGCAGCAGACAGAACTCACATCCGGTCAATGTGGACTTGGCCTCCTATGGGTCCAACACTCTAGACTTTGTGAGGGGGCCCCAAATCCTCTCTTAGGATGACTCACATTATTCTACGGGAGTGGGTCCAGCCGAGGCTCCCACAATAAGCCACCTAGAAGCTGGCTCCCCTCTTTTCATTCGTCAGGTCTGCACCACGTTACTGGCTGCCACAATTGAGCAATAATGGTCTCAGGAATAAGTGATTTCCTTGCATAGTGTACGGCTAAAAGTAATACCTTTTCAGTAGTTTTTAAAGTGTTTTTGGTATTGTCTAAAAATGTATGAGATTTCAGGGGACATTTCCAAACATGGCAACTAACTTGGGAATGGCATTAGTCCCCAGGTCTCCAGAGACACCTCTGTGGAATCTTTCTCCTGGAGATCAGCTGGTAGAGTGTGAAATCGCTGCTGAGGGAGCCGTTGTCCGGTTCTGCAGCAAAGCGAAGAGCAGAAGCTGCCATCTTTGTTTCTGATAACTACAATAATGTTTAGCATGATTCTTCCTTTCCTTCTTCCCTCCTCACTCTCCCTTCCATTCTTCCTTCCTTTTTGGGTCTTTTTATACTACTCTGATTAGCCTGAAACTCACTGTGTAGACCAGGCTGCCCTCTAGTTCCCGGCATCCCTGTTTCTCCCTCTCGTGCTGGGATTACAAATAAGAGCCATCACGTCTGGCAACCCCTCCTTTATTTATAACATGAAATCAGAGACTTGTCTTCAGAAAGCTTTACTGTGGTAACCTATTTATATGCCAGGGATGTTTATCTTGACATTCCTAAAAACAAAAAGATGACAAAGACTACTTTTTTGTCCTATAGGATGGACAAGTCTGCTGAGAAACTGTATTCCAGCATTCCTTCCCTTGACCAAAAGGTTGACTCACAACTAGCTAGTCACCCAAGTTAAATCCTTAACTGAGGTAGGCCTCACTGGGCAGAAGTTCATATGGGGAAATCTAATTGCTTTTGTTCATAGGTGAGACACCAACCTAGAGTGAATACTTTAGGACATAGTCCTAGAGTTTTCCAGAACCTAGATGGTCACCTGTGGCCTACTATGTCTCGTACAGACTCAGTAGAGGACTGGAACCGAACACTTCAACTCTGGTTGTAGAGGGCACTGCCAGCTGGTGTGGGCTGGAAGGGAAGTGACCAGGATGGCAGCAAACCAGTGAAAAGATGTCTTGTTTAGAGAAGACAGGGGCCTTTGGAGAGCTGTGACCGATGCAATTCCACAGAATTACTTCAGCAGTCAGAACCAGTACAAGTAGGAGTTCAGGGGTCAGATTTTACCTGATAATCGAAAACACAAGGCCAGCTCACCCATGTCACTGGAAGAGACGGAGTGGCCACCCTCAGCAATGGAAGCTCTGTGGGCTTCAGGTGGGAAATCAAGGGTGGTTTCTGTGGTTTATTCTGATTCTGGAAGGATCCTTAGTCTTTGTTTGCCTCTGTCCACAAGCCTTTTCGTTTCTTTTTGTGTCACCATTAAGAAGAATGGGCAGTACTGGTTTGATGCTAAGACATTAAACTACTCTCACACTAACATTGATAGTCATTTTTATAAAGGCAACAATTGTCAGAATGCTCCGAGCATCCATGTTAAATGGGGCCAGAGTCTCCACTCACGAGAACAACTGGCTTCCTGGGTACTTACCAAGTCCACAGGCCATACTTAAACAGAGTTTCACCGAGTCTCCTAAAATCTAAGGGATCCATGTCACTAAGTTCTTAGTTTATGGCTGCAGAGAGGGAGGTGCAAGGAGACTCCCTAACTTTTCCAAAGTCGTCTAACTAGTAAATACAAATCAGGCTTTGTCGCATGGCCCATTTTCTTTTGAACCCAAAGTCCCAGGCTTTATCTGTAAACCGACAACCTTCCTTTGTCTTCGAATGAGAGTCATAACTTTGCCCTGGGAATATCAACTATGGGTCCTTGGCCAAAGCGAGCGGGAAGGGATGGAGAGAGAAGAGAGGACTTATGCAGAGCAGGAGGATTGTATCTGGGCCCAGGCTCTGGATTTCCGAGAATCCTAAGCCATTAGCAGTGTGTTGGTTCCTTTGTGCTATGAAGGGCATGGCTCTGTTTTTGGTAATCGGATGGAAATATATGCAAGGGGGCAGCTGTTGCTTTAGAAACACCCAAGAATGCCCTTAAAGTGGGGGGAAAAAAAACATGGTTAGGCATAGAGAACTGAGCCCACAGCAGAATCTAAACCAGAACAAAAGTGTCTGGACAGCGGAAGCTGCTCTTTGCTAAAGTCCATTCGTTCTGGAGGGACTTTGACAGGGGGGTTTGGGGGACACCTTGGCTTCATATCTAGATAATTCGGGAAGTAATTGTCCATCTATTTCTGCATCTCTGGAGATGGCTGGTGAAGATGGATTGGTTGACTGAGGGAATATGTTCCTTCTACTTCTGAGGTTATGTCTATGTCTGAAACTCCACCCTGTGTGGTTGATGGTGAGAGATGAGTTTAAAAACCTTGACCTCTATCGCCAACTATTGTAAACTTCATAGGATCAAATCTCCAGCCTATCCCATTAGAATACCAACTACTAGCTTCTAGGCAGGCCTTCATAGTAAAGACTGTAGTCCCATGTGGGAAGCCATTCACAGCCATTCCATCACCCCTGCTGGTTTACGGTGCATTGATCCCTGGGCACTGACAAGGTATTTCTGTCTCTGCATCAGCCACTGATGATATGAATCCAGGGCTAGTCTGGATTTTAAGGAATCTTGAAGCATATACATCTTAGAGATCCTTCTTTAACAATAATCTTAAAAAAGATTTAAAAATTAAACCCTGCCTTACACAAGGGCTTTGTGGGTAAAGGGCCATGGGGTTCTCTCTCCCTCTCACCCTTTGTGGACAGCACCTCAGCTGGGGACTTTCTGTTCTCACCAGAGGCTTCTCCAAGGCCCCTGTGTGGTCTTGGGCAAACACCTTCCTTCTTTTGGATTTCATGTCCTCATCCGCAAGGCAGACTAGGCTGTTGAGGATCCTCCCAGAACTCACCCATGAGCTCAGGGGCTAAAAGCTGCAGGGGCATAGGTGAAGAATGTTCAGTGTTTGACAGGTTTCAGACGGGGCGGTGTTTGCTCTTGGAAACGAAACGGGTCAGATGAGCTGCCCTCTAAGGACTCTTCCAACACTCGACACAAACGTTTGTGTCTCTGCCTGTGTTTTCCTCTAGCCAGCCGGGCTAGCGTGCCCTCTGTGTGCCTGTGTCCTCAGAGGCTGCAGCTTGAGAACAAAGCGCCTCCTCTACTGGGAGAGTAGCCGGGCTAAGGGCCAGTGCATATTTAGTTTCTCTGCAGCACTTAATTTTGAGAGAGGCCAGAGTGTGCCTTTAACTTTCCACATCAATACAGGCAGCAGATCCAATTAGAACAGCCAGGGGATCTTACTGGAAGGCTTATGGGGTGGAAGAACTAAACAGTGGAGGCTAGCCCTAAGCCTTGTTTTTAGCTCTGGCCTGGCCAGGGAGTGCAATGCTCTTGGCTAATGTTTTTGAGATCCTAATGGCAAATAAATCTCTGGAGAGGAAAGAGATACTAATCTTGCTTAAGAGTCAGACACGTGTGTTCTATTGTCTGTCCAGTGACCCTGCCTTCATTTTGGTACCAGTGAAGTGGGGAGGTCAGCCACATCTGTGCCATTTAGCCATCTATTGGCCTGTAAAGTGGACCTTCCGTTGCACCTGAGCTTTAAAGTCAAGCTAAGGCCATATGCCGCCATCGGAGTTCCGGAATGGGGCTCTGCCGCCATCGGAGTCCCGAATGGGGCTCTGCCCGGACCCGGGAGAGAGTGACTTCCGTGGAAGGAAGTTCCCTGAGGAAAGACAACCTGGACTTACAGTGTAGAAGTTGAGGGACAACTGGCTTTCAAATGTGCCCATGCTCCCATTCTTGACATGAACAGTGGCCACTCTGAAAAGGGGAGAGAATTTTGCATAAGGACTGAAACATGCCTGATTGACAGGGACTGTAGCATCCTCACTGTGGCCGGCCCTCCACCCCCAGTGCGGCTTACCTCTGGTCAAAAGCAGCCTGGTTCACCAGGTAGGTTGCATGGTAGGTGCAGGAGAAGGAGTAGTTGACAGGCTGGTTCTTCACAACCACTGTGCTGTCGTTGGACACGATGTGGCTGTAGAAGTGGTAGATGGGGGGCTTGTACTGGAGGAAGGAAGAAGGCAGTTAGGGTGCACACTGTCCTCCCGATGGGACTGAGGACTCTGGGAAAAGTGGTTGGAGATGACTTAGGAAAAGACGAGCATTAGTGGCACGTGCCTGTCATCCTGGCACTTGGGAGGTGAAGGTTGGATGGTGAGGGGTTCCAGGCAAGCTTCAGCTATATAGTGAGTTTCAAACCAAGAATAATGTTGAAGAATAAAACAAAACAAAGCAAAAAAATCAAAACAAGGGGACAGAAATGTTTATCAGGAACAGTAGAACCCGTTCTTTGTGGCAAAATTATTTGCAGAATTCTGGAATCCCTTCACTGAGGTCGATAGTATATATGTAGGGAAAGTCCTACTGGGCTTCTGATGGACTGGATCTGAGTCTCTGCTCCCAGCCTCAACATTTTATCCCTTTGTCCGTTGCCCCATAGATGTCGTTGTTCATCCTCCACTCTAGATCGTAAGTCTGTAGTGAAAACATCTATTAACCAGAAAGCACCACTTAGAAAATTCTTCCTTCTGTCAAGATTGTCTCAAAACTCAACAACATTAGAATGGTAAGCACCTGTCTTTAAAGGAAATGGCCTGAAACATGGAGATGTTCTCCATTCAGGTCGCCAGGATGCACTCACGAATGTGACGCTGTGCTCACCTTGCTCATGGGTCTTCCCGTCACATCTGAATCCTTCTGCACTCCAGGAAGAAGAGTTGGCTTTTTCGTTCTGAGGTTTACAAGCACATGCCTTTCTGGTAGTCAGGGTAGAAGGAATTCTGGCCTGTGGTGTCAGGGACCATGTTCTTGTTACTTCTGTGGCTGAGAACTGATACTATGGGGGAGGCCTCAGATTTTTCCCATCGAGAAGCTGTGGTTCCTTGTGATTCCCTCGTCCCCTGCCATGGACGCTTCACCCTGCTTATGATCCCATTTGTGCTTTCCTGATGCACTTAACTGCCACTTCCAATTCGTGGGGAAAGGATGGCTGTGGAGGCCAGAGAAGTGGCTCCACTCCATCTTGACGTAAGGTCAGAGAGTCTGAGCCTATTATTGCTCGTACAAGGTCAAACAACAGGAAGTTTGGTCCAAGGTGAAGTTGCTGAACATCTTGCCTAGATAACAGGATGTCTGACCTAAGATGTAGTTACTGGGTATTTTGAATATTAAGGAAGTAATCACTCTTGTTTGTTTTTTGTATTACCATTAAAAAAAAGTCCCTTTGTCCTCCCCTTTGGTGTGGGGTATAAAAGGGCTATGGAAAAATAGACTTGGGGCGGGTTCAGTAGTCACTGGAATGCCCTTCCAGCTCTATCTCCAGTTTCTTGTCTATTTTTTTCTGTATTCCACATGCTCCTTCTCAAGAGTGTCTGGACAATTCGGCTGGATGGAGACAGATGGATGACCCACTGATTCGGGCATCCAGCTCGGGGACCAACGTGCCCAATTTAAGTGAGAAATGCAGTTTGTTCCAGCCCAGAGGGAAGCTTTGCTGCTCTCCACAGGCCCCGTGAGCTAGGAGAATAGAAGTCAAGTTCAAAGAGCCATCTAGGGCTGTGGAGGTGGCTCAGTGGGGAAAGCGCTTGCTGCATAGACACGAAGACCTGAGTTCAGATCTCTGACACAGTTATAAAATACTGGGCATGGGAGGCGGGTGGTCAGACATGTGCTTGCAATCCCAGCACTGGGGAATGGAGAAGGGAGCTCTCAGGGTCTCGCTGACCAGCCAGTCTCACTGAATCAGCAAGAGACCCATTTCAAGAGAGAAGGAGTGCATGGCTGAAGAAGACACAAGATTAATGTGACATCTGCACATCTGTACAAGGGTACAAACGGCAGCACAAGAGAAGAGTTTAATCTGAACAACAGGATTGACTTTTAAAAGGAATTTGGAGCATTGAGAATCCTCTTAAGAACAGCACCAAACATCTTACTCTTGTATCTCATTAAATTCACTTAAGCCCCTCTGCCTTGGGTGGGCTTAGCCTTACCTCTGACTGAGTGCCGCAGTAGGACTTGTTCTTGGGAGATAGGTCTGGGATGACGAACTGGTAATAGCCCCCTTCATGGACCCCGTTGTAACACACACCCCCGAGTGCCAGCTGGTGTACTTCCCATCCATAGGGGCACTCGGGGATTTTAGCAATGATGGTTTTGGGGTAACAAAACACAAGGATGACATCTGGAGGAGTACACACATGGTTTGAACTAGACATGGTCAGCAAACGTCATGCAGAGGCAGTTAAAACCGTGTTCTCACTGTTCACCAGCTGTGCTGGGTTTCCCCAAACCAGCCACTGAAATGCTTCTTTCCTAATTTATACCACATATGATAACATCACTATTTAGTATCTATTTAATTGGATTCATTTTTAAAAACTGTCATTTTATTTTAGAGCCAATGAGATCAATGATTATTTTTCTGCTTCCTTCCTCCCTCCCTCCCTCCTTCCCTTCTTCTCTCTCTTCCTTCCTCACTCCCTCCTTCCTTCCCTCCCTCCTGTCCTTCCTTCTTTTCTTTCTTTTCAGCAATACCGGGTGTCAAACACAGGGCCTCATGTTTGCCAGACAAGAGCTTTACTACCAAGCCATAGTCCCAGCCCTAACACTTTTACTTCAGAAAAACCTGGGAAAACACAGACTGCTACATATATTCCCATGAAAATGAGAAGATTTCTTATAATTTAAAATGTCCACTGCCTCGTTTCATGCTCAATGTTACAAAACATTGTTTAAAGACTTAGACGGCATGCGTTGAATAGTCGAACACATAAAGTGGACCCATCACATAAAAGATGATGGAAACATTCTCTAATTTGTAAAACAAAAATTGGTTCATTCAGTACGTCTTTGCTTCCTGTGGGGAAAGGTCTGATTGGCCCTGGGGCTTCTGTGCCTCCGCACGGTGATGTTTTACACTTTCCTAACTAAGCTGTCCTGGAGCTCAATCACAGCGAGGTGGAGACGAGAGGCTCCCTGTCTGGGATAGCAGTGTAGCACTGGGGTACCTGCTTTATTTGGAATGCATGATTTTGCTGAGGCTTCTGCAAAGAGTGCCAACAGGATGAAGGCCCGCGCCACCATTGCGTCTCAGGGGCTGATCTCTGCCAGGTGACCGCACCAACTGCCCGAGTGCTCACGTTGTCTCCAGGCCCCAGGTCTCGATTGTTCTGCATCGGAAATATGAACAGAAAGTTAAAGTCAAGGGTAAGAACAAATTATCACTCAATCTTGTGGGGGAGTTTCCAAGGGAGATCACTGATGCTGTTCCTGGCTCGTACCACTGGGAAGGCTAATGCCACAGACGGTTGCTCAAGTTCCTGCCTTTCTCATTCTCTCTGGAGTGTTGGTGCTGCCTTCCGGATGCTCCCCAAATCTCCAGCCCCTGTCCTACTTCCCCCTTATATATCCAGAGGGTGTAAAAGAAACCAAGTCGAGATAAGTCACAATGAGCACACATTATCCAATGTAGGGTGAATAAAGGGGAACTTGGGACAATAATCCCGCAGCAGCTCAGTTACCTCCTGCATCTCATTTCTTCTCTTTTGCAGAGGTAGAAATCCCACGCCACCCATCCCTTTTACTGCTGAAACCAGGGAATCTAGAGGTTTTTTTTTTTTTTTCTTGTGCAAAAAATCAGAGTAAAAAACAAACAAACAACCCTCTGATGGAGACAAACACTTTCTGTACTGTTTCAGGTAGAAATTTATTCATTTGCATTTTTTCCTCACTCTATTTCTTGCTATCTTATTTTTACATAGGAGAATGAAATTTTGAATCTAAAAGGATTCTAGTCTGGCATAATTACATCTTGGAGTCAAACAAAACATAAGTTGTGTTAGTGTTAAAAGAAGGTGATTTTTCTCCACCGTTTCTTGATGTCTATAGCTTCATCCTGAAATACAACTTTAAACTGCAAAGCCTTTAGGCTTCCAAACTTTATTAGTCTCCTGGAACAATGACCTTGAAAAGGGAATTTTGAGAGACTCTCCTACAAATCCATCTTTAACTCAGCACTGGGGATGCTGCTCTGGTGGGTGTTCAGACACATCCTGGGAGTACAGGTGATCTCATGTTTCAGTGATATCCGGTTGCACTTAACAGTCTGAAGAGGAGTACTATAATAGTGTTGTCTTAGGATAGCGTCTAAGGATTATGGAAAGAGCTCCAAGGGAAGCCATTAAAAATTCCTGGGACTCAGCTTCCTTCTCTGCAAAATGGAGGCCATCACCCTGTTCATATTCCAGGGCAAGAGCAGAGCCATGAGATGAAGGCTCTCGCCAAAGGACCAGACAGGAGACACACAAGTTCATGTGAAAAGCAAACTCCTAGTTGTGCCGCTTTCTCTTAAAACAGTTGTGCGTTGTCTCATTGTAGACTTCAGTTTCCTGCAACAGAAAGCATGTCTGTATTAACAACACACAAGCAGTGGAGCTCATAGATATGAGCCCAATGGGTGGAAGAGGGAGGAATGAATTAAACTGTTTTAACACTGGAATGGATTTCAGTGCTGCCTGGAAACAGCAGCATTGCCTGCGCATGCCAATGCTCACTCCTGAGCAAAAGGAAGCTGCTGGATGCCCGATTTCACATGTGTGGATTTTGAGCTGCTTTTCCCCAGGGCTTAGCATCCTTTCTCTAGGTTTCTTCTTAGCTCCTTTTTATTAAACACCAGCGTTGCCCATGTGGTAAATTGCCAGGCTCTGCACTTGGCCCTGGCTGACATGGTAGCATAGAAGTTCCTTCCTTCCCTCTCTAGGAAATGGTGGGGAGAGGCATGCAGAGAGCAAGGTGAGTGTATTCTTGGAGTGTAGGGAGGGAAGACAGAAAGAGCTCCCGAGTGCTCGGTGAGGAAAGGAACCTTAGGAAAACCAAGGCCCAGAAGCCTAAGGTAGCCTGGCTGCGTTGCACGGGCTAGGGTTTGGATAATGAGCCAGCGCTGACAGTTCAATCGCATCCTTCTGCTTGTGCTGGGACGCACGGCCCCATTGCAAGAGGATGCTGTTGTCTTCAAGAGTCACTTCTTTACAGCCAGCTCTAACCCAGCCAAGTCAGCAGTAGCTCCAGAATCTGGAGGCAGCTAGGCATGAGGTTGCTCACAGAGAGGGTGGAGGTGGAAAGGCTGCTTCCCTGTCTCTAGTGGAAAGGTAGGATGGAACCCGAGAAGATGCTGCAAGGCAATAGGGTGAAGCTGAGCCATAGACAGCGCCTGGAGCCCAAAGACTTTGACCATTTATTGTCTGTATGTTTGTTATTGGGCAGGTGCTATATTCTGTGAGTCTAAATTTCTTTCTCTTTTGGAAGGGAATACTAACGTTTGTAATACAGTGTTATTCAGAATATTAAATGAGTAATTCTAATATTTATGTTACATACATAGACATTTACTCATTGAAGTCAAAGAACCCAGAGAGCCTTCTGTGCCTGTGTTAGGTTCTATTTGGGAAATGTGAAGTCTGCTCGTATGGGTCCCAGTATGGGGAAGACATTAGTTTTATCGATACCAGGTGTACCACAGGCCACTGTGAGTACCGGCTCTGGAATTAAACCTCACGGCTCTGTCAGATTTCCAATGATGTGATCTTGGGTAAGCAACTTGACCTCTTTAAACCTTTGGTTTCAAATGTGTAAAATGAGGCTTCTCATCTCCCATTGCTGATCCAGGTACGAAAAAAAACAAAATCCATAGAAATTGCTTAGCATGGCGTGTGGCATGGACTCGGCAGGAGCAGTCAAGGATGGTATCGGCAGGAGTCTGGGACAGCAGGTCCCCAGTGTTCCCAGATGAACCCCGAGTGTTTCTATGGTAACAGCCATCTCTTTGGAAGCCCACCCTCACAAAAGAGCAGGTGCTTTTGATTTCTAGAAAGGTCTCATCAGGATAAAATTTGAGGACAGAGAAAGAGATCTCTCCCATGATTTCGGAGAATCAGCTAACAATCAGGTACACGATACTGCTTTCACGGGGCAAAGGAGTGGGTGGGGCGGGGCAGTGATTCCACTTTTGTGGCAGGCTGGTCTCTAGATGTTTAATTTGCATAAGAGACAGAAGGGGACCAAATGAACTTGGGCCAAACAGTATTTGATACTGGCCTTGCTAAAAGGCAGGAGGCATCTGTTTTCTGTAGTAATTACCATCCACTCTCAGGCCCTGCTCAACCTTCCCCCGCTTTTCAACACTCCTCCACCCCAGATGCCCCTGAAGTGAGAGGAGGAGCCCTGCAGATGGAATCCAAAAGAAGACCTCTGGCTCAGAGCATTGCCGGTTCTTCAAACAGGAAAAATGGGTTGGAATGTTTTACCAGTCCTAGGATTTTGAAAGAGCCCATCAAAGAGAGTTTTATGGAAGACTCGCCCGAAAGATGAACTCATCGTTCCTGCATCTTTGTTTTATGAATTGCTAGGCAACAAAGGGTACCTTTTCTGTCTGGAGGTCCTGAGTGATTTGGGAGAGCCAGCCCAGGCACAAAAGGCATGCCTCACCAGTCAACATTCTGAAATGAAATCAGATGCACTGGTCCAGAAGTGAGGAGCTGCAGTGGGGTCCTGCCGAGGTAGAGAAGGGGCTCGCAAGCCAAGACTAATAAGCGTGCACTGGCATTTAAAAGCTGCTTTATTAGATTGGACTATTTTTTTTATAGAACACTGTTTTGAGTTCATGAAATATTGGGTTTGTTAAATGGACCCTGTTGTTCCTTGTAAGGTCTGAATCAAACCTTCTTCCACTTTGTGGGAGGCTGTTTGCCAATTTTCAGAGTGGGCGTTCCACTCTGGACTCCACTGGCTCTGGCCTCCCAGGAGTCCCCGGGAAAGTCCATAGAAAGTGCACTTAGGAATGGAACTGGACGATGAGGAAGGACCATCTGCTGGTAGAGTATCATGGATTCAGAGCCAGAAACCCCTCCTCCCCATCCCACACCTGACCTTGTTGCTCCTCAGGTGCACAGAGGCCTAAGTGTCTGTGGACGGAAGTGCCCAGGAGAAACTCACACCTGGAACTAGCCCCCAAGGCCGACTGAGTTTAAAACTGTGATTAGTCAGAACTGTGGTGCTCCCGGGTAAATTGTCTTGAGTTGCTAGTCCCTTAAGAGCCATGAATTACTAATCTCTGTGTGTGACTCAACAACCCTTTGACTGCTAAGTACAACTTTCAGAAGGTACAAGCAGATTCTGGCTTCTACCAGTGTAAAGGCTAAGAAGTCATTGGACAGCATCTAAGTCCTACTGCACAGATTTTGCCCACTGGGTTATGGTCGGTCTGCCCAGTGCGTCCACCCGCACACTTGAGAAGTGTCTTGATTGATAGCTTTCTTTGCTCTGCTACTATAAAACTGTCTGGACTGTTGCCTCATTGGGACATCACATTTGGGGTACAAAGCAGAAGGAAAGATGTGAAGACTAGCACTCAATGACCACGGAGTCACAGTCCTGCTTCCCTCTCTTCTCAAACGCCCACAGGGTCCAGCTGGACTCTAGTCAAATGAGTACACAGAGCACACATTGCCATGCTTCCCTTTTGCGTCTGTGCGAGGCATCACTAATCAAAACATTCTTTCCCTCTGGTCTCTAACATGACCCTAGGAACATTCCCAACACTGTGTGCCAACAGACATTAACAATCTACTGGAAATAGCACAGGAATAGAAACTCATTACTTGCTCCCCAAACTAACAAATGTACTGGGGTCAAACAGTTCACCTTAGAGGGCCATCCGTGTTCCCTTTCTAGACCTTGTTAGGGCTGAGATAGGTGTCTCCTTTTTGTACACGGCCCCTCCCACCAGACTGAACACTGCATCAAGGCAAGGGGTGTGGCTGGGCTTTAGCTCTACACCGGAGCTTTAGCTCCAACTCAGACCACTGGACGTAGCTGATTTAGTAGATGGTTTACTGTAGCTGATTTAGTAAATGGTTTACTTAATGAGTGGCACAAAGTACTTTGGAACAAGTCTAATTAGTCTGTGTGTGGGGCGTGGGGTGTGTGTGTGCCCATCAACAAGTCTAATTACTTGGTATGTGATGTGTGTATACCCGTTTATGCCAGAGACAACTTGGGCTTCATCATATATATTGAGCTAGGATGGCTCCCTGCACTGGGACTCATTGAGGGGTTCTGCTAACCAGGCTGTGAGTACCAGGGAACTGCTTAACTCTGTTTCTCCAGCACTGGGATTATGGACTCCAGCCCCCCATTCTCTTCTTTGGCTTGGGCTGTTGGAGGGCAAACTCTGGTCTTCCTGCTTGCAAGGCAAGCACTTTACCAACTGAGCCATCTTTCCAGGTTTAGAGTACTTGGTGAACCGCAATGCCCCTGCCCCCAGTGTTAGCTCCCAGTGGAACGGGATTTAGTATACGACCTATGGAAGCTGCCAGTGATCAAAATCAGTATGGGAAGCCTGGTCGGCTGCAAAGACAGACTGAAGGAAATGAGACGTTTCTGTGTCTCGGAGTTGCTACCAAGTCCAAGTGTGAGGAACATGAATACATGGACATTGGAGAATTAAAATATCTGTGCTAAAACATTTTTTGGAAAGTTGAAAACTTGGGAAATTACAAAGGTAGTTTTCAAATGTTCAGAACGAATAAACTCCATTTTAACAACTAAGAGATAATAATCTTATGATTATAAAAACCGAGTTATAAATAAAAGCAGACATTCTAGCACATAATCTCTAAGTCATTATTTGGCAGAGGGAAATAGGAGCATCAAGTTTACATGACAGCAATTAAAGAGCTCTTCTTTATGGAACTGCCTTCAGTTCAGGAATGCAGTTCTCTGCCTTGAAGATTAGCTACAGGGACATGGTAATGAAAATAGATTGTCTGATCAACAGTCACAAGGAAAACAGAACTATAACACAAAATTGCCATCTTATTTATCAGCCATGTTCTTAAAGACATAGAGCCAGAGCTGCGATGAACCCAAGGGGTGGGATATAAAAATTCCCGTGCTGTAGGAAGCTTCTGGGAGCAGGGCTTCTTGGAATGAAGTGTAGAAGTATTAGAGCAGAAGTTCTCAACCTGTGGGTCACGACCCCTTTGGGGTTGGAACAACCCTTTCACAGGGCCACCTAAGACCATTGGAAAACACAAATGTTTACATTATGGTTCATAAGAGTAGCAAAATTACAGTTAAGAAGTAGCAATGAAAATTAGCCGGGCAGTAGTGGCATATGCCTTTAATCCCAGCACTCAGGGAGGCAGAGGCAGATGAATCTCTGTGAGTTTGAGGCTAGTCAGGTTTATAGAGTGAGGTCCAGGACAGCCAGAGCTACACAGAGAAACCCTGTCTTGAAAAACCAAAAGAAAAAAAAATTTAAAAATGTATGGCTGGGATCAACACAAGGAACGGTGTAAAAGGATCACAGCACGAGGAGGGCTGAGAAGCACTGCATTAGGGGCTCCAGAGTCTTCAGAGGGCTGGAGTCAACAGTTGAAAAAGACTAAGATGGCTCTGGGAATCACAGGCAGACGCTACGCATGATTGATGGAGAAACACTAACCAAGGGCTGAAGTAGCCAAGAGGCTTTGGGTAGATGCTGTATGGTAAGGGCTTTCTTGTTGATGTTTTTAATATTAGCGAATCAACGACATCTCCATTGTCCACACGGCTCATTCTCCTTCAAAGACAAACTCAAGGCTACCTCTAATTTGAAGCCTTCTCAGATCCTTGGTTTTCTGGAGATTTTGAATATTTGTTGTGTAGGCCATGTATATGGCTGCTTTGTATGTCTTGCTTTCTTAATTAAACAAAAGAATGTGTATATCTTTGAATTTTTCTACTGAAAATTGACATAATGATTATTTATGGAGTAAATTTTATGTTAGGTTCTATGCAAGAATCTATCTATCTATCTATCTATCTATCTATCTATCTATCTATCTACCTACCTACCTGTCTGTATCATCTATTATTTATCTATTTCTGTTGACCAGAGAGTAGGCTTTATCTTTCCCCTTTTACAGACAAGAAAATGGAAACCTGGAAGTCACTGTCTCATTGAATTTGACCCATTGTTTTCCAATACTAAAGTCACCATACTGCATTTACTTTTTAAACCTGGTTTCTCGTCCTAACCCTCGTTTTCTGTTTTCTCATCACTACTCATATGTAGGCCTTACAATAGGCTAATTGACCTGTTGTAATAACCCCAGTCTGATCTTCTTGGTAGCATAAACTTGGTGGTGGACAATGTCTGGTTGGGACTTTGCCTCCCACATTATCTGGTGATTCCAATCACAGTCCTTTCTTATATGTATATATTTTAAGAAGCTCCTACTGTAACAGGTTTCCATATGATCCCTCAAATGACCCTTACTGAGAATATTCCCTTCCACATCCTTCCCTTACCCCCTTTCTCTCCCGGCCCCCCGATTCTAGTCTCCCCAACTACATATTCTATTTTACATTCCTTGGGAAATCCTCCCCCTCCCCCTGCTCTATACCTAACCTCTGTGCTTATTTAGATAATGGCATACTTATCAATGGTTTAAAAGCTTACACCATGAATAAGAGAACATATACCCCATTTGTCTTTTGGGGAACAGACAAATCTTAAAAGACAACTCTGATAGTCAATTCACAGTCTGAAAATCTTCAATAAATGTTTACCAAGCATTTCTTAACTGACTTTCTAATGAATACAAAATAAAGGCCCAGGTCTGGATTCAAGTCCCCAGATAGAGCTATCTGGAAATGATATGGCAGTCTATGTTGACCTCCAGAAAGTTCTCACATGCTCACAAACCAAGGAAGGCCAGGGTAAAAGGTCTGCACCCTGCTCTGGCATGGTAGCACACACCTTTAAGCCCATCACTTTGGAGGCAGAGGTAGGTAAATCCCTGTGACTTCCAGGTCAGCTGGTGTACATAGTAAATTCCAGGCCATCTGGAGCTACATAGTGAGATCCTATCTCAAAAAAACAACAACAAAGCAAAACAAAAACCCTAGTATGTTGTGTTAAAGAATGACTTCTTGACTGATCCTACTCTCTGAGGCTTACTCCTAGAACTCTTTAGACCATGTAGGCCTCTCTTTTCATCAGGAAAGAACAGCCTTGCTATAGGATATGTGGCAGTTGGAGAAACATGTTCCTAAGCCTCGATACTGACTGTGGACAAGGACAGGGTACCGCAGCATTCCTGAGCCAGTGGAGGGGAGTGATTTAGCTTGATAAACTGGTTTACACACAATGGTGGCAGCAGGTTTTCAGTAGGAAAGGGTTTTAAGGGAGCAGTCCAGCTGGAAAATGGGGCACCTGGGGGATTTAGAGGACCTTACGTAAGACTAAAAGTAACCTTCCTCGTTCGTATCAAAGATTGAAACAGTCCAAGTAGATTACAGTAAGCTGGGGTTTTCCAACCCTCCCTGCCTTCTTTTGCTCAGCTGTCCAGGAAACCAGTACTGAGATCTCTGCTTTGTGACCTTCAAAACCAGCTAAGCCTGTAGTGTCTGGGAGGACCCTCCTGGGACAAGGCTGCAGCCCCAGCTGCACCAGGAGTATTCCTGGAAGCTGCCTGTTGTTGTAGAATATTATTTTAATGATGTAAAAATGTGTTACATTTGTTTATGCTGCAGAATATTAGGTTAACTGTGTTTTTGCTTATACTGAATTTGTTTAATGGTGTAAGGATGTGTGTTTAATTATGGAAAGGTGCGTTGCATTTGTTTCACTTTGCCTGCTTAAGGCATCTGATTGGTCTAATAAAGAACTGAATGGCCAATAGCTAGGCAGAGAAAGGATAGGCAGAGTTGGCAGGGAGAGAATAAATAGGAGGAGAAATCTAGGCTCGGAAAAGAATGAGAAAGAAGGGAATGGGGCATGCCTGGGGCCAGAAGCCCAGCAGCTGCCATCCCTCAGACATGAGAAATAGTGAAAATAAGATAGACAGAAGGGAAAGAAAGGAAAACTCCCCAAGGCAAAAGGTAAAGAGAAACATGTCACTAAGTTAAAAGAACTAGCCAAAAATGAACCTAAGCTAGGCTGAGCATTCATAACTGATAAGAAGTCTCCATGTCAGGATTGGGAGCTGGATGGTGGCCCTAAAAGAAAAGCCCGGTTGAGCCTGCTGTAGGCTCATGGCAGTTTCCTTGATAGCAGCCGACACCCCTCATGTGTGAGGGGAAAATGTCCAGCAGTTGGAGCAAGGGTCCTTCCCACCTTCTGTTCTCTGCTCTTCCTTCACCCCCACACCCCCATCCTCTAAAGGTAAAGGGACAGAGCAGTTAAGACAGTGAGCTTCCAACGCAGCTTGGACTCAGACATGCAACCTTCAAACTCTGGGTTCCAGCTTCGGGCTTGAAGGAGGGGAAGAGCACAGATATGTTTGGGCCGGCACAGCCTTGGGTCTGTTCAGTAAAAAGCCGATCTTGGCCCAGTGCTGATGCAACCCCGTCTCTTTCCCAAGGCAGACACTACCAACCATGCTGCCTGCTGACTGGAGCCATCTATCGAGTCCTGGTGTAGCTACATAAGAAGATGTGACTGGCTGGCTGATGGCCTCTTGCTACCTAGAGCCTGTAGATGGACCAGTCCATCTCATCGGCGAGATCAGCAGGTCAAATTCAAGTTTGATAAAACTGTGGTGATCAGGTCTGAGAGAATGTCTTCCTTTAAGGAAGGGTCATGAGGAATGAGAACTTTTGTGTGGTCTGCCCAGGACACTGGCATACTCTTTAGTAACTTGTATTTTCATTTGCAAAATAAATCTGTCATTAAAAGGAATGTTTTTCAGAGCTGAGAGGATGCCCTAGATTGTACAGTTCGCCAGGCCTAGGTCTCCAGCAGCTACAGAAGAAAACCCAAATAAGAGCCAGGGCATGTCTCTGTAGCTTCATAGTGGAGGAAGCAGAGACAAATTTTTTTTAAAAAAATATGCCTTTTAAGGTCATTGTGGGCATTTTATTTTAATCACGTCATGGAAGTCAACAAATAGTTCCTCACAGATTATTCCTCACATGGTACTTTAATTGGTCTTTTAGTTGGGAATGTTCTATAAAAACACCCTACCTACGCATTGATCTTTGAACAGCATTAGTTTTCTGAGATTTGCAGAATTTTTCAAATGAGAGATCACCATACACTAAAAATTACCAAATATCTCCAGGAAACTCAGAGAGTACTAAAGAAGCTGTTCATGGCACCAGACACTAGATTTGGAAACTCCACTTCTTCAAATGAAGCTCATTTTTTTTGTCATATTGTTTAGAACCAAACTGGCCTTGAACTCCTGATTCACCTGCTTCCACCTCCTGAGTGCTAGAGGTGTGCCACCATGGCTGGCTGGAAAGCTCAACTTCTGTCACTGCAAACAAACACTGTCGGTTGTTATGCGGGATTGGCAAGCTCCTTTGGTCACTTTTGGGAGCATCAGGGATCCAGGTCTGAGCATTCAGAACCTGCTCATCAGCTCTTCACTGAAGTAAAAAGAGAGCTTTGTAAACACACAGTGAGTTCACCTGGGGAAAGCACAACTTCTCTCAAGATAGCGACCAGTCATAGTCTGGTATGCAGCCTTCATTTGTTGTATTTATTTGTCGCGTGTGTTTCTGTGTAGGCATGAAGGAGAGCATGCACCGCTGTACCAGTGTCATGGTCAGAAGCTAACCTGTTAGGATTGGTTCCTTCCTCTTGCCATGTGGGTTCTGGGCGGGGGCAGGGGAATCGAACTCAGGTCCTTGTGCTTGGTGGCAGGCATCTTTACCCACTGAGTCATCTCACTGACCTTGGTGTGTAGGTTTTTTATGTGTATTTTCTACTTTGCTATATGCAATATTGTTATTAATAATCTATATATAAGACCAGAAATGACTTATTTAAATTAATAATGTGCTGCTTCATCAACGATTTCTTTAAGTAAAAAACAACAAAACAAAACAAAAAACTGCTTTTGGAAATCCCTGGAGGCCTGCTGTGTTGACAGATATGACCTTTTTATGGTTTGGCTCTCTTGCCTGGCTTGGTTCTGGTTAAGGTGACAGCAGTTTAATGTGGCTGCCACTCTGTTAGTGCAAATGTCAGCCCGGGGAAAAGAACAAATCTTGTCATGGTCTGATCAGGAAAGAGGTTGAACTTGCTTCCTTCCTGAAAGGATCCGAGGGACTCGCAGAGGCTGTTCAAACAGCCCTGGGAACTGCTACTCCGGCTCACAGATCACCCCTGCCTGTCACAATTTTCTACAGCCCCTTTGTGTGTCATCTTCTGAGCCCTTCAAAGTTATCCAGCATGTGTCAGTGGGCATGTGTTTAACATTTCTTGTTGCACATTGGCATCTCCCACTCTGGCATCTGGGTGGTGAGGGTGCCGTCTCTAATTGAGCATTCCCATTATCCCGCTGAACCCCAGCATTGAACACCGAAAGTTAAATGGTGACACAAAATACCGTGACTTCTGGCTGAGTCTTCTGCTAATCGGAAGAAAGTGTCATGGCCTCGGTACACGACTGTTGTAATTGCACCAGTGATGAAGGATGTTGAGGTGGGAGGGGCTGTAGAGGAGGGAGGGATGTCCAGGTGGAGTGAGTGCTAAGATGAGGATCTGTACGAGATGCCTTGTGTCAGGACATAAAGATGAGATACATGGAGGCAGAAGGTGTTTAACCTTGAGAATACATTCATACCATTTATGGTTCTTTCTGTAGATGTTCCTTAGGCTTCCGCTGGTTAGGTTTTCAGGGACTCATCATATTTTGGGGGACTTGGGTTAGCTGTGTTCAGAAGCTGTGGAAATCATCCTAGCTAACTTAAACAGGTGGTTAAGATTCACATGCAGCTCTGTTCATACCTCCAAGAGCTTCACAGCTCAGGATTGACTGCCGTGGGGGAGGCAGAGGACCCTCGCAGCAGGATCTGGGCTTAGGAGGTATGTAGACACTCTCGTGGTTGCATTTCTGGCTGTAACTCTGTGTGACCAAGGGCAAACCGATCTGCTTTGGTCACGGATTTCTAGCAAGCACCGTAAAGAGTTCTAGTGGAAGTTATGAGGCGTCCAGAAAGTGTTGAAGCACTGGCTGGTACCATTGCTCTTGGTCACCCACCATAACTTGACGGCGAATCCCTATTTCCGAGGACATCGCACGCACACTGGCCACAGGATGGGAAGAAATGAAGTCGGTACTGATTGGGAGCTTCCTTCCTGCTCATTAGCTCCTATAGTCCTGGGACCTGCGTTTAGGTTCCTGGAGGCATGGGGGGGGGGGGGGGTTGGCAGGGATAAATGGCACGAGGAGTCTAACTCAGCCATTAACTTTGTTAACTGCAAAATAATGAGCATGAATTCCACCCCTGTGTGAAAGAAAGGAAGGGGGAAGGAGAGAAGGAAGAAAGGAAAGAAAGAACAAAACCCAAAAGTATTTCATACAGGAAATTGTGCCAAATCCTTATCTAAATGCACATGTCGATCTAACTCTCTGTCTGTCTGTCCTCTGTCTGTCTACCTATCTGTCTTCTATCTAACCATCTGTCTCCTGTCTTGCTAAGTGGAGAGGCTGGCGGGTGGACAGTGGTTGTGTACACAGTCTCAAAGCTACAAGGTCACCCATTCAAGGCATTTCTGCTAGTGAAGCCAGCCTTGTGGCTGCTGGTACTTTTATCTCTGGCTAAAGTCGTGCTGACTACCGTTTATTGGATGTGCAGGGCAGAGACCAGCCTTGAGAAGGGACTCTGAGAGAGGTTTGCTAGCGCTTGACTGGAACATTCTCCTAAGCTTTTCCACCCCTTCCAATCTTCCTTGTTATGTTTCTTATTCTCATCTTCCCACCTTCTTTTCTTGCTTGTTGTTCATACTATAGAAATAAAATGGGGGCTCTTCTAGAAATATTAGAATATTTAGAAAGCATAAAATATGAAGGAAGCAGAGACAGAGTTCTATCCCCTTGAAGCAACAACCTCTGTTCAAACTTTGCCCTAGTTCCTTGTTTGTCTTGCTGTTACTATTTTTAACTGTGCTCTTCAAGGACATCCTTGAGAGTTCCCTGCTTATAAACTGTTGCTGCCCTGCAATTCCCCACTTCTAGCTGCAGCACAGTAGAAGCTCAGTGACCTGCAGGATTTGAACTCTGGACCTCCTCACATCCCTGTATCTGATAACATGTGCCTGGATTCTAAGTCTCTCCTGAAGCCTCTCCTGTATATTACCTTCCCGGCTTCTCACCTCTGCTGAGGTTCCACTAACTGGTACATGAGTGACAATCATTGTACCGCACTGCAGCCCATGTACCTCTTCCTGTAGCCCACTGACTATGGCATTGCATCTCATAACTCGGGCCTCCTTCATGGCATCATTCCTTGGATGGGGAGGATCATATGAAGAATTTCAATGTCAAATATTCAGCAGCAATGGTGGAAAGGGGTGCAGTAGTGGAAACCCATGTGTGTGAAGGGTGCCCTGAGCTCTGCATCAGAATAAGGACAGTGCTGTGTGATCGTCTCAACTGCCTCTCCTGTCTCTCTCTCTCTCTCTCTCTCTCTCTCTCTCTCTCTCTCTCTCTCTCTCTCTACCAGTGTGTGTGTGTGTGTGTGTGTGTGTGTGTGTGTGTGTGTGTATGTGTGTTGCATGCATAGGCATGCAGAGGCTAGATAGAGAAGGACATTTACCATCTAGCTCTATTGGCCTCACTTTATTGCCTTGAGACAGATGCTCTCATTGAGCCAGAAGTTGGTAGTTTCAGGCAGGTGGGCTGGTCAAACTTCAGGATCCATCTGACTCTTTCCCAGTGCTAGGGTTTCAGCCATGTGCAACCCAGGCCTGGCTTTTTACCCGAGTTCTGAGGACTCAAATTCGGATCCACACACTTTGGAGCAGGTGGCCTTGGAACCATCTCCCCTTCTCTGTTCTACAATTTCGAAGTTTTCAGTGAAGCCCGACAGTGGTGGTGCACGCCTTTAATCCCAGAACTTTGAAGGCAGAGGCAGGTGGATCTCTGTGAATTCAAGGCCAACCTGGTCTACACAGTGAGTTCTAGAGCAGCCAAGGCTACACATAGAAACTGTGTCTCAAAAAACCTAAACAAATAAATAATAGCAAAAAATTTCATTGATTTTGAAGAATGTTTTCGTTCCTTAAATCAAAAGGCACACATGTTGTGTTTATTATGGTTTTGAGCTTCTCTTCTACCACACGTTCTTTTTATAATCTTCCTTACCTCATCTCCATTGTGCTTTTAAAATTGCTTTTATTGAGCTATATATTTTTCTCCACTACCCTCCCTTTTCCTCCCCTCCCCTTCTGCCTTCTCCCATGCTCCCCATGCTCCCAATTTACTCAGGAGATCTTGTCTTTTTCTACTTCCCATGTAGATTAGATCTATGTATGTCTCTCTTAGGGTCCTCATTGTTGTCTAGGTTCTCCGGGATTGTGATTTGTAGGCTGGTTTTCTTTGCTTTATGTCTAAAAACCACTTATGAGTGAGTAATGGGATAATTGTCTTTGTGGGTCTCGGTTACCTCACTCAAAATAATGTTTTCTAGCTCCATCCATTTGTATGTAAATTTCAAGATGTCATTTTTTTCTGTTGTGTAGTACTCCATTGTGTAAATGAACCACATTTTTCCTTATTCATTCTTCAGTAGAGGGTTATTTAGGTTGTTTCCAGGTTCTGGTTATGATAAACAATGCTGCTATGAACATAGTTGAGCACATCTCCTTGTAGTTCAGTTGAGCATCCTTTGGGTATATATCCCAGTGGTATTGCTGGGTCTTGAGGAAGGTTGTTTCCAAATTTTCTGAGAAATCGCCATACTGATATCCAAAGCATCTGTACCAGCTCGCATTCCCACCAGCAATGCAGAAGTGTTCCCTTTACCCCACATCCTCTCCAGCATAAGTTGTCATCAGTGTTTTTGATCCTGGGCATTCTTGCAGGTATAAGATGGAATCTCAGAGTTGTTTTGGTTTGCATTTCCCTGATGGCTTAGGATGTTGAACATTTCCTTAAGTGTCTTTCAGCCATTTTAGATTCTTCTCTTGAGAGTTCTCTGTTTAGGTCTGTACCCCATTATTACATTGGATTATTTGTATTTATAGGACCTCCTACACCAGCTCAATGGTTAAGAGCACCAACTGCTCTTCTAGAAGACCTGGGTTCAATTCTCAGTACCCACATTGCAGCTTACAACTGTCCGTAACTTCAGTTCTAGGGGATCCAAAACCCTCACACAGATATACATCCAGGCAAAACACCAATGCTTATAAAATAAAAATAAATAAAAAAGAAAAAGCTCACTAATGTTTTATAAAATAAAAAAATGTTCTTTACTAGCCTAGATTCATTGAGCATATTTGTTTTAATAAAGCCAATTCTTTCAAGTATATTACATTTTTTGAATGTATTCATCGCTGACCACCCCTTCCCTATTCCTTCTCCTATCCTCCCTTCTGCCTTATATACATACATATATATATATATATATATATATATATATATATATATATATATCTTCCATCAATGAGAGAAAGTGCATGATTCTTTCTTTCTGAGTTGATGTATTTTATTTAATATGATGACCTTTACATCTATTTTCTGGCAAATAGTGTAATTTTGTTCTTCCTCATGACTGAGTAGAAGTGTTGGGATACACATGCTGTTTACATTTCTCTTCATCCGTTGTTGGACTCTCAGGCTGACTCTTATGAGTATTGCCGCAGGCCATGTGGCTGGGTAAGCTTCCCTGGGGTGCACTGACAGGACTTCAGATGTGTATCCATAGTAGCATAGCTGGGTCAGACGGTAGTTCTAGTTTTGGCTTTTGGGGGACTCTGACTACCAGGTTCCACCCACCAACAGTGCTTAAACGTCCCCCATCCCACATTCTAACCAGCTCTTGCCACTTATTTGGGTTGTGTGTCCCAGTGTGGGTGGAGGTTGGGGGACAACTTTTGGAGCTGGCTCTATCCTTCTAAGGGTTATGGGGCTTGAAATCGAGCCAGGCTTACACAGCTAGTGTTTGTACCATGGAAGCCACAAGTTGGTTCTTCTTTGTTATCTTCATGATGATCAGTGTGCTGGGAGATGAAACCGCAGTGTTTAGCTGGCATGTCCCTAACTAAGGATGTTGGACTTGTTCCACATTCTTAGCCCTCTGTGCATCTTCTGGGAACTGTCTGTCCTTATCATCATGCTATTTGTTGATTGCATTGTTTGGTATTTGCCTTTTTCTTTTTTGAGTTCCTTATGTATTCTGGATGTTAATCCTCTGTCAGATGTGTAGTTACTAGAGACTCTTCTGCCACCCAGTAGGCCATCTCTTCACTTGCTCTCTTGTTCCTTTTGCTCTTCAGACATCATTAGTGTCACGAAACCGTACTTGTCAGTTCTCCATGTTCCTTCCTGAGCCATCCAAGTCCTGCGGAAGTCCTTGGGCATCTCTATTGCCAACACTTTCTAGCGTCAGATCTTGCAATAAGGTCTGACACCCACGATTGTTGTAATATGGGCGGCGGGGCTGCGTCCCCAGCACCCTGGCCACCTGGCTAGCTTATGCTCTGAAATAACAACACACAAACTGTATTCTTTTAAACAGTGCTTGGCCCATTTCTATCTAGCCTCTTCTACGCTAATTCTCGCACCTGGACTAGCCCATTTCTAATTATCTGTGTAGCCCACGAGGTGGCTCACCAGGGAGATTCTAGCCTACGTCCATCCTGGGTCAGAGCTTCATCGCATGTGCCTCAGAGAGCAGAGCTATCCACGTGTCCACCCAGGAGAGAGGAGCATGGCGTCTCTGCTCCAGAGCGCAGAGCTGTCGAGTCTGAGCTCACTTCCTCTTCCTCCCAGCATTCTGTTCTGTTTACTCCTCCCACCTATGTTTTAACCTATGAGGGCCAAGCAGTTTCTTTATTGCTTAACCAATGAAATCAACAGATTGATATATGACACTCCCACATCACACGATGTGTTGGTTTTTATAGAGTTGGGAACAGGAATTGAGTTCTGCTCTGAAGCTGCCCCTTTTCATCTTGCAGGTGAATATTGTTTTGTTCAGAAATGGGCATCCTTAGTTTTATCTTCCCCAGCTCTTGGACAACTGGAGCCTCAGAGAACCGCTTGAGGACCAATGAAGAAGTCTTTGCTTTTCAACTAGTGAGCGAGATTTAGGATGGGTGAATGGCAACCTGAGCCACAAGCTGACCTCCAGAGCCTCACCCCAGGCCCTGCACTGGTACCTATCAAAGGGCCATTGGAAAGATGCAAATGACATCTCTTTTCTCTTTTCTCAAGCTTATCCTGAGTGGAATCAGCCTTCTCTTCTCATCACTCAAGTCCGTGACTTCCTGCCAGGGCCTCCTTTTCAGTACACCGAAACCATATCCTACCAGGCAATCCCCATTGTCTATATCAGTGATGGCAAGGGAACCAACCAATGGCATCCCCAAGGAGTTGTGCCCATTGTCCCGGGACTTTTGGGACCCATATTAAGTAACTTCAAGGTGTCCCTTTAGAGGTAGCACACACATTACAAGTGAGAAGATGACAGGAGAGCGGTTCTTGGAAAAAGAACACAACAGAGTCCGTCATTCAGCGCAGTTACTCGGGACTCGGGTTTCCGCTGACCTGGTACCACAGAGCAGGATGCAGCTCTCCCCAGCGTGCGGACTCATTCACTCACAGAGAAGAGAGAGCCCCATGTTTCAGAGGAGGACATTGTAGTGCATGTGCGCCTTTGTATGTGCAGCAATGTGCCTGCCACCGACACTCCCTTGTTCGTGCATTTTTGATGATTCCTCATTACTTCCAGATTCCAATATTTGTCCCCCGCCGTAACCTCCCTTAGCTAAGCCTTCTAGTTTCATTTTTTTCCTTTCTGCTGGATTAATCACAAGTCTCTCCATCGCACTGTTTGACCTCTCTCAAGGGTTTGCATGTGTGTTTATCTCGGCTTCTGCTTCTCACACGTGCACCTGGCGTTTATGTTTACAGCTCCTGCTTTGAGCAAAATTACAGTGCTTTCCAGCCTGGGGGTCACATCTGTGGCTGTTCTCACTGCTGTGACAAAGTACCTCACAGAGCCACTTAGGGAAGAAAGGTTAATTTTGACTCGTGGCTCAGTCATGGCGGGGAGAGCGTGGCAGCGGCTCAGTCATGGCAGGGAGAGCGTGGCAGCGGCTCAGTCATGGCAGGGAGAGCGTGGCAGCGGCTCAGTCATGGCAGGGAGATCGGGGCAGCGCTCAGTCATGGCAGGGAGAGCGTGGCAGCGGCTCAGTCATGGCAGGGAGAGCGTGGCAGCGGCTCAGTCATGGCAGGGAGAGCGTGGCAGCGGCTCAGTCATGGCAGGGAGATCGGGGCAGCGCTCAGTCATGGCAGGGAGAGCGTGGCAGCGGCTCAGTCATGGCAGGGAGAGCGTGGCAGCGGCTCAGTCATGGCAGGGAGATCGGGGCAGCGCTCAGTCATGGCAGGGAGAGCGTGGCAGCGGCTCAGTCATGGCAGGGAGAGCGTGGCAGCGGCTCAGTCATGGCAGGGAGAGCGCGGCAGCGGGAGTGAGAGGTTTGGTTATAGTGTATCTGCAGTCAGGAAGGATGGGGGTGGGGGGATGCTGGAGCTCTATTTGCTTGTTCTCTTTTTATTCTTTCTTGGACTCCAGTCCATGGAATGGTGCTGCCTGTATTCAGCCTCTCCGGAAATGTCCTCGTAGATATACTTGGAGGTGCATTTCCTGGGTAATGCCAATCTAGTCAGGAGATTGACCACCATAGTGCCATGACACACTGTGGAAATACAGTGACTATGAGGTGGGGGGTGGGAGAGGCAGAGGAGGATAAGGGTCACATTCAGGCTCCCCTTCTAGAAAAAAAAATTTTTTTTTGATTTTTTGTTTTTTGAGACAGGCTTTCTCCATAGCTTTAGAGCACGTCCTGGACATAGTTCTTATAGATCAGGCTGGCCTCAAACTCACAGGGATCTGCCTGCCTCTGCCTCCTGAGTGCTGCGATTAAAGACATGTGCCACCACCACACGGCTTCATTCTAAATGTAAAAGCATGGCCTTTGGGCTGGGGCCTGGGACTGTAGCTCGGTTGGCGGGGTGCTTCTCTGACAAGCATGAAGCCCTGGACTTGATTCTGAGAATTACATAATGCAAGTGTGGTGGCGGACACCTATAATACTAACAGTCTGAAGTGGAAGTCAACAGAAAGGTGATCTGAATTCAGATTAAGGTCATCCTCAGCTATGTGTTGAGTTGAAGGCCAGACTGGGAAATGTGAGACTGTTTCAAGGTAAAATAAGCACTAGCATGCGCTGACATAGGAAGATATGAGGCTAGCTGGGAGGGAGCCCACGGTGTGTTTGCCCGCCTGTCAGGTTTGCTGCTCCCCTTAGATATCTTTTAGGAGCTGAATTTTCCCATCCTCATCCTGGCCCCCTCAGAATGTGACTGTGTTTGGAATTGAAGTCTTTGAAGATACAATTCATTTGGATGAGGGCATGCCCTGAAATGAGGTTCTCATGTTGTCAACCCCCCTCCTCCATCCATCTTCATGAATGTCTGAAGCTGAAGGCTCCAGTCTTGATGTCTGACACACAGAACACTGGGTCGTGTTCCCAGTCTGGGGACTGTTAACTGTGACTTGGTTGAATGTAACCAGAGAATATTGTGACGACCTTCAGGGGGACTTAGGACATATATTTTCCTTCATTCTCCAGGGTGACCTTTTCTGGTGCTTTTGTTTACCAGACCAGACTGTATCTGGAAGTGACGAGGGGCAGAGGAAGCCAAGGGGATTGCTGATTCTTACAGTTGCCGTGGGAAGAGAGCTTTAAAAATGCTTTGTAATCGTGTGGCAGAACTTCTCTGCACACCGGAAAGTGTGGAGGTAAAAGTGAAGGAAAATATTCAGGCCCTAGAGTACTTCTGGAGATGCTGTCTAGTCCCTGCCCAGCATTCGGTGGTCTGATTGGAGGGGTGGCCTCGCCTCTTAAGTTGTATTTTCTGTCTGTTTCTGTGTCTCCCAAGGGTTCCATGTAAGAGTAATTCTTCACCCAAACTCAGGGATTCTAATCATTACTTACTCTTTAAAAGATAAAAGATCTGTGGATCAGGGCTTATCTCATCAAATGTCAGGGCTTGAGGGGGACACAGAGTTGAGCCATGCTGGGGAGCTGGAGCTGAGGGCTCCTCTTCCCCAGGGAGCTTGTATCCTGCTGTTGGCCTCACTTTCCTTGTTCCTGTGTGGCTAGGATGTTCCTCAGAGACCCCTTCCCTTCTGTGTGTTCTAACTCCTCCAACCTGGAACCATCCAGGCCAACAGACTTCTGTGTTCTTCTTCTCCCCATGGCTTCCAGCTTTTGGTATTTTTCCATGACTGAAGCTTGGGGAGAGTTCAAGGGCAGCCTCCTGGAAAGTGAAAGGCCACAGTGAGTCATCACGTCGCTAGAATGAGCTGTGTGTGTCTAGGGGGAGAGAGCAGAACTGGAGCACTGGAGACTAGAAACAAAGGCTGCAGAAGCCTGAACCCTAAAAAGCTGTTGTACATCTCCTGTCAGGATTTACACAGCACAGAATGGTGGCGGGGCATCAGGAAGCCAACAGAGCCCTCAGTTTGTATTGCTCGTTTAGAAACACATCATAGTAATCTCCCTGAATTCACAGACTCTCCCTTGCTCTCTTAGGGATGTGGTGAGTGCTGAGTTGCCTATGCTTGGCAGGTGGGATTTCTGTCACAGCTCAGGTCTCGGCCACTTGGTGACAGAGGTCTTTCCTGTCCAGTAGAAGCCAGTGTCCTTTTCTGTCACCACAACGATGTCCTATCTGGAGGGAGTCATTTCTCCAAGTTGCAGGTGTTCCATCTACCAAAGGAGACGTTTGGAATGAGGCTTCTTAAAAGTCACCCAATAAAGTGTTCCATCTACCAAAGGAGACAGGAAGGCTAAGCATTAAGAATGCAGTTTTCTGAGAAATGGTGCAGGTTTGCTAGACTCAGAAAAGCCTGGCTGCGTGGCTGCTGCACTTAGCCTTGCTGCATTATCCTTAGCAATGGGATGGACTGATTAGGATGTGCACATTTTTATCAATGAAGAAACTGAGCCTCAGTGAGATTCCTCAACGGTAACGAGGCTGCCTGTCTTCGGGTCCTGCTTACACATCCTGCTCGCATGTCTTGCTTGCATATTCTGCTTGCATGTCGTGGGTGCACATCTTGGGTACCTGCCCCCCAAGCTTCGTCACCTTGGGGTCGGTTCCTGGATTTGTCTCTGTGTTTCTGCAACTATAAAATGGGGTTAATAATAATGGTGCCTAACGGATGGTTTTACTCTAAGACTTAAGTAAAATAACCATCAATGAGTGTGCAGTATACCATGCAATAGATATTTTTCTAGCATTGTTTATAATGCTGAAAAAATCAGGAATAAATTTTAAATAATCTTGGGCATTTATAAATTGAAATTAACATGGAGCTGTTATTCAAATATATAGTTTATTATATGTTTAATATATAATGCATCATAAAATATGAGGAACTACTAGTAATTTTTAGAACATACTGGTAAAAACATGCTCACAATTTAATGTTTAGTGAAAAGTAGATAGGACATTGTGGATAGTATAACCATTAATTTAATTGGACACACATCCACAGACACACATCAACCCATCTGTCTATCAAAAGCTACAACACCGAGGGGCTGTGGAGATGGCTCAGAGTGCATACTGCACTTACAGAGACTCCCAGCACCCATGAGAGGTGGCTCACACCCTTCTGTCACTCTATCTCTAGGGGATCCACTGACACCCCTTTCTGAACTCTGCCGGCACCCACACTCATGTCTGTGACACCCCTCCACACATACACATATTGAAAATGAAATAATTCTAAGAGACAGCTGCACCAAAATTCTACGACATAGTCAGAAGTTGTCTGCTGGAGAAAGGATTCTGGGTGAGTTTTACCCCTGGCTTGTGTTTTTTATGCAGTGGAATGAGTTGCTTTCGGAACATAAGCATGCCTGGAAGTCAGACTGCTGCTGTCTTGATGTCTAGCTGACTGGTGACCTTGCTCTCCACAGCAGCATTTGGGCTCGGGCTTCCTTTTGCACACATGAGAGTGAGTGGTCCATTCCCTATCTGCCCCCATCACCGGGTGCCTGCCTCGGCCCATGGGATGTCCACAAAAGCCTTTCATCCTGGGCACAGAATGAAAACATCCCCCAGGACCAGCAGCCTGGCGCCAGGTAGCAGTTTGTCAACTGTCTCTGGCTTGTGAGCTGTTTGAGCTAATCCTTTTCAAGATGAACTCACATTTTCTTCTCTGGCTTTATTAGTTAATTTGGTGACTGGTCTCTGGTTTCTCTGATGGTGGTGTTGTTTGGAGAGGCAGGCTGGAGCTGCCGCAGATGGATCCCCTGAGAATTTCGGGAGCCCACCGTACTCCATTTACTAAACCTTTCTACCTCACAATAACCTGTGGGAATCAGGTATGGCCCCTCTTCACTCTGGTCTTTAAAACCCACTAAAAACCAAGCCAAACCAACAACAAAAACTAAAAACAAAAACAAAACCCTTCATGTTTCATCCTAATATTGCTATGTTTATTTTAATAAAAATAAATGATAAGGTTTTGTGTTTCCAGCATAAAAACTGAACATAAAAAACAGAATTTAAGACATTTGAATGCAGGTGTATCTCAGTTGGTGAGCGCAGTCCCACCTCTGGGCTCCCAAGCTAGTGTGTTGCCCTCCCTATGGCCAGCCCTCAGTTTGAGGAATAAGGTGCCCTTCTGCCCTTCAGGTTTCCCTCTGTGGGTACAAGAAGGGTAAAGACAGAGAGCAACCTGGGGTGCTAGTTCTCACTCCTCTGTGTTTAAAATGACATGGGGTTCCTTGCTCACATTTTTGTTTCAAGATGACGCATGAGCTTCAGGGGATTTCCTGCCTCCACCTCCCATCTCACCTTGGGGTTTCAGGGCGGGTGTCCAGCTTTGGATCTAAACTCAGGTCTCTACTCTTGCATAGCAAGTACGTTACCCACTGAACCATCTCCCTGGTCTTGTAACAAGGTCATCACATGTCATTTTTCTTATGGAGCACCATTTTGCTTGTTATTTTATGTTCATCACAGTAAGGACTCTCCTCCAAGGCAGCTGGAATCATTGATGGTATCAGGGTGTGAGTATGGCAAACATATTGATTCTTCTAACATGGATCTCAGCTGGCCTTCTTGCACCAGTGGCCAAAATCCTGAGGTTCAGAGTCAGGAGGGAGAAGGAACCAAGGCTCATTGCTGGGGGCTGGGTTTGGTGCTTCGATTACTTTGTGTCTTGTTTAATCTTCAAACTTCTGTGAGATGACAGATCTCATCTCTGTTTCCTAGAACAAATGGCAGCCAGAAAACTCATTTAACTTCTCAAAGTCAAATAGCCAATGAAGAGGACTGAGATTTACTCTCTTTTCAGCCTGACTGAGGCCCAGGGTCTTCCCACACACCCTGTGCTTCCCGGGCTCAATGGCCTGCTGGGTGGCAAGGATCTGCATGGGAGTTCATACCACTCACTCATTAAGACATGGTACCTGTTAGGGAAATGACTAGTTTGTGGCCCAGGCAATGTTTCCATTTCCAACTTGGTGCATGAATGTTTAGCACTTCAGATAGACTTATAGACTTATTCCTTCAAGTCCATCTTACTAGGTGGCTCAGGGAGAGAAAAATAGCACATTGGGAAATGACCTGAATCCCATCACTTCACCCTAGAGCTTGTAAGTGACTTTGATCAATGGCACCCAAAGTGGGGCTTGAACCCACGACCCTGAGATTAAGAGTCTCATGCTCTACTGACTGAGCTAGCTTGGCTTTGCAGGACAGAAACTTTCATCTATAGATCAAACTACTTGATCTAAATTCCCCAGCTTCCTCATCTGCAAAATGGTGACACAATCGTGATTTAACGGGGCTGTTGTGAAGATCAAATGAAAAAATGTATTACAATCTTTGTTTAGGAGCCTCTGAATGTATATTAATGTCTATAAAAGTAAGACCACTTGTTTGTCCCAGCTGCCCAGAACCAAAATAATCACACAGAAACTGTGTTAATTAAAAGACTGCTTGGCCCATTAGCTCTAATTTCTTATTGGCTAACTCTTACATGTTAATTTAACCCATTTCTATTAACCTGTGTATCACCATGAGGTCGTGGCCTACCAGCAAAGTTCTAGCATGTCTGTCTCTGACGGCTTCATGCCATCTAGCTCTGACTCTGCCTTCTTCCTCCCTGCATTTTGTTTAGTTTTCCCTACCTATCTAAGTTCTGCCCTATCAACAGGTCAAGGCAGTTTCTTTATTCATTAATTGTAATCACAACACACAGAGGGGACTCCCACATCAAATGTCGTGATGCTCTGTGCCTGGGCAGAACACAGTTCCAACCAGGGCAGGGACTAAGTAGCCTGGCCTACTGTCTCCCAGGATGGAGATAGAAAAAGAGGATGGAGACTAAGGCTCATGGTTTCATGTGATCTGTCCTTTCTGGAGCTCAGCAAGATGGAAGCTGTGTAGTGGATTGAATGAGAATGTCTCTACAGACATGGGTGCTTGATCACATGGTCTTCAGTTGATGTCACTGTTGGGAGAAGTTTAGAAGGTACAGCCTTGAGGGAGGAGGTGTGTCACAAGAAGAGGGCTGTGAGGGTTCAGATTCCACGCCATTTCCAGCTGGCTCTTTCTGCTTCATGCTTTCAGCTCAACATGTGAGTTCTTGGCTTCCTTTGGGCTGCTCATTTGTTTTCTGGCCAGCCAGACTTCCGAAATAATCAAACAGAAATCTATATTAATTAAAACACTGTTTGGCCCATCACTTGGGCATACTGCTAGTTAGCTCTTATATCTTAAATTAACCCATTTCTATTATTTTATATTTTACCACGAGGTTCGTGGCCTACTGGCAAGGTTCAGTCTCCTGTGGTGGTTCCATGACTTCTCTCTGACTCTGCCTAATTTCCTCCTCTACTGCTTAGAATTCCTGCCTTACTCTACTCTGCTAAGCCACTGACCAAAACAGATTTATTCATTAACCAATGGAAGCAACACATACACAGAAGGACCTCCCACACCAGCTTCCTGTTCCTGCTGCCATGCCTTCACTGTTGTTATGCTGTTCCACCATCATGGACTCTTTATCCTTTGGAACCCTCAGTCCAATAAACATTTCCTTCTATAGGTTGGCTTGGAAATGGTGCTTAAATCACAGCAACATAAAAGTGACTAGTCCAAGCCAACAAAGGATATGGGGAGACAATGCCTGTTTATCTGGCCATGTCATGCTCATCCAGCCCCTAGAGACCTATGTGCTTATTCAAACTCAGAGTGACTAAAGAGAAGTTCGGCAGAGTCTCCCAGGGATGTCAAACTCAAGACTGCTACTGGGATAAGTAGCTGTGGTTTCACATGGTGGGAGATGTGGAAAAAGGATGCTGGGATCCGGAGGTGGAAGACAGCATGTGAACCTTGCAGCATCAGCATCCTCTATGCTAAGACTTAGCGAGTCATGCACACCACCATTCAGAGCTAAAGAGAATATATGGAGTTACTAGATTAAACTGCCTTTCATAAAGGTGGAGCTCAGATGGGCTGGCGATGCAGCCCAGTTGATAAAATGCTAGTCTAGCATACACGAAGCCTTGGCAGTCCTCAGTTCTACTGGGCATGGTGGTCACTCTTGTAATCCCAGCAGTCAGGAGCTGGCAGCAGAAATCAGAAATTCAGTTATCCTCAGCTACATAGTGAGTTCAAGGCCAACCTGGGCTGCACAAGACTCAGCCACAAACTGACACTAGATGAGGCTCTGGGAGCAGAGTCCAGAGTTAGGCCAAGCTGTGGCTCCGACGAGAAGAGGGTCAGATTCGAATTCAGCTCTCTAAGTCCTTTATCTGACCTGATCTGGCACTCTGTGATTCCGTGTGTCTGTGTGCTGTGTGTGTTGGTATGTCTGTCTTGGCCAGACCTTTATACCCTAATCCACAATCACACAATCAGCAAGCAGAGGCAGATATGATAGATAGATAGATAGATAGATAGATAGATAGATAGATAGGAGAGAGAGAGAGAGAGAGAGAGAGAGAGAGAGAGAGAGATTGCTTTTGGAACCTCTAAGCCTCTCCCCAGTGACATACTTCCTCCAATAAGGTGACACCTACTTCAATAGGACCACACTTCCTAATCCTTCTCAAGGGGTTCTACTCCTTCATGACTAAGCATTTAAATATATGCACCTGTGGGGGTTCCAGTCACCACCCCTGAGCAGACTGTGCAATCTGGGAGCAGTTCTCAGGTGGATGGTGAGGGTACATGCATAGGACTGGGGAGAGGACTAATGGCTGCCATTCACCACACATTATACAAAATGGAACAAGAGCAGGCAGGTACCGAGCAGGGAGTTGTCCTTAGACAACATCCTTCATTGTGTGGCTGAATTCTGAAAGGCACAGTTCCTTTTAGCCCGAGGAGACCAGGAGTGGGGTCTAGACAGTGATCCAGAGCCGTGGGGTGTGGAGAGCATCTGTGCATGGAGGGGACATCAGCATTTGGAAGCTGGTGAAGGGAGTCTAAAACCTCTTAGGCGGGCTGCGGGGAAGGAGAGGGTGGGCTGGAAATACCACATGGTCCACGAGTAGGATTTCTCCCCCTTTCGGGGAAGTCTAGTCTCGTTTGAAAGTGTCCAGCTCACTTGGAATCCAGTCAGGCCTCCTCAAATCCGATTGGGTACTGTCCATTCCTAAAGTCAGAATGTCCTCTTAACCCTTGGTTAGTGTTTGACAGAACGCCTGAACTGTAGCCAAGCCAACAGGCAACGTGACACAGAGAAGGCCATTGAAAAGGGACGGGGATGGAATGTCAGCCATAGAGTACCTGTTCTGTGGATGTGTAGTTCCGGGTCGACTCTCTAACGCCCATTAACAGCAGAGCAGGAAATCATGACAGGGACTCTAGAGAGGTTTCCAGCAGAGCGAGGACTCTGCGCAGCTGACTTTGGTGGCCTCGGTATGGTCGTCTGTCCTCCCGTCTGGATTTGGCTGCACTGCTGGAATTATGAACAAGGTTGGGAGACGGTGTGCACAGTGACACCTCTCAGTTTCTTTCCCTCTGTAAATTCATCTTCACTATGGAGTTGGGGGGGCATTTTAATGAGTGGAGATTTGCAGAGCCCAAATGCAGCACATTTGCATTTTATGACTTCTGTTTATTCTGTGCAGGTGTGTGCTGCAGTGCGCATATGCAGAGGTCAGGGCAGCCTGCTAGTGCTGCTAGCAATAAAAAGTCAGATGGTCTGGGCTTGGGGCCAGTGCCTTTTGCCTACTAAGCCAGCTCCGCAGCACGGTTTAAACACAGAACTGGGAACTGTAAAGTGTGTGTAAGGGTGTGTTAGGTCTCCCATTGCCACTCCCACAAGTTAACACAAGCTTAATGATACAAAATAACACAAACTGATTGTTTTATAGTTCCGGAAGCCAGTGAGAGGTCAAGGCACAATCAAGTGGGCCTCCTTCAGTGAGCTCTTTGTCTCTTCCTTATCTTTTCTAGATTCTAGAGCAGTGGTTCTCCACCTCCCTGATACTGCAACCGTTTAATACAGCTCCTCAGGTTGTGGGGAGACTATTTTCATTGCTACTTCATGAATGTAGCTTTTCTACCGCCATGTAATAGGTGTAATATTGTTATGAATCATAATGCTAATATTTGTGTTTTCTGATGATCTTAGGTGACGCCTGTGAAAGGGTTGAGACCGGCAGGTTGAGAACCACTGTTCTGGGTGGTCCTTGTGTCACAGCAAAGTTAGAGAACCGTGGTCCAGGGTGGCAGACTCAGGATGAAGCTCACAGAGGGGATACAGGGAGGTACTGAGGGTTGGAGACTGAAGGTGTAGGGATGTGGTTGGGCTAGGATCAATGGCCACTGTAGAACTATTGGGTTCAGAAAATACTGAGTCTAAGGCAACCTGAGAACTCAATGCTAATATCAAGCTCAATGGTGGTACAGGAAGACAGACTCTTTGTAATGATTATAGTGGGCCCCTGGCTCTTAGTACATCCTCCATTTCTCTCCATAATCCTACAAGATAAGGGCCCTGGCGATCCTCCTCACTCATGAAGAAACTCAAGCTCTGAGCCTTCAGTTACCTGTGAAGTGGCTACAATGACGTCAGAGCTGACAGATGCTGAGTTCTTTCTTCTACACATCCCACCGCCGTACGGGAAGATACAGGCAGTGTCTTCCCAGAGGATGGGAGGTTCTGTTCCAGCGAGAAGACGGGATAGCAGTGCAGGTCCTGTCTCCAAGAAGACTCCTCATCTGTTTTGGATGAGACTTCCCTGCAGGGGACACACCATCAAGCATAGTGGACTCTAGACCCTGTTAAGTAGGATTATTTTCTGTAAATCTGAACTCAGCTTTCCAGTATGAGGGGAAACTTTTTTTTTCAATTTTGAGGCCTCTCTTTGCCTGAGACCCTCATGTCTTTACAGTGTCCCCTCACAACCCCTCTCAAGAGCTTGCTCTTTCCTAGCCAAAAGATTCCAAAAGTCCCAAATGACCAGTTTAAAGACAATTCAGTAGCCCTGCTAATTGTGAAGATACGGCATGCTGGCAAGAAGCCCTTTATACACCGACACCTTTCAGTGGGGACAGTTCCACAGCTGCTGACCACACTCACCAACCTAAAGAATTGAAGGCTTACAGTTTTGAATCTGATTTTAGTGAGTGTGAATTTTCTGTATACATAAAGGCTAACTTAAAAGCTAGCCCTTGCCGCTAGGAGGAGAATGTGAATTCATGTTTTGGGATATTATTTTAATTAGGCAAAGATGTGTTACATTTATTTATGCTGCATTTGTTCAATGATGTAAGGATGTGTGTTTAATTATGGAAAGGTGTGTTGCATCTGTTTCACCTTGCCTGCCTAAGGCACCTTGATTGGTCTAATAAAGAGCCGAATGGCCAATAGCTACGCAGAAGAGGGATAGGCATGGCTGGCAGACAGAGAGAATAAATAGGAGGAGAAATCTAGGCTGGAGAGGGAGAGAGAAGGAAGGAGAAAGAAAGGGAGAAGTAGAGAAGAGAGAATACAGGAGATGCCTGGGTTAGAAGCCAGGCAGCTGCCAGGCAGAAGCAATGAACGTGAGATAGATAAACGTAAGAAATGTAATATACTCTAAAGCAAAAGTAAATAAAGAGAAGCAGGTTCAGTTAAAAGACCTAGCCAGAAATGAGTCTAAGCCGAGGCTGGGCACTTGTAACAAAGAATAATGAGACCTGGGTCATGATTTGGGAGCTGGCTGGTGACCCCAAACCAAAATCCTGGTACAAGTTCACTCTAGCCTAAAAGGTGCTCCTTTGCCCTGCCTGTAGAAGGATGGCGAGAATGGCTAGCAGCCACTGAGGCTGTTATTAAGTGTGGCTGCTGTTTGCTTAGGATGACAGAAATTTACTGCTGTATGGTCTGGAAGCTGGAGGTCTGGAATCCAGGGGTGGGTAAGGCTGTGCTCCCCCGATGCCTGAGGTGCCGGCTACCTTGCCTCTTTTGACCTTTGATGGGTCTTTGACATCTCTTGCCTCCCAGCTGTATCATACACACCTCTGCCTTTGTTGTCAGATGGCCTTCGTACTGTGTCTCTTTCATATGCCACCCTTTAAGGTCACCACTTCCCCCTAAGCCGCGCCTGACTACTTCAATGTGACCTGTGTTAACTAATTCGTCAGTGGTTTCTAAACACGTGGTTAATTTGCTCACTGTAATCCCTAATATCTAGAAAAGCACTGGCTCTAAGCACCAATGGGTGAATGTATACAGGAACCAGTGAGCGCTAACAATAGCTGTGACTGCAAGCCCTTATCCCGGTCTCCCGATTTGGTGCCTGTGTGGTTGCTGTGTGCTGGGCTCAGCTTGTCTCAGCTGCTGGCTCTTCAGCCTACACTGCTGATAAATACCTTGTGTGTGTGGGGGGGGGGAGGGGCTGAAAGGTGGGGGAAGATCTTCCTGACCCACGTGTGCAAAGAAGCCACTCATTCAGCCACTAGATGCTGCTCCTGCCTTGCTCCCGTCCCGCAGAATCACCCCACTCTGCTGTGCCATATCCAGACCCTTCCCGCCATCGCTCCCCTCTGTGGCTGTCTTTCAAGCCCCACTCTCCTGCCTTATGACATGACCACAGAAAACCACTTGCCTCCCAGCTTCCCCTACCCTTGGCCTTTGGTATAAGCGGTGCTGGAGGGACCTCTTTTTCTTGACCTTCAGGTAACTCCCATTCTGTCTTTAGACAACTCGGATCTTCTCCCTTCATTTTTCCTAACGCTTGGGTTAGGCCAAGGTTTCCCCTTCCGTAGACACTGGAACACTTGTCTGAATTTGAATTGCTAGTTTAAGATTTTTGAGCATCAGGTACGTGGGAAAGAGCTGTGCCAGTTAGAAATGCCTGCTGTGGAAGGAGGAGTGTGTGTGTGTGTGTGTGTGTGTGTGTGTGTGTGTGTGCACGTGTGTGTGAACATGTGTACGTGTGTGTGCGTGTGTAAACATGTGTTGTGTGTGTGCATGGAGGGGGTGTCCTAAAGCTTTACCCTCCCTGAGGTAATTCTTTTCCTCTCCTAGTTCTGGTCTTCTCCTTCTTCATGAAGTCCTGGCCTGTTTCTGCTCACCAGACCATGTAATTTAACCTACTGTCCTGGAAACTGGAAGCAAGAAGGAACTCCTCTCTCCTTCCCTCTGTGAGTGTGTGTGTGTGTGTGTGTGTGTGTGTGTGTGTGTGTGTGTGTGCAGAGAGAGAGATTAGGAAATGGCTACTGAGTTTGGACAGAGACTGACACCCTCTCCAGAAAGTCAAGGCTGTCTTCCTGCTCACCAGCCCTGCAGCCATGCGAAAAGAGGGTGCCATGAATGCTCCCCTTCCTGCAGTCATATTTGCTGAAGCAGTGAGCCGCAATTCCCAGCTGCCTCTCCACACAGGAACAAACAGCTCTCTATGAATAGTTCTGAGCCCTGGCCTTGAGAATCCCCTAAAGAATGTTAAGGGGGTTTAGAATTTCTTAGCAGAAACTGCCTTTGGATAAGGAAAATGGGAGGTGTCAACATTTTACTCTGGCCTTTTGGGTCTAAACAATAAAGGCCTGTTATTCACTAGAATTCCTATTCATTCTCTCTCCGTCCCTCCTTCCCTTCCTCTTGCCAAAGCCAGTTTCTCAGTTTCTTCCAGGCCAGTGAGAACAACTGCTCTCTCTACCGTGGACGTCAGTGGTTTCACGTGTAAATAATGATTGGTTGAGAAAACACCAGAAGGCAGAGAGAGGAAAAGGGAATATAGATCTCTGTTTAAGGCATCTGGAGGCATTTCTCTAGACTTTTGCTTTCCTCACATGTATCTATGAAAATAGAGACCGTGTTCCCATCCACTGCCGGTTCGTGACAGTGCACCACGAGTGGCCGCCAACTGTCTCAAGAATTTTTTCCTTGTTACAAGAGAATAAACTTCTGTTACAGTTAAAAGCAAAATAAAAGAATAAAGCAGATAGCATGTGAAAATCAACAAAAAGTACTAAAATTCACCCTTCAGAGACAATTGGCACAAATTATGAATTCAGCTCTTACTGAAGATACATACTGAGTAAGGATTGGAGCTACATACCTGTAGATCCTGAACTTAGGGGGTTAAGGCAGAACTGTGTATTTGAGGCTAGCGTGGGTTACACAGTGAAGCAATGCCTTGAGCAACAAAACATACAACAGTGTGATGGAGGAAGGTCATTAGTTAAAAAAATAAAGAAACTGCTTGGCTGGCCCTCATAGGTTAGAACACAGGTGGGTGGAGAAAAGAGAACAGAATGCTGGGAGGAAGAGGAAGTGAGCTCAGACTCAACAGCTCTCCTCTCAGGAGCAGACGCCTCGGAGAGACACCATGCCTCGCTCCCAGGCAGACACACGTGATGAAGCTCCAACCCAGGATGGATGTAGGCTAGAATCTTCCCGGTAAGACCGGTGCTCACAGATTATTAGAGATGGGTTGATCGGGATATCAGAATTAGCCAGTAAGGGCTAGAGCTAAAGGGCCAAGCAGTGTTTAAATGAATACAATTTGTGTGTTGTTATTTCAGGGCATAAGCTAGCCAGTGGCGGGAGCTGGGTGGCAGAATGCAGCCCCACAGCTCCCACTACAGAATGGCGCCCAGACGTGTGGACAACTGAATCCACTGAAAGCCTGAGAAAGCTTGGGAAAGAGTAAATCATGTTTTCTTGATAGCAGCAATTTCTCGGGTCTACTCTGCTTGCTAGAGACAAGCAAGCTCTCTCATCTAAGAGAGACTTCCTGACTCAGCTTTAGCTGCAAAATCCTGCAGCTCATTAAGAGGTCCTGCCACGAAACACTTAAATGCTGTTGACGAAAAGCTGAATGCATGCTTTTCGGTTTTCAGCCGTAGCAGGATAAAAGCTGCGCCATTTAAAAATGCCGGCTTTCTGGGCTGTCCTGCCACGGCAAACTCTGACTCTTACACAGGCGGTTCATGTGGTTTGCAAGCACAGGCTGCTGAAGCTCACTTGCTGGCAGGGACCTTGAAACACTGTAGACTTGTGGTGCTGAATGCGGCTCTGGCCGGTACCTCAGTCACAAGGTTGGAATGGCAGAAAGCTAAGGAATGGGCTACATCTAGCCGGCAAAGCCACGGCTTTAGTCCTACTGATATTGCTTGGTACATTAAAGACTCATGTGGTCAGAAAAACAGAGATACAGTAAAGAGAGCATCAAAGACAAAGAAAAATTTTAAATGATTTACATTGTTAAAATATATGCAGACTAAAAGAAAATTCTTAAAGTAAAAAACAAAAATAAGGAAGAAAGAGAGTAGCCAGGTGTGGTAGCACATGCCTTTAATCCCAGTGCCTAGAAGGCAGAGACAAACAGATCTCTGTGAGTTCAAGGTGTAGTAGTGTACACCTTTAATCCCAATGCCTGGAAGGCAGAGACAGTGGGATCTATGAGAGTTCAAGGACAGCCTGGTCTACAGAGTTATTCTAGGTCAAAGATACAGAGAACCTGTCTCAAAAAGCAAAAAGTTAAAAGTAAAAATAAACGAAATAGAGGTTAAAACAAAGCTGTACAAAGATGGAAAATAGACAGAGAATTTTGATACTGTATGCTATTATGCTCTCTTTGAATTGTTTGAATGCTGAGGAAGGAGCCACAGCTGATAAAAGATATTTATTTATAAATGCTGCTGAACTAATCCAACATAGATATTTTGATGCCTTGACTTTGAAATTTGGATCTAAGGACATGATGCTTTGGAAAGGAGTTTCTTATTTTGTTTTCACAAAGGATGAGACCCTGTTCATTTCTTCTATTCCGATATGGTATGATAGACCATGTCCTCCTGAAGGGTTGCTGTGAACACCTTCAGAAAATTGCTTTGCTCAACTGCCAACTGAGATGAAACTAGCACACAGGTTATACCATGAAAGACCTAATTAACGATGCCCCCATTCAGCAGGAAGCAGTTTGGAGAGAAAAAACTGAACCATGTTCCCAAATATGGTTTATAAAAGTTCTTTTACATTTAAAGGGGGATATGATATAGATATGAATAATTTGCATTAGTATAGATTCTGCTTTATTGATAGAGATTTAAGATCAATTTTGTTATATGTATATGTATTTCTGATCTTGATTAAGGTATTGTGATTGTGTAGTTCATTAAAAAATGTAATGTACAATTAAGAAATATAGGTTAATGGATAATCATCAGTAATAGTCAAGCTTGTAGTCATGTTAGTTAGATTTTTAGATATATAGAGATACATTTCAGTTAGATAGACATTCTTCATATCTTTCAAAGACTGCAGAATATGACATTTAATGTTTTAATAACTTAGGACTTTTCATGACAATGAGACACTCTGCTCCTGGCAGCACCAATCTACTTCAAGAAGAAGATGGGCATCGAAGAGGATCCTTATGGAGTGTGATAGCCATTTGGGCAAGAAACTGTTCTTGCCTGGACTATTGCATAAACTGGACACAGAGAACCCACAGAGAGAGGACTACTGAACTTGCCTAAAGGTGAGATGATCTTTCGGGGTTCCTGATTCATGAAAGAGTCTGCGAGACATTCTGCAGGACACAACAGATAGTGACTGAACTGACTTTGAAATGTTCTGCTTCATGGAAATGTCTCTGGATACCATGGGCCTGTAGGCCGAAGATGGATGCCCCAACGGTACAGAGAAACTTTGGATGACTGTCCAGGCAGCGAGATGTCTCTGTCATTTCTAGAGTTTGAAAGTTGCTTTTTTCTTGTTTGCTTAGGTAATATTGTATCTTTCTGGAGTCTTTGATGGAGTTAAGAATAGTTAGTTATAGTTATAGTTTTCCTTAGTTATGATAAAGATTATTGTAATTTTTACTTGATAACTGTTTTGTTATATGTAATTATGCTATGTTAAAGTTAAAGCCTTCCTTTGTTTTTGTTTAAACAGAAAAAGGGGAAATGATGGAGGAAGGTCATTGGTTAAAAAAATAAACTGCTTGGCTGGCCCTCATAGGTTAGAACACAGGTGGGTGGAGAAAAGAGAACAGAATGCTGGGAGGAAGAGGAAGTGAGCTCAGACTCGACAGCTCTCCTCTCAGGAGCAGACGCCTCAGAGAGACACCATGCCTCGCTCCCGGGCAGACGCACGCGATGAAGCTCCAACCCAGGATGGATGTAGGCTAGAATCTTCCCGGTAAGACCGGTGCTCACAGATTATTAGAGATGGGTTAATCGGGATATCAGAATTAGCCAGTAAGGGCTAGAGCTAAAGGGCCAAGCAGTATTTAAATGAATACAATTTGTGTGTTGTTATTTCGGGGCATAACCTAGCCGGTGGCAGGAGCTGGGTGGCAGAATGCAGCCCCACAGCTCCCACTACAACAGTGTGTACATGCAGAGACATACAGTCATGTGTGTATCTGTTCATTTAAGAAGCCTAGTTGTGCTCTAGTGGGACACTGCTGCTGTCGTTCTGTTAAACAGACATGCTGAGTCTACGCAGCAGCCTTCTGAGGAGTTCTGCTCCTGCCCACAGGTTAGTGCTCTGTTCGATTCCATCAGAGAGGCTCCTGCTTGTCGTCTGTGGTGGTTACTGCAGACTCCTGGTTGGTCAAAGTGCTGAGAGTAAGTACCTGCTAAGTGCTCAGCCCTGATGTCTCTCTCTCTCTCTCTCTCTCTCTCTCTCTCTCTCTCACACACACACACACACACACACACACACATACACACACACACAATGACTATATGTGCACCCTCATGTATGCACGCATTCACGCACACACAGATACAAACTTACACACACACGTACATGCACATACACATGATGACAATATGTGCACCTGTGCATCCTCATGTATGCATGCATGCACACACACAGAGACACAAACACACACACCCTTGCCATCAACCCCTCAAGGCTCAGAGAACACTAGGGAAGAGGGCAAGGGATGGGGTGTTTTGCAATCCTATCTTAGTGCACGCCATGGCCATTGCATTCTTGAACTCTCAGTGGTTGTGATTAGGAGCACAAGATTCACATGAAATTAGGCCTGTCAACATCCTCTCATTGACAGGGCAGGCGCTCGTGAGGCTATACCCTCCCTGTGGTTGCTGGGAAAGGGGAGGCATTTTCCTCAGTGGTGTAGTTATGGTATGTTGCTCATGCTTCTGTAAGTAACCCCGATTAAACCTACTAGCTCACCAAGAAAAATAAACTCACACAGGAACATAGAAGGAAGACTAGTTGGGAAGAAGATTGAGAGGGGCCAACAGAAAGTAAGGGGAAATATTAGCATGAAAATGTCATAACATACCCACTATTATGTTGTTTATATTTGCTAAAAAGAAACTTTTAAAAATCCCATAGTTCATTTAAATACTTAGTTTTCAGGAATTTAAAACAGGGTCATGTGGCACATTCACTGAGGCCACTGATAACCTCTAATAGTAGGACAGTATAAAACCCGCTGTATTTATTAAATGATTAATATATACGATGTGTCAGATACTATTGATCCATGGGTCTATTTAATAACCTGCTCCCTTGTCAACCTCCTCTTTGAAACTTGTAAAGTACAAAATATCACTCCCTTACAGCTATGGTGGCTGTGGCGTCTGTCCTGGCCTGATGACACCTTAGAAGGTCCTTGTAAATAAAGACAATAGTTTGAAAGAAGAATGCCTTCATAAACGATGGGTCACTGGAGAGGGGAGAACTCCAGAATCTTCCCTAATGACGATCCATTGACAAGTCCAGACAAGTCTAGGCAACTGTAGCTGTCACAAGTTCACGATTGCAGTGGTGGTTATGCCAGTGGGATCTCAAAGCAAGACAAAAAGATGTGGATGTGAAAGGAACTTGCAGGGAGGAGGGGGAGTTGGCAGAGGTATGAGCAAAATAAGAAGAGACAGGGCAGCCCCATGGTGGCGCATGCCTTTAATCCCAGACTCTGTGAGTTCAAGGCCAGCCTGGTTTACCAGTTCTAGGTCTAGCTCTAGGATAGGCACCAAAGCTACACACAGAAACCCTGTCTTGAAAAGCCAGAGATAGATAGATAGATAGATAGATAGATAGATAGATAGAGTAACCAGAATGAATTGACAGTATTTACCAATTTGTCAAAGATCAAATTTAGTTAAAATGCAAAAAGGGGGAGACTCTTTTTCTCCCACCTGAGAGTATTGGCATCATGTCCCAAATGTTTCAGATAATCTGAAATCAGGACCAGGTTCATAAGGAGATGATACAGCGTGGGAAAAATAGAAAGCATCGATTGTTTCCATGGTAATTCCCCACCTATGATCTGTCTATCTCCCTGACAGCCCTGGGAAGGACAAGCTATCCCTCCCCCCAGTTGTCAACAGCATCCCAGGGACTCTGCTCCCTGAACTTGCACACTCTCCAACCTGACCTCGTGCACATGCTATGTGATTGAGTCTACTGTTGCTCCATGTCAAACCATCAAATGGACCTAGAACCTTGGGGGCCATGTTGCCTCCTCCCAGCAAGGAGCCTCCTTGGATAACAGCTCAGTGGGAGTTTCCAGCGACAGGCCTAGCTCGCGATGTTTTTATGTAGGATATGCAGCTCCTCAGACCTCCACCACCATACAGTGGGTGTTACAGTTAGATGTGATTTTTCTGCTGAGGTGTGCCCTGGAGGCTGCTCCTTGGTGCTGTGGTCCTGGGGCATTGGGTCTCTTAAGAAGAGGGGCTGAGTACAAGGTGAGGGGCCTCTGAGGCTGCTTCTCATAGGAAGGATCCATGCTGGCCTCCTGGAGCTGGTTATTCAAAGTGCCTGAAAGTGAACGTGGCCCCTCCTGTGAGTAACTGCGTCTTTCCTGATTCTTTGCCATGCTTTTGTGATGCAGTTAGGGGACCCTAACTGAACTAATAGACCACCAGATTGCTGTGGAATAATCCTTTTGTGTACTGTGCAGATTTGGCAGTTGGATTGGTTTAATAAAATGCTGACTGGCCAGTAACTAGACAGGACGTATAGGCAGGACAACCAGACACAGAGAACTCTAAGAAGAAGAAGAAGGCTGGAGTCAGAAAAGAGATGCCAGCAGACACAGAGGAAATAGGATGTGCGGAAAATGAGGTAAGAGCCTGGTGGTGGTGGCACACACCTTTAATCCTAGCACCTGAGAGGCAAATCTCTGTGAGTTCGAGGCCAGCCTGATCTATAAGAGCTAGTTCCAGAACAGCTGGGGCTGTTACACAGAGAAAACTTGTCTCAAAAAAAAAAAAAAAACCAAAAACAAAACAAAAAAGAGGTAACAAGCCATGAGCCACATGGCAGAAGGTGGGCTAATTTAAACATAAGAGTTAGCTAGTAACAAACCTGAGCTATCAGCTGAGCATTTACAATTAATGCTAAGTTTCTGAGTGGTTATTTGGAAGCATTGCTGGGAAAGGAAAACTAAACCTACACCAGATCTTGAACTTTCACTCTCCCAGATTATAGGCCAAACAAACTTCTGTATACAGATTTAGTTCCAAGTATTTTGTCATACTGACAGAAAACTGGCCAATCCAGTAGTGATACCACATGTCCAACTCAAAGACTAAGCTACATATTTCTGTGTCACAACCACAGCACAGGACCATGTGAACAGCAAGTGCCCGGTAGATATTAGTAGGTTGACTTTAATGCACAGATGTCTTGGTCACAGAATTTTGGAGACCATAGATTTGGATAATCTTTGTAGGCTTTTAAAATTAGTATATATTCATTATACATGGCAATGGGTTTTATAATGACGTTTTCATTCATTTTCATCTTACACTTTGATAATAGTCAGTCGCCATTACCATCGTGTCTCCCCTTTCCTTTCTGCTGTTCCTTTTCTCTTCCCAAGCTGTTCTCCTGCTGTTTTCACATCATAAGTATCTATACCTCTCTCTCTCTCTCTCTCTCTCTCTCTCTCTCTCTCTCTCTGTCTCTCTCTCTCTCTCTCTCTCTCTCTCCCTCTCCATATCTATCTATCTATCTATCTATCTATCTATCTATCTATCTATCTATCTATCGTGTGTGTGTTCTTTTTAATGTGAATTCCACATACAAGTGAAAATTTGGCATTTTTGTCTTTCTGAATTTGGTTTTTTAAAAAATCAATATCATTATCTCCACTTCTACCTTCATATTTACTGTCAGAGGTTATATAGTTGGGTCTGATAGTCGCCCTGTTTTCAGCTTTTGTTGAACCTCCTACTGGCTCCCTCTGTGGCTATTCTAGTTCATTTTCCCACCATAGAGTGCCAGAGTTGCTTTCCTCATCTTCATTGTTAGTATAGTTTTCTCTTGGTGACAGCCATTCTGACTGGATGAGATAGATATATCTCACTGTAGTTTTGATTTGCATTTCCTTGATGGATGAGGAACACACACACACACACACACACACACACGCACACACCAGTGTGGTCTTCAGGGGCAGTATAGACCATGGATATCAACATGGTCCTTGGCCATAGCATGGGCCACTGATACTATCATGGCCCTTGGCAGCAGCACAAAGCTATCAACATGGTTTCAGGTGGCAGCAAAGACCAAGAACATCCATATGGCTTTCAGTGGTAACACTGACCATGGGCAACAACATGACCTCCCAAGGAAGAACAGATTACAAATATCCACATGGTCTCTGTCAGCAGCAAAGACCATGAACCTCAACATGAACTCTGGCCAGACCATGGACATCAACAGGAACCTTGGCCTTAGCATGAACAATGAACACCACCATGGCCCTTGATGGCAACAGAGGCCATGAACATCAACATTGTGGGATAATACTCTTGTACCCTGTAAAGATATGTCACTTGTATTGGTTTAATAAATTGTTGATTGGCCAGTATTTAGGCAGGAAATATAGGTGAGGCAACCAGACTAAGAGAATTCTGGGAAGAGAAAAGGAAAGAGTCAGTCACCAGTCAGATGCAACAGAAACGAGATGAGAATGCTGTACTGAGAAAAGGTATCAAGCCACGTGGCTAAACATACACAAGAATTATGGGTGAATTCAAGTTGTAAGAGCTAGTTAATAATAAACCTGAGCTAATAGGTCAAACAGTTTATAATTCATATAAGCCTCTGCGTGTTTCTTTGGGACTGAATGGCTGTGGGACTGGGTGAGATAGACATTTCTGTTTATACAACATGTCTTCATGTGGCAAAACAGATCACAGACATCCACATGAACTTTGGTTACAGCAAGGATTATGAACCTTGACATGGTATCCAGCAGCAGTACAGAGTGCAGACATCAACATTATCCTTGGCTGCAGCATGGACCATGGGCACCATCATGGCTCTCAGAGGCAGCACATGCCATGGACCTCAACATCATCAACATGGCTTCCAGTGGCAACATGACCCATAGACATCCATATGGCCTCAGTTGACAGCACAGGGCACGTACATCCACACAGGCCCTGGCTGCAACAGGATCCAACATAGCTCTTGCTGGCAAAGCAGACCACAGACATTCACAAGAACCTCAAGCATCAACGTAGCCTGGGTGGCAGCATGGACTATACAGAACAACGTGGCCTCCATGGCCCATGGGAGTCTGGTGAGGAGATAAATCTACAAATGAGCTATTCTCCACCTAGGACATCCCATCATTGCTCAGAGCAGGGGGGACTGTGCGGCTGGCTGGGCAGTATGCCAGGTTGCTGTACCCCACTCTGTCATCCCTTCTCAGCAACAACATGCTCCACTCTGTCCCACACCTGTCACCTCTATCGGACCTCTAGCTCCGCCTCTCCCCACAGCGCTCACGCTGCTCCGCTCTGCTTCTCGATCCTTCCCATCTCTCCACCACGTGTTTGTCCTTTGAAGTGGCACTGTAAACAGCAGTGTGTCATGCCGTATATTTTCCTGCCCATACAGCTTTACATACAAATACTTATTACAATAAATCATTGGTCTGGTTCAAGGTTTCTGATTTCCAAAGCACCATTAATACTGGACCATCACAGGGACTTGACCCAGATATCCTGTGGTTGTCCACAGTCAGGGTGAACCTGCTGCTAGGGGGGAACATCTGGGGGTGGGGTGGGCAGGATTTATGCTACTCCAGTCCTCTACCCTCCTTCCCTCTCTCTCGATGCCCAGCACCCCGAGGCTCCCTGGGCACAACCATTGTGCTTACCATCTGTGGGCAGTGCCACGCCCCGTGTTCTCCCCATGCAAGGCTCTACTCCTCCATCTTTCCTTCCCACTTCTCGAGTCCACTTTTTGAAAGCATCTTCCCACAGGCTCTGCTGTTTTTGCTTGTTCTAGGGATGCTGCCGGCCCTGCAGGCTCCTCCTCCGCCATTGCATCTCTGCCTTGGATCCTCCATGGGTCTCTGAGGCTTCTCGGAGCTGCTCCAAGGTCTCATAGCCCAGGCTGGAGGCGGCTGCCATTTCCTGTCACAGCCATACTCAGGTTCCGACTTTGAGGGCAGTGCCAGGCTCCTGGGTCTGGTTCTGCAGCACGGGCTCCTCCATGGCCCCCCAGCAGCAGGCAGGTGGAGTGGAGACTGGGGTAGACTGACTCAAAACTCTGGATCTTGGCTGATGTGGCAGCTGAGTTCACCAGCTGGTGGTAGTTCATGGTGCAGGTGCAGAACCCGAAAGCTCTTTGCATTATATGTCCTATAGATTTAAATATCTTTACAGAACCCACAAACACAGAATGCTTCTTTTCCAAAAATTTAAGCAGATCTGACAAAATGACACTGTCACAGGCTTTGATTCCAGGTATTTCCAGCCACCACGCAACCACTCAGGTATTGTACAGACACACCTGGAGCTGGTGGTGACATGGTTGGTTTAGAAAGAAAAGCTGCATTGGGAAGGATCTGGGGATGGTGAGCAAGGAAGCAGAGATTGCACTCATGTCTCATCACGCCTCAGAAGGAGCTGTTGAACTCGGTGGCTGCACTGCGTATCTCAGATCTTCAGAACCGAGAGGCTGATGTCCCTGCCTATCTGGATGGGTCATGGGTCAGCAGGGAGCCTCATGGCCTGGCAAAGAGGGAAGAGGTCAGCAGAGTTACCCAATGGGCCATAAGAACAAATCAATCTAGACTGTTTGTGGTTCCAAAAGCTAGCAGAACTTGCCTCACACTCCTTCCTAGGTGCAGTTGGGCAATGGTCGGCAAAGAGGGCAGGGAGCCTTGAATTTTTCCTGTCCATGAGCAGCTGTAAGCCAAGAGCTAGCAGCGCCAATGTCTTAACCTTGTGTCTTTTCTCAGCTCGATTCATCTTTGCAGGCAGGAGCAGCATGACGTGGGAGCAGTTGCTCAAGAAGGGAATCTCGTGGCTTTCCACTGGAGGAGGCCATAGGGCCAGGAGTCAAGGTCTCTTGTGAGTGCCTAATGGGCTTTGGACCTTATGGCAATCAGATAAGTCACTTGAGCAAGAGAGGAAGAATGAGGACAGCCAATGGCTGGGCTCTGGGAGGAGGTGGCCCCACCAGAGAGTGTGCAGTGCACAAGTGGTAAAACACATTAGGTGCAGATGGACAAGCAGGGACAGAAAGGCCCGAGCTCTTGTCTGCTTCTCCATCCTTCTAATCATTGGAAGACAAAGTTCAAGTTCAATGGACCTTCCTTTGTGGAAAAACCATCTTAAACTCTATAGTCGGTTTCAGGACTGAGTTATCGGGACCATCTGCAAGGACTGAAGGAGCATAGGTTAGCAAAGATCATCACGGTGGGCATTCACTCTTGAAAAAAGCCTGGGAGGTCGTTTAGATGAACATTTGCTGCTGTTGATCCAGAAACACCTCTAGAGAGAAAGGACTTTCGCAAGGTCGTAGGGTTCACCATGGGCCTGGCTCTTTCACCCAAGGTCAGAGGGTTGACACCAGGCCTGTTAAATAAGAAGGTGAATCCAAAGACAAACATATAGGCATCCTCCTGAATATTAACCTTCATCAGGCGATGAAAGGAGACAGAGACAGAGACCCACATTGGAGCACCGGACAGAAATCTCAAGGTCCAAATCAGGAGCAGAAGGAGAGAGAGCACGAGCAAGGAACTCAGGACCGCAAGGGGTGCACCCACACACTGAGACAATGGGGATGTTCTATCGGGAACTCACTAAGGCCAGCTGGCCTGGGTCTGAAAAAGCATGGGATAAAACCAGACTTGCTGAACATAGCGGATAATGAGGACTACTGAGAACTCAAGAACAATCGCAGTGGGTTTTTGATCCTACTGCACGTACTGGCTTTGGGGGAGCCTAGGCAGTTTGGATGCTCACCTTACTAGACCTGGATGGAGGTGGGCGGTCTTTGGACTTTCCACAGGTCAGGGAACCCTGATTGCTCTTCGAGCTGATGAGGAAGGAGGACTTGATCGGGGGAGGGGGAGGGAAGTGGGAGGCGGTGTCGGGGAGGAGGCAGAAATCCTTAATAAATAAATAAATTTAATTAAAAAAAGAATTTCCAATAGACAACAGCTCCTCCTGGAATCCTCACCCCAAAGCTCTGCATTCACTGCCTACTTCTGAGTCCACCTTCAACTCACCAAGGACACATTTAACCACAGAAGAACACAACCGTCTTGTGTTAAAAATCTGACCAATGTGCAGGCGGTGCCAGCCTACACACACACACACACACACACACACACACACACACACACACACTACATGGAGTGTGGGGGAGGAGAGAAGAGGAGAGAAGAGAAAGGAACTAGAAAAACATACCCCATTTTTAGGAAACAACTGGAAACCCAAGCTGGATACCTGGCATGTGCTAAGTGACACTGTAAACTGTGGAGGACAGGACTTTGCTTGTCTTATCTGAACACTCAGTGTCTAACATTTGGCAAAAAGCTCTTGAGGAAAATGGATGAGCACCGCAAGAGCAATGGGGTGATCCTCAGAACATCACAGGAGTCCAGAGGAGGCAGAGTCTGAGCCTGGCTCCAGAGTCACGGCCTCTGTGATTCCTGTGCTAATCTGTTCAGTGGATTTATGTCAGGCTTCCTTCTAGATGGCAGAGATACTAGAGTGAGCAGAAAAATGAATGAGTGCTTGCTTACCGCTAAGAAGTGGATGTCCTGGTGGAGGGACAGAAACAAGCTAGACCTCTGTGCCATTTTATGGTGCAACTCATGAGTGATTCATGGTGATTTGTATAGCTGAAGAAAATGAAGATAGATGAGAGGAGGGAGACAGACTAGAGGAGATGGGGCAGGAGGAGGGCAGAGGAGGGGGACAGAATGGGGGAGAGGGGGAGGAGGGCAGAGGAGGGGGACAGACTGGGGGAGAGGGGGTAGGAGGAGGGCAGAGGAGGGGGACAGACTAGAGGAGATGGGTTGGGAGGAGGGCAGAGGAGGGGGACAGACTGGGTGAGAGGGGGAGGAGGGCAGATGAGGGAGACAGACTAGAGGAGATGGGGCAGGAGGAGGGCAGAGGAGGGGGACAGACTGGGTGAGAGGGGGAGGAGGGCAGATGAGGGAGACAGACTGGGGGAGAGGGGGAGGAGGAGGGCAGAGGAGGGAGACAGACTGGGTGAGAGGGGGTAGGGGAAGGGACAGATGAGAGAGATAGACAGGTGAGAGTAGACTCTTTAGATGAAGAGGTCATGACAGCTTCCTTATGAAGGGGACTGTCTGCTCTGTAGCAAACGCCAGCACCAGGATTCTCCTCAAGTCTCCCCAACAACTCACTGCTCTTAAACATTCTTGTACTGGCAGATTTTGTGTATCAACTTGACACAGCTAGAGTCATCGGAGAGGAAGGAGCCTCAGTTGAGGAAATGCGTCCATGAGATCCAGCTGTAAGGCATTTTCTCATTTAGTGATCAATGGGGGGAGGGCCCAATCCATGGCTTGTGATGCTGTCCCTGGGCCGATGGTCCTGGGTTCTATAAGAAGGTGAGTTGAGCAAGCCAGGGGAAGCAAGCCAGTAAGCAGCACCCCTCCATGGCCTCCACATTAGCTCCTGCCTCCAGGTACCTGCCCAGTTTCAGTTCCTGTCCTGAGTTTCATCAGTGATGAGCAGCAATGTGGGAGTGTGAGCCAACTAAACTCTTTCCTCCCCAACTTGCTCTTTGGTCAAGGTGTCTCGCTGCAGCAATAGAAACCCCAAGTAAAAGAATTAGTTTCCCTTCATTTGCTCACAGACACTCTAGGAGAAACATTGACTGGTGGGTGCCACATAAGGAGTGGGAACTCCCTCTCCATGTGAGGGAGAAGTCAATGAATTCACACAGACATGGCCAGGTGACCCAGGACTCTGATTATTATTTAAACGTTACTTAGTCTGTAGCTTTTTAATACTTGACTCAATAGTCCCCAACTTCAAGAGTCCAGTCTCTAGAAGTCAGTAGCTCTCAGGCAGGGTCATTGGAAAGATGTCTCAGTGGTGGAGAGCGCTTGTTGTTCCTGCAGAGGGTCCAGGTTTGGTCCCCAGAAGGCAGTTCACAACCATCCAAATCTCCAGTTCCAGGATGAACAGGACATACAGACATACATGTGAGCAGTACACTCATACATGTTAATTCTAAAAGTGGTTAGAAGGAGGAGATAGAGACAGAGTCAAAGAAGGAGGAGGGGCAGCAGGAGGAGCAGGAGCAGGAGGAGGAGCAGCAGGAGGAGCAGGAGCAGGAGGAGGAGCAGCAGGAGGAGCATCTGCCAGTACTTAGCTCTCCTCTGGAGTTCTGAAGTTGTGGTTGACTTTGAGCTATGTGTGCTAAGGGAGTATGGGTAATGACTTACTGTGAAAACACAGCTCACATTGCCTTCCAGGATGGAAGCTACCACTCGCGTTGCAGCCCCTGGCCTTTGAGGGACTCCCTGGAAACTTCCTTGTCAGGCAGCTAAGCTGTTGTCCACTTAGGGCCACTGGGAAGCCCTAACCAGGTGAAGTCATCTAAAAGCATGTGTTAACCCAGAGGAACAGTCTGAGCACCCATTACTATGATATCTATAAACTTGTCTAACTGTGAGATTCTGTGACTCTGGGGCAAACATCAGCAAGCTGAAGCTCTTTGACCAGGTCCATCTCATGCTCATACGATGCTCTAATTTCAATATTATAAAGTTTTATTGAGACACAGTCACACTCCCTCATGCACTACTCGGGGCAGCTTTCACATTGCATGACAGACTGAGTAGTCACGAGAAAGACTGTGGTCCACAATGCCTGAAATATTTATCTCTGGGGCCTTTGCATCAAAGTTTATCAAACCACATTAGAGTAGTTTAGAGCCTTTATTATTGTTTTTAAATTTGTTATTTCATTTTTAATTGTGTGTGTATATGAGAGAGAGAGAGAGAGAGAGAGAGAGAGAGAGAGAGAGAGAGAGAGATATGTGTACGAGTGTAGGTGCATGCAGAGACCAGAGGAGACTATCAGATCCTCCAGGACTGGAGTAGGTAGTAGTGAGGCACCTGATGTGGGTTCTAGGAAGAGATCTCCAGTCTCTGGGAGAGCGGTATGTACCTTTAACCCTGGATCTCTCTCTTCAGCCACAGCTTTGGAGCAGACATCCCTCTAATATCTCTGTGAAGGCGGAAGGAAGGTTCTATTAGCCTCACTTTAAAAATAATGAACCTAAGTCCCTGTGAGATTTGCTTAGATCAAAGTCATAGCATGAGTTTTTACTATTCGGGGCTCCCCTAGTCACTGATACATAGGTCTTCAAAACAGAATATTTGAACAAGGCAGGGGTGAGGTGATGATAAATGCTGGTAAGCCCAGTACTCAGGAGCCAGAGGCAGGAGATTACTGTGAATTTGAGCCCAGCTGGTGCTGCATAGCAAGAGCCTATTTTAAAAACAGAAACAAACTCCAGTAGAGAATTTATGTTCCTTGCAGAAGAATTTAATTTGTTTTAGTACAAAAAGTTCACATCAAATATTTAAAAGAAAAGTGAGAAGTTAAGAGAGTTGGTTTTATGAAGAAGAGGGTGGAAGTCTGCTGTTATTGGTGCAGTTCAGGTGCATTAAGCAGCAAATCTTCAAGAGATTGGAGCTCCTGACAGGCAGATATCAAAGAGGAGCTAAGAGCTCTTGCTCACTGTGAGGGCTGCTTATACAAGTGCAAGGCGGAGGAAAAAGAGCAGGTGCACGTGGACCACAGTGCAGGCACACACGGACCACAGAGCAGGTGCACGTGGACCACAGGGCAGGCGCACACGGACCACAGGGCAGGTGCACACAGACCACAGGGCAGGCACACATGGACCACAGTGCAGGTGCACACGGACTACAGGGCAGGCGCACACGGACCACAGGGCAGGCGCACACGGACCACAGGGCAGGTGCACACAGACCACAGGGCAGGCACACATGGACCACAGTGCAGGTGCACACGGACTACAGGGCAGGCGCACACGGACCACAGGGCAGGCGCACACGGACCACAGGGCAGGTGCACGTGGACCACAGAGCAGGTACACACGGGCCACAGAGAAGGTGCTCACGGACCACAGGGCAGGTGCACGTGGACCACAGAGCAGGTGCACGTGGACCACACAGCAGGCAAGGACCACAGGGCAGGCACACACGGACCATAGAGCAGGTGCACACAGACCACAGTGCAGGCGCACACGGACCATAGAGCAGGTGCATGTGGACCACAGAGCAGGTGCACATGGACCATAGGGCAGGCGAGACTCCAAGGAACAGAGACAAAGGAAGGAGAGGCCATGCAGGAGCGGCCCCAGCCTGCAGCACAGTTACAATACCATGTCCGATAGAGTGATGGTGAGTGTGTGTGCCCGCATGTGCACGAGCATGAGTACAGGGAAGGGCTGATTCCTTCCCTATGCTCAGCCACTGAACAGGACCGGCTTGAGGGAATGCTGGGGTGGACCCAAAGGGCAGCACCATGAGGCTGTCATTCAGCTGTGCTCCTGTAGCAGGTGACCTGAGGAGGGAGCAGAGTGGCGCCTCTTGTGGCTGCTGTGGCATCCACCATGTACCTGTGCATCATAGACTATGTTCTGTGCCAGGGCTGGAGACTACAGAGCTATGACGGCCATTGTTCCTGTCTCCAGGGAGCTTGTGCTCTATTGGGGAATACCAAACATGGGCACCTGAGCAGGCAAAGAGGTGTTGATTGATGGCAAAGGCAATAATAAAAAGGGGTGGGTTGTGGTGCGGTCAGATGATAGGAACAAGGTGTTCTAGGACCTCAAGAGGAAAGCTTGAGACGTTCCCATTTGGCATTAGGACAGGTGTGTGTGTGTGTGGGTGTTCTGCATTGTTTAAGGCTTTCCCGTGCCCATGACTTGTGGGGGTGGGTGTTCTGCATTGTTTAAGGCTTTCCCGTGCCCATGACTTGCCTCTACCCCTCTGGCTCTAATTGAGTGTCTCTCAGTAGCATCCTGCATGCCACACTTAGAGATTTTATCAGCCAGCATCTGACTATAAACACACCTTTGGTATTGAAGGAGCTGTGGTCACGAATGAGTCACTAAAAGCATTCTACAGAAGTGTGTGTGGCCTCTTGTGGGACTCTTCCTCCTCTCCCTTCCCACTGTAACCCAAATTGAGTTTAGGGCTTGGTACATGCTTTACCATAGCTCTCCTTTTGCCTTTTCTGAATTATAAGGGAGAGCTTCGTCAGTTGCCCATGCTGGCCCTGAACTCACTCTGTAGTTCAGGTTAGCTTTAAACTCGCAGTCCTCCAGAGAAGCTGGGATTACAGGCCTGGGCCAAGAGGCTTGGCTTCCTGCGGGACCCTTAATAACCAGAATGTAGCTAGGCTCAAACAATGAGTAAGCCATTTGCTAGCAGCCGTCTATCTACCAAGTTCTCTAGCACATGATGAAGTGGTGTGTAGGGATAGTATTTTATTCTCCCAAATTATGAACCAATAGAAAAATACACATATAAAAAAATAAAAATATATGGAATAATAACGTTGCGCCTTGAATACTCCCATCACTCACAATAACAACAAGCATCTCCTAAGACAAATTTTATTCCATTTTGACCTCACTCATCTCCCTGTTATTATTTTGGTGATAACTCCCAGATACTCTCCTTTTTCACTGGTGAATATTGAGTTATGTATTTCTGAAAGGTAACGTGTGATGCTCCTTCTTTTTTAAAATACTTCCATGGTACTGCTATGATGTGTTTGGTACCATTGAACCTCATACTCTCATCTATGTTAGAGAGGTTTAAGTTGTAATTTGTATAATGTTCCTAGTCCATTCCCTACTGTGGGTGTAACACACGTGGGACACTACAAACTTGATCCACAACTCAGCACTCTGGCAGAATGTCAAGGCGATTCTCAGGCAGGCAGGACCTGGACCACAGTCGAGATGCTTTGTTCTGGGATGTAACCTGATTTGCTGGGACCATCTTCTTAGAAACAAAGTTAATTTGCATTATTCTCCACCTACTTAACAAAGAATCCATGACACGTGAATGCTTTAACTTAAAAGCCACAGCCCTTCGGGGCCAAGAGTCCATGCTTCTGTAATAACGCTGGTGTGTTTTAGACGATCTGTGTGGTCCTGTTAAAATTTCTTGGCTAAGCTTGGCAGTGCATTTTTGTAATATCAGCCCTCAGGAAGTAGAGTCAGAAGGATCTGGGGTTCAAGAGCACCACAGAGGTAAAGACAGTCTAAAGAGGGGTTTGTACCCCTCTATCTGTCTAACTCTCAGACTACTGAAACAGTAGACTCCCCCAGTGGAATTTCCCAAACTCTCATGTTGGGAGAAGAAGGTGTAAGCTTGTGCCAGCTAAGATACAGCTTGCCCAGCATGAGACTTCACATGGCTCTGGCAACTTGAGAGCTCCTTGCAGGAGAGACACTGATGGTGATGAGACCACACATTGAGAAGAACAGTTTAGTTCTGCACGCTTCTTTTTAAACCTAACCCCAGGTCAGGACCCAGAAGACGAACTTCATGAGGAGGCCTCATGGAATCATTTTGTTCCTCTTCCCAATGTGTCCGCGTTCACTCAATTTCCCCTTTCTGCTTTTCCCTATTTAACTTTTCATTGGTCTATTGAGGATGGGAGGGAAGCCTATTAGATCCAGCTCTGATCCTAGTAGCAGCTTCATGGCAAGTTCAAGAGCAACTTGGGCTAATTAGATCCTGTTTCAAAAATAATGCAAATTTCGGAGTAGGTATTGAGAGTTGATCCTATACATCCATTTATTTTGTATCACTATTTAGACCTTTAATGTAGGGGCCATCTGACCCCACTTTGGTGACCGTAAACAGAGGGAGCATGTCAGAATCCCATGCATTCAGAAGGGCTGTGGAGAACCTCCAGCCATTTTAGGAGTTTACAATATGTCGGCAAAAAGCACATTTTGTCCACGAGAGAGAGAGAGAGAGAGAGAGAGAGAGAGAGAGAGAGAGAGAACAGGACAACCAGCAACCCCTGAGTTAGTGTGATTAATCTTGCAAATCTCTGTGGGCTTTTGGACTTGAAGAGTTGCTAGGATTTAAACAAATGAAGACTTCAGATCAGCTGACATGTCCAACTTCTCTTGACTTTAGATACATTGCAATATTTTGCAGGAGGTAGTACATGTCTGTAGTCAAGCTATCTCCATTGTCCTTAAGACCCCACTATTCCATGCTAGCCACATCAGAACCAGTTTTTTTCTACATTACTTATTTATATATACCATATTAACTCTACATTAGCTGCCTAGCGCTTTGATGCTTCTGGCATTGTGATATACTGGCCAGTCTACACATTCACTGGCAGGTGCATGTGTATGAATGTACCCCATCCTGGGTCAGTGACTATTTAGTCCACATCAAAAATTTTTGTACGATTATGTCATATGATACATCATTAGGTCCTATTATGGAGATGTCCCAAGAACGGAAGTTTGTTCACAACTTCTTGTCTGGGATGAGAGATCCATCCCCAGACAAGGCACTCAGAAGTGCTTACAATGTGGTGATTCTCCTAGTCACAAGGGATTGATTTCTCTCTTTAAGGGGTGACATGAAGCTGGGCAGTGGTGGTGCATCCCTTTAACCCCCAGCACTCAGGAGCCAGAGGCAGGTTTATCTCTGTAAGTTCGAGGCTAGCCTGGTCTACACAGTGAGTTCCAGGACATCCAGAGCTACATAGTGAGACTCTGTCTTGAGAAAAAAAAATAGAACTGATTTCAAACAAGAAGCCTGATGCATGCCCACTATCCCAAAGTCTGCACAGAGCCTCAACAATTAAAACTGAAGCCAATTGTACCTTCTCTGAAGACAACGGAACATATCTGGTTAAAGATGTGACACAGAGACGGGGGGGGGGGGGAGGTGTGTGTGTGTTCTTAGAGAGCTATTCTCATAAAGATGAGTGTCTGTATGTGTGTAGATCTAGGTGTACAGTAACACATGAATATACAAATGATTAGTGATTTGGACAGTTATACAGTGGCCGTTGAGAGAGGATGGAAGTGAGCTGGTAAGAGAGACAGAAAAGTGAGCCTAAGAACTCCTGTGGGGCCAAAAGACGGAGCACCAGGAAAAGATCACCACACAAGCCCGGAAACCTGTGCTTCATTCCTAGAATCCCTGTAAAAACCAGATGTGGTGGTGCTTATCACAGCGTGTCTGTGATGAGATGGGAGTCAAGGACAGGAGACTCAGCCAGAAGCCTGGGAGCCAGGCAGTCTGGAGTACACCGCGCAGTAACAGAAATAACCGGGGAACCCTGACTCAGGCAAGGTAAGCTGAGAACCCTCTCCCCGAAGGAGTTGACTTCTGAACCCCACATGTGTGCTAAGACAAGTGCACACACTCTCTCTCTCTCTCTCTCTCTCTCTCTCTGTCTCTCGCTCTGTCTCTGTCTCTCTCTCTCTGTCTCTGTCTCTCTGTCTCTGTCTCTCTCTCTCTCTCACACACACACACACAAATAAATAAGCAAAAGAAGTTAAAGAAACTCATAGGTGACAGCATATGGTGGCATGGGATAGATTCGAGTCACACAGTCTTGGGTTCAAGTTTCAGTTCCTCCACGTCTGTATTCGTGGTATGGGCTCGGGCAGCTGACCTCCAAGTTCTGCTTTTTCACTCTCTGAAATGATTGTGAGCTTTCGTGGGTGAAAACGTGACCGAGAAACATTGGTTTAGGTGAGTACCAAGAGCTATTGTTTCTTTACCCCAAGAAGACTCTACTGACCTATGCTGGCCCTGTTCTGAATCTACGACTGCCTCAGGCTCCAAATTTGATTTCCCAAAAGATTGCACAGCTATCCCTGAACAACAGGGCCTGAAACTAGCAGGACCACAGCCATTCCTTTAGGGAGCTTGTCTAACTGATTCTCTTTCTGATAATGGCTAGCCAGGTGCCCTTGAGTGCTGCAAGTCATGCACCTAAATAAAGTTGGCGTGACTGTGATGCAACAATCCAGGGTTCAGGATCTGTGAGCTGCATCGTGGTCCAAGGCCTTTGGTACTCACAGGGGCCACTACCTCTTCGGTCATCCTTAGTGTCAGCTGGAAAGCACTTTGCCCTGGAGACCCAACTTCAGGAGTGGCCTGCGTCCAGCCTGTTACCTGTTCGCTCCTGCTCAGCTCGGCCTCATCTCTCCCCACAGAGATTGGGTGTTTCCAGCAGAGCTCTTCCAGGGTTGTGGACTTTGGGACTGGCCAGGTGCTAAGAATGTGGAAGGTCTCCTGCAGTCCCACTACCACGCTGGCCATCTCCGGTTGATGTTTTTTGCTACATGGTTCAGTCTGGCACATCTGATCAGGTTGTTAGACAAAGAACCTCAAGGACTGGGATGCAACACTCCCGCCCACAGGCAAATTGGGAAACTGGCCTTCCAGGGTAACCTTCCTCAGATTCTTTCCGAGTTTTCTCCTGCTCTTGGGCTCTGCTGAGCCTCTTTGCCCTGTGCCTTCAGACTACCACAATTGCAGAATCTACTTGGGTACCTCCCTGCTGTTTAGGAGGTCACCTTACCCTGTCTCACCCTAATCTATAGAGACTCACCCAAAGTCCTCATGTCTCCTACTTGAACCACTAAGACATTAGGGGAAGTACTGCCCTTATCCAGCTACTGGAAGGAAGGCCACCTGGGCCAGTGACATCCAGGAATAAGACACTCACTGACTGGTATGCGAAGGGCCCCCAACTCAGAGCCTTAAGACAAGGATTTTATCCCCACTAGCCGTATGTAAAAACCTTTAGCCCCAGTCTCAACTATTTGCCCCCCCCCTTCAGTTTAGAAGAGTCGTCTTTGTTTCTTCTCACCTTGAGCTAAGCATCCTGAAAGCCAAAGCTGACTCTGGACAAGAGGAAGGAAATGTTTGTGCCTGAGGAACCAGGGTGGAAAGGATGTGGAACTTCTGGTTTCCATTCCTGGATGGGAGCCTTTGGTAAATCACTCAAACTTTCTGGCTTCCCATGGCCACCCCTTTGAAATGGCAAAATGACCCTTCATCTTGCCATGGCTGGCATGGTGGGGAGGGTGGGTATGGAAATGAGTGTGTAACCCAGCTTTATGTGCTAGGGCTCAGCTCCAGCTGTGATACTCTATCTTCACTGAGAGACAAGCCCTCCGGTAGCCAACTCTCTCACCTCTACTCCCTCTTGCCCCCCTGTGATCTTGGATAGAGAACACTTGCCCACGAGTATTCCACAATCATTACTCATAGTGGCACGGAATTATTAATCAGTGGGTAAGCAGGCTGTCACATGTTTGTAGAATGGAAGGTGAAGGCTGTGAAAGCTACGTGAAAGAAGCAATGCGTGGAGCTGGCGTGTTTATGGCAGCCTTTATGAAAATGTCTGGAACGGGAGACTCCACAGAGAATCCAGAGTCTGGCAGGAGTTCTTCTGGAGGAGCTGGTGAAGAGGGGAGTTAGAAGGGAAGTGAGTTAATTGAGAAGAGGCATCTTTAAAACTCTCTATAATAGACCAGATGGCCCTCTTTTAAGTCCTCTCAATGATCAACTGCAACATAGCCACACCAGTTAAGGGCTTATGTTCTAGAGAGTTGGGGGAAGCTCCCCTGGATTTAGCTTCTGCAGCCAGGTCACAGGGCTGGCAGGATGCAGTGCCCATTATGCAATTCCAGGCCAGCTGGGCCTCCAGAACACACCATCTTTATCATAGGTCTTTTATCTTAAAAGATCAATGCTATCTTGTAAAGAACGTGGTTGCAAAGGCTGAGTGGATGGAGAGGCCCCATCACTACATGCAGGAAAGTTAACATTAAGAAGGTACCATGGTATGCAGGTACCAGTTCAAAGGAATGAGCACCAGTCCCCAAGGTATCCCTGACCTCATCAGTGTCACCAACAGGGAGCTGCATAGCCAGGGTCCCCATGCCTGCCCTCTGTTGACCCCCACACTATTCAGCTCCACTCAAGTCTCTTTCCCAGCCCCCCAGAGGCAGTGAGAAAGAATTCTTGGCAAAGTAGACACAGCCAGGCTCGGAGCCTAGAGCCCCATGTGATGCTCAGTGCAGCCCCCCCCCCCCCCCCCCCCGCACCCCCATAGAGAATGGGCTATTGAGCTCAGAGCTTCACTTCCTGGTTAGAAAATCCCCACCAGGCAAAGCCAAGAAGACACCCCAACCCCCACTCCACCCCCGTGCAGCATCATTAAATTATAACAAGCCCTAAAACCATCTCCAGAGCCTGGGTCTGCCTCTTCTCATGCTCTCAAGCTTGCGATTGGCTGAGGAAGCTCAGCCTAGCGGGCCTTATCTCTGGCTGGTTATTATTTGATGAACGAGCCTTCCGTCTCCTCCTCTGCTGTTGCAAAACCATCCCGGGAGTGTTTGCTGCTGCCTGCCTTGCTTTTCTGGGGTCACTGCAGTGCACCCAAAGGCCTCTGGCCTCTATTCGCACAGATAGGCCCCTGGAAGAGTTTTTAAACCACCCACGTCGAGGCTGTCTTCCGCTGAAGCTGTCTGGGACAGCTTTGCTAGTCGGCTGACGGGAAATAATTCCTCAAACACCACATCAAGGACACAGGTATACTTGAGCAGCTGGGGACACGGGGACCAAGTGTCTCAGGGTACGATGACTTTAGACATGGGGGTAGGATGAGTCTGGGAGAGAAATAAAGTGGAACACAGAACAGGTAGATGAAGGTGGAGGAAGCAAGAGAGAGCTGAGAATCACGGCACTCTGTGAAAAAGCAACACTCTTGGGCAGAGGTGTTTGCAACTCGGGTGAAGTACAGGGGTGTTTGCAAGATAGCTGTTGCATGAGTTTGTCTGTGTGCACCCGAAGCAATTCTTCTTGAGGTCTAAAGAGGATGTAGACCTGCATACTCTTCAGACATCGCCGCCTGTCACCCTGTCTCAGAGGAAAGCCCAAGTACTTTCACTTGTAACATCACTAAATCTGACTTGTGACTGGAACACGGCCTTCAAATGTGCTGTTGAGGGGTAAGAACCCAAGTCCTTGTATCCGTATTTCAGCAAAATAATAGAACACAGGAGAAGCTCTGAGCTGAGCGCTTCATGCCCAAACTAGCTTCCCAGTTTGAGATCTGTGCCGGATGTGCCGTGACTGTTCCAATGCCACCATGTCCTCAATGAGACACGAGGATGGTATCTCATGCGACATGAGCTGGCATCTGGTAGAGTGCTCTGTGATTGACACTTCTACAGATGAGAGCTGGGCTCCAGGCTGGATGAAAGGCAGGTGAAAGGTCCTAAGTGTTAGACCTGGAGGTGGCTGAGGCAGGCAGGATGTGGTGTTAAAACAAAGAAAGCCACTTTATTTTAGTGGTTGAGCAGGAAAGAATTCTTTCATGCTACTTTGGGTTTTTTGTTTGTTTCTTTGTTTGAGACAGGGTTTTACTATGAATCCCTGGCTGGCCTCAGATTCACAGACACCTGTTTGCCTCTCCCTCCCAAGTGCTGGGATTCAAAGCGTGTGCCACCATGCCTAGCTACTTTGGGTTTCTTAAGTCCATCCCCAGTCCTGCATTCACACCACAGGTCACAGACTATCCATAGAGATGGCCTTTCTTGGCCACCTCTTCCCAGGTGTGCGTCTCCGGTTGTCGCAGTTCTCAAACGTTTGGGTCTAGACTGTCTCTGCTTTGCAGTCTGTGGAGGAAGGAGAGGACAGCTCTATTGTATATGTTTCTATATAAATGGCGGTGCCTCCTTGCTTTCTGTGTTCCCCAGGAGCCGCTTTTGCTGAGTCCCATTGGCCTTTCTGGGAACAGCAGCCATAGGTCTGGGGAGGTCACCAGAGTGAGTGTTGCTTTTCTTTGTCACTTAAGGGGCATGGTGGGGATGGGGGACAAGCCATGCCAGGGCTTCCCTCCACGTCTGCTTCTTCTCTGCTGTTTGGACATGTCCTCCTTCCCATGGCCTGGCCGACCTGGGTCTGCTTGCTCTGCGGGCCTTCTCCTTCACTTCTTTTCTTCTCTGTCTTGCAAAATGTATGGTCCTTGAGCCCTGTGGCCCCCCATACACACACCTCACTCTCTGCCCCTGGTCCTGGGTCTGGTCAAGTTGAAGGGTCTCATCGGGGTCTCTATGATGAGTATGTCTACCCTTTCTGCAAGTCAGGAGTCGAGGAACTTCCTCTACTGGAATGCCCCAGGTTGTCTTGTGATTGCTAGTTTCCGATCCATTGCCGGTGCCAGACAGATAGCTTTGTGCAGGCAGGGAGTGAGCTTAGCATGGCAGCCAGGTCCTGGAGCTGCACAGTTACTGGCATGCAGTATTCTCGCTGCTCACAATGTGCAACCCTGATGGAGAATCTTCTTCTCCCTGATCAGCACCCTCCACGTGCTTTGCATCAACTGACTCAAACTTCGGAATGAGCCGGGGAAGAATTGTATCGACCCATTTCGGGGATGGGCAGACTGTAAGTTAAGGAATGCACAGAAGTTAATGCAGTAAACGGAGACTTCAGAGCCCCATGACAGCACAGTGGTGTGATGGAGCAGAGAGAAGAACCGGGACGGGCATGGCAGCAGGCTAAGGGCTGAGTACAGCAAGGGCCCCACGTGTTCTGGGAACCCTTTCATGCCCATGAGCTGTGAGCACCGACTCTGTGTCAGCTTGGGAGCTTGGCTGTGAGGACATGGTGGCTACGTGCGTGAGATAAGCTCTGAGGACATGGTGGCTAAGTGGGTACGGATTTCCAAATGAAATGCTTTGGGGTCTAAGCTTCACCCTCTGTCAAGATCTGCCTTCTCCACTAGGCCCCCTCCTGCTTCCATAGACTGTCTGACCCATCTCAGTTCCTCCCAGAGAACCAGGGAGATTTCACGTCTGGCTCTGAAGTAACTAGCTAGCAATGCCAAGGCTTGGTGTTTCACACACTGTGCCTTGCCCCGGTGAACCTCATTTATCTCATGCATGGAATGCGGGGTTAAGGTCACCCTGTGCTCTGGAGCAGCATGGCCACTGGTAAGAACAGGAGCTGGGGCTGCACAGCAGGCAGCTCTGGGCTCAGCCACTCAGTCTGCTTTCTCACCCAGTTGGAGCATTCTTTGGACCCTTGACTTTGGGCTCACTGGACCCTGATGCCTGCCCTTGGAACAGTCCTGCCAGGCAGGTGATCTTGCCCTATCTCCCTCCCTGTCCCAGAGGATAGACAGTGTACAGGGTTCTCAGCCTTCCATTTCTTCCCTGGGCCTCAAGTCTAGCACCGGCCACTAATGCTTGTGGGCCCATACTTATCTGAGGTAACCCCTCTGAATTGCCCCCAGCCCCCACGCTCCCCATCCTCTACTCCCAGAGAATGTTCTTTATGTATTTGCTTCCATGCAAAGGGCCTCAACTTAAGGGACTGCTCTTGTTAATCTTACTAGAATTGTAGTAGATCACAGGAGGGAAAGGGTTATTCTGTTGTTGTTTGTTTGACTTTTTTGTCAACTGAATCCTATGTTTCTCCTTGGTATTCAAACCTTAGTTTCGCCATCTGTAAAACAGGCACAATGTTTTGTTTATAAATGACTTTGAGGACAATGGTTATGTGATGTACTTTCTGTGGTTTCAGCAGAGGGAACAGTGGAGAGAAAACCCGTTGCCCTTGCAGAAGCCGAGGCTGAAAGGGACATTGGGCATGGGCATTAAAAGCAGCAGACAAATAAACAGGCCATTTGCAACTGTGGAGAGGACAAAGGACTGGACTCAGAAGAGGGTGCGAGGCGGTCAAGAAAGGGCTGCTTGGCAAACCACAGCATTTCCATGCCTCATTTCGGGGTGGAGGGAGGGCAGCAGTGGTCCTGCATGAGCCGAAGACCTGCTCACTTTGGGGCTCAGAGTCTGTGAGCAAGAAGAGAAAGCTGGGCTGAGTGGTGTCCCAGATGCTCTTGACCCACGTCCAAGCACACGGCAAGGGAGTCATGTGACTCTCTTTCTGGTGCTTTTCTGTCCCATTTCCCCACAGCAGCCACCTGGCTTCCCTAGGAGTACCGTATGCCTTCATCTATCATCTATCATCTGCTCAGCCAGGACATTGGAGACAACACTTAGAGAAGTTGCTTAGCATAGTTTCCAGACAAAGCCAGTGGCAAGGACTCCACTGGAAAGTTACGTGATGAGAGAAGACTGCTGGCCGCAGGGTCCTGACAAGGCGAGGGGAGCCTCTTGAACGTCCTCCTGCCTTTCCTTGTACGGTCTGCCCCCTTGGTCTCTGGCATCATGCCAACTCTCTCCATCTCCCTTTCCTTACCTGGGGCCTCGCTCCTGCCTTTAGCAGTCTTTGAGTCACTCCCTGCCCATTGCTTCCTGGGCACAAGGTGTAAGAAAACTTCCCAGGGGCCTGGATGCTTAGGCAAAGGTGTCCCAAGGAAACAGTTCCTGGGAGGATGGAGCAGTGCTGTGGTCTAAGACACAGAGCACTCAGCACTTGGATTCTGGGTTTTAAAACTGCTCATTGGATGGGGCCCTCTGAGGATCAGAAGTTGAGAAAGGATCAAAGATGCTATGCAGAGAAACGGAACACCAAGAGCGTCTCCAAAGGCAGTTCAGACCGCACGTTATACTCCATGGTAGTCCCCGGCTTCTCCCTCCACTCAGAAGAAGAAAGTGACAGTACCATTGCAGAAGGAGTCCATTGTCAAGGCTCAGCTCCTGAACCTGATTCCCCCCTCCCCACATCAGTGACATCCAGTTCAATTCAGATGTGGGGTGGGGTTCTGGGTGTCATGCTGGGTGTGACAATGAAAGTCCTCTGTCACCATTCCAGAGCCTCAGTAGGAGCCCCCACAGCAGCAGGCCCATTCCCCGCTTTCCTACCCATCCTGCTGCCTCATGGCTTAATTTGGAAGCTTAACTTTATCTCCACCCAGAATGGGGGTGTGACTGTATATGGCAGTGAACCCCCTGCCCCACCCCAAAAGCAGCAAACAAAAAGCCTAACCAAGCTAAACAAAACAACCCACCACCACCAGCCTCATCCTCTGCTCCATCTGAATCTCGAAAGTTTCTTTGTGAGCCCTTGAACTAGCCTTCCCTGCAGAGGAGGGGTGGTTGCTAAGGATGGGAACTCTTGAACACTGCTGGTAACTTTGTGTATCTTGAATCAGTTTCAAATAGCAACTTGGAAGAACTAGGGCCTGGGAAAATGGGCACTTTAGCCTTGACAATGGAAACTAAAGGACCAGGCAGCAGCAGAAGGCTGACTTCCCCTCCCCTGGTGTTACTTCTATCTGGGCCTCTGCAGGGACTTGCAGGAGATGCTGAGATTTGTTTACAAGGCTGCAAGCACCTTGCAGCAGTCTTAATCTCATCTTGTTCCTTCATGCTTAGGATGAATAGGATGAACAGGATGGGGGTACCCCCAAACCAGGCAGCACAGCGGGCACCCTTAGATCATGGAATGTGCCATGGGTCTGCTAAGCATCACTCTGGGCCTTTAGTACTGTGTTCCTCAGCACCCCCTTGGTAGGCCAGTGTCCCTGCCGACCTCTGACTAGACCTGGAACACAGCCACAGGCAGTCACACCACTGAAGGAATGCACAGCCCAGAAGAGGGGACAGGTCATTAATAGGAAACGGATGTGACATTGCAATGTGCAAAGTGTGACTGTGGAAGTGCAGTGTGTCCACAGGGAAGCCATGTCGCTTGTGACTCCTGCTCCTCTCTCTGCCCTTGTCTCGGTGTATCTTCTTCAGCTGAGCCTCTAAGCTACTTCTCCAGCCTCTCTCCTGGCTCCTAAACACTCTCAGAACCACACAGGCAGCTGATAAATTTTCCAGTGAACTAACAATAAAATTGTGTGTGTGTGCAGGTGTGTATGTGTGTGTGCAGGACTGTGTGTATGTGTGCAGGACTGTGTGTGTGTGCAGGACTGTGTGTGTGTGTGCAGGACTGTGTGTGTGTGCAGGACTGTGTGTGTATGTGTGCAGGACTGTGTGTGTGTGTGTGCGGGACTGTGTGTGTGTGTGCGGGACTGTGTGTGTGTGCAGGACTGTGTGTGTGTGTGTGCAGGACTGTGTGTGTGTGTGCGGGACTGTGTGTGTGTGTGCGGGACTGTGTGTGTGTGTGCAGGACTGTGTGTGTGTGTGTGCAGGACTGTGTATGTGTGTGCAGGACTGTGTGTGTGTGTGCAGGAGTGTGTGTGTGTGTGCAGGACTGTGTGTGTGTGTGCGCAGGACTGTGTGTGTGCGTGCAGGACTGTGTGTATGTGTGCAGGACTGTGTATGTGTGCAGGTGTGTATGTGTGCAGGACTGTGTATATGTGCATGTATAGACTGGAGGACAACCTCACATGTTCTTGCTCAGGCAGTATCCACCTAGTTTCTGAGACAGAGTTTCTTACTAGGACCCAGGACTTGCCCCTTAGGGGGGACTGCCTGGACAGTGAACTCCAGGAATCTACCTGTCTCTGCTAGGAAGACAGAATTACACCCAAGTGCAGAATTACAAGTGTGTGCCACCACACCCAGTTTTTGACCTGGGTGCTGTGGTTGGAACTCGGGTCCTCATATGAGGTGGCAGATACTCTGCTGGCAGCTATCTCCCAGACCCCAGCTTCCCCTAATTGCAGGTTTTTAGTAGAGCTAAACTAATTCAATGGAAGGATTTTCCCCTTCTGAGTTTGTCTTTCGTGCTTGTTGGGTAGGAAAGCATTCTCTTTTTAATCAGTTGATGGTGTTTGTCCATGGACAGTTGACATTTAGTTTAATATAATGGCTGCACACAATTAAAAACCTAGACCTGCTTTTGTCTCGGCATCATGGTTACTCAGCAAGTCTTGTCCAACAAACTGCCTGCTTGTCACTAAGGCTAGCAACAATGTCCAAACCCAAGCAGAGCCCCCTGGAGTGGATTTCACAGCATCTGAATCCCAGACTGGCTGAGTGGCAGGGACTAAGTTAAATTTTATCACTTCCTAAGACACTTGGCTGGCTGTGGCAGTTAGACCCTTAAATAGAATCTATCATGTTCTTAGTGTCCCAGGCTCCTGTATGTTTAATGCCTTGAGTATCTGCTTTCTGGGCCAAACTCATAAAATTCTAAAAGGGAACTATCCATCTCAGACAGAAGCTGCAGTGGAAACAAAAGCCTTTGGTACCCGGCGTTATCAGGCTGCTCAATTTTTCATTGGTGTTTCAAGGTAGAAGGAATTGTGTTAACCCAAGTTGTCACTTCCCCTTAGATGCGCTTCGCTTAGACATTGTGGTGAGAGCTGCCCGTGCCCTGGCCTAGCTTGACCTATAGGCAGGCTCCTCTGTTCCCCTGCTGAGGTTGGGGAGTCAGGGGATCGTTAGATCTGCTCTGGGTACACACGGGGTCAGAAGACATCTGGCTATCTCACTATTTTCAGTATGGTCCTGCCCTCCTACCAGGGAAAAGAAAATGCCCACCAGGCAACTCAGATTTCAATAATTGCCATTGTAGTGCTCAACTCATTGAGCTATAGCTGCATGTTTCTGGGTTAGATGCGGTTTACAACAAGCTGCTCTCACTCGGCCGAGATGCTCATCTGCCAGGTGGGTTAACCATGCTCAGCTGCACAGAAAGAGCTCACACTCGGACTGAGAGCTGTTTGGGGTGCGCTGTGTCAACTTTCCTCTCTCTGTCTGACCGCATCTCTTCCTCGGGACTCAGCACACCTCTTAGCACGTACCATGGTGGGGAGAAGGTGCAGCCTGTTGATGATAATGCTAATACAATGGACTAATCTGTTCTAGAGGCATCTACTTTCTGGAAGTTTCTATCGTAATCTATGTGACCTTTGGCTTCTACTATTTTTAACTTGCCCGATTAGCTATTAAAAGTTCTCTGTGACTTTATTCCCATGGCTGATCAGCAACCCAAGCCAAGGGAGGGGTGGGAGCGTGGGGAGCAAGAAGCAGCAACAGTCTGCAGGTGAGGATGGATGTCTGGAGCTGCTGTCTTCTGGAACCTTCCTTGGACGTCTATTCCGAGCTGTCCAGACTGGTGAGCAGCAGGCGCTGTCTGTTTGAACTAACATCGCTGTGGCTGACTTCCTAGGCCCCTTCCCCAGCAGAACCTTCCCCACTGCATTGTCTCTCCAGTAGCTGCCATCTGCTGGCTGCTCAGGGGGGCATATGCCTGCAGTGTGGTGGGGTTCATCAGGGGTGTTCCCATTAAACTGGAACATCACATATGTATACAATGTATCTTGATTATAACCACCCCCACTCCTTCCTTCTGACACCCCCTTGCTCCCCTCAATGCAAGTATCTCCCTAAGAACAGCAAGTCTTTTTCAAAATAATTTATAACCCACTGAGGCCCGCTAGTGCTGCCCATATGCAATGGGTGTGGGGTCATCGTCTGGGAACCCACGCAAGGAAAAGTGATCCACCCTTCCCCAGAATCACCAACTGCCAATAGCTCCTCAGCTAGGGGTAAGGTCTTGGGAGCTCCTCCTGGCTTAGTGCTGGAATTTTAATTAATTACAAATTAATTAATTAAGCGAGACAGGGTCTCACTGCGTAGCTCTGCTTCCCTCTGCCTCCTGAGTTAAAGGTGTGCTCCATCCCACCTGGTTCATGCGGAGAGCTTTCAGCTGGCTTCATCTTGTGCAAGGCACCTCATCTGCACAGGCGCAGCAGCCTATGTGTCTAACACTTCTCCCCAGCTTCCTGCTCTTACTATGCCCACTTCCTTGAGCCTTGAGTGTGCAGGGGAGTGTTTTCAGAGTGCTGACCTGGGCCTTCCTTGTTGGGGTTTTTTCTCTCTTTGGAAGAAGCTTCTCTGATGCACTGACTTGCGAAAGTCATTGCTCACTGCTCACTTAGGCTCACCGCTTGCTAATGCATGCAAGCGACAAGGGACCAAGAGCAAGGGTCCTCCTATGGGTGCCACCAGATCTCGTCCTCCTGGGGTACCGACTGCTACCACCTCCTCTGAATTCTAAGCGTAGCCAGGGCAGAGGCCATGCCTTGGACAGCATGGTGGGTGCTGTGTCAACACCTCTGTGGAAAGGGCCTTGGTGTTTGGAATCCTGGCTTGGAGAGAGACATGGTGACCCAGTAAGATGGACTTCAGAGTAAGGATGTGTGAACCTGTGTTCCTCTCCATCAAGGGCTCTGGAGACCTGGAGATAGCAGTTCTGGACAAAATGAGCTCTCACTCCATCTCCAGGCTTGCCAGCTGCTACTCGGCTCATCTTGGGAAACTCAGGTCTTCTTTCCGACTCTTGGATGCCCATTAGAACCGAGAAGTCCCTGGCAGGGTCCATCCTTGCTTAGAAAATAGTGAAATAATATAACACATGGGGAGCACACAGCTGATACCATGGTCCTGCTGGTGCCGAGGACTGGACGGACATCCATGGTCAATCACAGCTGATACCACGGTCCTGCTGGTGCCGAGGACTGGACGGACATCCATGGTCAATAACTGTACTATTTTTGCTTGTTTATTTTATTGAAAAGATTTCATACAAATATTCTGACCATGTTTTCCCCTTCCCCAGCTCCTCCCAGATCCTCTCTATCTCTTCACCTCCCTACCTCCCCAACTCTACACTGCTATGTTAATGTAGTGGTATGAAGGAGAACGGCCTCTGGCCTCCGTGAACTCATGTTTGAATACTTGGTCCCATTTGGTAGAACTTTTTAAGGAAGGATTAGGAGGTGTGACCTTGTTGGAGGAGGTGCTGGGGGCAGGCTTGGAGGTTTTAAAAGATACTTGCAATTCCCGGTCATCTCTTCTGCCTCGTGGTTGAGGGTCAAGATGTGAGCTCTCAGTTGTTCTTTTGTTCCACCATCATACACTCTAAGTCTCTGAAACTGTAAGCCAAATTAAATGCTTTCTTATAGAAGTCACATTGAGGTAATATTTTATCACAGCAATAGAAAAGTAGGAAAGACACTTAAGTAGCAGCTATCTGCAGTAATAAAGATATGGCAAACACACAGTTAAAAGCTCAGGAGGTAGCTGGCCGGGAGGTAAGAGGTGACTCATTGCTGATAAGAAAAGGAGCTTGGAGAAGGGACAGTTGAGGAGGTTTCCCAGCACTGAGTGCTGAGTGAGGACAGAGCTGGCGTAGCTGACATCTCTCTTGCACACTGGTTCCTGAAACTGCTTTATTGTTCAAACACTGAAAACCCATGTTTAGAAAACTGCATAAAGTTGAGGAAAATAAAGCTAAGATCCATGTGTAGTTCTCCATGAAGAGAGCTTGTTTCATAGCTGCTGCTATTGGGGGGGGGGACTTCTTCAGGGTCAGGAAAATTATTGCTTCCCTTCATATGTCTCTAAATTATCCCAGAGAGGGGATCTAATTCTCCATCTCAGCAGGAAGAAGAGACTAAGTACTACACATCACATACACACACACACACGCAACCATCACACAGATCACACACTCATATAAACATCACACATACTTGCCACACAGATACACCACACACACAACTACACATACCATACACATAGCACACATACATTACAGATACATACTATATGTCTCATACACATATAGACTACATATACTATGTGCAAGTCACACAAGCCATACATGTCACACATGTACACTATGTGCACCATGTACACATCACATAGACACACTGTAAATACCACACATGCATGCCAAACATATCAGATGTACACCGTGTACACACTATACACACTACATACATACTACACATACATACCATACCCATGTACATATCCCACATGAACACCATACACATACCACAGAAACATTCCACACATTTCACACACATATAGACCACACACACACATACCCCACATATACCATACCACACAGACACACATATTACACAAATACACACATTCTCCCCCAGCACCACCCACTCCCTTTCTGCATGCCACATATACTTCATACATTCACTCAATCTCATCCATTAATTCATTGCCTCTCAAAGCAGAGTGCCCATGGGGGACAGGCCCTTCAAAATCCAGCCCAGAGCTGTGTTGCTTATGTCCAGCCAGCACTATAAAAACACATGCTTTGTCCCTTCTCTCACCATCTGTGTTCAGCACAGATCCAAGGAACTGGTGAACGGTCTTTTGCAACAATGCTGATACTCAGGGTTGAGAGCCACTCAAAGGGCCGAACAAATGAACACAAACAACAGAGCTTCTCAATGAGGTGGCAAGAGATGCATCTGGGCTGGCTCACGGCTACGGTCCTGACTTTGCTTGTGACTCGGGATGACTTTGCTTGTGACTCGGGATCTGCCACTCCTAAGTTTGCTGGGGAAAGACCAAAGTGTCCAGGCTCACTTGGGAGAGGTAGTGCTTAGCACAGTGACTGCTAGCACTCCTCCCCTCAATGGAGACTCCTGGTGTACCTGTGTAAGCAGCTGATTGAAGGTGCTGGCATGAGACATCAAGTCTAATTACATATGAATGAAATCTTGGCCAAAGGAAGTAAACGGAGTTAATCTCCACTCTGATCCTAAATGAGGGTTACATTATAGTGATGACCATTGTCCAGTGCAGGCCAGGCTTCAGCACAGCCCACTTCCTGTCAGAACTCTGCCTTCTATTTACCCTCCCCGACTAACCTTTTACCTGCCTGCTGCATTGCTTATCTCAAAAGACTCACCAAGCACAGGTCACATGCTTAATGCTTTTCTAACACGCTATCTGTTCTCTCTCTCTCTCTCTCTCTCTCTCTCTCTCTCTCTCTCTCTCTCTTTCTCTCTGTGTGTGTGTGTGTGTGTATGTAGTCTCTGTGTTCATGTGTATGTGCAGGAGCTAAATGTTGAGGTCGGGTGTTTTCTCTATTATTCTTCACCTTGTTGTCTGAGACAAGGTTCTCCCGCTAAACCTTTTCAGCTAGACTGGCTGTCCAGCACACCCTGAGCTCCCCAATTCAGCTGTCTAGAATGAGGACTTCAAAAAGGAAAGGTTAGTTGTAGCCCATGGGCCAATCCCTGCCCGCCACCTGCTTGGTAAATAAAGTTGTGTTGGCACAAAGCCCCATTGATTTGCTTCTGTATTTTCTGTGGCCTCTTTCACATGACAGGATTGAGCAGTTGACATGAAGACCATATGGTTAGAAAAGCCCAAAATAATGGCTATCTGGTTCATTAAAAAATAATATACTGACTCCTAACTTAAAGTATTAGTGTTGGACTCAGTCATGCTGGAGTTCAAATGGGGCTTTGGTTTCTTGTTAGCTGTGACATTGGGGAAGATGCACAGTCCCTCTATGGAGCTGGCATCTACTCAATGGGGATGATAAATGCCTCCTTTGGAGGGCTCTGGGAGGATTGAGGGTGACTGTATTTATGAAAATCTACACCACGTGCCTGGCACCAAGTAAGTCTCAGTAAGTGGTAGCTCTGAGGGGCATTCACTCAGACGTTGAGCAATGTGAGCGTAGATGACTGCTCACTGCACAGCATCTGCCCTCGCTGAGCTTGCATTCTGCTGGAAGCAAGCAAGGGAAAAGAACAGGTTAATTTTAGACAGTGGCAAGTGGTGAAAATAAAACAGAATGACATCGAATAAGACAACAAGCCTGGGACAGAAAGGGCAAGTGGAGCTAAGAGCTAAAAATAAGAATGAATCAGCAATCCAAATACTCGCGGAGACATCATCCTGGCAGGGGCAGCCAGACTCACAGGGTTCTGAGCCAGATGAGCCTAGACTGGCTCCAGAAGAAGGGTGGCATTGAGGGAGGGGAGAGTGGCAAGGGGCAGGTAAGGAATGACAGACAGGGGTAGAAGCAGGTGAGAGCCTGTGCCCTGGGGAAGGGGCACCACTCAGAATCAGGGAAATTTGAGACAGGGATGGAACAGAGTGAAAGCAGGCCTGTGGCCTCCTTTGTAGGAAGTACTATTCCTCCTTGATGCTGGCATGAGTCACGGCTGGAGCCAGAATGAGCATGGGGCCTCACAAGCCCCCCCCCCCTTAGCTCAGCCATCTCCTGGGGCTTTTCTCCATACAGTGCCCTAACTCATCTGACAAATCTTTAGGACAAGCCAGCAACTCTTTGAAATCGCTCTTTATCAGGAATCTTAGTGCTTCTCCAGGTAGAGCACTTAAGGGACTTATCAGTTAACGTAATCTTAAAGCTTCCAATAGTTTCCCCGCAACAGAAGACCACCAGATAAGCATTCATGGCTCTGGTTCCCCAAATTAGCATTTCTATTTTGTCTGAATCGCCAAACAGGCGTGAAGGGCCTATGTGATAATATTTTACCTGTATGAGGTTTAAAGAAAGCATCAGATACCGTCAGTTACCCCAGCTGCCCCACAACCGCTAATAATAGCCCCGCAGTGGCCAGAGTCACAGAGAGCAACTGTATATTCTGCCTGGAAGGGACAGTGCGCTTTTATTGTTGCCGGGACAGAAAGTCTGACAGAAGCAGTTCACAGAGACAGGGGCTGCTCCGTCCTGGCTCACAGCTGCGGAGGGTGCCTGTGGAGGGTGCCTGTGGAGGGTGCCTGCGGAGGGTGCCGTTCACCCTAGGGAAGGTGTGGTATCTGACTGGCTCAGCTCATTGACATCTCGGTGCATCAGGAAGTGGAAATCTCAGTGGTGGAATGAGGCTGGGCTAAACATCTGAAGGCCTCTCCCGTGGCTTACATTTAACAGCTAGGCACTGGGTGACAATAGTTCCAGAACATTCTTCAAAGCACCACCAGCTGGAACCAAGTGTTTAAACACATGACCCTGTGGGGGACGATTCACATTTGACCGCAATCCCTACCTTCTGATTTAGATAACGTCTCCTCTTCTTTATCTTGTCTTCTTCTCCATCATCTTCACCATCCTCAGAATGATTCTTTACTGACATATGGATGATCTGCTTTTTGTCACTTTAACGAAGTACTCAAGGCAGGCTAATTTAATGAAGAAAAGAGGTCTAATGTCATTCAAAGTTCTGGAGGTGTAAGGTTAAGGGACCACATAAGGTGATGGCATCCTTGCTGGCAGCCTCCTGTGGTGTCACATGGCAAGAAACATGGAGGCTATGTGTGAACCTATGATCCCTTCCTGCCAGGAGCCAAGGGTGGGCTCTCCCTCTTGGTGCCTTATATAACCCTATTCACTTCTCTAAGGCCCTACTTCTAAATATCTAAATATTGTACTTCTCAAACACCCCCATCTCAGTTACAATCCCTGAAAGCAATTGGGACTGATTCCTGGATCAATTTTCTAGTTCTCTTAAAGGTACAATACAGTATCTATTATATATCAGGGCCTGTCTCAGAGACCTATGTTTTTTTCTTGGATTTTTGAGACAAGGTCTTGTTATATAGCTCAGACTGGCCTCGCAGTAATCCTCCTACTTCAACCTCCTGAGTGTTTGGATTATACACATACCATATTTTAACTCTAAGCCCTTACAAGTATAAATTAGTATTATTATAAGCTTTGCTTTACAGATGCAAAAAGGGGAATAAGTGAGAGAGTGAGGGAGGGGAGATTGACAGTTATACTATAGACAGATGATAGATGATGATAGATGGAATTAAAAACAAATTGCATAACTGCATTTACATCAACATTCCTTCACAAAATACGGACATGTGGTTGGTCAGTCTTAAGTATGAGTTCAGAATAATTATACTTTTGGACATGTCAGAGCAGCAGCTATGCCTTGCTGTAATCCTAATTAATAACAGGATACATGTATGTTCCACCATGATTGTAGAGTAATAAAGTTTGCTAGTCACATGTTGAGGTCAGGCAGTTGATTGTTCGGCTTAATTACAATCTGCCGGAGAGTCACTCTGGTTAAATACATAAGGTTAATTAGCTACATAGGCGATTTTATTTTAGGTATATTACCATTACTTAAAATTCACACAGTGTTCATGGGCTTGTCCCAGTTCTATGGAGCTAGGAATCAACTGAGTCTTACCTCTGAGAGGCTGAAATTCCACTCATTCCTGTGTTTGATCAATTGCTGAGGCGTTAGACAATCATTAATTGTTGGTTTAGACTGTATTTGTGCAGTAGTTAATGGGCAAGTGAACTACAGATTTAGATGGGCCACGCTAAGGACCCCACTTGTGAATGACCTAGAGAAAAACCAACCTCCCTCGCAGTGACATCTATTCGCCCACCTGTTGACTGAAGTTCCTCAGACTTCTATGACTCTTGTGTGTCATTTACACGTGACTCAGGGGAGTATAGCAGGGGCATGGCAGCAGAACTGCAGAGAGCCTTCGGATGCAGTAACTGCAGTGTCGTTGATAAGTGGGGGCACGCTGTATCACAGACAGAAATCAATGTGCAATGAGATGGACGTATTCTTCCCCCGGGTGACTAGCTGGCTTTGTGATCCAGCAAGTGGTGGGGTGACAAGAGCGACCGGAAAGGGAACCAAACCTCACTGTACCTACAACTTTGGATAAAGGAAAACCCATCCCCCAGGATCTGCTTCTGTGTTAGGAGATGACTCTCTTACATGATGGGTGGCAGCAAGACCAGATCTGACGATATTTACATTTTCCTTTGTGTCTGATTTGCGTGATGAGATGCACACATTCTTCACCTTGAGTGGCAGTTGTTTGATGACCGACTCTACTTTGGAAACCTTTTCTTTGGGAAATTGGTAAGTTAAAAATCAAAGACATTTGCATAGAGCATGTTTCTAATGCTCAAGTTTCCCAAAAGAAAGGCTTTGAACTTTTCTCTGTTTTTGAAAGTAATAAAACCAAATTTTCTCAGAAGTACATTAGAAAAAAGTGTTAATTAAATTTGGTTGATCTTACTCTCAGTTAGACTTAATGAGTGAAGTCCCAGTTTTCTTTGAACTCATCAGAAACAGAAAACATGCAAAGTAGTTCTGACCTTCTGATACTGAGAGAAGGACAGTGAGAAGACCATCTCTGGCCACTTCTAGTTTTTCCTTTAAATACTTAAAAAGTCTTTTTGTAATTATTGGATCTAAGTGTGTTTAGCTCCCATCCTCAACTTGGCTTTTGTTCATCGCTGACATTCTCATCCAGTGGTTCTCAACTTGTGGGTTGAGACCCTTTTGGCAAAAATATTTACATTATGATTCACAACAGTAGCAAAACTGTTGTTATGAAGTAGCAATGAAAATGATATAATGGTTGGGGTCACCACACAGGAGGAACTGTATTAAAGCATTAGGAAGGTTGAGAACCACTGTTTTGGTCCATAGCCTCCGGCCGCTCACCTTGTATACTTGCTCACTTCTGGGGATCCAGCACCTACTCTCATTACATTACTCTACTTACATTGCTTCCATAACTCTGACCCAGATGTTGCTGGGGTGTGGAGGCAACCCATTGGGGTGGGCTGGCAGTCAGAGCAGGAAGCTGAGAGCTCACGTCCTCAGCCACAGGCACGAGGGTAAATGAGTGAACTGGAGGTGGTGTAAGGCTTCCACACGAGATGAGCTTCCTCCAGCAAGGCCGTGACACCTAAAGCACCCACAACGATACCACCGACTGGGGACAGAGTGTTCAGATGCCCAAGACTGTGGAACCATTTCTCCTTCACACTAGCGCTAAAGGCCAAAGCAGCTAAATTCAGAGAAAGGATGAGAAGAAAATGAGGATAGGGACCTTGATTAAGGCAAACTTTGACACAGAGTAGAGAATATATTTAAGACATTTGAATAAATTTTAGTAAGTTGGAGTAGGGATAAGTGTTCGACATGGCCTGTGTTGTCTTTTTAAATGTTTGTTTTGGATGATGTGAGGAGAGGCTGCTTGAAAAGGCAAAGGGTGGCAGGACTAGACATGGGGACCCCAGCAGTGAGCTGCTCTGCCTCCCAGATATGCGATGGCGGCTCAGGTTAGGCTAGAGTAGGAGGAGAGAGAAAGAGATGAGTGATGTGTTCTGGGGAACTCAGGAGAGAGCACAGACGGGGCTTCGTGTTGGGTGGTCACAGGAAGAAGTCTAAAATGGTGCCTGTGTTTCAGGTCTGATAAGTAGAGTGTATGGGGTGGAACCGAGGAGAACCTTGAGCCAGCAGAAGACGTGGAGAGAAGTATATCCAGTGGTAGAAACGAATTTGGGAGGGTGTGGCTTTTTGCATCAATGGAAGGGGGTTTTCCTTATACTCAGCTTCAACTTGCTCCTTACACTCTGAACTCATGCAGGAGTCTACAAGGTTCCTTTGGAGGTATTCTGTTCTCCTGGCACCCTCTGAGAGCAGATGCCTCGTCTCCATCTCTGTCAGCATCTTACATTCACCAGAAAGCTTACCTAGTATCTTTCAAGGACAAATGGCAAGTTTCAGAGACACAGTCTTAACAATACTTAGGAACCGTTTTTCCTAAACCAAGTGCCGTCTTCAGAGGTGCAATGACCTGGTTCTGAGCAAAGGTGAGGACACACCTGCGTGCTGGCGTGTGCAACACTGGCTAGAGCTCCTCAATTTCTTCACCCCAGATTAAGGCCTTTGCTTTCTCAGCCCAACCAGAATTGCCACTGATTGTTCTGGAGATCAACTGGGCTGTTCCTTTCCCCACATGCTTGGTGGGATTACTGTAGCTAGTAAAGTATGAATAGGCTGATATGTAGATGAAGAGGTAAGGTCATCTTTCCCCAGTCTTGACAATCAGTGAGGTGCCTGTCAATACATGATTTCCTTCTGCTTGGCTCACCCAGTGATCTTCATGAGCACAGCCCTTGTAAGAACCATTTGCCAATACACATGCAGAATCGGCCTATATTAACCTCTGTTATCTTAACACTTGGAGTCACTTGTTGCTGCAGTCAGTTTATCCTGACTGACCCAGAGGCATTCTTGCCAGAAAACAAACCTGAAAGATTTATGTGAACTTTGGAATTTTGGAGAAAAATCTTTGTTGGAATCCAAGCTCAAGAGAACAGGATTCTCACTTATGGCCCTGAGAATTTCACAAGGAATACGTTTCCCAAGTGGAGACCAGAACTCTCAAAGAACTATGGTTATATCCACAGCACATCTTTACTCGGTATAATGATGGCTGCCATTGAGGAAATCCCACCCATGGTTCACACTGTGCTAATGATTTTGTATACATTATTTCCATTCCCAAATAATACAAAGAGTAAGTGAACATTAGAGAATCAACAACCCAGGTGGGTGAATTGGGGGTCAGAGAGGGGTAAAGCAGGGGCACATCCAGTAGGGGAAGCAGGCTCTTTGTCTCCACATCCCTCACAGAATGTTCAGACTTTCTGCTATAAGGGTGTGTTCATGCGCGTGTGCGTGTGTGTGCCAGTGCTGCTCTGCACTGTTCAGGCTGAGGGTCATCTCAGGCTAAGGACATCACATCCCAGCCCTAGTTAGCAGACTATGTAAGATTTATGGCCATGTGTTCTAGAGCCAGACATCAAAGTTCCCGTGGGGGTCCCGCCACTTAACATTTACTTGACCTGACCTTCCCTCTGTGCCTCAGTTTCCCTCTCTGGAAGTAGGTGTGTAAATAGTTCCTAGCCTGTGTGGCTGTGGGAAGGACAGCAGATTCGTTCTCCTTCCCCCTGCCTCCCCCCATGCTTTTCCTCATTGAGGAAGTGATGGGTCCGGCTTCCCTGCAGCTTGTATTTTGCTCATGGGAAGGCCAGGCAGTGTTTCAATTGCCGAGAGAGGGAAAGGCAGGCTCTGGTCCTCTTGCTCACTGTGCTCGGGATGTAGCAAGTGCTGGAGAGAGGGAGATTACAGAGTGGCCGTTCTGCCCACCAGCTCTTGCACTGCTAAGGTGCCCCGGGCAGGCCCCTGGGGACATCAGAGCTGCCGAACCACTGCCCACTCCTCCTTCCAGACTGCTCACAGCGTTAGACCTGTCTGTCAGCTCTTACCTAATCTAACAAGGTGAGGGAGATGCAGACTCCACCATGACATCCGTATCATGTGTCACAATTTAAAGTTTTCAAAGAGCTGCAGCTTACAACACCTTGCTCGCTCTGGTCCTGACTTTCTTCTACTCCTCCTCTGCAACTTCGTTCTTCCTTAGCCTCACTGGCCTTGGCTCAGATCTCCAGCTGTCGTCCCTCTGGGCTTTGGAATGTTTCTTTGGCTTCTGGTCAGGTATTTTCTGTGGTCTTTTTAGAGGGAGGTCATTTTCACCGTGGGCAAGTGTGGAGCCCTCCACCTAGAAATGCTCTCTGAATGTTACTAGGATTTCTGGTTCTCTGGGAGTCTCAGTTCTGTGGTGCTCATTGTATGATTTAGGTGAGACAGAGTAGTGCATAGATGATAAGCAAAGGCGATTATAGAACAAGGCTGAGAGTGAACATGAGCAAAGAGGCCATCGAGGAGTTCTGAGATGGATCCTGATATCCTTCTTTTATCTTTCCTGTTTTGTTTGTCACCTCTCATCCTTCTTCCCACTCCTGTGTGTCAAGGTCCACTAAACTTTCCACTCTCCAGGACCAGACCATGATGACTTTTCAGTTTCTACCACCAGCCCTTACCTAGACAGGGGAATGCTGCACCGGATGAGAGGGCCCTCATCTCTGAAGCACAGTTACATCCCTCAGTTTGCTTCTCAGTGTCTGGGCTGTGCTGAATTCTGCCCCCACCCCCCCTTCAGACAACTTTCCTCTCACACCATCCAGCTGAACTTCCAGTGAGAAAGTGGAGCTCTCTTGAGCTTGTCTTGTTGCCAAGAGACCCCAGTCAGGCAGCTTCTTGTTCTTTCTGTGTTCTATCACAAACTGCAGCTGCTTGGCCTCCCTGATGGCACAGCTAAGTCTGGGTATACTCTGAGCAGAGAGGAAATAGCTTTCATTCCATAAGCGTGAGCTAGCTTGGCTTTTTAAAGACACACTAGCTAATTTCTCTATTACCGACTGCTCACCCTGCTTGCCTATAGTTTCTCTTTCACACTATGTCACCACCCTGAGGCCCAGCTAGTGGCTGGTGGCCTTGGAGTCCACCTAGTCTCTGCCTTGTTTTCTTCCTGAATTGTGAGCCTTGTCCCTCACCCTATCAGCTAGGCACTATGCCATGCCAGGAAAGGGTTCCCCAAAGTCTGACTGACCATTGCTGACGGGTTAGAGGACCACACTGAAAGACTGTGGCACCAACCTGCCTTGCCACGTGGACCCTCCCCCATTCAGCGTACACAGTCATTAACGCTGGCCTTGTGCACCTTAGACCATTATCTTCCGCTACAGTTGGCTTCAGTATTGGGGACTTTTGTTTGCCTCTGTCTGTCTTCTCATTCTTAAAGGAGGCTCAATGTCTGACACCTGAGACTAGAAGTTTACTGGACACTATGTTGAGTAAATGTTCAGACCATTTCAAAACTCGGAAGAAAATACTGCTTGAGGCTGAGTGAGTGGTTTCTGGCCATTGGCTGGGACCACTTTTCATGGTGTAGCACTTTGGAGGATCCTGAATTCTCTAGGAGCCAGACCAGTCATTATTCTGCTCTGAATTGTTTGGATTTGAAGTGTTATTATTTAAACCAATAAGGATATGATGGGTACATCAGTACAAAAATATCATGTAGTCAAGCTGTTTTCAGCCAGCACCATGCTTAACATGGAAATCCTCCTTTGAGTTTATTTGGAGCTTAATCTACATATCCATTCCCTGATGATGCAACTTTCAGCAAAAGTGAGGTCCCTGAAGCACTATGAATGTGCTCAAAGTGAGTGAGGGATGCTCGATCCCCTATGGCCTGAGATCATTTCTAAAAGATGGCGTCCACCCCTTCCACTGCCAGCCCCCAGCCTGCAGGCTAGCAAGGCAGCTTTCTAAAGCTCTTCTCTTCTCTGTTTACTCTTTCATGTGGTTGAGTCATTCGAGCAGCAAGAACTGTGCCCACAGTGAAAGTCAAAGCAGATGTAGCTTTGCCTGAGAGGGACAGACTGTCAGATGCTAGTGGTTTAAGTAGGTGGGGATCTGATCTGACAATTACGGCAGCTAGACTTGGGGAAGCAGGGAAGCAGCAATGTCTGCTGTATCCCTTTAACTGGGAGAGCAAAGCTGGGCAATCCTCACAGTTGCTTTTCTCTTAGGTCACACTGCCCTAAAGTAAGTCACGTGACCATCTTGGCTGCAGCGAACAGTTGCAATATTCGGGAATGAGATTATCATAATTGGCTTAGACACCTTGCTTCCTTCTTTTCTCAGAGCCTGGCAAAAGATCACCCTGAACAAAATCAGAGGGAAAGGACAGATAGATGTTAGACCAGCAGCTCTCTCAGGGAGAGCAACTGAGAGAAGGCTAGACGCCACAAGGCAAAGGGCTAACGCCGAGCTTTGAATCTTTTGGAGGGCAATAAACAGGAGTTGAGTAAGTATACCAGCTATACCCTCCAGAGAAGGGACAGCATTGTCCTGTTAAAGCCATATTTACAGCAGAGTGTCTGGCATCAAGGAGAGGCTTTGTAAATAGTTTCTGAATAATTCAATACCCAGAAGGAGCCTGGAGAAAAGTTTAGGCCTCTTCGTCATTCAACTGATTTCTTTGACTAGGATTTTGTAGAATAATTGTTGTATTTGAGATCAAGAGATGCCATGGCTAGTGACTACAAGATTGGGTTTCGAAAAGTCAGCTAATACTGTTCTCTTTTGGAGAAGTGTACAGTGGATCAGTAATAACTGGAACAAATGTACTCATGTTCCTGTCGATCACCAGGGGAGCCTTTTGGAGAGGGACCATTAAATAGGCAGTGTAGATGTTGGAGAAAACACAGAGCTTAAGTGTGAGAAAGGCTTGGGTTCTGGTCCCGTCACCAATACCTTTCTTCTTTGTGGGGTTGGACTCCCTGCTGTTGTCATACATGTGAGTTCTGCATGCTGTAAACTCCACAGTCCATTGTTTTTATTTTTGTTGTAAAGTCATTATCTTTTAAAGAGATCTTACTATGAACATTATCCAGGGGTTCTTAAGGTCTTGTAATTCCTTTGTATAGGTTCATATTTCAATCTACAGCATTTTACTTTTTGTCTGAAAACCAGTAACATTTCCTGTAGCTTGAGTCTTCTCTAGAAAAGATGAATCTTTCAGTGTTAACCTTTCTCCTTTCCTCCGTGGACACCAGTCACAGGCACCTCAGGTTCCTGATGCTGTGTTCGTTATCTCTAGTCCCTTGATGCTGCATTCTGCATAGTTCTCACACAGTGTTTTAAAGTAACTCAGTTTATTTTTCAGTAACAATTAACCGCTGTTAATTCATCGCAAGTGTGTATGTGTTTATATGTTAAAAAAAATCTCAGTGATTTTTACAACGTCTGTTTGATTTAGATTGTTTTGAGACAGGGTCACTTGTAGCCCAGCAGGCACTGAACTCACCTTATAGTGGAGGATGATTTTGAACTCTGGTCCTCTGCCTCTATTTCCTAAGTGCTGGAATTAAAAGTCTATCTATGTCTCCACACCTACTGGTGGGTAGTTCTATGTATGGGATACACGACTTCATGCATGTGACTTAAGCAAGCAATCTACCAACTGAGCTACACCCTCGCTCCCAGTCTAGATGTGGCTTTTTTTTCCATGTCTCTATTCTGCTTGTAATTAACCTACTATCTCCAGGCTTCTCAGCTGTCGCTTTCCTCATTTTTGCTATGCATCACTCTTCCCTGTTCCTTTTTCATACCTAATAATTTCACTGTACTGAGAATTTCACCGTGAGTTACAGGATACAGAATATGTTTTATTTCCTGTAAGTATTCTCATGCATTATTCTAAGATACTTTGTTTTAAAGCAATTGAATTAAGGGTTTGGGGGTAGAGCTTGGTTTTTTGAGATTTGTTAAATAGGACCATAATAGACTTTACTGTAGGGCTAGTTTTGCTCTGCTACTGAGGTGAGATCATTTATGTCATGGATTATGGGGTTTTCACTCTTTGAAGATCAGGCATTTTACAGTCTTGTATGACCACTGAGAATCTTTTAACTCTGACTTGTAGGAACAAGAATAATCCCCTATCTTGTGCAAGCCACAGGGAGTGTTCTTTCTTCTCTTCATGTGCTTATGTGTCCTTCTTTCCTGTACGTGGATAGCTTCCTGACATGTGTGGGAATCAGCTGGACTGAGGTCTGCAGGCCTTCATGGCTCCCTGTGCCACATAGCTTTCTTCTCTCTGGTAATCTGCACCAGCTCCATCAGACATGATCTCTCAGTCTACCTACACTTCTGAGTTCCTCCTCTTTCTAGGTGATAAATCAACGTAATGATGGGGCTCCGCTCATTTGTTTCCCTCCCCTGGACTGTCCATCTCAGGTATATGATGTCTGGTGTGTAAATGTCTGTTTGGTTTTTGCTATGTTACATCAGGCAGCGAATTCACGCATTGCTCCATCTTGACTGGCTGGACTGGTTACTGTAATTCACTCTGTTGATAAAACAGATTGCTTAGGGAGTCACCTGCTTCCAAAACAATTTCCATTAAGTAACCTGGACTTCTTGGCATGGCGATCCACATTGACACATACAGTATCTCTTGTGCAAGAAGAATCCACACAACTGAGTTTTATGTATGACATATTTTCCCTCCGGCTTATAGTTTAGAATTTCTGTGTCAGTCTTTCCTACCTAAGGCCTTTTTAATTTTTTTCCTTTCATGTTTTGTTTTGTTATTAGGGCCCAGTATCCTATACACAAAATTTCATGTTTTTTTTAAATTATTCTTTGTAGCCAATATACAGTGCTCCAGAACTTTAGTGAAGTGGTTTTTTTTTTTTATTGTTGTTTTGTTTTGTTTTGCTAAGGTACACATGAGGCTAAAGAAAGGCAGGGTCTCTGACTTCAAGAAGACCTATACTGCTTATTGTATGAATACCCATTTCCAATCTCTGGGGTTCCAGAAGAGAGTATCTGCTCCTTAAGATGGGCTTATAAAGAGAAGTAGAAAGTTCAAGTTAAGAAAGTCTTGTTCTTGGGCCTCAGCTTCAAATATGCGGTACATATTAGAACACAGCATTGAGCGTTGATTAGGACTTTGGTGCAAGGTTCTGGCATCACGAGTTTGTAACCTTATGGAATTATGACATGCACTGATGAGGGCCTAACACTTGGTGCTTGTTAATCTTTGTGACATACAGTAGGATGTGCTAATTGAGGCCCCGAGAGAATAGGGAAGGCCTGGAGAACAAGTTTAGGGACCACAAGATGCTGGGAGGAGCGGCACAGGCTGTCTCAGGACCACGGGAGGGACAACTGCTGGGGAAGAGTGGGGAAAGAGAGGCCTCTCAGTTGTAGTCCTGATGTTCAGGGCCCAGGAATTTCAATACTAGGGAGCTATGTCTAAGATTTTTTGGGTTATTCATGCACAAAGGTTTGTCTGAGAAGATTAGGATGAGACCGTGCAAGATGGCCACCAAGAACCAACAGCAGTGACTTGAGGACAGACCATGTCTTATGTGTGTTCCCAGATTCTAGTTCATATTTAAGGTGTGTTGAGTGGTATATCGTTTTCATTTTAAATTACTAATGCTTTTGATTACCATTGGCCTCGTCAATAGTTCTGGCAAATATTGCAAAAGAGCCTCTTCCTGCTCAGTGTTGTTTTGTTTAAATAGCTCAAGTGAAATAATGTTTGACCTGAATTTCTTCAAGAGGTTCTGAAAAAGGTATTAATTGTAAATGCATGCATAATAGCTTATACACACACATATATATGAGGGGCTGTTATGAATTATGAGTACAATCTAAACAACTAAGCTGAGCTAATCAGCACACCATTATTTCAAACACTTGGCAATTTCTGTGGTGAGAGCATTTGGAATGTACACCTCAACACCCTCAGAAGTCAGAACACGGTCATTTAGCACAATCGCCGCATACACTGTTTTGCGCAATATCCCTCAAAAAGGAAAAAAGCTGACTCCTGCTGCCTTGGCGGCTTTGTATCTTTCAAGTCTTACCTTGTCCATTCTTCATTTCCCCCCCTTTGAGGATCAGCCACTAACAGAAATTTCACAAAGCTGCCTTTTGCAACCCCTGCCTCCACATTCTTAACAAATTCAGCTGACTCTCACACATCTCGTAAAAGGGCAAGATCACGCTTAGGTACCTAAACGCACACAGCCCACATGCACTCCACCACTGGGTCTGCTGCTGGTGGGAGCATCCAGGTCAGCTGAGGTCACACGAGGAATCGGCAGACTGACAGACGGACCGACCGACGCACGAAAGCCTGCAGCTCAGGGTAACCATGAGGCTCACTCCCCAAGCTCAGTGCACGTACGCTGCCCTTCGTTCAAACACCTTCTGCAGGGCCCGGCGTCCAGCCGCTCCTGACGTCACTGCTGCGCGCCGCTGGCGTCATCGCGGTGCGCCGCTGCAGCAGGCGCAGAGCAGAAGCGCTGGCAGCTGCGGGCGCCCAGGCGCGAGCTGCCGGGCGGGTGGAGCAGAGCGCGGGGCGGGCTGCGGCTGCAGGACGCCGCTGGGCCCGAGCGCGGGGACAGGTGCGTGGACGCCCCTCTCCCTGGGCCCGCCCGAGGCTTTGCAAGTGTCCCGGGCGGACCCCGGGTTCCCCCCTTGAAGTGGGCCGGGCTCCGGGCAGGGTGGGCACGGCAGTGCCCGAGGGATCAGGCTGCGGTGCAGCCAGCGGCAGGGCTGTCATCTCAGACCCCCCGGGGAAACCGAGGCAGCAGGGCGCTCCGCGAGCAGCTAGCTCTGGGGACCACTCACTGACAGCAGCCACGCGGCGTGGGACCGAGCGCCGTGCGCTCGCAGTGTCCCGGGCGTGCTGTGGAGAACCGTGCCCTCCCTGCAGCGCGAGCCGGTCGAGCCGGCTGCGAAGCTGCTCGTTCTCCAGCTGGGAAACGCAAGTTAACGCAGTGTTAACTAACTTGTCCCAATTCCCACGCGGGGCTGCAGGCGGGGCTTTAAACTCCAGATTGGGGCCGCTGCCTCTGCCTGTGCCCGACTGACAGATTTCCTATTCTGCCCTGCTCAGCACAGCTGTCTGGATCCTTTGGGATTTACGTGTTTTCTTTTTTAAATTCTCCCTTGTCCTGTAAGAAAAAAAATCTTCCTTGACCTCGGGTAAACCCTGTGCGGGAGAAGCAAGGCGTGGACTTTCTTGGCACAGCCTCCTTTTCCTCCTCTGATCTCCTCATTCTTTTCTCAGGCAGGAGCGCTCTCCCCCTGTGGTGTGGCCATTCTGGACCGGAAGTTGGTCGCCGAGAGCCGAATTTTTATGATACAGAACTTTTCCCCCTAGGTGCGATGCTCACTGTCTCTGGTGTCAGCTGGTTGCTTATGCAGGTGCAGCTGTTTTGAGGCTAAACAGTTACTGGAACAAATCCACGTGGGGATTGCAGAGTCCAAGTGTTCCCCTTAGAGAACATTGCTAACCGTACATTTTAAGAGAAGAATCTAGTGCTAGGTGAGAAAGAGCACATAGATAAAATAATTAAAAACTGTATAAGAAAGTTTTTAAAGATTATAAAAAAGCAACCCTGTACCCATACATATAACATATATCACACTAAGTAAGCTTGTGCTGCAGCCGGAGAAATGGTCAGTGGTTAAGCATGCTTGCTGGTCTTTCAGAAGAGCAGAGTTTGGTTCTCAGCACCTGCATCAGGTGCCTCCCGACCACCTGTAACTCTAGACCAGGGGGTCTCATGCCCTCGTATGCATATGCACATATGTGCATACATAGTCATAAATAAATAATAAAAAATTATGGCTTCATCCTCTCAGGAATTGCTCAGTTATTAACCAAGTGCAATAATTATTTGTTGCATGCTGGCGTTAACCTGTTCGTTCTCACAAGTTGCTCAGGAATCTGAAGGGTACAGACGTTGTATCCTTGTATGTTCAGGAAGTACTGGTTTACAAATGTTGACTTTCCTCTCTAATCAGGGTGGCTTAACAGATACATAAGCACAGCAGGCCAGAGAAGCGAGTGCTCCATGACCACGCTGGAGCTTTTCTGCAGTGACTTACAGCACTAGTCGGTCAGCTCATCTGATACTCAGTTACTGAGCAGAATCCTGTAGAGATCAGCACTTTCAGGATGCTTCCTTGAGTACTACTTATTTCTTACAGCTCATGAATTGGTCCTTGCACACGGTGACATGGATGAATCTTCAGTGATGCTTGGCACGATAGATGTTTCTTACCTGCACGGTTCATCAGAGTACAGCCTTGGCCGATGTAAACATGCCAGTGAGGACTGGGTAAGCTTAAACCTTCAGAACAGTTCACCTGAACTATGTGCCTGTATCAAGTAGAGATTAATCATTGCAGAACCTGCTTCCTGCTGTGGGAACTCCTTCAGCCGTTAGAAGTGTGTTCTCGCAGTCTAAGAATAATTTAAAATTTTTACCACTATTCATTGGGAAAAAAACCTGGATGGAAAATTTCAAAATGGCGATCACATTACATACAAAGCAGATCCCGGAGGCTTTTACTGTTTACACAGTAGCCCTTGTGTTGGGTGGTCGTTGTGTTGGGTGGTGTGCTTGTAAATTCTTTTTCTTTCAGTACCCACACCACAACTTATATTGGGAAAGCATGAATTTTATAATGGAAACAAATCTAAAAGCCTTGAAAATAGGAAGCTTGCTTATTAAACTAATTGTAAGAGCATGCATTTCTTGGGTTACTATTTCAAATTAATATGGAATGTTTAAAATATCTCAACACAAATTTACAACAATATTTTATTTATTTATTTTTGTTGTTATTTTTGTTTGTTTGTTTGTTTGTTTTGAGACAGGGTTTCTCTGTGTACTCTTGGCTTTCCTGGAACTCACTCTGCAGACCAGGCTGGCCTCGAACTCACAGAAATTCACCTGCCTCTGCCTCCCGAGTGCTGTAATTAAAGGTGTGCAGCACCAATGCCTGGCATATTTGGTTATGTTTAAGATCGTTTTATCAGTGTTTATTATTTTATCTCTCAAAGTTAAGGAGAAATCTGAACACGCCTGAACAGGGTTTGACTCGTGTCTCTGCCTTTCAATGCTTTGATGACAGAATGTCACTAAGCGTACTTTTTTTTTTTCCTCTGAAGTATCATAAGAACAACTGCTCACTGTGTCATGCCTTCATAGTTTTCCTCTGGGGGTGTTTTGGAAGGGCATAATGTTGGCTGAGCTAGGGATTCAGTAGTCTGATTTCTTCACCCCACGGTCACAAGTTCCTTTGACCTTTATAAGTTTGGGTTATTGTTCTACTCTATGCTTCTCTGAGATCAACATTTTCCACTTACACGTGTAGGAAAGGCAGTGGGTGCCTTTGTGTCCTGGCTGTTGTTAACATAATGAACTCCAGGCTTCTTTGGGTTTCATTCTTTTTTGTGACTAAATAATATTCCACTGGATAATATGTATGTCGTGTTTTTATCCATTTGTCCTCTGGTGAGCACCAGAACTGTGATAAAACCTGTGAATGCTGCATTGAGCATGCAGCAACTGTTACAAACTATAGTTTTAGGAAACCAACCTTTTCTTATTAACAAACTTTTCCCAAATGATTGTGGAACAAGGTACTTTACATGAAAACACTCAAGGCCCATGTAATTATGCTGCTCAAAGAGACAGCATAATTTTCTCTTTTATTTGAAATATCTTAATTTTAGAGACCAGGAAGATGAGAACAAGCCTCTTGCCATTTAGACATAATTTCTCTCTTATACTTATCAGGGTGACTGTGGGTTCAAACCTACGTTCTTCAGATCTGCGACATTAAAGTGGAAGGAGAGTCTCATGAGCCGGAAGAGGCCCTTTGTGGGAAGGTGCTGCTACTCCTGCACGCCCCAGAGCTGGGTAAGAACGCTCCTGCTCACCACAGAGGGCATCAGTTTTGTGGATTTTGGTTTTTGTCTGACTGGATTTGACTCGTGCAGAACCAATTCAAGCATTTCCAGTAAAGAAATGGAGTTACTCCATTTATTCAGTAATTCTGATCTACAGTTAGGGGGAGAGTAGATTTTGAGTTAACATCCATAGAGTTGATGGCATGCTCAGTACCTGGTAGGTGTTGACTTTTAGCCCCCAAGAATGCTCTTGGTTTTTGTTATTTTGTTGAGAAATGAGAAGAGCCGACTGGGTGAAAGGTGAGCTGCTGATGGCGTTGGTGCAGGGATGAGTTAGCAACCATAGGATCTTTTTCCCTACTGCTCTAAGGCGAGAGTTATGTTTTGAAAGGTCGTATTATCAAGCTGTTCTTGGGGTGGACCAAATGTTTAGGACTCAGAAGCTGTTGTTTACAGAGTGTGGTAGTAACTCATGTGAATGGCTGGCTGTGCTGGCTGCGTTCTCCACTGGAGGCTGACTGGGCAGAAGGCTCAGCTCTGCTTGCATAGAGGGCTTTATTAACATTGGTGAGATTTAGGCAGATCCTTTGCTGTTCCTGTTCAGTGTTGAGGTCTGCTCAAGAATGGCTTGTTAGAGATGTGCCTTGCGAACTGTAAGTGCTGTAACGCAGGAATTTGCTACCACTGAAGGCATGAAGATTGCCAGTCCAGGAGTGAGGCCAATTAGCATTTAGAGGGCAGTGGAAACAAAGATTTAAATAGAAGGCCACGTGGGTTTTCTTTTTAGACTGACCTCTCACCTAATTCTAATTTTGAATGCAAGGTAATACCTTAACTACAGTTCTACACCAAACAGTATTGCAACTGCAGGGCTACAGTGTGTTGTCAGCCGGAGCTAGTGGTGGTGAGACTATGGTCTGGGGTTGGCTGGATATATTGTAACAGGCTGTTGCTTTTTGTGTCAAGGTAGTAATGGATGGAATTACATTCATCTTGACTTTCTTCCATGCTCATTTAAAATAATCTGTTAGTACGTTTTTTATAGTTCTTGATATTTGACATCTAGTCTTTGAAACCCCAGTTTTTGATAAAGGGATTTCATTGCAATAATCTTTACAACTTGTTGACACGTTTTTTTTTATTGCATTTATTTTTGGACTTTTACTGTTTTGCTCACATTGTTAAAGGGGTAGACTATCTTTTCAAGATCTCCCGTCAAGAGAGTGACTGGAAGATACACTTTTAGGTGACTGTGAGGTGCTCAGCTGCTTTACAGAGTGGAAATATCGGAGATTGAATGCTCAGGTTGTGGCAGTCTCAATTTTCTTACACATACCATGGGTAATTTTCATGTGTCTTGTGCACTGAGGGGTTAAACAGTAACTGATATTTAGAATGATAGTTTGCATTTGGGGAAGACTGAAATCTGTGCCTTTGTGACTGAAGCTGATTGTAGGTCCCTACTCTGTAGGGGAGAGAGCGGTGGTGGGAAAGGGGTACCATGGAGGTTTCAAAGTTAACCTTCAGTTAGTGACAATCTTTAAAGTAGAAAAAGTTCTATTTAACAAAATATATATTTTCTTCATTCTACAAGTTTGGAAGCAGCAATTGCTACTGTTATGCTTGAAGTTTGGATGTCTTCTAGAGACATTACTAGGATTCATGACCATCAACCCAGCTGTGAATTCATGTCTATATTCATTTTGTTTTTATAGGAAAGGTTTTTCAACCCCAGTATCCCATCTCTGGGTTTGCGGAATGTTATTTATATCAATGAAACTCACACAAGGTAAAAAGACATTTTTTATACTTCTCATAAGTCTTAGAAGTAAAACTGTAATGGTAATTAGCATACTTTAAGATGTACTTGTGGTGTCTAGAGTGGGCAGAATGTGAGCCTTTGGCACAAGCGAGCTCGTTTAAAGATCAGAAGCAGAATGGCAGTTGGAGGCCGTCACGGTTGATGCTGCTCTCCTGTTTGTCACCTGTGGTATTCTTTAACACATGTAGATACTGACTTTTGCTATGCAGTAGTATTTCTTTGACAAGAGATGTAGGTTTGCATGTCTTATGATACATTGTAGCTATTTTATACTCCAAAAACATATAAATGGAACCCTTGAGATGGCTTAGCTTGTTGACTTTCTGAGTCTGATTCCTGAAACCCATGATGGAAGGAGTGTCAGCTCCTGAGTCATCTCGGGCTGCCATGTGTACTGGCATGTGTGCAGACATACACCAACACAGGAATGAAAACTAAGACCAGTGATTGACATCTCCCCACTGTAGAGCCCTCTTTAGTAAGGCCCCTTTATGAGTGAGCGTCTCCTGGACAGATGGTGTGTTTCATTGTGTTTGCATGATGTCAGTCTCTGTACTGTGCTCAGATTCGCTGTCTGTCTACCTGTGTCCTTTCTCCCTGCTGTCAGTCCCCTGCTTGACTTATTTAGTGAAGATAAGTTAAAAAAAGGAGTTCTGATTTCTGAATTCCAGTACATAGGGACCTGGCAGGTGCCGGGGACAAAGGGGCCTTTGCTTTCTATAAGGGAAAGTTAGAAAAGTGTGTCTGCAAAGCAAGAGAAACAGCAGCCAAAGCCACCACAGTCCTTGTGGTTCTAAGAGCAGATGCCCGAAGGCGGTCGGTGGTGTTCTGGGGTTCTAGAAAGGTGCTCCAAGAAGGCGGTGCGTGGCTTTGGTCCTCCATGGCACTGCTCTAAACTAGATGAAGATGGTCCTGGGTGAGAGTACCAGACCCGCTTGTGTGTTCAAGTTTGCCTTGGTAATAAAACCAGAGGCCAAATCCAGGCATTTCCCTTCCATTTCACAGGTTCCTCTCTGTCTCCTCTGTTTAAATTTAAAGCAGAGAGGAGAGACTGATCCATGAAATTTGTTTTTATTTCTTGTTCTTAGTAGACATGACTGTGATCCTAAGTAAATAAACTTTCTTTTTTATGTAAATAGACATTTTACCTATGAAGCCATATTTTTTTGTGTGTTATCTCTGATTGGAACAGTTTTTAAGATATTTTAAAAGGCATCAGCTATTTTGACCTGATGGTAGCTCAAACTATTTCATGAAACAAGTTGCCTGTGTAGCTTCTTGTGTGTTAAATGACGAAGGCTGAAAGCTTCGGCAAGCTTGGGTGTGCATTGTCCTGCCACACATTCTTGGGCCATTCGCACACATTCGCATGTGCTCTCACTCTCTCACATCCTCGATGCTCTCTCACCCACACGTCCACACCACACAAATCCATGTTAGGAGGTTGCAAAGCCATCTCAGGGAACACTGGGCTTCCTGTTATTGTCGTCATCTGAAATGTTCATCGCAGAGGGCTTGGGAGAATATGGCACCGGGAGCTCACCTTTCAGAACCCCATGACAGGAAAGGAAGAGTCAGGCGACAGGAGTGTTCACAGACACTTCCACTCCACGCCTTCTGAGTTGTTGACCTGTTTGAATCTGCTGCTGGTGTCACATGGAGGAAATAGCAATGTTGCTTTCGGTCATTGTTATACATTGTTTCAAGCCATTACACAGTGAGAGTCACAGCATCTTACTCTGATGTGCATCTCTGTGTCCCCTAGCTCCTCAGCACGTGGTGGCCATCTCCTCCACCAGTATGTCCTTTTGCTTAGACCTGATGCGTGTTTACAGCTGGACGTCTGACTTGATTAGCTTTTAATTCACTTTGAGGCTCAGTGATTATCTTGGAAGAATGCTTAAATACAAAACAATATAGCCCTTTGTGTTGGGAAGAGACTGCCAAGTTTCTTCTTTGTAGGCTATGGCTGTAGCTCCAAGCTGTCCCCACCTCTGTCCCCCAGCTCCTACATAGCTAATGAGTAACATCCCACTTGCTTGTCTTTGTAGTACTATTGATTAAGTCAGATAGCTCTTCTGTTTTCAGATTTGGATTACTAGTCAGAAAAATGAGACAATTTAAGTATTGATAAACAATTTCCAAGTTTTAGTTTTCCCTGAGAATCTATGAAAGTAATGAGCCAGACAGCTGCATAGCATTCTGACCTCTAGGGCTGCAGGCTGGAATAAGTGACCCCAGCGCTCTCTGTGGAAAATCACTGTGTAATGGAGTATGCAGGACTTGCTGAGAAGTTTCTCTGTGTGTTGCAGGCACCGAGGATGGCTGGCAAGACGTCTTTCTTACATCCTTTTTGTTCAAGAACGGGACGTCCATAAGGGCATGTTTGCCAACAACGTCACTGAAAACGTACTGAACAGCAGCAGGTGAGGCAGGGCACTGTTGAGAAGGTGGGGACAGCTGGGTGTGGCAGTGGGAAGAGAGGGAGTTGAGCCTCTTCTGTGGTTTCTCTGCTTTTCTCTCTAGGGAATGCTTGCATTTCTGAATGGTAAGTGTTAAGTCACAAAAGAAGTTGAGGGAAGTCAGGAGAGTGGAGTGTGGTGGAGGGTGCCGTGTAGACAGACGGACAGCCCTGTCTGATGGACTGTGTGGTGGAGGGTGCCGTGTAGACAGACGGACAGCCCTGTCTGATGGACTGTGTGGAGGGTGCCCTGTAGACAGACGGACAGTCCTGTCTGATGGACTGTGTGGAGGGTGCCGTGTAGACAGACAGACAGTCCTGTCTGATGGACTGTGTGGAGGGTGCTGTGTAGACAGACGGACAGTCCTGTCTGATGGACTGTGTGGAGGGTGCCATGTAGACAGACGGACAGCCCTGTCTGATGGACTGTGTGGAGGAGGGTGCCGTGTAGACAGACGGACAGTCCTGTCTGATGGACTGTGTGGAGGAGGGTGCCGTGTAGACAGACGGACAGTCCTGTCTGATGGACTGTGTGGAGGGTGCTGTGTAGACAGACGGACAGTCCTGTCTGATGGACTGTGTGGAGGGTGCCGTGTAGACAGACGGACAGCCCTGTCTGATGGACTCTGTGGAGGGTGCTGTGTAGACAGACGGACAGTCCTGTCTGATGGACTCTGTGGAGGGTGTCATGTAGACAGACAGACAGCCCTGTCTGATGGACTGTGTGGAGGAGGGTGCCGTGTAGACAGACGGACAGCCCTGTCTGATGGACTGTGTGTAGGGTGCTGTGTAGACAGACGGACAGTCCTGTCTGATGGACTCTGTGGAGGGTGTCATGTAGACAGACAGACAGCCCTGTCTGATGGACTGTGTGGAGGGTGCCGTGTAGACAGACGGACAGTCCTGTCTGATGGACTGTGTGGAGGGTGCCGTGTAGACAGACGGACAGTCCTGTCATCAGACATAAAGTTCATCTTGCTCCATGCTTTGTGGGGTGGTTTCCTGAGCCACTAACGGTAGGAGCTTCGGTGAGAGTTCTCTGCTTTGCCTCTTGGGTGTGGCCCACCTCAGTATAGCTGGGGACCAGAGATGGGGTGACTGAAAGCTTAGAGTTCATAAAGTTTGTTTGTTTGTAGCCGTGTCAGGGGTGGTGGCCCCAACCCCAATGGTGTTGGCTCGTAGTACTTAGGAAAACACGTTAAATGTTGAATAGTTGACAGTGACATCCTAGCTCATGCAGTAAATGCTGTCTAGTTGAAACCTCCAGGTAGCAAGGGTGATGGAAACGCTCTCAGTCAAGAGGATCTGTCTGCTGGGATGAGCTTTTCCTTTGGCATATTTCCTGTGTCTGTCTTGATTTCGATCCTGAGCTCTGCCTTTGTGAAATAACTGGAGAACAAGAAGTAAATAGTTCCGTCCATTTTAATGGAGTTCTACATGCTCCAGTGTTGTGACGATATAAACAATGACATTATGATTTCTGAAGGAAAGTCATCCACTACTTTGACTTTTGAGTGGCCGTTGTTTTACTTTCTTCATTATACTGAGTCGCATAAAGCCATTTTCACAAAATCTGCATTTTCTTTGAGTACATTCTCCATTGTGGGCAGTGTACACATGCCCTTTTTCCTTATCGCTAGCAGTCAGAGGATCTGAGTAAAATGGTTACATCTGTCCAGATTTATAAGGGATTCTTTGCCTTAGGAATGTGTTGCCCATTTTTTATATTGTTATTGTTATTTATGTGTATCTGAGTATGTGTCTGAGCAGGAGGAAGCCATGGGGTGGAAGTACAGGCGGTTGTGAGCTGCCTAATGCGGGTGCTGGGGATCACACTCGGGTCCCCTGCAAGAGCAGTGCATACTATTGACCACTGAGCCGTTGCTCAGCCCTGGCTGTCAGTGTTGATAGACAGCAAAGGCTAATGGTCCTAACTTGAACTTTCTCTTTTGCTGCTATACTACTTCTTCAAGAGAACTTGCATTTTCTGCACATTAAAGACAATGGACATTTTATTCTGTTTTCCCATCCTATTCATTTATAGCCACAGTTTAGAAAATACCAAATGTGCCCAGTAACATATGATCAATTTCAGTGTCTGACTCTTACTTTGACATCAGAATCCAAGAGGCAATTGCTGAAGTGGCTGCTGAGTTGAGCCCAGATGGATCTGCCCAGCAGCAGTCCAAAGCCATCCAGAAAGTGAAAAAGAAAGCCAGGAAGATCCTGCAGGAAATGGTTGCTACTGTCTCCCCAGGCATGATCAGGTATTTAGGGGATGGTGGATTGAGGCCAAAGCCAGCGTCTTTCTATCACTATTATCTTTCTATAACTATTGGATCTTCCTTTCCTAGCTGAAGGAAAACATGTGAGCAAAGATGTTGATGTATTTCAGTGTGAAATCTACATACTCAAATGTAAATAGCATGATAAAGCTTCGATCTGCCTTTGTACCTGCTGATTGGTAGCAGCTACTGTATTATGGGTGTCGCCTATTCTCCTCAGATGGCTGAGTCTCGTGTCCTACAGGGAATGGGTGCCTGTGTTAGAAGGGTCCTTTTTGCTTACTAGTTTAGTATGATGTTCACCTTTGCCGGACTGAGTGCTTTCAGAGGAAAGTGTGTTCACAGTCCACAGCAGGAAGATACTCATGTGAGCAATGTCTGTATACATTAGAATACTCATTCACAGTCCAGATACCTAAGTGCACACACATGAAGTCACTTACAAGTGCTTTTAGGTTGTAGACTCAAGCCGTGGGAGGAAAGTGAACCGTATGTAGATTTATAACATACACATGTTTGTCTATGTTTGTATGGACTCAAATGTTTATATTTCTTTCAGGCTGACTGGCTGGGTATTGCTAAAGCTCTTCAACAGTTTCTTCTGGAACATTCAGATTCACAAGGGTCAGCTTGAGATGGTTAAAGCTGCAACTGAGGTAAGGTTATCTGCTCTACCCTCTGTCTCTCCTGAGGGTGTGGTGTGCTGTTAGAGAGTCTCCCCTGTGCTGTCGGGATTCTGGAGGCTTTTGGGAGTGTCCCACTTTGTGATAACTGCAGTTGATTTGGGGAGAGAAGCAGGGCCTATCAAAAATGTATAGGACTGCTTTTCTAAGTTACCTGGGGACAACCCTGAACACCAGGTCACGTAATACCTGTTTTATACACAGGGAGACAGAGATGGAGGCGTAGGTGGTAGGGAAACATTAACCCAAATCACAGATAGTAAGTCATTTTCTTAGTTTTAAACCAAGCCTGGCTCCAAGAGCTCTGCTCATTTTCCGTAATGAAGACTGAGTCTCAGAAGAGGTGCCGTCGACTTGAACTTGTTGATTCTTCCCCCACTAGTTGCTGTTGTTGTAGTAGCGGATCTTATATCTGGATATGTAGGCCCTGGAGAATCACTGGAGCATGTTTGTAGAGAGTGAGTCAATGATTAGCCAGTGATGAGTGACCGTAACCAAATGCAGTGGCGAAGTGGGACTGACCGGTAACACCTGAGCTTTAAGGTTGGCGCCTCCCTCTACCCTAGACGAATCTGCCGCTCTTGTTCCTGCCGGTGCATAGATCCCACATCGACTATCTGCTGCTCACCTTCATTCTCTTCTGCCATAACATCAAGGCGCCATACATCGCCTCGGGCAATAATCTCAACATTCCCATCTTCAGGTGAGGTCAGCTTCGTTTCAAATTCAAGGTATTAAGAAGATTGTTCTGTCTGACATGTTGGACATGCCTTTAGTCATGGTGTTCAAGAGGCTGAGGCAGGTGGATTTCTGAAGTCTAGGCTGTCTTGGTGCACATTGCAGGTTACTGGTCTGCCAGGGCTGTATAGTGAGTCTCTGTTTCAAAAAACAAAAAAGGATTGGTTTGAATTTGGCACTTTTTTGTTATCTTTGATACATGTTATAAAAGTGGCATTAGCCCCTGTTTATTAGAAAACCAATGCTTCATTGTGTAGCCTTTGGCTGGTATACACTGTTCCTCACCATATTTCTGGGTACGGGCTGCATGGTGGACTGTGCCTAGGCAAGCTTGAGGGGCAGTGTTCGTCAGGTGGATGGACGGCTATTAGGAAGTAGTGAAGCAGGGTATGGTACCAGCCCTGTCAGAGGAGGCTTAGGTGCTAGCCCTGTGGTAGATAAAGGCTGGCAACACTGGCCCTGCTGTTTTCTTGACCTCATGATGGAGAGATTCCGATGCAACCCAGGAGGTGTTTCTCTGAGTTCCCAGAGGATGCTGTGCATTCTACTGAAAGGCAGCAGTGTGTTCAAAGGCAGCAACTCAAGAGCAAGGTGGTGGGAATGTGGTGGGTGGGCAAGCAGGTAAGTTGGCAGCTCAAGGAAAGGCCAGAGGCTGGAGGGGCAGCTGCATGGATAGTGAGGGCTAGTTCAAGAGCAGCTCTGAGCTGAGGGTTGGTGTCTGTCTTGGCTTTGAACACTGATCTGGTCAGATCTGTATGTTGAGTGGCCATTCTAGAATTGAAGAAATTAATTTTGATTCGGTTGTGAGAGTTCTGGCAAATGATGAGAGCTTACATCAGAAGTATAGCTGTGTTCTTGGGGAAGAGGGCAGAGGCTCACTAAAGGAATTAGTGAGCTAAGTTCCCAAGAGTCAGGTCTTGTCCACATGTGGAGCTCGGACGAGGGTGTAGGAGACTGGATCTGCTCTAAGTCTGCTCGCTGAGGAGCCAGCGAGGACTGGGTGGAACTGAGAAATGGAACTTTAACTCCGAGCAGCGCAGAGCACTGAGGCCAGCCCTGTGATCTGACGTGACTTAGGAGGGTGAACACAGAGAGAAACTGTAGGGAGAGTTGGTGGCCTGGCAGGCGGAGACTCCTACAGTGGCATCCAGAGTCCTGGCCTCGCCCTCATGGTGCAGGGTGCTCTGTCCTGGTTCCCAGGGTGCTGCAGCTAGCCAGACAGATGTCATCAGCAGAAGTCAGTGGATTTATTCCATTGAGCATCAAGCAAACATGGACAAGACACATACAGTCCTCGCTATCAAATAGCTTGTTGTGTAATGGGAGCCCAGACAAACAGCCAGCCTACAGGAGGAACATGCTTTCCTTTCCCAGGACTAGAACAAGCGTGTGATACTCCAGGTATCTTTTCCCAGCACCAACAGACAGAAGCTAAATTAAACATTATCAACAAGGTCGACTGGGAAGATGGTACAGCTGGTAAACTGCTTGTAGGCTTGAGGATCTGAGGTGGGAAAAAGTGTGGGTGTGGTGTCTGCTTGTGATCTTAGTGTTGGGACAGGCAGAACCTCAGGCCTCTCTGGGCAGTCAACCTAGCCTGTTTGTCAGGTTCCAGGCCGGTTAGAGACCCAGTCTCAAACTATAGATAGATAGGTCTTGGTTAATGACGCTCATGGTAGTGCTCTGGGCTCACGTGCCATCTACACATACACATACACATTCACGCATGTGCACACACATACACACACATACACACACAGAGACAGAGACAGAGAGACAGACAGAGACAGAGAGACAGAATGAGGGACAGATAGACACAGACACACAGGAAGGCCTGCTCTCAGAACTAAGGTGTCTCTTCTGCTGGTGCTCTCCTGTGGTCGTTCCTCATCTAGTTCTCATGAGGCTTTTATTAAGTGTCAGTGTTGATAATTTCTCATAATTGAGCGTTTCCTTTCAGGAGCTCATGCCAGCCTTTGCTCGGCTTGCCTTTCCTTCAGATACAGCGGACTGTAGACAAACGTGTCTGTCCACAGTTTTCTTTCGCCACATTTACATCTCCACAGTGACAGCACATCTCAGGGTACACTGTTCTCTCACTGAATTTCTTCTGAGAATTTCAGAGTGATTTCGTACTTCACCCACATCTCACCCTGACTTCCATATACAGATTATAAAGGAGACCAGAGTACGTTAACATTTTAATATAGCATGGCTACTCACACCAGTGTGAACGCTAACATCTGTTTGAAGACAGTTGCTCCATTTGAGACTGTATATTCAGGAAATCTGACAAACTTTCAACTTCATATCTAAACTTAACAGTGTTGCAGAAAGAGTCTTGGGGTTGGCAGCAGAACTGTTTTGTTTCTGTGTGTGCAAATGAACCTAGGTTTTGGTTTTTTAGACAATAGGTTGGAAGAGGGGATCTGACGCCCTGGAATTATAGTTACAGAGGGTTCTGAGCTGTCCCATGTAGGTGCTGGGCATTGAACACAGGTCCTCTGAAAGAGCAGCCAGTGTTCTTAACTGCTGAGCTGTCTCTCTAGCCCCTGTTTCCTGTTTTATATTTGATTTTGGTTTGATAAAATTACTCTTCCCATGGGACCTCACTAGTTATTTGAGAGGATTTTCCTTAAAGGACATTGGTTCACTTTGCAAATCTGCCATGGGCCAGTGTCTATTTGTCTGAAGCCTAAGACAGACTCTTTGGAAAGAGTTTGGAGAGCATGGATAGGGTTTAAAAAACTTTCTTTTTATTGGTTAATTCTTTTTGTTTGTTTGTTTGTTTATGTTTCCAAGACAGGATTTTACTCTGTCACTCTGGCTGGCCAGCAGTGTAGGCCAGGCTGAACTTGAAAACCCTGTCGCTGCCTCCTGAGTGCTGAGGATAAAGGCTGCACCACCGTGCTCAGCCATTGATTTGGTTTTGACAGTTTCATAGATGTATGTAGTATATTCTGATTATTCCCTCCTCAGCCTCTCTTATTTTTCTCTCACCTCTGTTAACCTTACCCCATCCCTACCAGTCAGCCCTTTCTCATTCATGGCTTTTACTTTTGTTTTCTTTTGTGTATGTGACCCATTTGTGTTTAATTTTTTTAAGATTGATTTCTTTCATGTGTATGAATGTTTTGCCTGCATGTATGTATAAGCATCACTTGTGTGCCCAGTGTCCAAGGAGTTCAGAAAAGCATGTCAGATCCCCTGGAACTGGAGTTACAGATGGTTGTGAACCACCATGTGGGTGGTGGGAATTGAACCAGGGTCCTCAGCAAGAAGCCAGTGCTCTTAATTCCTGAGCTATCTGTCCAGGCTGTGAGCCATTTAGTTTAACCAAGACCACCCATCTGCATGATCACTGGACAGACTGTCCACTGGAGCCTGAAGGACTCCATCTGTGTGAGCACTGGACAGAACTGTTCACCGGAGCCTAGAGGACTCCCAACTGCATGACCACTGGACCGACTGTTCACTGGAACCTGGAGGACTCCCATCTGTGTGACCACTGGACAGAGCTATCTACTAGAGCTTGACGGACTCCCATCTACATGACCACTGGACAGACTATTCACTGGAGCCTGGAGGATTCCCAACTGCATGAACACTGGACAGACTGTCCACTGGACCCTGGAGGTTTCCCAACTGCATGAACACTGGACAGACTGTCCACTGGAGCCTGTAGGACTCCATCTGTGTGACCACTGGACAGACTGTTCACGGGAGCCTGTAGGACTCCATCTGTGTGACCACTGGACAGACTGTTCACGGGAGCCTGTAGGACTCCATCTGTGTGACCACTGGACAGACTTTCACGGGAGCCTGGAGGACTCCATCTGTGTGACCACTGGACAGACTGTCCACTGGAGCCTGGAGGACTCCATCTGTGTGACCACTGGACAGACTGTCCACTGGAGCCTGGAGGACTCCATCTGTGTGACCACTGGACAGACTTCACGGGAGCCTGGAGGACTCCCATCTGTGTGACCACTGGACAGACTTCACGGGAGCCTGGAGGACTCCCATCTGTGTGACCACTGGACAGACTGTTCACTGGAGCCTGGAGGACTCCCAACTGCATGATCACTGGACAGACTGTCCACTGGAGCCTGGAGGTTTCCCAACTGCATGATCACTGGACAGACTGTCGACGGGAGCCTGGAGGACTCACCAGTGGATATATAACTGAAGGCAGTGACTCTCTACTTTTAAATTTAGAAGCATTTCAAAATCTTCAAAACTGTTTCATAACCTTTGAGGATGACATCAAATCAGAACTCCTTTTTGGCTTAGAACTTCCGCAGCGGTACCCCAGAGGCTTAGAACTTCTGCAACGGTACCCCAGAGGCTTAGAACTTCTGCAACGGTACTCCAGAGGCTGAGGAATGGGTGAAGCGTGTTGACGGCATGAAAACTGAGCTTTGCATTTCCACTGTCAACATTCAAATGTCACGGGACTTCTGTCTGCAAGGACAGTGCTGTGGAGTAGCTTGACACTTGAGTCTCTCCATGTTTCCTTATAAGTAATTCGTGCCTTCTTTCATTTGTAGCACCTTGATTCACAAGCTTGGGGGCTTCTTCATAAGAAGGAGGCTTGATGAAACCCCAGATGGACGCAAAGACATTCTCTATAGAGCGCTGCTTCATGGGGTGCGTATGGCCTTTAATTTCCCTCAGCGCTGTAGTGTTAGCCATCACAGAGGGCGATGGAGCTGTGTTGTAACTAGGATTTTTATAAATTTGTTCTTTGATTTGGGAGATGACTGGCCAGAGATGAGTCACCATTTTTTTTTTTTTTTTTTGTAATCTGCCCCGTATGACTTTGGTGGGATGCTCTGTAGTTCTGGATAAGGGGAAATGATTAGTTAGTGGTGACGTTACATTTTCCCCTGTTTCGTCTTAAGATTCTGCTGTTCTAAGCGCAGCTGAATTGCGAGGTCCTAGTTCACATCTGATTCTCTCCTGTCTCAGCACATAGTTGAACTGCTCCGGCAGCAGCAGTTCCTGGAGATCTTCCTGGAAGGCACGCGCTCCCGGAGTGGGAAGACCTCCTGTGCTCGGGCAGGGCTGCTGTCGGTGATAGTGGACACTTTGTCCTCCAACACCATCCCTGACATCCTTGTCATTCCTGTGGGCATCTCCTACGATCGGATAATCGAAGGCCACTACAATGGTGAACAGCTGGTAAGGAGCCAGCCCACACAAGGCCGTCTTCGCCTTTCAAACTTTGCTTTTATATTGAATGGTTAGTGTTAGATCAGAGTGGCATTTTGCTAACATGGATTTTCTTGTTGCTTATCTGAACCCTGCCTGAATGGGCATGGTGAGCTGCCTTCATTGTGTCTGTCAGCTTGTGAGTGAGTCTCTTGTGTTTCCCTGGGCTTGGAGAAGTACGTGAACTCATACGTCAGTGCTGGCCTTGATCAAGGGATTGCAGGTGGAAAGCTACTTGTCAGTGAGCTGTGATCTCCACTATGTGGGCAGTGTGGGTATCCATGCTCTCCTCTCTGAGGTCTATGACTTGATTCTGGGCGAATTTCAGTGAATCCTGAAGACCGCTGGGTCACATTGGCTGAGCAACTGCAAACTGATGTGAGAAATGGGATGGATCTTTTCAGCAAACTTTTGCCAAAATATGCCCAAGTCATAAATAAGCACTTAGATTGAATATCAGAAAGTCATCACCTGTGAACCTAGCACCCAGATGATGGAGTGACGTCAGGGCCCCAGAAATCGTCCCATACCTTTCCTCTTAGTTTCCTCCAGGAGAGCCGCTTGTCCAGCCTCTTGCAGAGAGATTGGTTTTCTGCATTGCTGAACTTTATATAATAATAATTAATAATAATAATGTTATGTGGTTCTTTTGTATCTGATTACCTGTAAGCTCAGTCACTTGTGAGGCTCAGTCTTGAATGCAGTTCAGACCCCACAGGGGAGATGTTCCACTGTGTGAATAAATCACCCACAAGGCTCTTTAGTCCAGCGCATTTCTCCTGGAGCCCGCTGGGTTCACTGTGGATTGTGTGTGTTGAGGAAGGGAAGTGCTAGCTGTAATCTAAGGGTACTCAGTTTGTAAGCACCGCCCCGTCCATCAGGCATATCTCCCAGATGGCTTCGCTAGCTGACCACTCTGAGCAGCTGTGTGCGGTGCCAGAGGGCTGGTTTGTTGACTTAGTGTGGAAGTCTTGGGCAAAGCATGTGCTTCAAAGTTTGTGCTCCAGTGTGTCAGAATCTGGAGGGTTCCTGGCTACTGGAGGATTTAAGGATAGCGGACTGATGGCTCTGGACAGTTTGTGCCATCACTGTGTGTGCCTTGTGGGATGACTTGTTAAGAAAATACTTTAAAGTGTCTCATTAGTGGGAAGGCCACCGTGAGACTGGCTGGCATCCCCCACTTTGGAGAGCAGTTTCCAGGACATTATGTCATTTTGTCCTTCGCTGTTCTGAGCTGTATCTTTGTGAATTGAGGGAATGCGTTCTCAATGTGCTCGCGTTACATTTTTCTCTTTGCTCAGTTTCCTCCCCTGAATGACACGACTACATCTGTGAGCATCTTTGAATACTAGGCACTTTCTGTCAGGTTTCAGGTAAAGCAGTCAGGCCTGTCCAGTCTGTGCCTGTGGGTCACATGATCCCAGGGTAGCTGTGAATGTGGCCTGACCCACTTAGAGTCAGAAGGTTGACAACCCTGACTGCCAGTCACTCACTTTTCATTCTTTACATATCATTCTTCTTATCAAGGTAGGATTCAAGTTTCTATGAAAAAATTATTCTAAGCCAGGCATAGTGTCTCATGGCTGTCTCTGAACAGTTGCAAGGGGGCAGGGCTGGAGGATTGCAGGTTTGGATATCATAGTGAGACTGTCTCAGAAGAAACAGCATCACACCAGAGCACCCTCCCCTTCCCTGCTGTATTTAGGGCAAGCCCAAGAAGAACGAGAGTCTCTGGAGCGTGGCGAGAGGCGTCATCAGGATGCTGCGGAAGAACTACGGATACGTCAGGGTGGACTTTGCACAGCCATTTTCCTTGAAGGTGAGACAGTCTGTGGAAGCCCTGGCCTGAAGCTTGTGTCCTCAGTTCCTCTTAACTGCTGAAGACGAAAATACAGTTTATATGTTGTTATGAAGGGTTTTTTCTTTCCTTTTTATTTTTCCAGGAATATTTAGAAAGCCAAAGTCAGAAACCTGTGTCTGCTCCCCTTTCTCTGGAGCAAGCACTGTTACCAGCTATTCTTCCTACAAGGTAGGGTGTTCAGCCCCTGTGCTAGCCCACCTGTTCGGGAACTCTCCTTCCTGCATTGTATGGGGCAGTAGGTTAGCGTTAGTTGGAGCATGCTCCTTCTTGTTCCATCCTCAGTGCGGTGATAGTCCTCTTGGTTTGATAAAGATGTGGGAATGCTTGCGCTTGCGCTCTCTCCCTTTACCCTCTCTCCCTCTCCCTCTCTCCCTCTCTCCCTCTCCCTCTCTCCCTCTCCCTCTCTCCCTCTCTTTCTCCTCCCCCATCTCTCTCTCCCTTTCTCTCTCCCCCTCTCTTTCTCTCTAAAGGCTTTGTATAATTTTGTGTTGAACCTTTTTGTGAATCTTGTTAGATGACTTGATATATATACCTTAGCTGAATTTATTTGGGGATCGCTTGGGTTATGCATATTGTGAGTAAGATTTATAAAAGAGTGTTTGATAGCATTGAATTTTCCAGAACTGAAAATACAGTGTAATTTAGAGCCCTTCCTTTATATTAGGTAAGATGTTGAGTTTTCAGATGTTCTAAAACATGGTCTCTTGCTTCTTGCATTCTTTCTGTCAATGGGTTTGGGTGATGTATTAATAGACTGTTTAGTCATTAATAAATAAAGTATTCTGTCTGGAAAAATGCATTAGGCTCTACATTGTAGAGGAAAACAACCCAGAGAAATTATTTATTTATAATTTAAATTTAAAATATATGATGATCAGAACTATTCATACATTTAGAAGTTAGTCCTATATTTTTGCATAGGGCTGGGTGTGGTACATGTCTGTCACCCCAGAAGTTGGAAGACAGGAGGAGCATTGCAAGCTTGAGGCGGGCCTAGTCTGTGTAGGGAATTTTAGCTATCTAAAATCAATGCTATCTCAAATCAATCAATCAATCAATCAATCAATCAAATAAAGCTGACGTGTAGAAGACTGATTTTACAAATCTTTTAGACCTAACGATGCTGCTGATGAAAGTCAAGACACATCCAGTAACGAGTCCAGAAACACAGTGGACGAAGCCTTCCGAAGAAGACTGATTGCGAACCTGGGCGAGCATATCCTCTTCAGTAAGTGGAACGCCACACTTATGCACAGGTCACAGGGCATGTGGAGTAGTGTGGCCGTGCAGGCTGGGAGTCTGCTCAAGTTACTTTCTCGTGAGTCCGTCACCTATTCCATAGACTGATAGGCAAGAACCTGGAAGGAAGGTGACAGCGAGGGGTGGGTGGGTGTCTGAAAAATACCCAGAGGTCCTTGTGCAGCAATTCTCATGGTTTTGTCAGGATGATTGTAGATCCTTTTGCTCATAACTAACTTGAACTATTGTATGGCATGATATCTGGGCTTATAGTTGGGTGTCTCTTTCTCCTCTAGCCCCATGCAGATTTTAACTCAGTAAATGTCGAGTGGCTACCCATCCTGCAGCTGTTTCAGCTGTGGGGATGCAGATAACCCCCAGTGGCTCTGACAACTTCTGCTTTTATCCTGGAATAGTTGTGCACAAATAGTGCATCCAGACTAACTCTGAGCAGAGGGTGAGCCGGCCACCTTCAAGCTGTCCTTAAATTCCAAGTACAGCATTCTGCTCTTGAAAACCTGAGCATAGATAGCACTGTGTTGTCCCAGGGCTCTTGGCTCTCCTTTCTGTTTCCTGGGCCACTTCTGGTCAGATTCTCATCACTGCCTGTGAACACTGTTGTAGAGAGAGGGTCCCTTCCTTCAGCTCGAGTCTCCCATTAGCCCACCGTGGTTGCTGCTTTTCCTACTTGACTCCCGGCCAGAAGATTGTGTGTGTGCTATGTGGATGGAATTGTGGGCCTCACACGTTCTAAGCAGGTGTCTACCCATGAGCCGCCAGGCCTCCAGCCCAGAGAACTTTTCTTAAGAATATGTGACTGTATCCCCCACCTCAGATATGGATGCCAAAGCAGATTCTTCGTAATTGTCAAAGGAAGGCAGAAATGAAATAAGTAAGAAAAGCCACCTTCTGATAATCAGTGGTGCTGATGTCTAGTCCCTGAAAATATTTTGTGGCCTTGAATTATTTTTTATTTATTTTACGTATTTATTGGTGTTTTAAAGTTTTTCATAAATGTTTTTCCTAATGACTGTTAAATGATGCTGGATACATTGCAAACACTGGAGGCAGCTGTAATTGCAAGTGAAGTATTTCTAAATCCACTGTCATTTCAGAGGCTCACAAATGGCATCTCTGTTTCATAGTTTTCTAGATGATGATAATTTTCTACACACTCCAAAGCATAGGTGTGTTCTAGATGTATCTCTGTGTCTCCTCCCCACTTCTCTGGGCCACAATGAAAGAGGAAATGCAAACGTATTGAGCATCCTTGCTAGGGGTGTCTACCAGGCCTTCAGCCTGTTTCTTGCAGCCCAGTGAATGTCTCCATGTTTTAAAAATAGAGACTCCAGAGTTTGGGAATTCACTCCAAATCAGGACATCAATTAGTGTGAAAGTTAGCCCTAATTTTTTGACTTCAAGTCTACCGTTTCCTCTCTCTTGTACTTTCATTTTTACACATGGAGTACAGAAGAGGGAAATGAGGCTGTAGCCCACAGCGTGCCGAAGCACACGATGGGAGGGGGGCTTAGAGTTCCAGATGTGCCTAACCTCATTGTCTGACATAGAATATGTCTCATGGCTAGTGGTTGCTCCATTGTACCAGAACACTGGCAAATTCAGTTATATTTCCATTGTAAGTTGCAGCTATAGGAAAGACAGTAGAAGATATGGTTAGCTCCCCGTTCCTGTTTAAAGCCAAGCTACTTCCAAGGTCTCGCGTAAGTTAGAGCAAGGCCAACTAATGCTCTGTTTCTTTCCAGCTGCTAGCAAGTCCTGTGCTATCATGTCCACCCACATTGTGGCCTGCCTGCTCCTTTACAGACACAGGCAGGTACGTCCGGTGGTCCTGGTGGTCCTAGGAAACCTGGGTGTGTGTCTACCTGTTTTAGGCTGAGGCAGTGAGATGAACAGTGACAGAAGCAGGACGTCCTGCCCAGAATTCACCAGCCCAGTGAGGGAAGAAGTTGCATGAGATTGAGCCAGACTGTAAATGTTTAGATCAGAAGGATGCTCGCTCGCTCTGGTGTGTAGTTAACTAAAGTAAAGCGTATTTCAATGACACACGGTATGCATTCTGCTGGAGAAGTTCCAGGGAAGTTGCTCTGTTTGTGAGAGGTCCCTCTGCCCTCCCATCATAGGCTTGTGGACCTCTGCTGTGGGAGAGTCCTTCGTATTCTTTGTCACGCTCTTGACACCAGACATGGGGTCTGTATGTTGGCACCAACTAAACATTCGGGAGGCGAGTGCTTCAAGCGGGGTCCTCCCTGAGCACTGATCGCGACTCTCAGACTGTGTCTCCTTCCCTTGGTGGTCCCTTGTGCTCAGGGTTTGTGATGTGCCATCTGCCGTGACATCCCTACCGCTTGCCTTGCTGGTCTGGGCCTGTTGCTGTGCGTACACGCTGGACAGCCACAGTAGGAAGAAAGTCTGGGAGATGAGACTTTGCGCTGTCACAGTCCACTTCTGTCTCTCCGTAGGGCATCCACCTCTCCACATTGGTGGAAGACTTCTTTGTGATGAAGGAGGAAGTCCTAGCTCGTGACTTTGACCTGGGATTCTCTGGGAATTCGGAAGATGTCGTCATGCATGCCATCCAGCTCCTGGGGAACTGTGTTACCATCACACACACTAGCAGGAAGGACGAGTTTTTCATCACCCCCAGCACAACTGTCCCTGCAGTCTTCGAACTCAACTTCTACAGCAACGGGGTGCTTCATGTCTTCATCATGGAAGCCATCATAGGTACGTTAGCCGGCAAGCGCCCTTCTTTGAGGGGTGCACCACTGTAGCTTATCTCCAGTGAAAACGTTGCCATGGATTGCCTTCCCTGCATTGTGGGAGACCAGAGGACCTGACCTGCTCACAGAGTGGGAGTCTGTGGAGTTTTGCTTACACTTCTGAGGCTCCTGCAGACCGTTGGTTTTGTTAATAAGCTTTAATGGTAATAGAAGGGCCACCCGGCACTGATGACCCTGCTGCCCCTCACTGTTCCTTGTGTTTCCTCAGCCTGCAGCCTGTATGCTGTTCTGAATAAGAGGGGCTCTGGAGGGTCTGCTGGTGGCAATGGCAGCTTGATCAGCCAGGAGCAGCTGGTGCGGAAGGCAGCCAGCCTGTGCTACCTTCTTTCCAATGAAGGCACCATCTCTCTGGTGAGTGAGGGTTCCGCCGTGCTCCCTGACCCTTTCGTATTGTTTGCATGAACACATAAAGTACCTTTGCTTTTCTCTAGAGAGCTTTTGTCCTGTGGCTGCAGCTTTCTGGTCCACTCTCAGTCTCAGTGACTACTAGCATAGCTTGGCCTTGACTGTCTTGGTTTGTCTGGCTGGGTGCCCAGGACCCTGGCTCTGAGACATGAGAGACTGCTGGCAGTTCTCAGTCAGACCCCAAGTTACTGCTCAGTGGCTGTGCAGAAGGTGCTGTGTTGGTGTCAGTAAGGAGCACATGCACTGTGGATGTTGGAACCCAGATGATAAACAGGTAGAGAACACCTCAGCTTACACACTCGGGCTCAGCAGTATGAGTGGTCCCCTTATTACATCCTTACACCAGTCGCCGTTAAAATGAGTCTACGTAGTAAGCAGATTTTGGGTACTCAAAACCAAGTAGAACCTATTTTTGCACTGTGTTACTTTTTTTCTCTCATGTGACTCATGATTGGGACATTCACGAGTGTGTGCATTTTGAATGTGGTCGTCTTGAACATGCTCTTTATGTGTGTTTGACAGGAGGGGTGTGGGCAGATAGGGCTTCTAAAGTGGGCCTCGTGTTTTCTATGGGTCTTTCCCGTTACTGGAAGGCTGTGTTTCTTGTTCATTACTCGTGTGAACTGCCTTCACTGTGAGACAAAGGTTCCCAGAAGGTCTGGGCAGTTGGTCCTTCCAGGGCTCATCCCATTCAGGGCACTGGGCTCCGGAGCTCTCTCCGTAGCTGGGACCACATAAGTGCGTGGCCATTCCTGGGAAAGGACCCTTCTCTGGCCTTATCATGACTATTTATCAAAGATCCTAGGACTTTGTCAGGGTGGAGGAGGCGGTGGAGTGGAGGGGCTGACAGCCACTCTGCAGCCTTCAGGAGAAGGGGAGGCCGACTCACCTTTAAATGGCTTTCTTTCCAGCCCTGCCAGACTTTTTACCAAGTTTGTCACGAGACAGTGGGGAAGTTCATCCAGTACGGCATTCTCACGGTGGCAGAGGTGAGAGCGCCCCGCCTTGACTGTCTCTGCTTAGCTGCTCTCTCTTCGTTTTCCTTTCCTACCAATTAGTTATTTAAACTACCACTTACCTCAGCTACTAAAATCCACTTGCTGTATGTATTTATGTCCAGATGATAGAAAAGGACAGTAAGAATGGGACACAAGAGTCTTGGGATCGTTTACTATTTTGATTTCTTTTATAAGTGGTATTTTCTAAATTAAAACAATATTTTGATTTGATTCTCTGACATCCAGAAGTTGGTTCTGGGATGAGACAGGAAGCATATCACTTGTAGCTCATGCGTAATATTTTTATCTTTTGAGATTCGGGTCTGCTCTGATAGATTCCATGTCCTTCAGAGGGACTGGGAAGCAGCTCTCTGTTTGGAGAGTGTAGCCCTCCCCCACACTCCATCTGTCCTTCTCCCCTGCTGCCTCCCAAGGCTGGAATCAGCCTGAGGGCTGTGCCGCAGGGAAGGTTGAGGCAGGCTCTGAGAAGAGATTGCTCTGTCGGGGTTGATAGGTGCTTGGTTGTGTGCCTCGGCATGTGTTCTTACTGCCAGCTGTCTTCCTGATACAGCAGGATGACCAGGAAGATGTCAGTCCTGGCCTTGCAGAACAGCAGTGGGACAAGAAGCTTCCAGAACCTCTGACCTGGAGAAGTGACGAGGAAGATGAAGACAGTGATTTTGGCGAGGAGCAGCGAGATTGCTATCTGAAGGTACTTTGTGAAGGATTCCGGGTGCACAGCAGCGAAGCGTAAAGTTTATGTTATGACTGGATAACAGGGATGGTGACTTACTCAGTTCCAAAGTACTTGTGGGCCAGTGCTAGCCAGCTCTGGTACCTTTCACTGAGTAAAGTCATTTAAATTAATGCCTTATGTTGTCAAATTTGGGGACTGGTAAATGGAAAGGGAATGGTATTTGAAGAGCTAGGACGAAGAAAGGAGGTGACTTTCAGCACCTCCAGGAGATGCTCAGGTGGCACCTGACATCCATCTACCCAGTGTCCGCAGGGCAGACACTTAGGCACGCCCTCTCTTTCAGTTTGGGTCTTACTAGTTTCCCATTGGACAGTGGTCTTGCTTCATGCACAGGAAAACATAGTTGCTGTTCCCTGTGTTTTGCATGCATGAGTGGCTGTTATGCTCGTGTTGCAAACCCTGCAGGGCTCAGCCCCAGTCCAGCTGTTCTCAGCTATGAGACTTTGTTACAATGCTGTCAGTCGATTGGGACGATTGCTCCAGATGACTGCTGAGTGGACCCAGTCCTCAGGTCCTGCGGAAGGAATGAGTGCACTGAATGAGCGCTCAGCTGCTCTTCCCAGTTAACCTGTGCTGGGGCAGCCGGCTCTGCTTTCCTGTCCCTTCTTGTGTCCTCACCTCCTCCCTCACCCTCTCAGGTGAGCCAGTCCAAGGAGCACCAGCAGTTCATCAGCTTCCTGCAGAGGCTCCTGGGGCCCTTGCTAGAGGCCTACAGCTCTGCTGCCATCTTCGTCCACAACTTCAGTGGTCCAGTCCCCGAGTCTGAGTACCTGCAGAAGCTGCACAGGTACCTTCTCACCAGGACAGAAAGGAATGTCGCAGTCTATGGTATGTGGAGTCATTGTTTTGGCTTCTTTTAGAACTGTTGCCCTATTATATAAATCTGTTAATTTTGGGAAGTTGGGGAAAATGCAGAATTATGCTGACCTCATTCCTTAGACCTGCAGGGCATGTCATATAAATTAAGTGGTACAGTTGTGTATTCTCTGTCTGCTTTTTTGCAGTTAACATGATGTGTGAGATTCATACATGTTGCCTGTGGTTCTGTCTGCTATGTAGTCTTTCACTGTACAAGTGCCACTCCCTTTCATTTTGCTATTGATCGGTACTGGGCCATTGGCAGTGACGAGCTCTGCACCCGTCTGCATCCAGGTGGCCAGTCACCACAGCTGAGCATATGCCCTTGGCGTGTTTACAGGACAGTTAGCGTCAGGGCCAGAGAGGGGTAGAGATGGTTAATCCCATCATGCCTCTTAGGGACACCGGTCCTGGGCCCTTGGCAAGTTAGTGGCAAACGGGTTAGAATTCTTGTTTCCTGATCTCTGGATTTGAGCTTCACGCGTGGCCGTGGGCCTCAGAAGCATCTGCATCACTGTCCTTTTTTAGAGTTTTACAGACCATCTTGTTGGATTCTCACAAACCCCTGCGAGGCAGATGCTCTGTGTATCTTCCCTCTCCCCCTGACTCTTTTTTCTCTCTGTTTTCCTTAGTAGACGATAGCACAGGTTTAAAGAGCTAGTAAGTAGGTCATTTGAAGGAGGCGTGGGAGTTGCCAGTAGCAGTAGGGAGCTTGCTCCAATCTGGACTTCTGCTTCCACACTCTGCAGCCTCCAGTGTCGGGTGTGTGTGCTAGCCTGCACACTGACAGGGCCTTGTTGTTTCTCTGCAGCTGAGAGTGCCACCTACTGTCTTGTGAAGAACGCTGTGAAAATGTTTAAGGACATCGGGGTATGTGTCCACCACCGTGCTGCCCTTTTGTCGTGTGTCTCCAATCTGTTGCTCTCCTCTGTGGGCTCCAGAAGAAGCATTTTCTGCTGAACTGACTGGGGATGCATCTCCTAGGGGGAGGCTTGGGGCAGGGCATGTGGAAGGCATGTTTGATTCTGCAGGTTTCACATTCATCCCCAAACTAGAAGCAACAGCCACTGGGCAGGCTCTGTGTTAACTGTTCCACAGTCTGTTATTTTCTTGCATGTTTACCAGCTTTGCTAAAATTAGCCTCAGGTTTCTTTACCTTCGTGTATGATGCGCTCCACGGAGCTACACGTGACCTTTGATAAGGCTTTGTTTCTGACTTTAGTTGTGAAAGCCAAGGCACTGACTGAACTTCCTCCAGAAACCCCATCTCGCACTTCCGGGCTTGCGGCAGACCCACAAACCTACGTGCTAACACTGAACACTCACACCTCCACCCCACATTTCTGTGGACGTCCATCTGCGGCCGCTAACAGAGTGCCCCCTCACCCCGGTCCTTTCTTGACTTGTGTTTTCTCTTTCCTCTCTTCAGGTTTTCAAAGAGACCAAGCAGAAGAGAGTCTCTGTTTTAGAACTGAGCGGCACTTTCCTACCTCAGTGCAACCGGCAGAAACTCCTGGAGTACATTCTGAGTTTCGTGGTGCTGTAGGGCTCTCTCAGCACCTACGGCGAGGGAGGGGCCGCTGACAAGGGAGTCTCTGCAGGCCCCAGTCTGACCCAGAGCGGCAGGTGTCCTGGTGTGGCCCTCCTGCCTTACCCGAGGAGACCTCCAGGAAGCTGCGTGCCTTCTGCCCACCCCGTGGACCTGCGCTCCGCCCAGCATCGTTGCAGTGGCCTGCGCGGAGCACTCAGGGCCAGTGCCATGTGTGATTCATGATCTCTAGGTCACTAGGGGAAATCTCAGTAAGTTATTTTGGAGTTTATTAAAGATTCACATTTTAAGTTTGACTTTTAAGGACTAGTTACTGTGATGGACATAGAGGTGTCTGTAGAACTGAGTCCTGTACAGTATGTAATAATGTTTCCTTTAAAGTAATTGGGTCCATTCTCCGTCTCCCTCTTACCGTCTTACCGCTGTCAGCAGAGCTCTGGTGTGCTTTACTAAGGAATGACTCTGCCCTGGGCTGGCAGTCTCAACGTGCGTTTGAATGGCTGCCTGGAAGCAGACGATACTGTGTAAGGCAGGAAGTGAGGTATGGTGACCAAAGGGCCAGTGCCATGAGGTGAATCTGGTTGGCAAGGTGAAGCTGCGCTTGGCCAGGAAGGTGGCACGGGAGACTTTCTGTTCACTGACAAAGTGCCATGGAGTTAATGTCCAGCAAGTGCTTAGAGTTGCTGCTGTTTGGCAGCTGTACCCTTCCTGTCCTTTAAGGGCAGGCACCTGCGCTTCTTAGGGGCCTCCAGCCAGTCAGCTTCTGTGCTGGTTGTAGCTCGGCTGGAGGGTTTCCAGACACTGCGCACTCGCTGTCTGGACGACTAGTACTCAGATGGCGTTCTGTGCAGCCTGTGTGGCGTGCACAGTGACCCTACTGAGCGGCAGACAGTTGCAGCCTTTGTAGATTTTAAGCTCTGAGAAGACTCCTTGGTTCTTTAGACATTTGTATGAGCTACATACCCAAACTCCATTGCCACTTAAAGGCAAATAATTATGAAAATTTTCTGTTTTCAAGGGGTAGGTGCCTTTTTGTGAGCAAGGAGCATAATTGTTGGTTACTTGTGGTAATGATGGCGGTTTCTTAATGATCATGTGACAATACAATTTCTAGCAATCTACTGTCCATATCTCTATGATTTTATGGAATAGGAACTTTTCTGATGAGTGTTCCATAGATAATTTGAATTTATAAAAGTATTAGGGATGAGACTTGTACTTTCCTGAACTTGAATTTTTAATACTAATAGTATCCTACGAGAGACGTGTATGTTGGGGAGGTGGGATCCTGCCTGGCATCACACAGTGCATGAAATGGCTGATTTGGAGCTCAGAGCAATAATGCTGTGCTGTGCTGTGCTGTGCTGGTCTCCGCCCTTCGCAATTGTGCATGTCAGATCTCCTCTCCTCTGCATCAGTTCCCTGTCCATTGTAACTGTGGGTGTGGAGTGAGATGTTCACCTGTTAGCCTTCGTGTTGTTAACGAGGGTGGACTTAGAGGATACCCAGAGAGTCTGGCTTACTCTCTTGGGGACACCCTTCTGGTCAGCTTTTGCTGAAGGTGGCTGCAAAGCTGTGGACCTGACCTCCCAGTGGGCACTGCTGCCCTGCCTGGCACCTGCAAGCAGCTGCTGCTTCTGCAGCCTGCAGAGAAACACGTGCTTCCCTTGCCATGGCCTCCCTTCCGGTCAGTTTCATTTTAGGGGCTTCAGTTGACGCGCTGTTGCCAGACTTAACTCACTGTGAGATGTGTGCATGCTTTTGTAATCAACTGGTGCTTTGAAACCTTTCTTATGGAGGAGAACTCTCAACCAAAGTTATGCTCATCCCAACAAGCTGACCCTTGAGTTAATTTAGCACAACTCATTCTTCAGTGCCTCGTTAGGAAGAGAAAAAGCATCACGATAAGACTGGCAGGTAGCCTGTTGGCTAATAGAGATGGCCCCTTGTTTTCAGCAGTGGGTGGCTTCCCCGGAAGATCAAACAAACTCGGTGCTTGTGTATAATTTATTACAGTTTACTCTATTGCATTTCTGTCAAACTGAAATGCATGCCCTTCAGGGGAAGACTGTGAGTCAAGTTAAATAAATAAAACCTAATACTAAGCAATATGAAGCTGCACTTCTTTTTAAATGAGGCTAACCCAAGTAAATCAGAAAGGGGAGGGAGGAGTATTTGCTTTTGTGATCCTATTGAACCAAGTGCTTAGGGGAGTGCAGCCAGGGTGCATGCACTGTGCCCTTCCTGGCTCTGCTGAGCCTTGGCCGTCATGAGGGTGAGTGCAGAAAGTAGATCTGGGGTGGCAGCGAACAGGAGCTGGGACAGGAGTTCCTGCACCCTGTTTCCCACAGTGTTCTGAGATGTGTGTCTGGGTTCTGGGGTACATGGGACACCACAGCGCACTATACAAGCCTGCTGAACCTAGGATTTCCCAAACTGTTCTGACCTCAGGACCTCTCTCCCCTCTGGGGCGCCTCACTGCATGCCATGGAAAACATTAATTAGTTCTTTAAGCAGACCAGTTGGTCACAGTGGCGCCAAGGCAGAATTTGCAGACTTTTGTTGCCATCCACGATGCACCGAGTGAGGACGTTATTTTTCCTCGCTGGAAAGAGGAAGCACAGAACATTGGCTGGAGTGCTTTCCTTTGACGGAAATCAGCTACCCACGGCCCTGGCCTTTTAAACTGAAAATAGAATTAATACAAGGATGAATTGGGGTAAATAATAAAGGTTTTAATTCAGATCTACAAGAAAACACTGCACAATTGAATGCAGATTTTTATCCGTAGATAACTGTAGTGTTTTGAAATGATCTTTGACATTTATAAGACTTACTATGGGATGTAAATCTGTTTTTTAACACTTTTTAGGAGCTTGAGAGTTGCCATCTGGCATTTAGTTTAGTACAAGCAATGACTGCTTCTCGAGACTCTCGACCTTCCTTCCCAACAGCTAAAGGGCTAATTGTCTCTATGGAAGGTGTTTGTTACAGTATTTGCCCATTGTACAACGTACACGAGATTGTTCTGGAAAGAATTACTACTGTAGTTTAGCATTGTATGATTTTGTGAGTGGTACTGCCTTGGAAATGTTGGCTGATTTTTATGCCTGATGACGGTATATCCTGAGAAGCATGGGAATGGATTTTGTTTTAATAAACCAGAAAAAAAAAAAACCCAACCTGTCGTGGGATGTTATTTTAACTGTGTTACATTTGTTTCTGCTGCTTTTGTTAACAACGCAAAGATGTGTTAAATTTGTTTGATTAAATACAATTAATCTGGGGTCAGGAGGCTGAGTCAGCAACTAGTTGACAGGAAGTGGTAGGGAGGAACTAAGTGTAGCAAGATTTTTCAATGGGGACTGAGCAGAAGGACGCCCCCTTTTCCTGGAGACACGAACAAGGAGAGAAGTTAGCTATTTACTCAGCCTCTGGGAGCACGCAGGATTTCACCTCAACCTTTGTATCTGAGTTCTGTAGAAGGATAGAGATCTAGGTTAAGTTCTTTAGCAGCTGTGGTAGAGCCAGTGCCTGGGGAGACAATTCCTGCCTGGCTGCTGGTAGCTGCTGAGTTGCAGCTGCCGCTTGAAACAGTTGCTGAAGGTGCAGCCACTGTCTTGCAACAACAACCAAAAACCCCAACTTATTTATAATGTCTTGGATTTATTGCTAAGAGTTTTCTGTTATTCAGTGTATGATGCTTGCTTGACTTCATATAGAACTTTATTAAAATGCTGGTTTTGTAACCTGAGATCAGCTTGTGAGTCTCCCAGCCCTGACTCTATCGGCTCACATCCCTTCACGTTGATGAAGCACGTGGAGATGGGGATGCCTGCCCACATCGCAGAGATCTCTCTGGGTCGCAGTAGGTCCCACCAGTGTGCCTTTCCTCATTCACCCTCATGAACATTTAATGTTACAGAAGTACAGCGACGTCCTAGGCTTCTCCCCTAGTTATAGTAATTGCTCAACAACATTAGCTTATTTTTTATTTAAGAATAAAATATTTCCTTCATGAGAGTTCAGATATTTTGTAGCTCCTCTGAGTGCATCCAGTGATAGCTGCCCAGGCCTATATCTGGAGATGGTAGTGGTCACATGCATGACAATGATGTACCTCCCTTTTGAGTGCCCGACGTGGCTTCCAACTCTGGATTCAGAAGTTCTTAACACCTGCAGTCACTTTCCAGCCTCATTTGTGTTCGGCAAGGACATTCTCTTCCACGGAAGGCATGGAGTTGACTTGATTTGGGAAAGTATGTCTAACATGGACAATGGAACACAGCCATTGTGGTTAGCGTGGAATTCAGTTTTTCACTTCCAATGTCTTTGCATTTGGATGTCTCTCTATGAAAATGTATTTTGCTTTTCTTTTTTTTAAAATATTTATTTATTTATTATGTATACAATATTCTGTGTGTATGCCTGCAGCCCGGAAGAGGGCACCAGACCCCATTACAGATGGTTGTGAGCCACCATGTGGTTGCTGGGAATTGAACTCAGGACCTTTGGAAGAGCAGGCAATGCTCTTCACCTCTGAGCCATCTCTCCAGCCCCGGTATTTTGCTTTTCTTATCTGTTCACTCAGGGTCACCTTCAGTGATTGGTTCTTGTTGCTGTTTTAATAATAAAATCTTAGCACCCAGAAGGTAATTTTACAAAACATTGAGGCTGAAAGGGGGTAAGAGAAATCAGTCAATGGGTAACCGTATGTCCTGTTTACATCTTGTCAACTTGATGTTCCCTCCTGGGAAGAGGGAGCCTCTACTGAAGAATTGCCTCTACCAGATTGGCCTGTGGCTATGTCTGAGGAGTTGTCTTGGATGATGATGACTGGTGAGCGAGTGGACCCAGCCCACTGTGGGTGGCACTGGAGGTGGTTCTGGACCCTGTAAGAAAGCTATTAACAAACAAGCCAGTGAGAGCTAGTCAGCAGCCTCCACCTGCGGGTTCCTCTTCCAGTTCCTGCCCTGGCTCTCAGCCATGAACGGTGACTGGAAGAATCAGCTGAAACCAGCCCTTTCTTCTCCAAGTCACTTTTGGTCAGAGTGTTTATCCTAAGAGGATGAAACTAGAATAGAGTGCTGTGTGCAGTCGTGGGGATCTACCTGAGCTGGGATCTCAGCTGGTGTAAAAGGCCAGGTGTGGCTGCAAATGCTTGTGACCCATCGCTGTAGAGGGTGGAGACAGGAAGATCGCTAATCCTTGCTGACTTCGTCTAGGTCCTGGTTCAGCGAAGACCCCATCTCAAGGAAATAAGGTAGACAGAGCCGGACACCCAAGGTCCTCCCCTGGCCTGCACACGTGCTCATCTGTACATATGCTCATATACCATACATGTCCACTACATGCACAGACACAAACGGGAGTGTTTGGATCTCACGACTTGGAGGAGTTGGAATATGGTGGACACTGACCATGGAATCTCTGTAGCCAAACCAAGTGCCACAGACAGGTTGCAGCTTCCATGATGCATTCTGGATGGAGCACCGTCATGAAATTAACTGTAAGAACTACAAAACAGGATTGAGTGTTTTGCTACATAAAGTAATTCCCTGGCAAAGTCTTTTGTCATATGAACCTCAGCACATATACAAATTAGTTAATTCCTACATGGCTTTGGGCACATGCTTGAATTCACCCTTTTATAAGTGGACCTAACAGAAGTAACTGGCAGATGAGCCCATGGAAGTGTCCCGGAAATATAATTCATTCTCAACTTGACGACGGGCTTCTTTTGTTGTAGCAGGTTTCCTGAGGCAGGTTTTTTTCAGTGGATTCAGAAAATCTCTGACCTCTATCTGCCTAGCTACCATGACAGTCACCTGTGGGAACTGCTGTGGGAGGTGTCCGTCCCACCCATCTCTTCCTGAATCTGCAGAGGATACTCTTAGACTGTGCCCAAGTGCTGGTGAGCCAACAGCTCATTTATGACCTGTTGAAATAAGAGCGGCGGGCTGGGCTGCGTCCCGTCAACCGGCTAGCTTTACCCGAAATAATTACACGGAAACTGTATTCTTTTAAACACCGCTTGGCCCATTTTTATCTAGCCTCTTCTAGGCTAGCTCTCGCACCTGGACTAGCCCATTTCTAATAATCTGTTGTAGCCCACGAGCTGGCTTACCAGGAATGATCTTAACCTGCATCTGCCTGGAGTGGGAGAATCATGGCGACTCCTTGACTCAGCTTCTTTCTCCCAGCATTCTGTTCTCTTTACTCCGCCTACCTAAGAGTTGGTCTATCAAATGGGTCTAGGCAGTTTCTTTATTAATAAGAAATTACTCCCACATCAATGACCTCCAGTTTCTAAGGTGGGACCGATCAGTGGCTCCCAGGCTCTGCTTCTGAGGAACATTCTGAAGGTCCGGGTGCTGGTGGGCTTCTGTTGCCCCTCCAGCTCAACACTCCTTTCTTGTCTTCCCTCTATCTCCTCTGGTCAGCCCCTTGCTTCTCCCTCCTGGCATCAGCTTGCACATAGGTGACTTGCTGCTGAACTCTTGTCTCTTGTCTGTTTCTAGAAAACCAGGTAAGGATGGCATTCTTTGCTCTTCTTTAGGCAGTGCTGAGCTGTGAACCTATGTCAAGAGTCAGCATTCCCAAGGACTGAAGTGGACAGTCAAGAATATTTTATGTGTATGTATGTGAGCAGGAGTATATTTATGCACCATGTCTGAAGGAACCCTGGAGGCTAGAACAGGGTGTTGGATCCCCTGGAACTGGACTCACCAACAGATGTGAACCACTGTGTTGGTGCTGGGATGCTGTAGGATTTCCTACCACCAGTAGCCTTAAATTACCCGCCCACTTGGGCGTGGCATCTTATACTATTTATGCCGATGTAAAGCGCACATCTGGCCTCTTTTCTGGCTGCAGGATTTGGTTGCTGTTCCCTGTTCCAGCAGAGGGTTGTGATCTGTGAGTCTACTCCTAAATAAATAACCCTCTATTGTACTCAATTCAGAGCTAGTGTGGAATTTCTTTTAGCATCCTTCTTCCTCTGGCGCTCCACGTGGATCTGCACTCCACACCTACTGGGTAGATCGGTTAATGGCCTAAATGGTCCACAGTCGTGAGTCCTCTGGATCAATCAGTGCTCTTAAACACTGAGCCATCTCTCCAGCGCCCCCAAACATTTCGGATGAGCAGGATGAGAGGCCCATGAGAGGATAGTGATGGAGAATGGCCCCTCTGTTGTTCCTTTCAGAAGGGTCTGGCTACAGTGCTTGGAGATGTCACAACGGGGGAGTTCAGTGTCCAGGAAGTACCAGCACTATGTAGAGCCAGACTTCTTCCTAGCATGTGGTGATCATACAAGTGTTGAGTCCTGTCCTCACCCCGGAGCAGCACTGTGTCTCCAAAGGGACAAGGGCCACACCCAAGAATCAGTTCCCAAGGACTCTACTTTTGGATGAGGGTGTTCCAGAGCCTGCCAGGCTGCTGTAGAGATGAGGGCATGACTGTGGGGTTCTCACCCTTTCACTGGGTCTCGAAGGAAGGGGAAGAACAGAGAGCTGAGATGGGAACCTCTCGAAACTTCACCTGCTGACTCGATTGGGTAAACTATTGAATGTCTGTGTGCAGACCTAGATGTTGTCCCCCCGTCCACTCTGGTGACTTGGAGGCTCCAGGCTGATCTACTTGCACTTGACTTTCGAAGCAGCCAGAATACCTTTTCTAAGCTGTTGGAAGTCTTTTTTTTTTCTTTCTGTAAACCCCTGGCTGTGGTTAAAGTTGCTAGAGCTACACTCCTAGGTGGAGTTGCATTTTGGTGGGGGACAGAGAGGTGTGTCTTTCTGTTGCTGCATTTGCCCATCCCTTGCGCCTAGGGTCATTCGATCACTGGGCCTGGGCAGTTGTTTTGTTTTCTAAAACAGACAGTGGTGTCTCTGAGTGCACACATCTTTAAAACAGAGGACAACAGACCTTTTGAGTGGGCAGATGGAGGAATTTGATTTTTTTCTGGGCACAAACTGGCAGCCAGTCTCTGAGCTGCCAGCTGTGCAGGCAGAATCAGCCGCTTCCCGTTGTACAGATGAAGAAGTGAAGAAGGCTAGGCGAAATTCCTCAGGACAAACTCTTCAGCTTCTTCAGGGAAGCTGGAGGCGAGAAGGCCGAACGTCAGATTTCTCCAGCCTTGGCCTTCTTTGTGGATGTTTGGATTGCAGGACTTAGTGTGGTAAATTCCATCTGGCGTGGGGCGAGAGGAGGGGTAGAATGGAGAAGCACTAGGAAACAGAAAGTTATTATTTCCTTCAAAATGTGAAGCCCCATGCCAGGACCAAGGCCAGGGCAATGGGGCCGAATCTGCGGCTGTGTGTGTTGGGAATCCCAACATCACCACTGCCTGTGATGAACAGCCAGCCGATCTCACCGTTGGGACCTCAGCGAGAAGAAATGATGACCACTGCGTACAAAGTCATGGTGAGTGCCTTTTCATTGCTTTCTTTTGACATGGGGTCTAAATTGCCAACAGGAAATTTTGAACCCATAGTAACTGGTGCCAGCATCCGGAGCCACCACCCCATCTGCAGCAGCTTCAGGTGTAACTGTATTCGTTTGTATGATATTGTCACCAAAGCCTTGCTGCTCAGTGGTTGAGGCTGTCTGGGTTAAGTTCCAGCTCCACACCTACCAACCACTGGGTCTTGAGCCTGTTTTCTGACGACCCGCCTTCTCTAATTGGTGACGACGGCGTGAAGGAGCGAACACTCTCGAAGCTTTCTGCCCCAGCCTGGCTTATGGCTGCTTTATAAAGGTTACCTCAGCTCAGGAGCTCTTCATCTGCCTCTTTAGATAATCCCGCAAACTCGGTTTCCTTCTGCCCGCTTACTCCTTCCTTGGCCAGAATTCCACACACACTGGTCTAGCCTCCGCATAAACAGATTTTGGGATTCCCCACCCCCATTCTGTCCTAAAGTCATACGTTGATTTTCGTCTCCTTCAATTGAGCCCACCTGTACGCTGGGTGTGGCCCTGCTTCACTTTTTGATCTGCCCACTAGGTGGCGATAGAACTTCATCCAGGGGTTCTTAGCCACAGGCCTAGGTGGGTTTAAAGAAAGGAGACGTGGGGGGGGGGGGGGGTGGGGGGCATGGCCAAGGCCGCCCAGACATCTACGGTGCGTGGGTGCATCCACGAGTATTTCTTAAGTGTTGCTTGTCACAGATTGCCAGAGTTAGACCCAGGATGGCTTCCTCAAATGAAATCAGGACAGGAAAAGCTATTGAGACCTGGCCTAAGCATGGGGCGTGGCAGAGGGAGTGGCTCTGGGCAGCTTGATGTCCGTGGGAAGCTGGAGGCTCCTGTGACTGCGGGATGTCTGCTGTCTCGGAACCCTTAGGAATGAATGCCTGCAAGGGCTGCGGAAGGTGAGGGGTGGTGCGGGTCTTTTCTCCCCAGAAGAAAGAAGGGTGCAGCGCCCTGCAAGGGCCTCCCGGCCATCTGGAAACGCCCCTTTGGTGCCCAAACCACCGAGGGAACTGGACTCAGTTCAGGCTTTGCCCGCTGAAACTGACTTTCTCCTTGGATGAGATACCCATTTTAATCTCTTTTATTCGCTCACAGTGTGTTTTACATGAGCGCAAAAGAACTCATGGGAAGGGGTTGACGGGAGGATGTAAGTTTGGATATGACCTGTGTGAAGATGGGGGCCCACTGAGGAGGACCAAGGAAAGGGAACCGGGGCTGGAGACTAGTGTAAAGCGATCCACAGTTTTATTCTTGTTTGTCCCTTTCTGGGTCTTCTCCACTGAAGGAAGCCTCTGGAGCCATTAAGACTATGGGCGTCCTGCCCACTAGAAGGCGCAGGCGTCCTTCCTCTTAGCCTGGAGTTGGAGCAGACCTGCAAGTGTGTGAGGTTTGGGGAATAGCCTCAGGGATCTCTAAACACCGGGCCAAGGGACTATTTTCTCGCATCCCCTTAAGCCCCTTAACAGTTAAGACTTAACCCTTTTCCTGCTCAAGTGTGCCTGTTGTTTTCTGGGGCATCTTGTGCCCAGAACTGATCCCATCTTTACCAGAGTGAACTCTGGGGACCACCGTGCCTTTTTGCTTGGCCTTGGGCTGCTGTGGGGACACTTTAGGGACTCAGTCAGCCCTCACAGACATGCACTGGCTTTCCCAGGAGCCTGCTCCTCCTGATAATCTTTTCTCCAGAGGACCAACTTCCCGGACACGATAAGGCATCTTTAGCATTTATTTACTTTTAAAACGATTTTTTTGAAATTAGATTTTTATTTAGTGTTGGGGAGGGACAGGGGGCACGGAGGGCAGAAGACAAGTTCTCTCCTTCCAGGTGGGTCCCAGGGATGGAACTCAGGTCCCAGGCTTGGCAGCAAGAGCCTTCACCAGCAGAGCCCTGGTGTCAGAGACAGCCTGTGATCGTTCTTCCACGCTCCAGGCCTATCTTAAGCCATCACTCCAAGGTCAGCACCGCTACTGTGCCCGGGTGTTCTGGAACCGGGTATTCTGGAACCGGGTAATGATGGCTCTCCCCAGCTTCCTGAACCCCCTCCTTCCCTTCTGCTAAGCTGTTCTAAGCCAGGGAACTAGACTCTTAGCCAATCGCAGCATGGCCTTCATTTGTCCTCTACCAAACTTTTTTTTGTTTTGTTTTGTTTTTGACTTGCAATACTGCTTGGCCAATAGCTTAGGTGTCTTTTTCAGCTAACTCTTATATCTTAAATGAACCCATTCTTATCACTCTGCCAAGCTGTTTGGAAGAGCCAGGACCACCAGCCACCAGCAGCCATGAGTCCCTGTTGGGAGGCTGTTCAGCCACAGCCTTATTGGGTCTTTCTGCTGGGTCCTTGGAAGTGTGGACAGTGGCAGGACTGGGTGTCATGCACTGTAGGGAACGGAGCTGGTGGGGCTCTTGAGGGCTGACTCCACACAGGCTGTCCTGTACTCAGGAATGCTCGGTGATCCCGTATGGGATGTCAGCTTCGCTAACATGTCCCTGGACCTGCTGGTAGATCTGCTTCCCACACCACATCTGCCAGGCCGGATTTTCCTCCTCAGCAGATGACGCGTTGTCTCCTGCAGTCAGGCACCCTGCTTCCACTGTAACTCTTACTCCTTAACAACCCTTCACTGGGTTAGCCATGTAGTGGGTTTGCCTAGAGTGCTCATGTCCTTATTTTATCATGGCGTTAGGGGCTGATTACCACTACAAGAACCTTAGTGCTGAAACTCGCCCAGGACCTTTGCAGAGTCATCGTGGAACTCCAGAGAGTAAGGACCAAGTAGAGGGAAGGCTAGAGGGTTGACATGCTGGCATCTCTGAAGCTGAGGGCTACTGGGGACACCTAGGGAGCTGATGTGTGTGTGTGTGTGAGGACCTGGGCAGTCCCCACCAGTGCAGGTCTCCTCTCTTCCTGAGGAACAGCCACAGAAGGCTATGCTTGGAGCCAGCAGGCAGGAGGCCATCAGTTTGTATGATTTATGAGAGGTAAGACTCAGAGAGGTTAAGATTCTTGCTTGGAGCCACATAGCAAAGAAGAGATAGAAACAGACTCTTTAGAAAACCATAGCTTGCAGCATAATGCCTGAAGGTGGTACCTTAAGGGTACATTTTTCTAGTCAGTCAAACACTAATACTGAACAGTTAATGCAGGCTAGAGGCTGAGGAGAGAACTCAGGGGAATGCCCAGGCCATGTGACAAACCCATGCAGAGTGTCAGGTGACCCAAAGGAGAGGCCTATGTCTAGGGCATGAAGTCAACAAATACTAAGCCATGACCATGATGGTAAACATATTACCCACTTGTCCTGGGAAGCAGCATTCCTCGCTTCTGAGACAGAGGCTCAGAGAGAGTTGGATTGTTCCGATCTGGAAGTCCTCCTGGGCAGAGGCTTTTTAACCTCCGCCTTAAAAAAAAAAAAAAAAAAAAAAAAAAAAGAATCCTGTTCACCATGGGACATTCCAAACACACATCAGAGTGGTAAGAGCAGTGTCTTGTTGCCGGGACCCACGTTGCAATCATGGGCTCCAACTATTGTCAACCCAGAGCCAACTTCCTCTCAGCTATGCCCCCTCTCTCTTCTACCCCTGGACTGTTTCCAAGAAAATCTCTCCCATCCGATCTCTTCGTCCATAAATATCTCAGCATTCAGCTGAGGATAATGAGGTCCTGTAAGAAAAACTCAGAATCCAGTGATCTCACAGAAAGCACCAGCATTAATTCCAGCCTCTGTCCGATTACCTCCTCCTCCTTTCCTTCTTCTTAAGATTTATTTATTTTTATGCAGTATATTACGTGCATGCACGTCTGTGTGAAGGAGCCAGATCCCCTCAGTTGTAAACTGTGGGTGCTGGGAATTGAAACCAGGTCCTCTGGAAGAGCAGCCAGGGCTCTTAACTGCTGACTTATCTCTCCAGCCCTCCTCTTGTCCAAGTTAGGATCTGGACAAGAGTCACACGAAGGGAAGTCTTAGAGTTTCTTCTGATCTTTGTTTCTCTCTCCCTCTTTATTCCCTTTGTAATCATTTGTTTAGGAAACCTGGTTGAATCTTGAGCGGCTTCCCTTAACTAGACCTTTCTTTCTGTGCCCTGGGGTCCTGTCTAGCAAGCTCCCAGGGCCCTGTGTTTCCTGGCGTGTGTGACTCTGGAGGCTTGGACGATTCGGGCTTGAGGTTTTGAGTGTGGCGTCTGGAAAACATAAGTCAAAGGGCAGCCTGCTGAGTGCCACGAGCATGCATGTGGGTGTACACATAGACATGTGTCTGTGGGTGATTCTCCCCACATTTGGTTACTTCTAGAAGCCTTTGTTCTGGTGCCCACAGGCTCTTCTTCTAGGGTTTTTGTCAGGCAGGCAAAGAGTAAGTCAAATGTGTCCCTGAAGCTCCTGGGAAACCTCAGGGTAAAGAAGGGTGGGCTTCAGTCATCAGTAGAATCCTACACACCGCCCCCATCAGGTAAAATGGGGCATTGCAGCCTCTAATTGTATTTGGCTTTGACAGACAGAGCAAAAGAGGTTAAACTTAAACGCAATCCCAAAAGAGCTTGAAGATCAGAAAGCAGAAGCGGGGAAGGCCAAGGAAGGGGCACGCTGGTTAACCTCCACAGTTGACTTCACTGGATTGAGAACCACCCAGGAGGCATATTGTTAGGGTGTTTCCAGGGAGATTTAACTTAGACAGGAAGACCTACTCTGAATGTGGGGGTCACCACCCCATGAGCCGTGATCCTAAAATGAGGAAACAGAGAAAAAGATAGAGCAAACTGAGGACTGACATCCATCTCCTTGTCTTCCTAAGGACACAGTGCAACCAGCCACTCCATACTCCCTACCTTCCTCCAGTAATGGACCGTAGTCCAGACTGGGCCAGAGCAAATCCTTCCTTCAATAAGGTTTGGTCAGGTCACAGCTTGGGAGTGGGGAGAGAAAGAGACAGGCAGACACAGACAGTCACATACAGAGAGAATATTAGCCCCTAAGTACCACACAACTACTATAGCCCAGCTGGTGGGTACCAGAAGGGAAAATGACGACCTATATATCATGTCCTGTTGACAAGACAGATGGCAACCAGGAGAAGCCACCTGCAGCTGGCTTTGCGGAAATTTTGGCCTCAGAGTGTGGGTAATTCATCTAGGGAGTCACCCAACTGTGAGCTTGCTAAACTGTCTGCTGGAGGCCTGTGCTCGGCTGGCATGGCAGCGTGACAGGCAACTGAGCCAGATGGTTCAGACAGTCGCGGGGTCTCCTTGCAGCGAACCACAGCAGAGCAGATGTCTGCATCTGCAGGTCTGGGATGGCAAAACTCCTAGGAGCACTTTCCTAGCGCCAGAGGGGCGTGTTCTCAGTGGGCCGCACGGTCTGCATTCCAATGCCCACTTTGCTCTGTCCAAAAACGTTCTGAGGGATCCTGGTGTTTCTATGCACCCTGCCTGTCAGGTTGAGGTTGGTCCCCTTTAGGAATGGAGGTTGCTGATGTGGGAAGGGGTCGATGGTGTGGCATAGAGTATGCCAGAACTTTGGTTCCGGTTGGACGTGGCTCTTAGTCTAGACACCACTCCTGACCGGAATTCGGGGGGCAGAAGGTGATCCTAACCCTCAGTTACCTTTTCTTTTTTTTTTTTTTTTTTTTTTTTTTTTTTTTTTTTTTGCCAAGTGGGGGTATGTACCTCAGAGAATGGCTTCAAGGGTTACACGGGCTAGTTTAAAGAGAGGACACCTGGTTCCTACTCTCGGAACAACTTTCTGACTGCAAGCAAGCATGCGCAGTGAATCCTGCCTAGCCCTCTTCATACAAAAACTGGATGGTGGCGCGGGTCCACAGCCGGCGCTTGCTATCCAGGAAGGGCTGTGGCACTTAGACTTTGGGACCTGTCTTTTAAACCTGCTTTTCCTACTCCTGGAAAGCGCTTCCTTTTTCTTCCCTCAGACCAGACTGCACGAGTCCCAGCTGCTTGCCGTCGTGGACGCTGGCCCTGCCACACCGAATTGTATTAGAGGTTTCCATTTCCTGAATCCTTGCCTGTTTCTAATTACTGTACCTACCCATAATTAGATGAATGTGAACTGAAAGAATGGGAGCCACCTGGCCTCGCTGGGTTGGCGTGGAAACTTTCAACCTCGTTAACAAACATTTTGGTGATGAACTTTTGACCACAGATCCATCTTTCCCCCATAAGCATCCTTTGCTCAAAGACAGCGTGTATCTGGTGGAGAGGTGGCATTCGGGTCCTCCATCAAGACTGACGATGTTTCTCCGTGCCGCATTTGCAAAGCGAGAGGTTTAGACCTCATGACCTCTGGGGTTCTTTGACGACTTCAGTGGACTTGAGGAAAAAAATTTAAATGGATCGGATCTAGAGTTCGCTGCCAAGCGGAGTGGCAGGCTTTCCATGCCCTTAGGTTTGGAAGGTTGTTTCTGTGAGGCTGATTGTGAGCACGTGGAAGGCTCCGTGGCCCTTCAGGAAGGAGAGTGAGTGTCAGGCAGTGGCTGCCCGGGTTGGTAGTTTGCATGAAAGTGAATTTCCATTAGGGCCTCACCAAGTCTTTTAAAAATGTCCTAAGTCTGGTTCTCTGGAGAGCTTTCCAGCATTTGATGTTTAGGTTATAGTTGGAACAATTGCAAGGGAATTCTGGGGAGTAGGGGAGGCATCAGTGTGTTGTAAAGATCACCCATGTGATCCAGTGTGAAGGTGTTATGGATGATCAGCTATAGAAGAACATGTCCCAGATGTCCCAGGGTGCAGGTATAGCCAAGGGTCCTGGGAAGGTGTGTGCTGACTCAGCTTGAATTGGCAATCCGTTCAATGACAGTCTCATCCCAAACAGTGACTTTCAAGTTTTTTAAACTTTGGTTTATTGCTAAATATCATATGCTAAATAAACCATAGGAGCACTAGGTAGTGTTTTTAGAACATTCATGTTTCAGTGATTCTAAGAACTCCGTCATCTAGCAAGTGGCGTCTGTAATTTTGTGTAATATATGGTGGTTCATACACACCTCAGGGTAGAGGGCTAACAGAAAGGGGAAGGAAGATGGGCACACAGCATTGTGCTTTTGGGCAGTGATCATTTCCATGGTGACAGCCCATTTGCAGCATCAGCAGCTGCAGGTTGGACATGCTCAGCATCCTCCTTTGTTCTTGGAGTTAAAACTTCATTTTCCTATGATCTGATCTCCAGTCTAGGGCATGAGGCTAATCTAGATCTTCCCTGGGGCTATTCACAGGACTGTATTTTGCCCTTTCCAATTCCTCTTTTTGTTATTGTTTAGAAAAACGAGTGCCTGCTTAAGTAGGGTCTTAGACCGACCTGCTCTGATAGGTAAAACTTTAATGGTATTTTTGCTTCTTTCTTTCGGAAACCCCAAGCATATGGGCATAGTCTATCTGCTATCTTATATCGACTGCACGGTTAATGGCTCCCTCTAGTCACTGATGGGACTTTCAGCTGCTACTGATATCAAGGGGGCCCAACAGATGCTATGGTTTTATATTGGTAAGTTTTCAGAAGACAGGTTTTCATTTCAGTATGGGGGGAAGCACACCTTAGAACTTTAGGCATCAAAAAGCCACGAGATCATGAGCCAACAGGGAAAATCAAATCAACACCACTGTGAGGTCCCACTTCGTTTACACTGGGGTAGTCAACAGCAAAAAGATAGATAATCACCAGTGTTGAAGGGTGGGGAGAAAATACAAACCCCACACATTTCCTGGAGGAATTACAAAGAGTTCAGTGTTTTGGGAAACAATCTTGTAGGGTCTCAGAAGGTTAAATAATAGCAGGGTGCTGGCATGAGAACAGACAAGGGGACGGATGGAGGGGAAGAGCCTAGCACGGAATTCACGCTTTACGATCACTTGGCCTTGATTGATATCAAGAACAAGCGTGGAGAAAAGATGGCCTCACCAACAAGTAGTGCTGGGAAAACTGAGTCAAAGGCAAGCCATTGGGTGAGAAAAATATCCACAAGCTGTGTGATAGATACAGGGTTAATATTCAAGCAAACAGAAGCTACATTGAAAGACTGGGCACAGAGCTGGCTTATCTCCCAGCCAGTCAGGCCGAGGTATACAGGCAGGACATACTTACAGACGAATGTTCATGGTAATATTATTCATCATAGCCTGGAAGAGGAAATAACGCACAACTCCCCCAACTAGGAATCAATCAACAAAATGTGCTCTATCCATGCAATAGAATAACAGCTAGCCATTACAAGAAAGTATTGATAGACTCTATAACATGGGTAAACGTTAAATGTTTACATGGGTAAAATCTCTGTAATTGCAAAACCTAGTGAAAAAGATGAATGAAAGGTAGGATTATCTCTATATGAAGCATTCAGTGTGGGAAAATATAGACATACACATATAGATCAGCTCTGGATATAGCTGATGTCTGGGGATGAGGAAGAAAGGTTGCAACTGTATTGTATATGGGATTTCTTTTTAGCCATAACAAAATGGTTCTGAAATTACAGTGATTATAGCTGTATAACTCAGATAAATATTAAAAATAATTAAGATTTGTTCTTTAAAATAGGCAAATTGAGTAGCATATAGATTATATCTGATAAACAAATTATTACATCTGTTTATGAATTATATCTGATAAAACAAATGTGGAAGCCGGGTAGGGTAGCCCATGCTTTGGATCCCAGCATTGGATAGGCAGAGGAACGTGATTCTCTATGAGTTCAGTGTTATCCTGGTGTACATAGTGAGTTCCAGGCCATCCAGAGCTACACAGTGAGACCTCAAGTAAAAACAAGTAAGTGTGTGTGTGTGTGTGTGTGTGTGTGTGTGTAGGAGTGGGGGAGTAAAAGAGATGGTGACAGAGACAAATATGAGTAAGTGGGCAGATAGGTAGATGGATGGATAGATAGATAGACAGACAAACAGACAGATGATTGATAGATGAATTGCTACCTGACTCGGGATGAGAGTGTTCAGTGTTCACTGTTCAATCTATGTAAACTTACAGTGTGTGTAAAGAGCAACCACAAAAATATGTCGGCGATGTTAATTGAATTTGCCAGAGCCTGAATAAAAGGAAAGCAGATTTGCTAGGGAACATTTAAGAATAACAAGGTAGAGAGCCTCCTCAGTCTTCCGTTCTGCCCTGGGGTCTATGGATGCAGTGATCTCATCTCTGACCACCACACAAAAAAGCGCAGAGGGCCCCCTCCTCTTCTTTATAAGGGAATACACAGAAGCCATGCCCTAAGCCCAGTACCCAAAGGTATTGTTGGAATGAATGTCCACAACAAAACACTCAGTGTTCTATAAATTGCGGTGCTCCCCAAGACTCATCCTTTTCGATCCTGTGTGAGAGCTCTGCTTTCTTTAACTGACTTTGGGAAATTTTTGTTTTGGGGCAGAGAAATTTAATGGTCTCAGTGTCAATGACAGATATGCAATCTTGCCTTTGACCAAGCTGTTCTAGGAGTCCAGGCATGTGGTGAAAATGGGAGGTGCCATCTGATTTCCAGGTTCTAGTGAAGTAGCTCAAAGTCCAAATAAGAAAAGTAGCAATGGGCACTCTTAATGGAATAAGAACACCCGCTTGCTTAAGAATTGAGGTGGATATCACTCATAATCACCTGTAAGAGCAAATCAAAGGCCTTGAGCATTTCTGGTCCTGTCTTGTGTGAAGCCAATGCTAATTTCTTTCTTTGGGGGAAAATGTGAATGTCTACCTCTGCCTCTGAATTCCCTGTGACAACCCAAAGTTCACTTCCACAGAGCACTTGCTGGGATTACTTACACGGAGCATGGTGAAGAGGTTAGTGACAGAAACCTGAGTGAGCCCAAAGCAGCCACACTGGAAACTTGACCCAGTATGGATTTCAGCTTCCCCACAGCCACACAGGTGGGGTGGGCATTCTCTCCTTTGGCCTTCCCAGCCTAAACTGTGGCACCTTCTGAGACGCTTAGACTATGTATGTGGGATTTCATAGAAAATGGTGGGGGAGAAACAGACATGAGGATCCAATGACTCACTCATGATATGAGTCCACATCATGCCCACAAGCCAACAATCATGGCAGACTAAAATTTACACAGCTGATTTCATGAAGGTGGTGGCCGCCTGGCTCAGTCTACAGCTGGTGTCTTGTGGGAGCTTCCTTTACCTGGGCTGTGTTTGCCTTGAATTCTTCAGGGTTTGGTACAGAGACACCAAGGAAGTTTCTTGGAAACAGAGTCAGAATTTGTGCCCTTAGAAGATAATAAATTGGCTCTAAACAACCTCACATCCCTAAGATTCAGCATGGTACAGTGGGTATTGCATGAGCTTTTACTGAATGTCAGGTGCCAACTAGAATGTTGAGGCTACACAAGTAGGCATGCGCAGACTAGGAAGGCAAATGATGTTTAAACAATCTCACATGTGATTATAAATACAGAACACCTTGACCAAAACATATGTACAAGTGAGAAGAGTTACCAATGACTAAATGACTGCAGGAAACCCTGCGACCTTTACTTCCGGCGCACTTGGGTTCCTACTTGGAGATATTATAGTGCAGAATTAGGTCATCATGTCACCCCTTCAGAGAGTCATGAACAATGAGATAAATTATCCTAACTGGCCTCTTTGTTGAAGGCCCAAAGGGTGAATGGACAGGGCTTCCTCTGGAGCCATCTTGTAGGTAGAACGCTGATGGAGGAAGGTCATTGGCTAATAAAGGAACTGCCCTGGCCCATTTTATTGGTTAGAGGATAGGTGGGAGGAGTAAACAGAACAGAACACTGGGAGGAAGAGGAAGTGAGCTCAGAGACTTGACAGCTCTCCTCTAGGGACAGAGACGCCATGCCCCGCTCCCGGGATGAAGCTCCGACCCAGGATGGACATAGGCTAGAATCTCCCCGGTAAGCGCACCTTGGGGTGCTACACACAGATGATTAAAAATGGGCTAAATTAATATGTGAGAATTAGCCTAGAAGAGAATGGGCCAAGCAGTAATTAAATGAATACAGTGTCCGTGTAATTATTTCAGGGCATAAGCTAGCCAAGCAGGCGGCCGGGGTGCTGGGAACGCAGCGCCGCCGCCCTTATCGCTTCATATGGCGCCCCACGTGATGGACTAAATCCACTTAAAAAACCTGAGAAGGCTTAAAAATAAGGGAGAGAGAGTTTAACACAGATTTTTGCCGTTTGTTGGTGGCGTGCTGTAGAGAGATTTCCTGATTCGGCAACAGTAGCAGAAAAAACGCTGTGTCATTTTAAAGCGCGACTTCCTGGGGCTGTGCCGCCATTGTAATCTCTGTCTGGCTCCTGCGGGAGACAGAGCTTTTGAATAGAGTATTTGGAGTAAAGTGCTACGATTTGTTTGATGGCAACTAGACTCGCTGTGTTCTCGGGTCTGCTCTGCTTGTTAGAGACAAGCATGCGCTTCCTTCCAAGAGAAGCTTCCTGACTCAGCTTTAGCTGCAAAGCCTGCAGCTCATTAAGAGGTCCTGCCACGAAACACTTAAACGGTGTTGACGAAAAGCTGAACGCATGCTTTTCGGTTTTCAGCCATAGCAGGAAAAGAGCTGCGCCGTTTAAAAATGCCAGCTTCCTGGGCCATCCTGCCAGGGCAAACTCTGACTGTTTGAGGCAGGAGAGCCGGCTACGGAGAGAGGACTTGAGTGTTGTCTGTTGTAGCTCACTTGCTGGCAGGGACCTTGAAATGCCATACAGTTGTTGCAGTAAACATGGCTACAGCCTGTATATCCGCCATGAGGCTGGAAAGCTAAGGAATGGACTGGATCTAGCTGGCAAAGCCACGCCTTTAATCCTACTGAGATTGCTTGGTAAATTAAAGACTCATGTGGTCAGAAAAACAGAGAGATATACAGTAAAGAGCGATTCAAAGACAGAGAAAATTTCTGAATGGTTTAAAGTGTGTTAAAAATATATGCAGACTAAAAGTTGAAGTTCTTAAAGTAAAAAAAAAAAAAGGAAGAGAGTTGTTGTGTGTGGTAGTACAGACCTTTAATCCTAACACTTGGAAGGCAGAGGGAGATTGACCTCTGTGACTTCAAGGTGTGGTAGCACACGCCTTTAATCCCAGTGCCTAGAAGGCAGAGGCAAACAGATCTCTGTGAGTTCAAGGTGTAGTAGCATACACCTTTAATCCCTAATGCCTGGGAGGCAGAGACAGGCTGATCTCTGAGAGTTCAAAGACAGCCTGGTCTACAGAGTTACTTCAGGTCAAAGATACAGAGAACCTATCTCAAAAAGCAAAAAGTTAAAAGTAAAAATAAACAAAATAGAGGTTAAAACAAAGCTGTACAAAGATGGAAAATAGACAGAGAATCTTGATACTGTATGCTATTATGCTCTCTTTGAATTATTTGAATGCTGAGGAAGGAGTAACAGCTGCTAAAAGATATTTATTTATAAATACTGCTGAACTAATCCAACATAGATATTATGAATTTGGATCTAAGGATATGATACTTTGGAAAGGAGTTTCTTATTTTGTTTTCACAGAGGATGAGACGCTGTTCATTTCTTCTATTCCGATTTGGTATGATGGACCACGCCCTCCTGAAGGGTTGCAGTGAACATCTTCAGAAAATTGCTTCGCTCAACTGCCAACTGAGACGAAACTAGCACACAGGTTATACCATGAAAGACCTAATTAACGACGCCCCCATTCAGCAGGAAGCAGTTTGGAGAGAAAAAACTGCGCCCATGTTCCCAAAAATGTTTATAAATGTTCTTTTACATTTAAAGGGGGATATGATATAGATATGAATAATTTGCATTAGTATAGATTTTGCTTTATTGATAGAGATTTAAGGTCAATTTTGTTATATGTATAAGTGTTTCTGATTTTGATTAAGGTATTGTGATTGTGTAGTTCATTTAAATATGTACTGTATAATTAAGAAATATAGGTTGTTAATGGATAATCATCGATAATAGTAAAGATTGTAGTCATGTTAGTTAGATTTTCTAGATATATAGAGATATATTTTAGATAGACATTCTTCATGTCTTTCAAAGATTACAGAATAGGACATTTAATGTTTTAATAACTGAGGACTTTTCATGACAATGAGACACTCTGCTCCTGGCAGCACCAATCTACTTCAAGAGGAAGATGGGCATCGAAGAGGATCCTTATGGAGTTTGATAGCCATTTTGGCAAGAAACTGCTCTTGCCTGGACTATTACATAAACTGGACACAGAGAACCCACAGAGAGAGGACTACTGAACTTGCCTAAGGTGAGATGATCTTTCGGGGTTCCTGATTCATGAAAGAGTCTGCGAGACATTCTACAGGACACAACAGATAGTGACTGAACTGACTTTGAATTTTCCTGCTTTATGAAAATGTCTGCTGGATACCATGGGCCTGAAGGCTGAAGATGGATGCCCCAACGGTACAGAGGAACTTTGGGTGACTGTCCAGGCAGCGAGATGTCTCTGTCATTTCTAGAGTTTTAAAAGTTGCTTTTTTTTTGTTTGCTTAGGTAGTATTGTATCTTTCTGGAGTCTTTGATGGAGTTAAGAATAGTTAGTTATAGTTTTCCTTAGTTATGATAAAGATTATTGTAACTTTTACTTGATAACTGTTTTGTTATATGTAATTTTGCTATGTTAAAGTTAAAGCTTTTTTGTTTAAACCGAAAAAGGGGAAATGATGGAGGAAGGTCATTGGCTAATAAAGGAACTGCCCTGGCCCATTTTATTGGTTAGAGGATAGGTGGGAGGAGTAAACAGAACAGAACACTGGGAGGAAGAGGAAGTGAGCTCAGAGACTTGACAGCTCTCCTCTAGGGAGCAGACGCCTGACAGAGACGCCATGCCCCGCTCCCGGGATGAAGCTCCGACCCAGGATGGACATAGGCTAGAATCTCCCCGGTAAGCGCACCTTGGGGTGCTACACACAGATGATTAAAAATGGGCTAAATTAATATGTGAGAATTAGCCTAGAAGAGAATGGGCCAAGCAGTAATTAAATGAATACAGTGTCCGTGTAATTATTTCAGGGCATAAGCTAGCCAAGCAGGCGGCCGGGGTGCTGGGAACGCAGCGCCGCCGCCCTTATCGCTTCAGAACGCCGCTACCCATTGGGTGAGTAAGCTGTGGCCAGAAGAAGGGACTCTTTGCTGCTCCCTTGGGGGTGATTCACCTCCCTTTGTTCATAGGGCTTCAAGGTTTCCCACCCAGAGGCACAGCACAGGTACCCACCAAGGGCACACCAGGAAGCTAGGGGACCATTGTCCACAGCTTCCCCCTGCACTGTGTCTGATGTGCGCTGCTCCCTCAGCCACAGTGGATATGGCTCCACGTTTAGCCTATGTGCCATGGGAACCTGACAGTCCATGAAGTCAAAGATGATCTCATGGCCTCCCCTTGCCCCCCGACCTTGCTTTCCCCTTCTGTTTGCTTTTCCCAGAATCTGGCATCACTCATGCCCTAAATCAGAAATCTTGCCTCCTGCCATGTCACCATCCCTCTCTTCAGGTCAGTCAGTCACAATCTGTAGAGTTCGTTGGATTTGTCCCTTCTGTCCCTCCATCAGAGCTGTAAGAAAGAGGTTTTATTCTGTGTGAGTGCAACAGCCTGGTCTTTTGGTTTCTGTCTCCCAGTCCTCTCTAGTCTGTCTTCCATCCCTGCCACCAGATCATTATATTTCTTTTCTTTTCGGTGTATGTGCGCGTGTGTGTGTGCACACGCCCTCCTCCACCTCCCCGGTGTAGGCATTACAAGCGTGTGTCACGACACCCAGCAATTTCACATTGGTTCTGGTGATGGAGAATGTTATAAAATCAAGCACTCTACCGACTGAGCGGTTGCTCCGGCACACCAGATAATTCTACAATGTTAAGCGCGCTCTCTCTCCACTTCCCAGCTCTGTGTAGCACATGCTCCAGCCCTCCTCCAGAAGACCCCTGAGATGGCTTGGATGCTTACTGCCCATCTCATGCACAGCATTCTATTGGACTTGATTCTAGGGTCAACTCCTGTCGGAAGCACGTGCTGCTTTTTTGTTCAGTCTCCACACCAGATGAAGCTCCCTACTTCCCCTTTGTAAATCTCTACTGCATCAAGGCCAAAAGCAGAGGGTCCATGCAGATACCCCCCCCCCCCCCCACACACACACAGCTCTCTTCGGCATGTATTCTTTGTGTGGTCCCTGGTGCCTACTGACCACTCCAGGCCCCCGCTTCTCTCTTTAAAGCGTGGAGTCACAGTGCTTGGTTCACAGGCTCACTCAGAATTAAACCAAGTGGCTTGTGTGAACTACCTGGGACATGGGCACCATCAGCCAGTACACACAGTGCTTTAAACCTGCAGGATGTTCTGACCAAGTTTTCACACTAGGGTGAAACATAAATCATTATGTTTATGTAACTGCACCTGGACTAATCAAGCCTGATGAGGACAAGTTGATCTTATCTTTTTATCCTTCAGTTTCTTGAATGGAGGCGGAGAAAGAGCAGACTTATAATGGCCCACGGTTCACCGTTGTGTCTCAGTGAATCTTAAAGACTGATGAAGCTGCTGCCACTGGGTGCTATTCTTGGGAGTGACTGGAGAGTGATCTGAGCCTCGGGTGCAAAGAAGGCTGGAAACATGGGGTCCTGGGCACACTTGCAGAGGGGGCAGGAAGCATGGGGTCCTGGGCACACCTGCAGAGGGGGCTGGAAACATGGTGTCCTGGGCACACCTGCAGAGGGGGCAGGAAGCATGGGGTCGTGGGTACACCTAAGTTCACAGTTCTTTTTGGATGATATGTCGGAAGGGATCTTGATTTTACTTATTTTTGCAAAAATATCTCAAATGATGATATTATAAAATTTAAAAAGCCAAAATCTTTAAAAAATTGAAACACATATTCAAGAAATACATATATTATATAGAGAGTACACAGGCTCTTGTCTTGTTGAAAGTTCTTGTTTTAAGCCTCAGTGAGATTGTGTGTACCTGTATCCTCAGCCCTTGGGAAACTGAGTCAGGAGAATTGCAAGATTTAGGAGACCCTGGGCTGCCTAACAAGATCTGATCTCAAATAAAAAAGGAAGTGTTGGCCTTGGTGAGTTCCCGATAAAACATCCCCATTGGTCTGGGTCTGAAAAAGCATGGGATAAAACAGGACTAAGCTGAACATAGCGGACAATGAGGACTACTGAGAACTCAAGAACAATGGCAGTGGGTTTTTGATCCTACTGCACGTACTGGCTTTGGGGGAGCCTAGGCAGTTTGGATGCTCACTTTACTAGACCTGGATGGAGGTGGGCGGTCCTTGGGCTTCCCACAGGGCAGGGAACCCTGATTGCTCTTAGAGCTGATGACGGAGGGGGACTTGATGGGGGGGGGGGAGGGAAATGGGAGGCGGTGGCGGGGAGGAGGCAGAAATCCTTAATAAATAAATAAATTTAAAATAAACAAAAGGAAGTGTTGCCATTAAATGTGCTGTTGGTTAGAGCACTTGTTGGTGGCCTTAGCAGTGACTTTTCTGTGTGGCAGATTGGCCTGCTGGAAGGGGGCTCCCTTTCAGCGCTGCTAGCACTCACTTCCCTCACCCAGCAGGAAGTGAAACACAAACAGTGTGACCCCGCTGTGTCTTCGTTGTCAAGGGAGCTGCAAATTTAGCTAGAGGAAGCCAAATACTTCCTTATCTGGAAATGACAACATCGTCTTTCTTTTGTAAATGTCACCCGCATCTGTCCTGAGTTTGGAGGAGTAGTGTTAAGATCAACTGCGAACCTTGTAGAGCACCACATTAGATGGAGTTTTCCTGACTTATTTCTGAAGTCATAGTTTAGTTGTAGAAATTCACTGTGTTTTGCCTTGCACTTACCGTCAATTGATTGAGTGTTTAAAAACAATGTGTGTGTGTGTGTGTGTGTGTGTGTGTGTGTGAGAGAGAGAGAGAGAGAGAGAGAGAGACAGAGAGAGAGAGACAGAGAGAGATATCATTATGTAGCATTTGCTAATTTTTTAAGTTTATCAGGAGAAAAATTCTCTTATATAGCTTGTGGCATCACAATTTGTCACCCTAGTGGGGAAGTGGCCCTTCCTAAGCCTCAGGTGTAGCCACATAAATGACACTTCTCACTGGAGTGCTTTAGCTAACAAATGACTATAGAACATAGGATTAAGAAAGGGTTCCTTTGTGTAGATGTACCACATTTTCTTGATCCCATTCTTTGGTTGAGGGGCATTTAGGTTGTCTCCAGGTTCTGGCTGTGACAAACAAAGCTGCTATGAACATAGTTGAGCACATGTTCCTTGTGGCATAGTCGATCACCCTTTGGATATATACCCAAAAGTGGTATTACTAGGTTTTGAGGAAGGGTGTTTCCTAATTTTCTGAGAAATCGCTACACTGACATCCAAAGGGGCTGTACTGGCTTGCCCTCCCACCAGCAGTGCAGAAGTGTTCCCTTTACCCCATAACCTCTGCAGCATAAGCTGTCATCAGTGTTTTTGATTTTGGTCATCCTTACAGGTGTAAGATGGAATCTCAGAGTTGTTTTGATTTGCATTACTCTGATGACTAAGGATGTTGAGCATTTCCTTAAGTGCCTTTCAGCCATTTTAGATTCCTCTGTTGAGAGTTCTCTGTTTAGGTCTGTACTCTTATTTTTTTTTAATTGGGTTATTTCTTCTTTTTGTGACCAATTTCTTGAGTTCTTTGTATATTTAAAAATAAATGACATCTTGAAATTTACAGGCAAATGGGTGAAGCTAGAAAACATCATATCGAGTGAAGTAACCTAGATCCAGAAAGACAATTATCATATGTACTCACTCAAAGAAAACCAGAAAAAAAAAGAAAGGGTTCCTGGGGGTTGGGGTAATGGCTCAGTGGTTAAGAGCACTGGCTGCTCTTCCAAAGACTCTTGAGTTCAATTCCTAGCAACCACATGGTGGCTCACAACCATCTGTAATGAGATCTGGTGTCCTCTTTTGGCCTACAGGTGTACATGCAGGCAGAACATTATATACAAAATAAATAAATAAATCTTACAAAGGGAGGGGAGTTCCTGTTTGGATTTCATGAAGAATTTGAATGTAAAAAGTCCAAATTTTCTAATACTTTCATTTTCTAACTTTGCCCTGTTTTTCCTTGTCTTAGCTATCTACTGTTGCAGAATCATGGGATGCTAGCTCTGTGTTCTTTCCCAAATGGACACTTCTAGAAAGGTTTAGGGTACTTTGGTCTTCTATGTGCAAAGTTGAAGGCAGTTGGTCCTAACAGACTCCCTTCGCCCTAGTAAGCCCACTGCATTCTTGTCATTTTCTTTGCCTCTTTCCTACTTTCTTTTTACAAACAAGACCATAGAAATCATCACTCATTGCTCATTCAATTTTGGTGGTGAGCTTTGACCAGGAGCTTCAGCTACGAAGCCTCTTGAGATGTCTTATTTCCCAGGTGTCTCTAATAAACTCTGCTCTGTTGTAGGTGGTGAACTGAAGCAAATGAATTCTCTGATGATGTATAAAGCCAGGCACCTGGAGCTAGTTTTGTTTTATTGAGTTATCCATGTGGCTTGGCATAATGAGTTGTGTTGAAATACTTACTACTTTTCTGCTTGTCTTTATTAGTTTGAAATTTAGATCTTTTTTATTGGTGATGGTGCTAGGAATAGGTTTTAAATATGATGTGCAATTATCTTTCTGTCATGTTCATTTTGGTTTATTCACCTCTTCTATATCATAATGGGCTAAGTCAGCAGAAGACAATGTCCCTTTGCCTGAGAAAGCTAAGGTCTCTTCCATACCCTTATAATGTATTCATAATTCCTGGTAACATTGAAACCACCACTTCAGAAACACATCCATCTCTATTCCCCTTAAAACTACTTAACAACGTAGCATTTTCTGCATACCCAGATAGAATTTGATTCAGTTCTTCCTTTGTTTTTATCTTGTTATTGTTTGCTGTGCAATTTTGATTGCTGCTGTATTGCCATCCTCTAAATACATTCACTCTTTGCTCTCTGAAGATTCCCAAACTCGTAGGGGTTTGCATTTTCTAGAAGAACTGTAGATGTAGTTTTGCAAAGACAAGAAATACAATTGTGCCTATTATCCACATCTAGCTGAGGGGCTAATGAGAGACTGTGCATGAATAAAGACCCCAACCCATCCAGTGCTTGCTACTGATACATTCTTCATCCACAGAAGGATTGAGATTCATCTGTATAGCAATAAGTTATTGATTTGAAATTTATTTTTAGATTTACTTATTTTATCTTGTATGTATGACAGTTTGCTTGCATAGATTTGTGTGCTCTGGGAGGTCAGAAGAGGGTGTCAGATCCCCTAGAGCTGACTGTGTCTTAAAAATCAAGGAGCAGAGTGATGGAGAAGACAATGGAAGTTGACCTCTTGCTTCTAGATGCTCAACACATACAATACTTCCAATATTTTAATATTTTTATTTGTAGAAAATAGAAGGAACATATGGAAAAAGATAACTGGGTTGCTTTTTGTAGGCAAAATTTCCCTTTATTTTGACACCCCAAAAGCCTGGTACACTCCCAATAGTATGTTGTGATGGTCTGAATCTCAAATCTTGTCTTTTGAACAGTTGGCCTCCAGCTGGTGGCACTGTTTTGGGAGATTGTGGAACCCCTAGGAGGTGGAACCTAGCTGGTGGCATTAGATCTCTAGGGTGTGCCCTTGAAGAATATAGGCAGCCCCCTGTTCAGGTCCCGGTTTCTCTCCTTCCTCCGCTGTGCAGAGAAGAGCCTCTGCCACTCCTTCCCACTGCCATGCTATTCCAGTTCCCTTCCCCATGATACTAGACTGAGATCCGAAGTCACGAGTCAAAATCAGTTGTCCATCCTTTTTATTCTTCCTATGGAGTATTGCTGCCATAGGGATATACAAGTAATGATAAGCATCCCACGGGTCTTTGGGACACTTGGGGTGGCAGGGGCGACAGTAGAGGGGAGCAGAACTACTGTGGGTCTGTCCCATTCACCTGGGAGCTTCAGTCCGGTTGGAGGTGTGGGGGCACGGTGAGCTAGCGCATGTTGCTGGTGGACTTGGGATTCTGCCGCCCGGATTTCTCTCCACATGCTAAACAACTTTACAAATCCCGTAAGAAGTTCAATTTGTGAGAATCTGTTTAAAAGATGTCACCACACACACCAGGCAGAAATAGTCGCCTGGGGAATGAGTTAGTCATGTTCCGCGTTACAGACAAATTGGAGGACTGGGTTTCGGATTGCTGGCCATGAGTACAATATGAATGTAATCGTTTGGAGGCAATTTGAAGAAAAATGAAGTGTGCTTGTCCTGGGAGTTCAAGGTCATAGAGCAGACTTTGTGAGATGTTGTTTTGGGAGGGAGCTCTCTTGGAAATTACAGTCTGAGTTTTGAGTTGTCGCCGTGGTACTGGCCTCTTCATTCTGGGGGAACTGTCAGCTCTCCAAAGGGAAAGTGGCCGCTCCACAAAATCTCTTACTCTTGGAGAGGTACCGCTTGCAGCTTCACAAAAGCCACCTTAGCGCTTTACAATGCCGTGGCACCGAGCTCTTCAGACTTTTTATGGGAGAGCTGTCTGGCTAATTCTTAACTGTCAACGGGGAAAAAAATCTAGAATTGTCCAAGAAGAAAGCATCAGTTTGGGAAGTGTTTAGATTGGGTTGGTCTGTGGTCATGTTTGCGGGTCGTGCCTGGTTGTTGTTGATGTGAGAAGACCCAGTCCCCTGGAGGTGGCCTCATTCCCTGGACATGGGTTCCTGTATTATGAAGGACAGGAGACTAGACATGAGCAGAAGCAAGCAGATGGCTGGGCCTTTTGGTTCCCCCTGTTCTTGACTGCACATGCTATGTGACTAACTGTCACCTAGAAGAGTAAGTCAAATCGCCCTCCTTCCTCCCCCAAAGTTGCTTTGGGTCAGGGTGTTTTCTCACAGCAGCAGAACTAAAGCTAGGTTTTTAGTGATGGTCATTGAGCATGCAGCCATGATGGAATCTAATGGTAAGCTATGAAAGAGAGAACGATTCCCCTAATCCCATTTCCATTGTCAAGTGGCTCAGCTTCTTTCACTCAGGAGCAGAGCCTCTGTCTTACTACATGGAGCATATGGCCCACTGTCCTCAACAGAATGCGGAAAACGTGATGCTTTCTCAGTTCCAAGGTTAGACCTCAAGAGTCTTGTGTAGGTCTGCTTCTCTTCAGCACTGCTTCTGACTTGTGAAAAGGCCCACGCTAGTTCGCTCGAGTGTGGACACCCACACGTACTCTCAGGGACCCCTGGGTCAGCAGGCCCATATCCAGCAGCAGAGATGCCTTGCTAACCCACGGTTAACATGTGGAGACCTTCGGTGTTAATCAGCTGTTTGTGGTTGTGATCAAATGCCTGTGAAAATCAGCCTACAGGATGAAGGTTCGTCTTGGCTTGTGTTTGTCATCCACGATAGCTTGGCTCCATATTTTCTGGGCTGGCAGTGAAAAAGCATATTGTATAAACAGGTAGAATATTTAAAATTTGAACTATAACACAGGAGGGACTGGGAACAAGTGCATAACTGAATTTAGCTTAGAATCTGAAGAAAAGCAGCATGGTTTCACACTCAGCCACCAGTCCTGTGCTCCTACATGCGCCATCTCCTCGCCATCCCAAGCAAGTTCCCTTCCCCATTTGATGTGTGTGTCATGGCATGCTGCGCCACACCTGTGAAGCATGGGCCTAGTGCCACGAGATAGGTGGGTAGCCTTGTGGCTTCAGGCTGATTCACAGAGTGGGCTCTGCTTCTGAATGGTACCCGAGCTCTCCGGACTCTGATCGCCTTCCTCTGTCAGGGAGAGGCACACAGGGGAGCCAAAGAAAGTCAGGGTCTTCCTTCTAGTCCTAGAAGGCAAGATGAAGGGAAGGGACAACTGTAATTTGGGGAGCGGTCGCCACAGTTTACAGAGGGTAAAACCCCGGAACAGTGACAGAGGCAGTAGGGGAGGTGACCTACGTTTTCTTCGTTTTTCTTGCTGTGTAGGGTCTGAGCTTTCAGTACACAGTAAGGCTTTGCCTTGCTGCAGTGCCGCCTGTGCTAATGTGCAGATGAAGTCCCGAGGCTGGTGCTCCCCGGGCACAGCTATCAGACAGGTGTGTTTGCTTTCTTTGTTATCCCACAGTGGGCTGTCTCCTGGGGCTGGATTAGCAAAGAACCTTGGGGTGTGACTGAGGCGAGGCTAGACCTCAAGCTCTCCCCCATCTAAAGTGCAGCTGGGTTGAAACTGCCGACCTCTCTGGAAGGCACTTTTCAGACAGCGACTAATTCAGGACAGACTAATTAGTGACCGAGCTGGCTGGTTAGCTCAGGGTTCCTAAGTTACGTCAAGGACTCTGGCTTGTCTTCTGTCTTCCTCACCATCTTCGCCATGTCGGTTCTGTCCTTAGCCTTAAAGCTGTCCGTGCGTGTAGGACCATGTTCAAGAAAGCCTTTCCAAAATTACCAAAAGCTTTCTTTCTCCCCGTTCAGAGTTAGATCATTTACCAGAGCTTACCCAATCCATCAAGGACTGAAATCAAGATTCATCTTGGTGCTGGAGAGGAAGTCCCTCCCAGCATGTGCCCAGCTGGGGAGGGGATTGGGAGTAATTGGGACTTTGCAGTAAGGACTGTTGAGGCAAGAATGGCTGATGGAGTGAGTGTAAGTGGCAGGATAGGGAGAGCTGGGCTGAGACAACAAATAAACCTCTCTACTGCAGCGGCTTTGCACAGCATAATTTATTCCACACACAGAGTCTGAGGAATGCTCAGTGACTGGGGCTCTTGCTCTCTGTCCCTGCTCTTGTGAGTCTCCCAGGTCTCACGTGACCTCCTGGGTCTCTACAGCAATGGAAGAATATTTAGTTTATTTTAACAGATTATTCACTTTTATATTTTATTTTTTTTTGTCTCTGTTTATGTCTGTGGTGAGTATGTCCACATAAGTGCAGGTGCCAATGGAGGCCAGCAGAGGTAGTAGGATCCCCGGAGCTGGGGTGGTGGGTGGTTGTAGCCTGCCTGCTATGGATGCTGAGAACAGAACTTGGGTCCCTTGGAAGAGCAGTATTTTGTCTTAACCGCTGAGGTGTCTCTCTAGCCCAGAAGGATTTGTTGTAATTGCCTCAACCCAGGAGTGACACAAATAATCCCTCTTGTCAGAAATAGTCCAGTGGCTACAACCCAACCCTGGGGCTGATTGTACAGTATTAGTAGCCCCTTGAGAATCTCTTAAACATAGACTGCAATCAAGATGCAGAGGCAATAAACAAACAAACAAACAAACAAACAAGGGAAGCTGAATCTAAGGTAGGTAGAGGAAGCTGGGCTTCCCATCTTATTTGACTCTCATTGTGTCTTTTCTGGAGATGAATGTTGTGAGCATTACAGAGATTCTCATTTATAGTTTAGAAGATTGTCAAGAGCCTCTGAGCACCCCAGGGGTAGGAATATGTAAATATTGATGTCATTGTCACACTGTTTCATGGCCCCCAATCTCCAGTTATTACTCAGCTGCATGTCTGCATCCTAATGCAGCAATGATAATGCTTAAATTTGGAGAAAGATGACTCTCTACAGACTTGCCTAGTTGCCGCGTGCCTTGACTCAATAGCCTTGAAGACCCTTTGGTCTTTGAGAGATTAGTCACTTCCGTCCACATCCTCAAATTGTCTTCCCAGTGCCATCACAATGACTCATCTGACTTTCCAGATGGTGGGTCAGGGTTGTTGATGGATGCAGCCCTGTTTGTATCTCCTGTGGGTTGGATTTGAGACCCAAAGCTTTGGGCACAAATATCTTGTCAGTACAAAAATATAAGCTGTCCTGGAGCAAGAAGTACTATTTACCCTCTCCACAGGACCTAGGATAGCTGCGAGTTTACAATCAGAACCCTGGGAACTCAATCTGGTGGGAGATGTGCAGACTGTCTGGCCCCTGGGCTAGAACGTTCTCTGTGTCTAGAGAACTCTGTGCAGTCAGGGTCAGATGTGGGTTCTGTATTTCCTGTTATCTTCTGCGCAAAGTAAATGTCATAGGAAATGTCCTTCCCTGGGGCAAGATCACTAAGGTCTTTTATACAGATGCTCACTCTCTAACTTTAAAACAATACACTCTATAGCCAAAGGCTACAAGGTCACAATGCCAACCATTAAAATGTAGTTACCACACAGTGAATTTGTTACTTTCTGTTGGTGGTATTAAATGCTATGACCCAAGCAACTTAAGGGAGAGTTTATTTGGCTTGTGTATATTCTAGGGAGCTATAGCCCCCAATGGTGAGGAGGATGTTGAATGGTGATATGTAATGGCATTTCAATTATATTTTAATAAATAAAGACTTCCTGAAGATCTGAGAGTAAAACAGTCCCACTGGTCAGCCTTACAGACCAGATTATGGTAACACACACCTTTAATCCCAGTAGCCACACTCATTGCCATAGAAACTGGGTGGTTCATGCCTTTAATTCCAGCCCTAGAGAGGATTATAAAATGGGAAGAAACAACTCTCAACAAACAGTCTCATTCTGAGATTCCTGGAGGAAGGATCTTTATTTCAGACTGAGGACGAGGTAAGAGCCAGTAGCTGGCTGTTTTGCTTTTTGGATCTTCAGGTTGAACCCCAATTTCTAACCCTGAGTTTTTATTAATTGTGCTTCAGTGATCGGAGCAGGAAGTGGATTTATCTGCACCTAGGAAACATAGAAAGAGAGAGAGGGGAGAGGAAGGAGGGAGGGAGAGAGAGAATGGATACAAGTACAGCTATACTATAAATGTTCTAAACCCTCCTTTAGTGACATATACCCCCACAAGGGTGCATCTCCCGAGGATTCCATAACCTCCCCAGGCAGCATCACCAGCTGGTGATCAAGGGTTCAAATACACGAGCCTATGAGAGACATTCTTTACTCATTCACAAAGCATACTATATAAGAAAAGACCCTGTGAGCTGAGGAAAAGTCTTGCATTAGAATTCCTTCTAACAGAGTGATCTCCTTCTTACTCAGAGCTCAGTGACTTCCACTGTACTGAGTGTTCTAAAGTAGTCATGTAGTCATATAGCATGTCATAGCATGAATATTCCAAAATAGTCATGTGATCTTATAGCATGTCATGGCAGTGGTCAGTGCAGACCCGATTGAAGGTCTGAGGATTTCCATTTAGTGGAAGCAGCTGTTTGAAATCACGACAGACTTCTGCTGGGTAACATGGCAATATGCCCACTGTCTAGGCTGAAAACAAGAAGACGGTTTACAGAACAGCATACAGGGTTTCTCTCTGTTAGAGAGAATGTGAGCAGATAGGTCCAGGGTATTTATCACCATGGCAAATTGTGTAGAACATGCCTCTGTTCTCAGAGTGTTGAGTCCTGAGGGAGAAAGAAAAGAACTGACTTTGGTCACGTGGTCAGTGCAGGGGAAGGTGGGAATGCTTGCATTTGGCCATTAAAGCACCTGGCAAGATCACCAACCCCAGGAACGAGGATGTCAAGGGCTTCCTGGAAGTTCATTAATTACCAGCAATTGAACCAGGCCTTAGTGTACCTTTCTGTGTGGTGAACACAGCAGTCAGGTGTGACATCATCTAGTGTGTAGTATGTAAGGTAGAAGCAGGAAAGGAGATGAAAAGTAGGCAAATGTGTGGAAGGAAGAGGACAGTCTGCTGTGGGAACCAATGATGTCAAGCACTGAACCAGCTTACTCTGGTCGGCAATGTTGCAAAAGGCAGGGTTAGTACTCTAGGATATTGAAAGATTTTATTTGTTTTTGTCTTTATACACACCAACATTTTGGGGCACATATATTGAACATACTCTTTTCCTTGTTTTTTCAATACAAGGTTTCTCTTGTAGCCTTGGCTGTTCTGGAATCTGTTTTTTAGACCAGGCTGGCCTCGAACTCACAGAGTTCTGCCTGCCTCTGCCTCCCAAGTGCTGGGATTAAAGGCATACACTACCATGCTGGCAAACATATTTTGTTTTTAAGGGAAAAATAGTTCTACACATGTAATTTTGTTCTGAAAAGAAAAACAGGGAATGCTTTGTTGTTGAAATGTGAGGGGTCCTGAGCCAGGGAGATGGTTCAGTTGGCACAGTGTTTGCCATTTTAGCATGAGGATCTGTGCCGGATGCCAAGAACCAGTTGCAGTGGCATGTGCCTGTAACCCAGCTCTGGGCAAGTAGAGCCAGGAGGGTCCCGAGCACACACTGGCTACTAAGACTCAATGAATCCGTGAGCTAAGAGTCAGTGAGAGAACCCATCTCAGAAATTAAACTGACACTAGAGATTGACCTCTGGCCTCAGATACACACACACACACACACGTGTGTGTGTGTGTGTGTGTGTGTGTGTGTGTGCCTGGGCTGGTAGTAGATGTCATGGGTCCCTTTGAGATGTAAAGTGACAGCAGGGGCCCTAGAATTCACCCTTCTGCCAAGTACTGCCCTAGGCTGAGTAAAAAAAATGCTTCCTACACAGATAGGAATATTTAAATACACTTGATATGAGCCATGCATATTAATTTCTAAATGAAATAAATTCAGAGTAATCCTTTGTAGATTTTCCCAACCAAACAACACAAGAAGGATCATTGCCTACAAATGGGACTCTGAACAGTATATTGTCACTAGAAATATTCCCAGGATGTAAAGGTTAAGAAGCGCATTACTGCAAGTACATGTAAGACATACCACCTGGCCCTGACTGGTGACCTGGGCACAAACCCAAGCTGCTGCTGTGGAGTGGACATCTATGAAGATCAGGGACATGGCGGGTGGGTGGACTGAGCCGAGGTTCAGCCGCCAGGCCCTGGGTTCTGCTGCTTCTTCCTCTTTTCATTTAGCTCTGTGTTTTCCTCCAGATAGCAGAAGTGACTGCCTGAGATGCCCCTCAGCTAAAGGTGCAGACATCCAGAGAGATTCTCACAGCAGGCCTGTAAAATCTCCTGATTTGATTGAACGATGATGCCAATAGTCATAACTGACACAAAAATAATGTGAAGAAGCTCGACATTTCGGAGCCTTTGAAAATGAGATCGTGGCTGCGACACGCTGGTCTGTCCAGCCAGGGGCTGAGTGTGCAGCTCAAGAGAAGACGGGGCTGCTGGTGTGCCGGGAAGCAAAGCAGGTGGGCAGCCAGTGGGCACAGATCTGTGCTGGAAAAAGTCAGGACCCTTGAATCCTGTCTCTTACAGTGGCTGACTGTAGGTTCAGCTGGGGAACTAGGTAGCACCCTTCTTCCTTCCTTCTTATTGTAAGCATATATGTTATATAATATATAATTACATATGTTATATAACATGGTATATAATTATATATAACATGTATAAAACTATTATACAAACATTAACTGCTCCCCAGGGAGAGGGGGACCTCCAAAGCTCTGCCTCCACTCATGATGACATGTCAGGGGGCCCCATCTTTTGCAGTTCTTATGCAGGTAACTGCTGCTGCTCTGAGTCCATGGGTCTAACATCCACGTCATGTCCAGACGATGGCATTCCACAGTTCTCTTTCCATCCTGTAGCCCTTACACTTTTTTTCTGCCCCACCCTCCTTGGGTGCTGCTCCCTGAGCTTTGGAATGTGTAATGTCGATGTCCCATTTAGAGCAGAACACTCAACAGTCACTTGCTTTCAGCAGTTAACCAGCTGTAAGCAGGTGGGCAGCCAGTGGGCACAGATCTGTGCTGGAAAAAGTCAGGACCCTTGAATCCTGTCTCTTACAGTAGCTGACTGTAGGTTCAGCTGGGGAACTAGGTAGCACCCTTCTTCCTTCCTTCTTATTGTAAGCATATATGCTATATAATATATAATTACATATTATCCATTGCAAATGGAGGCTCCCTTGATCAGGGCTGAGAATGGCATTCATCCAATTGCCTGCTCTTCTCCGTACTCTCTAGTCTTCCTAAATGTACCAGGCTTTTTCTTTTGGGCCACCAACCAGCTCCCAAATCATGACATAGAGACTTTTTATTAGTTATGAATGCTTGGCCTAGTTTAGACTTTTTTTCTGGCTAGCTATTTTAACTTAAATTAACCTGTTTCTCTTTATCTATCTTTGACCTCAGGGTTTTTTACTTTTTTTCCTTATGTATATATTTCTTTCAGTACTGCTCATGCCTGCTGCCTGGCTGCTGTCTGGCTTCTTGTCTAGGGCATTTTGCTCATTCTCTTCTCTCTTCTCCCTAATTCCTTCTTCTCTGTCTTCTTTCTCTTCTCCAGTCTAGAGTCCTCCTCCTATTTATTTTCTCTTCCTGCCAGCCCTGCCTATCCCTTTCCTGCCTAGCTATTGGCCATTCAGCTTTTTATTAGACCAGTCAGGTGACTTAGGCAGGCAAAGTGAAACAGATGCAACACATCTTTACAGAATTAAACAGATGTAGCAGAAACCAATGTAGCCCATCTTTGTTTACTTAAATTAATATTCCACAACACCTTACCCTTTATTGGGAGATCTTCTTCCCTCCCACCCCTGCCTGGGAAACTTTTTATTTTTGAGCCAGAGTCTTACTGTGTAGCCACGGGTGGCTTTGAATCTGTTGCAATCCTCCTGTGTCTGCTTCCCAAGTGCTAAGATTTTAAGTGTGTGCCACCACACCTGACTTGATCCAATCAGAATTTCAGGAAAGGGGAGTTAATACCTGAACTGTCTTAAGACTTCCCAGGACAGTGCCTTAGTGGAGGTGTTAAAAATCCATGGAAGGCTTATTAAAAAAAGATGGAGTAGTCTACACCCTAGAGTGTTTGACTCAAAGGGACTGGACAGGGCCTGAGACTATGTCTATATAACGGGCTCCTAGTTAGAGATGTGATCCAAGTTCCTTTCTCTGTACCTGGCCAAACTTGAAGATGTTAGTGGTGTATTTCCCTTGATAGTCTATAACCAAGTTTACAAAAGAACAAATGGATGGAGCAATGGTTTTTTGTTAGTGGTGTATTTCCCTTGATAGTCTATAACCAAGTTTACAAAAGAACAAATGGATGGAGCAATGGTTTTTCATTGCTTATGTAGCTGGCATAGGAAGATGGCTGTAACCATTTTCCTACATGAGCTCTCTTCATTAGAGTTGAGTAAATTAATATCACCCCAGTTATTATGCACTCAGTGTGTTGGGATGGCTGTCACTTGTCCATGGTGTTTCTTGTCCTTTCAGCATTCATGGATGCGACAGCTGATATGGAATGGGATGTTGATACACCGTGGCTGTCCCCATGCGTGTTGGTTCATGTTGTTCTGTACATCTGAGTGAGTCAGGCTAGAGCCACGTGAGATTTTCCCCCTTGGGGAGGAATAGGTATGACATTTCTGGATGAGATGTCAACTGAAGAAGTGACCTCTTAAGTTGCTACCACCAAAGAGGGTCATTCCAAAATTTTGGACAGAGTTCCATCATGGGAAAGTTTACCTGCCATGTGTCAGGCCTTGTGTTCGGTGAAGAGCTGAATGGCCATCAGCTAGGCAGAAAAAGGTTAGATGGGACTTCTAGGGACAGAGAACTATGGGAAGAAGAAAGGAGGAGTTGTGAGCCAGACGTCAGGAGACAAAAAACAAACACGATGTACAATAGGAGAGGTAGCAGCCACGAGCCATGCAGCAGCACAGAGATTAATAGAAATAGGTTAATTTAAGTGATAAGAGCTAGTTAGGAACCAGCCTATGCTATAGGCTGAACTTTCATAATTAGTGAGGAGTCTTGGTGTCATTTGGGAGCTGGCTCATAGGATAGAGAAAGATTCCTTACACTCATCCACTCATCCACCCATTGCTTAGCTGTTCTTTTAGCCAGCACTTGCTGAGCCTGAGTCTGCCCTGTGGCTGATCCAGCTTCAGTGCTGGGGACCCAACATGAACAGCTCAGGGATGATTCCTTGTGCAATGGAAGAGATGGAGACCTACAAATGAGTCAGAGAATGATGTGGGATTCCCCTCTGTATGCTGTGAATACCATTGGTTAATACACTGGTTTGGCCTGATAGGATAGATAGGCAGGAAAAACTAAGCTGAATGCTGGGTAAAAGGAGACAGACTCAGGGAGAAGCCATGGAGTCACTGTGGGAGACAGACGTGCTGAAACTTGTCTGGTAGGCCATGAACTCGTGGTGATGCACAGATTAATGGAGATGGGTTAAATTAAGATGTAAGAATTAGCCAATAAGAAGCTAGAGCTAATGGGCCAAGCAGTGTTTTAAATAATATAGTTTCTGTGTGACTATTTCAGGGCTGAGCTGCTGAGAACACACTAGCAGCTCCTTGCCACAAGAGAATGAAGTCCATCACGTGTGTGATAAACAGGAGGAAGACCAGTGAGATCCTGTGGGCTGATGGGGTGGTACCCTCCTGAAGGGGTACAGGATCCTGTGAGACTGAACAGGAGATCTGGAGCACAGAGCCCTAGGCCTACTCTGCGCCCGTTAGGTTAAATGAGGTTCAGGGTCTGCACCTGTAAAATGGGAAGATTGAAGGTTGCCCTGGCAACAGAGCACGGCGTTTGCTTTCCTTTATGCCGTAGCCTGGGCAGCGCATACTTTTCTGTGCTTCTGTTTCACTGACTTCCTTGGCACTTCAGTCAGCTCCTCTGCTGCCATCATCTTAAGGAGGCTGTGCCTCATAATCACCCAAGCTGCCAACACAGAGGCTCTCCACCCACCCAGAGCCTTCCAGGACTTAAGCTAGCGCTGACGAAGACTCAGTCACTCATCGCAAAACATCAGACACTGTAGCTCTTTTCACCTGGTACATTTGCCCCAGTGGACCTTCGAAGCCCAGAAAGGTGTGGCTTACAAAAGCCAGGACCAGGCTTTGGGTTTGTGGCCTGCACATGCCCTAGCCACCCTTGGCAGAGAGGCCCTCTTTCCTCCAGGGGTTCATGTCTGTAGGTGTTCCTGACCTTTATTCCCACTACTTCTTTGTCTGGTGCCTTCTACTTTCTCATCTGAACCTTTGGAAGCTGCACTGTTGCCTAAGCTCATCTGAAGGGGAATGTCTGTCACAAATCTGCCTGGCCGAGTCCAGCTGCTTCCGTTTTCTCTCTGTGAGATCTCTGCATTGTTCTGAGTGTCTCCCTAGTATTTCCTTCCAGGTTATAAGATTGTTTCCTTTCCCAGCACAGGGAGTGCCTCCGTGGGCTGTGTCTAGCTCAGCATACCTACTGAGTTAGGAACATGTGGTACACAGCATCCCCAGATGCCCCTGGCGTGATCCTTATCAAAGCACCCTAGTCCTCATGCTGGATCTTCTGCAGGAGTCCTTTTTGAAATTTTGCATGGTTGGAGTGAATTCTTCTAAGAATGTGAATATTTTGGTTCATTTAGCACAGGTCAATAACTCTTTTGAAGTCTGTGGAACCCTGGAAAGTACAAAGGATTGGAACTGAGTGACTTAATTAGCCTGTGCAGACTGATGGAATATATCCTGAGGACACGAAGTCTATCTACGGGTAAGGTAGCCTATGTGGTGTGGCATAGGATAAGGGATGCTTTGTGTCACGATTCTGGGTACTCTGATAGCTACATCAAAGTCACTAGAAAACAGGGTGATGTGTACGGTATCTGCATGAGTTGTTAGCATTTGGGAGAACAGAGGCAGGAGGCACAGCTTCCCACTGTCACCTGCAGTGACTTGAGGTCCTGGCTTGAGTGCTCTTTCAGGACCTCAACTCCAGCCAAACCTGGGTTCATGACTTTATTGTAGAAAAGAGATTTAGGGTTGGTGTATGAAGGAGAGGTAGGGTTTAATAAAGATTCAACAATCTAGACTGAGATTCAAAGATCTAGAGAAAGGGAGGCACTCAGGAGATAGTAAGACACATCTAAGAACATGGGTGTGTGTTGTGAGGAGCTGTGGGCTGCTTCCCTGCCGCCCCAGCTCCCGGCCGCCAGCTAGCTCTAGCTTATGCCCTGAAATAATTACACGGAAACTGTATTCTTTTAAACACCAATTGGCCCATTTCTATCTAGCCTCTTCTAGGCTAGCTCTCGCACCTGGACTAGCCCATTTCTAATAATCTGCTGTAGCCCATGAGCTGGCTTGCCAGGAATGATCTTAACCTGCGTCTGCCCGGAGTGGGAGAATCATGGCAACTCCCTGACTCAGCTTCTTTCTCCCAGCCTTCTGTTCTGTTTTCTCTGTCCACCTATGTTTTAACCTATGAGGGCCAAGCAGTTTTTTTATTGCTTAACCAATGAAATCAACAGATTGATATATGGCACTCCCACATCAGGTGTGAGGACCGTGGGTGTGGACTTGTCAAGGAATAGTCATGAGATTAAGACATACTCAAGAGTGGGTAAAACCTAAGGAAGAGCCACAGTTCACCATTTTCCAAGCTTGTCATACAGAGGATTTGTTAGGGATGGAAGGTACCACCTTTAACTTGTGACTGGGGAATCTAGATGAGGTCATCAAGAGATTATAGTGGTGTTCATGATAGGATTACGGTTGATAAAATCCTAGGGATGCAGAAGGGTGCATTGTCTTTTCTGTCAACAGAGCGAGCAGTATTGTTTGAGACTCTCAGATGTCCAGGGAAAACAACGAAAGCCTACCTATCACTGTATTCGTGGTGTAACCATTCTGTGGGAAAGAACTGTCATTTCTAGGCTGACTTCACAGCAGTACTGAGTTGTTCTGCTCCTGGTTTTGCTTTAATTGGTAAGAGGCTTGACTCGAACTCTGGGACCTAAGGTTGCTTTCCTTTCCTGTGCCCCCCTTATCTTTCTGTGTTTCCTCAGTGTTTTTTCTTACATTCAAACTGGGATTGTGCTAGTAGTAATTATGTTTACCTTAAAATTAGGCACTGAGATTGCCTGCAACCAGAAGCTGGGTTATCCTAAAAGATTATGACAGCAGGGGGCTGAGATAGACAGTGTATCTTGGCCCCTATGGTTCTTCTGTATGGCTGCGCTGGGGACTCCCTCTCCAGATCAGTTCACATTGCTGCTCCCTCTGTGCTTTGAGATTAGCGCTGGGAGCACATCCCCTTCCTACCAAGGGGAACATGGGCAAAGCACACCTTTCCTTGCCCACTGTGTACATTTTCATCAGCTGTGAACCACGAGAAAACACACACACACACACACACACACACACACACACACACACACACACCTTCCTCATGTTCTCTGCAAAGCCGGTCTGCTTCTACATCAAGCAGCCTGCTCCCCAGTGGAGATGATTGGCGAGGGAGGGGAGAATCCTGTTCTACTTTTACCCTGGAGCTCCCTTCATTGATCCCTGCAGCAGGGTCACCTGAGAGTCGTGCTGCAAGATGAAGGCTTCCCATGGAGCTCCAAGCACTGGGCTGTGAGAGCAAAGGAACTTGGGGATGTGGGGCTTCGGCCACAGGAAGGTGGGTACTGCTATTTCTTCTTTTTAATTTATTCATTGGCAAATAATTGAGGGTTTCAAGTAATGAATTCTTCTCTCTCTCTCTCTCTCTCTCTCTGTATTATAGGGAGACTTGGGCTAATCAACATATCCATGGCCCAATTTTCAGGAAATGTTAAGACTTCACATAACCAGAGCCTGAGAGCATCAAGAAAGGGCAATTTTTGTTGCTATCATTAAACTGTATACATCACAGAGAAATTCCCATTTGAAATGAGATTAGCCAGGACATGACCTATTTGGCTCTTGCGATTGCTTCCTAGCGACCGCTGGTCAGTAGGCTTGCTATTGCAAAGTCTATCTGACATGGAGGGCTGAAGGAGATGCAAAGAAACTATTACATTTCTTCTTTTTAAAATGCTTATTTTTTATTATTTTCAGTTGTGTATATGTGTGTATGTCTGTGTGTAGTGTTTGCAGGTGGTATGTCGGAGACCAGGTTCGACAAAGATAGCACTCCCAGGGTAGGGGCACGAGGACCAGAAAAGCTAGTAAAGAACATGCAAATGTGAGTGCAAATAATAAAACAGAAACAGAGGGTAGTACCGGGAGGGCATGCCAGTGAGGACTGACATCCCCCACATTTAATTTCCATTTGCTTAAAATACCCCAACCCCAAAAATGTAGGAGCAAGATAAAAAACAGCATTAACATGATACAAGGAAATGAAAAGACCAGTGGAAGGTTGCAGGCTACATTTTTAGTTAAATATTCTGCTGCTAGAACAAGACAAGTAACACTCATACCCTAGACCAAAATATTCTGTAGGCAAACCACCCCCTGGGTGGAATCCATTGTTATCTCCCTAAGGGAGTAGGAACTTAGTTGAATCCTTAAACTTTAGTTTGAGGTAGAAAGAGATCTACTTCTCTATTCCTGAAATACCAGGTTTGACTATTAGCCACACCTGTGGACAATAACCTTGAGAGAACAGAACTCTCTGATCTAAATCTAGGTGGGACCTTTGTTGGAGGTAGAAACAGACAATAACCTTGAAGGTTGGTCAGCATGAAATGGCAACAACTTTGAGCGAGCTGAAACTCTCTGACCTTCAGACGAGGTGAAAATAGGCTCACATTTTTGGGCCTCCACAGCAATGCCCTTAAAGACCAGAAGATGGCATTGAATCCCCTCAAGCTGGAGTTATAGCCACCATTTGAGATGGGTGCTTGGAACCAAACACAGGGCCTTTGCAAGGGCAGCATACGTTCACAACATCGAGCCATCTCTCCAGTCCCTGATTGCTCCTCTTTAAACAAGTGTCTTAATTCTTAGTTATTCCAGGTACACCATTTTTGCTTCCTCAGCCTATCTGAACAACTTGCTTTACACACAGTGCAAGCCTACTCCAGACTCCTGTTCACGGAGGAATTCTGAGAGCTGAGCAATGTGTGCAGATGGGTAGGAGCCCGGTTAGCCTCTGACAATATGTAGGATGAGTGACCCTGGCACTGTTATTGGGGGGAAGGAGAAGTTTCTTCCCTTAGATTTTAGTAAGAGTGATTCATGGCAAGCTTTTTGGAATTAAAATTGAACCCATTTATCAAAATAGATGTCTTGACAATCGAATTAGAAGCCCAAGGAGCTGCCGATCGGCTAATTCTGTCTTCTATATAATATTTATAACAAAAAGTAGCAATCCCTTGTCACTCTTCACTCTGCTTCCAACACTCATTCTCAGAAGCAATTAGTATCTTCAGTTCTCTACCAGCTTCACCTGGACTTCTTAGCACAGCTCTGAATTCTCTGCAAATATACATTATTTTTCAGTGTTAGATGAACTATTGTTTTCCTACCATAGACAACGATGACTGAACTCTCTCTGTGCCATTTCCCCTAGGCTCATCTCTCAGTCATTGTTTTAGAAACTTAGCACCTAGTGCTTATGCTAAGGTAACCATGTAATATATACATATTGTCCTAGTTCCTGTCTATGGCTGTATATTGTAGAGACACCATGACCAAGGCAACAATATATATATATTTTCCTGGCACTGTACCAGTAGCTGAGAGCTTTGCATCTTGATCTGCAGGCACCAGGGAGAGGGAGAGGGAGAAAGAGAGGGGGAGAGAGAGAGAGGGAAAGAGGGAGGGAGGGAGAGAGAGAGAGAGAGAGAGAGAGAAAGAGAGAGAGAGGAGAGCACCTGGCATGAGACTTCCTCCAACAAGGTCACACCTCCTAATCTAAATAGCCAACTGGAGACTAGTCTTTAATAGTATGTGGTCTCTGGGAGCCATTCTCATTCAATCAGCCGATTAAGATATATATTCAACTAAACACACAGACAATCGGCACATGCCTGTGCATGTCTATGTGCTGCTCTCTCTGCCTTTTTGGTACATTCCCTTTTTATATGTCTTTGACTGGATTCCTTTTATTAGTTCCCATGGCTTTCCATTTATTTCGGGGTTTGTGTGATGATTGTCTTGGTGTAGATTTCTGAGAAACACTGCATGGCAAAGGTACCTTTGGAAAGGCTTGGCTGTGTTATTCTTGTTGTTCAACACTTCACCCTCAATCAATGGCCAGGCTAGTGTGAGCATCTGCCTGCTAAGGGACTTTTCCATGGGTGCTGGGGATGGAGCCCAGGGCTTTGATTATGCCAGCAAGTGCTCTGCCGTGGCCACCATGGCACAGTAGTTCTTTCCTCGCGACTTTGAAGATGTCTCCCACTTCCCAGTTGTCCTTTTTATCATCATCATCATCTCTGTCAGAAGTGTGGTGTGGTTGCTATTTAGAATCCACCTCTCCTGTCCCGTGTATTTAGGGTCCATGCTCATTCCCACTGTCGGAAACACAGCCATGGCTTTCTATGGACACTCATCTTTCTCTGGACTCCGCGTAGTCAGTCTTTCAAATCTATAGCCCAGGTTTTCTGGGATGTGCTCATTAAGTCAATTAGGCTGTGGTGACATTCTCCCCAGGTGCTTGTTTTTTATTGCCCCTGAGGCTCTCATTGGTTGATTTGTCTGTTCCATGTGCTCATCTTCTAATTTTCTCCTCTTATCCCCCTCTACCCCTTTAAAGAATTACTTTCATAAAACTTCCTTAGCTTTCTCTATTCTTTGTCTCATTTCTGCTATCATTTTTAAAATCTTCTTATTTTTATCATATTTATGTGTTCTTTTAAAAAGTGACACCATGTCCTTGTGACACTGTTCTGGAGACGGAGATTGCAGCATTTATTAGATGGTTTTCTCTGTTCCTTACACACAGTTTTTTTTTTCTCCCTATGTCCCTCTTTGGTTGTTATTTTACTTCTGTCTTTCACATTAGATACTTTTCTCAAGGGCTGAAGGATCCTAATTTTCCTACCGGTTTTCTTTGAACGGTGGGTAAGAAAGTTACCCATGGGCTTGGCAGTGCAGGCTTCACGCCTTAGGCAGGTGGGAGGCTCTGACCTCAGAGAATTTCCCGCTCTTTCAATACCAGGTCATTTTTCTTAGACTTTTGATTTTCCCCAGAGGAAACATTTCCATTTTCTACCTGGATGATGTAAACTTGACTAAGGGAGTTTAGGAACCTCTTAGGAAGGGAAATTGGAGAGGTGGGAAAAGATTGGGGTGGGGAGGGACAAAGCTCTCAACATTTTTCCGCCTAGGTTGTCTCACAGCTGCCCGTGTTCAACATGGCATTTTCAGAGTTACCCCGTGAGCTTCCAGCCCTGTTGGATGAGAACAGATCTTTCTTCCCAGCTTGTTTCAGAGTGTGGTGGGATTCCTAGGTCTAATTAACCCCCAGACCTTCCACTTATCCTGTCCCATGCTTTTCTTTTGGGGCCTCTTTTATTTACAGCCAAGTTCTCATTTTTGTTTGTTTTCTTGTTTTAATTGTCTATCCTCAGATGTAACATGGTTTCTTCCTTTTGGTTTCTAAATCTTGTTATCGTTGGTTTCTTCATCTTGTTAGATTTCAAAATGCTCTTTTAAATCCACTTACTGAAATTGTAGAGAGGTTTAGCTTTTCCTTCTTTTTAGACAGCACAGTAAGTGCTTGCTGTGCCGTGTTTAATGGAACCTCCCCACTCTTCTTCCTTCATTACTGAAGAAGGAGCCAGCCAGAGAATGACGTTCGGCTTGGGTCCTGTGTATATTTGGAGGAAGAGCTCATGCTTGTCCCTCAGCCTAGTTTACCTTCTATGTTCCTGAGATGTTTTATTGAATTCACATTTTACCTCCATAAATCTGTCTCCAAATTTTCCCTGCTACCTGTGCCAGCATTACTGCCAATAAAAATCTGTATCTATTTATTTAAAGTCTCCCTTTCCTCTAAATTTTATTCCAGAAATATTTATTCAATTACTTATTTTTATTAATTGCATTTGTTCTTGACAGTTTGATACATGAATACATGTATTCTGCTTACGCTCACCCACCAACATCGTTTCCCTTTCCCACTTTCTTACCTTGTTTCCTTTTGAGACCCACTGAGTTTGATCAGGGCTTTCTCTGTGAGCCTGGGTTTGGAACGGTCTATTGGCATCACAAGTGAGTACACTGGCAGCAATGCCCACACCTCCCCAGGATCCATCAGCAGCCAGCAGTTCAGCTGGGAAGAAGTAGGGCCCTTGACCCTCTCCTTGACCCTGATCAGCTGGTAACAGTCCCAGTCCTGGGCAGACCCATTGCAGGCAGCATATCTGCCACCAAGTGGGAGTGCCCAGAGCCTGGATTGTTTTGAATTTTCTGGTATGTAAACAGGCATTTCTTTCCTGACCACCCAGTTGCAAATAACCAAATAAAAGGCTAAATATTATTTATAAAGTCCCCGCTGATAACTCAGGCTTGTTACTAGCTAACTCTTACACTTACATGAACCCATATTTCTATCTATACTTTGCGACGTACAGCATTCTCATCTTGCTTCTCCGCATTTACCCTCAACTCTCTGACTCTGCCCTTCTTCCCATCTAGCCTGGTTCTTGAGCTAAGTCTCTTCCTGCCCAGCTATCGGCCAATCAGTTTTTTATTAGTAAATGAGAGTAATACATATTCATGGCATACAAAAGATTGTTCCACAGCACCAGAGCTTTCCCAAATACTTATTTTTTTTAATTATTAGTTTTTGATTTCGGGGATTGAACACAAGACCCCATGCAAGCTCAGTATACATACTACCACTCAGCTTCAAAACATTGCTTGATTAAGCAACTTGGCAGACATTTATTGAGCATCTGATTGAGTTTATCAAGGACATCCATGCTCCTTACCGTCTCTCATCTTATGCTCATCACCTGTGACATAGCGTTAATGAGGTGTCAGGACTCAATGCTGAATAGAAAGGGCTTAACGCTGTGTGTGTTGTAAGCTGTGGGCTGTCTATTATGTTCATTACTACTGTGGAGGGAAAACGACAGCATTACAAAGACTCTAGCGTGTGCCAGTGTGTTCACACGCTTGTACGAAAGGCTGACTCAGTCTGGAGTCAACGACTGTGTTGATGAATCTCCAGGTTGCTGGTCAATTATTTAAGAGGAATCAGCACAAAATTTTCCCACACAGAGCAATTGTCCTTTGATTCATTGCTTGCATAACTTGTGATTTATCAGGAAGCATGTTTGCTTTTATCTGAATTTGGAAGCTGAGTCACAGACTCTGTCAGCCATGAAGAATTGTGGGATGTCAAAAGAGGTGGAGAATCATGTAATGGAATTTTATGAGTTTAAGCTGTGCAGCTCTTGGAAGAGAACTAGAGACCGCAGGAGAGGAAAACTGAAAGGTGTGGGTTGCCATTGTCTGTGGTGGTTGAAATTCTAGGTGACCTACCGTAAACTGCATGGGGACAATAGGAGAGAGGGTGTATCAGCCATTTAGCACCAGGAAAGGAGCTGTTTGACTTGAATCCACTGTAATGAAAATAAAATCGAGGTTCTTGACTAAGCTTACCAAGAGTGAGCCAACCACAGACATTAATAAACAAAACATCACTAAGAACAGATCGGAGTCATGGGGTCAAGACTTCCTGGGCACCAGCAAACTAGAATCACTACCATGGTAAGAAAAGGAAGAAAGGGGGGTGGAGGAGAAGACAGGAATGCACTTTGGGATTCTGTTATGTCTGCAAGACATGGAGACAGGGATAATTCTAACTTGAGATGTTTCTGGTTTGTTAGGGAAAGAATTATGAATATGTAAACATGGAAATATCTTTTAGATACCAAATGTAAACAAACCACCCTGGGACATAGGTGTCTTCTCTCTGAATTTCCATAGAAGGAGAAAAGTTCAAGCCAATGGAAGATCAGAAGGAGCTCACTAGCAGAGCATGAAGGGGGCCATCACCCCACCACTGGCTCCACCTTTTTTCATACGGCCGCAGGTTTATATATTTTAACTGTGGTGACTATGGCTTTCCCTCTGGAATCTGTTCATTTTGTATAAACATTGTGATGATTTCAATCAGGATAATCCAGGTGGAGATTTCTTGACAAACCTAAGTAGTGGCATTTAAAGGGAAAAGCAAGAGAATGATCAACACTCAGTTTGGAATGGCAGCTCTTCCTGGGAAGAGGCCGGAAGGAGAGAGGGAGGTGGCATTAAGTGGGGCAGGCTGTGGTCAGGTGAACGGCACAGAGATGCTTCACTCTTGGGAGAGCTTTGTTCCTACTGGGTAGAGAAAATGCCTCAGACTCCTTCCACACATCCATGGCTTCCTCCAGAGAGGAGCTTTGTGTGTTGTTCATCCCTTACAAAACCAAAGCTGTTCATCTCTGGTCTGGACAATTTGGCCTCCGACTCTGCACCCCATGGTGAGGTTTCTGTGTTTTGGGCTTATCTGGGAGAAAAGTTGTCATGTCTCACATTCCAGCCCCTTCTTCTCCTAGGAGCAGAGGCCATGGGCTTTGGAGTCACAGAGTCTGGGGCTCAGTTCCTAGTTGGGATATTTCCCGAGTTGTCATTTTGAGCACTTAATTCTTGACTGCTAACTGAACTCATTTGTACAGTAGGCATAACAAGAGTCAGGAAGGATGTTGTCATTGCTGGAGACAAGGACTGGTAAACATAGCCATGGCTAAGAATCAGCAGCTACTCAGATTGCCGGCTTTTCTTGAGAACCATTAACCACCATTAAATAACCAGCTGTGATAGAGCTCAGCTTGATTAGCACACAGCATTGCTCCAGTGAGAAGCAACTCCCCTGTAAGTCAACACCCGTAACTTTGGTCTATCTTTTAAGTAAAAATGCCAGCCTTATTTAGGCTTGTCCCTACCCATGACAATTTAACACCTCTGGCTTGTCTTTCTCGATGATCAGGCCTTTCATTGCATCCCAGTTTTGGCTATGAGATTCAGAGTGAGTTTCATACAGAATTGTGTTTTAATGTGGACTGTTCCAAACACATCTTTCAAATAAATTTGTGAAGAAATCAAGCCAGCAGACTTTTGTTTGTTAGAAATTGAATATGATACTGGTTCCATGGTGTAATGGTTAGCACTCTGGACTCTGAAATTGAATATGATTCATCTGGGTGAAATACCATTCATCTATGTCATTTCTGGGACTAGAAGGGTCCTTTAATGTCAAAGAATCCTATTTTATACCTTTTTATGTCCCTAGTGCCCAGCAAGGGAATCTTTTGAATTGAATTATGTAGTCATTTATGCAGCGAGGCATTTTCAGGATGCTCAATGCATAGGCATCGCTGGATGCTGGAATCAGGTACTAACTCAGACAGGATATGCTTTTACAGTGAGGGGAGCAGGAGGAGGAGGCTCGATGTCTTGTGTTTGGGGCCTGATCATGGTGAGTTACATGCTTGATGTCTTGTGTTTGGGGCCTGATCTTGGTGAGTTACATGCTTGATGTCTTGTGTTTGGGGCCCGATCATGGTAAGTCACATGCATGGAGGCTCTTGTTACTCTAGTCTAGATCCCCAGGAGTCAATGTTTGAGTTCACGTATCTCTTCTAGAAAAGATGAGGATGTTTCCTGGAAGGTTGCATCAGTGAGATGTTTCCTCTATAGTCACTGTAGCTCCAGGTGTCTGGTGAGTTCCTGGAGTTGGCAGTGTCAGAGCCTGAACTCTGGCAGCCCTAACATGCAAGGTGCTGCCCACCAGTACTCAATAGGCCAATTAAAGAGACAAGCAATAGTGAGGAGAAGAAAAGAGATTTGTCCAATGAGGCCTGATGTGGGAGTGTCATATATCAATCTGTTGATTTCATTGGTTAAGCAATAAAGAAACTGCTTGGTCTCATAGGTTAAAACTTAGGTGGGAGGAGTAAACAGAATAGACTGCTGGGAGGAAGAGGAAGTGAGCTCAGAGACGCCATGCTCCCGGCTCCCCGGCAGACACACGCGATGAAGCTCCGATCCAGGATGGACTAGGCTAGAATCTTCCCGGTAAGACCGGTGCTCACAGATTATTAGAGATGGGTTGATCGGGATATCAGAATTAGCCAGTAAGGGCTAGAGCTAAAGGGCCAAGCAGTGTTTAAAAGAATACAGTGTCTGTGTAATTATTTCGGGCATAAGCTAGCCAGGCGGCCGGGGTGCTGGGGATGCAGCCACGCCGCTCCTATTACTACAGAGGCCACATTGGGAAGAGGAGCAATGAGGTCTCGTGATACCCTGCCAGACACCCTACACTAGGCAGCTTAAACAGAGGCCAACAGGTATGGTGACTCAGCCATCCTCCATCAAGTCCCACCCACCACTGACCCAGAATTGCCTCTGTCCCAGTCTCTTTAGCATGGCAGTCTGACAAATTCTCAGCACCCGTGGGCTTTCTGAGAGATCAGTTTCTCCCTGACTGGGACCAGGCTTCAGCCTTTTTCTTCTCCCACTGTGAAATTCCTATGGAAATTCCATCTTGGGCTCCAGTGTTTCAATAGTGTGATAGCTGAAGCAGGAGGGTCTTTAGGTCTTCACTCCTCCAGGATGGCTACAATACCCGTCATTCTTAGGCTGACATGGGAGAACCTGAGCTGCGCAGAGATCTCCATGTAGCAAGTCTCCTTTAGGTAATACTAGGCTGAACCTGTGAGACCCCTTGCCTTCTGATTCCAAGCAGTCCTCTGATTACGGTGGCTTGCTTTCATTTTTAATATTTTTAGTAACAGTTTTTTTTCTTGAGATCAGCCCAACATAGAAGTTGTCATGGAAGATGAGCTGCCTGAATGAGCGGTGGAGGATTAGTTTGATACCTGCAAGTTTCTCCTTTGCTACCCTCTCCTTCCCCCAAATCACTTTAGAAGGATGTAAGAGCCGTGTGCAACTTTGATTTAAACCATAATGCCACACTGTATTGCGTGTCTCGCTCACCTACTTTCCCCATGGTTTAGCTACTATCAGATGAGCACAATTAAATGCCAGTAGTCATTATAGCTCAGCGAGTGCCAGGGAGACCTCGCTACCCCAGCTGATGAGCAAGCCATGCTAAATATTCATGAGCGTTAATATCAGCCAAGTTTCCCTAATCTCTGGCTCATTTAGATTTTCACCTGTGAGGCTCTTATGTAAATAAGGAAGCTGAAATGGCCAGGGAATCATGCCTCGAAGCCAGCAGGGGCGCAGGCACCAAGTGTTTGTTGATTTGATTCCCTAGGGTGGCCTCAGGCAGAGAAAATATTCGAACAGCCTAAAATGAAGACAGCACACCTCCCTCCCTGGGACCTATCACAGACAGAGCGTGTCTAACCTTGTCCTTGAGGACTCTGCAAGGTTAAAACAATTAGATAAATTAGATAAAACGTCAAGAACAAAATCAAGTGCCGTGTGCCACTGACTGGAGTTTTGAGAGGTCGGAGAAGAAAGATTAATAGGAAGAAAATGGGATAACAAGGGTTAACAGTTTAGCCAAGTCGTGCTGTCTCTGGGTCTTGATAGGTTGATAGGGATTACAGAGTTTGAGAGAAAGGGCTCAAGGCAAGGGTAGCCCTGAAAGTAAGAAGGCAAGAAAGAATCAATCTGAAGAGAATGAAGTATGAAGAGTACGAAGAAGAGAGAATGAAGAGTACAAAGAGAAGGGACAAGAAAGGAAGTGAATCATCGCAGGAGCCTGGATTGTGGAAAAGACATGAAAGGACCAGATTGGGTACTGGCCAGTGGAAGGCACCGTTTATGCAGGACATAATCACAGGAATACACAACAAAGAACAGGCCCACTGGAGCCTTGTTTCAGCGCCTATGAATATACATAGCAAGGCAGAGGGGTGGGGTACCTGAAACCTGACCAAGGGCTCTGCTTGACCTTGTCAGCAATAGGGAACTAGCTATTCCAGGCTCACGTGTGAAGGAGTCAGATTTTGGAAATGCTATTTCCCCAATATACTTTGGCAAGGTGAAAAGGTGCTCTTCCTTTTTTGAGCACTTCCCAAACTGGAGGTTCTGATGCTTGCAAACCTTCAGTCTTTGTGACTATAAGGAAAACCTGGAGGCAGGAAACTTTATATACAATAATGTATACAATAAATGTATACTTAGGTCCTAGAGTGGAGGGGCCCTGTCTGGAGATGACTTCTTGCTGGCAAAGACCTGAGATGGAGAAGAACTTCTTGTAGCAAGGGACTCCTGGGTACTTGCTCCTCTATCAGACTCTCATCATGAGGGTTTTCTTGATGTCATTAACTATAATCTTGGATGTTAAACTTTTCATGAGTGTGGTGGTTGGCCTACAGCACAGTCTCGGGATGGTGACATAATGTGTTGATTTCATAAAGGTCTTGATGACGGCTTCTCATCACTTAATGCTGATCCTCATGTAGACAAATGGTGATTTCCTTCTATTAATGTCCTGCACTAGTTTTTGCAAACATGAGCATTAAATTCAACACATCGAATGTTCTTTCAGGCATCTATTAAATCTGACCCCTGTACTGATGGTAGTAAATTCTGTGGCTAACGAGAAGATAGATGGCTTTTTTCCTCCTCAGATTTGTTTAATAGCCTACAGGCTGGGTCTTCACAATCTGGGAAAACAGACTGGGTTCTTCAGATCAAACTTTATAGAGTGGTTGGATGTTGGCAGAGATTTGATATGTCAATCAGTTATCAAGTTTAATGATATGGTAAAGCTGAGCATATATATATATATGCATATATAATGTGTGCATTTTATTGCATGTTCAACATCTCAAAAAATTCAAAAATCATAAATAGAATTAAATTTAAAAATTGCAAAAAAGTAGAACTCAAGATTCTAGCTTCAGTATTTTTTTTTTAATTACAGAAACCATATGACTTGTTCTTGGAGAGATCACTGACCCTGTCAGTTGCATGGACCTCTGTTCTCTATGCTGCTGTCTGATTGTCTAAGAGACTTTCACAGTCAGACAAGACAATCTCCTGATGGACAGAAGATTACACTGTAATATTTTTCTCCTTGCTCATTGGAAAAAGACTTGAAAGATACCACTCAGTGTTTCAACCAGCGATTCACAGGTTGGGGCTTCCTACACATGCTGACGCATTCATTGTCTTTCCACAGTTGGATTATTTTCTTGTACTTTCAAAAAAATATATGCTGGTGTGAACTATCACTGGGAGTGGGAAGAAGAGCCACTCCTGTGATGAAGGTTCTCCAGGGACGAAGGACTGACATGTGTGATTGCGGGGAATTAAACTGCTCTAGGCCATGGCCAAATTATCCTGGGTGAATTTTAGTTCCTTGGAACGTCCTCGTTGTTGAGTTCTATGTCTGACCTAACATTCAGTGGCTATCAAAACATTTAAAATGTCTTCTCAATAAATCACAGCCTTCCATCAACTTGGAAGTTTAAGATCATGTCTGAGACCTATAGCAGATTTCCCCAGGTCAATAGAAACTGCCTAGCTGTGGCTCCCACATGTGTATTTAGTAAATTCCTTGACTTAGGACTTCCTTTGTTCTGTAACTACTTCATAGTAGAACATGGTATTTGAGGCAACCTGAATCTGCTTCCCCAGGTTGTGCTCTCTTATATCTGTCACCGGAAAAAAGAACTATGTGATTTCCTTTAAGATGAGACCTGAAAACTTCCCTAGTTTTCTTTCTGCCTTAGGATACCTCAACTTACACGCTACCCACCTGGGAAGTCAAAAAAAGAAAGCTTAAAAGATCCAATTTTTTATTTTGTTCTTTGTACCAGGCTTCATTTCCTTTGAGGGTGATCTTGAGGAAACACCAGCTACATGCTGATTCAGGCAGGCCTGCCTTTGGTAGAGCACTGCCCTTGACTTCACTGGTGTTAGCTGGGATTGCCCACTGGGGTGTGCTGGATGCAGCCGGTGAGCAGAGGAACACAGATGCTCTTGGCTCCTTATTAGCTGCAGGGAAACCGCTCTTCAGTGGAGATTCAAAGCACAGAGGGCGTCAGAAAAAAGAGACAGTCTTGAAGGGACTGGTGCCGTATCAACTCACTTCAGTCTTCACCTTGGTTTGGACTTATTCTTTTATTTATTTGTTTTTAATGGTTTCATCCCCAATGTTGAGGCATCTTTAAAGTGTATCAGTGTCTGGTGAGCATAAAGGATCCCAGCGAAGTCTGTTAGGCTTGCTGGCAGCTGCGGAGGCTAAAGCACGGTTCTGCCCTGCGTCCCTGCCTCTGTGCGCATGCTCTGAGCTAGTCTGGGAAGAAGCCTGGTTATCGGGTTGCTGTTGGGTGAACTGTGAAATATTCTTGATAAGTAGTCTTCCCTCTCATCTTGTGACACCAAAGTAGACAGATGAGGATGTTTAGAGGGAGTAGTATAAGAATGACAAACATTTATGGGTGGTTTGGCCTCATTTTTGTACTTAAAAGATTTTTAAAATACTGTATGTTGTCTTCAGTTCCTTTCATCTTTTGGATAAAAGTACAATGAGATGGCCTGCCGACTTATGAGATGAATTTTGTGAACCGTGAACCCATTGCACCAACAGAGAACTGCAAAATAAGAGAAGGAAATAGGTGCAGATCTGTTCAACCTGTTCAAAGATGGATGAACAAATGATCCTTAAATATGGACGTGTCCTCTGGGAGACCAGGTTCTGTGGAGTTTCAACGTTCATATGCTAATAGCATCCATGTGTTCATTGGCTGAGCAAATAATTCTACCACACGATTGACATGGCTTTAATTATGAATATTTACGGATACGTCAAAACGATTTCTTTCTGTGACAGGCATGGTGGCACATGCCTTTAACCACAGCACTCGGGATGCAGAAGCAGGGGAATCTGTGTGAGTTCCAGGACAGTCAGGCCTGTTAGAGAAACCCTGTCTTGAAAAAAAATATTTTCAGTGAAATAGTCTGAGAGAATCATATATAAAGTAACTGTCTTAACAATGTAAAAGCATAGACTGCCTTAGGAGCAAGGATGGAAACGGGAAAATGGGAAAGGGAGCAGGTGCATTTGTACGGTGCTATCCACCTTTGTTATGAGAGACTGTGGGGGAGCCGGATGTGCTGGCGCACGCCTTGAATCCAAGCTCTAGGCAGGCAGAAGCAGGTGGGTCTCCGTGGGTTTCAGGCTTCCAACTTGGCCTATATTCTGAGTTCTAGGACATCTCTCTCTATTATAGAAGAGGACTATAATCCCCCGCCCCCATAATCCTGCTGTCGAGGAGTTCTGCATCACTACAAATAACAGGAAAATTCTCGAAGGGGCATGTTCTTCTCTCCCCGCCCACCTTCCTGCAGAAAAGGTGCCTGTTTACTCCGCGAAAGAGAGCTTGATCTGCCCAGCACCCTGTTTTCCCTGCCTGCAGCATGCTGATGGGGAATCTTTGTCAGCCAATGATCTTTAAGGAGTGGGATCAGGTTAAGTAAGGCATGACCTTTGGGTACCAGGAGAAAAACGCAGGGGTGAGGGGAGATGGAGGGGGATGGGGGATGGGTGTGGGTCAAGGTTCGCTGTCTTTGTGGTTCCCGCGTTACACAGCTGAGCTTGGTCTTCTCGTTCCTGTTTTGTGTGTTTGCCCCTTATAATAAAGAAAAATATAATTGGTCGATTTTTTAGCTAGCTGGATTTTTCTTGACACGAGATAATTCAACAGCATGCCTAGTCCTTCAGAAGCCCCTTCCTAGGTCTCCTGTGTTCTTATTCTACTAGACAGGACTGGAGGCGAGGGCAGGCTGATTAATGTAGGATCACAGGGCTTTTACATCGGTGTATATTGCAGAGCTTGGCCTGGTATAGATTTGAGGAGTTCGCCAGTAAGAAATGTGCTTTTGAGGACTGAGGCTATGACTTGGTAGAGGGCTGGATTAGCATGCGTGAATGCTGGGCTCCCTCTCCAGTACTGGATAGAAACAGGTGCCGTGCCACCTGCCTGTAGTCTAACTAGGGAGGTGGAGGCAGGAGGATCAAGAATTCAGACTCATCCTAGGCTGCTTACCAAATTCAATTCTACTCTGGCCTACATGAGACTCTGGCTCAAAAAGAAGAGTCTACCTTGTGGCCTCGGAGCTGAGAAAAGTTCTCTAATCCTCTTTACCAAAGGACATTGTTCTTCAGTGCCAGCTACCTATGCTTTTCTATGTAAATTTAGGTGTTTATCTCTGCCAATCAGAATGCAGAAGGCAAGTGAGGTATCTGTATCCCTTGTGTGTAAATATCTATTTATAGTGACTTATGAGAAGGTCGTGATGGGGTTAACTTTTCTTATTTCGCATGCACTGAGGCAGGTAGAGGTTTAGGCTAGGTAGAATAAAAGAATGCCAGCCACAGGGACATGGGTTTGAATCCCGTTTCCGGCACCGATGCATGAGCTCTCATAAGAAGATGTTCCCGAGTTTTATGGGTCTCAGTTTCTTCCTTTGTAAAACCATCTTTACAAGCTCTTCTGAGAACCAGATGCCAAATACAGAGACTGTTGGGACAGATGTCTGATGCAGAGTCGGCAAGTGGTAGTTATGTGACTGGGTTTGGGGTTGGCACATGAACCAAGCCAGAACTGTGCAGGATCCAGGAAAGCTGAGACTGTGAGGTCCCTCAATGAACAGTGGGAGATGGGGGTGGGGTGAGAGAGGGGGTGGGGTGGGAGATGGGATGGGGTGGGAGCTGGGGGTGGGGTGGAAGACGGGATGGGGTGGGAGATGGGAATGGGGTGGGAGCTGGGGGATGGGTGGGAGATGAGGATGGGGTGGGAGATGGGTTGGGGTGGGAGCTGGGGGTGGGATGGAAGACGGGATGGGGTGGGAGATGGGGATGGGGTGGGGTGAGAGATGGGGTGGGGTGGGAGATGGGGGATGGGCGGGAGATGGGGGATGGCTGGGAGATGGGAGTGGGAGATGGGGTGGGGTGGGAGATGGGGTGGGGTGGAACGGGATGGGGTGGGAGATGGGGGTGGGGTGAGAGAGGGGCTGGGGTGGGTGATGGGAGATGGGTGGGAGATGGGGGTGGGAGATGAGGATGGGGTGGGAGATGAGGATGGGGTGGGGTGGAAGAAGGGATGAGGTGGGAGATGGGGGTGGGGTGGGAGATAGGGGTGGGGTGGGAGTGGGTCTTCTGAGGGAAATTCCATCACAGAGTGCAGCTCTCTGGGACAGTCTCATAAAGTGAGTATATTGGTTTTGTTCACAGAGGCTGATGAAGCTACAAATCTTCAGATTGTTAAATTCACTGAGCAGTGGTACCTTTCTCCTCAGGAAGATCCCAATTCTTCTGAGGGATTAGTTTTGTGGTAAACTGTGTGGTAGAAGCAGGCAGAGGAGAGGAACCACTGTCTTTAATTATTTTATTTTATTTGCATATGTGTTCATGTGTATGCGTGTGCACATATTAGCACATACGTGCAGCGGTCCGAGGTCAATATTAGGTGTCACTATCTACCTTCTTTTTCGAGCCAATGTCTCTAACTGAGCATAGGATGCACCAATTTGTCTAGACCAGCAGCCAAGCAAGTCCCAGGGATGCTTCTGTCCCCACATCTCCAGGGCTGAAATACAGGCAGGAGCTGGCACACTTGGCTTTTAAAGTAGAATTTGGGAATCAAACTCAGGCCCCCGTCCTTGTGAAAGGAGGACTTTACCAACTGAGCTGCCTCTCAGCCTGGCTGCCTCTTCTCTCCGTGGATTTTCCAGTGTCTACGTTAGAGCCCTGCATCTTACATTGCTCAATGAACATTAAGCAACACACAAATGAACCCGGGGTAGAATTCTCTAAGCTCAAGCTAAGAGAAGACTTGTAAAATGTGGCATTTGAAGAAGACCTTGAGGCAGGCATGGGTTTTGTAAGCAAAGTGGAAAAGGATCTGTGTTCACAAAGCTAGAAGCATTTATTTGTGGAAATTGAAAGTCTAGGAGCGAGCGGTGCATCTCACACGGCTGTCTGAAGCACAGCGTGCTGTGTGCGGCATTGGCATTGGCATTTATACATCACAGGGTAGCTGGAGCGTCCCTGAGTTTGCTCAGTGGCCATATAAAGTCATGCTCTGATTTGGGATTTTCCAGGTTGCTGGTGGCAACAATATTTCTGAAGAGCTTGCTATTTAGAGTTATTTCTTCCTTGCTCGGGAAGCTGGTGGGTACACGTGGGAGGAAAAATGGTACAATAAAGGACAAACTTTGATGCATAGACGGGCCCTCCTACAAATGCACCCGAGTCATAGCTGAGCAGTCATGACACTCTCGATTAATTTAATGAAATTAATTTTTTCCATACCCCACTTTCTGTGCTACAAAGCACTTTGCAATGAGAAGCGAAAGGAGATAATGAGATAATGCTTTATGGAACTCCACAGCAATGAGTTTCCTATCATTAGCAAGGCAGAAGGATATGTTAGGAATGGTGCAGATGAACAAACACTCTCAACAGCGAGCAGAGAGACAGGCTGAAGCAAGACAAAGCTCCTAAAACTATTCCTTACTGCACACGTAGCTTGACTGCTCGTGGGATTCGGAGTGTGGCTGGGGCCAAGTATCTGCCCTTTCTACTCTGTGCCATCCGTGAAAAACTGCCCGTCATCGCCAGTGCCTCAGTCCTAAGGGTCTGGCTAGAGTGGGAAGATTATGAATGCGGTGGTTTGATAAAAATGGCCCTCAGAGTCTCATGTATTTGAATGCCTCAGCATCAGTGAGGGGAGCTCTTTTAAAGGATTAGAAAGATTAGAATGTGTGGTCTCATTGGAGGAAGTGTGTCAAGGTGGGTGGACCTTGAGGTTTTAAAAGACACTGTGCCAGGCAGTGTCTCTCTTTCCATGCTGCCCGTGGGTCAGGATGTACAGCTCTCTGAAGGCGTAAGTCACAAACAATGCCACACCAGTTTGGAATTATGATTAATAAGGTGGTATTTATTTAAAGGGGAAAAAACTTACAGATCACCGTCCCAGACAACAGCCCTCTGCGCAACCAGGAAGGGAGTCTAGTCGCCCGGCGGAGCAGGAAGTAAAGAGAGAGAGGAGAGGGAAATGGCCGCTTTTTTAAAGGGAGAGAGACCACGCCCCAATGGGCTGGTATCTCAGCGGCTATAGGCTGGAGGAGCGGTAGGACCTCCCGCAACAGCTCTCAGTCATTTCTCCAGCCCCGTTTCTGCCTGCAAGCCACCATGCTCCCCACCAAGATGGTAATGCAAGAAGCCTCTGAAATTGTGAGCTAGCCTCAATTGAGTGCTTTCTGAGAATTGCCTTGGTCGTTATACTGGCTGGCTTTGTGTGTGGACTTGACACAGCTGGAGTCATCAGAGAGGACGGAGCCTCAGTTGAGGAAATGCCTCCAGGAGATACAACTGTAAGGCATTTTCTCAATTAGTGATCATTGGGGTAGGTGCTAGACAATGGTGGGTGGTGGCATCCCTGGCTGGTGGTCCTGGGCTCTATAAGAAAGCAGGCTGAGCAAACCTTGTGAAGCAAGTCGGTAAGCAACATTCTCCATGATCTTGCTCTGTTCGAGTTCCTGTCCTGACTTCCTTCAGTGAAGAGCAGCAATGTAGAAGTGTGAGCCAAATAAGCCTTTTCCTCCCCAACTTGCTTTCTGGTCATGGTGTTTCACTGCACAATAGAAACCCTCACTAAGACAGTCAAGGTGTCTCTTCACAGCCACTGAATACTAATTAAGACAATGGTGACAGCCAGCTAAAACTGACTTAAGATTAATTTCTGCCATCACCAGCTGCCCGCTCCCGCTGCTGCCTGGTTTGGTTTCTTCATCCTTAAAAGTAGGTGTGGAAACCTGTCTTAGGGGCCAGCTAACCTGGTGGCAAACATTAAAGAGACCCTGTCTAAAATAAGGCAGAAGGCGAGAGCCTGACACCCAAGGTTGTCCTCTAATCTCCGTAAGTGCGCTACATTTATACACACACAAACATGCACACGCATTACATGCATACAAACACGGTAGAGAAAAAGCAAGATAACCACCTTGTAGCGTGACTGTGAAAGTCAAGCTTGCAAACCGTTTTAGCACACTACCCAGCACACAGTAGGCGCTCAACATGCTATCGGCACCGCTGCTTTTGTTAGTAACAAGACTGCCAGCTCGGCTGATCCCACGGTTAGATCCTTTATTTTCTGCTGCCACTGTGGTCAGACAGGAGACAGGGTTGTGCGGATGTCATGTTGAGAGGGACTGTGGTCAGACAGGAGACAGGTTGTGCGGATGTCATGTTGAGAGGGAGGTCCACCTGTGTTAAGATATCTCCCCTCCTTTGCTGTGTATGCATTCTACCCTTGGTGTGACTAATCACAAAAAATAAAATTTTCAATAAATCCTTACATAAACACACCAGATTCTCTGTTAACAACAAAAGGGGACCAAGTTTAATAAGATAAAGTGTCAAAGCATTACCGGCACCACCTGGCTCTCATTCCGTGCTGGCAGAGTTCTGGTTTTCTCCCATCTCTGCCAGTGATCTGGTCACTGGTCCTGGAGTGGTCTCAACAGTCACTGTGTGAAGATTTCCTTGGCCAATGTGACATCAGGATATCGTATTAGGAGGTTGTTGGGAAGTTTCTTTGCTCTTCAACAGAGATTAGCATTTTTCCTTACATGGATGTTACAGCATCTATGTAGGATATGTGGACTGATAGCTACAGGGAGATGAACACCAAAAGGAAATTAGGTCTTAGTGGCATACATAGCCATCAGAGTGAGTCAGCTCTGTGCTGGCCCCTCACTGAGCTCCTGTCCTCACTGCTGTGGCTGCACCCATTGGGCACTGCTTACAAACTGTCAGGTGGGAATCCAGTTAAATTCATTTCGCTCTTAGTTTAGAGGAAGGTCCTTACATTTCTTTAGGTGTGCTTTTACCCGAGGTGGAGTAATAATAGGGGTTTCCAAGGCAGCCTGCCCTAAGCCACCCTCTGAGGAAACATCTGGTACCCAGCACCTGCCTCCCCTCAGGTGTAGAAACAAACATGCTGAGTGTCTGGAGCCCTCAGTACTACTCAGCTAGAAAAGGCAAGGGATGTGTCATTAATGGAGCACTCATTCTGTGTCAAAGTCTGCACATGTACTTTGACCCCCATCCCCCAGCGTGTTAGCATCCTTTGAAGATGGGGACACTCAAAGATTAGACAGCTGGCCAAGTCTGGTCTTAAGGGGGTAAACCTGACGTGAGAAGGCAAGAACTCTGTTGCTATTTTCTTGATGAAGAGATGGAAACCCAAGGCATAGACAGCAAATTTGATTTCCAAGATTGGCCTAGAATCCAAGTTTATTTTATTACCTTAAGATTTATTTATTTTATTTCATATGTATGACTGTAAATGGACACTTCCTGTACTGATTGCCCAGTCCCAAATAACGAAGTCAGAAGCTTAATAAGAATTATAAATGCTCAGCTGATAGCTCAGGCTTGTTACTAGGTAACTCCTATACTTAAATTAACCCGTATTTCTCTTCATACTTTGCCACGTGACTTGGTACCTTATCCCAGCATGGCATTCTCATCTTGCTTCTCTGTGTCTGCTGGCGACTCTCTGACTCTGCCCTTTCCATCCCGAGACCAAAGGGAAATGCGAAGAAGTCCGAGAGAGAAAAGATGGCGCACAGATGAGCAACAGCTTCTCCTCCCCAGGGTGCAGTTTCTGATTTCTAAGATGTAAGAATCCCTATTGTGGCTGATATTAAGTTACTGATATGATGTGATGTTTACTGGTTCCAATAATAAAAAAATAAAAAACCAAAAAAAACCCATTATATCCTTGAGAACCAGTATGAGGTGGCTGCCACTTGACTGTAGCAAATGCAGAGAGAGGCAAACCCATCCAGCAATGCAATGATTGACGTCTTGGTGTACTAAGGAAGGGGTGGGAGAGAGCCACGGATGATTTTCTGGGGAGGATAGATGGGGTAGTGTGGGCATATTACCTGGTTTTGCATTCATTTTCTCTACCTTTAAATATAAATTGCTTTCTGGACATCTCTCCTTTTCCTGCCTCTTTTTGCAGTATGTTTTTCTTTTACCATCGACTGGAAAAAATATTTAAGAAGGTTAGAGCAAAAAAATCTTGTTTTCTGTTTAAACAAGAAAAGTTTCTCAGGCTTGTTATTGATTTTTCTGTTATTCCCGCAATGCATCAAGTTAGAAAAAAGTTGTTGGCCTGTTTTTCTACGTAGGAAAAGAAATACCCTCTCTGGGTTTCTCTCACCGTAAACCCGTTCCTTCTGGAACACACTGAGAGATGAAATGCCATAGCCAGCATCCCAGGGCAGCCTGAGAGGGTCCCTGTCTGCAGACTTCATTTTCATTGCTTCTCTCTCCTCAGTATGATTTAGAATTTTATTTGTTCAGCCTGGAAAGGGAGGTCCCATTAATGAAGAAGCATTTAGAAACGGGAGCAAGGCACTCTCAGCCGTTCCATCAGCTGTGGATTAGTTAGAATATTCTGAGCCTCCTGTCTGACCAGAGGCTTGTTTTCAACAGCAGATCTCATGTGCCTGGAGTGCAATTATTGGTTGCTGTCTTCAGTGGACAGTTCCAGGGCAGATTTAAAAAATGACTTATTAAAAACAATTAAATGGATGGAAGGCTAACTCTGGAGATGGGAGAAGGCAAAGAAAAAATAAAAATGGAAATTAGAAAGGGCTTTGAAAATGAAAAAGACAAGCTGATTTGCCATCTTTGTGTAGAAATCTCCCAGTTGTGATTACCCACACTGTATTTCTAGGCTTTAAGCCCATGTCCTGGAGATGAGTGGCTTTTACCGTTGTCCTCTTTTAAAGAGGAAATATTAATTGAAAATAGGCAAGCCCACAATTTCAAAGCTGTCTTACCACATAGAAAGGCTTTGCTAAAACCACACTTCCCTGAAAGAACATACTATGGTTAGCTTTTTGCTGTCAACTTGACACGCCCTTGAGTCATCTGGGAAGAGAGAACCACAATTGAAGAATTGCCGTGATCAGCCTGGCCTGTGACCATGTCGGTGAGCTATTATCTTGATTAGTTGATTAATTGATGTAGGAGGACCCAGCTCATGGTGGGCAGGGTCATCCTTAGCAAATGTGCCAGGACTAAAAATGCTCGCCGAGAGAGCCAGTGAGCAGCTTTCCCCCTTGGTTTCAGCCTCTGCTCTTCCTTGAGTTCCTGCCCTGACCTCCTCAGTAACGAACTGTTACTTAGAGGTATAATATGAAATAAACCCTTTCCTTCCAAAGTTGCCTTTGATCCGCGTGTTTACCACAGCAACAGGGAGCAAAGTAGAACAGAGCATCTTAGGAAGAAAGTGAAGGCCAGTTGCTTCTCAGAAATGAGCAGAGAAGCTGAGAGGGAAGTGTGCAGGAGGACAGACGGGGTGCTTCCCCCTACCTTGGGTATCACAGAGGAGCCCGGGTCTGCAGTCAGAGGTGCCCGGGTGTGAATCTTTTCCGTGGTTGATTGTGTATGTCTTGTTCTCCTTAATGAGCTTCGTTTTCCCCATATGACCCATGAGACGAGGTCACTTCTAGAAGATGAGAGGATTGAAAGAGAAAGTACTAGGTGAGCCAATATACACTCAACAAAATATCTTTCTTTCACAGGGCATCCTAGCCTCAAACACAGGTGCTGGTCCAGTGTGTGGGAGTTTCTGCTTCAGGATGATGGATTCTGTGGTCCAGACTGATGCCCTATAGTGGGTGAGCAAGCCTTTGGAACTATATCAGCCCACCTGGGACCTCAAGGTCTGGAGACCCATGGGTACCAGAAACCCTTCCTGAAGATGGTCAAGAGCAGGCATAATGCTTACATAAGTCCTGGCCAAGGACCTCGTACGAGTTGGCTTAACTTTCTACAAACAGATAGTGTCAAGAGGGGATGGGCATTTTGTTTTATTTTCTTTGAAAGAATTTTTCTATAAATACAGTACTGACTCATTTCAGGAAAGAAAAGTCAGCAGACACAAAGAAACCACTGAAGAAAATATAAAGTACTCAGAATTTTCCCGCCTACAAAAGGACATTAATGTGTGATTTTTCAACTTTTAATTCTCAATGAATGAAATTATTCCCAAAGGAAAGAGTTCTACTTTATTATCAGCCTACATTTGTCTCTATATCAACATTTTGCTTCTTTAAAAGTATGACACCTTTATTTTAATAAATGTCACCTCATACCAGATCCTTGAATACTGCTGACGCTGACTCTTTGGAGTGACCTCATGGCTTGTTCTATGGTCTCCTATACCAGTGAATAGATTATTTTTCTAGTTTAGTACACATTTTCAAAGTCTTTTCCTCTTTTTCTGTGAAAATCACATAGTGCAGGCAGAGTCCTGGTGTAGCCCACAGAAATGTCTAGTGCATATATTTGGAAATATCTAATAATATCAGGTGAATCACAGCACCACTACTGACTTAGTGCCTTTTTTTAAGTGCCCTTCAGGCAAAGCCCAATGCTGTTTTCTTGGGTCCCACGTGGACAGGCAAGGAGACAGTGAAAGATTGTGCCATGGGTGCTACTTTTAGCAACTTGGTCTAAGATGGAAGAGGATCAAACTAACTCATTCAACAACGGATGAGCATCTGTCATGATGGTGCAGAGTCATGAGCCATACCCACCAGGCTGCCTTTCTTGAGATGTACCCTTTGTTGATGAATAAGGACGTAAGGGTGTTAGATGGCTAGTGAACTGTGCAGAGTCTGGTGGGACTGATGAGCAGCGCTTGAGGAGACCTGGCACCAGAAGAAGATGGCAAAGTTGTGGCGGCTCGCTGGTGTGATGGTTCATTGGAAATGTCAACTTACCACAGTCTAGAATCACCTGAGAACTGAGCCTTGATTGTGGAAAGATCAGCTTGGCCTGTGAGCGAGTCTGTGGGGAACTGTCTTGATTGTAGATTGACAGGGGAAGATGCAGCCAATTGGGGGGGCACTGTCCCCTAGGCATGGAACCCTGAACTCTGTAGGAGTGAAGACAGCTAGTTGAGCCGAGCAGGGATAAGCAGGCCATTCATGTCTCTGTGCTGGTGACTGTGGCTGTGCTGGGACAGCTGCCTTGAGCTTTCCTTTCACTGTGACTTTCCTGTAGTTATGCACTGTAGCCTGGAACTGTATGCCTAGTAACCCTTTCCTCCCAACTGTTGCCATGGGTCACAGCAACAGAAATAAAAATAGGACAACAAGCAGTAACTTTCATGGGCAGTACCAGGTTGGGGGAAGCTGCCATAAAAAGAGTGGGAACACTGATTTAGAAGGGGTGGGGAGAGAAGGGCAAGTGGTGTGGGGTCTACTAGCTGAGGAAGATCTAGGTTAGGTTCTAGACATTCAGAGGATTTTCTGTCTGTGCACACAAGAGAAGGAACTATGCATTTCATCTTGTCATTTCTTGTTTTCATCAGGCAACAAACAACAAAACAAATAAAAAACAGCCAACCAACAGAAAATAAACATATTTGATTCCTTTAGGTCTCTCGGCTTTGCAGAACCATGTTTAATTGTTCCAACCCATTCATGTTTAGTTACCAAGGACCAGCCAAACTCGAGTTCCAAACTAAAGGCCAAGCTCATGTTCTAGGAGGATGATTGATGTACTGTGGCAAATTCAGGCTTTGGTATCACCAGCTAATTTCCTTTATATCGCACACATTAATTGCCAGAGGAAACAATTTCATTCTGAACAAGTCAGGCTGTAACAAGATGCTGATTCTCATGAGCAATTACTTAGATAGAAGAACCTCTGGAAAGGGAGTCAGATAGCGAGAACTCCAGTGATCCCACTGCCCAGAGAGGCAGGTGTATGTGTTCCTGGTATCTTAGAGGGGAGAGTATTGGTGTTCCGAGGCTAATGGTGGGACACTGGATACAGACACACGAGTTTACCTCTTTGTACGGGATTGTTCTCAGGCGCCATTGCATGGCTTATCCAAACTTGATGACTCCTAATGCAGAATTGTTTTCATTACAGTCACTGAAATAAACACAAACTTAACACTGTGTGTAAACATTTTAATAGCTCATTGACAGCTGTCAGACTCCATGACATGTTCATGTGAAAGTGAATGTGTAAATGGTCTTCATTTCTTTTAGCTTGTAGCCTTCCTTTGTATTTAATATGTTGGGCAATGTTTAGCTGAAGCACTGCCATCCATATGAGTTTAGGTCATTTTTATGTCTATTGTATGTATATGTTCATGTGCGCATGTATGCATGTATGTATGGAGGTCAGAGGTTGATGTGTCTTCCTCCATCACTCTTTGCTTTTGGAGACAGGGTTTATCACCGAACCTGGAGCTCTTCAGTTTGCTGAGACTGACTAGCTTAGGGGCCTCAGGGGACCCAATTGTCTCCCCTGCATGTTCCCATCCCCAGCACTGGGGGGTTACAGTGCCCAATTGTTGTGATTCTGGAGATACAAACTTGGGTCCCTATGCTTGCAAGAGTAGCACTTTACCAAGTGGACCATCACCCAACCGACCCTTGTTCCATTGGATTCTCCATGCCATTGCTGTGGTGTCCCTTTGCTCATGTAATGTCACAGTACCTGTCATTCACATTCACCACACTGGGTCAGTCTTAGCTGTCTTTTCCAGCATTTGTGTAATGCCATCTACATCCCATTATTTGTATGTTTTTTTTTCTTTTTATTTTATTGAGAAAAGGAGAAAAAAAAACAAGTTTCCACCTCCTCCCAGCCGCCCATTTCCCTCTTCCTCCTCCCACCCTATGCCCCCTCCTCCCACCCTTCTCCCCCTCCCCCCACTCCTTTCCCCCTCCCTCTCCAGTCCAAAGAGCAGTCAGGGTTTTCTGCCCTGTGGTAAGACCTAGGACCTCCCCCCTCCGTCCATATCTAGGAAGGTGAACATCCAAACTGGCTAGGCTCCCACAAAGCCAGCACATTACGTAGGATCAAAACCCCGTGCCATTGTCCTTGGCTTCTCATCAGCCCTCATTGTTTGCCATGTTCAGAGAGTCTGGTTTTATCCCATGCTTTTTCAGTCACAGTCCAGCTGGCCTTGGTGAGCTCCCAATAGATCAGCTCCACTGTCTCAGTGGGTGGGTGCATCCCTCGTGGTCCCGACTTCTTTGCTCATGTTCTCCCTCCTTCTGCTCCTCATTGGGACCTTGGGAGCTCAGTCCAGTGCTCCAGTGTGGGTCTCTGTCTCTATCTCCATCCATCACCAGATGAAGGTTCTATGATGATATGCAAGATATTCGTCAGTATTGCTCTAGGATAGGATCATTTCAGGTTCCCTATCCTCAACTGCCCAAGGAACTAACTGGGGACCTCGGCTTGGGCACCTGGGAGCCCCTCTAGGGTCAGGTCTCTTGCCAACCCTAAAGTGGCTCCCTTAACTAAGAATTGTGGTTCCGTGTTCCCCTGTCCAACCTCCTTTATCCCAATCCTCCTGTTTTCCCAAGGCCCGACCTCCTTCCCTTCTAACTTTTCTCTCCCCATCTCCCCTTTCCCCCATCCCACCCCACCCCCAAGATCCCAATTTTCTCCCCGGCAATTTTGTCTACTTCCCTTAGCCAAAAGGATCACTATATGTTTTTCCTTGGGTTCCCCTTCTTACTTAGCTTCTTTAGATTCACCTATTGTAGACTCCGTGACCCTTATTTATGGCTAGAAACCAATTATGAGTTAGTACATCCCATGTTCATCTTTTTGGGTCTGGGATACCTCACTCAGGATAGTGTTTTCTATTTCCATCCATTTGCATGCAAAATTCGAGAAGTCATTGTTTTTTACCGCAGTGTAGTACTCTAGTGTATAGATATTCCATACTTTCTTCATCCATTCTTCCATTGAAGGGCATCTAGGTTGTTTCCAGGTTCTGGCTATTACAAATAATACTGCTATGAACATAGTTGAACAAATGCTTTTGTCATATGATAGGGCATCTCTTGGGTATATTCCCAAGAGTGGTATTGCTGGGTCCAGGGGTAGGTTGATCCCGAATTTCCTGAGAAACCGAAACACTGACTTCCATAGTGGTTGCACAAGATTGCATTCCCACCAGCAATGGATGAGGGTACCCCTTCCTCCACAGCCTCTCCAGCAAAGATTATCGTTGGTGTTTTTGACTTTAGCCATTCTGACAGGTGTAAGATGATATCTCAGAGTTGTTTTGATTTGCATTTCCCTGATTGCTAAGGAAGTTGAGCATGACCTTAAGTGTCTTTTGGCCATTTGAACTTCTTCTGTTGAGAATTCTCTGTTCAGATCAGTGCCCCATTTTTTAATTGGGTTAATTAGCATTTTAAAATCTAGTTTCTTGAGTTCTCTATATATTTTGGAGATCAGACCTTTGTCTGTTGCGGGGTTGGTGAAGATCTTCTCCCAGTCAGTAGGTTGCCTTTGTGTCTTAGTGACAGTGTCCTTTGCGTTACAGAAGCTTCTCAGTTTTAGTAGGTCCCATTTATTCAATGTTGCCCTTAATGTCTGTGCTTCTGGGGTTATACATTGGAAGCAATCTCCTGTGCCCATCTGTTGTAGGGTATTACCCACTTTCTCTTCTATCCTTTTCAGTGTGTTCTGGCTGATATTGAGGTCTTTAATCCATTTGGACATGAGTTTTGTGCACGGTGAAAGATATGGGTCTATTTTCATTCTTCTACAGGTTGACATCCAGTTGTGCCAGCACCATTTGTTGAAGATGCTTTCTTTCTTCCATTGTATACTTTTAGTTCCTTTATCAAAAATGAGGTGTTCATAGGTTTGTGGGTTAAAATCCGGGTCTTCTATACGATTCCATTGGTCGACTTCTCTGTTTTTATGCCAGTACCACACTGTTTTCATTACTGTAGCTCTGTAATAGAGTTTGAAGTCAGGGATGGTAATGCCTCCAGAAGATCCTTTATTGTATAGGATTGTTTTGGCTATCCTGGGTTTTTTGTTTTTCCATATAAAGTTGATTATTGTCCTCTCCAGATCTGTGAAGAATTTTGATGGAATCTTCATGGGGATTGCATTGAATCTATAAATTGCCTTAGGTAGAATTGCCATTTTTACTATGTTGATCCTCCCAATCCAAGAGCAAGGGAGGTCCTTCCATTTTTTGGTATCTTCTTCAATTTCTTTCTTCAATGCCTTAAAGTTCTTGTCAAATAGATCTTTCACTTCCTTGGTTAGATTTACCCCTAGATATTTTATGCTGTTTGTGGCTATCGTGAATGGTGAAGCTTCTCTGATTTCCCTCTCTGCTTCCATATCCTTTGTGTATAAGAGGGCGACTGATTTTTTGGAGTTGATCTTGTATCCTGCCACATTACTAAAGCTGTTTATCAGCTGTAAAAGTTCTTTGGTGGAGTTTTGGGGGTCGCTTAAGTACACTATCATATCATCTGCGAATAACGAAAGTTTAACTTCTTCCTTTCCAATTCGAATCCCCTTGATCCCATTATGTTGTCTTATTGCTATTGCTAGAACTTCAAGCACTATATTGAAGAGGTATGGCGAGAGTGGACAGCCTTGTCGTGTTCCTGAGTTAAGCGGGATGGCTTTGAGTTTCTCTCCGTTTAATTTGATGTTAGCTGTCGGCTTGCTGTATATAGCTTTTATTATATTTAGGTATGACCCTTGTATCCCTAATCTCTCCAAGACTTTTAACATAAATGGATGTTGAATTTTGTGGAATGCTTTTTCAGCATCTAATGAGATGATCATATGGTTATTTTCTTTCAGTTTATTTATATGCTGGATTACATTGATAGATTTTCGTATGTTGAACCAGCCCTGCATCTCAGGAATGAAGCCTACTTGATCATAATGGATAATTTTTCGGTTGTGTTCTTAGATTCGGTTTGCCAGTATTTTGTTGAGGATTTTTGCGTTGATGTTCATGAGTGAGATCGGCCTGTAATTCTCTTTCCTGGTTGAGTCTTTTTGTGGTTTTGGTATCAGAGTAACTGTAGCTTCATAAAACGAATTAGGTAATGACCCTTCTGTTTCTATATTGTGGAATACATTAAGGAGTATAGGTATTAGCTCCTCTTGGAAGTTCTGGTAGAATTCCGCATTGAAACCATCTGGTCCTGGGCTTTTTTTGGTAGGGAGGTTTTTGATAACAGCTTCTAATTCTTCGCGACCAACAGGTCTGTTTAGATTGTTCACCTGGTCCTGGTGTTACTTTGGTATATGGTATTTATCTAAAAAAGTGTCCATTTCTTTTACATTTTCCAGTTTTGTATTATACAGGCTTTTGTAATAAGATCTGATGATTCTCTGAATTTCCTCTGTGTCTGTGGTTATGTCCCCCTTTTCATTTCTGATCTTATTAATTTGCGTATTCTCTCTCTGCCATTTGATTAGTTTGGATAGGGGTTTATCAATGTTGTTGATTTTCTCCAGGAACCAGCTTTTTGTTTCATTGATTCTTTGGATTGTTTTCTGTGTTTCTATTTTGTTGATTTCAGCCCTCAGTTTGATTATTTCCAGTCTTCTACTCCTCCTAGGTGAGTCTGCTTCTTTTTTTTCTAGAGCTTTCAGGTGGGCTGTTAAGTCTTCAATATGTGCTTTCTCTGTTTTCTTTAAGTGGGCACTTAGTGCGATGAACTTTCCTCTTAGCACTGCTTTCATAGTGTCCCATAAGTTCGAGTATGATGTTTCTTTATTTTCATTGAATTCAAGGAAGACTTTAATTTCTTTCTTGACTTCTTCCTTAATCCAGGTATGGTTCAGTAGTTGACTGTTTCAGTTTCCATGAGTTTGTAGGCTTTCTAGGGGTAGCATTGTTGTTGAATTCTAACTTTAATCCATGGTGATCTGATAAGACGCAGGTGATTACTAATATTTTTTTGTAACTGTGTAAGTTAGCTTTGCTACCGAGTATGTGGTCAATTTTCGAGAAGGTTCCATGAGCTGCAGAGAAGAAGGTATATTCTTTCCTCTTTGGGTGGAATAATCTATAGATGTCTGTTAAGTCCATTTGCTTCATTACCTCCATTAATTCTCTAATTTCTCTGTTAGGTTTCTGTTTGATTGACCTGTCCATTGGTGAGAGAGGAGTGTTGAAGTCTCCTACTATTAGTGTGTGTGGTTTGATGTCTGCCTTGAGTTTTAGTAATGTTTCTTTTACATACGTGGGCGCTTTTATATTAGGGGCGTAGATATTCAGGATCGAGACTTCATCCTGATGAATTGTTCCTGTTATGAGTATAAAATGTCCCTCTCCATCTCTTCTGATTGATTTAAGTTTGAAGTCAACTTTGTTAGAAATTAGTATGGCCACACCTGCTTGTTTCTTAGGCCCATTTGCTTGATAAGCCTTTTCCCAGCCCTTTACTCTGAGTAGGTGTCTGTCTTTGTGGTTGAGGTATGTTTCTTGTAGACAGCAGAATGTTGGATCCTGTTTTCTTATCCAATCTCTTAGCCTGTGCCTTTTTATAGGTGAGTTGAGCCCATTGACATTAAGTGATATTAATGACCAGTGGTTGTTAACTCCGGTCACTTTTTTAGTAGTAGGGTTTGTGTGTTTCCCTTCTTTGAGTTGCACTGGTGAAAGGTCTCTAGATGACTGAGTTATTGTGGGCATTGTTAGACTCCTTGGTTAGTGATTTTCCTTCTATTATTTTCTGTAAGGCTGGATTTGTGGCTATGTATTGTTTAAATTTGTTTTTATCCTGGAAAATTTTGTTTTCTCCATTTATAGTGAACGAAAGCTTGGCTGGATATAGTAGTCTGGGCTTGCGTCCATGATCTCTTAGTTTTTGCAGTACATCTATCCAGGACCTTCTGGCTTTCATGGTTTCCATAGAGAAGTCAGGTGTAAGTCTGATAGGTTTACCTTTATAAGTAACTTGGCCTTTTTCCTTTGCGGCTCTTAATATTCTTTCTTTATTCTGTATATTTTGTGTTTTGATTATTATATGGCGAGGGGATGTTTTTTTTTTTGATCCAGCCTATTTGGTGTTCTGTATGCTTCTTGAACCTTCATATGTACCTCTTTCTTCAGGTTGGGAAAGTTTTCTTCTATAATTTTATTAAGTATATTTTCTGTACCATTGAGCTGCACTTCTTCTCCTTCTTCTAATCCAATTATTCTTAGGTTTGGTCTTTTTATTGTGTCCCAAATTTCCTGAATGTTTTGTGATGAGAATTTGTTGGTTTTGCTGTTTTCTTTGATCAGTGTGTTTATTTTCTCTATGGTATCTTCAGTGTCTGATATTCTCTCTTCTATCTCTTGTAATCTGTTGTTAGTACTTGTCTGTGTCGTTCCTGTTCGTTTACCCAGATTTTCCATCTCCATTCTTCCCTCGGTTTGTGCTTTCTTCATTGCTTCCATTTCATTCTTCATGTCTTGAACCGCTTCCCTAACCTGTTTGATTGCTTTTTCTTGTTTCTCTTGGTTTTCTTGCGTGTCTTTGAGCGATTTATTCATTTCCTCTACCTTTTTGTTTGTAATCTCTAATTGTTTATGGCAGTTTTTCACCTCCTGTTTAAGGTCCTCTATTATTTTCATATAGTTCACTTTTGAGTCAACTTCTTCTATTTCTTCAGGAGTAGGGTGTACAATTCTTCTTATTTTGGGATCGCTGGGTTCTGGTGGTGTCATGTTGCCTTTCAGGTTGTTGGAGGAATTCTTGCATTGGCACCTTCCCATCTCTTCCTTCAAATGGAGCCAGGAGAGGCCTGGTCTCTTGGTCCAGTGTTTGCTGTGATTGACTCTCTGGGTATATCTCTTCAGTGTAGAAGCAGGAACCGTTCCTGTCCAGATGGGATTCCTCAGCAACTAAACAGGGCCGCTGGTAGCCCAATGATCCAGGGCCAACAGGATGAATGGAGCAAGGGTGGGGGGGTGGTATCCAGGAGCGTGCAGGAAGCCTGGCGCCCGGAGCTGAAGGTGCCTGGGCTCCCCCACAGGGGACCCTGAGGCCTGCCCGGTAGGCAGGCACTCACCACTCTGGGTGGGTAGCCTTTGTTTAGGAGCTTAAATCTGTACTTGAGCACTGGTCCTAGCATACAGCAGGGCAGGGTTGGGGAGGGGTGCTGGGGGTGCTGGGTCGTGCGAAAGAAAGACAGCCCTGCAGAAGGAGCTGGGGGAGGGGTGTTTGTGCTCTCTTCCGGGGCAGTCCGCCCCTGGATAGCACACACTCACCCGTCCTGATGGGATTCCTCAGCAACTAAACAGGGCCGCCGGTAGCCCAATGATCCAGGGCCAACAGGATGAATGGAGCAAGGGGGGGGGGGGTGGTATCCAGGAGCGCCTATTTGTATGTTTTTATTGCTGGCACATTACAGAGAGGGATTTGCCAAACTCAGGCTCAGAGCTTACACATTCACTGAATGCTCTCAGTCACGTCTGAGACATTGTTGGTTTCTGTAGAAAGGTTTTGCTATGACAGAGTTTTAGACCCAGCTCCCCTGGAGGTGTGTCACCTCTCTCAGGTGCTGCCTGCTTTAGCTGGAAACAGCTGTGCTCAGATCTTCTTCCTGAGTACAGCATGATGGTGCAAGGGCATCATCGTAGGGGTGAGGCGGGCAGGGTTGAAGGAAGGGACACTGAGCTAAGAAGGGAAGGCAGGCATTGTGAGCCCATTTCCTCTTGCCCTCTAAGATATGAGTCAGACACGACGCTGACTTTGACCTTGCTGTTGCAGTGATTGTAATGTAGTAATGTCTCCGCAGAACAGAAATGGTTTAGAGACAAGGTGAATCCAAGATGACTTGGTTATGAATTACACATCTACTGCTCACAACTTCATGGCCTTGGACATGCACAAAAGTCCACTGGGGAAAGTTTCCCAAATACAATGACCTAATTAAGGTAGATGTTTTCATTTTCTCTTAGGTTAGTGTCTTTTATGGAGTCCCGGACTGGTATATCTGAGGCCTTGCCAGCATTGGCAGCTGGGCTTTCAGTTTGGTCTTCTACTAGACTTGACTCCATGTTCACAATCAGACATTAGGTGCTATGTTTGTACAGTTTGTATAGAGTGATAAAATAAGGGTCTTGGTGCTCAGTCCAGGACTGGCATTAAGGGAGGTCGACAACATTTGTGGGTAGGCTTCCTCCTTCTCAGTGCCAACCCTTGCTCCATGTACATGGTCAGGGATGCTAACTACCTTGTCTGTGTTTCAGTCCTAGGTAGAAAAAGAGAAGGCAGCTTTCATTTAGCTCAAGTGGGAGTCACACTGTCAGCTGCTTCAGCATCCAAAATTTACTCACGAGTTCGTGCCTACCACAAAGGAAGCCTAGAGAAGAGGAAGAAAAAGCTCTCTCTCTCTCTCTCTCTCTCTCTCTCTCTCTCTCTCTCTGTGTGTGTGTGTGTGTGTGTGTATGTGTGTGTGTCTGTCTGTCTCTCTGTCTGCCTCTCTCTGGTTCTCTCTCTCTCTTTGGTTCTCTCTCTGGTTTTCTCTCTCTATGTCTCTCTGTCTCTGTCTCTCTCTGGTTCTCTCTCTCTGGTTCTCTCTCTCTCTCTCTCTCTCTCTCTCTCTCTCTCTCTCTCTGCAAGATGACAGGCTAGAAGGAAACTAACTATGTCTTGTCCCTAAATCTTAGTCCTTATGTATTTTAAATTGGGGAAATGCTTGTTTACTTCACAGACAATAGCAGTGACTGTTCAACTGGGTTTCGAAACAGAGCTGTTGACACAGCACCTGATGTTATCAAGCTCAAAGCCTGATATGATGTTGGGTATAGTACGGTTTTACCCATGATTATGGCTTTCCATATATAAGATGATGCAAAGTATCTCTGACATTCAGATGATGGAGGTAGTCACAGTAAAGATTAGCGGTGATGACAAGCTGATGCCAGGCTGTGTATGGTGCTTTCTGTCAGCCCCTATCTCTGCAGGTGACACCAGATAGAGACCCATCCTTGCTCCTTAGAGCTGTGTTATACAAGGCAAGTTGCTTAGATTTCTATACTTCCATTTCCTTACTGCTAAATAGGAGAGCAACAAGAGTCCGCTACTAGGATATATACTGGCACATTTTAAATACACTGTTCTTTTTACCAGTATGCTGTTGGGGTACGGCATTGATGAAACTTCCCCTTAATAGGTTTGTTGGAGATGGATTCCATACTTGCTTTCTAGAATGAAAGATCCATTCACAGAAGGGATTTCTGTTTCTCTGATGGATATCCAGTGCCTAGGACAGTACCTATAGGTACTAAATATATAACTGGCTTCTGCAAATTTGGTGTCTTCCCCATGGGCACATTGCTTGTCAGAAGGGACCTGACTTCCCAGTTCCTTATTGTATTATCTGCTACTAACTAGACAGTGCTACACCACAAAGATACAAGAGTTCTGGAACAACAGAACTGGTGTCTGAGTTCCACAGTCAGTTCTCCCACTCGCTACCCATGCGACTCTGGGGACAGAGGACACGAGGTCTTAGTTTCTTTATCTCTGACTTGGCAATGATGCTTGCCTTATTGAGGATTTGGAGGGTTTAAGTGTGTGAATTCACTTTAAAGTACAAGGGAATGTTTCTTTATACCTTATATATACCATGTCCATCTGTGGCGGGAGGGGCTCTTCTCAGCACGGAGTGTAAGGATATGGAGGATATACATATCATATCATATCAGGCCACACATGAAAGCAGAAGGCCTTGAGTTGGGCACAGGGGGTGGAGAGAGGAAGACAGCTTTTGGGGGCACAGTGTTTGATTCCAATTGAGATGTTTTTCTGATGTAGGAAATGCCATATAGCATTTTGAGAAGCTAATGAAGAGACTGTGCTGTGATTGAATGCCCCACTGGAGGGCGAGGGGACCATATGCATCAGGCAGATGAGACTTCCAACCTTGGAATCAAATAAAAGAACCCTGGAAAGCAAACAGAAAATGATGGGTAAACATGGAAATGAATTGGGAAGTAGGGAGAAGAGATGAAGTGTGTGTGTGTGTGGAGGCAGGGGGGAGAGTGGGAGAAGAGAACAGGAAGACTTTCCACTTCTAATGAGCTCAAATGGGACCTTGAATGTTATTTTGGTGAGATATGTCTCACCTTGGGGACATAAAGCCAGAAGCTTTTGTTGACGGCACATAGAATAGAAACATTGTTCATTATTGAAGGCAAAAGGAACAACAGGCTTTGATGTCTTTAAATTTGTTTAGCTGAGATTATTCCAGGTGGGTGTGATGAACAATGAGCAACAAGGACACACAAAACTGCTTCTGCCATAGAAGGCAAAGACAATGAGAACTGTCCAGAAAGCCACAATGAGGAGCCCAAAGGCTCCTGAGTCAGGTCATCTCCAAGACAGGCCCCTTATCTTTGTAACTGTTGCATCACATCCAAGGCTCGTCAGGGACATATGTACAATGGTTTTCTGCTTCCCAAGGCTCTACTCAAATCTCCCCCATTTCATCATGTGGATCAGGACAGTCTTTCAGATATATGGACCTGTGGTTTTAACTGCCCACCATATTATTATAATTCCCTCCCCCCAGGGCCTTGAGGGAGAAAGGCTGGTAGTCTCAGTCACTGGTTATTTAGTTTCTGGGTGGGTTTAGAGTGGGAAGCGGGTGTTTTAGCATCAGTTCAGCTTTGGGCCATCTCTAAAATGGTGCTGTGTGGGTAGTTGATGATGCAATCCATCACCATGACGAGCACTGTGCCAAACAAACATTGGCAATCATGATGAGAAATGAAGACGCAGAAGAAAATACGATTTAGGAGAAAAAGCTCTCTAAGTCTGGGGAAAAGGAGTTGGGCAATGTGATGTCTGCTGGACAGAAGGATTTGTTAGAACTAGACAAGGGGTCCCACATTTTCCTGGGATACTGAGCTGATGTTTAAAATCACTAAACTTCTGTTCAAATTACTGTTAGTGTTTATAATAAGTTCTTCAAGTGAATATTTGTAAGCACCCCTGATGCTCATTTTCCTATTTCTTTACAAAGATGTTGGGGATGGGAGAATTTGTCTCCCTAATTGGCAGTCACTGGATTCTCCATCGTTGCCTTTAGTGCCTTGAGTAAAATCACAGCATAAGTTTAACATCCAACTAAGCTACCCTTATGATAGGCAGTACCATCTGCTGTGAACACACAATGAATGCCTTGAGACGACTTGGAACATCTTGATAGCAAAGATTTTGGCTGATGACCATTGATGCTGAAGGTGAAACCCAGCTAGGGCCCTTTAGCACAGTTTGTACCAGACTCTACCACCTTTGCAGTTTGGCCAGAGGGAGAGCACTTCCCCTGGTCGCCTAGCAGGACTGGTGTGAATGGTGATAAGAAGCAAGGTTCTGGTGGCACTGGTATGGCAATGAAGCTGCTGCCATCTCAGTGAGTACTGTGAGCCCAAGCAGTCCTGGAAGGAGACTGATGGAGGAAGTGATCAGTCTGGGTGCTCTGAGTTGTGGGAGGGGACCAGGCAACGTCCTTTGCAACTGGGCAAGTGAAGAAGAAACTAGGCTGTTCAAGAATGGCCCGAGTAGGAAGGTCAGAAAAGAGGGGGGGGGGGAGGCAGACAAACAGACACACACACACACACACACACACACACACACACACACACAGAGAGAGAGAGAGAGAGAGAGAGAGAGAGAGAGAGAGAGAGAGAGAGAGAGATTCAGCTTGAACCATGGAGTGTGGTGGAACCCTGAATGATACAAGCTCCAAAAGAAAGACGCAGACAAAGATTTGAGGGAAAGTGGATGAGCACTCCATTCTGCCTGCAGAACTGGCGAGGTTGGCGTGTGTTCTAATTGGTTTTAATAATAAAAGCCTGGAGCCAGATATAGGGGAAATGTTGAGAGATCAGAGAAACACAGGAGCAAAACCGCAGCCACCTTACCTACTCAACTTCCTAGCCAAAAAGAGACTGAGTTCCTTTCTCCTTCTGTCTTATCACTTCCTCTCTGGTAGAGCCGTATCACTTCCTGTCTGTCTGTCTGTACAGACCTCCCGACAGACCTCTATGGTTAGCTAGTGGCTAGCTCTGCCCTCTAATCTCCAGGCAAGTTTTATTTGTACAAACAAGATATCACCACAGGCGAAGGCACGTGGAGTCTGGCTGCTCATCTTTATGCCTCCCACGGGGAAGCAATTTCTCTACCTCAGTGTAGACTCACAAGACTAATTTTGGAGCTATCTGTGTTCTGCCTTCACTTCTGGTGTTGGGTTCCAAGGCTTGCATAAGACTTGAGGCCACTGTAGGAGTCTTGGAATGGATGGGTGTGGAAAGGCAGTGACTCTGATAAGTTTAAAAACTGGGAAGAAAAGAGGACCCCGAAGACAAGTGAATTCGGCAACCAAAATATTTAGTCAACCAATCTTTACCAAAAAAATAGGTATTTATTCATGTGCAAAGCACAATATATTATATTTAGCCTTTAATAGAATCTAAACCAGGCTTGGCAGAGAAGGTTGGGGCTGCGCAGTCTAAGGCTCATTCCTGAGTGTGCTGCTTGAGAATAAAGAGTATTTTTGACTCTGGGTTTGAGCGCTTTGCTATGCTCTTGCTTCCTTTAGATACGCACATTGCTGCAGGGGAAAAACAGCAATTTAAACTGCTGACAATATTTACGCATTTCCTGTGTGCCCCAGGGTGTCAGCTCGCCATTAAAGTGATTCAATGACTTGAAAGACGAGAGAATGTGACTACAGCTCTACTTCACAATTGGACTCACAGAAAATGGAGCTTTCCTTCTTGTGTGTTCTCGTAGTGCCAGCACTTTAGGGCACTCAGAATGCCTGGAAAGAGGAAGCAGCTTACATGTGGTTGTGAGTCCTCCATCCTGGCCTTAGAGAAAGTTGCTTTGAAATAGAAAGAGCTTGCTTTGGGCTCCTTTCCTTTCAAGTCCCGCCAGCATCTTTGAGCCAGTCATTGACCTAATGTTTTGATTAACCAAGATATTAGGCTCCTTTTGTTTTTTTTTTTTTTGTTTTTTCGAGACAGGGTTTCTCTGTGGCTTTGGAGCCTGTCCTGGAACTAGCTCTCTAGACCAGGCTGGTCTCGAACTCACAGAGATCCGCCTACCTCTGCCTCCCGAGTGCTGGGATTAAAGGCGTGCGCCATTAAAGGCGTGCGCCATTAGGCTCCTTTTGAAGGCCAAACTTGGCCCGATTAAGGGAAGGAGGAGCACACTTTTCAGAATTAAGTTTCTCCTTGGTTCTTCATTTCTTCAAAGGGCTGTGCTGGGGTGGTTATATTTCCTGGTGAAGGCAAAGGAAGGCAGTGTGGTCCTTGGCAGCTTGCAGATTCTAGGAAGCTCTGTTGTATTTTCTGCCAGGAGCCTGCCCTTACAGCCTCTATACTGTCTCATCCACTGTGCCAGCAGCTCTGTGCTTTCCGCACTAGCTGGGTCTTTGCACAGGGATCCTTTTCTAGTCCTACAGTACCCAGTCTGATGACTCTGGTAGCTCTCTCTTGTTCTGCCACCTCACCCATTCATTACTCAGAAACCAGCTCTACCCCAGGGTTTCAGATGCTCTGGTCCCAGCCACAGTGCCAGCTCAGCCCCAGGGGTTCAGAAGCTCCTGTCCCAGCCACAGTGCTGAGAACCTACATTAATCAGACACTTAAAATGGACAGGTGTTGTGTTAAACACGTCAGTCTTCACGTTATTCCCAGCACAGACCACAGGTCATTATGGTCTGCTGTTTGTATGTGAGTAAATGGGGCAGGGCCAGGACCTCCAGACCCGTAGACTCTGAACTCTAGAGCCAGGATTCAGTTTCCAGGATTCAGGATTCAGGCTGAGTCTGTACCCAGCCTGCGCATGCGCCATCCACGTTGTTCAAATCTTCATTTCCCCATTGCCTGATTGTGAGCAGTGTGCCTGCTGCAGACAAATAACAAACCTATGGATCTTATTTCGTGTCATCTAACACGAACATTTTGTTTCAAGGCTGAAAAAACAACAACAACAAAAAAAAACTCAGCACAAGAGCAGCTCAATTAGGGCGCCCTTGAGAGGGGTCATTGGGAGGTCGCTTTCATCTTGACCATAACTAATCCCAGGAGAGGGGAAACAGGCCAGAAGTGGCCAGAAGTAGTCTTTGAGATATTGCATTTGTGAAACTGGCAGAGTAACTTTAAAAAATGCATTCAGTTCTTATAAGCAGGTCTGGGATCTAAGTAAAACAGAATTTGAAATATAATAAGGATAGGGCTGTAAAAGAATCATGAAAATCGCTGTATTTCTGTAGTCCGGTCTCTAGAAACACATTAAGTGGATTGATGTACAACCTCAGGCACTGGCAGAACCCTCCAAGCTTGTCCTCCTCATATCTCCTCCCGCCAGCCTTTCTCCCTAGGCTTCCTGAGCTCCAAATATACTGCAAAGTGCTGAGGACAATGGAATCCCTGCCCACCACATAAGGTGTATACACAGACAATTAACAAATAAATCACGATGTATACAATAGACTAAGCGGTGGCTACAGAAAGAATAGGAAATGGCTAGACGTTGGCGGCACGTGCTGTTTTTGTGAGAGAGCCACTCGATCTGATGAAGTCACACATAAGCAGACGCCTGAGAGGATTTGGGGATTCAGTTACAGGAGTGTTGGAGAGAAGGCTCCGTAAAGGAGACCGTGAGCCTAGAGATTTTGAGTCTGGAGCACGTGCGTCCTTTTCAGGGAACTACAGAGATGGAGGCATCCAGAGTGTGTAGGAAATGGGAGAATGAATACATCAAGGCCGTGGAGTTGTTCATGGGAAAGACAAACAGTGGGGCTGGGTTGGTGGTTATTTATTCTCAGAATCGCAGGTGCTACTGGAGGGACTGAGTAAAGGTGTGACGTCACCTGGCTCACTGCCTCACAGGGTCACCTTGACACAGTGGGGGCAGTGGGTCAAGGGGACAAACTGACAGCAGAGAGACAAGAATCTGGAGGTTGCTGTGGTTGTGTAGCAAGGATGACTTGGGAGCTCGGGGGCTTCTGAAACTCCCAGTCTTCCTGTTCCTGGCCTGCATGGGGCACTCAACGAGGGGCAGCTGCCAGCAATTCCTCCTCTTTAACATGCACACTGTTTCTTTCCACCAAAGGCTTTCTTTTGCCACTCCCTTATGATGTGGGATTCCTCTCTGTATGCTGTGAATACCATTGGTTAATAAACACACTGTCTTGGGCCTGTGCAGCGTAGAATAGAGGTAGGCAGGGAAAACTAAACAGAATGCTCGGAGAAAGAAGTCAGAATCAGGGAGATACCAGGGAGCTGCCAAGGAGAAAGATGCAAGCCACCGGCTTGCATCTATTCTGCCCTGCACAGGCCCACTCTCTATCTTTTTCAGTCTGGCTGTATTCTGTTAAGTCATTGGCCGAAAGCAGTTTCTTTGTTAACCAATGACAATAAAACATATTCATAGCATACAGAGGGGGAATCCCATATCACCTCTCCTTTTCTGTTTAAATAAAAGGAAGGTTTTAACTTCAACGCTTTCTGCTGTGTCCTGCAGAATGTCTAGCAGACTCTTTCATGAAGCAGGAACCCTGAAGGACCATCTCACCTTTAGGCAAGTTCAGCAGTCATTTCTGTGTGGGTCCTGCATGTCCAGTTCATACAGCATAGCATCAAGCAGTCCAGGCAAGAGCACTTTCTTGCCCAAATGGCTAACAAACTCCACAAGGAGCCTGTTTGATGCCCATTATCCTCTAGAGGTAATTGGTACTACCAGGAACAGACATGTCTCATTGTCATGAAAACTTCTAAGTTATTAAAGTATTTTAAATGCCATATTCTGTAGTCTTTGAAAGATATGAAGAATACCTATCTAACTAAAATGTATCTCTATATATCTAGAAAACCTAACTAACATGACTACAAGCTTGACTATTAAAGATAATTATCTATTAACCTATATTTTAAATTATACATTACATTACATTTTTTTTTTTTTTTTTTTTGGTTTTTCGAGTCAGGGTTTCTCTGTGGTTTTGGAGCCTGTCCTGGAACTAGCTCTGTAGACCAGGCTGGTCTCGAACTCACAGAGATCCGCCTGCCTCTGCCTCCCGAGTGCTGGGATTAAAGGCGTGCGCCACCACCGCCCGGCTATACATTACATTTTTAAATGACATACACAAACACAATACCTTAATTAAGAGCAGAAATATATATATATATATATATATATATATATATATATATATGTAAAACAAAATTTATCTTAAATTTGTATCAATAAACCAAGATGCTTACCAATGCAAATCTCTATAGCACCCTTAGACCCAGAATGGCTTTGTGCTCAAGTTACTTTGATCAGTAATGATAGACAGTATAATACCAATACCATGGCATCTCCAGATCTGTCCTTTAAGAAGCCTGGAAGCTTTCAAATACCCTCTGGGGAGTCCAGCTAACATGTAAAGACTGTAGTTATGTGCTGTGGAAAGAGGAGATGCCAATGGGGAGAAGGGAGAAGGTTGGGAGAAGAATAGAGGAGAGAAGGAAGGCCGACTGGCAGATTGGGTAAGTGTGGAGGAATTCTGTAAAGGGGAAAAAGCATTCTTAGATTTCCATCCCAATCTAGCTGCTGGATGAATGACATCAGCTTATGCCAATCAGAGTAGAAGAACCACCTAGCTGGCCCCTGCCTGTCTTTTCAACTGTGAAATATTGTAAGCCATTTAGTTAAGAGATGGTTTATTACGTGATTATTATTTGAAACTGTTGATGTCATTATGCCTAGGTCATGAATTGGGACAGATAAATTGTAACCACTGGACCAATCTGTTTGTAACTTTATTTTGTGAATAAAGTTTTATTGGAACACAGTCAAGTTTATGTTTTAAAGCATGGCTTGTTTCCTTTCACACTGCACAATAGTGTTGAGTAATTGCAACTCAAAACTATACATAGTCAACAAAAGTCTGTCAGATATGCTAGGTCTGTCAGCCAAAGATGGATGCCCCAATGTTGCAGAGGAACTTTGGATGACTTTCCAGGGAGCCAGCTGTTTCTGTCATTTCTCACCTTTTTTGGAACTCACTTGCTATACTTCCTACTTATTAAGTTAATATTATTTCCTACTTGGGTCTCTGAAGAAGCTGAAGACTAGGTAGTTATAGTTATAGTTTTCCCTGTTTACCAGATACAGAAAGTAAGTTGTGACAGAAAGTAAATTACAAGACTTTGGACTCACCAAAATGGATAGATAATGGAGTATTTTCTCTGAATTAGTCAAATGCAAATGGAATAGATAGTGTTGATGTATTTATTGTTTGTATATATTATATATAGTTATTGTACTTATTGTATATAGTTTTTTATTATATTAGTTATAGCCCCCTTTTTATTTTAGACAAAAAGGGAAAATATAGTGGTATATTATTTATGCTTTAATAAATAAAGTTTGCCTGAAGATCAGAGGGCAAAGCAGCCTACTAGTCTGCCATATAGGCCAGAGAGTGGTGACATACACCTTTAATGCCAATACCTGAGAGACAGAGGCAGACAGATCTCTGTGAGTTCAAGGCCACCCTGGGCTACCCAAGATTGAATTTGTCTAAAAGAGAAACAGAGCTCACACAAAGGTGATCTTAGCTCTTGGGATCACTCACCTTTAATCCCAACACTAGGGAGGTGGTGAACTGAGTAATTTGGCTGGATGGAGAGAAGAATATAAAGGGGAAGACAGGGACTCAGTGGAGTGTGGAGTCTGAAGTTGGTGGAGGTCACTGCAGGATCACTCCTTTTTTTTTCTGAGCCTTGGTAGAGGTAAGATCTCTCTAGTGGTTGGCTGTTTTGCTTTTCTGATCTCCAGGTCAAACCCCGATATCTGTCTCTGGGTTTTTATTATTTTTGTTACAAAAGTCATCTTCAAAAACTTCAGAGATCTACATAATATAGAATTTAAGCTGTTTTAATAATATAGTTGTTCTCTTTTTTTATGACAATGAGACATATCTGCTCCTGGTAGCACCAATCTACTTCAGAGAAGATGATGGGCGTCAAAGTAACTCCAAATGGACTTTGATTTCATAGATTTCCTTGTGACAAAAGTTAGCCACCGGGAAAGAAAGTTGCCTCAACTTCTAATAGCATATTATATAAATTGGACAACTAGGAAGTAGAAGAATGTACTGCCAAACTTTGCCAAGACAAGGTAGAACAGCCCTTCAGAATGTCCTGCTTCACAGAAAAGTGTTCCTTCTCAGGTCTCTGATGGAGTTGAAGACTTTATAATTATCATTTTCCTTGCTACCATTTTTAGAAAAGAAATTCAATAAAGAGAAGTATAGTGTACAAGATTGAGAGACATACAAAAGATAGTTTTGGTAATGCAAGTTAGAATAGAAAGTGAATTAGGTAGAACATTTGAATTCACCAAGATAGGATAGATGTGGACTATTTTCTCTAAATTTGTCAATGTTAATGGACATTGTTGATATTTTCATTACCTGTATATATTGTATATTGTTATTGTATTTATTGTATTTAGTTTTTCTTATATTAATTACACCCTTTCTAACATTTTTAGATAAAAAAGGGGAAATGTAGCTGGGTGGTGGTGGCTCATTACTTTAATCCCAGCACTGGGGAGGCAGAGGCAGGAGGATCTCTGTGAGTTTGAGGCTAACCTGGTCTACAGAGTGAGTTCCAGGGCAGGCAACAAAGTAACACAGAGAAACCCTGTCTTGAAAAATAGAACAAAAAAGGGGAAATATGGTGGTATCTTGTTTGTAGAAATGAAGATTGTCTGAAGATCAGAGGACAGAGCTAGCCACTAGCTAGTAAAGCAGATCTGGAGGTCTATACAGACAGACAGGAGGTGCTATGGCTCAGGGCAAAGAGGAAGTAATAAATCAGGAGAAAACAAGAACTCAGTCTCTGTTTGGCTGGAAATTGAAGAGGTAATGTGGCTGTGGTTTTGCTCCTTGGTCTCTCTGATCTCTCAACATTTTTACCAGGATCTGAGTCTGCGTTTTTATTTTTAAGACCTGTTAGAACTCATGTTGCAATATCTGATGAAACAGACTTCAAACTAAGACTAATAGGAAGAGATAGCCATACTTTATTCTAAACAAGGAAAAGTTAATCATAGGACAATACTATCCTAAACATATACACATCAAACTCTGGTGCACTTAATTTCAATTTCATAAACAATATACTACTGGATTTAAAAGCATAGATTAATATCAGCCATTAGTGGTAGCTAACTTTAGCAACCCACTTTCTCCAACTGACAGCTCATCTGGTCAAAAAATAAACAGAAAACATCAGAATTAATTACATCATATATCAAATGGATCTAACATAGCTACAGAATATTTCACACAAACATCAAAGAATATACATTCTTCTCATCAGCACACAGAAGTTTCACTAGAAAAGAATACATTCTGGAACACACAAAAAAACTTTAAACATTAAAAATGAAATAACTCTGTGTATCTTATCTGGCCATACTGCAACTGAACTTAAAATGGCTGGCAAATACATCTCTAGTAAACACTCAAACTTACAGAAATTAAAAAACCATTACTGAATGATGAATGGATTGAAGAAGAAATCAAGAAAGAAATCAAATAAAAAAGCAGTTGGTTAGCCCCATGATACACATGCCACTATTGCACCTCTGAGCGTGTCTTATTGGTCCTTTAATTTTTGCACCTTGCAGGTTCTCAGATGTATTAGACTGGTGATTCCTTTTCTCTTGGTAGCAAGCCTAGCACCTTCTAGTACTATGGGAATTAACCAGAAAGGATGAAGCCTGCTACTGCGCTTAACAGTAAGGATAAGTCTAGTGTCTTCTTTAGAATCATCTCCATTTTTCCCTCCGTGTCTCATCACAGCCTCACGTGGCTTTTGCTCTGGCTGTGAACTCACTTTTGTCCAAAGGCCAGTCACCATCTGACAGATTGTCTGCTCTGGAAAGAAACCCAACATAGAAGAACTCATATTAAGTAGTACTTTGTCAAGTTTAAGATGAGACAAAGCTGTCAAATGTCAAAGCAGTGGCAGCTCCTGGAGGGTGGGTGTGAGGTGGGATATGGTAGAATGGGACCTTCTGAACTTGTGCCACATTGGTAGAAGTTACCCAGGTGTTTGGGGATGTAAAATAGCATCACAATGAGTATAACGATTAGCATGTGTTAATGTCCTTTTAACTTGATGAAGGTTAGTTAATCTTCTAATACAAATATAAAAATGAAACTCAGTTTGGAATGAAGCAAATGTGGCTAAGCACACAAACGTGCCCCATGCTGCATGTGTGGTACCCAGGGAAGTGTCTGAGGCAGGGAAGGTGGCTTGTATCTGGTTTAGGAAGGATGAGGTAGTATTTCTTGGTGCATATGCAAACGTGTACAAATACATTTCCCAACATTAGACATAAGCACTTTCAAGGGAGTCATTTCCAAGGCAATTACATCCCACTGTTAACAGCCAATTAGCAAGAAGGAGATAATTTCTCACTCACATGTGGGCAGGTAGAGCAATGTAAAGGAAACTAATTAACACACATCCTTTTAAATGTACTAATTAATCGAGCCAGGCAAGATCAGTTTATTTAGAATTCATCGAAGGCTATGTGTCCCCCGAATTTAATTTTTCTACCATACCATTAAATAATTGAAACCCGCAGCTTTCATTTATCCTATTCATCCCTCTTCTTTGATGCCACTCACCATTGAAGTACCATCGCTAATAGAGGCAGGAAGCTATTTATCTCTTTCTTTAGTAGACTCATGAATTTTTCTTCGTTATTTCTAGCCAGCATTTGCAAGTTCTTGACATTTCAAGTTTGCTCTCCTAGGTTGTTTTCTTTCTTTTTTCCCTCCTTCTTTGTTTCTTTTCATTCCTCTCTATCTCTCTCTGTGTCTGTCTCTCTCTTTCTGTTTGTGTGTGTGTGTGTGTGTGTGTGTGTACATTTGTGAGGGCGAGCACAGGCACAGTAGTGCCATGGTGCAGATGTAGAGGTTGAAGGACAACTTTGGGTGTTGATGCTCATCATCCACCTGCTTGAGACAGGGTCTTGTGTTCACCATGGTACCAGGCTAACTGGTCTGGGAGCTTCTGTGGAACTGCTTGTCTCTGCTTCCATATCATTGCAGAAGTGCTGGGGCCACATACACAATTGTGTCTGCCTTTACCAGGGCTGTGGGGATGTGAACTCAGGTCCTCCTGCTTGCACAGCAAGCGCTTCCCTCACTAGGCTGTCTCCCCAGCACCAAGTCATGTTCTTTAGTCTTCTTTTAGTCAGTACAGAGGCTTGGGCCACAATCTGTCACTTAGGGTTTTCTCAGGATTAGTAGTAATGAGTGCTTTTAGGAGTTTGCCTTAAAATCCACATGGAGGCTTACTTGAAATGCAGAATCCAGGATCCCACCTCTTCTTCTTTTCCTGTTATGGCAATAAAAAAAAATACTAGGTCAGGTCTAAAATCTGCAGTTTAACTGTTTCGTTCTCTCACAACCATTTTCCTGTGGTTTGGAGACAGATAGTCTACCTTGGAGAAATGCTACTTGGGTAGACACTGAAACCTTTAGCAGTTTTACATCATTAGGAAGTAAAATCTAAGAAATAAAAAGATAACATCCCATGAAATGTGAACCACACACTTGAGTCTCTGATCTTCCTGCCAGAGCTACGAACAGTTGAGAATGAAATGAGAGAAGACAATGGTAAGGTACAGTGTACTCCTACTTACTAATAAGGACGAATTTATACAAAGAGGCAGAGTATGAGAGCCAGGTAATCCACTGGCCAGACCGCAGGGCAGGGCATCCTGTCCTCAGTGCTGAGGGCGAGGCAGGACTCCTTATACCATGTGAAGAAACAACTGAGAACTCTGGTGAATAAATGAATAAAGATTGTGTCTAGGAGGAGGACAAGAAGGGATGAGTCACTTATGATTCCCAGATGTGCTGATCTGATGGTGCTCACTGCCTTCTGGAGACTTCAGAGAACCTTAGGGCTTCCAGCCTGTCAGGAACCAGCAGGAGTAGAGCAAACAAGGTCCTTCATTTTCACCTCCACCACCCACTGATCGGTCCTACCTCCAAATGTTTGACAGTTCAATAGTTTGTGGATCCTGAGGCATCAGACTTTAGAGTGGGAATGTTATAAAGTAGATTTTTATTCATCTGCAAAGTAAAATGAAAGTTTCAGGTAGAAGAAAAGAACTGAAAACAGTTATTCTAGGTGAGCTAACCTGGATCCAGAAAGACAAACACTACACATTCTCTCTCTCACATGTGGATCCAAGCTCTGAATCTATAGCTTTGTGTTCTTAGAGTTCTTACAGAATCCAGGGAACTAGAAAGGGACCATGGTGGGTACCTTAAGGCAGGGGGTATTGTAGAGCATAAATAAAATGAAAGCAATCACATCTTGCTTCTTCTGCATCTGGGCGATGGTTGCTCTGAAACTTCCCTCTTCCCAGAATTCTCGTCGCCTTGCCTATAGTTCCTGCCTAACTACTGGCCAATCAGTGTTTATTTAAAATGCAAGTGACAGGGTACAGACCATTGTCCCACAGCAGTGTGGGGACAGAGATGGTGTCCTAGTGATAGGACTGTGGGGGTGACAGAGAGAGTACTCTAGTGATAGGATTGTGGGTGTGTGTGTGGGGACATTGATGGTGTTCTAGTGATAGGATTATATGTGGGATGTGTAGGCAGAGATGGTTTCCTAGTGATAGGATTTTGGGGGTGTGGGGGACAGAGATGGTGCCGTAGTGATAGGATTGCGTGTGTGTGTGTGTGTGTGTTGTGTAGGACAGATTTGGGAGCAGTCATGGGGTCAGGGAAATGCATTTGAATCCTCTTCATTATCTGCCTTATTCCTCTGAGACAAGGTGTGCCACTCAATCTGAATTTTACCACTTATGGGCTAGGCTGACAGTCAGCAAGTCCCAGCAATCCCCCTGCCTCTGCCCCCAGCCACAGTGCTGGGCTTACAGAAGGACAGTTTGTCACTAGGTGTTGAGGATCTGAAATCATGTTTTCATGCTTGTACGTATGCTCCTTCAGTCATCTCCCCAGCTTGCTTTACATGCTTCTGAAAATCTGAATGCCATTTAGTTATGTATGTATGTATACCATATTTTCTTTATCTGCTTATACACATATGGGCAGTCAGTATGGTTTTATTCACAGAATAACAATAGTCACCAAATCCTGCATATTCAAAATAATTAAGAAAATGAAATTCAAATACATCACCTGTGAGTGTGGTGGTTTGATTGAGATGCCTCCCCCTGCTAAATCTCAGCCATTTGAATACTTAATTTCTAGTTGCTAGAACTGTTTGGGAAAGATTAGGCCACAACTGTTTGTGGCATTGTTGGAGGAGGCATGTCATTTGGGGCAGGGTTTGAGACTGCAAAGAATGCCAATCTTTCTTGGTATGCTTCTCTGATGGAGGAAGGTCATTGGTTAAAAAATAAAGAAACTGCCTTGGCCCATTTTATTGGTTAGAACATAGTGGGTGGAGTAAACAGAACAGAATGCTGGGAGGAAGAGAAAGTGAGCTCAGAGATGCCATGCTCCTCTCTCCCAGGCAGATGCGATAGCTCTGCTCTCTGAGGCCGACTCGATCAAGCTCTGGCCCAGGATGGATGTAGGCTAGAATCTTCCCGGTAAGCGCACCTCGGTGCTACACACTTTATTAGAAATGGGCTAGTCCAGGTGCGAGAGTTAGCTGAGAAGAGGCTAGATATAATGGGCCAAGCAGTGTTTAAAAGAATACAGTGTCCATGTAATTATTTCGGGGCATAAGCTAGCAGGCAGCCGGGGTGCTGGGGACGCAGCCCCACCGCTCCTATTTACTACACTTCTCTCTCTTTCTCCTACTTACAGACCAAGATGTGAGCTCTCAACTCTTCTCCCACCAGCTTTTGATCCCTTGTTGTGCACTGCAACCCCGTGAAACCATAAGCCCATTTGAACATGCACACACACACACGCACATACATACACATGCATGCACATATACAAATGCACACACACATACACGCACACATACACACGTACACACTCACACATGCATTTCTTTTGTAAAATGGGTTTCTCTGTGTAGCCCTAGCTGTCCTGGAATTGGCTCTGTAGATCAGGCTAGCTTCAAACTCTGAGATCTGCCTTCCTCTACCTCTGGAGCAATGGGATTAAAGGCATGTGCCACCACTCTCAGATCAAATACCTTCTTTTATAAGTTACCTTGCTCCAGCTGTGTTTTATCACAGCAAAATAAAAGAAACTAATACAGTCAGGTAATTTGTATTGTGTAGATGTTTCAAAATATCACATGATCATTTAAGAATGGAATATTGTCATTATTAGTTAATAAGATATATTTAAAAATAAAGAGTACATAAAACCACATCTGTGGTTTTAGAGCAATGTTATATTTGCATGGAAATTAAACCAGAGGTAATAAGCACACTGGACTATGGGCACAGACTTCCTTATTACATCTCATTAAGAATCTGTCTTTGAGTTCAATGTCAAAATAGAAAACGATAATGAAGAAAATAAATATACCTCATGAATAGGTAAATAATATATATAATATGACATATATATATTATGTACTTCATAAGCTCCCCTATCTGAACTGGGGAAATTATGGTCCACTTTTGGGGTTCTTAATCTCAATAATTAGAAAATTTGTGAATGTACTCAAATGGAAGCATAAAGACAACTTTATTAGAATTAGAAGCGAAACCCCAAGGCAGGCACATGGTGACTCAGCTGCTTCCTGGAGGAAAGAGATGCCACTGAAACTCACATTGCAGGTAGAGACACGGTGGACAAATAGCTTTATAGGAAGGAATGAAATGTTGGGCCAAGTGTTAAGGAAGGCATGCTTAGGAGAAGAAAGGAAAAACTCTTGGGGAAGAATTGCTTGCACTGCCACTCTGCTGTGCCAATAAATTTTATCTTGATTCATAGGGCAGAACTAGCTACTGGCTTACCAAAATTAACCATAGAGGTTTTGGAGGACTGAAGACATACAGAGAGATACAAGAAATAGTAGGGAGGGGTTTAGAAAGATGTGGGGATTGTTTGGATCGAAGGAAACAGAGAGGAGGTCACTGGTTGTTTCTCTGATCAGTCAGGTTTTAACATCATATCTAACTCCCGAGTTTTTATTAATAATAGAGTAATTTAGATGATCGTTACATCTAGCACCCAATGAGGGGCATTATTAAACTTTGCAAAGGTGGTGAATCTGCCACCGCTCTCCTGTCTATGCACTGGCTTTGTCTCCCTCCCCACCGGCCCTCTGCATCAGTCTAGGGTTTTTATGTTTCAGACTTTCTACAGCAGCCTCCAGCTGCTCCCTGCCCCAAATGCTGCTGGTTCTAGGAACCCACTGCCCACCTGAACCCTTACTTCCTGTCACATGAGTTTTCCCTAGACTTTCTCCCTGGGCCACCAACTGAGACCAGCTCAGCTGCCTTGACACTCGCTTATACCTGCTGGCATCTTCTCTGGGGCTCAGTCTTTTACTGCTGCTGCCACTGCCACAAGCTGCCAAGTCACTGGCCATACATCCACCACCTGCATCCTCTGTCCATCCCTACTGAGCAGCAACAGCTAGCCATGCCCCTCCCTCCTCAGCTGAATGCTACCAACACAGCTTGTTATCTTCACTGTCATTGTTAGCAGATTTGGTGAGATACCTAGGAATTCTTAAAGGTGGGATTAGGTTTTTTAAAGCAGGGAATAATATTTCCCATGTTAACAATAACAAATACCATAATACAGGGAGTTAGGACCCTATTTAGTGCTACTATGGATGGTTTTCAAATGAAAAAATTAAATAAGGGAACAAACCATTTAGCTGGTATTGACATAATACTGATTGTAATTACTATGAGTTTGGTAATTTATATTTTATCCTTAAAAAGTGGTTTGATAACTGTGCCAAATATAAAATTTGACTGATAAGATGCAAACCTTGGAAAGACTTACTAATGAGAATAAGAATAATAAGAAAAAATTAATAAATAATAATAAGAAAAATATTCAGACACAGACAGAAGATTTTAGAGCAGAACCTATCACATTATTGCATTAGAGCTGTCCAAGGTTATTAGAAAACCAACCTTAGTTTATTCAGTTGCCATACAACAAATGACCACCTCCCCATGGCTATGTAGAAGTTGGCAGGAATACTGTACAATTTTTAGTTTTGAAGATATTAAAAGAAGTAGTTGTTTCATGTTGTCTGCATTCACCCTGTGTGGAACAGATGTTACGTTCATGGACAACTCAGAACAGAATTATTCCACAGGACTGATGTCGCCATATAAAAGAGTTCCAAAATATCCCAGAATGGAGCATAACAAAGGTTTATTTATTAGGGCATAAACTCACATAGATAGTAGAAATCTGCAGTCCTCTGTATACACGGGGAACTAGAACCATAGCCCGCAGTCAAGAGGCCCATGCATGATTTTCATCTGCATTTATAGTACATGAGACCATGCCCAAGGTGGGCTACTATTTTAAAGGCTATTAGCTGAAGCAGTTCTCATAGCACCTCCCCGTTTTGTCTAAATAAGAGAGTTCTAAGCCTAATAAAACTATATACATAAGAACAAATATCAAGTATTGTCCAAGGAAAAGAAGAGGCAAAAACGTACATAAAAATTAGAATTACAACCAGCATTAACAACATCAAACAAGGAATGTATGCTAAATGTTTCAATAGCTATCCTATTCTAAGGAGTCTAAGTCTATTATTAAAAATGGCTTGGCTAAGTAATGAGAGGAAAGTAACTACGACTATTAAGTCTTCAACCCCATCAAAGTGCAATCAAGCAACTTCCAAAAGCGGTAAAAAAAAAAAAAATGACAGAGACAACTAGCTACCTAGGAAACCACCCAAAGTCTCATTTGTCATGTTGGGGCAACTGACTTTGGCTAAGGCCTAGAGTAGCTGACACACCATTTTCAGGAGGCAGGAAAATTTGAAAAATTGTCTTATCCTGTCTTGGCAAGATTTGGCAGTCTTTTTCCTTGTATCCTGCTTGTCTAGTCTAGGCACCATGCATTTTGTCAGTGGTCAAGGCAGGGGCAGTTCTTTGTCCAAAGGCCAGTTTTGCCAAGAAGAAACCAAGCTCCAAGTGGCATGCCTTCAGTGCCTGACCTTCTCTCGGAAATAGATTGATTTTGTCAGGAGCAATTATGTCTCACGTCAACAGAATCCTAAGTTATTTAAAGGCCATATTCTATAGTTCTTTGAAGTGTTGGAAGATTTACTATCTATACAGAATATAACATTCATTCATCTAAAGAACTTGATTCATTTAACTATGACAAAAGTGAATGACTATTGACGTGTAATTCTTAATACCTATATAACTTAAAGACTAAGGCTTCATATTAAAAAATTTAACAATCTTTGAACAAATGTGAAGCAAATAAGGACAATGATCTCAAAATGTAAACAATATATAAGTATCTTGATCAGAGATAGTACAATATGAAAAATATATCTTAAAATTGAATCAATATACAAAATATCTTAAGCAGAGGTAGAAACATGCATGAATATAATATGACAAAATAATTGTAAACATAAATAGGAGCATATTAAATATAATAAATATAATTTTAATTTATATTAATATACAAGAATCTATACCAATGTAAATTGTCTCTAAATAATAGCTCACAGTAATCTCACTATTACTCACTATTATTATTAGTGTGAATAGGCTCAAACTAATCTACCTATTACACATCATTTTTTACAGAGAGATCCCCAAGCCTACTTCATTTTTACTGTCAGCCCTATCCCAGTTATAACCAATTGCTAATAATGTCCCTAGACCTGAGGATAAACTTTGTTGGGAGAGGGAACATTGTTTTCTAGAATTACTTCCAGTTGTCATGGGGGTGATGTTTTTTCTATGGGATCCTGTAGAAACTAAAATAATGGTTAGGTTTTAAGGTTACTGTCTGATACGATTGTTGATAGTCTTTGAGTAGTTGGTAGGGCTTTTTGAAAATTTTATTTGAAGTTCTGGCCAGAATGGTGTAAGAAGGTGCACCATCTCAGCTAGCCAAGTTGGAATCATCTTGAGCAGTTTGTAACCCAAAACCAATTTTGAAATAGTGCTATCAGCATAATGACGTCATATCAACCAGGTTGAGTCATTTTTGTGGGGCTCCAATATAATGATGTCATATCAACCAGGTGGACTCATTGTGAGACTCCATCTTCTTCTTGGAAACATTAAAGATTACCGCAGGAAAATTTATTGTTGATTGTGGAAAACTTAAACATTACTCATATATTCAATGAAAGGTACCATAGAGACAAAAGTAGGTATGGGAAAACAAAATTTTTTGAAAGCAGAGTTTTGATAATAGTAGTCTCTAAATTTTGTCTTCCTTCTGTCCCACACCAGGTAACTCCTGATATGAGATACAAACTTTGAGATTTTCTTTAAACAGCATGCTTGGATTTAGAGGAGAGCCACTGTCCAACTCCAAAGCCATCTTTGATTTTTAAGTGAGTCATGAAGAAGAAGTCTTCATTGATTTTTATTTACAAAGATTGACTTCAGCTGTAAATAGACTGGTATCAGATTCAGAAGTTGAAAAAATATTAATTGAATCTTTGGCTTTTGAAAATTCCAATTCAACATGCAAAAAGGTAATCAGGCCTTTAAAGGCAAGATTTGCATCAATAGATGAATATATTAGAAAAACATCTGACATTGTATCTCATGCTTATGATGCTGGTTTGATAGTAATTTTTAGAAATTTTTAAGAAAAATCAAAATGTCAGATATTTTAATTGTGGTGAACAGGTCATTTGAAACTTGATTATAGGCATAATGTCCCTAGATACAATATTTTTTTTTCTAAAGATATTCCAAACAGAAAGCCCTAGCCTTCTGGAAAATGCAGAAGGTTTGGCAGAGGCATTGGATTAATGAATGCAGATCAACAAGGGACAGACCATAGGAAAAACCACACTGCTCTGGATATGACCAAACCCCAAACAACTTCTATAAATACAATAAAAAGTTCCAGAGAGACCAGAAACAAGAATTTTGACAAACTATTATAAATGATCAGAGACCAAAGCTAAATCACACATAAATGACATTGAAATTGAGGGTTTAGTATACACAGGTACCAATTTAACAATAATTTTACCAGAATCTTGGTATCCAGATGACCTCTTCAGGAGATATTCAGTTTCTTGGGATCTCAGATAAAACAAAGTGAAGGATGGGTTGAGTATGTAGGCCAGAAGGACTGATAGAAAAGTTAAAACCATATGTGTCTAGCAAAGCAATAAATTTATGGGGATATGATTTGTTACAGCAATGAATACCACATATTAACATTCCTCTAATCTAAGAAACAAGCCATGAAATAAAGAATGCTTCTGAGAGAAATATTAAAAAGTATGATAAAGAATAGTCACCTAGTGTTTAGACTTTACATAACCATGGTATAGCAGCTGGTTGTCTTTCAACAGCTCTGCCTTTAAAATGCTTAACTGACAAACCTATGTGAGTGGAACAATGTCCTTTGGCATCAGAAAAGTTACAAACAGTCTTTAGAACAGCTGGTATAGGAGCAACTAAATTCTCAACATATCGAAGAATCAACCAGCCCTTTATATTGTCCTGTATTTGTTTTTAAAAAGAATCTGGAATATGGAGAGTGCTAACAGATCTAAGAATTGTTAGTAAGATGATTTAGTCATTGGGAGCTTTAGAGTCTGGTGTTACCTTGCCCTCTCTATTACCTAAAGGATGGGATATTGCAGTGATTGATTTAAAAATTGCTTTTTTTAACTATACCTTTACAAGAAGAGGATAGAGAAAGTTTTGCCTTTACAATGACTACTTATAATTCCCAGCCTGTTAAAAAGAATCAGTGGAAAATTCTTTCACAAGGGATGTTAAACAGCCCCATCTTGTGTCAATATTTTGTTCAACAGTCATTGAGAATAATTTGTAAACAGTTTCCTCAATTTATAGTTTATAATTTATGGATAATATCTTGCTAGCAATTCAGATGCAGATACATTAGAAAAATGTTTGCTTAAGTAAAGAAGATTTTGCCTTGTTTATGATTACAAATTTCTTTGAAAAAATACAAAGAGGAGACTTTATTAATTACATGGGATATAACATAGATTTGTAAAAAAATTCAACCACAGAAAGCACAAATCAGGAAAGATCAATTACAAACTCATAATAATTTTCAAAAATTGCTGGGAGTGATTAATTGGTTATGATCCACAATAGGATTAACTACTCAAGAACTAAGTAATTTATTTCAAACCTTACAAGGTGATAATAATTTAAATACCCCAAGAAAATTATCAGCTGAGTCTGAGAGAGAATTGGCTTTGCTAGAAGATGCACATGTGGATTGCTTGGATCAAGAGCTTGTATCCTGGTCTTAACTATCTTCTATAAAACCCCCTCAGGAATTCTTATGCAAAGAGAAAATAATATCCTAAAATGTGTAGTTTTATTACATAAACAGAGAAAAAATTAAAGACCTATGTAGAAATCAATTTCTGGCTTGACTCTTAAAGGAAGCTTGCAACTTTATTGATTGATAGGAACAGGCCTAATATAAATTGTGGTACCTTTTATTAATGTTGAAATTGCCTCATGATGGACAGAAAATGAGCATTGGCAAAGAGCTTGCAGTAATTTTTGAAAGATATTAGTGACAAATATACACATAGGAAGAAACTTCATTTTATAAAAGAACTAATAAAGGTTGAAGACACTTTTTTAATCACTTGGTAACAAGTCAAGGAAACTATAAAGAAATGTCCTACTTTTTCTTTTTATAATCAAACTGCATTACCTGTAGGAAGTAACCCAAAGGGTACTCAAAGAAATGAAATTTGACAAATGGATGTATTTCATTTTGCAGAGTTCAGAAAATTAAAATATGTACACCATACCATAGGTACTTATTCAGGATTTTGACGGGCAACTGCTTTAAATTCTGAAAATGCTGAGTCTGTAATTATACATTTATTAGAAGTTATGGCCACCATGGGGACACTTGTACAAATTAAGACTGACAATGCCTCAATCTATGTTTCTAGTAAAATAAAACTGTTTTATATATTACAATATATAGTATATTACAGGAACACCACACAATCATACAGGATATGCAGTTATAGAAAGAGCTAATCACACTTTAAAAGAAATGCTTAATAAACATAAAGGAGTAATAAAGACCCCCAGAGACAGATTGCACAATACTCTATTAACTTTAATTTTTTTAAATGCTAATGAAAAGGAATGAATACTTTGGAGAGACATTAGATAGTAGAAAAAACTGATTAATTAAACCATCTTGCATACTTTAAAGATGTGTTGACCTCAGAACGGCTATGTGTGACAGTGGGGAAGAAGTTTTGCTTTTGTTCTGTAGAAGAACAACTATGGCACCATCAAGATTGACAAAGATTAGGTTTAATCAGGAAAGATCCCTTGATTAGAAGAGGTTCATCAAGCTGGGCGGTGGTGGCGCACGCCTTTAATCCCAGCACTTGGGAGGCAGAGGCAGGCGGATCTCTGTGAGTTCGAGACCAGCCTGGTCTACAAGAGCTAGTTCCGGGAGAGGCACCAAAACCACAGAGAAACCCTGTCTCGAAAAACCAAAAACATAATAAATAAAAAGAAGAGGTTCATCAAACAATATGGCCATTCAATCTAAACAAAATTATAAGACTAACAAATGCCCTTTATTTGATCAGATATAACCTGCCAAAAGTGGAACCACCCCCAAAGGGTTGGAGCAGGGTTTTGTTGTTATATTTTCAGGAAAATGAAAATATCTGACTAAGAAATCTGAAGACCACTGATATGAAGAGAGTGATGAATCATCCATAGAAAATGTTCCAGGAAAAAGAGTAAATTGGTCTAATGGTATACCACACTTCCAATAGAATAAAATCTTATAACTCTTCCCAGATGCTTATTTCTGCTGTTCTCTACAGACATAAAAAGCAAATAGTCTTTTATAGTCCCAAATAAATTAAAAATTAAAACTGGCTTTGGAGTTAGAGTGTGACTCTCTCCTTCTCTAAACCCAAGCATGCCTGTTAAAGAAACATCCAAAATCTCTGTCTCATGTCAGAAGAGTCCCCTCTTATGAGACAAAAGAAAAACCAAAATTAATTCTATATTCTCTTTCAGCTAATCTTATAATATTTTGATTTTATTTTGATTTTAAAAAACGTTTTTAAGGTATAAATATTATCTCAAAATTTATAAGATCACTGTCTCTCTCTCTCTCTCTCTCTCTCTCTCTCTCTCTCTATATATATATATATATATATGCCTACTGTTATGATATTCATGGTCATATAGAGTACTAACTAATTCTAGAAATAGGCTTCATCTAGCTTCCTGTATACCAGGCCTGAATCTGAAGCAGGCAATTAAGAATTCATATTGTGTATTCCCTATGTATGTAACAAATTGTCATCCTTTAACATCTTTGACATCTGCTGCATATGACATTTAAACTGTTTAAGTTTCCTGCAGTAAACTGTAACCAATCCTAACAGTGATGTTTGAAGTTTCCAGAAGAATGATGGGGCCCCACAACAATGATTCCACTTGGATTGTGGTAATGCCAGTAAGTGGACAAACACCACCCAAAGATCAGCTATGGACTGCAAACTGCTCAGGATAATCTCAAGGTAGTTAGCTAAGATGGTCCAACATCGTAAACTACTCCAACCAGGACTTCAGATAAGCTTTGTACTTTTCCACTACACTGAGACTGGACAATTACTAGCTCTTCCAGAACTTGATCTTTATCTCACCTTCCTTCTCAGGGTTCCATAAAGATATTGTCATCCCCAGAAAACAGGAAATAATTTAAAGAACATGACCCCCACATTCCCAAGAGGTGGTGTGAATGATTTTTGGTCATCCAATGGATGTTTGTCATAATTTGGGGGGTTGATTACAAGTTGTTGTTGGTCATGGTCAGGTAGGCAACTAAGCAAAAGGAAATTAGATTCATGTATCTCATTCTGAAAATAAAAAGGGGGGATATAGAAATGAGAGAATAAAAGGGTAGATTATTGAATCTACTTTCAAACTATAAAAACAACTACAAGTCTCAATCTTTTACATTGGTTTGGATTTTTTATATTGATAGAAATTTGAGGTTATTTTTGCTGTACTGTATATGTGTTTCTATTTTTTGTTTAAGGTATTGTACCTATGTAGCTCATTTAAAAATGTAATGTATGTTTTTGTCCTTGAATGCTATTTAGGACATTAAAGAAAGACAGGTTAGTAGTTAGTCATCTATGGCAATTAAACTTATAGTCATGTGTGTTAGGTATGTTTTCAAGATCAAACAGAGATATATTTTAAGTAGATAGATGGTCTTCAAACACTTCAGTGACCTACAGAATATGGTATTTTAAATGTTTTACTAATATAAGACTTTTCATGACAGTGAGACATATCTGCTCTTGGCAGCACTGATAAACTTAAAAAAAGAATGATGGGCATCAAAGAACCTCCCTATGGAGTTGCTTTCAATGTGGCAAAGCTAGCCATTTGGGCAAGAAATTGTTCTTGCTTCCTTCAACTGATGACTATATGCTGTTCGAACTGGACAAGCAGGACACAAAAAAGGCAATTTGTGAACTTCACCAAGACAAGATAGGACAATTATTCAAAATTATTTTGCTTCACAAAAATTTCTGCCAGATTTTCTAGGACTGTAGGTCAAAGATGGATGCCCTCACATTGCTGAGGACCCTTGGGGGCAACTGTTCAGGCAGTCAGATATCTCTGTCATTTCTATAGTTTTATAAGTTGCTTACTCTGTACTTCCTCAGTTTTACTCAGGTATTATTACATCCTTCTCTGGTCTCTGATGGGGTTGAATATTACACAGTTATTTTCAGTATTCTGTTGTTATGATAGAAAGTAAAACAGATGCAAAACTTTTGACTCACCACGATAGGTAATGGAGTATTTTCTTTGAATTTAACAAATACTAGTGAACTGGACATTGTGAATGTAGTTCTTACTTGATAATCATTTTTATTGTATATAGTTTTACTATGTTAGAGTTAAACATTTCTTTTTTTATTTAGACAAAAGGGTGGGAATGTTGAGGGAGAATTCTTCTCACTAACACTCTACTGTGCCAATAAATTTTATATTGAATCAGAGGACTGAGCTAGCTAATGGCTGACCAAATAGCCACAGAGACTTTGGAGGACTGAGGACATATAGAGAGAGATGGGAAGTAATGGGGAGGGACTTAGAAAGAATCAGGGCTGTTTGGATTGAGGAAGGAGACAGAGAGAAGGTAACTAGTCACTTCTGTGCCACTTCTCTGGTCAATCAGGTTTTATCCCCACATCTGACTCCTGAGTTTTTATTAATAATAGAACAATTTAGATAATCATTACAGAAAAGTTAACCTTTTTGGATAATTTAGAAAAACAGACTTTTGATCTTTGCATGGCTGTGACCCATGAGCTGCTGCACTGGGGCTGGGATTCTGGGAAGGGACAAGTGCAATATCTCATTAAAGAGTTAATTATTCCTCCCATCTCTTTAGCATGGCTTAGGGGAAGCCACCTTCGTGGGGGTGTTCCCTTAGTCAGAGGGTTAAATCTACCCTCAGGCCAGAGATTTTATTTCTCTTGACCAGAAGTTTTTCTACTTTAATACATAGTTCCTACAAATGTATTAAGGAACTGTATGGGCAGTCATTGTAATATGGCTACTAATAGCAAGATATTGACATTTCTACTAGCAGGAGGTTGCTAATTGAGCCATGATATGTCTGTATGATAGATGACTACTCAACCGTAGAAAACACAAGAACTTTTAATATTCTATTATAGATCAATCTTCAAGATGTAATTTTAATGAAAAAGGCAAGCTGGAACAAAGCATGTCCTGTGCAGATATTGATGGGTGTTAAAAATGCGGGGAAGGGGACAAGGGTATTATTGACATAAGATATAGAATCGCTCCAGAAAAATAGGATTTAAAATATCAAAGAATCAAGTTATGTATTGACTGCCTCTGGGCAGATAAAATTGAAGTAGCAAAGGGAGAAAAACAGTAATGGTTCATTTATGTTGAAATTTTAAGCATATGAATGTTTGAAGGCGGAGAGATAGGGTGCTTAATAAAAGGAATCCCACACTAGCTCAGAACTAAGAAAACAGATCAGTGTTTATTAAGGGGTAGACTTACAAAGTCAGGATGTTCTGCTTGAAGGATGGACGAAGATCAGATCCAAAGCAAACCAAACAACCAAAACGGGGCCCAAGGGCAAGCAGAGAGAGGAAGGAAGGGCCAGACATGCTTCCGCATCTGGGTCAATAGTCCATGAGGCCACACCCTAGTGGGGCTGTAGGTATTAGCTGTAACCCTCCCGCAGCAGCAAATGTTACCTATTCTAAGTATGAAGACAATAGCAAAACCAGCTACCATGGTCAGCCTTGCATCTAACCCCAGGAATTCACATTATCTCCCATTTACAATCTCAGAGGACTCATGTGTCCTCCAAACCCAACAGCAGCTCTGGCTTGGACTCCTCAATCTGTCCCCATTATTTTTCCAGGCTGTGCCTTTGTTCCTTGAAGCTACCCAGAGTGCCAACCATGCCTGCCATCTCCGTGGTGTCTGGCCCTCTCCATATTTGCCTATAGCTCTCTTGACATTCAGTTTATTCTTGCCTGCCATCCCGTTCTGGAGCTTAGACTGAAGCACACGCTTTCTGTGAAGCCTCCTGACCCCCCAGACTTGCTAGGTGGCTTTTTTCCTCTCCAGGTTAGCACTCAGCAAACTTAGTTGTTTTCCTGAGATGGGCCCTTTTTGTGATCTGTGCAGGGAATGCAAACTTGTAGTCAATGGAGTTGTACAGAGGTGGTAGGCCTTCTTCATGTCTACAGCTAATCTGGTGGCTTCCGAGCCTCCACTTAATGCAGCAAAGGAAAAGCAAACATTTGCTAATTTTTGCTTATTCAACCACCAGCTACCCAGTCAACCATTCTATTTTTCATCCTCTCACTTTTACTGAAAGGATAATGTTTAATATTTATTTCTTTATCACATGATTCACTTCAAGAGTATTTAAACAGAGACATTTCCTTTTGAACACACAATTATTTCTGCTTTAACGAATAACTTTTGCTTCATAGGAAATCACTATATTTGGTTATACGTGTTTTACAAACTAAGAGGCACTCGGTTAGCACTGTTTTTAACTGCTGCAGTGGGAAGCTAGGTACTACGGCTTCATCTATAACCCATCAAGTCCACTCTTCCTTTCTCCAGAAGCCCAGCTCCGCCTTTTCTGTGGTGCATAGGATCATAACGATCTACTGAAAAGATGACCCTGTCTCCTAATTTATAGTTCTAAGTACCACCACACCTATGCCAACTCATAGGCGCTCCAATCCTTTCTCCCTCTTCCTCCTCTTCCCCTTCTTCCTCCTGCTTCTCTTTTCTCCCCTCTCCCTCCCTTCCCTGACTCTCAGCACTGAGCATTGAACCATAGTGTTGTATATGCCAAGCACATCTTATACAGCTGAGTTGTGTCCCTGGCCCTTTCACAGAGGTAGCCATACAATGTCATTTCACCCGGGACACAAGAAGTAAAAAGTTTGATAATAGACAGGACCTGAACATTTATGGGAAAAATAAGGACTCAGAGAAGTGGTGTACATGGTATTCTGTGTTACTATATGATTTCAGTGAATTTTCAGTACAGAAGGGGCCAGAATGGCCCCGCCCCCAACTTTTAGGGCTGCACCGTCCTCTTTGTCTTCTTCAGGTCTTCACAGACCTCTAGTCTGTGCACGCTTACCTCCCTCAGGCCTACAACATGGTTGAGGCTTCATGGCAGGTGTTCTGACTCAGCCACACAACAGTGAGAATGCTCTATTTGTAGGTTTTGTATAATTTAATACCTATCAACTGCCAGCCTCAATTCATCCTCTTGAAAACAATGACTACACAAACAGAAATGTCGAGGAGGTTAGGTGCCTCAGACGGGGACATTTTATAAAAGGCTCTCACGTGGCTCTTCCTAGGTAGAAGATGCTGACATCGACAGGGTCCAAGAACCAGAGCAGCACTCACTCAGGTAACCCCAGCACGTCTCAGTGTCAGCCAGGCTGATGGTGAGGCTTGGACAACTCGGTGAGACACAGCAGAGTTTACTCTTCCGCACTCTCCAGCTCTCTTTCCTCTTCCATTTCAATATGTGGGCCAAATACATGGAGGAAAAGGGAGTACCTGTGTGACCCTTCTGTACTTCAGAGTCCATACTGGCCATTCTGCTCCTTTCTGCTGCTTTGCTGATGATGATCTTTTTCCATATCCACCTGGGGCTTGTTTCCCCACTGCTGCCTTAGATTTCCCTTGGCATCCAAACAATTGAAGTTCCCAGAGAGTGCTTTATCCATCAATTGCTCCTAGTCTGTCTTGGTGTTGGCTTCCCATGTACCAGGCCTGATCTTGCTCGTTTCTAAGGCTGGGTCGTGGGTTTGTGGGCTCCAGCTAATCATTCTCTCTGCATTGAAAATGAGGGACACCTGGGGGAGTAAACTTGGTCTCCTGTTTGTTCTGTCTCCACTGTAATGGGGGTCCCTATCTGAGTGCAGTAGCAGCCTACAGGGGGACTCCCAAGCTTCCAAGGGTAGAAGCAGTGAAAGGCTATCTTCTCGTGGTGTGCATAAAAGTTTCCATGTCTCCAGGACTTGGTACTACAGAACAAATGTCTGAACCTTCACTTACATGTCACTCAACTCAAATGGTCCTTGTCATAGGGTGTGGGCACTGGGATAAAAATGAGAGTGCAGAATATTTATTAGGAGGCCCCTGGGAGAGAGGAAGCTTAGCTGGTCAGAGAGAGGAGTTGTCTTCTGCAGTCTCAGTGACTCCACCCAGGTCCACAAGAGAGCAGAAGCCAGGATGGTCCGTTACCGTGTCCTGTCTTGGGGCAGGAGGCGTACCCTTTATCCTACCAATGGCTGAACTAGGGCTAAAGATAAGGAGCCTTTCAAGGCACCTGGATGGCTGATGGCTGTCTGTGCAGCCCCTTCCTCCCGCAGGTGTTGGAATCGGCTTCTCAGGCCTGAAGGACTCCCTCGAAGACCATGACACTCACTGGAGATAGAGACTTTTTTCATCTCTCACTTGGTGAATGTTCTTTTGGCTCAGGAGTAGATGTCAAAGAGCCAAACTTATATTTGCTGCATTATGGAAGAAAGCCTATGATTTAATATGCCAGGACTGGCCCTTGATATGTTAAATGGAAACTAAAAGAATTTAGAAAATTGTTTCATTTCCAAAAATGTCTGGCTTACAGCTAATTACCTTGCAAAAAGACACTATTTTGAATTTGAGGAGCTTAATCGTAGCCCTTTCTTCTCCTTCGTGCTTTTCTTGTTATTATCTAATACTCTAAAGCATCTTGCTATATAATTTGGACTTAGGGAGAAGGTTATACAGACATCCAAGAGACTATCACAGATGTATTTTTGGAAATAGTTTTTAATCTACCTACACAAATGCTTCTGTCTACTCTAAAGCTATTTGAAGGCTTGGGGTGGGGAGGGAATCTTATTGTTGTTCTATTCTCTTATTTTCCTTTGATATTTACAGAAGACTTTGCACAGGAGATGTTCTAGGAAATCAGCCATTAGTATTTTATCATGTTTGTACAAACTCATATGTACTCATGTATCAATTATATGATCAATATTCCTCCAGAATATAATAGCTTAGCAAATACAGTGCATGCTGTGGCAGATTGCGAGTTCAGTGGAAGCTTAGCTGGTGGCTCCAGCTCAGGCTCTTTCTGGAGCTCTGGTTCTCTCAAGGCTTGCTGGACATGGACTAAACAGTCAGTTTTCCATGGGTGGGGATTTTCTTAACACTATTCTAGAATGGTTGTGTGTGTGTGTGCATGCATGTGTGTGTATGTGTGCACACGTGCATGTACATGCATGTGTGTGTATATATATGGAAATGGCATCAAAGACTCTGGAATGGTGGTGTATGTATATATAGTTCATAAATGTTTATATAGTATGCATGCATGTATAGTATTAATGTGTATGTGAAGGGAGGGAGGGAGAGAAAGACAGAGATAGAGAGAGACACAAAGAGAGAGACAGAGAGTGACAAAGAGAGAGAGGGAGAGAGAAAGAGAGAGAGGGAGGGAGGGAGGGAGGGAGGAAGAGGGAGGGAGAGAGAGAGAGAGAGAGAGAGAGAGCCCTTTTCTTATCTCAAAATTGATAGGCTGTCTCTTCTGCCCTATGTGATTAGTCAACAAGATCAACTTTAGAGCAGTAGGAAGCACTGCTCAGGGGTTTGAATGGCAGGAAGCTGGGGTCTCCAGGGACACCTTGGAAATGGGCTATAAAGTATACAGGAGGAAACTTTAGCTTGGGACTCAGATACACTCACTAAAGTTAATGAGGGCTTTATTTATTTTTTTATTTTTTTTAATTTATTTATTTATTAAGGATTTCTGCCTCCTCCCCACAACCGCTTCCCATTTCCCTCCCCCTCCCCTGATCAAGTCCCCCTCCCTCATCTGCTCGAAGAGCAATCAGGGTTCCCTGACCTGTAATGCCTCTTCAGAGTTTTGCTGTGACCATGAGCTGAAGATGCAAGAAGCCTAAACCACATGACGCACCACCAATCAAAGGCAACAATAATTGTGCTGTTTTAATTTTTCTTAAGAACTCAAGTTTTTAAAAAGTACTCTTTACTTCTTGTGGGTCCACGTGTGTGGCACACATGTGTCATGACACATATGTGGAGGACAGAGGACAACTTGTGGAAATCAGTTCTCTCCTTCCACCGCATGGATTCTGGGACTGCACTCTAGCAGCTTGGTGGTGGGATGGTTAGGGTCTTTGTTTGCTTGTTTGCTTGGTTTCCTTTTGGTTTTTGTTTTTGTCAACTTACTGCACATCAGAGTCACATGGAAAGAGGGAAGCTCAGTTGAGAAGATGCCCCAGTAGGCAAGCTTGTAGGGTATTTTCTGGACTGATGACTGATGTGAGAGGGCTCATCCCACTGCTGGCAGGGAATCCACAGGCTGCTAGTCCTGAGTTATGTATAAAAGCAGGTTAAGCAAGCCAGTAAGCAGTACTCCTCCATGGCCTATGCTTTCGGGTTCTTGAAGATTTCCCTTCTTGATGAACCATGATCAGGATACATCAGCTGAAATAAACCCTTTCTTCCTCAAGCTGCTTTTGGTCATGGTGTTTTATTTCATTAATAGAAACAGGGTGGCAAGTCTTCCACATGCTGAACCTTCTCACTATAGTTGGAACCTTCCCAACTCATATCCATTTGACTGAAGACATTGGTCAACCTCAGAACTCATGACTATATCGGGTGCAGAGTTCCAGAATATGGAGGAGTCTAGTACATCTGAAACCTTCATCTAAAGAGTATCTGCCTCTCTACTGCTGTCTCTGGCAGGGTGACAGAACCCAGTTCAATAGGGGAAACGATTCCAGGGCCAGGTACCTTTCTCTTTTCCAATTTTTCTTGCTCAATAACAAGGCAAATTAGTTATCAGAATTCAATTTCTTGAGTGGTGTTTGTTTTGGTCCAAAAGTGACCCCAGGGGAAGAGACTTGGGATTCGATTCTAATTTGCTGTAATCAGAGTTGATATTAGCATTTTTGGAAGATTTGTAATTTTCCTGACAATATGTCAAGCCTATAAAGAACAATCTATTCCAGGTTTTAGATTAAATGTTTAAAAATACACAAGGGGGCCTGAAAGTAATCAATCTCCCTCAGCTCCCAGGAATGCACAGAGCTTCCGGGGGTGCCAGTGGGCCTCTAGCGATGTCCGTGGCATGGAGGCAGGAAAGCTAGGCAAAGTCATTTAATGCTGAAACATCTTATTTCAAGGGACAGGTCTGTGCTTTCTAAAAACTTTTGTTGGGAAGGGCGCATGTTTTCATTTATTTCTACACAATTAAATCGTCTTCAATGGGAAACTCTAACCTTTCTTACAAGTCACAGACTTGCCATGGGTTTCGGCGCAGACTGTGCAAACACATCTCTCTGGAAGAAATAAAATAAGAAGAATTAAGCTTTCCATGTTCTACACGACTCTCCACAGCTTGAATCTTCAGGAGCCTTTTAAATACAATCTGATGTGTGTGTTCACCTTCCTAGAAAGAGCCGGCCTGGTAAAGGGTTTTGTCTACCTGATAAAGAGAGCTCAGGATTGATTCGGGCTGATGTTGATCCTGGACACCCTTTCAACCATGAAATATGCAAGCAGAACCAGGGCATTTTGAAGCCTACAAGCTGCTGTAAATGGAAATCTGCTCCGGAAACGAACTCGCTTAGGCGTCTTTGATGTACAGCTGAAGTTCAGAAGGTCCCGTCGGATAGCGAATAAATAATTTACTTTTCTTTTCAATCCTTGATGAAAGTTTCTCCCTGTTAGCTAATTCTCCTAAAAAGTGTCTTTCATTAAAAAGACTTGAAAGAATTATTATTTTATAAATCTTATTCATAAATATTTCCTTTTCACTGCGAGTTGAAATTCATATTAAAAAGAGGTTTTCTTGAAACACTTGCTGTTCTGTTTTTTCCCTACAGAGTGAAATCAGATCAACATCCGCACTGCTCTGAGTTGATGACTCAGGGTCACTCATTAGCTGAGGTGAGCACATAGCTCTTCAAAAAAATCGCTTTGTTTGAGAAATGCATGCATTCTGGTCCTAGAATCTGATACGCTTTCTTCATTTGTTTTGCATCAAATATTTTAGAAATTTTTCATTAAGATGGTTTGGGTTTCTTAAAGAAAAATTGGAAATTCAGTAGCATGAGAAAGAGCATCCCTCCTGTTTACTCCTTTGCTCAGGTACTTTCCCTTTTCCTGTCTTCTTAGAAACATTGCCTTGGTTTGGGAATCCTGGGAGGAGTCCTCCAGGGGATAGCTCCACTCTAGTTTGAAGGCTTTGCCCTGAATAATGGGTGTCTAAGTAGTATTTTCTTCTTATTTTCATCTAGATTCTATCGTGATCAAACCTATTAGTTCTCTGCATTTTTTTCACGCACTTAGTAGTGTTTCAGGAGAAACACGTCTATCCCAGACAGTTCAGCCTTGTTTTCTAGGAGTCCCACTAGTCTTATTCCAGGTCACTTCTACGCTGACTGATGGCATTAATGGTGATTTTGAACTTGAGTTTGACACTTACCTTTCTATACCATGCCTTCAGTGGGTCTTTTGAACAAGGGCAAATAATTGGGCTTAGAGCCTGTGCCTACTTAAATTTCTCCCCATGTATGAAAAGAAGTAGTACAATTATGTGGTCATCAAACACTGTGGTGTCAGCTAGTCTTAGAGTCTAAGAAGTCTACTATCACAGGGCAGGTGGCCGTCATTTTTTCTCATGTGCCTGAAAAGAGAGAGGCAGTGAGCTTTCTGGTGTTACTTTCTTCTAAAAACTAAAACGTTATTTGTTTTATTTTGTGATTGCAAATATTTTTGTATGTTGGTGTTCATATGGAGGTCAGGGGACAACTTGCAGGAGTCAGATCTCTTTTTCTATCATGGGGTCCTGGGGCTCAAACTCATGACATCAGACTTGGTGGCAGTCATCTTTACTCAAGGAGTCACCTCTCTTAACATCTCCTTATAAGGACACGAATCCTATCATAGGCACCACTCTTGTGACTTTATTTCCACTTGAAGGCTACACTCCCAAATATATTACAATGAGGGTCAGACTTCAGTAAGTTTGAGAAGTGGAGAAACCACAGCATTGTATCGTATGCATGGGTATCATTGACTCTGAGCTGCAATCGATCAACATATTGTCATGAAGAAGCTCTCCATTCTTCCCTTTAGTGAGATATATTATCGAAAATTGTACTCTAACTACAAATTACATAATACAATTTTTGAAATAGACTCTCACTATTTTACTATGTAGCATTGGCTGACCAGGAACTTACTCTGTAGACCACATGGAGATCTGTCTGCTGGGATTTAAGGCATGTGCCAGCATAGTAAGTACATAATATGTTTTGAATATCATTAAACATTTTATGGAAATATCTGTTTCCTCCTGATATGTACACATTATAGAACTTTGATACTCTTGGCATGGAGCCTAAATCTTTAGCATCTACTCTTATAAAGAAGTTGGCTGGGCCCTTGCTTGGTCTTAGGGCTTCCAGTACGTTGATCAGTATATAGTCTTGGTAAAAGGATTGGGGCACCACTTGAAGGTTTCTGTTTCACAGAGTGGAGTCTGGAGTGAGACTTGAGACTGTTTTTAGCAAGGTCAGGGTGAGCCTGTTGGTGGTGCCCAGAGGCTACATTGTGAAAACAATGGCTATAAGCCACAGTACTACTGAAAATGTTCAGGGTTTGAGGATTTGTTTTGTTTCTTGATAGATTTTCTTCTGAGCATTTGGCCCAGACAATGGTCTTCTTCTGCGGCATGAATTCCATCGAAGAAAGCAGCTCTTCTCCCACAGAGAGATTAGCTTGAATGCAGACAGTTGGAGGGAAGATTTAGTTAAGATATAATGTGTGTTTATTGAATATTGCTTTGCTCCAAGCATTAGCGGATGCTAAAGCCAAAAATAATTGAGGCATAGCTTCCCCCTGGCTCAAAGTGAATAGGAGGAAGGAGAGACAAGGGGGGAAGAGCCAGCATGTACTTTCTTTTTAAAAAGCATGGTACAAAATGGCATCATTTCTGCATAAAGGAAATGGTCAGGAGAGGGAATGAATGCAGGAGCAAGGCGCTGAGTGACAGCTCTGTCGGTGGTTAACTGAGCACAAGGAAAAGCTGAAGACAGCCATCATGATTCTCGGTGATGTAGACATGGGAAGATATCATTCCTTCCTCCACCCACCCTAAGAATGATTCTTAACACTCTGGTAAATAATAGAAAATAAAAATAATTTATTTAATTACAGTTGTATGTGCTGCTAGAACCTTCACAAATGGAGGGCCAGTGTTCTAGAGGAGCTGCTGTTATGCTTAGGCTTGATGAAGAATGTATTTGAACAAAAGGGCCTGATGTCATATTATAGACTGCGGTGCTGCCCCCAGCAAGGCCAGTGTGTTCAGACTCTTCTTGAACTTGGTCTGACCTTATTTACTCCCAGGTATAGAGCAGGGCTCCTCTGGAATGAGGGTCTTCAGATGACGAAGGAGGGGAGAAAGGGACTTTCCTCTTTTTCTTCTTCTTCTTCTTCTTCTTCTTCTTCTTCTTCTTCTTCTTCTTCTTCTTCTTTCTTCCCCCTCCCTCTCTCTCCTCCCCCTTTTCCTCCTCCTCCTCTTCCTCATCCTCCTTCCCTTCCTCCTCTTCCTTCTCCTCCTCCTCCTCCTTCTTCTTCTGTCTCGCTGTGGGGGAGGGAAGGGATAGTGTCTATGATGAACCTTGGGGAAGAGGAATTCTACATTGCTTTTAACTAGGTTTGGGATAAAAAACAAGAGACAAAAGAACAGGGATAGGTCCAAGAGAAACTACTTCCAGCTTAAACTACCACCCCTTAAAGTTCAAAGCATGTTCCATGTTTTGGATACTGCATTCTGAATGGCCAAGAAGCCAGTGATAGAAACCAGCTCCCACCAATCAGCTACTCAAGGAAAAAAGAAGCGATTGTTGTGGTAGCTATGGACTGTTGAGTTCAAGGGTTGGCGACCATTTGATTTTGTGAAGTGACTATATTCTGCCTTTTGAGACATATGGTCTCTGACACAGTAACTCAACTCAGCCTTCACAGTGTGAGAGCAGCCACAGGCAATTTATAAACAGACAAACATGTTTGCAACTGTGTTTCAATAAAACTTTATTTCCATAAATAGCCTGTAGTCAGATTTGACCCTTGGAACTCTACACCTGTGGGCAGCCATTTTAAATAGTTCAAGGAAATTTGAATGAAAACACCACAAAAATGTTCAGATGTGGAGCTCTGTTTAGGTACAGCCAGAACTGGGGACCTAAATACCTGCAGTCTTTAATTTTCTCTGCCATTATTGTCTGTGGGAAAATGTTCAATTTTATTGCAAACTGGTGACTTACAGTTGCCTACATGACCCAAGATGGGACTGGGAGACTGCCACTCACTTCTAAGAGGAAACATCCAAGAGAGGACTATCGTTTTCTGTCATACTGGTTTCTTGTCTTATTCCTGAGACATAATTCCTGACAAAAGCAGCGTAGGGAAGGAAGATCTTATCTTGGCTTACAGTTCCAAGGGATGCAGTCCGTCATGGAGGGGAAGCTGGGTGATGGAAGCAGGAGGTGGCTGGCCAGGCTGTAGAAGCAGAGAGCAATGAGTGCGCATGCAAAGTTACCATCCTCCTTTATATTCGGTCCAGCAGTTGGGGTCAGTCTTCCATTCTCCTCAGCTAACCCAGTCTCACAGGCGTAGCCAGAGATTTGTCTCCCAAGTGATTATAGAGGCTGTCAATTGAAAGTCGATAAAAAAAATCACAAGCACACTCAGTGTTCCTCCTTCTCCTCTGTTCTCGTTCTCTCTCTCTGTCCCTCTTTCTCTGTCTGTTTCAGATGTAGAAAGCAGTGTTGGTTGTGTAGACTCTGAGGAACAAGACCCTGTATGCAAACCCCCAGACAGCTGGGAAGTGGTAGAGCCCTTCGTCCTCTTGTCTCCAAAGCCTGGGTCCTGAGCTTTGTGCTTCTTCCCACATCCCAAGGACGCTTTGTATTGTTGACGGTGGCATCCAGTAAGGGGCATTCCCTTCAGCCCACCTTCTCTCTGGAGTCCAGCATTGCTGGCCTTTCTTGGTGTGGGGCTGTCGTAGATTAATAACTGATTAATTTCCTGATTTTAAAGAGAAGCAGGGTGCCAACGAAGTGTTGCTGCTGGTCTCCTGACTCTAACAACTTTCCTTGTCAGAGATGTTCTCTCCAGCTGGAGTTCTAGCTCTCTTTTCCTCACTCTAAACTCAAGGCCTCATTTTTTCCTAGAGAAAGTGCCCCAATTTCTCTCCTTCCTGATGAAATGGCCCTTCATTCTCTGGAAGGAAGATTGCTTCCCCGAGGAACTTAAAGATAGTTGTGTGTTTCAGCTTCAATCATAAAACCATTCCTAGAAGCGTTCTGAGTGAGAACCTTGTCTTTCACTCAGAGAGAGAGGGAGAGAGAGAGAGAGAGAGAGAGAGAGAGAGAGAGAGAGAGAATGATCAAGTGGAAGAGAATATCTTTATGAATGCCATTTGTAATCAGGTATCCACTGAAGCTAATCACTCAACCAGCTGACAAGGACTTGCGCGTGCACTGTGTGTGTGTGTGTGTGTGTGTGTGTGTGCGCGTGCATGCATACTTATGCATGTGTGTGAGTGTGTGTGCATGTGTGAATGAATGTGTGTGGTCATGCATGTGTGAGTGTGTGTACATGTGTGCACCTGTGTGATTGTACATTTGTGTGTTGGAAGTGTGTTTCATGGGGGTAGAGATAGTTAATTTGAATTTTAATAAGAATATGTGTGTGTGTGTGTGTGTGTGTGTGTGTGTGATATTCATGTCTTAAAAATAGGCCCTGAAAAATCTATCAAAAGTAGATTCTGGATTTCAAATAGAATACAGGATTTCATAATGTATAAGAAAAAAACATTTGTGGGGTTGAGGGTGAAAAATTAAGTAAAGAATATGAACAATTAAATACCATTCACTTATGTTTTACTTGCCAAATGCTGAATCTACTTGAGTTTTTTTTTTTCTGTTTCTGTCTTCCTTTCTAGACAGCAGAGCAAAGCTGAGACCTGAGATGTGTGTCGCAAGAGCCTCTTAGCATACACAGCAGAATTTGTCATCTGCTGTGTCCCTCTGGGAGGCCATGGGGTCTAAAGTAAAGCAGGCAGGTTCGGGACGGTATCTGTGTGACAGTGGACTCCTTATGGAACCATTCCGAGTCTCAGTTGTTCCCTCAATAAAGCAGATTTTTAAATTCCTTAGCTTCTTGGGTCAAGATTTACAGGCTTGGTGCAAAAACTTCCTTGAAGACTTGATGTGACTAGCACTGCCCCTTGATGACTCACCATTCTGTCGATTTCCTTCACGATTGTGCTTTGTCATCTGTGTGTCCAGACTGCAGCGTAGAATCCTTGAGGGGAAGTAGTTCATGTTGAAGTCCTGTCAGCCTAGACAGCATTTTACACATTGTATGCATTCTGTAAAGCTACACAAGTGGGTAGCTGAATGATTCAGTATCTACTTCATGGATTTACTTTAATGGAAATTTCAGACCTGCTTAAAATACAATAACTTCTTGAAATATTTTATAGTTTGATTGAGAATGCCCCCCATAGGCTAGCTTAGATATTTGAATACTTGGTTCCCATTGGTGGCACTGTTTGAATATGTTTAGGAAGCGTGGTCCTTGCTAAAGGGAGAATGTCACTAAGAGTGGGATTGGAAGTTTCAAAACCTGACACCATTCCTGGTTGACTTTCTCTGTTTGTGGTTCAAGATGTGAGCTCTCCGCTTCAACTCTACAAAGCCTACCACTTTTCTGTGTTGATGGACTCTTTTTCCTCTGGAGTCAAACACCCAAATGAAACCCTTTGCTCTCTAAGTTGCCTTGGTCATGGCCCTTTTATCCCAGCAATGGGAAGGTAATTTATACACCTGCCGTTTGGAGTTTGCCAGGGAAGCACACCAGGTAAGAGAGTGGCATGCACACATGTGTACCGTGGGCGGGTTCTTTAAGGATAGCTGTGTTTGGGACTGGAAGGGGAGTAATTCCATATTTATGATTCCTTAGGTGTTTTCTACATTCCAAGAATGCAGCAGGATTCTATATCTAACTACCCCAATGCAGTATGCACTAACACTATTATAGATGAAGTCAATCAACTCTTGGTATAATAGCATACTCCTGGCTTTTCATGTTGCTCATACTGCTTGATATTTATCTGTGTCTGCATAATTGGAGATTAGAACTTAACTAACAAGCTGAACATTGTCATGGTTTGATCATGTAACGTCCCTTCTAAGCTTATATGTATGAACATTTGTTTAATCACTGATGGTGACGTTTTTTTGTGGGGGTGGCTGAACCTTTGGGACATAGAGGTGAGGTGGTACTTATCAGGGGAGGACCTTTAAAGGTTGTGTCGTGGACTTGGTTAAGGGGTAGCCTTCTGCTTCATGTTACCGAAGAGGCAAAAGGCTCTGCCACATGGGTGCATCACCAAAAACACCACCATCTTTCTCCACCTGTGATCAAGTATACCACCAAAACCAGAAATCCAAATCAACCTTTCTTACCTTAAGTTGGTTCTGTCCAGTATTTGGTCACACTGACTCAAAAGTGACTGATGTAGGTAGCAACCAATGCTGCTTTCTTTGTAAGCATGGGTTTTGAAGACATCTGAGAACAGTAGAAGAGAATGAGAACTCTGCATGGTAGTGAACAGATCAAGACTGTTAAACACAGAGGAGTACCACAATCACAAAGTCCCTAAAGTCTGGCTAGCTTGGGAAGTTACAGAGGTCACAGCAAGCCCAGGCCCAGGAAGAATAATTTAGTAGGAAAGCAAAACCCTCTTCTCTTTTCACTCGGGTTCTTTAAACCCTCAGTGACCCAGTGGCCAAGTTCGCCATCCTTTGTGACAATGTTCATTGTGGTTGAGGGTATGCTCTTGGTGGGAGGTCAGGGGCAGGAGGGAATGAGCGTAGCTAGGCCTCAAACAATTGGTCCTTTACTGATCTCCAACTGAAGTCTAAGACTATTTTTGACTTCTTGTTTTATGGGTAAGAAGCAGGAAAATAGAAAAGAAAAAATAATATTAAACCAATATTAGACTGGTAACCATGGGCATCTGGGCATTATGACTTCAGTCTGTGAACACACACCTCTTCTCCATGGAGCACAGGGAACAAAAGCTTAGGAATTTATAGCTGGTGTCATTGACTTTCTTCCTCTCACAGCTGTGGGGGAGTGCATAACCCATTCCAAATTACTTACAGGAGGTTGAATTTCCTGTACGTTACAAAAATCACCCCTACCAACACTCAGTTATGAAACCCACAGAGTTGGGCTAATTCTTAGGTAGGAACCCACATAGTTAGTAATAATTCTCATTTTCCCCATCAAAAATAAACTGTAAAGCATCATCACACTTAAATGCAATGTCTTTTGAGATGTGGCTTATCTTTTGTGTGTATGTATATATAACAAGGTTGACATAGCTTGGTGAGGGTTTAAATATTCCATAACAATCAAAGACACTTAGGCAGGTTTTCTTCCTGTAAGTCATTTCAGCTAAGAAATCAACCAGAGTTAAGTACTGCATTTGGAGAAGAAAATAAGATTTCCAAGGGAGAAACATATTCCAAGTAAGGAACAAAGAAACAACAACGGATGTTCGTGCAAATGCATTTCCCAGCAGTGTTTCCCCATTCAAAGGTTCTGGTCTGTTCTTATGCTGCTAAGAACACACTTGGAAGAACCATTCTTTTTTAAAAACGTGCACAGGAGTGCTTGCCTCTTTTAATGTTTAGCTTGAAAAGCAGATATTAACTGAGGGTTACATGTCCAAAGGTGAGACAAAATGAGGCGGTGGTGATGGATCGTGACCTCAGGGATTTATCGTCCCCTGGGGCAGACAGGAGAGACCCAGGGGAAGCAAATAAAATACCAGGAGGCCCAGAAATGATGCAGCTGATGATAAAAGGCTTTCCTGAGAGAAGGATTAAGTTTGCGGCAATAATTTTTCTGTTTTATGTCTTGGGCCTTCTGTCTACCATTTTTAAATGACTGATCTTTTCAACACATCTTCCAGTTTAACAGATGTAGTCTGTGGTCTGAATGCCCAACTCCTAGGTACCTCTTCTTAATGTTCTCTCTGCATTGTGCAAAACTGTTTCAGAAGCATCCCACTTTATATTAAATATCATGTTCTCTGGTCAGCGTGATATATATTCCTGCAAGTCTCAGCACTGAAAGGCTGAAAGAGGAAGATTGCAAGGTTCTCTCTCTCTCTGTCTTTCTGCCCCCTTATCTCTTTGCGGTGCCTGTGGTGTGTATATGAAACTGTGCATACCTGTGAAGTCTAGAGGACAGCATTGGGTGTTGGAGACATCTACATTGTCATTGTGGTGTTTTGGTTTTGAGACAAGGTCTCTCAGCTCTCATCAACCTGAGGCTTGCAGATTAGGCTGACTGAACAGTGGATCCTGGGGATCCCCTTGTCTCTACCTCCCCAGTATTGGGATTACAAATTTGAGCTACCACACCTGTTTTTTTTTAATTTTTTTTTAATTTTGAGATAAGATCTTACTATGTAGCCTTGGCTGACCTGGTACTTTATATGTAGACCAGTCTGACCTTGAACTCAGGGATCTGCCTGCCTTTTCCTCCCACGTACTGGGAGTAAAGGCAAATGCCACCATTCTGGGAATGAAAGTCAGGTCTTCTGCTTATGTGGCAGCCACTTTGCCAACGGAAGTACTTCCAGCTCCCTCCGCCATCACCCCAGAAGCCAGTATGTCTGATTGAGGCCAGTGGGTAATATGGCAAGACCGTATCTAAAACAAAGTTTTAAAATATGCTTAAATATCCCATTATCTTGAGCATTGTTCAAAAAGAATTTTTATTATCTTTTCTTTGAAAATGATTCTGACTCACTGCAAGACAATTTATTGGTGATTTCAATTTCTCTGCAATCATTTCAAGAATTCTTCAGTGTGTGTGTGTGTTATGTGTGTGTGTATGTGTGTGTTCAGAAACATACTCAAAGAAAAGTATATCCAAAATGTTTCTAAATGGAAGCATTTTTTATGAAACTAATTCTACCTGTCAAAGAATTGGCATGATGTTAGATTTTGTAGGCATTTAATTAAATAGTAGTTAAATCCAATTTTGTACTTTTCTCTTAAATTTTAAAGTATTTTTTTCTCAGCTCCTAAACATTTCACAGATGCTTAAAAATTCCTTATTCACAATGGAATGCACAGACTTGAAATACCATGAACCAAGTAAAGAAGAACAGAGTCTACCTTCCTTGTTGATAATAGGGCAGGCTACTGCAAGAGAAGTTGTGTGGCCATCAAAACAGCACAAAGTAGTGAGTGTGGGTCCTTACTCTTCATGTTCTTCAGCCGGCAAAATAGGTTACAAATGACTTTCTTGTTATTTCTAGATAGCAACTATGTTTGTAGCTTTGGGCAGTCATGGTGTGGGTGTCTTCCTTGATAGTTTAATGGTGTTCTCCTCCTGGTTAAATGCTTGCATTTATGGTAAGGTACCATAGAGAGACAACAGCTTCAACCTTATGAAACTCAGAAACTCAGGCTTCATTCTAGGTGCCGTGTACGTGTAGCTATATAAACTCATGAATATGTGATCTCGGTTCTTCTAGTATTATTTTACAGTTGGGCCAACTGAGAACCAGAGGGATTAAGATTAGATCCAAGTGAGGTAAAGGAGTAATTGGCATTTCTTACATTATGAACTGGATTCCTGTAATGATTCAGCCACACAACGTGGCTGATACTTCCTGGTTCCAGGGAGACACACACACACACACACACACACACACACACACACACACACGAGGACAAGCCCTCAGGCAGAAGTGCCTAATGGCCCTGGGAATCTTAAAGGACCCCGTATGACCCATGAACAGCATGGTTACATCATTTACGTATGACGCAGCTGTGTGAGCCTTTGCATACATGCATGAGTTCCATCACCTGCCTATGACTTAAACATCCCCCCTTCCCCCCCCCCCGTGCGCATGCGCTAGGCAGCCTTTAAAATCTGGAGACGCCATCTTCAGCTCTCTCTCTCTCTCTCTTTCTCTCTGCACACGACCTTCATCAGGCCTGTGTACAACCCACCCCCACCCCAAATAAATTCCTACTTGGCTTTGTTGGTTTTGTTGCATGTTCCGTGTTTCCTTCTCACTCAACTCAGGTAATTTCATTGGTGCCGCGACTCCTTTCTATGTTGATCTTGTTATTATTGGTGGTATAAAAATAAATGCCATTAGTCGTATGGTGTGTGTGTGTGTGTGTGTGTGTGTGTGTGTGGTCTGTTGTCCATGGTACCATGGTTCACTTGTAGGAATCAGAGGCAAATTAAGTGTTGACTTCTCCTTTCGTAAGTATCGGTGTATACTTATGACAAATCTGCCACATACCAGGGTAGGGGCATGGGGATTAGAAAAGTTAGTAAGGAGCAGGAAGAAACAAGTAAAAATAATAAAACAAAAATAAAGAATAGTACCGGGAGGGAGTTCCAGTGAATACTGAAATTCTGAATTCATCCCTGTTTATTTTCTACACACTTTTATACCCCAATACAAAAAGGGGAAGAAGACAAAAGATAGCTTTAGCATGATACAAAGGACAGTTACTTGCTTTAACGCTTTGAGCCATTAATCCATTAATCCATGAGAAAAAGCATTCTGTTGTTTAAGCAATGAACCCACCCCAGACCAAGTATCCTGAAAACTGCCACTCCCAAGGTCAAATCTCTTAATTCAAAAGGATAAGTATGCTTGAATTTTCTGACCTTTCATCGGGTGGAGTGGATCTACCTGTGTGGGACAGCTTAAGGACAAAACCACAAAGTAACCACACCCTAGGTCAGGTGGCATAGCCATACTTGTTGTTAACAACTTTGAATATGCTAAAACTCTCTGACTTTCAGATAAGGTGGAAATATGCTCATGTGTTTGGACCTCCCCACCATTGTTTGAGGCAGAGTCTTTTATTATTTACTACTGTGTAAATTACTACTGTGTCAGGCTAGTTTCTTCTAACCCACCCCAACTCTGGGGGGGTGATTTTGTCTCTGCCTCCTGTCTCAGAGTAGCAGTGAAGAATAGCTATGGTTTACATGCTTAGGGACATTTAAACTCTGGTCCCCTTGTGATTAACCAATGACTTTATCCATAGGACCATCTCCCCAGACTCTGAGCTTTTTATCATTAGTTTTAAAAAAATGTTCATCTTTCTATTAAGTTTGCTTTGGGGATCATCATATTGACAGTGGTTGATAGTTGTTCTGTATCCCACTTTCTGCTTATCCTTGGTTTGCTATTATTTCAGTAAAACTCTGTGGAACAAGGAGAAATAGAATGGGTAATTGTGGGTATTCTGCCTTATGTCTTCACTTTAGAGAGAGATGCCATTAAAATTGATGCAGTATCTAGGATGGCTTGATTTTCACATGTAAGTTGCTAGGTTTATTTTATTCAAATGTGTGCTAGTTGCTAGTGTAGAATTTTTGGAATGCTTCCTAGGATTTTCCTCATGCATCTTTATTTCTAGAGAACTATGTCTTCAAATCTTGGAGAGTTTACCTAATATCTGGTCCTCAAGGGTTTTCCAGTTGGCAATTGAGATGAGGGATGACTAGTGAGAGTGGTTATTAAGATGCAAAACCCCTTGCTCATTCCAGATTTTTGTTTTCCACTACCTTGTTAACAAAATGGAAGAAGACTCCTGGCTTTTGTGGGATTTCATTCTGTGGTCCACAAGGTGGGAAGAAACATTTTACCTTAGCAGGAAAGTCCTGTCTAGTTTTATAACACAATTGGCAACAATGAAAGCAGAGACCTAGCCTTTCCATCTTTCTCTGAGCCATCGCTGGAAGGCGGCATTGGAGTTGTCAAGAGGAACCTGACCTTGGCTTGCTTTCATTTCTAGGCTTCTAGTATGTGGAAAGTCTTCTTCAGGCTGCAAGTCACCCATTCCCAGAAACCTACCCCAAATATCACATGCCGAAGTGTAGGTCTCTTGTTTGGCTGGTTCTATCCAGTAAATATCACACTCACCCTCCATTGTCCTTTCTAGAAAATTGGGCTGTTTTTTTTTTTTTTTTTTTTTTAGTTTTTCGAGACAGGGTTTCTCTGTAGCTTTGGAGCCTGTCCTGGAACTAGCTCTTGTAGACCAGGCTGGTCTCGAACTCCCAGAGATCCGCCTGCCTCTGCCTCCCGAGTGCTGGGATTAAAGGCGTGCGCCACCACCGCCCGGCTAAAATTGGGCTGTTTTAGACTCTTCAAAGACAATGCTTAACTTTCCTGGTGACATCAAAGAATAAATACATATACATATATTTGAGATAGGATTTCTCTTTGTAGCCACTTTTTGGAACTGGCTCTTTAGAACAGGCTGGCCTTGAACTCACAGAGATCCACCTGCCCTGCCTCCTGAGTTCTGGGATTAAAGGTGTGTGCCACCACTGCCACGCTGCATAATTGCTCTTTCAAGTAGATTGTTTTTGTTTCTTGTTCACATTAGTCTTGTGGCTCTGATGGCAGAAACCTTGGTTATTGTCCTAACTCTGTCAATTTATTCTTTGAGACCCCGATGACCTTAAAAGAATTGACTCTAAAAGATTCTGACACCCAAGCTCTACTTCGAGGAATCATGAGTCACTTACAGTGTCTGTTGCTCTGTCGCCTCCAATTGACTTGCTGATGCTTCTATAAGTATGTCTAAGTATGAACGTATTATATAGGGAGGGTCATGGGATGCTGTTGACCATACAGTGAAGGACAAGGGATGGCATGACTAATTCATCTGCAAGTGATATGATGCATTAAAAAGTGGCTTAACAACATGTATGGGATTTTCTGGCTGCTATAATTAGAGACCTAGATCATACGGTCTACATATGACTGGACCCAGGTGCTCAAAGTATGGTGTCAGGAATATGTTCTTTTGGCTCAGTTTTCATCTATATTGGTTCTGTTAGCCAGCAGTTTTACCCAGGTTGGCTTCTGTATGCTGTTGACAAGATCACTTCCTAGTTTTTTGTTTGTTTTGATTTTTTTCCTTCATGGGAGTTAGTACTGGTTGGCAGAGGTAAGCACAGCTGCTGAAGGTCAGTTTCCTCATTTTTACATAATTTTGGTCCCAATCAACAGTCATTGTCCCTGGAGAACCCATCTCACGTGTTGGTCACATGTTGGCCCCACCCCAGATCTCCAGTTGAGTCAGGTTCCACTGGCTGCCACTAGGCTTGACCCTTTCCAGGCCCGTTCATCTTGTTCGTGGCCCTGCTCTGCATCCGTGTCTGGTTTTCTCTGTTCCTAATCCCAGACTCAGATAGAAGTCTTCCTTTATTTTCCACTCAAGCTCCAGTTCCCATTTGAAATGCTGAGATCCAGGACACAATTGGTTGAGAACAAAGCTACATTTTGTTTTCTCGCTGCCCTTGAAGATGGTGCTACAAGATGGAATTCTGGGGACTCCATCAATGCACAAGCCCTTCTCCTCACCACCACCCACAGATGCCACACGCTTTCCCAGGGCTCGGTGGAATGGTGATTGCAGCAGCAGGAAAGGGAAAAGCACAGAAATCAGTCAGTGTGATTCCGAGATCAGCAGAAGAGGCCTGTCCAGTTCCCTAGATCCTCCAACTTCAGCTCTACCTGCCCCACCTTGATCTCTTCTCCACCCCTCTCCCTCCCTCTCCAGCAGGAATAAATGGAAACTACCTACTTATAACAAGGGAAAATAGAAACATCCTTTCTCAGAGAGACAGAAAAGTGCCTGTCATTGTTTATGTGATGCTCCAAGCATGCCCTATAATAGAGTCATATAATATTCTGTTTTGGGAGGGGGTGCAAGTTCTTGCTCACTTGTTGCTATGGTAGCCAGGCCATTTTAATAACTGAGAATTCAAGTCATTGGTTTATTGGGTCCTTTCAAGACCAGCTGCAATTTCTTTTCTTTCCCTGGGATTTGTTTTCCTTTGATATGGCAGGCCTCTCTTGGGCCACTCCATTCTCCATTCTCCTATAAATAAAGAACTCTTTCTCTAGTCTTGTTTGTATAAGCAAGTAGTTGACTCATACTCACCGAAGTTATGAGGTTGGTGGCCTTGGGCAGGCAACTGAGCTGTGCTTGATTCCAATGCTGTATTTATAATATAAATGCAATTGCTGCATACAAGGGAGCTACGGATGTAGCTCAGTGGGCAGAGTACTTGCATGAGGCTCTGGGTTCAATCCCCAGGACTCGGCAGACTGTGTATATGGGTACTTGTCCGTGATCTCCACACTCTGAAGGCAGAGGATGAGAAATTCAAAGTCATTGTCAGTATCAGCCTGGGCTACAATGAGACCTTGTTTCAAAAGCCAAAATAAAGCAATTGCATGCAAATGACAGGTGAAATAATTCAAATGAACAGCACTATGTCTGCACTAGAAAATACTGCACCTGCTTTTTCAAGGGGGAGAGCTAAGTTGAGGGGATTTTCTATCAGGCACAGGAGCTCAGGTGAGGTCAGTGAGGAAGATCTGTGAGTAACTTCAGAGGAGGCTCAGTTGCTCTCAGCTGTGCTCTGGAGCCCTGATCTTGGCTTTGGGCTAATACTTTCTTGGGTTTTCTGTTCTGTGTCTGAGGATTGGAATGGCCAAAGTAGATGGTATCTGGACCACAAAGGTCCCAGGACAGTATTTTATCTGTAGCAGTGCTCAGGGTGTATCTTCTGGTTGACAATAGCTAGGAGAAAATTCTTCAAAACAGGGAAAATGCAGACGAGCCCCATAGAGGTGGGAATATAACAAGGGCTATTCTATTGCAGAAAAGCTTCTGCTAGGTGGGAACACGTGCTCTAAGTAGCTGTACTTCATTCATTCCCCGTTGTCATCTCAGTTGGGACACTGACCAAGCTCAGAAAGGATATGGGGAGTCTCAAGTCATGTATTTGAAGTCCACAACTGTACCATGTTTCCTCTTCTGCCTTTCCCATCAAGAATGTATTCAGTCAAGTAAGGCATGCCTACGATCTATGTGAATATGTCTGTATCTATCATATATTTAAGCAAACAGATGCAAATAATTTCTGTCTTGGAAGCTCCCCAATGTTTTCTATTTAGTGTATATCTTTCCACATGCTCATATTCATTTGAACGCACACACACCCAAAGATGTATAATGAAAAATGAGCCTTGTGATACGGATGCTATTGAATAAATAAGATGACTTTGAATTTGTTGTCTTGTAGATTGCTTGTCTTCCTTGGCAATATATCTTATACATCTTTCCATGTTTACACTCAATCTTTTTACCTGCTACATAATAGAATTTCTTAGTAACAATGTTTCATAGTTTATTTCATTAATCTTGTGCTAATGGAGACTTGGATTTTTAATTTTTCAGTGTAGCAATGACCATTGCAAAGCATCAGTCATTACATGTATTTTCCTTTCCCTAAAAAAATACCTTGCCATAGAATTCTTGGTCCTTTCATTAAATTTCATTTTGTTATTTGGTCAAATTTTGTAAACTTAAAGTCTAAGAAGAGTTTATTTTCAGAATATCATTTCCATTGTAGCCAAGAACCTATTCTTCTGTCATATTTATTATGGGTCAGCTTTGTTTTACAGAAAATACTACTGGTTTTGAGTGTTTGTTAAAACTGCTTATGCATTCTAGAATCCTCTCAGTCCTACGAGTTGCTACCATGCCGTTTTCAAACAATGATAACAACATCTTCCTTTCTGACTCATTCTGTTTTCCTTTCTCTTATCTTAGTGCATTTGCAGTGACGTGCCGTGGAAGCTTATTTAAACCTTCACACCGAAACCTCAGCAGTGGAGTACCGCACAGAAATGGTGATAAACATGGATTTGAAGCTATTTCACGAGTAGTTCTTCTGCCCTGCAAAGTTTGGTGACTAGAGAAAAATCACAGGGGTGTAGTCCAGTCAAGGCACAGTGGGAAAAGGAATGTCCTTTCTTTCTTTCTTTCTTTCTTTCTTTCTTTCTTTCTTTCTTTCTTTCTAAGATCAAGAACTATGTAAGTGATCCTCACTGGCTGAAAACTCCCATGTCTCTCCCAGAAATAAAAGTAGTCTTTCTCCTTTTTGTCCTGTAGCACTAAGTCATCTCATGGTTGGAAGTTTCCAGATATGATCACACGTTTTCAAAGGTCACACATAGGTAGATTCCACCTGACGCAGCGTTTACACCCATGAGGGTGCCAGCCTGGTCTCACGTAGTGAGATACATATGTCTTTGTCATGCTTGGAGCCTGGCCTCACGTAGTGAGATACATATGTCTTTGTCATGCTTGGAGCCTGGCCTCACGTAGTGAGACACATATGTCTTTGTCATGCTTGGAGCCTGGTCTCACGTAGTGAGATGCATATGTCTTTGTCATGCTTGGAGCCTGGTCTCACATGTCACCGTTGCTGCTTCTGACCGATGGGCTATATCAGAAGGCAGTACCTCAGGTTGGGGTAAAATAAGCTATCCTACATGCTTGTTTCCTTTGCACAAACCTTTCTTGTGGATTTAGCCTAGCTCACTGGTCTGAAATGAAGTGGTTTAGATAAATGTAATGAAGATGAACAGTTTGCAAGTGTGGATATGCCCATTTTCATAGGAAGTCTTGAGCACCACTATATATAGCCATACATGTTTGTATATAAGTGGTCACTAATAGCCTTCCATACAACGCCTCCTGTCCGTTCCCTGTTGTTAAAGGGACTCTCTCAAATTGATTATAGTACAGTAATCAATGCTCATATTCTGTTTAGAGACTTCCATTGTTCTTTTCATTAAAAGTTATTATTTCACACCAGAAACTTACTCCTGAATCTTGCTGACATGAAGTTACCAAACTTTAGCTGAAAACCTTAGACTTTTATAAAGTGTATTTTCTCATATTTCATCTTCTTTTTCTCCCAAGAAAGCAAACCTTGGAATCTGGGGTAGAATTAAAGGGCTTTGAGCGAGTATGCACAAAGAAGAACGACAGTGTGGGCAGCCTGGTTCCGGAGCAGACGGTCCTAATGATATTGCTTTTGTGGGTTTTCCCCTCTCTTCCTCATGTTCATTTCCTTTTGACTAATGTTTTGGGACCCAGAGGAAAAGCACACGATGCTCTCTGGTAGTGGAAATGAGGCTAATGTAATGAAATTCTGCCAACTAAAGCTTAAGAGGAAAATGCTTGGACGTTTCCAGGACACAGCCAATTGTGGAGAAACCAGTAAGATTTATGGCCAAGAATGGATTCATCAGTGGGAGATTTTTTTAGATGTGGGGTCCGTACATACGTGGCAAAGGCTGAGGAGAGTCCTGTTTGAAAAGTGACTAAGCTTTGCTTCCACTAGAGTGTAAGCTTTCTGTGGAAAGCGTTCTGTGCTGACCGAGGTATCACGAATGCCTCAGCCTGTGCCTGATTAAAAACTATCAACCAAGTGCATCGTCCAAAGGGCACTGACCTGATTGATAGATACCACAGGTGTCTCTGGTGCTCAGGTGTGTCACATGCCCTCACTGACCTCAGGATTAGCTTGCTGTGAACCCCTGCAGATCTCCTTACCTGGTGGGTCTGCCAAGCGTCATAAACATTCATACAGCAGTGCAGAGTCCACGGGGGGGACCTGAGCATACCGAGAGGGTCCACAGCCCATGGGAGGCAACAGCGCGACTGCCAAGTGAGTGCTAGAAGACAGTCCCCAGCGTCCCAGGTGTCCTGGATGTGTGAGGTCATCCCCTGTTGCCCCCAGCAGCAGCCACACAGAAGCCTGAGGAATAGGCTGACGCTGGCCTTCCTTGCTGCCTGGTCACTTTCCTTCTGCTTTCTTCCTACAGCTTCCTGAAGACACCTGCCAAGGGAAACTCGCTCCCTAATGGGGGCTCCCGTTCTGCACTGAGGGACCTAAAGCAGGACAGAAGGGGATGTTAGCATTAGTTATTCATAATGTATTCTCTCATCATTTCAACCTTACTTGTCTCCAACATGTGCCACCCTGGTGTCATCTTAACCTCCTCAGATTTAGAACATAGCCCTGGCAGTTGGAGTTTGCTATTTACGCATGGCTTGCTCTTGCTCATGTAGTACACATGTATGCTGTCTACATATATACATTTCTTTTCATATGACGTGAGGACATCAGAAGAACAGCCCTTTTCTCATGACTAGTGAGTTCTTACTGTTCAGCCAAGAGCATGCTTTAGAAATGTAAACCAGAGCTGTCCTTGCTCTGCCTGACGCGCACATCCTGGCCTTAGTCAACGCGGCATCACCTCTGGGAATTAGAGTCCCTGAAATGATCAAAGTAGCCTGTGTTCTGTGTTCACACTGTCTTCTCTTGCCTTCCCTGCCTAAACACAGAGAAGGCTTGGCCTGAGGGTGCTGCCCCTCACGTTGCTGCTGCCCCTAAACCACTGTAGCACTGTTCTTTAAGGAGGCAGTGCTCTGAACTCAAGGACTTTGAGGCATATGAATTTTGCTTCTTGAGCCTCCTGTTCCCATCTTGCAGCCACATCTGACTACCTCCAATGGGATTAGAAAGTAGTGTGATTCTCAGCTCTTTCTGTTTGATGTTGTTCTTTGAAGTAAAGATAACAGTAGTGTGTGTCTCCTGGGTGATCGTCATCAATCAAAAGATCAGGTACACATACTCTTGGCTCCACACTGGCATGTCCTCTGTCCTCCATGCAGGTTTTCATGCCAGGTGCATGATGGGAAGAATAGCCTTCCTGTGACTGGCCGTGGTGTGAGTAGAAGTCGCCCCGTCTCAGAATAGTCAATCAATGGTTCCAGAATCGCTATCCTGCCCTTCATAAACACCTGTCTCCAAGGCAATGCACCCGTGAGGATGATTTTCAGGTATACCACCATCCATCACCAGATTGCTCCTGGAACTGGCTGAGAGTCTCTGAAAGCAGGATTTCATTTTTTCCTCTTTCAGTGCATGCCCAGTGTTGTCTGATAGAGCTTCCTATGATCTTAGAGGCGTGTCTGTGTTCCCTGCCATGTCCAAGGCAAAGATGCCCAAGGGACAACTGTGACCCACTTGAAAGGACTTTAGAGGATCCAGTGGGAAGGAGCGGGCCGAATGAATAGTCTCCGTGAGTCACTTGGCAGTGAAGTGAGACTTTGGTCTCCCAGATCCAGTTGCTCTTTAGCAGAGTTTGTTTGAAATGGGTTGTGAGACTGTGAGTTCTGCTGTAGCTACGAACTATGAATGGTTAAGACAATACCTTGTGCCTGTGTTGACGTTTCTGTTTCTTTAGTAAAAAAAAAAGCCTTTATGCTCACTTACAGTACTAGAGGTTTTGACTATGACGGTCAGGTTGAAGAGAACTCTACGGATGGAGACCAGGAGGGTCTACAAACTCACCTGTGCACCCTGTGGTCAGATATGGAAGAAGACTGGGGTGCTTACTGGAGCCTTTGTATCTGGCTTTCCCTGTGGCATAGGCTTGTCTAAACTGAGCACAAGGGCTATACGCTCCCTCAATAGCTCTGAGTGGAGCTCAACAGAAAGACATCAACTTAACACATTATGAGACGCTTTTGGCAACTTGGTTGTACAGTTCTTGAGTGTGAATTTGTAGATGACAGTGTTGCGTTAAATGTAGATGCCAGATCTGAAGTGACAGTATCCAGGTGATTTCCCAGAGCCCACGAAGATACAGTAAGCAGCTGTGTGAGCATGGGCCTCTCTCCAATTGCTGGAAGCACTGACTGCAGAGCGATTTTTCAGCCTTTTTTTTTTGCTCCAACCCGCAGCTAGAATGTGGATTCCTGTTCAGTTTTGCATGTATTAAATATATGTCTCTCAGCCCCTCTCTCTGCATTCCTAACAGAAGCCAGCAGTATGGAAAGTAGGTTGGTTGAACCCTGTGCTGCTGTAGCAGGGGTGTGCAGGTCATAGGTCAGGGATATGTGATAGGCAATGAGTGTTTCAGAGCAACAAGATGGAGGTAGGTTGGGCTGGGAAGAGGGCAGATAAAAGGAGCCAGGTGATCAAGTCCTTCCCATACCTCTGTTACTGACTTGTATGCATACGTGGAAGCCAGAGAAGAAGCCAATGTTGAGAGAGAAATCTTCAAAAAGATTTGAGATGGAAAAAAGTCAAAGTAACCTGAGGCAATTTTCCTAAAGTCCAGCATGGTTGTTTCAAAGGGGATGCTGAAATAATGCCACTGACCACAGCTTTATCTCCCAAATTTCAAAGATACCGCTGATGGTCACTGCATAGACACGCACACATGCATACCACACACACACCCACCACACACACACATTGTGGTCAGGACTCTACAGTTACAGGCTCAGATTAGGTTTCTAATTAGAGTTTTTCTTTGTAGTGGTATCAGAGACTCAAGATTGAGTTATAACAGAATCGCAAAAATCCATTCTCATTGAGAGCCCTTTTTTTGTAATTATTGAGTATACTGTGTTCACTGTTCCGGGAGGAACAGAAAGTCAGTAGAACCTAGACTCACCCCCTTCTAAATGGGAGACCAGATATCCACCCTAATTTCATATTGCTAAGTGGATAGGGGCTCAGGCGACAAGGTAAGTGTGGCTGTGTGGTTTCTGCTGGGGCATCGCATGCTCCGGAGGCAGGGACTGATGGGTGCAAATTTGCAGAGGATATCAGGTGCAAACAGGTTTGCCCAGTGGCCATGGCTGTGACGGTGACAGGGGCTCAGGCTTTCAAAGGCAGAACTGACCTGTTCAGGGCCCCTGACCATGGGGAAGAGTGACAACTACACGAAAGATGCAGGTCCCATCCCGTGACAGAGGACTTTGAATGCCAGGCAGTTGGCTTTTCCGCTGCTGGTGGAGAGAACCATCATGTATTTGTTTTAATGTGAGGCCAGGAGGACGAGTTGAGAGCTCTGTGTCTAGCAGTTCGTGCTGAGAACAGCGGAAAACTGGCAATCACAGCTTGTCTCTGAGGCCTGCCTTTGATTTTATGTTCCTACCAAGTGACAGCTCTGAGAAGGGCACTGGGGCTACCTTAGGAATTACTCAGATCAAATTAAAGCCATCAATCTCCAGGCCCAGCCCGGGGAGGACAGACCTACCTCTGATTCTGAAGCTGAGGAGCTGAGGCTTCTGTAATGAGCCTGCCACAGGGACATTTGCTGTGTTCCAGGGACCCGGGCTTATGAGAGCTTTGTGCCTTGTGGAATCCAGGAGGGAAGGAGACACAGTCTGCCTCTACCTCCCTTCACTGCTGCCTGCCTTCAAGGTGGCTTCTCTGGTCCCCTTTAATCTGGTGGGATTAGGACAGCAACAGGTTGGGGGCCCAAGGGCCATTGTACTTCTGTTTCTTTGCTTCCTGTGGATGCCAGAGTGTTTGCTAGCTCATTGGCAAGACAAGGGACAGGAGCAAGAGCTCAACACTGGCGAACTGGCAAATTGAAAGGCTGGCTTGTCTTCTTTTGAAAAAAAAAAACACTGCATGGGAGTGATGGAGAATGAGAAGTGTGTGGGTTCAAACCAGTGACTGTTCGTTCTTTTCTTCACAAGCCCAGGGAGCTGTCACCTGTGCAATGGCTACCATGGGCCAGGCTTTGGAGTGGGGGCAAGGCAGGAACTGTACCAGGCACCTTTGGTCAAGGTAGGAAATAAATTTTCAGGTAGAATAGTAGGTGAGAGGGCTCCTGAAGACAGGATGTATGAGGGAAGAGTTGAGTGGGTTCAGGTTATTCTTGACAAATGGGCTGAGGAAAGAAAAGGTCTTTCAGGGCAGGAGAGCTTACTATGTTCACTCCTACACTGGATCAGTCTATATCACACCAGACCAACACCAGCATCAGTATCACCACCAATCACCACCAACACGACTGCTACCATCATCCTCAGAACCCTCGCCGCCATCACCACTACAAACACTATCACCACCACCACCAACACCAACACTGCCACCACCACCGCCGCCACCACCACCACTGCCGCCACCACCACCACCCCCACCATCGCCACTGCCAGGAGCAGCTTGGAAGAGAAGGCAGAATGAGAGCCCAAAGAAGGAAGGACTGTTGGGAAATGCTGCCTTCTGGACAGTTCACAGTTTTCTTGTTTGCGAACTCACCGTAGCTGTGGTCACCCACACAAGATCAAGTCAGTCAAAATTCCTGTATAGACAGGAGAAATGATTTGAAGGCTCCAGCCTTTACTGAGGAGGTAGTAGCAGCTGATAGTTACTGGAAAGAGGGAGAATCATTCTTTTCGAGAAATGGCTACCAGTAGCTTTCCCATGTTCCTGTCATGACCCCATATTCATGTACATGTGGGCAGTACTAGCTGGACATAATGGAATACATATATTCCACTATGAAGTTATAAGGGGGCTTGTTGAAGGAGATATGGAAGGAGTTAGGGGCAGAGTAGGGTACATATGATCATATTTTATTATGTATATGCATAAAATTCTCAAGTATGATGAAAGTTAAAGCAAACAAGCAAATAAAAAGATAATAGTTTTGTGAAAAAAAGAACGGAAACAGTCAGGACTCTAAGTTCAAGACCAACCTGGTCTACAGAGTGAGTTCTAGGACAATCAGCCATAAACCACCAGAAAACCCTGTCTCAAAGTGAATGAACAAACCAGCAAATGACACCCCCCCTCCCCGCCCCACCAAACAAACTAAAAAAAGAAGCAAAACAATGCAAAGCAACCGGAAGTCAAGGAATGCCTCGGACAATGGAATCATCAATTCCTAGCCAAGGAAGCTCCTCTCTAAGAAGGCCCTCAGCAATTGGTGCCCTGACAGTGGTTCTCACTATGTAGCCAAACATCATCTTAAACATTCTGGTCCTCCTGCTTTCCACTTCCTTAGTGCTGAGATCACAGGGCGCACCACCGTGGTAGGGATTTGACCCAGGACTTCACGCGTGCTAGGCGGGCACGGCACCAACTGGGCTACCGCAGCAGCTCAGCTGCCACTGTCTTGGAGCCCACCCTTAGCTCGAATCTCTGCCGTGTGGGCTGTTTCTTCCTTCTGTGTTCCCCCACAGCGTTCAAAAGCTTGCTGTTCACTTACTCACAGTAGATCCTGCCTTGAACGGCAAAGAGAAAGGCAAGCGGCAGTGGTTTCTGTGGAGAGCAGGGTGCACAAGGCGAACCTCCCGCTACATCGCGGCTGGCGCCCAACAGCGTTTTCAGATGAAGGCTTCTTACCAACTGTTAATCTTCGTTTTCTTCTCTTATCTCTTTTCTTCATGCTAGTTTTTCCCATCATGGCTCACACGCCTCCTGGGGATGTCTGACTTTGGTGCAATGTTTCCTCTATCCCAGTTCCTCTAGTGACCACCCTGAGCCATCTTTCCAGCAGCATCTGACCTAAGCAGGTAGCGCCCTGTGACTACCTCACATTTCCGAAGCCATGCATCCTGTTCCTGCCCATTCTTGGAGATGTGTAGTGTGGCAAGAAACATTCTGCTAATCTCTTCCATGGAGTCTTCAAGAGCCTGGGAAAAGCGTGGAAGCCCAGTGAGGTGACCCTCTCTAGAAGCTCCAAATTCCACAGAGCTAATAATTCCAAGAGCTGGGGAGGAAAACAACCAGACCTGTCACATGTAGCTTATTGGAGGTGAAATTAATATCATCACCTAGAAAATGTCAGTAAAATTAAACATCTTCCTATAGTATGATATAGTGTTTCCATTTCTAGGAATTCATTCAAAAGAGATGACCAAGTGCTTATGTCCTCCCAATGACATGTACAAGAATGTTCACATTAGTTGAGGGGAAGATAATGGCACCAATACAACCCTGTACAACCATAAAAGGATCTTTTGCTACAGAACAAAATGCTCACTGAAAGAAGCAAGGCAGAGGAGAAGTAAGCACTCATCTAGATGAGGTGAGTAATGGCAAACCCAACCCGACCGAGAGAGAGCACAGGTGTGGAAAATACTACACACGGCTTGTGGGGGTCACTAGAGGAGCTTGGATAGAGGGTCCCCTGCACCACAGACAGAGAACCCCCAGGAGGTTGAGAGGTTCATAGGTTCATAGCTTATGTACCGTTCATGGGTTATGCACATATATAAAGACTCCATGAGCTGTCAAATGAAGCTTGCATAATTATTGTGTAATAATAAATTGTTTGTTTCAACTTTAAGAGAAGAAAGAGAAAAGGGAACTGGTCTGAAATTCCATGTGCACTGGCGCTCTCCTTAGGTCATGATAGCAGTAATAACAGGTCCAACATTCCTGAGTTGGTTTTTCCAAGTTCCTTGTCTGTCTGCAAAAGAAACCAGCCTTCTGGCACCCCAAGGGTGGGATGGGCACTCTTCTGGCTAAGTCTTATTTGTTAGCTTGCTGTAACCTAGCCTCACCTGGGAAGAAAGCCTCGTTTGCAAAATTATCTAGATCAGGCTGGTCCGTGGGTGAGGCTGTGGGAAATTGCCTTGATTGATTCGAGAGAGCCAGCCCACTGTTGGTGGCACCATTCTCTAGGCTAGTGGTTCTGAATTCTATGGCACAGGAGAGATCTAAACCAGAGGAAACAGATGGGATGTGCCCTTGTTTCTGTCTGCTCTGGAGAGTGGGTGGGATGTGATTGGTTGTTGGTGTTCCGCCTTTACTCAACAATGGACTGTAGCCTGGAATTGTAAGCCTGATGAACACAGTGCTTGCTAGGTCGCTTATGGTCAGGATTCTTTCTCATAGCAATATTAATAAAGCGGGGGCTTGGACCTCCCACGTTGTTCTGCTCAGCCCGTAGAAGCGTAGATCTTATTTCTCAAGACGCCCAGAGAGTAAGGCTCTGAGAATCTGTTAGGTCGGAGTTTCCTCTTGTGGGTGGAGTTCAACACTCAGATTAATAAGACAAACTGAGCTTAGGTCAATGTTCCACCTTAAAGAGTAATCAGAGAAGTAAGGGTTTTAAAATAGCATTTGCAACATTGATAGCACTTCATGAAATTACTAAAAGAGCTAATGTGGGATCCCACACAGTTCCTGGTACTCCTCTACTCCCCGACTCTTGGATGATGGTTCCTGGGCCAGCAAAGCACTTTGAACATGGGTTCTTTTTCTTTTCTTTTTTTTTTGAAGATTGGGTCTCCTGTAGTCTGAAGTGCTTCAAAAATATTGTAGTAATAGGGGCGGCAGGGCTGCGTTCTCAGCACCCCCGGCCGCCTGCCCGGCTAGCTTATGCCCAAAATAATTACACAGACACTGTATTCTTTTAATCACTGCTTGGCCCTTTAGCCCTAGCCCTTACTGGCTAATCCTGTTATCCCGATCAACCCATCTCTAATAATCTGTGAGAACCGGTCTTACCGGGAAGATTCTAGCCTAGTCCATCCTGGGTCGGAGCTTCATAGCGTGCGTCTGCCCAGGAGCCAGGAGCACGGCGTCTCTCTCTGAGGCGTCTCTCTCTGGCGTCTGCTCCCGAGAGAGCTGTGGAGTCTCTGACCTCACTTCCTCTTCCTCCCAGCGTTCTGATCTGTTTACTCCTCCCACCTATCCTCTAACCAATAAAATGGGCCAGGGCAGTTCCTTTATTAGCCAATGACCTTCCTCCATCAAAAAATATCTTTGTACTGCTGGAATAGTGGGATATGCCTTTAGTCCTAGCCCTTGGAAGGCAAAGGCAGGTGGCTCTTATTGAGATTGAGGCTAACTGGTCTATATAACAAGTTCTAGCCCAGCCAGAGCTATGGAGAGACCCTATCTCAACAACAACAACAACAACAAATTTCTATGTAGCAAAGATGACTTTGACTTTCTGATCTTCTGCCTCCACCTCCTCAGTGCTGGGATTCCAGGTATGTGTTGTGATGCCTGTTTATGAGGCAGTAGGGATCAAACCCTGGTCCCCATGCAGAGTAGGTAAGTACTCTTCTGAGCTGTATTTCTAGCTTCAGAGATGGAAAAGTCACGGTTGTCTTTATTGGGTCATCAGTCAGGATAGCAAAGAATATTGCAATTTTCTTATACCTTCTACTTGAAATTCAAGGAGAAAACAAGTTTTTTAATCGAATCTTTCCAATCCTGTCCCAATTCTGCTTCTTCTAGCACCCTTTGTGGGTTTTCTGTGGACCAGCAGAAGCCAGGAACCACTTATGCTTTGCCGAAGCACTCAAGGAAGAGCAATCTGTCTAAAAATCGTGTGCTAAATTCACACTGGAAAAGCTCAGACTCACTAACAGGCAGCATTAGCTGTCTCTGCTGAGTGCCCAGGCTCTAGGCTTAGAGTTAGGTCGTGTCTTCTCCAACTTGTGTAGATAAGAGAATCTCCTAGCGATGTGAGTTACAACTCAGGGTTGCTGTTTGCAGGTTCTCAGCCACATGTGCTGTGCTGTTATCACTCAAGTGGGTCTGGCAAGAACCCATGCTTGATGGATCTGGGGTACTGTGGCTCTATGAGTACCCCACAGTTCCCTGTGCAAGTGTTTGTGGTTGAGCCAGCTGGGCTTGAGGCTCCACCTCACAAACCACTGTTTCAGTGCTGATAGTTAACTAATGGAAACATTAAAAGGAGTATGTCGTATCTCTTGAGTGCTGGTTAACTGCTGTGTGGGGGCACTGAATCTTCTTTTCACTGTGCTCCCATGCTTAATTACCAGAGAGCCGTCTTTTTTCAGTCACCTGTCCACTTCTTCAGGTCTGACCTCCAAATGGAGACATTAAAACCAGAGCTGGCCCTTTCAAACTAGAATCCTCACATGCTCTGTGTGGAGGTCGGTTAAGATGCAGAGATGAATCTGTTGTTGCTGGAGCAGGGGTGGGGCTTCTGCCTTTCTAACAAGCTCCCGAGCAGATGCTGCCAGGCTGCAGACTGCTACAGAACAGGGAGATGACAAAGCAGCCATTTCCAAGCTTGTCTGTGCTTTGTTATAACCTGGGGTGTTTAAACAAATATTGACATGTGCCTGGCCCCCTCTCCCATTTAAGACTCCTTGGAGGTTCTGACATGCATACAAGTTGGAGTCACTTCTGTGAAGGCTAATAACTACTGGATGCCCAAAAGACTCATGGCAGATCAATTATAAGGGGGCCAGGTGATGGAGAATGAGGCATCTTCCAGGATAGCTTGTAGAATAGGCTTATCTTGTCTTTCCGGGTTGCCTGTGCATCTAACTCATCTGGGAGCTTGTTAGCCGTCTGGAATGCAGAGCCTCATCCTGTATTCTGTGAATTTGAATGTTGGTAGAATCCTAGAAATGCTTGTATTTTAAACAGAGTTCCCCACGCAGTGGGGGAGTAGACAGCACTTGATGAAGTAGCATGGATCTGTCTCAGCAAAGCAGTCACCATCTCTCAGAGGCTTCTCATAGCTGTGTGTTGGAGGTCACTTCTTAGCAATTGCAGGCCATCTGCTGTTGTTCTTCCTTTGTGGTGCACTGTTTGAAGAAAAGTTTGCTTTGGGTGTGCAAGTCCAATCACAATCCCACATGCTGCCTGTAACGATCTGTCCTGTCCTTTTAAGAGACAAGCCACCACACCAATCCCTCTGCTGTCCACAAGAGGCAAGCTGATCTTCAGCTTCCAGCTTGAGTCCTTTCCTTTCCCTCCATCCCTCCTTCCCTCCTTCCCTTTCTTTCTCCCTCCCTCCCTCCTTCCCACCTTCCTTCCTTCCCCCCTCTCTCTCTTTCAGAGGCAACAACTTCTGTCTCTCCCTTCTCCCCTCCCCCCTCTTTCTCTGCCTTTCTCTCTGTTCTTCCAACTTCACTCTGTATATTGTACCTATCCGTCTAGGTCTCTCACTTGCCACATGGCTTCCTGGGACCAGGCTGCCTTTGTTGCCTGCCGTGGTCTCGGGACCACTGACTGCTGCCTGCCGCTTGCTACAGCATTTTATTTTTAGCATTCATTACACTGCCAATCATGTACCCACAGAATTGAGTGGCTTTTGTCCTGACATGGTTTTAGAAATAGGACTGGCCATGGCTAACGGACTGTTGGAACCATTTTGATCTGTCTTCATGACTTCTCGGAAGGGGCCATTGCAGTTGTGGGAGACGACAGTATGCTCAGAATTGAGCTGTGGACTCCACTATGATGCTTAGCTCCTGAACTGTGTGTTCTAGAGGTGACTTACTTTTATTTTTGCCTTTGAAAGTTAAAATCTTCACCGCTTTCTTTTGTGTCTTCTGTGTTTGAATTGGTTGTTCCTCCTTCCTCTTCCTTTTTGTTACCATACATTCAGAGATGACCAACCATTTAGAATGAATGTTTCTGAGCTAGGAAGTGTTAGAGCCTAGGATGCATTTTGGTTATCACTATCTTTCTCAGAGCTTTGTTCCAGGACCCTGAACTTTTGTATTGCTGTAATTTTACCGATGTTGACTTGACACAAGTTAGAGTCATCTGAGAGGAGGGAATCTCAATTGAAAACTATGTCTCTAGTAAGATTAGGTTGTAATTAAGCCTGTAAGGCATTTTCTTAATTCATGATTGATCAGGGAGGGCCTATCCTATGTGGATGGGGCCACCCCTGGGCTAGGGTTCCTGAGTTATATAAGAAAGGAGACTAAGCAAGTCACAAGGAGAAAGCTGGTAAGCAGCATCCCTTAATGGGTTTTGCATCAGTTCAGCCCTGTTGGAGTTCCCATCCTGACTTCCTTCAGTGATGTGGAACTGTAAGCCAAGGAAGCCCTTTTCTCTCAAAGGTGCTTTTTGTGTTTCATACATAACCCTAAGCAAGAGTCTCACTTTCTTGCCCTTTTCCCTTTCTTCCAGAATTTTCTGTCTATTCGCCAGTCTTGACCTTTCAACATGGCAGAAACTTTCCTTTTCTCTGCGAAACTTGTCAGAATTTAGAGTGGATAAAATTTGATATACAAACTGTAAGACAGCTCACTGAGTGACTAACTGAGATATCTGGATTTGTTTCCCTGTGGAAGCGGAGTAGCAATGAGCTGGGAAATAATAAAATCAGAACTGCTTATGAGGGATATTGAGAACTTCAGTTCAGAAATGGCAAAGCTCTTGAGATTATTATAATGTTCAAGTGAGAGTCATATTAGAAGATGTGCTTATAGGGTGGGAGAAATTCAAAACAAGGATTGAAATAAATGAAATGAATATTACTACCTAAAAGGATGAGGAACCATTAGACATATTTAGTCACTGACTGGCCCAGCTTTGGAAGAGGTAATATATTCAAACTTACTTTGATACACTGGACATTCTAAAGAGAGTAGAAAAAATCCTTATTAACAGCTCATTATGGCCTTGATGCTCATGAATTTACCTTAATCTCGGAAAAAACTATTGAATTTGGTAGTTATCAAATGAGGCAAATGTAAACAGAGGCCATTGTAGCTATCATCAGAGAGGATGTAGGGCTGGCTGGGGGGACCTCAGTCAGTGAAGTACTTGCCTTGGAAGCATGAAGAGACTGGTTCCCCAGAACCCCCAGAAAGATCCTGGCATGGTGGCGCACTCTTGCAATCCCAGCAGCACCGAAAGGCAAAGAAGGTCACTCCTCGGTGCTTGCTGGTCAGCTAGGCAGCTTAGCCTCACAGGAGAACTCCAGGCCCATGATAGGCTCTGTCTCAAAAACCCAAGGTTGCTAGCACATGAGGAATGACATTTGGTTGAGGTGGTTGACCTCTAGCTTCCATGCACACGTGTGCACACACAGACACACACACAGGGACACACATGGACGCCATCTAAACATCACTGTAGTTTCAAACAGTCCAACTCCTAGCTCTAGAAATCCTGCTAGAAAGTGTCACAAATGGAAGTTTTCAAGTGAGTCACTCTGCAGGACGAGCTGTTCTTTTCGGTTGTTCTATTCACGCTGCTCTGGCAATCTCAGAAGTTTAAAAATACAAGCCCATGTCCCAGAAGAGTCATCGTCGATGGCTTGCTGCAACAATTTGTAGTTTGGATCCAGGAAACAACTTGACTCACCTATTTCTCTGTTGGGTTTTTAATAAAACATTCTTTAACAGCAACTTCCATATTGATGGCCGGGTGCTATTTCCAATGGAGCTGGGTACCGCAGGCGGCCATTAATATCTAATGGGTTCTCCTGGAAGCTACAAGTCTGTGGCATTTCAAGGTAAGGGAACTGTGTTTTAATCTTCTAGACTCTTCCAAAGATCGCAGTCTTTTTCATTACTGCATTTATGTGTGTGTGTGTGTAAGGTAGCTCAGATGTCCTACAGTGTGCATGAGAAGGTCACAGACAGCTTGTGGAAGCTGGCTTTCCCCTTCTGCCATTAAAGCCACGGGGATGGCACCCAGGGTAACATTTTAGACATGTCCCAGAGTGAGTGGTCACCGAATTTTTAAGTTAAATATAATTGCCACACGTTTAAAGCACATGATTTTTGCTAATAAAGGTGCCAAGATATTTTTGACTTCACAAACAGGCACATACACACACTGCATAAGAAATGACTCTCCTGGGTTTAGAGCTCAATTGTGGCATTTGATCAAAACTGACAGGAATATAACACAAAACAGCCTAAATGTGTTAGGTTGTATTGCCTTTAGGAATGGAAAAAGTCAGGAATACATTTAAGGACTAGTTTTGTGTAGACTTTATTCTCCAGTAGGCTGTCTCTCTGTAATGAAAAAGTAGATGCTGTATCTCCAACTTGTATTCTATGTGGATTAATAATTTAGGATGAAAACTCCATTAATTCTTCCAGCTGTAATTCCAGACTGACTTCCTACATTCTAATTGGCACGCCTCAGTCTCTTGAAGCCGGCCTTGTCTCTAGTTGAAAGCCTCTTCTGCTAGACCTGACTTGACTTGGGTTGAAGCACCAGCGGGGTTAACTTTTCCAGAACCAGTTAGGCCAAGACTATAGTGACATTCCTGAAAGAGGTGTTCTGAGGTGAGACATTTGCTGTGAAGTTTTGCTTCAGAGACGCCTTCATAACTGTCTGGCTGTGTTTAAAGGCACCTTCCTTAGCAGTGAAGAGTGCCTGCTCTAACCCCAGCTTTCTCCAGCTCTGACTAAATGATTGAACTTCAGCCAGTAATGTCTTCTCCAAATCTTACTGTATATACCCTTAAGATATACTGTCTATGGCAATTGCTCCTTGCAGCATGATTACTGATGGTGCTGTAAGGTTTGCACTATGTACCCATCAACGCAAAATGAGCCTTTGAAGTCCATATCACTCCTATTCTTTGATGCCAAAAGCAGCACTCAGACTGAAATGAGACATGTACTTCACAAGGAAGGGCTGCCGCTGGCGCCGGGTTTTGATCTCCTGTGCTAGTCTTGCTCTTGACTTGGAATCTGAGTCTTGGGTTGATTCTCCTAGAAGCAGAATCAGAGACATGGTTCAGATGAAGGCATGGTTTTGAAGGGACTGGGGGAAGCTGAAGAAGCTACAGCAGGGCTTGGATGAGGATGTGCATTTAGCCTCAGCCTGATGGTCTGTGGGCAGAGGGAGTTATAGAACGTGGGTAGACCCCAGTGTTGGCCTAGAGAGAGGAATTGTAGCCAGTCTGCAATTGTTCAGACCACTGCCTTTCCCCTCCCTGGGAAACTACTGTACCCAGAGTATCTCTAAGGCATTTCTCGGAAAAGTGGTTCCAATGGACAAGGAGTGCTTTTAAGAGAAATGACAATTGTCAGTCACTGTCAGCCAACACTCCCATTTGGAGCCCAGAAAGAAACTGAATGCACCAGCCTGTAGGGGGATTCAGGGAAGGTGCCAATGCTTCTGCACCCACAATGGTAAAATACAAATGGCTGCTAAAGTCACTCTGGTAGAAGAGTTCCCACAGCTTCAGAATCACACTAGCCATGAACAGATTTTGAATTCTCTCTCTCTCTCTCTCTCTCTCCTCTCTTTCTCCCCCCCTCTCCTCTCTCTCTCTCCTCTCTCTCTCTTCTTAGTCTCCTCCCTCTCTCTCTTCTCTCTCTCTTCTTACTCTCCTCTCTCCCCCCCCTCTCTTTCTTTCTCTCTCTCTCGGCTATAATCCTACCATAGGAGATTGTAGGGCAGCCTGCCTCATTGTGCTATGTGATTGACTGCACTGCACATAATTTATTGTCTTACTAGGAACAATGGAAAGTTGCCACAGCACAATAACTTGCCTTCCTCTTGGCATACCAGGAAGATGTTACATGAAGTTTCATGATAGCTATGTGTTTGAAAGTAGCATAAGGGTGACATTTATTGTGTTCTGAGTTTTAAGGTTACTTGGAGTAGAAAACAATGGGCAATGGGAGTTCAGGGGCGCCTTAGGTTCCACTCTACAGCTCACCATCATCATTTCTGGGCATATAACGCAAAAGAGAAGGGCTGTTCACAGGCGGGAAGCAGATCCCTTCACTAGCTAGAGTGTTTCATTGCATAGAAAGGCAGCTCCTGAGGAAAACTGATGGGAATGCACTGTGCTGATGGGAAAGACAAGACTGGGCCATGGAGCCAACACTGCAGGGAAGTAGAAACAGAGCTGGTAGAAAATTTGCAGGCTAAGAGTTCTAGACTGGCCCAGGCCGAGTGCAATCATAATGGCAGTCACAGCTCTTTCTGGTCCAAGTTCTTTCAATATTTGGCATGTTTTGATGACTATGCTCAACATCAGGTCCTAGAGCCTGCACTAGATCACAGGGTCATGTGATGAAGAGTCACGGCCAATCTCTTTCCCTTTGTCTTCATCCTACTGGATCATGGGCAGGGGCCTGCTGCTGCTGCTGCTGCTGCCACCACTGGTGGTGGTGATATTTGTTTTGTTTGGGGCTGGGCTGACTTTCTAAGTTATGATGTGTAGTAGGAACTGCGGGCCTCTTCCCACAGCCCGGCTCCCAGCCGCCTGGTTAGCTTATGCCCCGAAATAACAACACACAAACTGTATTCTTTTAAACACTGCTTGGCCCATTATATCTAGCCTCTTCTCGGCTAACTCTCGCACCTGGACTAGCCCATTTCTAATAGTGTGTGTAGCACCCCAAGGTGCGCTTACCAGGAAGATTCTAGCCTTCGTCCATCCTGGGTTGGAGCTTCATCCCGTGTGCCCCTGGGAGAGGGGAGCATGGCCTCTGAGCTCACTTCCTCTTCCTCCCAGCATTCTGTTCTGTTTACTCCTCCCACCTATGTTTTAACCTATGAGGCCAAGCAGTTTCTTTATTACTTAACCAATGACCTTCCTCCATCAATGATGAATAATGAAGGCTATAATAAGACTTTCTATTTTAAGTGAGTCTTTTCAAAATTAAGTAGGTGAAAAGTTTCCTTTTACCAAAGTAAACTAATATTATTATCCTGTGTATGTAATTCAGTTGCCCAAAGTCTATCGTGCTTTGCTAAGGCAAGTTATAGGTGAGGCTAGTGGATCGGAGCCGCCTTCTCCATAAACTCACTAAAGGAATGTGTTGCTTTCCCTCTCCCCATGCTGAGCAGAGGCTCACTCCAGAGACTGACTTGCTTAGAGCCTGCCCAGGAGTGATGGTGCAATCATTTTTTCATCCTTTTCTGTTTGTGTATCTACTATCACCTGTCCCCATTCCAAAAGAAAGTGTCTTGCATGGTCACCTAAGTAGTTTGTAGGAAGCAGATTCTGGAGTTTACTAATGAACTCCTGGTACAGGCCCTTCTACTGTACTTGGGTAAAGTTGGACAATGGCTAGGGATACAGTCTCTAAAAGACTCCTTAATGTCAGATTCCTCATCCACAGAACATGGATTAGATGCTTCTTTAACCTACCAAACAAAAATACTGGGACAGGAATCTTGGGACAGACAGCAGGCACAGTTTAGAAACTGAAAGATGTTACTTAAAGTCTTTTAGAGGTTGACTTCCAGAGGATTGTATTGTCTTTCCCACTCCTAGAAAAATAGCACCCTTGCCAAGATTCTCATCTCATTAACTACCCTGCTTCTGGCTGTCTTTGGATAAGAAGGTAGACCTAATTTGTGATGATTCAGTGTAGATCTGTTTGGAAATAGTCCTTATTTTGTCAGTTAAGGTGTGTTGGCAGAGGTTTCTGTCCTTCCCAGTCCTGCAGCCATGCTGTCCCAAAGAAAACACACAGAGGTCTACATTAATTATAAACTGGTTGGCCTATTAACTCAGGCTTCTTTTAACTCTTATATTAGCTCATAATTCTGGTCTGTGTTAGGCACGTGGCTTGGTAACTTTATCAGCAAGGCATTCTCACCTTGCTTCCTCCGAGACTGGGACAAGACTGCAGACTGAACCTTTCCTCTTCCCCGAATTCTCCTGTTCTTGTTGCCCCACCTCTACTTCCTGCCTGGCTACTGGCCAATCAACATTTTATTAAACAAATATAAGAAACAAATCTTTACAGGCCCAAACCATAGTCCTACAGCAAAGGTGTCTCTCTTTTTTGGAGAACCAGGTGTTTATTTAATGATGGATCAAAGACTTCTTTCAAAGCACAAAAGGGATTCTGTTTTATAAAATGACTGAGCAAGATCATGCTTTAGCAATTAGCATTTAATCCTTATGCAGTGAGCAGAATATTACAGGGAAATCAAAATCTGAAACATTACAATGAGCCAATATTTTTCCATGGCTTTTCTGGCACGGATGCAAAGACTAACCAGCATTATGTGGCTTATGTCTGATAGGAAGCAGCCTTCAAAGGTTGTTGTTTGTTTTCCATCTCCTTAGTATGAGACTTAGCCAAAGACTGAGCCACTCCAACCCCATCAATAAATACAACTTCATGGACTGAAAGCCTTGACACACTAACTGCAGCCAAAAGCAGCACTGAAGAGACGAACATGCCACAGAGATCAGAAACAAACTTCTCCACCAAATCACCTGTTTTTCTCTTTCTCCTTGGACTCCAGAGACCCACAAGCCAACTATGGAGGTCATTCCAAGATTGTAGAAGGGGATTGCTGTAGTTCTAGTGTCTCTACTGACTCTCCTGTTTAAATCTATTCTCCACTGTGGAGGACAGTTGAGTGCCGCACAGGAATGAGGATGTTATGAGAAGCAGAGTGTGAGGCAATTTCATCATCGTGTCAATATCAGAGCATGAATGGTATGCACAAAGTTCAATGACATAGGTCAGCCACTCAATGTTTCTTCTTGATGCAAACACGTGAAAGGGTAAGCCTGAAATATGTGAACATATTACTAGCCAAAACTGTTGCATCATTTTGCAGAATATATTTTTAGTATATGTTAAAGAAGCACAACCCTAAAATAACAGTAATTATACAGAAGTAACATAGTTATTTATTTTCATTCTCAAGTATTATGTACTGTATATAAGGGTGTCATGCTTTTACATGACTGATAGTGAAGTACTTTTGTTGACACCAGCAACATCATTAATATATAAGGAATGTATAGTGCTATGGTGTTATTGTGGCTCTGATGTTACTAGGAGAGATGAAGATTTTTAGCTCTTTGTAATCCCTGGTACCCAGATTGTATGTGCCCATCCTACTGAAACATTCTGAGGACTGCATTTAAAGTGTAGAAACAATACAACAGAGGTATTCTCGGGATGTGGTCTTTCAAAAGGAATTGGGAGTGGAGAAAGGCATAAGGGTGAGGCTCCTAAGTGAAGCAGTGGCAACAACAAAGGAGAAAGATCCAAGCTAGCAAGCTTATTCTTCTTCTCCAGGCAAATCTCTTTGCCATTGTACTCTATATCTCATCATAGTACTCTAGAGTCCCCACCAGAAGGAAGAACTTTGTCAAACGTAGCTTCCTACTCTATATCTTTAAAGCCTTCAACACTATGAGCATAAATCTTTATGTAAATTTCTCAGACTGTAGCATTTGCTTAAGGGAATAGACAGAGATAAACTCTAACTTTATTAAAGATTTAATAAAGATTTATTTTTATTTATGTTCCTGTGTGTGTGTGGGTGTGTGGAGATGCAGAAGACAGGATAAGATGTCCTGAATCTTATGGCAGCCAGCTCTCACATCCTCTGGAAGAGCACAAAGTCCTCTGAAGCACTGAGCCATCGCTCCAGTCTCCAGATTAAAGATTAAAGTCTAAGATCTGAAACTATACAACTCCTTGAGGAAAGCATTAGGGAAGAGCTGCTTGAAATTGATTTTGGAGATGTTTTTTTGTGTGACAGCAAAACTAGAAGACAACAAGAGTAAAAATTAACAAATGGGACTGCAGCACCCTCAAAGGAAATGGTCAATAAAATGAAAAGCCTGCCTAAGAAGGGACAGAAAACATTTGCAAACCATATGTCTGATAACGACCTAGCACCTGAAATACATAAGAAGCACAGCTGAATATACACAAATGAATAAAATCCCAAATAATTTGATTTCAAAATTGACAAAGGACTCGAATGGACATTTTCCCCAATGGTCTATAGTAAGTCGGCAGGTCTATGCATATTAATATCAATACCCACCCACCAGGAAAGTACAAACTAAAACCGGAATGAGATGTCAATCCACATCTGTAGGATGGCTATGATCAAAAGGTAAAAGAGAGCAAGGGTTGGCAAACAGGTGCAGCAGGGATTTCCTGCATTTCCAGTGGAAATTTCGATGGGTAAAGGTGTTATGCAAAACACTATAGCAGTTTCTCCCCCAGATGAAGACAGTACCATATGATTTGGCTAATAGACTCTTAAGTATGGATCCTAGCAAGGCATGATCAGTGTTTCCAAGAGACCTCTGCACTTCTGTTGTTAACAGGCATTATTCAAAACAGACAAGATATTGAAACAACCAAATTATATGGAGAATAGAGAAAAACATAAACCACACATTTGTAGAGTATTACTTATCACCGAAAGCATGGGATCCTGCTATCTATAACAATAGAGGTGACCTTAGGCTAAGTCAAATAATGAAGGAACTTAAAACATAAACAGTTTGACCTCATTCCTGTGTGAATTAAAAAATCAAATTTCCTGAAGCAGAGACTATGGTGCCTGTTGTGCAGGGTCTAGGAGCTTGGCAAATTAGTGATGCTACTTACAGTGTCTAAACTTCCAGTTAGAAGACAGATAACCTAAAGCACAGCATGCTGACTGTAGTTAAAAATATTGTATTATTTACTTGAAGTGTGTGGTAAGAAAACCTTAAGCATTCTAACCACAAAGATGATAACTATGATTGTGATAGATGTGGAAATTAATTTGACTATATAATCAACAAACAATATGTTTATCAAGTCATCATTGTGTGTCTTGCACATAACAATTTTGCTAAGTACTTTTAAAGTGAAAAACAAGCACCCCAAGGGAGCATCTCAAGCTCCATGTAGTTCTTGCTTTTCTTTCCACGTTTTCTTCTAACGCTCTCCTTTCACAGTGCTCTCTGAAATATGTGGATCATGAATGCCGACAACTTGAGTTGGGCTAGCCCTTCTCTATTTCTGAGGCTGAATGGAAGTTGGTTGCATCCCTTTATATGTTCTCAGATAATAAGAGCACAAGCTGAGAATGTTGCCCCTCTGAAGGAAGAGTGTGGGGTGGGCCAGGGCACAGCAAGAGCAATATGGTAGTCTTCACAGCATCAATGCTGGAAGAGAATCTTATGACTCAAGGTTTTTTTCTGCATGGGGAAACCTCAAGCCCAATGGGAATGTGTATAACTGCTGGTGGCAATCCCAGAGTCCAATCCAGGTTCATACATGCTGCAGGGGAAGCAGCTCTCTGTTGCCCACTTGCCAAGGCAGATAGAAGTACTAAGCAGAATGAAGCATTACACATTACTGTGATTGCTTTAGTAAGAGTTATTTTTTAACTTCTTTTATTGTTGGAGAATTTCACGCATGCAAACAATGTGCTTCTATCAAATCCACCCACTTCCTCTCACCTCCAATCCCTACCCTGTTCCTCCCACCACTTCTCTGTCCCCAATTCATGTGCCTTTTACTTTTTAAAACTCTCACGGTCTATGTACAGATATTATATTAGTGTTAGAAACCAAACTACACTGACCAAGGTCGGTTCTTAGAGTAGAATCATCAACCTTGATTACAAGTTTAGGCAACTGCATAAAAAAAAAAAAGACGAATCTTCAATAAGCTCCAGGTGATCTGGGAGGAAACTGGAGAAAGCTAATGGGGGATGAGCAGGGGAAGGGAATGGGGGATGAGCAGGGGAAGGGAATGGGGGATGAACAGGGGCTCAGGCTTTCAAAGTCTATGTGAATGAAGCTTTGGGCCCTGATCAAATGGAAATCAGAGAGGAGCAGAGGAACATAGAGGAGCTTTGGACCCCCTCTGACTGTGTTCAAGTTCTGTCTCTCATTGTTTATGGGGAAGTCAAGAACTCTCCACAGATGAACTGAACCTGTTAATCTATTACACCAAATGACTGTGTTCTCTGTGTGTACCTTGTACACCCTGCCTATTGCACCAATGACTCTGTTCTGTGCGTGTACCTTGCACACCCTGTCTTGTATTTTCCCAGACAGTCTGGTCTGTCAAGGCCAATTTGACTTGTAGGTCTATCCCCACAGAGTAGTAAATCCCATTAGCTTGGAAACTCGGGAACATTTTAATGAATTTACCTTCTCTATTACATTGGATGAAAACAAAGCCATTGTCAGTCAAGTCTTCGCAAAAACCCTGAGACTTTTGGGGATCTGTGTGGACTCTGTAGAACTGATGGAAAGAAAACATTTTTAGCATTATAGTTTAGCACCAACCACCACCCAAAAGCAACCTCCGTAATTAATACATTTGGAGACATATTCCCAGGCTTCAGCGACTTTTCAGTAGAAATGTCAGCTTTGTCATTTTCCTCCTGATGAGTTGTATCTCTAATTACTAAGTATTCTAGAGCTGAAAATTACAAGGACTCTTTTAGAAATGGAACTTCAAAGATGATTTTGATGTTGTTTATCTTCTATGACTGGTTGCCTCCCTTAGACACTGCAACTTGTTTCCAAGCAGGAGTGTAAAGAGAAGCTAGAGGGACTCAGGCGACGTGTGTAATTCAACGTCTTCATCAAGGGGTCAGGACATCTGATGTTGATGGTTCTGCTGTTGTTTATAAGTATTCTTCTTTGTTCACATTCTGAGTTTTTTTTTTTTTTGGTTTTTCAAGACAGGGTTTCTCTGTGGCTTTGGAGCCTGTCCTGGAACTAGCTCTGTAGACCAGGCTGGTCTTGAACTCACAGAGATCCGCCTGCCTCTGCCTCCTGAGTGCTGGGATTAAAGGCGTGCGCCACCATCGCCTGGCTCACATTCTGAGTATTTTAACAGCATGAAAATACTGCTTTTTAGTTGCTGTGTTTGAACCCTCTTGTAAAACCTGTGTCAATCTCCACTGTAGCAATATTAAGATGTGAACTTTTTAAAATGACTAGATCATGAATGTATTAATGTGGTTACCAGTGGAGTGGTTTGGCCATTGCAAAGATGGGCATCTGAGAAAAAGATGAGATCCCCTGTCTTGTCCAAGGCTGCTTGCCTTTCTATTGTGTTTTGATGCAGCGTGAAGGCCTTCATCAGAATCCAGAACCATGCTCTTCTACTTTTGCCTTCAGATCGAAGAATTAATCCCATCCCATTGATAAGCAACCCAGAAGGGGAGGTCTTGTAGTAGAAGAAGAAGATGAACAAGTAATTAACAACCTAATTGACCAGCACTGAAATAGACTACTTCTAAATAAGATCACTGAAGTCAGCAAAATAAGTGAATAGATTAATAAAATCACAGAAGGGAAATCCTACCCAACATTCTCTTTCTTTTTGTTAAACAGTTTTTTTTTTTTAAATGATACCAGGGATCTAGCCCAGGGCTTCTTGCATTCTGGGCTAAATGCTGTAGCCTGAGCTTCATCAGCAGCCCTGGTCTTATGTTATTCCTTAATAGGAAGACACTATAGAATAAATATGTAACTTAGGCACAGAATGTATTGGAGATGAAGTCCCCAGTGTTAACCTCAGCTACAAGAAAAACACATCCAATTGGTGTCTCACTGGGGATCTTTGTGGCAAGCAGGTGGCTTCATGGGACAATATGGTCAATTAGGTCCAGGGAGATGCTGCAGGAGAGTTGGAGAGGCAGGCTGAAGCTTGTGCCTTGGCACACCTGGGCAGCTGAACTTAAAAAATGTAAGAGGTGGGGTTTCCACGTCTTCAGTGTTAACTTTTAATCTTCCCTGAGCTGCAGAGAGGCTCAATGCCATTGGAAATAAAAATGGTTCCATTCGCTGCGTTTCTCAACCTTTGCCTGTTAGCATCCTGGGCAAACCTTTTAGATGAAATGCTCTTAGTGGGAAAACAGAAAAGCCGTGATTATGCTGCCTGTAAACCATTCTTCCTCTTCTATTTCAATTTAGAGCTTTAAAATGCCCTTTTGTCCCCACCCCTTGGCTTGTTTCACTTTTATCTTCCTAAAAGGAATAGTTGTTTAGAAGGTAAGAAATAAATTGATGGGCGATTTCTCTCCTTAGGCAACTGACAGTTGCCTTAATGTAGATAAGAAATGGATTTAAAAAAAAATCTCAGGGGTTGTCGTGTAAGTGCAAGGTAGCTCTGGCTTCAGCAACTTAGAAGCTGATTAATTTGATTGCAGTTGTTGAGAATATCCTAGAAATGATTCAGTCAAATTATCAGTGTGTGTATGTGTGTGTGTGTGTGTGTGTGTGTGTGTGTGTGTGTATACATATGTGTTTGCAAGTGAGTTCTCCATGTGAAGGTCAGAAGCTGAAGCTGGTGTCTCTACTGTTCTCCACCGTATGTTTTGAGGCAGGGTGTCTCACCAAGGCTAGATTTTTGGCATTTAGGCTACACTGGCTGGCCAGTGTGATCCTGGGCTTCACTGTCTTTGTCAGTGCTGAGTTATAAGTCATGGACTTCCACTCCTGTCCTTTATGTGGATGTCAGGGTTCCAAACTTAGGTACTCCCTTTACACACTGAGCCATCTCCCCAGACTCCCAAGCTATCGTTTCTGTAAATGAGCAGCTTTACACTGAGGTCCACAGTGAGGTGGTCATGGTTCTGCGTGCATTCTTCATGCATCCATGGATCCATTGTCTTACAAACATGACTTGTGGTTAGGTTTGTGTCTATAGCACCACTCTTGGGTTCTATCTTACTCTACCACCTCTTTCCCCCTCCCCCTCTGCCCATCTTCTTGTTCTCAGCTCTCTCCAATTCTGTGACCTCACTTCTGCAGCCCTGCCCTGGGCAGGCTCTTTGGTCTTGAAAGTTCAGTAACTGTCCTTGTGGAGGTGTGAATGAACTATGCCTCACACAGGCTTGGGTATTTGAACACTTGGTCCCCAGTTGGTGGTGGGGCCATGGAACATATAGGAGATACAGTCTTACTGGAGGATGTACATGACTCGGGGCTGGTTTGAGGGTTTCTAGCATCATTCCACTTCCAGTTTTATATACCTGCTTTCTGTGTGATTGAAGATGTGATCTCTCAGCTTTCTGTTCCAGCCTCTGCTGCTATGACCCCTGCCACTATGGACTCTCCCTTTGGAAACAGATGCCTAAGTAAACTCTTCCTTCTTTAAGCGGCCTTTGACCATAGTTTTTTTATCAAGGAAAAAATTAAAGAAAAGCAATGGATACATGTTCTGATGTTCAGTGTTTGGTGCCTCACTTAAGGCATTTTTGCCCCTCCTGTCCCAGCCCTCCATGGCTAATGCCTAACATACCTGTTAATGCCCAGTAGCTACTCTCCTGGCTGCCTGGCTTATCTCACTCCTGGGTTCCTCCATTACCTAAATCATTCTCCTTGGAGTACGTTGAAGTCCCAACTGAGAGTTTTGGCATTCCCTTCCCTCTCTACTGTTCCAGCATTCTTCCTAATTTGTTATTTCTTCTTGGGAGATCTGGTGAAAGCAAGCTGTGAGCAGGCCAGTCCTGAGAGGAAACCACGTCAGGAGCTGCAAATGTGTTCATGTATTAAAATCTTCTCTGAAAACTACATGCCCTCAAGAGTAACGCTGCTGATGGAAACGTTCAGGCAGTTTGGACAGTTAGTGAGGTAAATGTGTATCTTCACTCTGAGCCACTTGAGAGCCTTTTAGAGAACAGCACACAACAGAACTCTCACTGTTTTTAGGTGCAATGCTCAGCCAGTGAACCTGGAACTCGCACCGGTGAGACCTGGCTTGGGCCGTCCTCTGCTGACTGCTCATCTCCAGGCTCTCTGTGTGCTCGTGTTCACATACATGGGATGGGGTCCTAGCTTCCACCTCAAATTCTTTCCTCCCAAGGCCATGGCCTCTCAAGAGTCCATCTTCTTCCTTCTTTTAAATAGTTTCTCACTCTGGGATGTTCCCCAAATCAATGATCAATGATCCTTTTTTATCAGCTTTCAGTAATGACCTCTGGCAGACAGCCTTTTATCCACAGCTTCCAGCTCCAATCCTTTCCCCCATTCCTATGCATGCAGTGTCTTATGGGTAACCAACTGTAGTACGTCCAAAGACATGGTTACTGTCTTACACATGACCTACTTGTTCAAGTTCTTATACATCTACTATGGTCAGCTAATGAGATGGCTCGGTGGCTAAAATGTGAGCCATGCCTATGTGAAGACCTGCATTTGGATCTCTAGAAACTGTGTGAACACAGACATGGCAGCACATGACTACAATCCCAGTACTTCCGTGGTGGTGTGAAGGTGAGAGAATCCCCAGGGCACAGGAAAGCCATCCACGGGCAGGAAATTCTCTCTCAAAACAAGGTGGAAGGCAATGACTAACACACACAATTGTTGTCTGACCTCCACATATCCACTGTGGTATACATGTACTCAACATTCACACACAGACATGTACACACATTCACATACAATACTTAACCGGTATTATCTATGTATCTGGGAACAGAGGTCATATCAAACTTTTCCTGTATAATCAATAGATGAAACAGCCCCTCTCTATTTCTTAGACTGATCTATTTTTCACTATTTTGAAAGTGTCTGGAATAATCTATTTTTTTGTTTGTTTGCTTATTTGTTTTTTCTGAACATTTGGTAGCCAGTTGAATTCTTTGAATACTATTTGCTGCTCATCCAGCTATAGATACTCTCAATATAACCATCAAATTGTCTCTCCTGAAACACAAATCTTTTTTTTTTTATTTTTTATTTTCGAGACAGGGTTTCTCCGTAGCTGTTTGGTTCCTGTCCTGGAACTAGCTCTTGTAGACCAGGCTGGCCTCGAACTCACAGAGATCCGCCTGCCTCTGCCTCCCAGGTGCTGGGATTAAAGGCGTGTGCCACCGCCTGGCTGAAACACAAATCTTATTAACATATTTTCATTCAAAATATTTTTAAGTGATTCTATGATCAAGTTCTGATGTTGTGGTGTCACGTTCAGATTCCTATTCTACCTTGTCACAGCTTGGCATTTTTCCTGACCCTTCTCTGTCTTTTCCACACACATCCCAGGCACCTCTGGCTTTGGTCAACTCATCTTTGACCATTAATTCATTCAAAATGTCTACTGAGAAGTTACTGTCTGCTAGGTGCTCCCTGAATGCTGGAGGAGTAACAGTGAGCAAGGTTCTCAAAGGCCCTGACTTCTAGTAGCCAACAGTATGGAATACAGGAGGAAGAGAAAATGCCTGGAGCAATTTTAGAAAGTCATCTACAGCACAAGGTGTGCTGTGCTCTAGAGTAGGAAGATAAATAGGTGGTTAGATGGTGGCTTGTGAGGATGTGACATTGGAAGACATGTCTAAGTAAGCCATGTGAAGGGTAGGACTTAGGGTATGTTCTGGGTAGAGAAAAGAGCTGTAAAATAGAAAGAGCTTGTTGTGTGGGAGGGACTTCTATTTGAGCAGAATGTCTGGAATATGGAAAAGTAGCTGAGAATGAAGAAAGGCCAGCAGCTCAATCCTGAAGGATCTCGGCTAACAGGAAGGATTTGAAGGTGTTAGTAACGGTAGTAGAAAGTCATAAGAGGACTAATTAAGGGATTTGCCTACTTTTGTTTAAATACTTAAGGGATTTCCTTTTCTCCTTTTCTGCCCAGAAAGAGATACTTTACGGTTCAAGCTCATTTGTAGATGTCACTCCTCTCAGCTCTTTCTTCCCACGTCTTACTCCCATCTATTCTAGACTTCTAGTCCATTTTCAACCTGCTGCTTACTGAGATTGTGTCTGTCTTCTTGTGCTAGCTTTGAGTTCCTCGGGAACAGTAGCTTATCTTGATATTCTTGTTCCCATGAGGCAGGCACACAGCAGGACTCAGAAAATATGTCCTAACAAGATAGCACATTTCATACTGCTGCTGTAGGCTGGAAGGGTCAGAACCACCCAGAGGTGTGTTATGAATGAAATTCCAGGGGACATCCCAGTTAATCTTGTGAAGACAAAAAAATAAGGGTACATCAAACATTTATTTAACAATTGCCATTTGTCAGGATTTATCTTCTTGGCAACACAAAGATAAATGAATAAATGTCCTCAATTTATTGCCCTTTGGATTCCAAGAACTTAGTCATTTGTAAAATCTGTATTTCAGGTTGTAAATTAAGTTAAAACAAAATTCTATTGAGATATATTCAAATTCAAGACCCACAAACTGTGTTGATTCTTGTTTTTGAATAACATGGTAGCATGGCCAAATTAAAACACATAGCAAGGGCTGAAATGATGGCTCATATGTAAAGTGTTTATTGCATGAGACTGAGGACCTGATATTAGATTCTGAGCACCCTTGTAAAAGCTAGGCATTTTGGTGGGCATCTGCAACTGCAGCTCATCAGGGCAGAAGCAGGGAGATTCTAAGAATTCCCTGGGCAGAAATAGTAAGCTTCAGACTCACTGAAGGATCCCTGTCAAACAAAAAGTCTGGGAACAATAAAAGACATCTCAATGTTGACCTCTAACCTTCACATGTCCAAGACAGGTGTAACTATAGACAGACAGACAGACACACGCATGCACACATACACACACACACATATGCACACATGCATGCATGGAAAAAAAATAGCCATATGAACTGTCTTTCATGTGACATGGAAACTTTGAAGGAGGAACAGCACTATACTCTCTATCTAGGTACCAATAATAGGGATTTGTTGACAGAGGTTTTTGTCCTGTCTGATCCTGTAGCTGTTCAATTCCAACAAAACACAGAGGTCTACATTAACTATTAACTGGTTGGCCTATTAGCTCAAGCTTCTTATTAACTAATTCTTACGTCTTAAATTAGCCCATTATTCTTGTCTATGTTAGCCATGTGTTTTGGTACCTTTTATCACTGAGACATTCTCATCTTGCTTCCTTTGTGTCTGGATGACGATTATAGACTGAAACTTTCCTCTTCCCAGAATTCTCCTATTCTGGTCACCCCACCTGTACTTCCTGTCTGGCTATTGGCCATTGTCCCACAGCAGGGGTTGCTGAGGAGAAAGCATGCCTGTGGCCCACGTAACTTCAAACCACTCTTGAGTAATATGGCTCAAATGTGGCACCACACTGGAATAAAGATACAATGCACACCAGACTCACACAGCATGCTCCGGCCCATTAATTGGCAGTGGACCCTGATACAGTCCAGAATCCCAAATTTGCCTTTTGTTTGGTGTAAGTCACTCCAAATCAGTGCATCAGCACCATGCATGTGGCTCTATGTTATGCTCTTGTATGAAATAAATATTCTCCAAACCACTGAGAATGATCTCATTGCCAACTCTTCCTCTCAAATTAGACAGCTGCTCTTAGTCCCTGAGATCACTATATATTGTGAGCCATATAGTCTGTTGAGCATCTGGTCAACCTCCTAGGATCCATGAGAGCTTTGAAAGAAGATTGCTAGTGTCCACATGAATCCTGGGATTGGCTTGGTTCTCCCTATCTAGACTGGCATTTTTTAGGAATATCTGTAACATTTGCTCTTCTGGGTAATTTCCTTGTGTGGTCTTCAAAGCCACTGCTGCCTAGAGAGTTTTCCAGTCTCTATTATATTATCTGATATGTGAAATTGTCTTTTGTAGCCCCGTATCCACAAAATTGTTACTTGAAAAGCTTATTAAAATATTCTGATAATTTCCTCCACAGATTCTACTGTCAGAGGTACAAGATTGGGTTTGGGCATATGATTACATTTTTTAAACATTGTTTTAACGTGCATACAAAGTATTAGGCTTCCTTTTGGAAATTTCCCAGAACACTTGTTTCTGTTGGTGTTCTCTTTTATCCCATGTGTCCCTTTGAAGCCCCATTCTCACTAGCTTGTTTCCCCTTTCTTGGTTTTCTACCTAGACTCACTCTATGCCAACACTCATTTCCACACACACACACACACACACACACACACACACACACACACACACAGTAAAAGCTAGGATTCATTTATGAGAGAAAATATGCAATTTTGTCTTTTGGAGTTTGGATCATCTTGCTTAATAGAATATTTTCCAGGTCTATTCACTCTCTTGAAAATTTCATTTTTCTTTGCAGCTAAGTAAAATTCCATTGTGTGAATGCATCACATTTTCTTTATCCGTTCATCCGTTGATGGGTATTTAAGACCCTTTCCCCAGCTCCTGTGAATAGTGCAGGAACAAACATATATGTGCAAGTATTTCTGTGCTGGATGTGGAGTTTCTTTAAAACTCTCCAAAAAATTTGAATGTTCAGCAAGGTTTGCAAATTAGAGGATAGAAAAGATCTTATTGAATCTTAAGAGGAAAGTGTTTTTAGGGAGTGGGCAGAACTGCCTTGATTATATGTTGGGAAGTCTGTTCTCTGTGGAGGATGGATTGCCCTGTACTTAGGTAAGTGCCTTATGAACACTTGATGATGAAGAGAACCCAGGAATTTTGGTTGAGTTCCAGTTATGTTTAACACATGATTAATTCAAATATCCCATGGAGCAGATACTTATGAAACTTTTAACATTGCAAAGATGATAAAGACAGGCTGCCTTGCCCTAATGGTTCATATTTGAGAGGAGGATGTAGTTATGTGACTGAGACACTTCAGTGAGATGCAGTGATTGCTGGTAGAAGCTAAGAGGAGGAACTATAGCAGAGTTCATCTAAGTAATGGGTTTGGAGAGTATTGATGGTCTCAAAGATGAAACCAGCGAAGAAGTATTATTCTCTAGGAATGGACTTCACTATTAACAAAGGTGAATTTCATGCAAAGTGTTCAATGGCTAGCATGTCAAATACTAGAAGAGTTTGTAGAGAATAGAGCATCCAGCATGAGGAAGCAGTGAGGAGAGACGAGCTGGGCAGGACTCTGGTATGCAGGTTGTCAAGACTGGTGAGCTAAAAGCTCAGGTGAAGATTCATCCAATGGTATCTTTAGTCTCATGAAAATGTTGCCTGATTTTACTGACCAGAGGGCCATGGTTAGCCTTGAGTTTCAGATATAGAAGAGGTGGAGAGGGGACCTTAAGATCCGAATAGATCAGTAGAGATCTATTTGGAGATCTGCAGAAGACCAAGTAAGATGGTGACTCGAGGTGCCATTCACTGTGTCTCTCCAAACTCATAGCCAGTGAGGAAATTAAGAGTGAGAAATCCATTTTCTAAGAGGATTATGTTTTTCCATTAAATTTTTCAGCACAAGAGCAAAATGAATAACACTTCCCATTTCTTTGTAAGTGCTTATCGTGCTATTGTGGATGAAGATCTTTCTTTTATTTCTTTCCACTTATGTGCACTCCTTTCCCCATGCTATGTAAGAGGAAAACATGACACCAAGGCCAATTTAGTGCCTTAGAAATCTTTAGTATTTTCTTTTCTTAATCATCTATATATTTTACATCCGCATACAGCCTCCTCTCTGCATCCTCCCTCCCAGTTCTTCCCCTTCTCCCCACACTGAATTCCCTCCTTGTTTGTCTCCATCCAGAAAAGGGCAGGTCTCCCATGAGTTATCAATAAAACACGACATGTCAAGTTGCAGTAAGACTAAGCACCTCCCCTTGTATTCAGACTGGGCAAAGTGACCATGTATGAGAAGTTGTGTCCCAAAAACCAGTAAAAGAGTCAGGAACCGTCCCTGTTCTCACTGTTAGGAATTCCCTAGAGAACCAAGCTACACAACTGTCACATATATGCAGAGAACCTAGGTCAGTTCCATGCAGGCTCCCTGGTTGTCCTTTCAGTCTCTGTGAACCCCTGTGAGCCAGGTTAATTGATTATGTGAGCCTTCCTATGGTGGCCCTGATTACTCTGGCTTCTACACTCCTTCCTCCTCTTCCTTCTCTTCCTCTGCAGCATTCCTGAACCCATCTAATGTTCGGTTGTGGGTCTCTGCATCTGCCTCCATCAGTTGCTGGATGATGCCTCTCTGATGACAATTGTTCCAGGTACCAGTCTGCTCACAGGAGACACCAGTTCAGGTTATTTATTTGCTATTGCTAGGGGTCTAAGCTGGAGTCTTCCTGGTGGACTCCTGGGAGATTCCCCTGCTCCAGGCTTCCACTGAAAATTTCCATTTTTTGCTGACAGAGATTAACTTCCTGGAAGTATTAATTTTGTGTCTTCTCCTTGGGCTACATTCCCAATACAATGCTTAAGTTCTGCCCCATTTCCCACCAGACTGAAATGTTACTTTTCTGTTCTCAACAGACCACACAGAAATCAATACGAGAAGAAAGGGAATTAGTTTGGGTTGTGTGGCAACATATCAAGACCAACAAAAGAATCATCTTTAATTTTAAAAGACAAATATAAAACAGAAAGACTTCTATCAAATCATGAGTATACCACATGCTTCTGCTTTTCAGTGAAGTTGTGAAAAGAGAAAATGAGCTGTTACAGGGGAAGAGATGGAGAGGGAGACAAACCTCTCCACAGAAAGATGCCATGGGACAAGAAAATCTCAAGGAAGGCTCAGCAGTGAGGTTGCTTGTGGGGAACACGAGAAATGCACAATGTGCCGCACACTACAATGGGTACTGAGCTAAGAAGACGTAGCATGGATTCCTCAATCCTCTACGAGCCAGACATGTTGTCTTGTTTGCAGCTGGCTGTGTCTCTCATTCATATGCTTATCAACTTTTGTATATTTTATGGGTTATAATATTTGTTGATATGTAAGAACTTTTCTAATATGAGAGATGTTAGATCCTGACACATGGTAAATTGTGTTTCCATGTGTGTGATACACATTTTGTTTTGGCCTTTGAAGTTTTCATGATGTCATATCCTGGGAGGAAATTTATTATGTATATATAGTAAAGTGTGCCACATCAGCTTTTTATTTTATGGCTTTTGGAGGTTTTGTTATGCTGATGAATGTGTTCCCCATAGAAATCTTTAAAATTATTCTGCTTCAATATCTCCTGGGACTTCTCTGATTTTCTTGTCCATTTAAATGTTTAGAAAGAAATTTATTGTCAAGATGTAATAAGCACAGAGAAAGATGCACTGCTCATGAAATCACTAGCTTTTTCAGCCTCTTTTATGCTAGCCAAACTAGAATATCTATACCATACAATTTATCTACTAAGCTGTAGCAGCCAAAGCGTTAATACATGAAGAGAGACCATTTATCATATGGTGACTTTTCCATTCCCACCCACCCTCCAATCCTTGGAACCACTAATCTATTTTCTGTCTTTATGAAATTATCTATTGACCCCATTAACCTTAAAATCCATTTGGAATTTGTTTTGTGTATGGGAATAAGACCTAATTTTTCCCATGTGGGAAAAATAGGTCCATTGCCAATGATTATAAAATGAAGTGAGCAAGAGGCCCATAGCCTAGAGGATCCTGGGGAGTCAGAAGAAGGAAGCCACTTCTTAATACTGCCAGTGAATGCTGTAGATAAGATGGAGTTAAGGTGGCCAATGCTAGTGAGATGTGGAAAGACAGAAGAGGGAACAAGAAGTGAGACAAGAGCAAGACCTATAGAACACCTACCTAGAGCTCTGGGCAGACAGAGAGTCCAGTGTATCTGTATTGGGCAGGGTTTTCTAGAGAAACAGAACTGATAAAATGCATAGTTTGTTTGTTTCTTTCTTTCATCTGTCTCTATCATATCTACATACCTACCTATCTCTATCATATCTACCTACCTACCTAGCTCTATCCTATCCTATCTATCTATCTATCTATCTATCTATCTATCTATCTCTCTATCTAATCTAAATACCTACCTATCTCTATCATATCTATCTACCCACCTATCTCTATCATATCTCTCATCTATCTATCCATCTACCCATCTATCATCTATCTATTACCTACTACCATCTATAATAAAAGTGGAGTTACTAGAATGGCTTACTCAGTGATCGGGGTAGTTTAACCAAGACTATTTGAATGCAGCTGGCTAGAATGGAGTCAGGAGAGGACTCAGAGGCATTGTTATGCAAGATTGCCTCTTTCACCCTCAGATATAGCTAGGTATAGTCATACAAAATTTTGGTTTTCTAAGCAACCGTGTGACTTCATCTTGTGTCTCTGATATAGTGGATATAGAATCACATGTATTAAGGGTAAAAATTTATGACTCTACTTTGTTATGGATTTGGCTACCACATGTGTCTCTTAAGAATAGTGAAATGTTTCTGATACAAGTGCTTGCTATACAAGGCATGCTTTGCAATTTCTTGTATAGCTTCATCATTGCAGCTGTGAAGATTTCAGACTGAGGACTTTTTCTCGCCTCTGGTCCTGTGGTGAGAACAGCAATGAGTGTGTGCAGCTAGCCTGTGTAGGACACAAAATACGTTTGGTTTGAACCATGGAATTTTCCATTGTTTATTTATTATTGGGTCATCACTTTTTTCTGCTGGACTTTGTGCTTCAGTAACAAATAATTTGAATTTGGTGATCTGTGCCTTCAGATGTTTCATGTCCTCTAGTGAGTCCCCTCTTCTTTATTTCAACTTATTTACTTTTCATGAAAGTTGATATGAGTTTAAGAGTGTATTCCACTCACCACATAAGCCAAATAAGATTTATGAAAATTGTTTAGTGCTTAAGGGATGCTTTCCTATTTATATTTGGATTTCTAGATAGATTTTGGATAGCTGATGTTGTTGGAAGTGTACTTCTGCTGATGTGTGCCCAGTGATTCCCTACAGCAAGCTGCTACTAAGAAGGTCCCTAATGACGTCTCCTTAAGACATACAGCATGCCATTTCTGGGGCTACGTTATCAAACACTATGGTTCTCACCTTGAGGTAATTTTCTCTCTATATATTGCTATTGGCCACCCCTACTCCATCATCTCTATCATGAAAGCAAGGATGAGCCCCAAAACCATGTTAGTGTCCTAGGAATAGGTTCTCTTTCAGACCACAGCCTTGCCATGATCTGAGTCTCACCAACCTTACGAGAGACTTTGATTGAGTCAGAACCAATCAGCTGAGATACTCATCCATTCTTAACTCTAGAAGGCAGGGATGATAACGAATACTATTTTAGTATGCTACATTTTGGGATAATTTCCTATCCAGCAAGAGATAGCTCTTTTACTCCTTGAAAACTGCTTAAATAAAGAGAAATCTACTCTAAGAAATACTGGGAACTTTCCAGAACCCAATTTCAAGACATACTGTCCATTGTCCCTAGAAGTGGAGAGCTAGCCCAAAGATAAGGTCAGTCGCAGCTCCTGGTAACTCCCTGGTTCTGGCTCTTGGGATTGGGGTGGCCTTTTGTGGCTGCTGTGTCTTGATTTTTGCCTTGCATTGTGCTTGCTGATTTCTTTTTGTTCTTGCTTGCTAGGAGCATTAGCTTGTGTGCAGTATGGGGTTACCATGGAGCCAAAGCTGCTTTGATTCCCATGTTCTCTTCTCCATGCACAGAGGAGTATAGCTCAGCCCTGGGCCTGTATTCCCAAGAGAGGATCTCATCAGTTGTATAATCAGCACCGAAAGGGAGTCATCTCTAGGCAAAGATGTGCTCACACTCAGAAATGCCCAGATTAGACTAGAACAGAAAATCTTTTTGAAAGCAGATTGAGTAACATTTTCTCTGGACACTGGTAAACCAGCAGGAAAACACAGTGGACACTGGTATGCTGACTGCAATCTTTGTGAAATAATCACTTTAGGAAGCAAATAGTTGGGTTTAATGTACCTGGTTGCAAAGTTTGTCTCCACCCTTTTAGCATTCCCGAGGGAAGAGTAACTCTATGTATACTTACCATGGTGGATAATGTTCTACCAAAAGGGAGCTTTCCCTTGGGGAAGGAAGCTCCACTTCTGTGTGGATACTTAAATAGAAAAAAAAATATGAAGAAGTTGGTGGGTAAAATTTCATGTCTTAGTTGGCAAAATTGCAGTCACTAAAATAAGGGTATTTGAGTTAGTTGGATCCAAATCTATACCCTGAGTTTTATAATCAAATGGTATTGGGTTTCTCTGCCCCTCGGTCTCCTTCTGGTGAAATGAACATATTCTCTCTTATGCCATAATTTTGGTAAGAATTAGAGTATCTGATGTGGTCAGCACACCTCAAATAATTGCTCACACATATTACACACTCAGAAAATGGTTATGTTTCGCTGTTTTGGGGATACAATCTTGCTTGTTAGATAGGCTAAGCTGGCCTTAAACTCACCATATTGCTTTGACCTTTCAAGTGCTGGGACTAGGGGTATGCACCACCATACTTGGTCTTGGCTTGTTTAGTGAATATTTTCCAGTTGAAAATTATACATAGATGTATGTAATAACTCATTGCACACTTAGAGATGTGGTGATAATATTCTATGCCTGCTATTTTTGCCTTGAATATGTAGGACTGGTTTTGGAAAGGAATGAATCATGCATTTGATCTCTAGCTCAATAATTTCTGTGATTCAGAGGTAGTGGTTCCAGTGGGAACAGGTCCTGGAGGCAGGATGTACATGGGGTCAGAAAGAATGAAATATAATGGCGAAGAAAGCTTGTGGCTTTTGTAAACTCCCCATAGGACTTCGGGGCCTTTCTTCCCCAGCTTGTCTAAATGCAAATACCTCTCATTTTTCTAGGGAGCTTTCAAATGCCACTGCTAACTCATTTTGCTCAAATTCTTCCTAGTTTTAAATGTGTTGAAGGGAAGCGGTACTCTGGGACATCTCTGCATTTCTTGGTTGGAAGTTGCATTACAGCAATTATAAGAATCAAGAGGGTGGCGTGGTATGTCATAACAAAAGGATAAAGGATCTAAGTCAGGTTGACTTGGGATTGAGCCTATAATACCTATTAGTAGTGGGGAAGGTTTAATGGGTCTTTCCAACTCAGTATTAGAGGTCATCACTCAACCTTGACTGGAAATCATAGCAAATTGTGTTGACTGGAAATCAAAGCAACATTGATACAAAGAAAACATTTGATAAATATATCTAGCTGTTTTTTTGTAAGTTTATTTAGCAATGTTGTTTTATTACTTAATTATTCTTGAAAGCCATCTCTGTCCTATCATAGGGGGTGTTTAGGTAATACAGGAACAGCATCATGAGTGGCAAGGTCTCTAGTGAAGTGGAGTTGACACCCTTGGTGCTGAGAGACAGAGAGTGAAAACACACATGGCAGGTGGATGAGCGTGATGAAGAAAAGTAAGAGCAGAGAGGGATGGAGAAGAGGGAAGAGATGGGCTTGTTATTAGGCAACGATCTTTGGGGGAGAGTCTCTGCTTGGCATCTGAGCAAATGGTAGCCTGAAGTACAGGAATAATCTCAAGTTATCATTAATAACAACTTTGGGTAGAGGGAATTGTGAGAGGAAAGACCCTGGAATAGAAATATGTGGGATTAGATAAAACATAAGGCACAAATATATCTGTGTGGTTGAGTGGAAGGAGAGGAAAGATGAATGAAAAAGGAAAAGAGGGACAAAGGAAGAGGGAGGGAAGAGAAGAAGGGAAGAGGGGGATGAGGGAAGAAGCAGGGGAAGAAAAGGAGAGGGAGAGAGAAAGAGAATAGGGGGGAATTACAAGAGGTTACATCTCCCATGACGGTCAAATAAGAACCAAAGGCAAAGAGGAGATGCTGTGCGACAGGGAAGATGTTCTGACTGCAGTTTGGGCAGGGATCTCCAAGGGTACAGGGAGACTAGTAAATTAGGTGCATCAGTTCTTTCTCTTGTGACCAAATATCTGAAGCAACTTAAGAGAGGGTTTGTTGGGGGCTCACAATTTTAAGGACTACAGCCCACTTGTAGCAGAGAAAGCATAGCAGAAAGGACTGAGAAAGTTCCAGCTTCTTCTCAGGAGGGCTGTGTGCCATTATGACTGAGAGAGCCAAAGATCAGGACCTGGACGTACGAGAAATAAGCACAAACTTTGATTAGCATCTGTTGATCAGTGAGGGCCAGCAAAGACAGCTCCATGAGGTACAGAGTGGCGAAGCAGAGAGTCCCTTCCTGGCTTTGTCGGGGGTGAATAAGGAGCTAGGATCTCCATGACTCTATTCAAGTCACACAGAAGAAGAACACACTGGCTGACTCTACTGTAGAGTGCCAGGGGAAATTTATGACATAGTGTCAAGAAATAACTTTTTTGGCTAAGAATACGAGAGACTGTTGTAACTATTCCTCCTAAGGCTTAGGACAGCATCCTTTACTCTAAGAGCTCTTCACACTCTCCAAGCCTCTGCCATGGTGAATTCCCATCTGTCCGCATTGCATTCGTGGTCTGTGCTCTTTCCTCAACTGTCTGAATCCCTGTAGGTCATCTCCAACTCTCCAGTCTGAGGGCACACAGTACATCTGCTCCCCTCTGGTACCTCACAAGTGATGCTGCCTTAGAAAGCATTATTATGATGTGGTGGTGTTGGCAAGATAAAATACTCCTTTCATGAAGACATCATTTCTTGTCTAACATCCAAGTCAACCATTTCTGATCAATTACTTTTGACTACTTATTAAAATATATTGGTCTCTAGTTTTTATTTTGTTTATGACTATAAATTCAAATTCTTTAACATTTTAATACAATTTTAACATTTTTATAAAAATTTATATAAAATATGACCTTTTTAAAAATACAAGTTAAAGGATTGAAAAGCCATTTACATCAAAAAATCCCACAATAACTTTCTTGAGGTACTGTATCATGTATGTATACAAGGCTGGCATAAAACTTGCTGTGTAATCTGAGATAACCTTGAATTTCTGATCCTCTTGTCTCTGCCTTCCCAGCTTTGAGATTACAGGTGTGTCCCCTCATGCCCAGGCTTGTGTTAATGTTGACATGTCATAGTGTAATTAAAAAAGAAAACTAAGCTCTTCACAAGCATCCTTATGAAGATACCATTTTATAAGCTCCTACTGTTGTGATGTTTCAAGCATTTTATCATATTTTTAATATTTTGGTAGAAGAATACTTACTAATTTCATAAAATTCTAGCATTACACATATACTAGAATTAGTGTTAGTTTCCTTAATAATGAACCTTCATTATTTTATTTGTTATTACAAATGACTTAATAGTAGACATCTCTTCCCCATTTGTTATTTGTAAGAGTTCCTGGAATTCAAACTATAGGGTCAAATGGTAGGGATGTTACCCGTCTACTGCTAAATGTATTTTTCTGGTATGTTTCAGTGCACCCCACCTTAACCCTTACTTTATGCCCACTATTTGACAAGAGAAAATCTGTGCTGCTTTAATTCACATTTTAAATGGACAATATCAAACATACACTTATATGTTTGCAATTCATTTGCTGTCGTGTTCATACATGATGCTTAGACTTAAGCATTTAGGATTCTAAACACGGCTCAAACATTTATAGCCGTCGCAGCCCTAGGCAGTTGCTTTTCCAAGCTCTCATCAGTGAGATGAGAAACATGTTATTTGTGCAACACTGTCTTGCTATAATGATGAGGAATATCCAGCCCCCATCCTGCACGCATAAATCCTTGAATGCCTAGGTATGGGGATTGCCAGTGTGGGAAGGAAGACACTCGGTTCGCTCATGTCTTTGGTTGATTTTGGTTTTGTTTTAAGTGTGTAAATGTGACAAGAGTACAGACAGCAAAAGAAATAAAAAAGGACTGTAACTGCCTGCTGCACCGATATCTAGCCCGCAGACAGGCACATGCAGTATCAGCATGCATGAGTGCTAGGTCCTATAACAGACAGAGAAGTGGTAGCTACGGTACATCCAGAAGTCACAGACTGTACCCAGACCACAGAGGGTAGGGACCCATTCTACATTCTCATGAATCACCATGTGACTTTACGGCATTGATTTATGGCATTGCTTTACGGCATTGCTTTACAGCATCCTCAGCTGGGCCCATGTCTCCCCAGCCTCCTTGCTGCAGACCAAGCAAGTTGCTGCACCTTCTGAGTGCAGCTGGAAGTTGTGACAAGGGCTCCGTCAGTCTTCTTTGCACCTGTTCTCTGGTCTTATCCTAATACTATGCTAGCCTTTTTATATTGTTTTTTTTTTAAAATATTTATTTATTATGTATACAGTATTCTGTCTGTGTGTATGTCTGCAGGCCAGAAGAGGGCGCCAGATCTCATTACAGATGGTTGTGAGCCACCATGTGGATGCCGGGAATTGAACTCAGGACCTTTGGAAGAGCAGGCAATGCTCTTAACCACTGAGCCATCTCTCCAGCCTTTTTATGTTGTTATCCCGCCTCTGTGCCCTCCATGGAGTCAGCTCCTCTCTCCTCTTCCTTTGCTCTGTAAAATACCAAAGCACAAGACTGTTGTCTAAAAGACATTCGCTCCGGGGAAGTGGACACAGAGGGCTTGCGATTCTAAGCACATAAAATGAGTTAAACTCCACGAGGAAACATTATCACTGCCACCATTGCTGGGTTCATTCTTGCTCACGAGAAACTTTTTTATTTAATCCTTGACTCACAGATATTGAGTGGGTCTTTCTGTCCTGCTGGAGATGGGTTTCTATCTCTGGACATGACTGGCCTCAGGAAGGGTGATCATTTTGATATGGGACAGTCCCGTGAACCAAAGAATGATCGGCAGAATGTCTGATTTGCCAGCTAGATGCTGTGAGCATATCTTCTCCAGCTGCTGCCAAATAGATTTTGCCAAATAATTCCTCAGGGAAACCTCATCCTGAATTAAGAAACTGAGAATTGTCTTTCCTTGTTTTCATTAAAGCAAGCAAGCAAGCAAACAGACAAACAAACAAAACCCCCAAAATCTTGAGTCTTCAGGCCTCTTTTTACAAGAATCCTCAAGATTCCTGCTCCTTTGTCATGTCATGAAGAACAGTTTAACTTCTGGTGTTCATCTCATCATGAGCTCTTGGGCTTCCTTTGTAAGTCAAAAAGAACTTCACCAGGGTGTTCAGTTGCACTAACCACAGGCAATCTGTTGAGACTCTATCCCTAGTGATGCAAATAATATGTAGACCTTGAAATACTGATTTTTTTCTTTAACCTCTATAAGACTTAATTTTCATGCCTGTGTGTGTGTGTGTGTGTGTGTGTGTGTGTGTGTGTGTCTTCCTCTTCCTTCTGGCGATTAAAGGCAAAGGTTGATTTATTGGTTTCTAACAGTTTCTGCATGAAGCTCTAACTGAAGTTCAAGTTCTGGTTGGAGACTTGCTGTATCCATGAACCTTTACTAAGCATATAAATGACTCCCCTGAATACATATAACTCCCTTTTATTGTCTGGCTCTTTCTTCCTCTGAAGGTTCTGGGTACATCTGGTGTTTCCTGCCTCTAGGTTTTTGTGGGTCTCCTTCTGGGGCCCTACAATAGAGAACTCCCTTGGAACCTAGACCCCATGCCTTTGGGCATATTTCTTTATTTTGTTAATGCGTTTCACTGGTGGGGATGATGAAAGAATTCATACATATGTGTTCAAACACACACTTTAGAGACTACTACAAGAAGGTGAGAAAACGCTCTATCCACCAGCAAAGCCAAGGTCATCTGACAGCACACAGCCTCCTTCCTTTGTTGACTACCCAGCAAGGGGCTGCACCCTTGGAATGGTCCTGCAGCTACCGCATACATATCCGGATGACATTTTCTAATTCGCTTGTATTTTATTCCTATCTTCAGTTTCACGTTCTTATTCCCACTTACAAAGCTTTCTCTTAAATTATTGTCATTTCGTTTCTTAGAACAGTAAATCTCTGCTTTACAGACTCAATTCTGCCATCTTTCCTTGTGCACCTTGAGGAGCAATAGGCTCGGTGACAGTCAGGAAATACTGTTTGGGAGACGCCGCATCTCCTAGGCTGCCTGTGCCAAAGTTCTCCCCCACAGCCAGCCCAGAGGATCAAGACAGTTGCTTAGCTTTTGTTCTCTTTTCCTTTCCTTAAACATGCAGGCAAACAGACCTTCCTTTCCTTTGCTAAGTGGAGAGTGGGAGAAAGATGATGTTTGGAAGGACAGACTCGAGGGAGCTGGCAATAGCAATGCTTTCTCTAGATTGACTGTAGCTTCTTAGGATGGATGCCCATCATCATACTGAGGGTTCATTCTTGGTGTGTGTGTGCATTTGTGTGGAGACCAGAAGTCAGTGGTCCATTCCACATATCTTCATCAATTATGCCCCAACTTAGTTTTTGGATCAGAGTCACTCATTGAACCTGGTGCTCACTGACTTTCCCAGACAGGCCTCCCATTGACTCCCAGGGATCCTCTTGTCTCTGCATACCCAGCACTTGGATTACAGAAGACCACAGAGCCCAGCCTCTTGGGTGGATGCTAGAGATCCATACAGCAAATGCTTTCTCAGCTGTGCCCTCCCCATCTGTCATGACAGTCTTCTTGGCTCAGTCCCTCTGCATCAAGCCTGCTCTACTGTGCTCTCATTCTCTAGGCCTGCAGATCTGTTAGGTTTGTCACTTGATAAGGTCACGGGAGTGAGGTTCTTAGATTGCTGGCTATTATACTACACTTTTAGTGTGTTGATCATTTGAGTACCTTTCCAAGTTGGCCTGTTATTCTTTCCCTTAAGTTACAAATGAGGAAACTGAGGAAATAAATCTCATTACCCTATAAAGGATTGCTACTGAGCAATAAAATGAAGCAAATTGTTGACACTGGCTTTGCCATGATTGAGCCTGGTTCTGACTGAAGCCTGTTTTCGTGCCCTGTACCAGAAAGTTCATTTTGGAACCTCAGGTTATTTCTTGAGAAGTTCACAGGTGGAAGGTGCTCTTGTTTTCTGCTATCATCTGCTCTTGGCTACTTCACACAGCCACCTGGCTTTCAGGGTGTGACCACAATTACCTCAACTGGATCTCTGTGGAGGGACCCTCTAAGATGGAAGCCATTATTCCCTAGTCCATTGCTGCAGCTGTCTCTCACTTTTTGTTAAAATCAAATTAAAACATGGATATGTGGGTATCTATGTGGGAGTATGTGACTGTGAATGTCGGTACCCCTGGAAACCTGAAGAAGGAGTTAGATCCTTTGCAGCTGGGATTGCAGGTGATTGAGAGCCACTCCAACTTGGCATCCTCTGCAAAGCGAGTAGGGCAGTTTTTACCCCTGGAGCCATTTCTCGAGCCCTCCCACTCTTTTTTTTTCCTATATGCTTCATTTTCCTACATGGATTTCTCTTCATTGAATTATAGACTAGTTCATGCAAATGCAAGTTTGAGCAGCAGAATACTGGTCATAAAGTCTGCTTCCTCTTTGAAGAACGAAGTTTCTAAAGCTGAAGTGTATTAAAGCTGGGTGCTATCTTTCCTGAGACAAAAGGCTGAAATATATGACATTTGAAGACTTCATTCCTTATCCTGCCTGTTCCTATCTAGGAATCATCTTGATTTAAGTAACAGAAAACTTGGTCCAAAGACCCAGAAACAGAAATAGATTATCAGCTCATGTATATGAAAAGTCCAGAAATATATTTGCTGCAGGAATGGATATATCCAGGTGTTGGAAATTATATCATTACAGCCAGTCTCTCCCCCTCGTGGACCTGTTTCTGTTGAGTTTGTCTCAAAAGAAGGCGTTTCTTCCTGATGAGAAAAGTCAGATGCTTAATACTCTACCATGGTTGAGTTCTAAATCCTTCAATGTGTTTTTCCCTTTTTCTTCGAAATTTTCAGGCCAATAAACTGCAAACAGAAAAGTGTTTCCATGTTTCTGGGCCTAGCAGAAGCTAAGTAGAGAGGACCTGAGTGCAGAGAAGGACATCAACTCTCAGCTGCTCAGGGTCATTCCTCTCGCTCCTTGCAGGTCTCTGTTGCTCCTTGCTTCCCCTAGCTGATGTGGATACCGAATGCACTCAGTATAAGCGCACTGTAGCAGTTTGAAAGAAAATAGCCCCCAAAGGGAGTGGCACTATCAGGAGGAGTGGCTTTGTTGGAGTAGATGTGACCTTGTTGGGGGACATGTATCATTGTGGAGGCGGGCTTTGAGGTCTCATATATGTTCAAGCCACAACCAGTGACAGACCACTTCCTCTTGCCTGTGAGTCAAGGTATAAGAATTCTCAGCTCCTTTTCTAGCACCATGTCTGCCTGCATGCTGACTTGCTTCCCATCATGATGACAACACACTAAACCTCTGAACTGTAGGCGAGCCCCAGTTAAATGTTTTACTTTATAAAAGTCGCTGTGGTCATGGTGTCTCTTCACAGCAATAGAAACTCTAAGTAAGACAAGCATGGGAGAATGTTCCCCAGCTTTCATAGAGTCTGCTTTGAGTTCTTTATTTGGAACTATCACTAAATCAATGTGGGCAAGAAAAAATCATGTAGGCACTAGAGCTTTAAGACCAACACATGGGACTGAGCCATGAGTCTTCAAAGAGTATGGTCTCTGAGAGGAAGTCCTGACCCTATGGAATATTCATCACACTCCTTAAGCTTTGAAATGACCTCGGGCTGTGAAGAAGGTACACAGAATTCACAAGTCCCGTCTTCACAGTGACACACATCTACAGAAAGTGACTGCTGTCCTGACCATATGTCATGTTCCCCAATAGGAATGATTAACCTTCTCTGTGTGGCAGGTAAGTCACATTTAACACAGAGCAAGGGGAAGTGATTAACACGACATTCATTATCAGTACCAGTGATTAAGTTCTAATTGTTACTTTGACTTTCAACGTGCATTATTCTCTTCCCCTTGAATAATGGTTAGTGAAAGGGGAGGATGGCATCCGCTCAAATGTCCGGCTCTGCTGAGTCCTTGACATGCCCTTGGGGACTTTCCATGACTGAAGTGCCTAGGAAATGAGGACAGACAGATGGACACATAGAAAAGCTGAGATCGGGTGAACTGGACTCTCTGATGGAGAAACTGCAGCTCCCGGGAAGCTCAGCATGTTTATTGCATAGAGTTGAATAGGGAGGTGGGGTAACTGCATGCATGTGAACAAGGAGGCAAAGTTATTAATACAATAAGCAAGGAGGAAGGGCTTACAGTATACAGCTGGAACAATGGGACAGGTTTAGCTTATCTTGGTAGAAGCAGTCACACCGGGAACATCTTCAGGCTGTATCCTTGGGGAGATAGCTATGGTGGACATTCTCTACACACACTCTCACCATCCATGCCTGGGCCAGCAGAAGACTTTGCCCTTCCTCTCAGCCTTACCTCAGAGGGTTGGAGGCTTTCCCATTTTCCCATGGTTGAGGCTATGGTCAATGTCATGTCTGTTCCCACATCAACAACACATTCACCCACTCAGGGGTTTCTTTGCTCCCCACAGGGCTCTTTCCTGGAAATAAGAAGCTTTTAACTTGTTTGACAATGGGAAATCCAGAAGAGGTCTCACAGTGATTGGATAGAGAGCTTCAATTCACCACACTAACTTTGAATTGATATGCCCTCATGACTGCAATTATTTTCTATAGTGTGGTTATTTCACCTGGACTTGATATGGCCCTCTTGTGCAGAGTTAAAAGGTTACACTCAGGAGAGATGAGATGAAGGAGTTTAGTTTTGTTCGAGGCAGTCTTTGTGATGAGGGCAGTGGTTTCCAGTGTGGTAAAGAGAGGTGCCATGGTTGACAGCCAGAGCACGTTTCCCAGCAACATCTCCTCTTAGAGTGTGGGCACTGAGGGCTCTAGGGAGAAGTATCTCAATACTTCTTTTCTTCTGAGCCTTTTGAGTTTTATTGGCTTTGTAGTAGACCAAACCCTACATATATATTTACCCTAAGAGATGTGTGCACTAATGATGCCACAGGTGTGTGTGTGTGTGTGTGTGTGTATGTGTGTGTGTGTGCACGTGTGTGCGCACACATAGTTATACATAGAGTGAAGTTAGTTTTTGCTAAGGCTAGGACTTACACCCTTCCTGCTATCCAGTTTCTTGTATTCTTGTCCTGCCATACTCTGGTCTTCTTATGCAATGGCTTATGTGTTGGCTACAGGTTACTAACCAATACCTCTTGGAAGATACTTAATTCATCTTGCTGGTGAAATGGACAAGGGTGGCTTATTTTTTATTATGATTATGATAATAATCATACATTATTTTTTTTTTTACATCTTGATGATCTAATCCAGGTTCAATAGAGAGGCCTTCTAGATACCTCAGGATCAGGGGGTCTAGGGTATCACTGGCCTCATCTCCTCTATCACAGCTACTAGGATTGATCTGTTATTGGGGTGCAAGAAGTTAGTTTAAAAAATGTCTCTGAGGAAAGTGTGACCTTAAGAAGTGAATAAAGGAGGGTTTTGGATATGGCTTAACTGGTAGAGTGCTCACCTAGCACCTGGATGCCACCTTGAGTACTGCAAAAACTGGCAGAGATGGGCAAGTCTGTAGTCTCAGTACTTGGGAAGTGTGTGCAGGAGGAAGAGAAGTTTAAAACCATTCTCAGTACATAATGAGTCCAAGGCCATCCTGAGCTGTGTGAGATCTGTCTCAAGTGAAAAAGCCAAGGTTTCCTTTGAGTTCTCAAAGCTAAAGGAAAACGCCGGTGTGGAGCCTGACAGCGTTGAGCTCCCATGATTTAACATCCTCTGCTAAAGGCTGTCCTTTGAAGCAACAAACTTAAAATTAACAGCATTGTCCCCAAACAGCATCCATTTTCTTAAAAAATGTCACTCTTTGTCTTTATTTCAATGGCACTACACTTTTAATGATAAAAGGCATGGAAGAGCAAAAAAAAAAAAAAACTATAGCAAAAGAAGAAAGATTAAAAATAAAGGAATATCCATTAAAAGATCCATTTTTCAAAGGAAATCTTGTTGTTGAGGGAAAGGATTTTGGGGGACTCCAGGGGTTGTGTAATGTGGGGAGGGGTGTCTTAATTTTGGGGCAGCCCCTTGAGAAAACTTAGTATGCCAGCCTATTTAGGGGCCCTGGAGGAGAAAGGTCAGTATCTGAGTATCAGTGGGTCTGTTTCTTTCCAGGGGACATGGACCCTGATACTAAGACAGTGTTCCTTGTGCTGAGACTTTCCTCCAGAGTGCCAGCCTAAGGAGCATGCATGGCTAAGGCTCAGGGAGACTCCAGATCTTTGCTCATCCCTGTTCTTCCAGGTGAATCAATAAGTTTTTCTTTAAAGTGTAGTATCTGAAAACTCCCAATCGAGAGGCAGACCTTAGTTAGGAGGATTTTAAGCTAAACTCCCCACCCCCACTTTCTGCTAAAATATCATGCAGTATTGATCACCTACTTCTTTTGCTGTTTCTTAAGCCCCAGGCTGATGAGTGGATAACTACTAGCCATTAGTTATGTCTGGCATTAGAGGAGAAGTGATGATCCATTCTGTCTTTAAAAAGGCTGCCCAAAATAGGTCAATCCAAGATTGAGCTCTGTGGACAGGACCCCTGGAGGTGATGGGCTGTCTGCTTCTATAGTGGGTGAACAACCAAATGACATTTATAATACTGGAAAGCGGGGATTTTTAAATGTTATTTTAAAAATTATTTCTTATTTCTTTTATTTTTGAGGTTATAATTGCACTGTTTCCTCCTTCACTTTGTTCTCTCTAAATTTTATATTATTAATACAATAATAGGACTATTTCTTTAATATCATTTACTAGTTCCCACCCACCCCTGTATTTGTGTGTGTGTGCGCGTATGCATGCATGCATGTGCACGTGTTTGTTATATTGTGCTTATGGAGATCAGGGAACAATGTGCAGGACTTGGTTCTCCTCTATCATGGGTCCCAGGGATCAGGTGCACGCCATCAGGCTCGGTGGGAAGTGTCTTTATGCACCAAATTAATATGGCCCCTAATAGAAATTCTTTTGGGCATAATATTATAAATATTCTCTTACCTAGAGAAAAATAGAGCAAAGAACATCCCATGCTTTTATTTCTTGATCTTGTATACTCACACACACACATACACACAAAGAGAGAGAGAGAGAGAGAGAGAGAGAGAGAGAGAGAGAGAGAGAATTTTGAGATTTCATAGAAGGGAAAGACCCTGTCTTGGGGAACACACTCTGACATACTTTATAAAGTCTTGTTTTGTAGCTCAGGGAAGAACCCTCAGAAAACAGTTTGTTGAGATGCCAGTCCATCTTTTGGCTCATTATTGGGAAAACAAAGCTAGGAAGCCATGTTTTAAAATCTTTAAACAATACATAGAGCAAATGCAGGCACATGTAATGAGCAAACCCAGATTCCTTTTCCTGGCTAAGACCTGTGACTTCTTTTCTGTCTCTATGCCTTGCATCTTTGATCCTCAACAGCAACAGTTGGGAGCATATGTGACTTTATTCCACACATGTCTGCTCACTGTTTTCTTGATGGGCATCTTTCTCTAAGGCTTCTTCAGTTTTGTCTTTATACACCAGAGTTAGCACTTTTCTATCTAATATTTGTGAAGGATAAAAAATGTATTTATTGAGTTAATAACTTTCTTTCATGATAAAATAACATAGATTGGGTGGCTCAAACATCATAAGTTAGGTTTTCAAAGCTATGGGGGGTGGAGGATTAAGAACCAAGGCTACAACACTTGGTATGTGATGAAGGCTGCTTTCTGGTGCATTAGAGGTAGCTCATGCCTGTGTCTCATAGAAAAAGAAAGGACTTGAACCTCTTTGTGGCAGCAGTTACAAAGTTATTTTACAAAGGGGATGTGAAGGATGATAATTATTCTTATATTTGAAATAACTTTGTATATATGTCACTAACATGTTTGTGCTTGGTAGTTTTTATCAACTTCCACCCAGACTGGAGTCATCTGGGAGGAGGGAATTTGATGTGGGATTCCCCTCTTTATGGGGTGAATACCATTGGTTAATAAAGAAACTGTGTTGGGCTTGTTCAGGGAACAGAGGTAGGCAAGGAATACTAAACTGAATGCTGGGAGAAAGAAGGGCAGAGTTGGAGAGAAGCCATGGAACCACCTCAGAGTCACATGTGCTGAAAGTTTGCTGGTAGGCCCCGACCTCATGGTGATGCACAGATTAATGGAGATGGGTTAAATTAAGATGTAAGAGTTAGCCATTAAGAAACTAGAGCTAATGGGCCAAGCAGTGATTTAATTAATACAGTTTCTGTGTGATTATTTTGGTTCCGGGCGGCCGGGAAACTAATGAGCAGCCTTCTTACTACAGGAACTTCAGCTGGGTAATTGCCTCTATCAGACTAGCCTTTGGGCATGCCAGAGGGGGCATTTTATTATATTATTATTATTATATCCCAACCTCCGTTTCCCCTACCTCTTCTCCTCCTAGTCCCTTATCACAACTTCCTCTTCCTATCCACTCCTCCTCCGTTTCTCTCCTAAAAAGGGCAGGCCTCTCACAGATATCAACCAAACATGGCATATCAGAGGGGGAAACTTTTTAGTTGATGCTTGGTATGAAGGAGCCTAGATCACTATGGGTAGTGTCTGGGCTAGTGGTCCTGGGTTGTTTAAGAAAGCAGGCCGAGCCAGCCATGGGGAACAAGTCAGTAAGTAGCATTCCTCCAGAGCTTGTGTTTCAGTTCCCAACTCCAGGTCAGGTGGGAGCCTTGTCTTTCTGAGATAACGGACCTGAAGGCCAAATACACCATTTCCTCTACCATGACAACTTCAGCACCACAGTGATAGCAAGCAAAGTAGGACAGTATTCCAGTGGCTCATATTAAATCTGTAAAAACCAGTCGCTTCTTACATGCCTAAATGCCCCAAAATGGTCTAAAATTTCCTCCTGCCCCTCAGTAGTCCTCCCCTTCTGCTCCTCCCCTCCATAGACAACCGTTGACCTACTTTCTACTACTGTAGATTCGTTTGCATTTTCCAGAATTTTCAGTTTCTCTCTATATGTAGTTAAACATTAGGTGCTTCTTTTCTCTGCCTTCCTCGTTCAAGCTGCTCCGAGACTCTTCAATGCTGAGACATTACAGCAATCCTTTTTATTGCCATGGTTTCAGTCGTGTAGATATAAGGCCTTATTTACCTGTTGATGGAAATGGTGAGTTTTCAGTTTGGGCTGATACAAATAAAGCTGCCATGAATCTTCATTTGCTGGTGTTTGGTTGGATATATGCTTTCATTTCCTTCCAAGGTAAATAGCTAGGGGTGAAATGACTGGATTGTAGAGTAAATTGATGTCTAAGTTTTAAGAAACTGCTGCACTGTTCCCCAAAGTGATTGTAGCATTTCTTGTTGCCACCAGCAATATATGAGTGTTCTGGTTCCTCTAATTCCTATCTGTTGGAGCAGGGGATGTTTTCCTGTCTGGTTTCTCTGACACAGTCACTGGGATGCTTGGCTGATGGCTGATCTTCACAGTCATCAGAAGCATCAGGAAATTACAGCTTGTGTGTGTGTGTGCGTGTGTGTGTGTGTGTGCGTGTGTGTGTGCATGTGTGTGTATGTGTGTGTGTGAGGGTGTGTGCATATGTGTGTGTGTGAGCTTGTGTGTGTGCGTGTGTGTGTGTGCGTGTGTGTGTGTGTGTGAGGGTGTTTGTATATGTATGTGTGTGAGCTTGTGTGTGTGCGTGTTTGTGTATGTGCATGTGTAAGGGTGTATGTGTGTGCGTGTGTGTGTATATGTGTGTGTGTATGTGTGTGTGTGTGTGAAGGTGTTTCCAGAAGGGAAGAGCTACCTGGATGTGGGTGGTTCCATCCCATGGAACTCAGTAAATGGAGAGAGTCAACAGGCTCCGAAGCTCACACGCTGCTTCTCAGCCCACCTGTGACATGGACTGCTGTATCACACCATGCCTTTCCCACCAGAATGTACTGTCACCTGTGGAACTATGGGCCATGTCACTTCTGACAGGTCATGGAGGTAAAGAACTATCTAGGGCCTAAGGCATCTCTGAGTTATAGATAAATTTCCTTTATGATTGATGACATGGAGTAATCTTTCCTCTTGTCTCTCTGTCACTGGTGAGTATTTAAATCTGTTCATTTTCTGAAGGGGTCCCTTGTCATTGAGTTTTGACAGCTTCTTATTCATTGTGTCTCCATTTAAAGGTAACTTTGAAAAATATTTTTTTTCAATGTGTAGGCTTTCTTTTCAGTGTGTATGTGTGTGGGTATATGTCTGTAGGATGTATGTGAGTATATGTCTGCATGTGGGTGGGTGCATGCATGTCACAGCGCAAATATAGAGACCAGAGGTCAACCTCAGTTGTTGGTCATTGCTTTCCAACTTGTCTGAGCCAGTGTCTCTGCTGTTTGCCGCTGTGAGGTATTTGTTAGGCTAGATGACCTACTGATTTCCAGGGGATTCTCTTCACTGACACCATTTCCGAACACTGGGACTGCAGCTGCATGGTACTTTGCCAGCTTCATAAATGTGCTAGCAGTTCACACTCAGGTCCTCACACTTGTAAGGCAAGCACTTTGCATAGGTCCTAGCAGTTCACACTCTAGGGGTTCACACTGAGTTCCTCACACTTGTAAGGCAAGTGCTTTGCATAGGGTCTGGCAGTTCACACTCAAGATCTTACACTTGTAAGGCCCGTGCTTTGCGCACTGAGTCAACTCCCCCCCCCCAATCATTCTTCTTATTTTGTTTTCATTTTTGTTTTGTTTTGAGATAGGTTCTTAAAATTTAGCTCAGGTTGCTCCGGAACTCATTATTTTTCCAAGGCTGGCCTTAAACTTTAAAATCCAATGTCTTTCATGTCGGGATTATGAATGTGTGCTGCCATGCCCTGCTTTTTAACCGTGTCTTTTGAAGAATAAACATTTTATCTTTATTGAAATCCAATCCATCAGTTTTATGTTTCTTTTTTCATGTAGCTAAAACTTTCTTCTTAATCCAAACTCACTGGCTGTCTTGCCTTTATTCTAGTGTTTATAGTTTTTTTCTAAAGTTTGTAGCTTTAGGTGCTACAATTACCTTGTGCTGAAGTTATATATGGTATAGATACCAGTTCTTTTAGTACCATTTATCACAAAGTTGCCCATTAGTGTGTGACACTGTTCTTAAATTCTACTTTGTTTTATTGATGTATTTGTTTATCTATATGCTAATACCATACTGTCTGGCTTACCACAGCTTTATTATAAGACTGAAACAAGACAGAGTTAGTTCTATGACTTACTTCTTTTCCACATCATTTAACCTTCTCCTGGTGACCAAATTCCATAAATTCAATTCATAGCTTCAGAAAAACATGGAAATGTATTGGATTTGTCACCATTGAAAACTCAAGAGTTAGTCTCTACAAAGCTGAGGGCTTCCTGGTGTGTGGCATTGGTAGCAAGAGTTTCCCTTTGCCAATCAAACCACCTTCAAGAAAAAGGGAGTTGGAACAAAACCTCATTGGCTTAATTCCAAGAACCCTTTCATGTATGAGGACATAAATTCTTCTGCCTGGGTCTGGAAATCAGGATGTAGTGTTAGCCATGCGTAAATGTCATAGGATGTGACTAACCCTCCTTCCCCTTCTCTAAAATGAGGCGCTACTGAGTGAAAATGGAGGCTCAGGAGGTAGAAACTACTCAGGTCTCTCCCGATTTACTTCCTGCTCTAAAGTTGCCCTGTGTTTGCTGATGAAATTGCTTGGCTGCAGTGGCTCCTGAGGAGCTGTCTCTCAGCTGCTCCTCTATCCTAGTAGCCGGTTAGGTTGTCACTGGGCACTGTGACTTCTTCAAAGAAGGGAGATTGATTATGTACCCTGTTTCTATGTCTCCCTACAGTGCAGTCAATTTCAATTGATTCACAGCCCAGGGAAGAATCCATATGCCTTGTCTGCATTCATAGCGGGAACTCCATGTGACTGAGGAATGTCTGCAGAGTAAGAAGGCCATATTGGCAACTGTTCTGTGTGACGTGCCTGGAAATGATAGGGCTGAACGACTTCACTCAGACCTTGGCTGGTGCTGGCAGCAACTGCAGATTCAGAATAGTCCAAGTTGCTCAAACTTCAGATCCCTGTTAGCTTTGTTTTTTGCCACCTCACAAAGGAGTGCCTTGTTTAGGTAATAATGGAGTCAAGCTCCTCCTGTGATTGTGTACACTTTAGAGAGCTTTGCTGGGATAGTAACAGAGTTAAGGACAAAGAGAAGTGATTTGCAAAATGACAGAGGTCAAACAGAATCAGTTTTGAGATTTCTTGCTGTCTGTGTCTGGATGGACCTTTTGAATGTTCTATTGTTAGAGAAGAACTTGACTTAAAAATAACTAATATTGTTATTTATAAGGAATTTCAAGGCTAACTATTAGGCAAGTTGAATTTTTAAATTTTGGGATAAAATAACAAGCATCTCACTTTTCAGAATTCTCACTTTTTTTTTTTCATTCAGTTTAATAAAATCCAAGGGAACAACAGTTTAACCAATGATTCTGAAGTTCCTTAATCCTTAAAACAATTCCTTGGGGGCACAGCTCACAAATTCCAGATTTCCATTTTGTTGATGATGAAGGATCATCATCAACAAGTGATGTCTTTATCACAGAGATAAAGACAGCCTGTGGCTACAGAACTTGTAGTTAGGGAAGCTTCCAGAGTATTGTGGCTGGCACCTGTGTTCTCACTAGGAACTTTTCCTCCTCCTCCTCCTTCTTCTTTGTTTTTTGAGACAGGGTTTCTCTGTAGCTTTGGAGCCTGTCCTGGAACTAGCTCTTGTAAACCAGGCTGGCCTCGAGCTCACAGAGATCTATCTGCCTGCCTCTGCCTCTCGAGTGCTGGGATTAAAGGCGTGTGCCACAACCACCCAGTTTAAGAGAACTCTTTCTATATACAAGTTAAGACAATTTCCCAACACTGACATGGCAGTGGCTATTTCTCAGACTGATGAGGCAAATGTAACTGGCACAGCCACTGTCTGTAACTAGGGCCACTGATGCCCAGGAAAGGGTGGAGCGTAGTTTCTTTTCTTTACTCTTTGCTCTAGACTCTTTAGGGGGCCTGTCATCCAGCTCCCAAATAAATACACAGAGGCTTATTCTTTCTTATGAATGCCAGCCCTGCCTTGACTTGGCTTATTTCGAGCCAGCTTTCCTTAAATTATCCCATTTATCTTTGCCTCTTGGCTTTTAGCCTTCTCTATTTCTGCGTATCTTTTCTTTCCTCTTTATTCTGTGTTTTGTTTTGCTGTACAACCAGGTGGCTGGACCCTGAAGTCTGCTTCTCCTTTTCTTGCTCCTCATCTTCTTCCCAGACTTCTCCTCCTATTTATCCTCTCTGCCTGCAAGCCCCACCTATCGTTTCTCCTGCCTTGCTCTTGACCATTCAGCTCTTTATTAGATCATTAGGTGTTTTAGACAGGCAAAGTAACACAGCTTCACAGAGTTAAACAAATTAAGTATAAAAGAATGCAGCACACCTTTGCATCATTAAACAAATGTTCCCCAGCATAGACAAATGCAAGACATCTTAAAATAATAGTCGACAACAATGGACACTCACATCTAGGGCTTCATTGTGATCACGCTCCTTCTAGGAGCTGTCCAAGCTTCCTAAAATGTCCTTTTCCCCCTTCCAGAAACTCTGTTTGTGCCTGATTCAACCCACCCCTTCTATTTATAAGGAAGTGTTTGCATGGCCGTCTTATTCATTCATTTATATATTCTATATTGCCAATCATGAGGTACAACAGCAAATTAGAGTCAGTGTGCAGAAACTCTACAATTTGCAAAGTATAACATTCTCTTTCAGTGATTGTTGACCTCCAGTACAGAAATGGGTTATAGACTCTATGTTGACAGAAGTTTCTGTCCTTCCTGGTCCTACAGCCATTCAGTTCTAAATAAACGTACAGAAGTTTATTTTAATTATAAACTGGTTGACTTATTAATTCAGGATTATTACTAACTAGCTCTTACAACTTAAATTAACCCATAATTCTTACCTATGTTTAGACATGTGGCTTGGTACCTTCTCTCAGCAAGGCATTTTCATCTTGCTTCCTCTAAGACTGGCTTGCAACTGCATCTCTGCCTTTCCTCTTCTAAGAATTCCCCTGGTCTGGTTGCCCTGCCTTTATGCTTCCTGCCTGGCTACTGGCTAGTTGGTGTCTTATTAAACTGATATGAGTGACAAGTCTTTACAGGGTACAAGCTTATCTATTAACTTAAATTTCTTAATTATACTTTATATTTTTAAAAGAGTTACACAAACACAATACCTTACTCAAGATCAGAAATACATATACACTGTATAACAAAATTGACCTTAAATTTGTATCAATAGATCAAGATTCATACCAATGCAAATTATTGATATCTATAGCATGCCCTCTTTAAATGTAAACAAACATTTATAAACAATATTTGGGGATTTGGGTATAGTTCTCTTCAAACTGCTTCCTGTTTTTTGTTGGGCAAAGTATTTTCTTTTGGGGGGGGTTTCTTGGAGACCTTTCAGGTAGTCTTGGTCCATTAAACCACACTAGTTTGGAAGAAGTCCACAGGTTCTCATCTTCTGTGGAAACAGAAACAGAACCTCTTTTCCAAAGCCAGACCTCCAGAAAGAGTCAGAGTTCATCCTGGCAGCACAGCCCAGGAAGCTGCTGTTTCAAAACCATGTGCCTTTTTTTCTGCTACTACTGAATCAGGAAGACCTCTCTTAAAGGAGACACAGCATGCCACCAACAAGCAAAGCCCATTTTGGAAAAATGGAGCTAAACTTTGTTTTTTAGTGCCTAGAATTCCTTCCCAAGCCCTCTCAGGTTTTATGTGGACTTAGCTAGCACATGCTGGAGTACCAATATGTTGTAAGAAGCTGCTAGTTTGTTTCCTGGCTGCTCAGGCTCCCCAAAAATAATCATATAGAAACCATATTATTTGCAATACTGTTTGACCAATAGCTTAAGCATATTTCTGGATAACTCATATCTTTGAATTAACCCATCTCCATTAATCATCATGAGGCTGTGGTTTACTTAGTAATGTTTTGGTGTCTGTCTACCCTATCACAGGTTCAAAACAGCTTCCTTATTAATGAGCTGTATTCACAGCATACAGAGCATAATTCCACATCACCTCCCAAACTTTCCCTTTCATTTAGACAGAAAAGAAGAGGTGATGTGGAATTCCTTCTGTATGCTGTGATTACAACTGTGATATGCTATTGATTAATAAAAAAAATTGCCTTGGCCTATTGATAGGACAGAGTAGAACTATGTGGGGAAAACTAAACTGGATGCTGGAAGGAAGAGGGTGGAGTCAGGTGAAGCCATATGTCTCCACTGGAGACAGACACTGGAACTTTACCTGGTAAGCCACAGCCTATTGGTGATGTACAGATTAATGGAGATAGTTTAAATTAATATGTAAGAGCTAGCCCAAAAGAAGGTAGAGCTAATAGGCCAATCAGTGATTTAATTAATACAGTTTCTGTGTGGTTATTTTGGGTTTGAGTTGCCAGACGGCCGGGAAACAAACAAGCAGCCTCCATACAACAGACATGGAGACACATAGTTTGGAGTTTGCCCTGCTGAATTTTGGTCTTGCTTTGCTCCATTATTTCCTCACTATGCTCTCTTCCCTGCATTTTGGAATGGTAATGTATCCTGTGTCATTATATGTTGGAAGTATGTGATCTGATTTTTTCCTTTGATTTTAAAGGTTATTACAATTAAGAAAGTACATGAATTTCAGAAGAGACTTTGAACTTTTAAACATTGTTGACACTGTGATATACTATGGGGACTTCTGAAGTTGGACTAAATGAATTTTGCATCACGATATTGTTACAAGCTTATGGGAGCCAGGGAGTGGAATGTGGTAGTTTGAATGTAATTAAGTCCCATAATCTCATAGGGAGTGGCACTATTAGGAGATTAATGGCCTGTTGGAGAGGATATGGCCTTGTTGAAGGAAATGTTCCACTCTGGGGGTGGTCTTTGAGGTTATTTATGCTCAAAATAACACCCAGTGTGACCGTCGACTTCCTGTTGCCTACGATATGTAGGACTCTCAGCTCCTTCTCTAGCACCACATCTGCTTTAACACCACCACGCCCCTGCCATGATGATGGACTGAACCTCTGAAACTAAGTGAGCCACCCCAATGAAACACTTTTCCTTGTAAGAGTTGCCTTGATGGTCATGTGTCTCTTCACAGCAATAGAGTCCTAACTATGACATTATGTAATGGATGATTCCCCTCCAGAGCAGATGACAGTCAGGGAATTTAGAGGCAAACTGCTGCCTTTTCAACTTTCTGTGGCTGCAGCATAGTGCATGTGGATCGGCACAGTAGGGCAAGAGGATGAGCAGCCTGTGTTTTCTCTCCACCAAGAGACCAGATTGTGATAGCAATATGGCATCCACTGCAGGATGATAACACGGAATCCAGACTTGGATCAACAGACTCTACTTTATAATAAGAAATTATAATGCTAGACCATGGAGGGAAACACAGTCAAAGAAGGTCCTAAAAATACGATCACTGTGTTCAGTGATCCCATAAATTAATAAAACATGATATTTAACTATATCAGAACAACGGAACTCAAAACTTGACTATAGGACTTCCCATCCTTATGGCCTGAGCTAAGTCACTTCTTTACTCTAGAAACATTATCTTATCTCTCTTCTACCCCTGGGAGAGGCCAGTAACTGTTCCTTATAAGGGGGCATGGTTACTCTGTAAAAGTGAGTGTAGCTCTGAACTGGTGCTGTGAACACAGATGTTTTTCACAATCCCAGACTACAAAAGACTCTGGTATGTAGAGTCCTGTTTTTTGTCCCCTTTGTTTAACTCCATTAAAAGAAAATATCACTTCACTGAGTCAGTGACTAATTGATGATTGATGCTTTGACTTCCTTTCATAGTGGAAGAATTGAGATTCCCCCAATCCAAAACAAAACAACAACAACAACAACAACAAAAACCCAAAAATTCCATCTCCGAGGTATTTCTTTCCTGCAATTCTTTGAACATAGCAGTTCATATAGATGAGACTGTTTTGTTAGATTTCTTGAGACTTGATTTCTATGTAAAATTTACCTATGTTATGTTCCATGTAGTGTGACAAATTAATGTACTTTGAAATTATCACTATGAGTGGCAGGGCAGCCTTGATAGACAATGATTTCTAATTGTCTTCCTTTTTTGTTTTCTGAAAACAAGATAGAAGGTTCTAGATTCCAGACTAAGGAAGCTTTGTGACTATAAACAGGACAAACATGGCTCTTCCTAACAGATATTCAACACACTAGCCATGGAGTAGCTTACAGTGTTCTAGTGGGAAAGAAAGAGAGGGAACCATAGAGAAAACTGAATAAGGCAGCCCTGAAGATGTTTAGGTGCCAGATGTGGTCTGGGGATGCCTGTATGTCCATCTTATTCAGTCCTAATAGCATCCTATGAAGTTCATGCTATCAACTTTTTATGTTTTATAGATGAGCAGTTGGAGGCATCATGTGAGTTCACATTCCTTGCTGACAAAATACAATGATATATAGAGAGGGGAGCAGAGAAAAATGTAGAGCTCAATAAAAATAATAATAAAAAAGAATCAAATATAAAAAATGCAACAATATGTTGCAAAAAACAATGTAAAGGAGTCTACATTTATTTTGGCTCACAGTTTCAAGAGTTTCAACCCCAGGCCAGGTAGCTCCATGGTTTGTACCTGAGGTGAGACAGAATATAGTAGTAATAGAAGTGTGTGGTGGAAGAGATTGCTACTACATGGCAGCCAGGACAGTGAGAGGATGCAGGGCTTAGGTGGGACAGACTGTCATGGTGCCAAGGTATGGAGGACACCATGGCTGCCAGGAAGCAAGAGAGAGATAAGAAGGGCAGGATTTCAATTTCTCCTTCAAAGCCCTGTCCCAACTGAACTGCTTCTCCCAACTAACCCCATCCAAGCGTCTTTCACACATCCAGATCTTAGCATCTTTGGAGGGTGCCATGGGTATCAATTCTGGAATAGTTGACTATATTGCATATACAAGGTAATCTGTATCAGGCCATAGTACAGTGATTTGGGGTGTTCACAGATGCAGCAGCTTGGGGTAGCTAGTCATATCACATTCACAATCAAATGCAGAGAGCTAGGGAAGCATGCAAACTTCTTGATTATTCAGACTACTTTATTCAATCTTTTACAGTTCAGGATCCCCTATCTAGAGAATGGTGCCACCCACAGTGGGCACGTCTTCCCATCTCAACTAGCTAGGCAAACTAATTCTCACAGACACGCCTATAGGCAAACTGATCAAGACAGTCCTTTATTGAAACTCTATCCCCAGTTAAAATTAGACACCACACACTTAAATTCTGGGCAGACATAGCAGCCACCTGTAACCACAGCACTTGGGAGACAGAGACAGAGGATCCCTGGGGAATCCTGGCTAACCCGACAAGTTGGAGTTGGCAAACTCTGGGCTCAGCAAGAGAACAATCAAGGTAGATACCCAGTGTCAACTTTGGACCTCAGCATGCATGATCACACATGTCCATGTGTGCATGTAAGCATGTGTGCCCACATGCATTTGAACAGTCATGTGTGCACACACACATATGCGCACATACACACAGAGTAATACAGTGAAATATATTCCTTACATCAATCTTATGTTAATAAAAAACAACCTTAACATAGAACACTGGCTGTATCTTCACGGGTTGCAACTACTCTACTGTGTTCTGTACTCGGTGATTGGGTCTCAGTCAATTCCTTTCACTCTCTCAGGCAACTTCAGAAGGAACCAATGGAGCCCCAGGGGCACTTGGCATTCATCAACTAAGGTGACCAAAATAAAACTCCAACAGCTTGGAAAATAAAAACTCCCACTAGAACCACAGCCCACAAAACTAAGCAAGACACATGAGGTAAGCATAAAGCCAAACCCAACACCTTGCAAAACAAGAGATTTAAATAGTGTCAGAGTCTCTTAACACGGTAGATGAAGGGTCTAGTGCATTGCTTGTTTTGTTTTCCTTATTGATGTGACAAAACACTTGAGAGAGACAACTAAGGAAGGAAGGAAGAAGGGAGGTATGAAAGAAGGAAGGAAAGTAGGAAGGAAGGGTGGGAGGGAGGGAATGAAAGATGAAGGAAGGAGAGGTTTGTGTTAGCTCATGGTTTGACAATGCAATCCATCATGGCAGGGGTATGGGTGGCAGGGTAGTGAGGGGCTAGACACATAACACATGGAATCAGGAAACTGAGAGAGAAGAATGCTGGAGCTCCACTTGGTTCATTATTTTGGTCAATCTGAGACACAAGCATATATCACCTTCCCTTGTCAGTTAACTCTTTCTGGAATGGCTCTCACAGATATACCCAGAAGCCTGTTTCCCAGGTAACTCTGAATCTGTCAAATTGACATTGAATGCTAACCTCACATCTAGGATACCTCAAGGAAACACTCAGCTACAAGAGTGGTACCAAAAACATTTGGATGCCCATAGGCAGCAAGCAAGAAAACGCTACCATTGCCATGGCACATCTTCAACCTCAGAGACTGTACAGAAATTACAGAATATATAATTAAATACAAAATACAAGGCTACAGAATGATAAAAATTTATGACAAAAAGAAAATGTCAAGATTTAAGACAGAATTATGAAACCAAAGGCATGATTCTAAGAGGGAAAAGATGATAAATTAGGCTTCACTAACATTTGAATCCTGGGTTGTGAGGAAGTCTACGTCAAGAGAATCAGCAGAGATAGATAGGCAGAAGAAATAATATGTATAAGCCTCATATCGAAAAAAGGTCTTATATCTAGAATGTGGAGACGACTCTCAAAGATTAGAGAATTCATACAATTCAGACAGAAAGCGGACAAAAGATAAGAGGAGCGATTCCACTGATGAGGACGTACTTATAAAAAACAAAAAGGCGTGTGTATAAGATTGAACATGCAGCCAAGCTGAAGTCACAGCGAGGTGTGGTGACACACCTATCAAAACGGTCACTGCTTAAAAACAAATGGAACGTTAGCCAAGTCTGGGAGAACTAGGTCACTCACAGCTCGTCAGGAATGTCAAATGGCACCATCACCATATAAAATAATTTTCTTAGATCCTTATAGAGCTAAGCCTACCAGAAGTATACAATTCAGATATCTCTCTCTCCAGACAAATAAATACTTGTGTTCAAATGAAAACCTATATCCAATAGAACAGAAGCATCATAGCTACTTCACTGCAATAGGTACAGTGTCTTTTGGCAAAAGAAGGTTAAACAGAATATGATTTGTGTATTATAAAATGCTTAGGAATGTTTTATATTTTTCAGTAAGAGCAAGGGATGGGCTACTGATACACATGGATGAACTTTTGAAGAAATGTTTCCAATGGAAAAAAAATCTTGTAACCAAAAGCAAATCTGTAGCTTTTCGTTCATGCAGCATTCTTGAAGTGGAAGTACCATAGATGAAGAACCCAGTAATGGTTGCCAGTGGATAATGTTAGCGATGGGTATTATGTACTGATTGTGTCTGCCTCAAACTCACTGCGGGGATCCTAACAGCAGCACCTGAAATATAATCTTATTTGAAATGGTATCATGGCAGAATTAATTGAGCAAGATGAGTTCAAACTGGATGAGGTGGGGTCACTCATCTAATCTGCATGAACTTTAGGTGAAATTTAGACAGAAACACAAACACGATATGGAGGTGAGGGCAGGGACTAGCAAGATGGCCAACAACCAGGGGGAACTAGGAAAAGGAACATGACCATTGTCAGCACTGTCTTAGAAGGAATCAGCCTTGCTGATTTTCCTGTGGATGCTAGGCTTCCAAAATCCAGAACTTAGATATGCATCTGTATGTCTAAGCCATGGTGCTTTCTTCTATCAGGAGAAGGCCATGGGGGAAATGGGCATGCATATCAAAAGGACAACAACATACATGCTGCACCTCAATAGGTGTCCTGCCCAATGTTGTTGTCACTGTGCCCTTGAGAATGAAACCCATGAGGGGTGGCCCCAACTCTACTCAGTTTTTCAGTGTTCATTCTGCTTTATCTAAGGACACATTTCAGTTATTGGTTTCTATATTCTTTGAAATCTCTTATAGCTGCGTAATTTTTTTCTAAAAAATTATTTCACTTTTTAAGAAAAGTTGGTTTGCCTTTCCAAAACTTTTGAATAGCTTGTGCAGTCATTCAGTTGAGCTCCCCGTTGTTGGCATGTACTCCAAAGGGAGCAGAAACATTACATTTTTCAATACCTCCAGTATTTGCACACGTGAAGAGGAACTGTGGTCACTTCTGTTGTGTCTCCTGCTTCTTTAGTCCTGCAACTGTTTCAGCCCACATGGCTAAGAGTAGAGAAGACAAGACCCTAGGGAAGACTTCTACTGGGCCTGCTGCGGCAGCCCTGGAAAGACAGCACAGGAATATATCCTCTGGCTGACTTGCAGCGAGAACCTGAAATGCCTGCCCATGCAGCCCAGGCAGGCAGATTTGAACCAATCACAGCACCCCCGCCCCCCTTTTTGCCCAATCACATACCTGTCTCTAAGCACTTTCTTATCTGTCTTCTGCTACAGAATCCCCTCAGTCTCTCAATCTAGGGGGCATGGTTTCAAGGTCACATAGAGTTTCCTGAGTCTGTGAAAGCAAAGAAGTGTGGCACAGACTATCTCAAGCAGCCCCCGTGTGCCTTTGGGAGCTGGGACAGGAGGGTGAGATGGGCATGTGACTATCTCAGGCCAGCATATGGGTGAGTGTTCCAGATGGTTGGGGCTGGAGTGGTGGTCTGCCTGGCTGTGTCCTTTTGCTCAGGGCAGCCAGGGTAGAAAAGGCAAATCTGACAGCTACTAATTAAGGAATCTTTCCCACTCCTGAAGTCTTTGTTCATAGGAACATGGGCATAGAAGGAATGCCTACATTATACAGTTATAGAAGTTATCTTTGACACAGCCATGATTTTAACATATTTTGACAGTGCTTTAATGACACTTAGTGTCTGCCCTGTATCCAAGGAGATGTGGTGCTATTCATTGCTGTCAGCTTGAGACCAAGCAAAGGTGGGGAAATAGGTGGAATTCTGCCCTTTTGTCCTTTGGGCATTTTCCTTGTGTGAAGCAGAGCACAGTGTGTGCCCCGTTAGTGTGCAGATCTCCCTGCCCTCTGCAGTAAAGTGGAAGAAATAAATGAGAAAGTGCACCAAGGTGGAACCAGGCACAGAGTGGGTTCACTTTCAACAGTGTTGTTGGTGGAATGAGCATCAGGTCCACAGACAGAAGGGTATGCTTTCCTACTGCCAGCCTTGACACCTATTTGGTAAGTTGGGGGATTTATTAATAGACTGAGCTTAACTCAACTGGAGCACAAAGATAGATTTTTGTGGGGGGGGGAAGAATAATGCAATAATAAATCAAATAATAAATCACGAAAGAAAGATGTTTAAAGTTCTAGTAAGTACTTACTAAGTGTTCATTTCCTTCCCACTCCCCTGGAATGCTGAATTTGGAGCCAAATGGTACCCTCTTGAGCCAGGTAGAGGAAGAAGCATAGAAGGAATAAGATTGTAGATTGCGCCTTGTCTGTTATTGTGGCAGAAGTTGTACCAGAGCAGATGAGATGGTCCAGCAGAAGTGGGAAAAGTCCTTGTCTCCAAGCTTGTTAAACTGGATTCTGCAGGACCTACACAGTAGAAGGAAAGAAGTGATCCCTATAAGCTGCCCCCCTTTTCCTCATGGTCATTGTGGCATGTGCCCCAAATAACTAGATAAGTAAATAAATGTTAGAAAAGAAATTGCTTGCATTTAATGATTTCAAACTGAATAACTGTTACTTCACAGTTTCTGTAGGTCATAGATGTGGGCATTCCATTTTCTAGCCCCCAGCAATTTACATCTCCTTTACTTTAAATCCTTGATCCCAAGATGACATCAACACAACAGCCTGATCATCAAGTCCTTTGCAGGGTCCAGGGGGAGAAGGATCTTCTTATATATGATAGGATAAAAGGGTAAATTATTGAATCTACTCTGGAAAGAAAAAAGGGAGGATATAGATATGATAAGATAAATAGGTAGATTATACCTCAATCCAAAAATTGTGATCCTGTCTCTCGGAATCTTCAGAATGAGACTGAGAGCTGTCTTCTCCCATCTTATATTTCTCTCTAGTGCTGGGATTAAAGGTGTGCACCAATACCATCTGGTTCCTATGACCAACTAGTGTGGCTACTGGGATTAAAGGTGTGTGCCACCATTGCTTGGTCTGTAAGGCTGACCAGGGTAGCAGTTTCACTCTCTGATCTTCAGGCAAGCTTTAGCTATTAAAATACTAATGAAATATCACTACACCTTCTTGACTCTGTTTAAGCTCAGTTCCCTGAAGCCAGGTCCCTCACCATGACAATTTAGAAAATTAAAGAGGCATTTAGCTGATGCTTCCCGCCTTGTAGACAGGAGAAGGTCAGGTATGGAATAACTTTTACAGACATTCCTGTCCAAACATGGAAAAACATGGTCCACAGAGAAATAACTGATCTAGAGAGGCTCTGAAGTCTCCTGGAGAAGTGTCCCTTGCTTCGCTGTTATGGTGAAGGGGACCACATTTTCAAATTCCCGTTTGGACAGCATCCTTATCACAGTTTAGAGGAGACTGTCCAATAGAAGAGTCAGATTAGATTTTAAGATATACTACACCCACTATAAAGTCTAGGCTCTTCTGTAGTCAGTTTTCTTATCTGTAAAGTGGGAATAATACTTCTCTCCTACATTGCTAGAAGAATTGCAACAAAAAGAAATATTGTATGTAGAACTTCTAGCAGGTGGCTGTGTCCAGGATAGATGCTCAATAAATGTTACTTCCATTCTGCCTTCAGTTCATTTTGGAATAAGTAAAACCCCCTGATAGACCAATTTGCACAAAGGTCACTGGAACGGGGGCAATTGGCTGTTTTAAGCCTCATTTATCTCCAGTTAACGACTTATGGATTCCTGCATGGTCAGACTGTCTTAGAGATATCAGTTAAAGCAGAAAAAGAAGTGAGTGCCACGTGACCTCAGGGAGGGGAGCTTGCAGGGTCTTTCTGGACCAGGCTGGACAGGGATGCCTTTGTAAGATGTTATAGTTCTTCAAGGATGATACCAATAGACACACTAGCATGGATAGGGGGAGCTAGGAGGCCACAGCCCTACACAGAGAACTGTGTGTATCTGAGGGATGCTGAGTATGGGAGACCAGTCTTCGCTAGGGGAAGCTCACCAGTGGGCTGTACAATATCAGCTGGTCACACACACACACACACACACACACACACACACGCGCACACACACACACACACACACACACACACACACACACACACACACAATGAAAAAGGAGGCCATGGATTTAAAGGAAGCAAGAAGGGATATATGGAAGGGTTTTGAGGGAGAAAAAGGGAAAGGAGTAAACAATATAATTATATTGTAACCTCAAAAATTAAAAAAATAATTTAGAAAGGGATGTTGTAGTTGCTGTGTGCATTTGGAAGTGTGGGAAGTTAAGACCCCTTCATGTCCAAGTTTTAAAGTTGACTGGCATTTGGTTTATGAAAACAAAAATGTGTTGTTTTTCGGGGTCTTGAGGTAGTTGCTGCGATGATCAGTGTTAAGTGGGGTTCGTGGAACCCAATTACTGCCGCTTTCTTCTTCTCTAGAAGATTTATTTCTATTCTGTGTGTGTGCGTGGGCAGGCACGCGCATGCCAGGTTATATGCATGTGTGCACCACTTTCATACAGATGTCCATAGTGACCAGCAGAGGGCGCCGGGTTAGAGGCAGTTGTATGCTTCCCAACCTGAGTGCTGAGAATTGAACCTGGGTCCTCTGCAAGACCATCGTGTGTCCTTAACCACCGAATCATCTCTCCAGCCCCCATAGTTCCTACATCTAATTCTAAAGGATTGAATATTGATTTTGTAGCTGGATAATTCTATAATCTTAAACAGGTAACTCAGTTTAATTTTCTCTTCCTTCTTTCTGAGAGTCACAGTATGTCTGCCTCATAGAATTGTGTTGAAGATTAAATGAGTTAATTTAAGCAAAGCTACCAGGAGAACCACACCTGGAGCAATTCTTACAATAATGTTGACTGTTATTATTGTTATTTCAAGTTTGCGGAAGCTGATAAAAGCAAATTTTGCTCCAGTTAGTCACCTTGTCACTGATTTTTCATACAGAAGACCGTGGCGAGGGACACCCAGGGAGCAGGCAGCGGCTTGTTATATTAGACATAACCGTAGTAGTTCCAGTTTAGTGAATAAAAATAGCACTAAGTCTTATGCTTGGGGCATATAATGCAACAATCTAATCAGGAAGAATAAATAGACAAGAAGTCACTGAACTATTTGAGAGAGGAGAAATGAGACAGGGGATTTGGGGGTGTGAGGACATAGATGAGGTGACCCAGAGTAAGATACACCCCAGATGAGCCAGGCGGGAGTGCACCTCCACCCTGGAAAGAGAAGGCGACGTAATGAGGCCATTGGCTGGAGGCTGTGTGAAGAAGCCACAGACAGTGGGGCTGTCGAATGGGAGCACAGAATATGATAGAAGAGCCACTGCGGGGTGCCACTGAGTCAGAGAGTGGATCCTAGGATGGGTCTCCCCTTCCTCACCTCTTGTCCTCCTGTGGCATCTTCTGGTCAGCCTAGCCGAAGAGCAACTGAAAACAGCCAATAGGCCTCAGCTTCCTGCCATACCAGGCAGACCAAAGGCAGGATGAGGAATAGAAGACAATAAATAAGTAAATAAATGAGCAAATAAATAAAATAAATACAAAAAAAAGCCAAGGATTGACAAGGCCTTCTTTCCTGTAATCATGGAGGATGTGTTTTATTCTCCACTCTACAAATGCAGCTGTTGAGGTGAGGAAAAGTGAACGTACTGATTCAAGTACTCAGAGCTGGTAAAGCAGCAGAGGCAAGAAAAGAATCCCATACGGTCCGACTTCAAAGCTCACACCTGTCTCGATGAGTCGTCTAGACTCAATTGTTCCCATACATGCTCTGTTCTCAGGCTTTGCCTCCATGGGTCCTGGGGCCCTCTCCATCACTGCCCTCCAGCGACGACTGTGCTTTGAGACTCACAGGCTATGCTTGCTTGCCTCGAAGGGCATCATTTTAATGGAAAGATTTCAGGCATGGGAAAAGGCGGGGGAGGTCCCAGGATCTCATAGCCTTTCAGAGTTTTTCTCTTTAAACCACAGCCCAAGGACTTGATCCCATTGGAAACCAAGCCAGGCATATCTGAACTTTATTGTGGAAGCTTTGGAAGCGTTACTCCCTTCATCCCTGGGGATCCTGAATTGATGAACTATGAGGGACCTTGGAATTTAAAGTCCCTCCTTTTGAAGCCCAGCCCTAGCTGGTCCATCTGCTCTGCTGGTCTGCATGGGTGAGCACAATTTGCCTTGTTAGAATTAAGTTCACTGTTTAAAGGGCATATTAGCATCCAGGCTGCTGCAACAGCTGATGCAACCATAGTGGGAGGCTGGGAGAATTTCCCAACTCTCGAATCCGCAATAGTTTCACTAGCACGGGCTAGAATGGCCCGGTAGGGACACGCTAGTAAACTCTTATGCAAACAGGCAGTACTTTATCCTGAGGAGGAACGCTGTGTCCTATTTCTATTTTGTCCCTTCTTCTTGGTCTTCTAACATTTTATATTTGCGTTTAAGAGCCAGGGAAGGCTTTCCACCAAGAGTGACTGCTTGGTACATGGAGGTGTCTCACTCACTGTGTTTCCAGACACTCAGGGTTCTTACTGAGCATTCTGGGACTAAATTCCGACACACAGAAGCAGGATGTAACTCAGTGAGTGAATGTCTTTAAATGGGACTTGTACCTAAAGATTATTTTGCAATATAAAAAATACATTTCAAACTTAAATTCTACTAGCTGACTAATGAACTTCATTCTGAGTGCACTTTAATAAATGTTGTGGACTTTAAAACATGGATGGAAATTTTCACCTCTAGCATTCTGGTTAAATTTGTGTCAGGGATAGATTTGGTTACTGCTAATTTTAAGCTTCCTAAACTGACTCTAATAAATCGGTGAATCGAGAAGTATGGTTATGCCCTAACTTCATACTGTAATGTTATTTAATTCCAAGAACACATAGCTTGGGATTTGTACCTAGTACATAACAGTGTGTGACTTTAGACATTTAGTTTCTGTGAGCCTATAGTGTGTGCTAACAGCGCATGTGCACTGGGATGGGAGGAACAAAAAGAGGTGCCATTGGCAATAAAAGTGTTGTTTATAGAAAACTCAATTATTTATTACTACTGTGTGTTTGTATGTGATGGAGAGTGTTCTCCGTCCATTCTGCTATCGGGCATCAGGCTTATGCAGGGGCTGCCATTACTCACCAAGCCATCTCGCCACCACTGGGGAAAATTAAAAACAATAGCAAAAGTGAATAAAAGCCAAGTTGACTTTAGTTTCCACTCCACACTAGTAATTTAAAGCAATCGTATGGCAGCCCCCTTACATAGTTATAACTTATCATTTAGAGCCAACAATGCCATGAAAATATTAAGTGGGAAGTTCCAGAAATAAACAAATTGAGTGTGATTCTAAGTAGTGACAAAACCTTTCGTCATTATGTATGTCCAGACAGAGTTGTGGGTCACCCGTCTGTGCAGTGTATATGCGCTGTGTACACTGCCCTCCTGTGAGTCACCCATCTGTGCAGCAAGTCTATGCTGTGTATACTCCCCTCCTGTGAGTCTCCTCTGTGCAGTGTATGTGTGCTGTGTATACTGCCCTCCTGTGAGTCACCTAGTGACAAACTGGCCAGATTGATTTCCCTGTCTGGCCATGCTTGTATCCAGGTTTTGTTTTATTAGCTGTCTCCAAAGTACATGCTTGATGCTAGTAATTTTATTGCAGCATTTCATGGTACCTGTTCTATTTATTATTATTTTCTTAATCTTTTGATGTACCTAGTTAATAAATTAAATGTTGTCGATATGTGTGGTTAGGAAAGGTCCATAAGGTTGTGTACTCCCTGAGTTTTCAGACATCCACTAGGGGTCCTGGGATAGATCTCTTGTGAAGATGGGACAGTGGCGGTTGTAGCAATAGGATATTCTTTTCCAACAGGACACACGCTCATCCACATTTCTCCCTCTAGAACTGGTCTGCTTTCACTTTCCCTCTCACTCTATACATATGCTAGAAATAAACAGAGCTGCACTTTCAGCACTTCGGGCAAATTATCCTGGCCTGGATCACCTGCTTTGAGGACAGGAACACATCACTTTTCGAATGCATAATCTCAGAAAATAAAGATGAAAGACAGACTAACCATAGGTGTTCAATTCTGGCTGAAGTCATGATTTATGAATTGCTTCATCATAACCTTTATTCATGCCAAGATCATTGCTTATCATAACATCCATTGTTCAGCACTTGGACCACCGTGCACTGAGCCCTGCACCAAGGTCTCCTTTAATTTATATCACAGTTCCCCTAGTGTAATCTGTATCTGTCCTTGTTTCATCGAATCTAGAGTCAGCACCAGCCCCCACTTATATGGAATTCTCAGCCAGCACCTGCCTCCCACTTATACAGAATTCCCAGCCAGCATCTGCTGTGGAATATTCCTTTACACTGTGTGAATATATGTCACTGTGATTGGTTATATAAACAAGCTAGCTTGCCAATAGCTGAACAGGATAGTGTTAGGCAAGAAAGCCAAACTGAGAATGATGGGATGAGGAAGGGCAGGGTCAGAGGGTTGCTAGTCAGATGCAGAGGGAGCAAGAGGTGCCATGCTATTAAAGAGTGCAAATAAGGAATATGGGTTAACTTAAAATGTAAGCACCAGTTAGTAATAAGCCTGAGCTATTGGCCAAGCATTTATAAATAATATTATACCTCTGAGTGGTTATTTGGGCCTGGGTGATTGGGACAGAAAAATGTGCATTTATAAGCACCTGCCCCCACTTATACGGAATTCACAGTCAGCACCTGCTCCCACTTACATAAAATTCACAGCCAGCACCCACCCCCATTTATATAGAAGTCACAGACACCACTTCAACCACTTAGGTAGAATCCACAGCTAACACCTGCCCCCACGTAAGGTCAGGGTGTAGTAGTCTCACGGGCTGCACTGGGGAATTTTCAGTTCTCCATGTCACTTGGAGAAGCCTTTCCTCACCTCTACCCTTGAAGGACCTGGTGTCAGCTGACACCTGAAGTTCATCTGCTCATTCTTCTCCCCACTTATGGTCTTGTATCGCCCAGGCTGATCTGCTGCCCTGAATTCCTTCTGGTTGATGCTCCTGCTCTTGGCTGAAGCAATGCTTTTGTAACTTTCCATCTCCAGCCGCAGACCCTCCACCATCGCCAGCCATGTGCTTCCTCCCAGAACCATTCATTCGCTACCTCATTAGCACAGTGGCCATTACAATTACAATTGGCTTCTTAATTCATAGCTTCTCTAATCATCCTGACAATTATGGTTAATTCACAGCAGCTCTTATTGTTATCATTATTATTCATTTATGCAGCTTCATTTTTAATATGATTATGGCTTTAGCCAGGGCATCCTAGGTCTTGGTGGGGGAGGGGAGCTGAACTGTGCAATATGGTGCAATCAAAATAGCATGAGCTTCCTCATAACCAAAACCCAATATTGTAATAATATAAGGAATTGAGAAGAAAAAAAATCACTCCTAATTTCAACACTCTTGCAAAGCAGCTTTAATTTTCCCTATGCTTCTTTCTAAATGAACAAAATGCTATTATGCCAAGTAATTACAGTGACTATGGCTTTGTGGGTTCCCCCCTTCCTGTTCAGCTAACCCTATTCCAAATACTGTTGTTTATGTTGTTTTACTGCTCCTATAATTTTCTTTTCTGAGACAGGATCTCTCTGTGTATCTCTGACTAACTTGAAACTGTCTATGTAGAGCAGGCTGGCTTCAGACTCACAGAGATCCACCTGCTAGGATTAAATGCATGTTCCACCAAGCCTGGCTAGTCGTAGTTCATTAGAATATGAGTCTCTAGTAGTGAAACCTTCATCCTATTCACATGGTGAGGCATTTTGCTGCCTGAGCCAGGATGAAACATAATGTTTGATGTTTTGTTTGTTTCATGAGGGTTTTGTAAGCCATCAGCAGAGAAGGAGCAGAGAGGCTTAGCAGAACCCTAGGAAAGGCAGTTTCAATACATGTTCCCTGCTTATTTCATCAACTCTCAAGCTGACTCTACTCATCTATCTTTGATCAATATCTTGGAGTAGAAAAGTTTTGCTGCAGGAGCTCCTTCAGCCAGGAACCTTTAAGTTACCCGTCCACTTGTGCCTGACCTCTTATACTATAAATGCCGATGTAAAACGCATGCTCGTTCTCTTCAATCTACTGGATTCAGTTCCTGATTCCACATTTGTGCAGAGGACTGTGATCTGTGATTCTACACCTAAATAAATAACCTTTATTATACTCAACTCTGAGCTAGTGTGGAATTTCTTTTTAGCATCTCTCTTCAAAGTTTGGTAGCTGAGATTCAGATATGGATGCTTCTCTGTGTTACCATTATAACTGGCACTTGACCTTTCTGAGAAACAGTCCTAGGAAGCTATTCTGGGATGCTTTGCTGTGCCAGCCCAGGCAATACGTTAAGGACAGCTGTCATTCTCCAGAATTCTTGTACCTAGTCCAAAAACCCTGAAGCTTCTATACTTTTAAAATGCCAACCTTCTGATTTTGTTGGTTGCAATACTAAAACTTTAAAATACATTTTTTAAAATTGGGAGAGGAGTGAATTAGAAGTTCTTGTCATACAGATCTTTCACTTGCTTGGTTAGAGTTACCCCCACTACATTTTATCCTGTTCATGGCTACTGTGAAGAGTGTTGTTTCTCTGATTTCTATCCCAGTCCTTTTATCATTCATATATAAAAGGGCTATTGAGTTTTTTGAGTCAATCTTGTATTGTTTATTAGCCTTAGGAGCTCCCTGGCAGAAATTTTGGGACCACTTATTCAAACTATTATGTTATCTGCAAATAGCGATACTTTGACTTCTTTTCCAATTTGTATCCCTTAATCTCAGAAGATAAAAAGATCTCCCTCCCATGTTCATGGATTGGAAGGATTAACATAGTAAAAAATGGCCATTTTACCAAAAGCAGTCTACAGATTCAATGCAATCCCCATCAACATTCCAACACAATTTTTTGCAAACCTTGAAAGAATAATACTCAACATCATATAGAAAAACAAAAACAAAAACAACCCAGGATAGCCAAAACAGTCCATACAATAAAAGACCTGATGGAGGCATCACCATCCCTGATCTCAAACCTCTACTATATAGTGATATTTTATTTATGTTTTAGTAAATAAAGCTTGCCTAAAGATCATAGGTAAAACTAAGCCACTAGAGGTCAGGTAGTGGTGTTACCCACCTTTAATTCCAGGATTTGGGAGACAGAGGCAGATGGATCTCTGTGAGTTCAAGGCCACCCTGGGATACAAAAGATCAATGGAGAAACAGAGCCGCCTTTAATCCAAGTACTAGGGAGTCACCTACTTTTAATTCCAGCACCAGAGAGGAATATAAGGCAGAATGAGACAGGAACTCATTCTCTTTCAGTCTGAGAATTTCTTAGAGGTAAGACCTCTCTAGCAGTTGGCTGCTTTGCTTTTCTGATCTTCAGGTTGAACCCCAGTATCTGTGTCTGGGTTTTTATTACTCATGCTATACTACTACAGAGCTATAGTAATAAAACCATCATAGGATTGGCATAAAAACAGACACTGTGATCAATGGAATGGAATTGAATACTCAGACACCTATGGACACTTGATTTTTGTCAAAGAAGCCAAAACGATACAATGGAGAAAAGAAAGCATCTCCAACAAACGGTGCTGGCATAACTTGATGTGGCATGTAGAAGAAGGCAAATGGATCCATATCTATCACCCTGCACAAACTCAAGTCCAAGTGGCTCAAAGGCCTCAATATAAATTCAGCCACACTGAAGAAGAGAAAATGGGGAATAGCCTTGAACGCATTTGCACAGGAGACAACTTCCTAAATAAAACACTAGTAACACAGACACTGAGATCAACTATAAATGGTGTTGTTTGCTTGCTGCTTGCTTGCTTTTTTTTCTCTTTTCTGCTCTTTTCTCTTTTGGGGGTCCCGCCATCTAGTTCACAAATAAATTACATGGAGGCTTACTATTATTTATGAATGCCTAGACTTAGATTGACTTATTTCTAGCCAGCTTTTCTCAACTTAGGTTATCCTGGCTAACTTTTGCCTCTAGACTTTTATCTTTATCTATTTCCTCTATAGCTTTCTTTCCTTTTTACTCTGTGGCTTGCTGTGTAGCAGGGTGCCTGACTCCTGATGTCATTCTCTCCTTTTCTTGCTTCTCCTTCCTCTTTGCTCTTTTTGTCCTTCCATTTATTCTAGAATATATAAGGAACTCAACAAACTAGGAATCAAAAAGCCAAATAATCTAATTAATAGTACGCACATCTAAACAGAAAATTCTCAACAGCAAAATCTCAAATGGCCATGAAACACTTAAGGAGAAGTTCAACATCCTTAGCCATGAGGGAAATGCAAGTCAAAATGACTCTGAGATTCCATTTTATACCTGTGAGAGTGACTAAGATCTAAACCACAAATGACAGCCTTTGCTGGAGAGGATATGGAGCAAGAGGGACACTCTTCCATTGCTGATGGGACTGCAAACATATACAACCACTTTGGAAATCAATATGGTGTTTTCTCAGAAAATTAGGAATCCATTTACCTCAAGACCCAGATACACCACTGTTGGGCACATACCAAAAAGATGCTCCATCCTACCATAAACAACCTAGATGCCCCTCTACTGAAGAACAGATAAAACTGTGGTACATTTACACAATGGAGTACACTCAGCAGTCAAAAACAATGATGCTAGGAAATTTTAAAGACAAATTTAAAGACATTTATAGAACTAGAAAAAAATCATCCTGAGTGAGGTAACCCAGACACAGAAAGACAAACATGATATGTGCTCACTTATAAATGGAAATTATCTGTAAAGTAAGATGACAGTTCTGCAACCCACAGACCCAGAGAGGCCTCCCCAGAAAGGGGAAATAGAACTCATGGGTGGCCTGGGGTGGATGGGGATTGGAACTTGAGGGATCAGGTTGGGAGTGGGTGGAGGGCAGTACTGAGAGAGACAACTGCATTCAGGGACTGGAAGAAGATGCAAGAGAAACTCCCACAAGTCTACAAGGATAGCCCCAGCTAAGATTCCTGGCAGTAGTGGATGCATAGCCTGAACTGGCCTTCCCCTGTGATTGGATTGGTGACTACCCAGGTTTTCATCAGAGTCTTCATCCAGTGACTGACAGAGGCAGGTTCAGAAACCCAAGGCCAGACATTGGACCCACTTGGGGAGTCCTGATGATGAGAGAGAAGAGGGATTGTTAGAGCCAAGGGACTCAGGGGCATCACAGGAAACCCCACAGAAATGGCTAACCTGGCTTATAGCAACCCACAGAGTCTGAACCAACAACCAGGGAGCCTACATGGGACCAACCTAGACTCTCAGCATATGTGACAGTTGTATAGATTGGTTTATTTATGGATCTTCTGGGCATGGGAGCAGGGGCTGTCCCTGGTGCTTTGGCTAGCTCTTGGAAACCTCTTTCTCATGGCAGATTCCCTTGCCCAGCCTGAATACAGGAGAAGGTGCTTGGTCTTACAGTTGCTTGACAGGCCATGTTTTGCTGATGCCCAGGGGAGACCAGTCCCTTTCGGTGGATAAAGGGGGTAGAGGGTAGTGGAGAGTAGAAGGAGAGTAGGGAGGGGAGACTGCATTCGGGGCATAAAATAAGTAAATAAATTAAAAAAAAATATATGAACAAATAAATACATATTTTATCATAAAAAGAATATAATATCTCCTATATATGAAAATGCTATAAACAAAGCCCATTACTTTGATGCCATTTAATAATAATAATGCTGAAAATTTTAAGAATCGGCTGGGTGACAAATTAATTAATTAATTAATTAAACATTTCTATAACTTAGCTGTATACATTAACTGTTTTAACTTTAGGTAATAGTAATCATGGCCATAACTGAATTCGGCATTCTGCTTTTTCATGCTGCTGCCCAGAGTCACAACTTTCATTTTTATATCTGCAACATTCTGCGTTAAGTTACTGCCCTGTCATTTATTAGCCCATCCTCGTGTGCCTGGACATCCAGGTTGCTTCAGACACTGCTGTTGTGCACAAAACTGCAGTGATTGATTTCATTTCCCAATCACATTCCTTCATTTAAAAGCTGCCTCAGAACACATCCCAGGAGTGGGATTACGGATTTAGGAGGAATAAGCTTCTGGGCAACAGCGAGGCATCCAGACAGCTCTCCAAGAGATTTGCAATGCTTTACCTTCTTCCTTTCACACTTCAGGCCTTTTCTTCGTTCTATTCAGAGTAATCAATAGCAAGTATTTAAAACCCTGAGGAAACAGACTGAGGAGAATTCTGCAAAACCAAGACATACTTACATGTTTGTTTTTTTGGTCTAGTGAGCAATAGAAGCCTCCCTCTCCGTCCCCTTCTCCTCTCTCCTTTCTTCTTTCCCCCCCTTCTCCCATCCTTTCAACTCTATTTCCATCCCCACTTTATTTCTTTTTTTTTCTTAATAGTCAAATCCTTGCCATCCAGTAAGGAAACACATGAAAAGTGAACTAGCAAGTATGGCGTGAAATAAAAAGAGAGACCAGCAACCGCTAGGTTTGTCTTTTCATGATGCTGTTGGTGCAAATAGTGCTGACAGAGAGTGCAGCAGCACCCCTGCAATGGCCAACGGGCAAAAGTTCCGCCCGTTTTACAAACGATAGAGCTGAGCCTCCATACAATGCCATGGTGACTTGACCAGTGTCCCCTGGCTGCTCAGGAGTCTCCCATTTCTTGATCTTCTCTAGCTATGCTCTCCTGATGTTTAATTATCTGTTTTGTAAATGAGTTTATCTACAAAGTAATCACAGAACAACCAATGATGTGTGTAGTTATGGCCACGAGGGATGATGATCATCCAAACAAACCAGCTGGCGTCCTTTGCAGTGCTGAGAAAGGCTGCCGTCTTTCCTTCTTCAGAGCACTGTCACAGGGCAGGTGGCCTCCTTTCAGATGGGGACAGAGACAACAGAGAGATTAAATAACTTGCTTGAGATGCAGAGCTGGGTATCAGATCCAGGTTTTAAAAGCCGGAACCCTAACAGTGGAAATCCTGTTCTCAACACTGCCAGGGAGAGGAACTGAAATTGTGAGCTAGCCTTAAAATCTTTTTTTTTTATTTTACTTCTTTTCTTTTATTTTTTTAACTTTCTTTTTGTTTTATTGAGAAAAAAACAATTTCCGCCTCCTCCCAGCCTCCCACTCCCCCCCCCCACTCCTCTCCCCGACCCCCCACTCCTCTCCCTCTCCCCCCACTCCTCTCCCCCTCCCTCTCAAGTCTGAAGAGCAGTCAGGGTTCCTTGCCCTGTGGAAAGTCCAAAGTCCTCCCCCCCCCCATCCTGGTCTAGGAAGGTGAACATCCAAACTGGCTAGGCTCCCACACAGCCAGAACATGAAGTAGAATCAAAACCCAGTGCCATTGTCCTTGGCTTCTCAGCAGCCCTCATTGTCCGCCATATTCAGAGAGTCCGGTTTTATCCCCTGCTTTTTCAGTCACAGTCCAGCTGGCCTTGGTGAGCTCCCAATAGATCAGCCCCACTGTCTCCGTGGGTGGGTGCACCCCTCTTGGTCCTGACTTCCTTGCTCATCTTCTCCCTCCTTCTGTTCCTCATTGGGACTTTGGGAGCTCAGTCCAGTACTCCAGTGTGGGTCTCTGTCTCTATCTCCATCCATCGCCAGATGAAGGTTCTATGGTGATATGCAAAATATTCATCAGTATGGCTATAGGATAGGATCATTTCAGGTTCCCTATCTTCAGCTGCCCCAGGAACTAACTGGGGACCTCGCCTTGGGCACCTGGAAGCCCCTCTAGGTCCAAGTCTCTTCCCAACCCTAAGATGGCTCCCTTAATTAAGATATGTGCTTCCCTGCTCCCCTATCCAACCTTCCTTTATCCCAATCATCCCGTTGCCCCAAGTTCTCCCATCCTAGCCTTGAAATCTTGGAAACCCTTCTTGTCCTTGCACTCAGCTAAGCTCATTTCCTCTAAAGGGACCTCTACCTTGTCCTGGATGAAGAAGTAGCCTTAAGTGTCTGTCTGCGATGTTGAGAGCGTGCAGAAGAGCAGTGCAGAGATTCTCTGGCATTTCTGAACTTTGCCTATTGGGTGCCCTGTGGCACCGAGATAAAGAGGTTCTGCATTTCCTTTGTTGCCCCTTTTATGCTGTCCAAAGGAGAAGCCAAAACAAACAAGTGCCCTTTGAAGCCATTTTCTGTGTGAAAAAGTAAGCAGAACACATTGGAGTGAGAGCTCTATCCCAGGAGCAGGATTAGCATTGACGCTGTCAAGATGGCCAGTGCCCAGGGACCCTGCCCGCTGGCTAGAGGGTTGCAGAGCTAGTCCACAGCCTCCAGTCATTGCACGTCTTCATCCCATTCATGAAAGCCTGCCTCTGAAAATTCTTTCAGACTATGAGTGAGATGCTTTGAGCAGCCTTAAATGAAATTTAGAAATTAATTAATACATTATCTATTAGTAAGCTTGCCCCGTGCCCTGTTCTGAATGGCAATGCCATGCTTTGAATTGGAGTGCATGTGAAGAGGAAGGAAGGGGCTGAGCTCAGAAGGGGGCCTGCGTCTCACCCTCTGGGTTTCTAATAGATGCTACAAGTTTTCTCACCTGGCTTTTCCTACTCCACATAAATACACACTCTCTCTCTTAATCTCTCTCTTTTAATTACAATTGGCTGGTTTTGTGGTCAGTAGTTTCCCTAAAATAATGATTACAATTACAGGAGCTTCTCGTGCCCAGGATTAATCATGCAACCGGCTAGACCTTACCTTTTGGACGAAGGACAACATGTACTTTCATTCTCAGTTCCCCATATTCTAAGGAAGCACACCAAGTCAACATCTATGGAAACATGAACTGGGCACCATTGCACTCATAGATTAGTACAGGTCCATGGCTAGTCAGAAAAGCTTCTTGTTACAGGAGATGGCACTTAATACAAGTTTTACCTTGACAGGTAAAACTGTAGACTACTGTGGGATAATGCTCTTGTAACTGTAAAGATTTGTCAATCATATTCATTTAATGAAATGCTGATTGGCCAGTAGCTAAGCAGGAAGTATAGACAGGCTAAAAGAATTCTGGGAAGAGGAAAGGCAAAGACACAGTAACTAGCCAGACACCCAGGAAGGAAAACGAGAATGCCTTACTGAGAAAAAGTACCAAGCCATGTGGCTAAACATAAACAAGTATTAGGGGCAAATTTAAGTTGCAAGAGCTAGTTAGAAATAAGCCCCAGCAATAGGCCAAACAGTTTATAATTAATATAAGTCTCTGTGTGTTAATAGCTGTGGGACTGGGTGGGACAGAAACTTTTGTCTACAGCAGACAATAAGGGATGATGAAGTAGTCATCCCTGAGATCATTTATATACCCTGTCCTCAAGGCTCAGGGATCGTCATAGTAGAGGGGGCAGAAAGATTGGAACACCCAGAGGCTGCATAGTGAAACAGTATCTTCCAGATGTGGCAGGCCTTGCTCACGTGAGTCATGTGAATGCACAGTGGCTGTTGTTGTCTGCAGAAGACCAGCATAGAGCCAAGACAATCAAAATTTCAATATAGATATGGGAGGGACTCATGAATTCAAATATCCCATGTGATTAGTATTGATGGCTGCTAGGGAAGGAAGAGTCAGTTTTCTTTCAGATGGGGCCCTGGGTAGGTTAACCATACTCAGGTGGATGGTCCTGTACTTCAGTGAATACCAGCAGCACTAACCTATATATGCATATGTGTATATGTGTGTGTATATACACATACATATGTAGAGTGTGTATATGTGAGGTTGGGAGGGGGATGGTGGGAACTGAATGGAGTTGGAATGGAGAGATTGGTGAGTGGAGCTGACCAAAACACAAACATGTTTTATGTATGTGTATGTGTGTGTATGAAAGTCTTAAAGAATAAATAAAATATTTTTATAAAAGGCATGCGAGGAATGAATTGTATCTTTAAATGGATTGAGAAGTCAAGTAGAGGCAGTTGTGTAGACAGAGACTGAGGAAGCAATGCCATTGCTGGGTCTGGTGTCTTTCTGTCTCTCTACTATTGACTACAACTTGGCAAGATGGTCCTCTGTCCATTTCCATGACATTCAGATCACACACCATCAGATGCCTGTCTGTGTTTTCTGATCCTATCATTTACTCCACTGCTATCCTGGTGATACACTGGGTTTGTTACCCACTTGCTTAACCTCCTGTTCAAGGTAGCCAAGTCCTGAAATGCTGGTTGGGGACATCAATAAATAATTACTCACTGCCTTGAAATGCAGAATGCTTCCTGGTTTTAAGCCATATTATGAACCTGGGTTTCACAGACACACCCGAGTTAAGAAGTCATTCTGTTTTGCTTTGCACACGTGATTTATAAAGCCATTCCTCTGTGCTTTACAGTTTCCTCTTGGAAACTGCAGGTATCTGTGTTCACTTGTCTGATGTGATCAGAGAAGATGAGGTCATATTTTTGAGTTTGCTGCATGATTCCATTAGATGAGCAAATGAATTAATGGAATTAGATGATATGATGTGAATTTCACACAGTCATGAAACATTAGTTCTAAAACATAAAACTCGTTTTTCTGGGCTGGAGATGTGGCTCAGTAGTTAACAATCCTTGCTGATTTTGCAGTGGGTCCTCGTTTGGTTACCACCTGCAAATTCTAGTTCTAGGGGACCTGATGAACTCTTTAGGCACACACACACACACACACACACACACACACACACACACAAGAATACATTTAAAATAAGAACAACAGAACCCTCGATTTTCTCACCAACACCCCCTCTCTTGCTGTTACCTACCGCAGTGAGTAACACCATTTCCTTCCTACCCTAAAGGTGAAATTCTGAGCTTAAGATTCCCCACGCTTCTCACACTCAATCTAGCACCATATTCTCAAAGTTTTGGAAATTCCCTGCAGTTTCATTCCTCTGCCCATCTCCTCTGCTGAGTCTTCGAGTCTCATCTCCCGGCTGTTTTCAAATTACAGCATCAAAGAAGGAAACGTGTCTCTGTCCAGCGTCAGGATGTCCCTGTCAGCCTCCAAAACTCGGATTCTCAAACAGAAAACAGCCCCAGCGGTTCCCTGGTCCCACAGAGCACAGAAGCATTTGCTCTTCTTGGGCTCGGTTTACAGGTGGTTATAAACTGCCTAATGTGTGTGCTCTAAACCAAATGCAGACCCTCTGTGAGAGCGGTATGCACTCTTCCCTGCTGAGATGTCTGTTCACCACCTCCTGTTCTAAATCTTTGAGAATCTCATAGATGAGCAGAAGGTAGACACAGTTTTCACCATCTCCTCTCCTCACAGCTCTTTCCCACCTCCAATTAGTAGTGTCTGTTTGCACCCATGTGTGTGGCTGCTTGAAGGAGATTCTTCAGGGTTCTGAGCAGGGTAAGTGACCTCAGAACCATACACATTTGTGGTTTCCAAGTTTCCTTATGTACTGTGACTTCTAGAGAGTTTGTCAGAACACACATTGTTCTGGTTCTGTCTCCAGAATTTCTGGCTAGGAAGTTCTGGGATGTGGCAGTAGAATCTGTGTTTTTTTTTTTGTTTGTTTGTTTGTTTGTTTTTTGTGTGCATGTTCTGTTGAGCTGCTGGTGCAATTTTACATTGAGGAATACAACCTTAGTTGGTACTTGTGAAGGACAGAAGGGGAGCAGTGAGCTTGGAGGACCCCATTCAAGCCTACAGAGCAACCAAGAGGGAGGGCGGTGCTCATGTGACTTTGGAAAATGACTTAACACTGGAGACAGGTGTGGCCAGTATATGACTTTGTTACCCTGAACTGCTCTGACTCTACCTTCAGCTATAATTCTCCTGCTCCAATGTCAGTGAGATGCTAAAGGCCTGCGTATGTCCTTTAAGAGTTAGGAGCCTGATGGTCTCAGTCCTTTTCATTGGCTGGGTCTCATGGGAGGTTGTGGTTGTCATGAGCCTGTGAGGAAGGAATCTGACCTAGTGGAAATTGCTTCTCTGCTTTGACTAGGCTTGCCTTGGCAAACCTTCAGATCTCTCTAAGACAGCTCCAGAATCTTCTCTACACATCCTTCCTCGTCTTTCTAGAATGGTTATTTACTCCTACATGTACCATAAAAATATAACAAAAATTATAATTATATCATTTTTTTCTAATGATTTATCCCCTCTGTATTACCTTAGTAACTCTGAAAAGCAGATTTTGTGTGTGCGCATGTGTGTGTGTGTGTGTGTGTGTACATACATATATCTAATCTTTTACTCTTCAAAGCCAAAGGATATTTTTCAAAATAGCATCCAAATTCCCTTTTGCACCTTTTCCTACGTGGGCATACCCTGCTTTGTTGGCTCGGCTTCAGACACCTTCAGGTATTATGAGTTCTCTGTTCTCTGTGTCCTTCTCCACTTTAGATACGATATATCGTCAGAATTGATTTCAACTGTTTCTTGGAAATGGTAGTGCATTAGGATGCAGGCTTCTACTTTCTACCTACCCCACCTCTCTCAGAGCCCAAAGACGCCAAAGGCTGCCTGGTGCTTCAAAGTCAGGCTGTATGTTTGGGAGAGGATGAAAGCCTCTGCACTTGGCTGAGAGTTTCCCCTTTAATTGTGATAGCGCGGCCTGTGGGAGATCAAAGCTCCACTCTCCTTTGTCCAGGAATCGTCACAGTTCTTAATTAGCTACAGTGAGTTTTCTTCCTGAGCAAAATGGGAGTCTTTTAAGTTCATCCTTGTCGTGGCTGAGGGAGTCAGCGTTTGGTCTCAGTTGGTTTAACTCTAGGCTTTCCCCTGAGAACACTGGAATGAGGTAAGATGTGTAGATCTCTGTGAGGGCAATCGCATACTGCATATCAGCGGGCAAGGAGCTTTTTCTTTTCTAATAAAAGCCACACGGCGGCCACTTTAGGCTTGGTGGAGATAGGCCCATGTTTCAACGTTTCATCTTTCATGGCTTGTGAAACAGCCATGGGCAGTATAGTAACAAATATAAAAAGGTTGTACTATTTCTAATAAAACTTCATATATAAGATCAAGTAGCAGACTGGATTTGTAGACTGCAGTTTGTGGAGCTGTTCTTCTCATAGCACTCTGGATATGGGTTTACCGAGACTCCTACATTCTGTTTCCTACGAGAACCACAGAACTCTGGGGGAATACAAACATCCAATTAGAAGAGTGCTTCATTCTCTGAAATGGACAGATCTACTGATCTGCATACAAACAGGAAGGAGCTCACTATTGGCTCCTGCTATGGTCTGGATATCATTTGCTTCCTTAGACAATTTGGGTGTTAAAATTTAATTCTTATATTGAGATATTAAAGTCAGTCCCTAATCCAAGATATGACCCTGAGAGGTAGAGCCATGGAAGGTGATTAGGGTCGAAAAAGTTCATCTTAGAAGATTGCCATGATTGAATCCTGGTGTCTTTATAAGGAGGGAGAACGTGAGAGAGAGGGAGGGATGGAGGGAGGGAGAAAAGGAGGGAGGGAGGGAGTACTCTTAGGCACATCTTTGTTTCCTTCTACCTGATTCTTTGAACCATATTGGTACTCTGCCAGTAAGATGTCTTAGTCAGTGTCCCATTGCTGTGAAGAGACACCATGACCATGGCAACTCGTACAACAGAAAACATTTAATTGGGGCTTGCTCACAATTTCAGAGGTTTAGTTCCCTATCATCATAGTGGAGAGTGTGGCAGCATGCAGGCAGACATGGGCATAGACAGAGAATTCAGCACCCAGATCTGTAGGCATCAGGAAGAAAGACTCTGGGCTTGCCATGGAATTTTGACACCGCAAAACCTCAATTGTTGGTGTATTGGAAGGTAACAGAGAGCTAACCCCCAAAACAAGTCTCTGTTAAAGAATTAAATAGGTGAGGACTGCATATACTCGGGAATAGGATTAAATTAATATTCTACTTCCATCTGAAAACTTAGATGACACACAAAATTCCATATGCAATAGTTCAAAATTATTCTCGGAAAAGTAAAACTTGAGTGTAATTTACTAGCTAAAAACCTAATCACATTGTACCACGTTGGGGAAGAGGCTGAGAGCAGGAGGGAGTCAGATTCGCCTATTTAAAAAGATGTCCCAAAAGCCATGTGGGTGTGCATAGTTCTGACTGTAGACTCGAGATCCACAGACTCCATGAAATGAAGTCCATAGATGCTGGAATTTGGCAGAAAATGAATATTCATAGTAGCGAGTCCCACTGATTTGATAGTGTTTTCCCTTAATGGGATGCAGTAATGTGGGCTGGAGAGATGGCTCCCTAGTTAAAAGCACTTCCTATTCTTGCAGAGGAGCCATATTCTGTGACCAGCACCCACTTGGTGGTTTACAACCTCCTATAATTCTAGTTCCCGGGGATTCAACACCCTCTTCGACCTCCATGGGCACCACACACACACTGTGGACAAACATACATGCAGCAAAACACTCATGCACATAAAAATAAATAATTGTTTTTTAAAGTGGCAGTGATGACTAAGGGCAGATTGGCCATTGCAAACAGGTTTCAGCACAAAGGAGTGAAAATCTGAAGTCACAGAATGGCCATTAGACCACCAAAATATATGAGGTTAGCCCCTCCCCACCTGCACCCTGCAACAGGAAAACAATTGGTCAGCTCGACTGAGATGAGCTACGCACAGATGGAGATGCTAGTCTCCGTCAAAAGCCAGTTCTGATGTGGAAAGCCTTCAGGAGAACCCCAAGGACCACAGTCCTCTTCCCCACATCTCTCTATTTAACCAACACTGGGGTTGAGGGCTGGATGGATGGATGAAAGTATCTTGACTTGCTACTTAGCTAAATTTTGAAAACAAAATGCAAGTATTTAGTTGGGGAGATATCTTGATAAAGTATTTGCTGTGTCAGCTTGGAATGCTGAGTTGATTCTCAGAACCCACGTTAAAAAAAAAAAAAGCCAAATGTGGTGGTGTGAACTTGGTGTGAATAACCTGCAAATTTATCCCTGAAGTTGGATCCTAGAGCTGAATTCAGGGAAGCTGAATGAGTGTGTTTTAGTTCAATGAAGCACCTTGGCTCAAAATATAAGGTAGACAGCAGCTGAGGACCAACACTTGAGGTTTACTTCTGTTCTCCAACACACTTGTATATACATATGTGTACACTTCCTCCCCCACACAGGGATACACACACAGAGACATGTCAAGGATCAGCCTCGACAAAATCACCTTTTACAAGAATATGGGTGTGGGGATTCAGAAATGTAAGTAAAGAATACAGAAATGAATGAAAAAAATAACAGAACAGAAACCATAGATTAATACCGGGAGGACATTCCAGTGATTACTGAAATAGCTCACATTTATTTTTCCATAGCTTTTATACCCAATGTAAATAGGAGAAGGTTACAAAAGAATTGAATGAACTATTTTAACGTTAAACGAATGAAGCAATCACATCCTGAGTTGGGATGTGCAACTATGCTTGTCGATCATTTGAGCAACCTCCAACTTTCTGTCAGACAAGGTTGTTGAAGAAAACCATTAGTTGGTTCCCGGCTACTCAGCATCTCAGACCCGGAATACTCACACAGAAACTGTATTAATTAAATCACTGCTTGACCCATTAGCTCTATCTTCTTATTGGCTAAATCTTGTATATTAATTTAACCCATTTTTATTAATCTGTGTATTGCCACGTGACTTACTGGCTAAAGTTCCAGCATCTGTCTCTGGCAGGGCTACATGGCTTCTCTCTGACTCTACCCTTCTTTCTTCCAGCACTTAGTCCAGTCCCCCCCCCCCCTCCCCACCTTTCTCTGCTCTGCCCAGCTCTGCTATAGGCTTAAGGCAGTTCTTTATTCTTTAATGGTAATCACAGCATACAGAGGGAGATCCCACATCACCTCTCCTTTTCTGTTTAAAAAAAAGGAAGGTTTTAACTTTAACATAGTAAAATTACATATAGAAAACAAGTATCAAGCAAGAAGTATAGTTACAATATTTATATATATTTTATCTTTTATCATAACTAAGGAAAACTATAACTATACATTTTTCAACTCCATCAAAGACTCCAGAAGGATATAATATTACCTAAGTAACAGGAAGTATATTGTAAGCAACTTTCAAAACTCTAGGAATGACAGAGATATCTTGCTGCCTGGACAGCCACCCAAAGTTCTTTTATACTGTTGTGGCATCCATCTTCAGCCTATAGACCCATAGTAACCAGCAGACTTTTACATGAAGCAGGAAATTTCAATCACAGTTCCTCCTATGTTGGCAGTTTATTAGTTACTTTTTTTCTGTACTTTGCAGAATATCTGGTAGACTCTTTGATGAAGCAGGAATTGTTTCACCTTCTTTAGGCAACTTTAGTGGTTCTCTTTTCTGTGAGTCCTGCATGTCCAATCAAGCAGTCTAGGCAATAGCAGTTTCTTGCCCAAATAGCTAGCAAACCTCTTAAGGAGGCTCTTTGATGCCCATCTTTTTCTTGAAGTAATTGGTGCTGCCAGGAGCAGATGTGTCTCATGTCATGGAAAGTCCTAAGTTATTAAAACATTTTAAATGCCATATTCTGTAGTCTTTGAAAGGCTGAAGAATACCTATCTGAAATACATTTCTGTACATCTAGAAAATCTAACTAACATAACTACAACCTTGACTATTTTTAATTATATGTTACATTTTTAAATGAGCAGCACAAACAAAATACCTTAATCAAGAGCAAAAATATACATATAACAAAAGTGACCTTAAGTTTGTATCAATAAACCCAGATCCATACCAATGCACACCTCAATATTATATCCCTCTTTAAATGTAAAAGAACATTTATAAACAATATTTGAGAATATGGAAATAGGCCCACATTTTTGGGCTTCCACAGGGACACACACAAACATACTTGAAACTGCTTTCCCTTTATTTTCAGGCATTGCTTAATGTGAAGAATGGTTCCATTTAGGAGTCTTTTGTAGCATGGCATGTCCACAGGCAGAGAATGTTTGGGTTGAATCAGTTAAATCTGGTTCTTGGGAAAGTCCTGTATCTCGTATTAACAAGTTGTTTGGCTTCACACTTTTACACCAGCCTCTCTTAGAGGACATGGCAAGTCAGCTCCAGGCCACTGGAAATGCCTTTTCTGTGCTCATAAAACTCAAATTCTGGGACATCAAAAGCAGGTGCCATGGCGAGTTCACCAGGGTAAATGCATCCTTTGGAGTCTCAGAGATGCTAGCTGCTGGACTCTCCTTGACCTCACTGTACAAGGCTTTGCTTAAGCTACAAGATATTTTCAAATCCATTTCAAAATGTCCTTCTACAAATTGAAATGATAAACTTTGCTTGAGGTTTAGCTTTAAACCATAAGCTCAATGTTTATGGCTTTGTTTCTATGTGTCATGTATAAGTCAAAAAAGATGGTTTTCTATTGAAAAGAGGAAAAGACCTCTACAAAGTGGATTCTTTTATTTTTTGTTATTTCAGTGGACCAGGGTGACCTTGAATAGGGTATGCAGTTGAATGTAACTTTAAACTCCCCATCCCCCTGTCTCCATCTCCCGAGTGCTAAGTTTACAGGTGCTTGAAGCCCTTCCAGCTCAGCATTACAGGTGCATGCAGTCCTTTCAGCTCTGCAGAGCATTCCTTTAAGAACAGAGTTCCCAGGTTGGCCAATTGTACTCAAAGCTCAAAACAGAAGTGGCTTCTTTGAAGTAGGGTTGAACCCTGTACGTGTGTCCTGGAGTTTCTCTCAAGAAATCATTTCTGTCCCGCCTGATCCCGCAGTCGTTCAGTCCTAAAGGAACACACTGAGGCTGATATTAATTATAAACTGTTTGGCTTATTGGCTCAGGTTTATTATTAACTAGCTCTTGCAACACAAATTAACCCATAACTCTTATGTATGTTTAGCCATGTGGCTTAGTATTTTTTCTCAGTAAGGAATTCTCATTTTGCTTCCTCTGCATCTGGCTGGTGACTCTCTCTGCCTTTCCTCTTCCCAGAATTCACCTAGTCGGGTCACCTCACCTATACTTCCAGCCTGGCTACTGACCAATGAGTCTTTTATTAAGCCAATACAAGTGACAATTTTTACAGTGTATCAGAACATTATCCCACTCAGTTAAACTGAATTCAAGATTTCAGTCCATAGTTGACTGATTCTAAGGTTTTTGGGCTGAGGTGAGACAGAATGTCACAGCAGTGAGTGTGTACGGCAGAGAAAGCTAATCTTCTCATGACATCCAGAGCATGGGGACAAGAATATGCCTTTTAAAGTCATTCCCCAAGGTCCTGCTTCCTCCACCATTGTGGTGGTTCGAAAGAAAATGGCCAAAGGAAGTGGCACTATTCGATGTGGCTTTGTTGGCGTAGGTGTGACCTTGTTGAAGGAAGTGTGCCACTGTGTGTATGGGCTTTGAGGAATCCTATGTTCATGCTATGCCCAGTGTCTCAGTTTACTTCCTATTGCCTGCACATCAAAAATATAGAATCCTCAGCTCCTTCTTCAGCATCCAAAACCATATCTACCTGCACACCACCATGTCCCACCATGATGATAGTCAATGGAACCTCTGAATTATAAGGCATACAATTAAATGGATTGTTTTTGTAAGTGTTACTCTTGTCATAGCATCTGTTTCACTGATGGAGGAAGGTCATTGGTAATAAACAAACTGCCTTGGCCCATTCTGATAGGCTATCCCTTAGGTGGGTGGAGTAGACAGAACAGAATGCTGGGAGGAAGAGGAAGTGAGCTCAGACTCGACAGCTCTGCTCTCTGGAGCAGAGGCCATGCTCCCCTCTCCCAGGTAGATGCACGAGATGAAGCAAGCTGCCAGGTCAGACATGCTGAATCTTTCCCGGTAAGACTGGTGCTACACAGTTTATTAGAGATGGGTTGATCGGGATATCAGAATTAGCCAGTAAGGGCTAGAGCTAATGGGCCAAGCAGTGTTTAAAAGAATACCATTTGTGTGTTGTTATTTCTGGTGTAGAGCTAGCCATGAGGGAGCTGGGCGGGACGAAAAGCAAGCCCACAGCTCCTTCAACAGAAAAGCAAGCCCTCAGCTCCTACTACAATTCACAACAATAGAAACCCCAACTAAGACAATCATCTTCTGTGAACTCCTTATTCATCAGTTCATTGATGAAGTTAGACCCTCTGTGATCCCAATTATTATCCAATAGCACCACTATAAGCACTGGGCTTTTAGCAAGGGGCATTAAATACCAAAATTATAATAATGCTTTATGAGAACCGAGACTTTCCTATATTATTCGAACTTCTAAGTCTGCTATTTAACAGGGACTTGAAAATATGTGTTCAATTAATTATTCAATGGATTGAAGTATGCTTTTACTTTTGCTAAAATGTTTTTAGAGTTCTCTCATTTATCTCCAATTGACCACTGACAATCCATTTTAGGAGAAGAGGAAAATAAGAATTTTTAAAAAGTTAAAAGCTATTGCTTGGAAGCACAGGGTGAGTACCAATGTCATATTAATAATCAGATTTCTGCCATCTCCTAATGATATATTCTGTTTAAAGACAATGAAAAAGATTATGAACTGTTAATATATTCATGATAACTCCTACCACTTGACTGTAGAATAGGCATGGTGTACAAGTCCTGTTAATTTAAACTAAAATGAATTCATCCACAACAACAGCATCATCTACTTGTAGACTGTCCTGTCTCTGTGAGGAAAGACGATGAGAGGGTGGGAGCATAGGGAGGTTCACCTAGACTCCTGACTGATTGACACTAGAAGCCCTCCACCATTTTCAGATCTCCCGAAAGAATGATTAATATGTTTTAAAGAGAATTTGTAGCTTTATTGTCCTAAGTGGTGTCCCGTCTTGTTCTGTCATTGAGAATCATGCGTTCCTTTCAGATTGCTCTCAAGCTTAGTGTTTCCCATCGTTGAACATCTACAGTTGCCCTGAAAGAAATGGGTCTGGAAAGGACAATGGTGACAGCGGGGATACTTATCCAAAAACGAGTCTAAAAGAAGAGAAGCTGAGAAAGTGAGGGAGACTTTGAGACAGGGCAGTAGGCAAAACATCTGTGGCCTATATTGTCTTTTCTAGTCACAGAGATCACTTAGAGTGACACAGAGAACATTCCAGAATTCCCTTCAGTATGTCATGAAGATCATTTGCTTCATACCATGCCACTAATAATGTTTCACCTTTTTTTTGATGAATTAAGACCATTTCGTTGTAGAATTGGTGAACTATTGGAATTAACTGATAACTCAAGTCCTCTTGCAAAACAGCATGGGATTACTTGGCTGTGACCATGCTGAGGTGCATTAAAAGTTCACTCACACATTTTAGGGACTTCATTCTTGTTGAGAATGTCACCTTCTACAAAGGACAGTCATGTAGGGCATCAGCCGATAACCTTTTTCTTTATGATCAATACCTGGAAGAACTGACAACATCTGAGGGGTGGCATTTCCTCTTCAAAGCAAAGGAAACATATCCTGTGGGTCTTACAGTCAATCAAAAGCTGGGGTGGCAGTGAGTGCTGGCATCTGGCTCATCAGTGGAACACGGTGATCTCCACTGGTGTTCCCTGTGTCACGTGGACGTCACAGACAAAGCCAACAATGCACTCAATTATGTAGAATCCTTGCTAAAGGCAAGCTGCAGGGGAGGCACACTGTGAGTGTCTTTCTACATCCAATGTTGTTTTAATCAAGGATATTGCTTTTCTTTTGCTAGATTTATTAATTAAAGAGACATATGTTGTTTTAATATAAATCCTTGATTTCTCAGGAAGAAATAGCAATAGGAGTTCATTTTTTTGGGCCGCTGTCTAGTGCAGATGCTTCTAGACAAGCAGCCCTCACCAGTCACTTAAGTAGGGACTTTTGTATATGAGGTCTTACGTTCTTTGATCTCCAGCACCTTTTGCAGTTAGAAGGTGGAGGGAGAGGAGGGATAGAGAAGGAAATACGACTAGCCTGTGTGAGCTGTTTCCATTCCACCCAACTACAAAGAGGTCTGAAATACATAATCTAGCTGTGGACCTAGGACAGTAAGGTGCTGGTCAAGTGGGCACCTGGCCGGGGACGTAAGGCAGTGAGGTGACAGACAAAGGAATCCTGGTTAGAAACCCAGGAATGTGGTTTCTGCTGCAGAAAACAGGGTTTAGAGACCTTAGCATTGATTTTTTCCACAGCATCACTGCTGAGGAGGTGGCAGACTAGATCCTGAGTTCTGTTCCCAGGTGAGCTCTGTGTGGATGGAGGCTTGAACCTGGTGTGTAATCTGTGGCCCCTACTCATGCACAACACACTGCCACTGAATAACCAGGGATATTCTGAACTCCCTGCACAACTCTGAAAAGAATTCTAGCTGCCTTTTAAGACACGGACCTAAGGAAGTAACATCTCGGCTCTGGCCACATCGTGACGCTGTCATCAGAGCCCAGAATCTTGGTGATGTGGAGGTTGCCTCTTTCTTCATTCTCCACATATGTATATGTACCTACCCGGTATGCATAGACAAATAAATGCAGAGTATATACATGTGATTCACATATCCATATTATATACATGTAGATGTATGCCAAACATCCTTCATGTATATATGGAACTAAATGCTTAGAAAATATTTTTTATTATCAAAATTAACCATTGGTGAAGTGCTTTGAACACTGAAATTAAGACAAGTTGACTTGGAAGATTAATAAAAACTATTTTGTGTATCTTTGAGACAAAATAATAAAATGCAATCCAGAGTGTTTCAAAATGTAAACAATGTTTCTGAGTTATTAAACAACTATTTTGACAGTAATTATCATATGGGAGACACCGGGACCCTGGAAATTACTTCCTTTATCCTCAAAACAACCTTCTAGGGTAAGATTCTTGTAACTCTGTATTGCAGGTGAAAAACAGTGGACCAGAGGTTGGAGAAGTTGTGCACAGTCACAGGGGTCTCTAGTGTCACAGGGAAGGTTTGAACCAAGAAAGGAACTTTTTTCAGTCTCTTGATGGTTGTGCTTCCAATATCAGGACACACAGAGGCAAGCAGATCTCAAATTGACAGATTTTGCTGGAAAAGAGCAAGTACTTTCTGTGGCAGCTGCTTTCTTTGATTGTCTTTTTGGGGGAAACAAAGCACTTGCCAGAGAATCTGGGTCCCTCCACCTCTTTATGTTTGTCCAGTGTGGGAAGGGACTAGGTGGTCATCCCTTGGTCTTTTTCTGGTACAAACATGCCTAACCATCCCATCCAGGAGCCAGTCACTGGGCTGAGTTCCAGACGGGTGCTATGCTGTGAAGTCTATGATAAGGTGAGTGACAAGGGCCAATGCAGATGCCAATATTTCTAGTGCAAATGTGAGGATGGTGGCCTGTCTTGTGCAGGCAATCCTTGCTCATCCATGCCATCTGCTTATGGTCTGTTTTAACGTGTTTGAAGACTTTTCCTTACTGCTGCCCATTTTCTGATTACTAGTTAGGACATTTGATTTTATTCACATTTCTTAAACCAAGAAGCAGAACCCAAGGGGATGTGTATTTCCCAAATGCACACAGCTAGACAATGTAAGAAGGAAGCTTGGAATTTTCTCTGAGGTTTGGCTGCAACTATGTTGCCTTAACTTCCCCATGGAAGATAGGTACAAAGTCGAACACTGGAAGAGATCCTTGGACCAAGCAGGTATCTAGGCTATTTTGGGTCTGATTTTATTTATTTTTTAAATTCCTTAGCCATTTTTAAAGCATTTTATATTTATCTCAATCCTCCTAAGAAATTTATAACTAGATTTTTGCCTCTTTAGAGTAAGTTAAAATGTTCTACTTTTTGCTATCCTGAAAGAATTGGGATGCTAAAAATTCCTAAGGAGGGAAGCATTTTACGCATGAAGTAGAAGCTTAACAAGAGCAGTGTAGAAGCCAGATTTCCAGGACACAATACATTTCCGGCTCAATACAATTCTGCAAGGAATTAAAAGTTTGGGGACTTATTTGTTTCATTAAAAGTATAAGAACAAGAATAATTAATTAACAGAAAAATTATTAAAACAATGCATAAAACATATCCTGCTGGTTCCTGGAATCTGACAGTCTTAATTTTTCTTTTCTTTTCTCTGTATATCTATAAATAGCATCTAAGTTAACCAGCATGCTGTAATTAATTCGTTTGAAGGAACTGGCTATAATTATAACTGTGGTAAGGGGGTGCTGGCTGGAACTGTCATGTTGGGAGATGTTGCTGTTGTCGACTTAGTGAAGCACACTGTTGGCTGACTGTGACACTGGAGGCTCAGCATGTTGTTGGCTCTGTTATGAATGCAATCTATTCGAAACTGTTATGAAAAAGATAGAGACTGCGAGCTGGAAGTATCTCACAAACGCCTGCTACAGTGTAGACATGCACATACCTATCGCATAAATGCCGAGTTAATGAATCCCCAACCTTTCGAATGAAAAACAGAAGTCGGAGAGGGAATAAAACTGATTGAAGCTCATCTAGTCTGTCACAGCAGAACCAAGGCCAAGGCTAACACTTGTTTTTTGGACAAGATCACACTACATAGCCTAAGCTGTCCTGGTACTCAGGGAGATCCTCCTGCCTCACCTTCCTGCTAGGATTACAGGCATGAATTTTTAGTCCTGGATAAGGTTCAAGACTCTTTAGTCTAAATTTGTTGTTTAGTTTTATCAAGTTATGAGATGATATGAGTTATGAGCCTTTTAATTAATAATTAGAAACAAGTTAAATAAAATGGAAGGAAAAGCCTGGTGGTACTGGCATGTAAGCCTTTCAATCCTAGCATTTGGGAGGCAGAGGCAGGTGAGTCTCCAGATTCGAGGACAGCCTGGTCAACACAATGAGCTCTAGGACAGTCAGGACAACACAGAGAAACCCTGTCTCAAAAAGAAGGTGTGTGTGAAGGGGACAGACATGCGCAGTGATAGGTAAGGTTCAACCCTTTCACCGTTTCCTCTCCCTACCTCCTCTTCTCCCAGTTCCTCCTCTCCTTGCCCCACCATCCACTGGTGCCTTGCAGGCAATGCACTCTTTGCCAGAGTTTGCAGAGATGCTGTCTTGGAAGAAGAGCCCTACCCAACTGACAATAAATCAATAAATAAACCGTTCGCACTGCTAGAGATCACTTGGAGTAAGAATAGTTCGCTGACTGTGGAAGTGGCGTGGTGATATCTCTGAGCAGAGAGAGAAAGCCACACGGAGTAGGTGATTCTGCTTCTCAGAGGGAAAAAAGGCAGAAAATGTGGACTCTGAATGATGGGCAACCTAGAACAGCTCAGAGAGCAGCGGAGCGGTTGCTGGGCTGCTGGTGGTGTGGGCAGAAGATGAACCTAAGAAAACCTCTGGAGAGGGAAGGGTCTCAAGGTTAAACATTCTTCCCGCAGGGCTCCTTTTGGGTATGAAACATTGTATGAAAATGATAATGATTATTTTTAGTGAGGAGTTTGAGATATACAGAAATAAGAATGACCTTTGGTATTATGGCTATAAGCAACAGTTTTGGAAACTTTACAAACTTGAGATATTGATAAAGGCCTTAGGCTGAAAAATTATTGACTAGCAAATGAGAAAACAGTCAAAACAGAACCAACACAGCAGGAGCAATTCTATCTCTTTCAGGGACTCTGACAACAGAACAAACAAACAAACAAACAAACAGCAAGAGGCTTAATTTGACAAGCATCTGAGGCAACAGTGGTTGACCAATTAAGTACTTTAAAATTATCTTCTAATGGTTGGGATATAAACCCTAATCTTGTAGCCTAATGACTTAAATACTTGCAAACAATGCTATTCTGTCAGAGAGTATAGCTAGAGCATATTCTGAATGCTGTGGCTTGGCACATTCATTAAATTCTCTTGAACCAAGTTTGGTTTGTGCAGTTACTGGGAATCAGCACCCTGAGGCTCACTTGTAAGCGGACTACTAGCAGAGGTCTAGATTCACTCGTTTCTCATGGTCTGGTTCCCCTGTTTATAAGGACTTTCACTGACCCTTTCTTTTCCAGTAAACTGTCTTCTTAACTTTTCAGCATTAGACTCCCTACCACAGTGTTCTGCTGTTTTTGACTACCTTGGCTGACTACCACTCATCTCCCTGTACCCCAGGATTCTCCTATGAAAATCACCCGTTCAATGTCTTCTTTATTTCTCTACTACCAGGGCACTTGTGTGCTGTGGGTTACACGAGTGCTCTGCATTGCTCTGTGGTGTCTGAAGAGGGATCAGACTCTGGTGTTGCTGGAAACTGGTGGAATCCCATAAAAGGGGGTCAGGTCATTGGACGTAGGCTGAAGAGGTGGCATTGAGTGCTGAGTCCTCCCTGGCTTTGCTTATTGGCTCCCCCGAGTTTCAGCCACACAGTCCTTGTTAAGATGCCCAAACTCTGAGTAAATCAAACCTTTATTTTTTTCTAAGTATCTCCTGTATTTTGTTGTCACATCAGGAAAGCTAACAAATAAACTGGGTCTCTGCATCTGGAAGCATGGTACTTACCTGATGCGGGAGTTCCCTCTGTGTGCTGTGAATACCATTGATTAATGAATAAAGAAACTGCCTTGGCCTGTTGATAGGGCAGAGTAGAACTAGGCAGGGAAAACTAAACTGAATGCTGGGAGAAAGAAGGCGGAGTCAGGGAGAAGCCATGTAGCCTTGGCAGGAGACAGCCACTGGGAGTTTACCCAGTAAGCCACAGTTTCGGGGCAATACACAGATTAATGGAGATGGGTTAGTTTAAGATATGAGTTAACCAGAAATACGCTTAAGCTATTGGCCAAACAGTATTGCAAATAATATGGTTTCTGTGTGATAATTTCGGGACTGAGCATCTGGGAACAAACAAGCAGCCTCTTTCTACACTTACCTACTAGGAATTTGTTACATTTGCTCTTTTATTTCCTTATTCTCCCACTTCCATCACTATTTTTTCTTTTAAGATGGACCCTTGAGTGTCATGACACAAGGGTCACTTGCATCACGAATTTACCTGGACCTCTCCATACAAATGAGAACACAGCAGCACAATGCCTAATTGAGCAAGCGGACCCTTCCTAATGGTCTCCTTCATTGTTCTCAGAGTTCAGACAGAGACCGAGACCCTTTTCACAGAAGAGAAAAGCAATTAAACACACACACACACACACACACACACACACACACACACTGGCGTCCAACATTCTCTAATACAAACGTCAATATTGGCAAAGCAGTTAAATGACGAGGCTTTTAAAGATGCTGTCTCTGCTGCCAGGAACTCTTTTGTCACGAGGCTCTCTGGCTATGTTTGTGATCAGAGCAGCCAAAGCAACAGCTTGGGTGCAGGCTATGTCTTTCTTCTGGAAATATCAAACCACTTTTGAGCCTTTCATCTAAGCTGACAGAACCCAGCTATCAGTACTGATGCGATTTCAAGAACTGTAATGATTCAGCAACACAACATGGCTGATACTTCCTGGTTCCAGGGCCACGCATGTGCAGACAAGCCCTCAGGCTTAAGTGCCTGATGGCCCCAGGAATCTTAAAGGACCCCACGTGACCCTTGTGCAGCATGGTTGCATCATCTACATATGACGCAGCTGCATGAGCCCTTGCGCACGTGCGTGAGCTTCCTCATCTGCATATGATGTAACCACACCATCCCCCTGTGCACATGCGCTAGGCAGCTCTCAAAAGCTGGAGGCACCATCTTCAGTCCTCTCTCTCTCTCTCTCTCTCTCTCTCTCTCTCTCTCTCTCTCTCTGTGCCTGTCTGTCTCTGTCTCTGTTTCTCTGTCTCTCGCTCTGTGTGTGTGTGTCTCTCTCTCTGTCTATGTCTCTCTGCACATCGGCCTCACCAAACCTGTACACCACTACCCCCTTCATAAACTCCTAAGCGGGTTTGTTGCATGTTCCGGTGTTTCCTTCTCACTCAGGCCAGGTAATTTCACTGTTAATCAGATATCATTACATGATGTGTATTTATACTCTATTACAAAAGTATTTACTTACTTTTGTTCTTTTCTGAAATAGAACTCAGTGAGTTTAAAAAAAAATAAGAGTAGCTGCTGAAGATCAGTTACAAACATCAGAAAGTGAAGTTGGTTCTTTCGAAACTCTGCCCCTTTGGCTACCCCATAACCATCTTTGAGACAATACTCATGGAACTTGGAGCTTTCAAAATTGAGGGTGCATATTAATACATTGAATGAATCTAAAGGAGTTCTTTTTAAAAATTTAATGTATAAATCTGTGTACAATGAGATACCAGACAGTTAGACTTAGTGACCCAACCTAAAACAGTCTACTTGGTTTTAAATCAAGAAGAGCATCTAAGAAGTGGAGAAAAGCTTCTTGTGACCATAAGAACACACTTAAAGCACACAGGGCGAACATCCAGGACCACATGGGAATAAACAGCGGCCTTTCACCAGTGTGTAATTTCTAAGACCACAGTCCATTTGGGATGGTGGCCAACAAGAAGATGAAAAAGACCAATCATCTACCAGGACAAACCCACTCCATCTGCAAGGCAACTGCTATATAATATGCCAAAGGATTGTGTCCATCAGTCCATCGTCCTGGGCCGTCAGTCTGTCCTCCACCTCCAGATGGTGCAGACTGCAAGTGTGGTTGCCCTGTTACACTTGGCTTCTGATCTGAGTCTGCATTTCAACATATGGAAGGTCATTAAGGCCCAGGTCCAAGGAATGTTCTAGCAGTTCCAAGATCAGCTGCTCCTCATTGTCAACAAACTCATTTACCTGTTTGAGTAAAAAGTGTCAAAAGATAAAGGATCAGAAATGTAGATTTTTTTTAAATGAAAAAAAATTCCACCTTGCTGCTTATTTGCCTTATTTGAGTATTAAATGAACACTAAGAGCCTGAATCCTCCTTGGCTGGAGGGATTATGTGAAATTACTACTGAGCTCTTGAGAGATCCAGCTGAGCATTTCCCATGAATAGACAGAGGCCTGCTGTGTCTTTCTTCAAGGTGGAGAAAATAAAGGCCATGACACTAATAAGAGTCCTTTGTGGGAAGACTGAGTAAACATGACAGAAGGCCTCCTGTTGTCTGTACTTTGACCCTTGCTTTCTTCCTAATTTTCTCTTTCAACTGTCTTGTTTTCTTCCCTGCCTTGAAAGTTAATTAATAAAAGGCTGTAAGACTTGCCAAAACAGTTGGGATGTTCTGCCAGATAGCGGAACACCTTTGCACCCACCATCCCCAGTGAGAGGCATGGACATGAGAATAATCTTGAGCTGTGTGGCAAAGGCGAATTTTGCAGCAGTCAAGAGTGAATTATATCTGAGCCCAATTACAGGTGTCTCTCTGTCCTTCCCTTTAAAACTCCAACCCTGACTTAATGCTCATGAAGACTCAGGTCCCCTCTGATATGCAGCAGCCAAGACTTGAGCCACCTTAACTCTCTTCTTTTTAGAACAAAGGCCAGGAAAATCCTACCTATTCTACTTCTTCTTAGGCATCTTCCTTTTGTCCTAGGGACTGGATGGATCTCACTGTAGTCTCTCCCAGCCAGTCCTGAAGGCCCTTTAACTGATACCGAGTAGGAAGGCATAACAGTGGCTAGACTCTTGTGCTTTCCAAGTGGGTTCCCACAGCTGTAGGTACCACTTTGTCACACAATGTGGCAGATGCTGAGAATGGTCACCTGCTACTTCTTGGCACTGACCATTCCAGAGCTTCTCGTGGATCTTCTCTGCAGCTTGACTTTCTCCTGTGTTAGTTTTGTGGATACGTCGTGACGGTAATGCTGAAGGAACAGATAGACCTAAACAAGCGATGGAATTCCCAGTTTTTATCCAAATGACAGAGCTGGGGTATGTCTTATGCCGGTCCTAGAAGGTCCCCAGAGGATCTCACACAGGAAAAACCTGCTCACTAATACACACTGTATTGGCTTTTTTCATTGTCCTTAATAAACTTTATTTATAGGCTAATCTTAAGTCCATTTTATAGGAAACCAATGCTAAAGACATACTTTAAATAGATTCCTTAGTTAAGAAATTTGCAAGGCATTAAGCTAAGCTTCCATCTAATTAGATGGAGAGGATTAATTTAATTAAGATATTCTTCCCACCCCAGCATTTTATAAGATTTGATTTTCAGGATCAGTATGGGAATCCTACATTTAAGACACTCAAATTCCAGCAAAACTTCTCTTTATGAAATGTTTCTCTGCAAACTACCTAGCCTTAAGACATGAGGACTTTTTTTCCTACTGGAATTATTATGAGGATTTCTGCATTGCAGATTTTAAATTAAGATCTTTGATTTGCTTAGAGCTGACGGGTATAGGATAAAGATATGGATCAGATTTCATTCTTCTGCAGGTGTATATCTAGCTATGCCAGCACCATTTTGTTCCTTTGTCAGAGATTTGGTATCCATTGGTCTGCTTTTCTTTTTTGTTGTTTTTTTTTTGTTTTGTTTATTTTATTCTTTTTAGTTGTTGCAAAAAAAAATTTCCCATTTCCCTCCCCCTCCTCGCACACATCGCCCCCTCCCCCACTTTCCTCCCCGTCCCCCTCCCCCCACTCCATTCCCCCTCCCTCTTGATAATGAAGAGCAGTCCAGATTCCCTGCCCTGCAGGAAGTCCAAGGTCCTCCCACTTCTATCCAGGACCAGGAAGGTGAGCATCCAAACAGAGAAAACACTATCCTGAATGAGGTATCCCAGTCCCAAAAAGTTGAACATGGGATGTACTCACTCATAATTGGTTTCTAGCCATAAATAAAGGACATTGAGCATATAATTTCCTTTTCTTTTTTATGCCAATGCCATCTTGGCGTTGGCATTATTGCTCACTGGTACTGTTTAGAGCAGGTATTGGGATATCTCCAGCTGTATTCTTTGATTCTTCTGATTTCTCTGGTTATTCATGATCTTTGTAGTTCCGTATGAATTATTGCTTTTTGTCTAGCTGTCTGAAGAATGTCATCAGAATTTTGATAGGAATGGAATAGATTCTGTAGACTATTTTGGTAACAGCCATCTTCATGATGTTAGTCCTGCCAATCAAAGAGCACGGAAGTTCTTTCCATTGTCTAGTGTCTTCTTTTCCAATATCTTAAAGTTTTCATTATAGCATATTTTCACTCATTTGAATTGTTTAATCTGTTTTTATTTTAATGATTATGAATGCAATATTTTCCCTAATGTCTTCATCTGCATGATCATTTTTGGTATATGTGAAAATTATTAATTTTTGAAGATTGAGTTTGTATTCTGGACCTTCTCTGAAAGTGTTTATTAGATCAAAGAGTAGGACTTTTAAATATAGAATTATGCCATGTGAAAATAAGTATAACTTTACTTCTTTCCTTTTTTTATTCCTTTTATGCCTTTTTATTGTCTTATTATTCTAGCTAAGATTTTGTGCTGAGCCATACATAGGTAACATGATAGTCAAGAGTGAGACAGGCTGTTTCTCCCTGTTTATTTATTATACTGTTATCTACAGGTTGCTTGTAGTGGTCTCTGTTGTTTTGAGGTATGTTTTACCTGTTCCTATTGTCTATAGAATATTTGTCATGCAGGTGTATTGAAAAGTTTCAAGTGCCTTTTCTGCATCATGGGAGATGATTGTGTGGTTCCTGGTGTCCTCTAATTTGTTTATGTGGCATATTACATTTATTAACTTGTGTATGTTGATCCAATTTTTCTTTTTCCAGGAGAAACCTACTTGGTCATCATGATATGTAATCTTCCAAAGTGTCATTGCATTCTGTTTTGTCGATGTAGAAAAATGGGGGATAGTTATATGAAGTCCTGTTCTGGTGACATAGAGACTAACACTCAGTGGATTGGTAATTAATGAACAAACTTGCAAGCAGTATCTTAGAAACAGCAATTCAAAACTAAACTATTAAAAGGCTAGAGAAAAGGGCAAAAGTGAAAATAAAGGTTCAACCAAGCAAGCAAAGATAAAATAAAAACACACATATCTACCAACCAATCAACCAGCGAACAAACCAACAGTGCAGAACTACAAACAAAACATGAAGAAAGGGGAAAACAAACAACAGCAGAAACAAAACAAAACAAAGCCTTCGGTGCCGCGTTCCAGTCTGTAACCCCTGCTAGCTTTGCAAACACCAAGTGTTCTGAGCACCTGAGATTCCCAGAACTGCACCTGTATCAAGTTTAGCCATAACGGCTGGTGAAGCGTGATACTGATTCCTGGTCTGGGTCATGGCATGATCATGTCTTGGCTGCATGATAGCAGAGTGACAGGGGTGGGTAGATCTCTTGGTATGCATGCTGATCAGCACAAGGTTGATCACTGGGATGGAGGACTGGAGTTGAAATCCCGAGTCTCTTTTTGATCTCTTGGCTTTGATACATTTTGACTCGATGCAATATACTGTGAGCTTTATAATATAATAATGGCATGTGCTCACTGTTAATATAAAGCAACATCATAATTTTTGTATGTTGGTCTTATATTCTGTGACCTTGATATCATTACACTCTCTATAGATGGTTTGTAGTCTTCCATACAGAAAATCAAGTTATTACTTCATAGGGTTATTTTTATTTCTACCTGTATATGATCTTCCTGTCTTCAGGTTCTTTTTAAAAACAAGTTATTAGTTATTATATTGGTTTTAATTTCTAGCAGCACATTGAATGAAAGTGATAAGAGCTTTGTCTTATTTCTAGTCTGAGAAGAAGTCCACCATTCATCATAATCGCCAGAGCTGTTTGGTTTTGTAAGTACTCTTAACCAACTTGGGGACATTTCCTTCTAAACCTAGTGTGTCTGTGTGATCTCTGTGTCTGTGTACATGTACTCATGCACATGCGTGTGACACACATACACCACAGCACACAGGTAGAGGTCTGAGGATGACTTCTGGTGTCACTCATCATCTCTTTCCCCCTTATGTGAGAAAGGGTCTATTTGTTGTCTTCTGAGAATGTATATTGTAGCATGCTTAATAAAAATTCAGAGATAGATATTGGGGTTCAACCTGAAAACCAGAAAAGCAAAGCAGCCAGCCACTGGCTCTTACCTCTGCTTTAGTCTAAAAAATGGCGATCCCGCCTCCAGGAATCTTCAGAAGGAGACTGAGCCTGAAGCCTGTCTCCTCCCGTATTATATTCTTCTTTAGTCCTGGGATTAAAGGTGTGCACCACTGCCCTGCTTCTGTGGCAAACTAGTGTGGCTACAGCAATTAAAGGTGTGTGTTACCATGCCAGGCTGCATGACTAATCAGTGTGGCTGTTTTACTCTCTGGTCTTCAGGAAAGCTTTATTTATTAAGATACAAATGAAATATCACTACAGTATGTCAGGCTAAGTTCTGGTGTTTTCCCATGTCCATCCCCTATCTCCATATAGGGCTGGTCTGCTTACAGCTCTCTGAGTCCCTGTGTGTTTGGCTTTGATGTGAGATCCGAGAGTTCAAACTTGCATCCTCATGCTCACATGTCAAGTATTTTTACTCCCTCAAGCTTCTCCTCAGACTGTTTTCCTGAGCATTTTTTATAGAAAATATTACTAAATTTTGTCAACCATTTCTCTACATAAATTCACATGATTGTGAGTTTCCTTTCTTGGCCTACAAACATGGTAGATTATATTTATTGAATTTTGGATACTCTGCAATAAAGCAAATACCATTTGTTCATAGTGAAAAATTCTTTTTTCTATATTATATATTTTATTTGCTTATTTTTTGTTGTTATGTTTATGAGAAATATTTGTAGCTTTCTTTGTTCACACTATTGTATCATCTTTATTCATTTTATGTATCAGAGTAATACTTTCTTTGCAGAATGAATATGGATAGATCCTATCACCTTTTATATTCTAGAAGAAATAGTATGCATCTAAGGCTGATTTTTCCTTAAATATTTAGTAGAAATCCCTGGTTAAGAAAAAAAAACCTCTCCTTATGTGGATTTTTGAAGGCTTTGAGCTATGTATTTCAATTTCTTTGATTATTATAGGGATAATTAACTGAACGACTTCATGTTAAATGAATTTGGATAGTTTGAATTTTGTATGAAATCATCCATTCTGTACATATCATCCAAATTTTGTGTGCACGGTTCTTAGCGGTATTGCCTGATGCAGTTGTTTTTACAACTTTGATTCCCTCCCATGGTTTGTATTGGTTTGATGACGGTAAGCAATAATCGGAGATATTTTCTGCCTGTTCCCTATTAGAGATTCAACAGTATTTTTCTAGATGAAAATGACTGACTGGCGTGAGGGGCTACTTACCAAGACAGCTCTCAATCCCCTAGGAACTATACATTTTTATTGTCGATGCTCTGAATCACTCTTTTGGGAAACTATGATTCACGCATCACCCAACCGTGTGGGTTCACTTTATACCCATCTGTGAGGACATATCTTAAGGTAAGATGGATGATTATCAGAATTGTCTGGGATGACTGCCTGAGAACACTCGGATGCAGCAACAGAAATGGTATCCCAACTGAGTCTGTCTTTGGGAAGAATTTATTTTAATAGAGCAAAATGACTTACACTGATAACTGAAAACTGTGGGCATAGAGAGAACTTGCTTTTGTTAGGTACTGTCTTGTCAATAAGTTAGCATACAAGCTTCTCCCATGTCTTTTGAGGAAGGGAGATTCAAGAGAAAGACATGGGTCAGGAAGTAACTGTTGTAGAGAAGCCCAAGGAGGCAAGAAGGGCACATGACAAAAGGCCAAAGGAGCTTCTAATACAGACAGCAACGTCTCATTTTCAAGCTCCTCTTCGTAGCCTATTGTGCTGGGTAGTTTTATGTCCTCTTGACACAAGCTAAGCTTGACACACCTGAGAGAGCAGAACCTCATGTAAGGAAATGCCTCCAGAGGATCCAGCTATAGGACGTTTCTTAATTAGTGATTCATTGGGGAGGGCCAAGCCCACTGTGGGTGGGGTCATCCCTGGGCTGGTAGTCCTGGGTTGTATAAGGAAGCAGGCTGAGATAGCTAGTAAGCAGCAACCTTCCGTGGCCTGTGCATTAGTTTCTGCCTTCCAGTTCCTGCCCTGCTCAAATTCCTGGCTTCCTTTAGCAATGGATTATAATATGGAAGTATAAACCAAATAAACCCTTTCCTCCCCAGTTTGCCTGTTAGTCATGGTGTTTTGTCAAAGCAATAAAAACCCTAACTAAATTACCTATGAACTCTGACAATCTTTGGAGTGCTCTGATCTGTCCTGTTGGAATGCTCAGGAGGTGTATTTAATTGGAGAACAAGGAAACGTATTTTTATTTTGATTCATGATCCAAATTACTCAGTTTCTTTAGAATCTAAGCTATTTTTAAACATCCCAATAAAAGTCCCCAATAACTGCCTCCAAAAGTGTTGTATTCTAAGGCAATGTGTCTCAGCTCTGCCTGTATAGCGGAATCATTTGGTGTAATGATTAATTATATGTGTCACTTTTGCTCAATTCTCGATCCCAGGTGTTTAGTCAGATACTAGTTTAGTTTCAACTCCAAGGACGTTTTACAGAGCGATGTGATTAAAATGGCTGACTTGAAGACAAGCAGATTGCCTACCATCCATAGCACGAGCGGATCTCGGTCCATTAGTTTAGACCACAAGAGCAAGGACTAAAATTTCTTAGCATCCAGGTTATTTTATCATTATTGTGGTAAGTTACAAAAGCAACTAGAAGGAGTAAAGGTTTATCTTGACCTATAGTTCCAAAGAGATACCACTTGCCCTAGGTGGACGCTACCTCCCAAAGGTTCCACAATCTCCCCAATAGTTCCACCAGCAGGAGATCAAGTCTTCAAACACACCAGCCTATGGAGAGCGTTTCACATCTAAAACACAACACTGAGAAAAGACGTAATTCTGCTCAAAACCACATCGTGATAGCTATAATAACAGCTTGCCTAGTAAGCCACGCCCACTGGTACAGTTATGGCATAAACATCATGGGAGTAGCCAACCTTACTGATTAGATTTAAGTTTGTCTTCACAAGGTGAAACTCATACCTGGCACCATTATCAGGCTGAGAACCTATGGCTATACAGGCCAGAGGACCTGAAAGAAATTATTATTATTCTGCTAAATGTAAATAGTATGAAGCTGATTCCTGATTGTAAAAAGCTAAACAAAGGATATTAGTTTCAGAGTTCTTGTTTTTTTTTTTAAAAAAAAAAGAGGGGGAAGTGGTGTGGGACTATGGTTTATATTCTATCAATTATATTTTAAATAAATGCTGATTGGCCAGTAGCCAGGCAGGAAGTATAGGTGGGACAACCAGTCAGGAAGTAGAGGCAGGTCAATGAGAACAGTAGAATTCTGGGAAGAAGGAACTCCTGGTTGGCTGTCCTGGCCCATCCACTAAAGAAGTAAGATGTGACCTGCCCTGTCAAAAAAGGTGCTATGTGGCTAACATAGATAAGAATAATGGGTTAATGTAAGTTTTAAGGGTTAATAAGAAGCCTGAGCTAATGGACTAATCAGTTTATAACTTATGTAGACCTCTGTGTGATTTTCTTTGGGGCAAAATGGTTATGGGACCTGGTGGGAGGACAAAAACAGGACAGGACAGAAACCCCAACAAGCAGGCCCTCATGTTACACCCGATAACTTATTTTATATGTATATATGATCAATGCATCATCCAGCCTTCATCAGAAAATCTTTGTAGTAGATGGTGATTAACACAGAACCACAACTGACCAAGGTTCAGAAAATAATAGCTGTGGAACGCCTAGCCCTAAGTGGATATATACCATACCCTCCTCCCAAGACCCAGAGATAGTTATTGAAGAGGGCTTGGAAAATGTGTAAGAGCCAGAGGCAGTGGAAAGTACAAGGAAATAGTATCTTTTAGACACAGAAGTGCCTAAAACTCACAACAGTTATGATAGCATACATGAGACCTAAGCTAACTTAGACCAGACAAAATCCCAGTGTGAAAATGGAAGCTGGACATGGAAGACCCTGTCCTGGAGAAACTGTTACTAGTTGTTGGCTGCCAGTTGAGACAGAGACAGCTTCTCAAAGGGGAAGTCCATGGTTAAGTCAACCACACATCCAAGAATATTTGGACAACACAAACTGATCTTTTTCGTTTTTAAAATAAATATACAAAGTTAGGATGTGTGTGGATATGAGGTTGTATCTAGTAATAGTTGGGGACATAAATATGACCAAAGTGTGCTGTACAAAATTCTCAGGCAACTATTTAAGTCCCACTCATGTTGGTTTATTCAATGGATTTTGGGCTCCACCGCTGCATCAGTTCCAACCTGAATTTCTGAATTTCTTGCCTGCTGGATTTCAAATTTGCCACCCCCACAAATGCATGAGCCAACTTCTAGAACCCAGGCATCCTACATAATTTTTAGGTGGATTGAATATGTCAGTCAAGGTTCTCCAGGGAAATAAAACAAATATCTGATTTGTCTGCACTCTGAAATAGGGGACCCAACATGTCCTACTTACCTGGGAGCTACTGTCCATGGTGAATTAGGTATGTTTATGTGTTTTAGGAAATTCTTCCTATTTATTTTTAACCTTAATCAAAGTTGTATGCTCTGCTGGTGAGAGGAAACAAAAATTTCCCCTGTATGTTATTTCTTTAGTTATCATGATGTGGCCAAATACCTGATAAGAAGCAACTTAAAAGAGTACAGGTTTCTCTTGGCCCATGATTGAGGGGGATGCAGTCTCAACAACAGAAAGGTAGTGGCAGCAGGAACTTGATTATGTTGGAGCAGATCAGGAAACACAGAGAGAGAGAGGGAGTGGAAAGGGACGAGGAGAGATGGAGGGAGGGAGAGAAAGGAGGGAGGGAGAGAGGGAGGAAGGTAGGGAGAGAGACAGAGAGAGGAATGAAGAGAGAGAGAGATAGTGAGAAAAAGAGAGAGAAAGAGGCTAAGTGGACTATTCACTGTAGCATCCCACTGCCCGACTCTGAGCCTGAGTTGTGACCAAATGTCTCCTTAACAGGGACACCTCAAAACTCCACAGTGCATCTTACTGGTAAGCAGAACAAATGAGCTCTGTCTGAAAAGATGAACAAAAGGACCATATCAGCTGGGACATGATGTCTTCTGTCTGAAGGACAGAGAGGAGGCAGGCAGGTGTCTGCTGTTGTTTTTAAACTCTCATTTTTAATTATGTTTGTCAAATGAAGAAACACAAAAACAAGTCATTTTTTGCTCCTGTGGCACCGCTGAGGAGGCTGTTAGCAGAATTCTTGTAGCCTAGTATCTGTGAGGCTCGAAGAATGAAGCATCAGACACGAAGCTCTAATGAGCACCAGGCAGTGCAGAGTGTGAAGGATGGTTTAAGGCAAGAGGGAAGGCTTCCTTTTGATTTAGTTTAATCATCCTCCAGAGAGGAAGGTGAGTCCTAAAGAGAGGGAGGGGAGGCTCCCCAGGAAGTTTGTTGCTTCCAACTACAGAACGGAACATAAAGCAAGTACCTACATCAGAGAGTTTCAAAATCCTAGGGATGGGGGACTTGGACACCCCATAGGCTGCATGCCCTGGAGCTGTAATCCAGGGCTCTTTGTAATCCTAAAGGCTCAGCTCCATCATTGCTTGCTTGTTTTGGCTTTAAGGCTGGGGTAGAGAAAGGGACTCTGCATTTATATTCTGGGCCTGGCAGTTCATTCTCACCGCAGTATTCTCAGAAGCCTCATGCATGTACTGGAACACGGGTACTCTGGAATAGTTAACCTCATTCAGAAAGTGAGGAAGAGAAGGAAACAAAGACACTTTGAAGTCTGCATAGTGTCTGATGACAGCAATTTTGACTTCCACATTGAAATACTAAGTATCAGTTGAGTGCTGTGTAACATCTTGATTACTTACTAAGAGCAATGATGAGGGAGTCCCCTCTGTGTGTTGGTTGTATTGGTTGATGAATAAAGAAACTGGCTTGGCCTAATAGGGCAGAACTTAGGTAGGTGGGGAAGACAGAACTGAATACTGGGAGAAAGAAAGCAGAGTCAGAGAGAGACGCCATGGATCCTCTGCCTGAGACAGATGCTGGGAATTTTACCTGGTAAGCCACTGCCATGTGACAATACACAGATTAATAGAAATGGGTTAAGTTAATAGAAATGGGTAAGAGTTAGCCAATAAGAATTTAGAGCTAATGCACCAAGCAGTGTTTTAATGAATACAATTTCTGTGTGGTTATTTCAGGGCTAAGCTAGCCGGGCAGCCAGGACAAACAAGAGGCCTGGCTCTCCTCCTATAGAGCAAAGCCTTGGTGGGAAATAAATGTAGATGTGGGGCTGGAGTGACGGCCCAGTGGTTAAGAGTACTTGCTGTTCTCCCGAAGGACTCAGGTTCAGTCCTCAGCAACCACACAGTGGCTCACAATAGTCTATAGCTCCAGTTCCAGGAGATCTGGAGTCTTCTTCTTGCCTTTCTGACATCAGCCAGGCAATGCATAGTACATGTAAACACATACGTGCATGCACATAAAAACTAAGAGCAAACAAATATTTAAAACAATGTAAATGTGAGGATGGAAACAACAGTGAAAGATCTAAAAGGGGGGAAGGGAAGGGGTGGAGAGGGAGGCGGGGTTTGTCTCAGCACCTGGTGTTTTCCATGCTGTAAGCATTTCCACTATGGCTGGTTTCCAGCTGTCAGAGCGAGATGATTGTATGTGGATGTATAGGATGGATGGGGAGCCAGCTGCAGAATCACTGGTGGGATACAGGGTAATGTTGATGGAATTTATCATGAGAGCCCAGAGTTCCACCTCTGTGGCTAGCTGGGCAGCCTCTCTTTTCTCTAAGCTCAGCTGTAAACCTGGAACACTCTTACCAATCCTATGGTATTATTAAAAGGTGGAAATTAAATATGCAAATTTATTTAAATCTTCATATTAGAGTATCCAGTATACAATAGAGCCCCATAAATGTAACTTCTCTTTCTTTTCTTCGCAACTATTACCATTTCCAAACTCCATCACTTTTTAATCTTCCCCTAGTCCGTGGGTTTTGAAAATACCACCCTCTGTTTTAATATGTATGAGCAAATTCTTGAAGTGGTGTGCGGGGGTAGGCACTGGGGGGGTTTAATCTTGTTCTCTTTTCTGTTTCTTTCCCTATTCAGCTTTTCTTGCCCCCATAAAGGATCACAGAGGTGGGATCACAGAGGTGCTGGGGCTTTTGCAAGGCTATTCTGATATGTTAAATTATTTGTTTGTGGGCATTCAGAGAGTCTGTAAAAAGTCAGAAATTAAACCAAGTACCTCTGTAACCAGTCGAGATTTCCTGTGGCCCGTGATGCTTTTGGGTCCCCAGTCATTATCTGTATGAAGATGGGTACCACCACTTACACCCAGAGTTACAGCTGGTTGCTTCTTCCAGGAGAAGCAGAGTCATAGAAAGCAATGCCAACAGGGTTTGTCCGTGAGCAATGAGAAGATGGTGTGTGAGAGCCAGTGGCAAGTCCAGTTGAGTGTGTAAGTGACCTAAGTGATGCTGGCTTTGTACCTCATACCCAAGAAACCAGAGTTACTGATGACAACACAGGGGAGCTGGAAAGCAACAAGGACGTGTAAAGTGTTGTCAGCATTACCTCATCACCTTCCTCTGGAAGCCCACTGCATAGTGGTTAGCACATGAGCTCTGGAGCTGGCAGGTCTCACTTGGAAGTCCAGTTCTCTCACTCACTGATGGGTCAAGTCGGGATGAGCTCTCAATCTATTTGAGGCTCAGTTTCCTACTGACCACTCTGTTAATAGGGTGTGGAAATGGTACGTCTCCCCTCATATGGAGTGATTAAGATGTATAAGTGCAAGCACGATAAGTTTCAAATGACAGCTGCTATCTTACAAATACACATTTGTTTTGTTGTTTTCATTATTATTGTTATTCCACGCTGAATTTTTCCCCTACACATGACAGTGGGCTTTCCTTGTGCACAGGGGCTTTTGAAAAAGGCAGACCCCAAAGGGCGGTGCCTAGCCTGACTTGTGTTCGTTCCTGCTTTCACACTGATGAAGCCTATTCCTGTGGCTGTTGCTGTTCTCTCTAAACCCACAATGAAACGCAATCCTGCTGGGGGTCTTAGGTGGGTCAGGCTCGATGGCTGTCTTCTCCACAACAGCAATGATTTCTTCTGTCTCATCCACTCATGGATGGACATTCTGTCTCTGAGTGCTCGTGGTACCTCCACAGGGTCTCCACTGGTTGGCTAACCTGGCAGCTAGGCCCAGGACTGGTTGATTCCAGAACCCACTCTGCCTCTTGTCCTGCAGGCTGACAGTCTAGGGCCACAGTTCTAAGCTACCAGTAGCTACAGTGACTTGGCTTCAGGACACATTAAGAGACTCAGCCAGCATGCTGGGCAGGGTCTAGTGTGAGTTGTGAGACACCTCACATTGGACTGCATTCTGAGAACCAAGCCTCCTTGTTCTTCTTATAACCTTTCCCCTTGTCCTGGAGTTCCCAGGAACAGTCTTTTTGGGGTGACCTTGTGGTGTGAGTGAGAGACATCATTGGAGCCCTTTTCCACCATTCTATTTCTCTTTCTAGGGAAATTCCCTGTAGATCAGGGCATCTCTGTAATTAATTCATTAGAATAAATTAACGGCCCTCCCTACGTTCTTAGCATGCACCTGGTGCCAATAGTATTTTTAATTTTGCTGCAGCATTTCCCCCAAGAGGTGCTGAGTAAACTAGGCTTCAATGCACATTCCATGCAAGCCCCTGCTTTGCTGGCAAGAGAAATAACTGGGTTGCTACCCAAATCCCTTGTGAAGGACTGCCACTGGCAAAATCTATTCTCTTCTTTCATCTCAACACAACGACTTAGAAATGACTCTCTGATGTTAGATTTATGATTTTATTCCATGAAAAATTAATTCTTTTTCTTTTATTCACATTCTCATCCACTTAGGCAATTGAAAGCAGTTGGGGGTGGGGTTATGAAACAAGATATACTACTACATAGCACTATGATTTGTGTCCTACTGTGGAGGAAGAAGAGGCTGGGTGGGGGTGGGGGGGAAGGAAGCTACCTCCCAAATACTGCCTTGTGCTGTGGAATTTCTGAATAATTCATAGTTAATTATCTTTAGAGGGGAGGTGCTTGAGGTTTCTAACATTTCTTCCCTATTTGTGCATCTGGCCTCGAGGGCTCAGCAGGAGGAGGTTCGTCAGGCGAGAGGCATGAAAAGCTGTTATCTCAGCAAAAGCGTAGTCACACCAAATCCAAGCATCAAGGAAAGGATAGAATATTTAAGATTACAGCCCAAGTCTACAGAATGTGGGGGGAAAAAAAGACATGAAGATTTACTTGGTCTCCTACTGAAATCTTCACGAGTTTCTGTTCCTTTATTTATGCAAGGGGTGTTTTGAAGACACCAGTGTTTGTAACTGATGCACCCCCTCCCCCACTCATCCTCAACTATTGTCCATTCCAGGAGCACTGGCTGAGGCTGAGCTGAGGCAAAGCTGCTGAGCTGGAGTCTAGTTTGACTTTGGAGCTCATCAGGCATTTGGTGTCTCTGTGTCTTAACCTATCTTTAAATTTCTGTACTCTGTAACCGAGAGACGTTTATTTAGCTCCCAGGGTTGGAGGCTGAGAGCCCGAGATTGGGAATGTCCATCTGTCCTTCCTGGTGACAGCCTTATGGCAGATGACGTGGAGACTGCAGGGCCGTGCCCAGACTGATCACAGGGAGGATGCAGGCTGGCTCTGTTTGTAAAAACTTGCCCTTAAGAAAACTACCCAGCATCCTGAGAACTGCATTAGTCCCTTCTGAGGGCAGTGCCCACAATGACCTAATCACCCTCTTCAGGACCCCTCTCTGAATGTCTCCATTACTTCAATGTGACCATGTTGGTGAGAATGTCTCCATCACTCCAATGTCAACACGTTGGTGATTAGATTCAGCGCATGGACTCGGGGGAAGTCATCCAAGCCATATCCAAATCATAGCACATCCAGAAAGACACACTGATTGTGTGTCTACAGAGCTCACAGAGGTACAGTGGGAGGGTTGTGTGAGAACAAATGTAACTGTGTTTACTGGTATGTGAACCTGAACAAAGTTATTAAAACACTCATTTTTCAAGCCATTCCTGGACTCACTGCTACTGGCCCAAGAGAGCCTCACCTTTGTTATGATGCCCCTTACTCTCCCTTAGTATTGGGCATCTCACTGTGCAGCTAACTCAGAGGCTGAGGGATGGGAGAGGACAGTAAAAATTCTCTGACTTTGAAAACTTTAGAAAAGCAAGGGGAAACGGTGGGGTTAAATGGGAGACTCTGGGGCTGTGAGAGGGCTCAGTGAATAAAGGTGTCAGCCACCAAGCCTGGTGAAGACCTGAGTTCAGTCCCCAGGACCCATGCGGTAGAAGGGGAGAACTGACTCCTGCAAGTTGTAATATGACCTGCACTTCTGAGCTTTGGGTTGCTTATGGCTTCCACCCATGCAAAATAAACAAATAAATCTAATTTAAAAAATCGGAGTGTGATGCCCTGAATTAGCTGCTGGGACACACCAGGAGCGGGTTGGAAAATCACCGAGGCTATTTCTGGTGTGCTGTAAACTTAATTTCCTTTCATGTCCTTTAAGTAGTGATTAGAAAGACTCTTAAAATATTTATGGTCATTGAATTAGAATTCTTTGATTAAAACATAATTTCTTAACAAGACCACCCAGGGCAATAATTCATATTTGGGGTACAATTTGTTTAAGAAGCATTCCTAATCGAGCATAAGGAAGAGAGTTAATTGGGGAATGACTCTGAGCCCAGAGAAACAGAAGGATGGTTTAAATGGATAAAGAAGTGTTATTCCCACTATTGACTCCCTGACATATGTAGAAAGATGTGAGGTTTTTCAGAAGTATAAAGAGTTGAAGATCTTTGTCTCTATGCAAATAAAACAACCTGTTTTCAAGGGGAAACGCCAATCTTGTCATCTCCACCCACAGCTAACAAGATCCAGTTGGAGAGAAATTTGTTAACACTTAGCAGTTTCCCAGTGGCCTGAAGCTCTTGTTACTCTTTCCTCCTGAAGTCGACTCTCTTTGATCTCAGGATTCTACCTGACATGGGGGATGTTGTGTTCCGGGGTCTCTCTGCATTTTCATTTGATGGTCTCACAGGTGGTCGTTCTTTCCATCATCTCTCTGAGAGCTTTAGGCAGAGGTGCAGCCCAGTCCATAGTCTGAACATCTCCACTGATGAGTCAAAAACTGACATACCATGTCTGTTGTTCACCCTCCTCTCAAGTCTGCCCTTCACTAGTGAATGCATGATGGAACTTTGGAGTCCTCCGCTACTCTGTGGTCTCTCCACCCCCTACATTTATTCAATCATGATTTGCTATTGGTAGGAGGAGCATTTTTTACTGTTCATTCTACAGATCCCTGAGCATGGGAGATCTTTCCATCTTCTGATAATCTTCTTCAGTTTCTTTCTTCAATATCTTGATGTTTTTATTATACAAGTCTTTCACTGGTTTGATTAGAATTAATGTAAGGTATTTTATATCATTTCGGGATATTGTATAAGGTGTTGTTGCCCTGATTACTTCCTGGTTCCATTTGTTATTTGTATATAGGAGGGCTACAGATTTTGTGAGTGAATTTTGTATCCAGCACAATAGTGAAAGTATATTTCAACTGTAGGAGTTTCTGAGTAGAATATTTGAAGTCACTTATGTATACTGCCATATCAGTAACAAGTAAAGATACGTTTGACTTCTTCTTTTTCAATTTATAGCCTCTTGATCTCCTTTACTTGTTTCATTGTTCTAGCTGAGACTTCAAGTACACATTGAATGGATGGAGAGAGTGAACAACCTTATCCTGTCCTGATTTCAGTGGAAATTCTTTGAGTTTCTCTCTGTCTAAATTGATGTTGTCTATGAGCATGCTGTAAACTCTCTTTATTAAATTGAGGTACATCTCTTATATCCCTAAGCTCTTTAGGACTTTTAGCATGAAGAGGTTTTAGGTTTTGTAAAGGGTTTTTGATACATCTAATGAGAATATTATATCATTTTGGTCTTTCAGTCTGTTTAAATGGTGGATTACATTTCCTGATTTTCATATGTTGTACCATCCCTGCATGTCTGGGAAGAAGGCTACCTGATCATTAGTGCATGATCTCTTTGATGTGTTCTTGGATTCGGTTTGCAACTGGTCTGTAATACTCTTTCTTTTTTGGGTCTTCATGTGGTTTAGGTATCAGGGTAACTGTGGCCTTGTAAACTAAATTGGGCAATGTTCCTTCTCTATATATTTTGTGGAATAATTTGAGGAGTATTAGCAATAACTCTTCTTTGAAAGTATGGTAGAAATCAGTGCTAAAACCATCTGGTCCTGGGGGTTTTTTGGTTGGTAGACTTTGAATAACTGATTTTGTTTTGCTAGGGGTGATAGATCTGTGTAGATTGTTTATCTGAGCTTGATTTAACTTTGATAAATGGTATGTATCTAGAAAATTATCCATTTTGTTTAGGTTTTCCAATTTTGTGGAGCACAGATTTTTAAAGTATGTCCTTATAAATATCTGGATATCCTTGGCATCTGTTGTTATGTTCCCCTTTCTATTTCTAATTTTGTTAATTTGGATCTTCTGTCTCTCTATCTTTTAGCTATTTCAGTTAAAGGTTTGTCAAATTTATTGATTATTTTTCAAGGGACCAACTCTTTGTTTCATTGATTTTTTTGTATTATTTTTGCTTATTTGTTTCCATTTTATTGATTATAACCCCTAGTTTTATTGATTATTGATGTCGACTCCTTTTGGGTATGATTTCTTTTTGTTCTAGAGCAGTATTGTTTTTCTTTTTTTTAAAAAAAAAAACAATCTTATTTTACATACCAATCCCAGTTCCCCCTCCGTCCCAACCTCCCACTCCACCCATCTTATCCCCACACTACCCTCCATCCACTCCTCAGAGAGAGTGAAGCCTCTCATGGGGAGTTAACAAAGTCTGTCACATCACTTGAGATAGGACCAAGCTCCTCTCCCAACACCCTGAATCTAGGCTGAGCAAGGAATGGGCTCCAAAGAGCCAGTTCATGAACTTAGGAAAAATGTTTGTTCCACTGCTACTGGCCCCACAAACTGTAGATCAGGACCCCTTTGACAGGAGTGGCCTCCATTTCTAAGCTTTTCAGTATTGTTGTTTATCTAACTTACTGGTTTCCCATGCCATCAGAATAGATTGTCAGTGATGTACTGGACCCTGCAGGATTTTGCTTGTCCCCCATTTCCAGCTTCATTGCATCATGCTTCCATGCTAGCTATGACACAAAGGACGTGTGTGCTTCCTTTTGTGTAAGAACGCTTCCTTTGCTGGGATGTCATCTTTCCTGCATTCTTTGTGTTTCTATAGAAGTTGTACATTACCTCACTAACAAACACTTCTGTTAATTTATTGTTGACTTGAACACTTCATAAGCACCTGTAGACTACTTTAAATGTCATATTTGTTGGATCTGGGACTGCTGAGATGTGGTAGACAACTGGCAAGTATTTGCTAAAATTTCAAGCCTGGAGTAGGTCTGTAGGAAGTTGCAATTTACTCTGAAGGATTGATTCCTGTTTCAGCCACAGCTCTCTGAACTTCTGTTAACAGTCTCCACTCTCTACAGAGAACTTGAAAGGCATTGCTCCAAAAGGCAATAACACTAAAATGGAAGTCAAGAAAATCTTCATATGTTTCACATTTTGGTCATCATCATTTACGTTACCTTAAAACAAAAACGGCAGCTCACCCATTTCTCTGTCGAGGCTGGTTCATAACAGAGATGATTCAAACTCTTTTGTCTAGCTTGTAACTCTATCTGTGGTTTAGTATATCTTGATTTACAAAGAAAGAATGTGTGTTACTCTTTCAGTTTGAAATAAGAAAGTTGAGATATTCTGGGACTGGAAATTTGGGACTGTGGTGTTTGTTTGCTTGTTTGTTACTATGACAAAATGGCTGAGGAAAAAAAACCCTCAAAACTCAAGAAAGGTTTTGTTTTGATAAAGACTCAGGTGGAGTCCTTCATGGACACTGGTTGCATTGTTTCTGGGGCTGTGGTGAGGTAGGATACTATTGCCTCAGGAGCTGATGGAGCAAGGGTGCTCAAAACCTGATAGATGCTGGGAAGACAAGAAAGAAGGAAGAAAGGGAGGAGGAGATAAGAGAAGGGGGGGACAGAAAACAGGAAGGAAACAGAAAACGGAAGAGAAGAAAAGAAATCTTTTAAAATTTTCTTATTTAATTTCTTTCATACAATGTATTTTGATCATATATTTCCCTCCCCCAATTCCTCCCAGATCCTTCCCAAGAAACTTCATGTTTCTCTCTCCCTCAACCTATCCCCCCCTCTTTCAAAATGAAGACAAGAAGAAATCAACCATCACCACCACAACAGCAATATCCCCTAAATCAAAACAAACTAAATAAAAAGAAAGATTGGCAAAGAAGGTGCATGCATCCTCACACGTGTCTGCCCTGGTGTACAGCTGACATATTCAGAGATTCTCCATTGTAGAAAACTGGTTTTCCAATTGGCAGCAGATATCATTTGCAAATAGCTTCCTGGTTAGGAGTGGGATTTGTGTCCGCTTCCTTTTCTCAGTGCTGGGATTTTGTCTGCTTTGAGCTAGGGCAAACCCTCAGTAACTTCTCCTCTAACTAGGTCCCACCCACTAGTTACCAGCATCTCCCAGTAATGCTGTCAAATTAGGAGTCCATCTTTTAATTAATGCACCAATGAGGTCAAAATCCTCATAAGCCAGGGATTCCCCAAAAGTCTCATGTAATATCAACCCGACTGACCCGTCCAGCAGGTCCAGTTATTCAGGGTCTGAAGAGGCTCTACCTGTAAGAATCATGGGTGAGAGAAAAGGAGACCAAGCAGAATTCAATTGTCAAGGTCTCACTTTATTAGGGTACAGCTTATATAGCCCTTGAATGAGGAACTTGGCTTGGGGTGAGGGGTAGGGGTAAGAAGGAACTTGGCAGGGTAGCAAAGGTCACCAGTTAGCACAACTGGTGTTTTTTTTTTTTTTTTTTTTGTGTGTGTGTGTGTGTGTGTGTGTGTAAGCGGAAACATTCTTTTTGTGGTTCCGTTAACAAGCAGTTCTCAAGATAGTTGGAGTGTGGGGCTCTCTGCAAACATCCTTAGGACAATGGTCCCTGCTGTCATCTTTTGGGCACACTGGCCTTTAGGAGACATTGAGGCTCAAGCACTACCCACAACTCTATGTCAAGAGTTTGTTTCCATTCTCTTCTACTTTTTAACAACTGCAGAGGCTCATGGTTTCACAGCAGATAAAGAAGCAGATCGTTAGGCACATCTTTGTTTTGGAAATGTAGATCATATGTGTTTATTTACCTTCCCAATTGTGTCATATGGCCACACTATGCTGAATGTGAGTTCTCTGAACTAGAAGGCCCGAGGCACATGAAGCTGCAGAACAATGAAAGAATCCCAGCAGGAGACCTTGAAACTTGTTTTCAACAGCTGGCTATTAGCTTGTCAGGTGACAAGGACTCCAGGAAAGAGATTTGACAATATAATGACAACCTGGCAACTCTAGCATCACTCAGGTGGCCAGGGAACTCCAGAGTTATTGCTTGATTGCTGGTACCTTGAACAGGGAGGGACCCTGTTGGAGTTTCCATTCTTCTAGGAATGTTGACAATTGAGTAAAAAGACTTCTTTATTAAAAAAAAACTTTTTATTCTTTGTAGATTTCACATTATCCCACTCATCTCCTCATCCTTCTGCCCTTGCAACCTCCTGTACAAAATAAAATAAAATGAAGTAAAGAATCTCACTGTGAAAGCTGTAGTGTGTCACAATGAGTCACACAGGACCCTTTACTTGCAAGTGTTCATTGCAATGAGTTGTTGGTCCAGTTTGAGACCTCTGACTTTTGCTACTTTAACAATGCTGGAGCCTTGCTGGGACTCTTCTTGGGTATCCTGTTGTTGACCTGTGTCACGGAGATCCTGCAGCTTTGGATCTGCCGGTCTGGTCCCTTTGTGTGCTCCAGTAGTTCATAGATGGGGTAGACGTTGGGGCAGAAAACTCATAATTCTGGTTCTGGACCTGGGGTGGTTCTCCTGCCATCTCTCCCACATCCTCACCCAGGACAAGCTCTGCAGCACTGACCTGGTAGTTAACCCACTGTAGCCGGCAGCAAGGGGCAGAGTCAGGTCTCCGCTCTCAGGCCTTCTTCATGCTCTCTTAATGCAGCACAGTTTAACCAAATTCTCTGTGGCAGATGGTTTTCTAAAAATCCTGACTAGAGTACCCTCAAGTAGTACATGCAGCTAGGTACTGCCATTTAGGGGGCCTTGGACTTAGGACTGGGTTTGGTTTGGAATCCCACCCTTAGTTTAATACTTATCACAAGAACGTGAAGAAGTTTCTGCACTCATTTGCTGCTTCGTTCTTCTGTGTGTTAATGAGAAACAACGATACACACCTTACTGAGTATGTGCGAAGCTCAGGCGAAAGTAAGTCTATGTGTGCTTTCCAAATGTGGCTGAACTCAAAATGACGTCCTGTGAGTGACAATGAGCTGATGGCCGATTAGCCACAGTTACAAGAAAAGTGGGAAGTGGTCAGAGTAAGGCTCTCATTACTCAAGAACTCCGGTGCTTTTTACTTTAGTGGTCAGCTAGTGATGACAGATCCAATCTGCTATGCCATGCTCTGATTGCCATCCATGTATACCATATGGGGAAATTCATGGTTATGGACTTTGACTCAGACTCTATAAGCTATGTGCCTTTAAGTTGGTCTCTTAATCCCCTGAGCTTCCGTGTGCAGCTGAGGGGGATTACACCGTGTTCTGCAGTGCATGTGGAAGAGTTAAATGAGGAAATAGATGAGAGTAATGTCTCTAACACAGTATGGATCGGTTCTGGACTTCACCTTCTCTCTGCTCCTTTGTCCTTCCCCAGAGTAAAGAGTGTGGACCTTTCTGAATATACTGCATTATCGGGGCTCTTTTCATAGGCAAGGGAGAAGAGCCCAGCTAATGCTGGTCATGTGGCTTCCAGAGACATGATATCAATGTCTCAGAGGGAACTCGAAGTCTGGAATCATTTCAACCAGTGGACACCTTTGCTACCTAGACTGCATTTTTTCTTTTTTATTAATTTTAGACCAGTGGAACGGTGAGCTCTGCTCTTCTAGGCAGCATTTCTTACCTTTGTTCTCCTTTTTTATTTCTTTATTCATGTGAAATGTTAATACAAGGAATGGCTCTCTGCTCACTGTCCAGATTAGACTCAGAAGAGCCTTAAATGACTTGTCTTCCTTTTAACCCTGATACTCTGAAATGAATTTGTCCTCATCCTGAAAACACTGAAGAATCAAGAGAATTCATTTCTTAAGAGTACTTTGAATAATCATATTTTTAGTTGACATAGGAAAATAAGGCAGAAACCAATTTCCTGGCTCTGCAAAATTGAGTCTATCAGTGCTCTGTTCTCGGCCCTATCTCTTCTCTCTCAGACTGGTCCCTTGATGGCCTCTCTTCCTGCAGTGCCCACTAAATGCAAGCAACCCTTCCCACCACTGCAATTAATGAATGGAAGCAGCCCGCCTCTTCACAACACAGCATCAATCTGTCCCACAATGTTTACCTTTAGCAGTACCTCTCCCTTGGCACGGCTTCTGAGAAGAATTGTTGTTTGAGTTTTTCCAAAGGCATCTCTTTATTATTATTATTTATTTTCTGGGAATTCTAGGAATTGGACAAAAGCAATAATTCTTGATAATTCTGAGTAGTGAACGTAGAGAGGCGCTGAAGTAGCCTTTGGGCATCAAGAACTGTCTGCAGACTAAGTAAGTAGTATGTCTGGAACACAGCTGGAAGTCATTTTTCAAGTCTATGCACACACGTTTGTGATTAATAATTACTTTAAAGGTGTTGCTGGATCCGCTGCAGCTTTCCCCTTATGTAATTTCTCAGTTGTCAGTGTGCACATAAACCATTGATCTGGTAACTTGACAAGAACCTGGTGAGTCACATCCAAGCTGTTTCCTCAACTCTGTGCAATATGTCCCCTGACCCCAGAGAACCAGGAAATGACAGAGAATGGTGCAGAAGACCCATGTCCCATTATCTGTGTGTGGCGTTAGGGAAAGTCACAGACCATCTCAGTGTCTAGAGTAATCATTCACTTATATTTGCCTACATGTCTGTTCTTTCCTCTCCTATGGTAAAAGCAGTTCTGTTTGCCTATGGAGACTTCCTCTTCACTTCTGTCTTGTGATTTATTTGGGGGGAAATTGACATAGATATGATCACTGGCATTTACCTCACCTCTATGGGCATGAGTACATTGATGTATAAGTCAGATTGACCCTGTTGGAATCCAAGACCTTCTGGATGTGTGGTAGAGGTCATATCAGATACCTTTGTTTTATCAAAGAAAGAATACCCAAAACTAAGTCAGCAATGAGGAAGAGTGATAAGCTGAGATGCTGCTGCCATCTTTGATCTATAGCCATATTGGAAGACACCACCCTATGTTTGCTTATTGATTCAAATGGGTCTAACTCGATGTTTTCCATCACTATTGTCTTACTAATAGGAGCTTAGTCCCTCATTCTTAAGAGAGGGATTGGTTGGATACTTGGGTTCTAAGAGTGTGGCCAGCTTGAGAATGCCTGAAATGCTAACGCTGATGGTCAAAGGTTCATTAGCAGGACATAAATCTCCAGTGATTGGATGAGTGCTGGATGCAAAGTCCTGGAAGGTTGCTGATGGATTGATTTGGGATTTCACAGTGAAACCCTTTCTGGATCTCTGAGAAACACCTATGAGGAACTGATTCATTTGCCTGGGGATTTACTTTGGAATATAAATGGAATGAGAATTATCTCATTTTAAAGAGGTTTATTTTCCCAAACACCTCTTTGATTAGCATCTGAACCACTATTTAAGGAAGTAACTCCCACCCCACTTCATAGTAGGTCTGTGTCTGTGTAGACTCAGGTACTTATCCTGGAAAGGGTGCTTTGAGAATGGCTGTTTCTGTTGTACTCACTCCTGAAGCTTGTCGCATTGAGAAAGAGTGGACTGTATGTACACTAGTATCTCAAATATGCTTTGTGATTTCTTTTCCCTGTGGCAAAACAGACTCCAGGTGGCATAATGGAAATTTTCAAACTCCACTCCAGATAGAGCACTAGGAAACCAGCTGAGGAAGCAGTCTGGGAGGGGAGCTTCTGTTCCTTCACTCATGCCTGCACTCCCCAGCTATGGATCTCATTTGAAAACCCTCCAGTAAACAGGCTTGAAACCAAAGACCTGCATACAAAGCAGGAAAGAATTCTTCCTTCTCGATTTCTGCCCAGGAAGGAGTCTTGCTTTTTCTACAGAGAACATGTAGTTTTCAGTGTGGCTTGGGACTACACCCATTTCCTGTGCCTTGTCCCTGTGGCCATCTTACTCTGCAGCCTCTGGCTCCAGCATGCATGGCCCCTATGTGATGATCATGTTGACACAAAGTACATTCATGATTACTTTTGTGCTGAACACTTTCTTCTTCTGCCTCCATAAGTAAACTCTCACTTCAGTCTAGAGAGGTACTGGCCAGGATCATCAAATCTTAGATAAAGAGAAATTAATTTTTGAGGTTGGAGATTAGAGGGCTATTAGATCCCAAACACATATTTTCAACCACTTGGCTACTTTCTCCCTAGCTCCTGTTTAATTATCAAGCCTCTCCCATTTTGAAATCTTAATTTTTTCCTTCACTCGGGTGTCATTAACATTAAACAGCCTTGCTGTTTGCTGTCACACTTAGAATATAGCCTTAAAGTGTTTATTTCTGGAAAGCCAATAGTCACATAAAAGTTCTTTATGAAACACTGCAGGACGCACAGACTGCTATTTTTAAAAAGCACCTCATTAGGAGAAGCATCTATGATGCTTTTTCAATATAAAAATTTATACTGGTGACCTTCAGGATGGGAGAAAATAGGTTTTTAAGAGAAACATTTAATCTTACCGATGAGGGTCTTCTCCTTCTTGCTTTCGATGGTAGAGAGAGATGGTGAGGTCTACACAACAAACAGCTGAAATCTCATGATTGTTCCAATAGACACTGCATAAATTCAGATATGAAAGGCACCAAGGGTGTTGGAAAGATAGAAAGCTTGTAACTAGAAATTACTGATGGCTTTGTAAGTGCCAGATTCCAGATCAAAGATTTTTTGTATTGTCTATGATCTACAATAGTCTCAATTTCTGCTTCTCTGACTTTTAGACTCATGATAGATTCTTTTTTAGTGTTTTTTTTTTTTGTCCCCACATATGCAACTATATACTATTGACATTGCCAGGACACTGAGAATCCTGCTAAGTGGCCAAGATGTAAGTATCTACAGAAACACTCAACAATAACCAGGCTTTTGTTCTTTAGTCAAGGCATCAAAAGCAAAAAAGATTATTTGAGGTTTCTGTGACCCAGTTCAGAGTTAAGCTTCTCTAGTAGAAGACTGCTATCTCTCCAACTTCTGTGACCTGGCTGACTCCAGATTCTTCCATCCCCAGCCCTACTATACTACTACTTCCTTGAGTCTTCCTCACTACTCTCTTTGGTCTCCTTTAATTACTCACTAGAATATATTTAAACAACTTTAGATCCTCAAATGAATGATGGTCATTCTTGTCTTCTATGATTTTGTGTATGTAGCAAAATCTCAAACATTTTCCATTTCCAGTTTCTACCAAGCTGACTCCACTGAACATTCTGTGGACTCCATTTGTAGTTAATCTTCATATTCAGAAGAGACAGCAAGCAGTAAGTATGGAATTCTTGACAAATATTCAGAAATTGCTCTTTTTTATTGAGTACTACTGTCACTTGAGTCTAGGGGTGTCACAGGATGGACCACAATAAGCCAGACTTTGTCACCTTTCCACAATAAGTCAATTAAAGAAGCCAAATATTTAATATTGAAAAGTAGAGAAAAGACAACTATTTCATGTAGCTACATCACAAAGAAGGACAAGCAAACCAGTGACTCTTCAACTTCACCATCAATTATGACACCCTGCCCACCATTGTCTCAGTTTCTCTTGCAAGGTCATCTGACAAGTTGTACTGTTTTCCCCAGGAGACAAGTTCCAAATCCGGATGTTCCCCAGGACTTCAGCAATTTACTTTCCCAGAAGGAGGTTTTTGAGGATATTCTAATGTATTTGGATCCATTCTTTTGATAGTCTGATAGCCGAAGAGAGCTCTGGTGTCCCATTCGAATAGATTTGCTTCTGGCAGACAGGCCAGTTCCATGCATGCCCATACATGTGCATGTGGAGCCTAGATGCTGACGCCAGCTGTCTTCCTCTTTCACTTTTCACCTTGTTTTTTCCATTTTCTGGAGACAGGGTCTTTCTGAACCCCGAGTGCATGATTTCAACTACACTGGTTGGAAAAGGAACTCAAGGATCCCCTTGTCTCCACACCCCTCTCTATATGGGGGGTACGGATCTAAACTTAGTTCTGATACATGAATAGCAAGCACTCTACCCTTGAGCTATCTTCTCAGCCCCAGGGGCTGATGCTTTGTTAGACCTTTGGTTCCGGGTTAGGTAAACCAATTGGTATACCAGCATGAGCTACAGTCTGGAATACACTCTGCCTATAAGGGAACCTGAATGTTTGGGGGCAGAGGAGATGAAGATGCTGCAGAAGCAACCTTATGGAGAGATGGGAATTTATGGGTAAAGGTCCTACCTTCTTTACCAACCCATAGGGCAACACCAGCTTGCCTCCACATCATCTCTCATTCTGAATCTAGTAGGGTTGAGTGAAGATTGCCTATAATTGTGTAATCTATTTATTACTATGCATTCTCAATTGGTTCCTTCTCTTCCCCCAATGTGCTTTCTAACATAAGCTTATACCCAAATCTTTAATTCAGGATCTCACTCGAAGAGCCTTACCATTCCTAAAGTAGACTAGATGGGTAAAGGCACAAGGATATTACTGAGCCTTTTAATTGCTGGTGTTTGCAATTCTCTCAAGCTGATATCAAGTCTAATGGACATAGTTGTTGTACACGTGAGCCACGACTAGGAGTTAGAAGACACAGAGAAAAGAAATTGAATGTCGTACAGGCTAAGGTGTTCCTATCCTGTCTCTGTTGCAAGGCTGGGCTATGGTGGGATGAGACAGGCAGGTTTGGAATAGGCACACAGTGGTGTTGGCAGGAGGACTTTAGAGCCTGCGGCTGCATGGGAAGGCTCTTTAGTCGGCCAGTTTCTTTCCAAGGGCAGTGAGTATCCTTTTCCTCCCAGATAGAGGAAACAGTTGATTTCTAGTGGTGGCTGTTGAGGACACAGCAAAGACTTTAATATTTTATTGGCTGGTCCTATCTGGAAATGACAAACCCTTCTCTGGACGAGGTTCATTGCAAAAGCTGCTATTTCATGGCTGCCTGGGGACTGGAGCGGATACAAAGATCTATGCAGATAAATTTTTAACCTGGATAGAGTCAGTGGGAGTTTAACAAGTAACTGAGATTATAGCAAAGGCAGTAAGTAGGGAACCAGGAAATAGAGTCGTTCCTTATTTCTCCAGACTTTGGAAGCTAGATGAATTCAAGGGAGAAGCATAGTCTAATTCAAGGAAATACATGGATGAGACAGCAATGACTCTCTTTTGCCTCCCCACTTCCATTTCATCATCAAGAAAATAAAAATGAACATTTTATGCCATGAAGCAGGAGGAATTTAATTGGATGGTGATGATTCAATTTAGCTTGTAACTTAGTGGCCAGAAAGACGGAGTGCCTAAAGAATCAGCTTTACTTTCTTTTTGTTAACTTGTTGGCATATTTGATACACATTCAGTATTGATTTATGGTGCCATGGAGGACACACTTGTGAAGGCTCCATGACACACACACATCAAAGGGCCATCAAATTCAGATCAGGAAAATGACCAGCTGGTCTCCAGGAGGCCAGCCCCTTCCAGCTTGTTTTTCCCCTCAGCCTCTAAAGAATGAGTGGGAATAAGATGCTGGACCCCATGACCCCAAATGGTAATTCGGCCCTTAGGGAATGCTTGCTTGCCTGTTCTAAACAGACCTTGCAATTCAGCCATGTTTCCTGCAGATGGTGACCATCTCCTCACCAGACATGTCAGCTCACAGGCAGGAGCCACTCAACTGTGAGATTTACAATAACTACCTCACCAGAATTTTGACACAAGCCCTTCAGATGCTCTTTTTATTCCCTGAGCAGATGGAGAACAGGCTCAAGGAGCTAATGTCTTCAACCTTGTAATGGCAGTGAAGAGCCATGAGGTCCTACTAAATCTCCATGGGTCAGGTGACTACCCTGTCACCAACCTACACTGTCTGACGCCTTCTGATTCTGGTCCCATTGGACATGGCCACAGGCATCTCTCACAGCTATTGCACAACTCTGCCTGACCATTTCCAGGCTGGTGTGAGGCCTGTAGAGATGGATGCTGTAGAGTGAGCTGATTGCCCTGTAACCCTGAGCCAAGCCACATCCGCCAATTTAACACTTCTCTAGTGGATGTGGAATCTTCTGGGATGGTCAAGCTCTTCCACAAGGCTTCTGATAAGCGTTGTGATGCTAGGATCCCGAAGTGAGGGAGAATAGGGGGTGGGGCTACTAGAATTCATTCTGCATCTCGTATAAAGGTGAGGAAAGTTTATCCATGCACCTACCATACATATGCTGACCTTGGAGCTCCAGAGGGTCACATGATGTTCATTTTGCTACTCAAATTGTGACATAATCTATCTCTACAGGCACACTGGGATCTCCCTAATCCTTCCTAGAAGCTGATAGGGAAATGCTGGTGTTAGCCTTTGGCTTTTTTGACATCCTTCCATTTTGGTCTTATTCCTTCCTTTCTGTTAATCTCAGAAGTCGGTCTGGCTTCTAAATGCCTGCATGTCACTCTCTCTTCATTAGCTTGGCAACAGAAATCACTAGAGAGAAGTGCGTGCCTCACCAGTGCCTCAGCTGACGTCGTTCATCATTACTAGTTTGCCTGAAATAAATCCACCTTATGGTGACTGATGAATTTACAGAACTCAAGCTGCTCACTTGAGACTTTGACAGATTATTTTTCACCCTTTCAAAATATTTGATGTGTACTACCTTATTTAAGTCAGAATGGCCATTTAACTATCTTAATTCCCAGCACAAGAATATTAGGATATCTATTAGAATTAGATAACTTTATCTAAGCTTTGGGTTTGCCTTCTCTCATCATTTTCTCCCTGAGCCTGGAAGTCTCATGTCTTACATTTTCTGAAGTTCCCAGGAGGGATACTTTCCTTTCCTTCCTTAGAAACCTAGTTAGAATCAGGAGTAGGGGTATGTGCGCTTTCAAAATGTGTCCTTGGGTTAGAGCCAAGTTTGAGCAATGTTGTCTCAGGTAGCTCTGGTCAGGTCAACATGTTTCTCCTCTACTACTGTAGGTTTATATTTCTCATGAAAGAATGTTGCAATGTCTTATTTTTCTCAGCTAAGTCATTTAGATATGGGCTTATTCCATTCCATTCGGTGAAACACTTGGTTGTCGCTAGAGCAAATTGGTGTTGGAAGAGTCACAGAAGTTAAGGTTATTTTTATCCTCCAGCTTCAAATGGAGTTCAAAGCCCTATTGTGTATCTTAAGAGTTAAAATCACAACATAAAAAGGAGTATATTCATTCTCTTCCAGAGATAGAGATATAATCAATGTAGAGATGCTTTGGTTATTGTTATGTATATGAAGGGCAGAATGATCAGATTCTGTATTTCTCTCAAAGACTAGACTTGCAATCTAATTAGCACATGTTCAGTCTCTTGAAGCCTACATGTTGGAGTGGAATACTGCTTTCCGGTTTGTTTAAGGGAAATTGAAACAGAAATCTATGTTTATTATAGAAATGCCATGATCTTGTACACTGATGATTTTGAAGTGTTCCAAAGACTGCTTAAGACAGTCAGAGTGGAAAGATCCTGGCTGGTCCTTCTGTCATCTTAGGAGCAGCCTTGGACATCCTTTCTAGGCTTTTCCTTTCCACCTGATGCCCACAGGATTGTTGAAAAGTCAAGGCTACTGTTTTCTCATTAGGCACTTGCATTTGCAGATGGGCATGAATGGGTGCTTATGCCTGTTCTCTGAGCTCCCATCAAGTCCATTGCTTTGCAGACACTGAGATGCTCAGCTCCCACTAAAAGCTCTTAGCCTGCCAGTGAGTAAGGATTGTCAGCTCCAGTTCTAAGAGGAGATTGCTTAGGCTCAGAGAAGCAGAGCAATCAGTCAGAACCAGAGTGGCAGCACAGAGCTGTTTGGCTCCACTGTCCGTGAACTTCTTTCTCAAGTATTACTTCCACGTTGTATTTATATGAAAGCACAGTATTTCTCCTGCAGGCGAATCTGAATGAATATTTAAAAGAAATCTCAGCACATATTTAGGGTTAGCATTCAGACCTGAATTTATAGTCAGAAGCAAATCTCTCCTCTGAGATAAAATATCTTTAATTTCCTAGAGTGCCACTTTTAAGTAGGAGATAATGCACTTGAAAACTTGCAGGATGAGCAAATTACAGTCTCTCACTTCTGAGGACTGCCTCACCCAATATTTTCACAGAATAATAAATCTTCAAGTGGCAGTAACTTAAACCTACAGTTTATTTCCTTTTACAAGAGAATTGCAATAATCCATAATGAAGAATTCAATAAAAGCTGTTTCCTGGTTACTGGAATTGGTTGAAACTAGACTTTTAATTTACATACAGGTGTACCGAACAACTCCCCAGGTAGGTCAGCATCTGTTGTCCTTTCCTCTTCCCCTGAGCACAGGCCAAGTCATGTTTCCTTCTTTAGCTGCCCTTTTCACTGAAAAACCAATATTCCTGTTTTCACTGCCCATCCAATCATTGTTTGATCTTGGCTCAGGTCTTTACTCTTCTTCAGGTACTGTCCTGTGTGATTCCCTACGGAGTCAGCCTTTTACAGCCTCCAGCCAATTATGTCCAGCAGAGACATCACACGTGCACGCACAATATACAACTGCTATTTTCTACCAGACACACGGAAAGTAGAGAGAGTGGTATGCATTTTTAACAACATGTTGTATTTTACTCAATATAGCTGCTCTCATTTCCCTATACAATCTGTAAAATTAGGGATATTGTGCAATTTGTTTATAAGAAGCCTTCTAAATGTGAGCAATGTTTTACATCAGACACCTATGCTTTTCAGTTTGGACTTGCTTCAAAGTGCACCTTCGGCCCTACATTCTAGAGGCCATCAGAGTAGAGAATGCACTGTTGGTGGCATTCTTGTAGAATTTATTTTCTGTCTTAAAAATGCCACTCTTTTTTTTAATTGATTTTTATTGATCTCTACATTTTTCTCTGCTCCCCTCCCTGCTTCTCTCCTCCCCTTCAACCCTCTCCCATGGTCCCCATGCTTCCAATTTACTCAAGAGATCTTGTCTTTTTCTACTTCCCATGTATTTTATTCCATGTATGTCTCTCTTCATGTCCTCATTGTTGTCTAGGTTCTCTGGGATTGTGCTTTGTAGGCTGATTCTTTTTGCTTTATGTTTAAAATCCACTTATGAGTGAGTACATGTGATAATTGTCTTTCTGGGTTTTGGTTACCTCACTTGAAATGATGTTTTCTAGCTCCATCCATTTGCCTGCGAATTTGAAGATGCCATTATTTTTTCTGCTATGTAGTACTCCATTGTGTAAATGTACCACATTTTCCTCATCCATTCTTCAATCAAGGGTTATTTAGGTTGTTTCCAGATTCTGGCTATGACAAAAAAAAAATGCTGCTATAAACAGAGTTGAGCACATGTCCTTGTGGCACAATTGAGCATTCTTTGGATATATACCCAAAAGTTGTATTACTGGGTCTTGAGGAAGGTTGTTTCCTAATTTTCTGAGAAATCCCCATACTGATATCCAAAGGGGAGGTACCAGCTTTCAATCCCACTAACAAGGCAGGACCCCACATCCTCTCCAGCATAAGTTGTCATCAGTGTTTTTGATCTTGGCCATTCTTACAGGTGTAAGGTAGAATCTCAGAGTTGTTATGATTTGCATTTCTCTGATGACTAAGGATGTTGAGCATTTCCTTAAGTGTCTTTTGGCCATTTTAGATTCCTCTGTTGAGAGTTCTCTGTTTAGGTCTGTACTCCGTTTTTTTTTTTTTTTGGATTATTTGTTCTTTGGGTGTCCAATTTCTTGCGTTCTTTATATATTTTGGAGATCAGACCTCTGTCTGATATGGGGTTAGTGAAGATCTTTTCCCATTCTGTAGACTGTCATTTTGTCTTGTTGACTATGTCCTTTGCTTTATAGAAGCTTTTCAGTTTCAGGAGGTCCATTTATTAATTGTTTCTCTCAGTGTCTGTCCTACTGGGGTTATATTTGGGAAGTGGTCTCCTGTGCCAATACATTCAAATGTACTTCCCACTTTCTCTTCTATGAGGTTCAGTGTGGCTGGCTTTAATGTTGAGGTCTTTGATCCATGTGGACTTGAGTTTTGTGCACGGTGATGATACGGATCTATATTCATTCTTCTACATGTTGATATCCAGTTATGCCAGCACTATTTGTAAATATGATCTTTTTCCATTTAGTATTTTTTCTTCTTTGTCAAAAATCAGGTGTTTAAAGGTGAGTGGATTAATATCCGATCTTCTATTCGGTTCTATTGGTCCTCCTGTCTATTTTTATGGCAATACCAGACTGTTTTCAGTATTGTAGCTCTGTAGTAGAGTTTGAAGTCAGGAACTGTGATGCCTCCAGAAGTTCTTTTATTGTACAGGATTTTTGGCTATCCTGGGTTTTTTGCTTTTTAAATATAAAGTTGAGTACCATTTTTTCAAGGTCTGTGAAGAATTTTGCTGGGCACTGGATTGAATCTGTAGATTGCTTTTGGTAAGATTGCCATTTTTACTATGTTAATTCCACCTAACCAAGAGCATGGGAGATCTTTCCACTTTCTGGTATTTTATTTAGTTTTTTTCTTCAAAGATTTAAAGTTCTTGTCATACAAGTCTTCGGCTTGTTTGGTTAGAGTTACTCAGAGATATTTTATGCTATTTTTGGCTATTGTGAAAGGTGATATTTCTCAGTCCATTTATCATCTGTGTAAAGGAGGGCTACTGATTTTTTTGAGTTAATTTTGTATCCTGCTACATTACTGAAACTGTTTATGAGTTGTAGAATTTTCTTGGTAAAATTTTTGGGGTTGCTTATGCAAACTATCATATCATCAGCAGTGAGAGTTTGATTTCTTCTTTTCTGATTTGTATCCCCTTGATCTCCTTTTGTTGTCTTTTTGCTCTAGCTAGGAATTAAAAAACTATATTGAATAGATATGGGGAGAGTGGACAACCTTGTCTTGTTCCTGATTTCAATGGGATTGCTGTAAGTTTCTCCCCATTTGATGTTGGCTGTTGACTTGGTGTTTAATGCCTTTATTATGTTTAGGTATGTTTCTTGTATCCCTGCTCTCTCCAAAATCCTTATCATAAAGGGATGTTGTATTTTGTCAAAAACTTTTTCGGCATCTAATGAGATGATCATGTGGTTTTTATTTTTCAGTTTGTTTATATGGTGAATTACTTTGAATGATTTTCATATGTTGAACCATCCCTGCATCTTTGGAATAAAATCGACTTGATCATGGTGGATGATGGTTCTGATGTGTTCTTGAATTCGATTTGTTATTATTTTATTTAGTATTTTTGCATCAATGTTCAAGAGTGAGATTTGTCTGTAATTTTCTTTCTTAGTAAATGCCTTTATGTGGTTTAAGTGTCAGGGTAATTGTAGCTTCATAAAAAGAGTTTGACAATATTACTTCTGTTTCTATTGTGTGGAATAATTTGAGGAGTAATGGTATTAGTTCTTTGAAAATCTTGTAGAATTCTGAGCTGACACCATCTGGCCCTGGGCTTTTTTTTGGTTGGGAGACTTTTGGTGGCTGTTTCTATTTCTTTAGCAGTTATAGGTCTGTTTAATTTCCTTATCTGATCTTGATTTAATTTTCATAAGTGATATTAATTCAGAACTGTTTATATAGTGACATTTTCATATAAGTTTTTTTTGCACATTGAACATGCATTCCATGTGATGGATTTTTAAACTTCTTTGTCATCCTGAAACATCTTGGGAAGAGGGACCCTCAGTGGAAGAATTGCCTCTATCAGACTGTGGGTATGTCTATGGGTGCATTTTCTTGAGTACAAATTGTTATTGGAGGTCCCAGTCCACTGTGGGAAACACCAGCCCCTAGGGTGTTTGATGTGGGATTTCCCTCTGTATGCTGTGATTATTATTAATGAATAAAGAAACTGCTTTGTTCCTATAGTAGGGCAGAACTTAGCTAGGTGGGGAAAACCAAGCTGAATGTTGGGAGAAAAAAGGGTGGAGTCAGAGAGAAGCCATAAAGCCAGCGGAGACAGAAGCTGGGAAGCTTTACCCAGAAAGCCATAGCCACGTGACAATATACAGATTAATAAAAATGAGTTAAGTTAATGTAAGAGTTAGCCAATAAGAAGCTAGAGATTTAATTAATACAGCCAAGCAGTGATTTAATTAATACAGTTTCTTTGTGATTATTTTGGGACTAAGATAGCTGGGCGGCCAGGAACCAACAGCCTCCTTCCTATAGCTGGTGGGCCTGGGCTGTATGAGAAAGCTGAATGTGAGCAAGCTGTAGTGGGCAATTAGGGAAACAGCATTCTTCTGTAGTTTCTGCTTCAAGTTCCCAACCTGAGTTTCTTCCTTGGAAACCCTCAGTAATTACCTGCAAGCTGAAATAAACCCTTTCCTTCAGAGCTGCTTTTGGCCCATGGTGCTTATTACAGCAGCAGAAAGCTGACTAGGACAACCCCATACCTCCTGACCTCTCCTTTCTTTTTTTTAAATTTATTTATTTATTAAAGATTTCTGTCTCTTCCCCGCTACCGCCTCCCATTTCCCTCCCCCTCCCCCAATTAAGTCCCCTCCTCCTCAGCCCAAAGAGCAATCAGGGCTCCCTGCATTGTGGGAAGTCCAAGGAACCCCCACGTCCATCCAGGTCTAGTAAAGTTGAGCATCCAAACTGCCTAGGCTCCCACAAAGCCAGTACGTGCAGTAGGATCAGAAACCCATTGCCATTGTTCTTGAGTTCTCAGTAGTCCTCATTGTCCGCTATGTTCAGAGAGTCCGGTTTTATCCCAGGTCTTTTCAGACCCAGGCCAGCTGGCCTTGGTGAGTTCCCGATAGAACATCCCCATTGTCTCAGTGTGTGGGTGCACCCCTTGTGGTCTTGAGTTCCTTGCTCGTGCTCTCTCCTTCTGCTCCTGATTTGGACCTTGAGATTTCTGTCCGGTGCTCCAATATGGGTCTCTGTCTCTGTCTCCTTTCATCGCCTGATGAAGGTTAATATTCAGGAGGATGCCTATATGTTTTTCTTTGGGTTCTCCTTATTTAGCTTCTCTAGGATCACTAATTATAGGCTCAATGTCCTTTGTTTATGACTAGAAACCAAATATGAGTGAGTACATCCCATGCTCCTCTTTTTGGGTCTGGCTTACCTCACTCAGGATAGTGTTTTCTATTTCCATCCATTTGGATGCAAAATTCAAGAAGCCCTTATTTATTACTGCTGAGTAGTACTCTAATATGTATATATTCCATACTTTCTTCATCCATTCTTCCATTGAAGGACATCTAGGTTGTTTCCACGTTCTGGCTATTACAAACAATGCTGCTATGAACATCGTAGAGCATATAATTTGTTATATGATAAGGCCTCTCTTGGGTATATTACCAAGAGTGGTATTGCTGGGTCCAGGGGTAAGTTGATCCCGAATTTACTGAGAAACTGCCACACTGCTTTCCAGAGTGGTTGCACAAGTTTGCATTCCCACCAGCAATGGATGAGTGTACCCCTTTCTCCACAACCTCTCCAGCAAAGGCTATCATTGGTGTTTTTTATTTTAGCCATTCTGACAGGTGTAAGATGGTATCTTAAAGTTGTCTTGATTTGCATTTCCCTGATCGCTAAGGAAGTTGAGCATGACCTTAAGTGTCTTTTGGCCATTTAAACTTCTTCTGTTGAGAATTCTCTGTTCAGCTCAGTGCCCCATTTTATAATTGGGTTGATTAGCCTTTTACGGTCTAGTTTCTTGAGATCTGTATATATTTTGGAGATCAGACCTTTGTCAGTCGCGGGGTTGGTGAAGATCTTCTCCCAGTCAGTGGGTTGCCTTTGTGTCGTAGCGACAGTGTCCTTTGCTTTACAGAAGCTTCTCAGTCTCAGGAGGTCCCATTTATTCAATGAGGTCCTTAATGTCTGTGCTGCTGGGGTTATACGTAGGAAGTGGTCTCCTGTGCCCATGTGTTGTAGAGTGCTTCCCACTTTCTCTTCTATCAGGTTCAGTGTGTTCAGACTGATATTGAGGTCTTTAATCCATTTGGACTTGAGTTTTGTGCATGTGATAGATATGGATCTATTTTCATTCTTCTACAGGTTGACATCCAGTTTTGCCAGCACAATTTGTTGAAGATGCTCTCTTTTTTCCATTGTATAATTTTAGCTCCTTTATCGAAAATCAGGTGTTCATAGGTTTGTGGGTTAATGTCAGGTTCTTCTATTCGATTCCATTGGTCGACTTCTCTGTTTTATGCCAATACCAAGCTGTTTTCAATACTGTAGCTCTGTAGTAGAGTTTGAAGTCAGGGATGGTAATGCCTCCAGATGATCCTTTGTTGCATAAGATTGTTTTGTCTATCCTGGGTTTTTTGTTTCTCCATATAAAGTTGATTATTGTCTTCGCCAGATCTGTGAGGAATTTTGATGGGATTTTGATGGGGATTGCATTGAATCTATAGATTGCTTTTAGTAGAATTGCCATTTTTACTATGTTGATCCTCCCAATCCAGGAGCAAGGGAGATCCTTCCATTTTCTGGTGTCCTCTTCAATTTCTTTCTTCAAAGACTTAAAGTTCTTGTCAAATAGATCTTTCACATCCTTGGTCAGAGTTACCCCAAGATATTTTATGCTATTTGTGGCTATTGTGAAAGGTGATGCTTCTCTAATTCCCTCTCTGTTTCTTTATCCTTAGTGTATAGGAAGGCCACGGATTTTTTTTGGAGTTGATCTTGTATCCTGCCACATTACTAAATGTGTTTATCAGCTGTAGGAGTTCTTTGGTAGAGTTTTTGGGGTCGCTTATGTATACTATCATATCATCTGCAAATAACGAGAGCTTAACTTCTTCTTTTTCTATACGAATCCCTTTGGTCCCCTTATGTTGTCTTATTGCTATTGCTCGAACTTCAAGCACTATATTGAAGAGGTATGGCGAGAGTGGACAGCCTTGTCGTGTTCCTGATTTTAGTGGGATGGCTTTGAGTTTTTCTCCGTTTAATTTAATGTTAGCTGTCAGCTTGCTGTAAATAGCTTTTATTATGTTTAGGTATGACTCTGTATCCCTAATCTCTCCAAGACTTTTATCATAAAGGGATGTTGAATTTTGTCGAATGCTTTTTCAGCATCTAATGAAATGATCATATGGTTTTTTTCTTTCAGTTTTTTTATATGGTGGATTACATTGATAGATTTGCGTATGTTGAACCAGCCCTGCATCTCTTGGATGAAGCCTACTTGATCATGATGGATAATTTTTCTAATGTGTTCTTGGATTCGGTTTGCCAGTATTTTATTGATAAATTTTGCATCGATATTCATGAGTGAGATAGGCCTGTAATTCTCTTTCTTGGTTGGGTCTTTGTGTGGTTTTGGTATCAGGGTAACTGTAGCTTCATAAAAGGAATTTGGCAATGACTCTTCTGTTTCTATATTGTGAAATACATTAAGGAGTATAGGTATTAGCTCTTCTTGGAAGTTCTGGTAGAATTCTGCATTGAAACCATCTGGTCCTGGGCTTTTTTTGGAAGGGAGATTTTTGATAACGGTTTCTAGTTCTTTGCGACTAACAGGTCTATTTAGATCGTTCACCTGGTCTTGGTTTAGCTTTGGTATATGGTACTTATCTAAAAAAATGTCCATTTCTTTTGCATTTTCCAGTTTAGTGGCATACAGGCTTTTGTAGTAAGATCTAATGAGTCTCTGAATTTCCTCTGTGTCTGTGGTTATGTCTCCCTTTTCATTTCTGATCTTGTTAATTTGCGTATTCTCTCTCTGCTGTTTAATTAGTTTGGATAGGGGTTTGTCGATCCTGTTGATTTTCTCCAAGAACCAACTTTTTGTTTCATTGATTCTTTGGATTGTTTTCTGTGTTTCTATTTTGTTGATTTCAGCCCTCAGTTTGATTATTTCCAGTCTTCTACTCCTCCTGGGCGTGTCTGCTTCTTTTTTTTCTAAAGCTTTCAGGTGTGCTGTTAAGTCTCCGATGTATGCTTTTTCTGTTTTCTTTAAGTGGGCACTTAGTGCTATGAACCTTCCTCTTAACACTGCTGTCATAGTGTCCCATAGATTTGAGTATGTTGTCCCTTTATTTTCATTAAATTCAAGGAAGACTTTAATTTCTTTCTTGATTTCTTCCTTGACCCAGGTGTGGTTCAGTAGTTGACTGTTCAGTTTCCATGAATTTGTCTGCTTTCTGGAGGTAGGATTGTTGTTGAATTCTAACTTTAATCCGTGGTGATCTAATAAGACACAGGTGGACACTGATATTTTTTTGTATCTGTGGAGGTTTCCTTTTGTTTCCGAGTATGTAGTCAATTTTTGAGAAGTTTCCATGAGCTGCAGAGAAGGTATATTCTTTCCTATTTGGGTAGAATGTTCTATAGATGTCTGTTAAGTCCATTTACTTCATTACCTCCAGTAGTTCTCTTACTTCTCTATTAGGTTTATGTCTGATTGACTTGTCCATTGCTGAGAGAGGTGTATTGAAGTCTCCTACTACTAGTGTGTGTGGTTTGATGTCTGCCTTGAGTTTTAGTAATATTTCTTTTACATAAGTGGGTGCTTTTATATTAGGGGTGTAAATATTCAGGATTGAGACATTATTCTGATGAATTGTTCCTGTTATGAGTATAAAGTGTCCATCTCGATCTCTTCTGATTGATTTTAGTTTGAAGTCAGTTTTGTTAGAAATTAATATGGCCATACCTGCTTTTTTCTTAGGACCGTTTGCTTGAAAGACCTTTTCCCAACCCTTTACTCTGAGTAGATGCCCGTCTTTGCGGTTGAGATGCGTTTCTTGCAAACAGCAGAATGTAGGATCCTGTTTTCGTATCCAATCTCTTAGCCTGTGCCTTTTTATAGGTGAATTGAGACCATTAATATTAAGTGATATTAATGACCAGTGGTTGTTTACTCTGGATATTCTTATTGTTTTTGGAAGTAGAATTTGTGTATCTCCCTTCTTTGAGTTGTGCTAGTGAAGGGTTGCTAGATGCCTCAGTTATTGTAGGCAGTGTTGGCAATGTTGGATTCCTTGGGTTGCGATTTTCCTTCTATTACTTTCTGTAGGGCTGGATTTGTGGCTACGTATTGTTTAAATTTGTTCTTATCCTGGAATGTCTTGTTTTCTCCATTTATAGTGAAGGAAAGCTTGGCTGGGTATAGTAGTCTGGGCTTGCATCCATGGTCTCTTAGCTTCTGCACTACTTCTATCCAGGACCTTCTGGCTTTCATGGTTTCCATAGAGAAATCAGGTGTAAGTCTGATCGGTTTACCTTTATAAGTTACTTGGCCTTTTTCCTTTGCAGCTCTTAGTATTCTTTATTTAACCTGTATATTTTGTGTTTTGATTATTATATGGCAAGGGGATGTTTTTCTTTGATCCAGTCTGTTTGGTGGTCTGTATGCTTCTTGAATATTCAAAGAAATATCTTTCTTTATGTTGGGAAAGTTTTCTTCCATAACTTTGTTAAAAATATTTTCTGGGCCTTTGAGCTGTGACTCTTCTCCTTCTTCTATTCCTATTATTCTTAGATTTGGTCTTTTTATTGTGTCCCATAATTCCTGAATGTTTTTTGATGAAAATTTGTTGGCTTTGCAGTTTTCTTTGATTAGTGCATTTATTTTCTCTATGGTGTCTTCAGAATCTGAGATTCTTTCTTCTATTTCTTGTATTCTATTGATTATGCTTGTTTCTGTAGGCTCTGCTCATTGACCTAGATTTTCCATATCCAGCTGGTCCTCAGTTTGTATTTTCTTCCTTGCTTCCATTTCAGTTTTCAATTTTTGAACTGTTTCCATTACCTGTTTGATCGTCCTTTCTTGGTTTCCCAGGGTATTATGTACGTATTTACTGATTTCTTCAAATTTTTGGTTATACTTCTCATCCATTTCTATAAGGGCATTTTCCACATATTGTTTAAGGGACTCTATTGCTTTCATAAAGTCAATTTTTTCCACTTCTTCTGTGTTAGGGTGTTGAAGACCTTCTGTTGTAAGATCATTGGGTTCTGGTGTTTTCATGTTGTTTTTCAGATTATTGGGTGAATTCTTGCCTTGGCGCCTGCCCATCTCCTCCTATCGATGCTATCTAAGGGGTCTGTTCAGGTTTCCCTGCTGGCCAGGGGCTCCTCTTACAAAATGCCCTCGCTCTGTTTCCTAATTCCTGCCGGGGGCCAAGATCCTTCTCACCCCTCAGAAGGGTCTTCAGGAATAGGACCCGGCTCCTCCTTTGCCAGGGATCTCCCCAATCAAAGGCCTACCTCTTTGATTTAATTGTAGTGGGGCGATCTGCTCTCAGTGTTGCGCGCAGTCCCTGCAGCTTGCTTCTGCTGCCACTATGGTTCCCGCTGCCTGCGGCTTGTGTCCTCTGCTGCCGCTCCGGTCCAAGCCGGTCCCAGCTGGTCCCCACCGGCTGCGGAGGGCATCCTCCAGCCGCCTCCGCCATCCGGATTCCGGCCGCCTCCGCCGTCCAGGTACCAGCCGCCTCTGCCGTCCTGACCTCTCCTTTCTACCCATTAGGTGTCTTTGTTCCTCTAAACCAATGGTTGAGTCCCTCCTAATGCTGCAACCCTTAATACAGTTCCTCATGTTATGGTGATCCCCAACCATAAATTATTTCCATTGCTACTTCATAACTGTAATTTTGCTAGTGTTATGAATCATCCTGGAAATATCTGATATGTGGATGGTGATCTTAGGTGATCCTGTGAAGGGTCCTCCATCTCCCAAAGGGGGCGTGACCTGCATGTGGAGAACCACTGCTTTGAACAGTTTTAGGTCTTCTCTCCTATCATATAAACAGACTTGATTTTGTGAATATATGCAAAATTTAGATGTTCAAAAATGAGATTAAAACATAAAGAATTTGTTTTTCTAAGTTTGATGTTTTTCATTTAATATAATGAAATTTCATACCTTGGTTCAACGGTAGCCTTCTTGATGGGGTTGGGCTCATTTCATCCTTACCTACCCAGACTCATGCTTCTGTTTACATCAGTCACCTTTGCAATGCTCTGCATATGCTTTCAGCTCATGCTGTGGATTCTGATCCAAAGAAAAACTTTGTTTGGAAAGTAACTTAGACTCAGTTATTTGAAATCCATGCCCAGAATGTATTTTTACCTATTTGAATAATATGCATATAACATTCAGACAAGGATAGGATCAGCACAGCTCAGGATTGGGAATCAGGTCTATGTTGCTAAGGAAGAGAAACTATCAGAAATGTTATCAACTATATTTCTAATACTACATGGGGGCTTTGCTAGTTTTTTCAGAGGGAAATTTCTAGAGAGAGCCCTGAGTAGTCACGGGCATGGAGACGAGGGTTGAGAGTTAGCGAGTGAATGCTGGGAGCCAGAGGATGAGATCCAACATTAGGTTGTATATTTTCTCTGCCTGCTTGGGCTGATCAAGCATGTGAATAAATGTATTGTTTTTCCTCATATTTTTGATTTCTTCGACTTTTTCCTTTATGGGCAGCTCCCAGTTATCTGAGGATCTTGTTTATGATACTCATTTTCATGGACTCTCTTTGCTGGTTGTAGAGCCTATGGAACACACAAGGCCTCCCAAAGAGAACATGCTGTTTTTCTTTGGGTAGGCGACATTCAGTAGCTCCCTGTTATGGAATCAGAATGGATTCACATTACTTCAGTAAGTCTATTTCATCTCCTGTTGGTTTGGGATAAAAAAACAAAACCAAGGTGAGGAAAGAGATGAGGATAGACTATAATTTGGTGTCTATTAGCATTTGAACCACCATTGTTAAGAGCAACATATCTGGTGATCATCAGTCAACCTAGGAAAAAATATTCTTATAGGTTAGAGTGTTACCTCAGAGAGATAATAGGTTACTGAAATAAAAAGTACACACTAGGCCTCATCTTGAATGTCTCTGATTTAAAAGCTATTCTTTGTCCTGCATCCTTACCAACCAGTAGTGATGCCATTTTGACCTCACTAGGTTTTAGAGAAAAACAAAATTTTAGAACATATTTTTTTTTTGATAACGTATTTGGTCTCCATATAAATGCAAATTTTGACTCCTCTGCTGAGATTAACATAAGCACTATATTAACTGGAGACCCAAGTGAGTATATCCTGTTCATTAAAGGGACCTGCATCATTCTTCCTGAAAGGCATGGCTTTCTCAGGAGTGCTCAGTCTGAGCTTATTTCCTTTGGGTTTCTCACCAATGGGCTACAATTTCATCTCTTCCTAGGGGACAATGACTCAGTCTTTTGAGGTTACAGATAAATGCATGTCAAGCTCACACACTGAAGTATCTGCATCCCTTTTTACTAGTGTGAGAGTTTAGAGGAGGCAGCAGGAAGCAAACCCCTGCAGCAGAATGTTTACATTGCTATCATGGTAACAAAGAAGCAGCCAAGAAGCAGCCCAGAGTCCCATTGCCTAGGGAGCTTACTCAGTGCCCAGCTACTGATGGGAACAGATGTAGATGCGGAGAAATGGGCACAACATCTAGAAACCCTAGCCAAGCTTCTCCACCCTTCCTTCCAGCAGCAGGCAGGTTCCTGCAGCCCTTGGGTATTCAAGTCTGCTCCATCCTTTTCACTTATTGAAAGGCTGGTGAGTTTGCCATAGGTCTTAAGTCTCTCTTCGATGTGGGAGAATGAGGGAGGTAGAATCAATAAGAAGCTCTGTGTTGGGCTGTACTCTGCTGGATGCAGAGTCGTTTCTAGCTGGCTGCATGTTAAAATTGCTTAGGAAGTGTTACAGAACTACCAAAGTTTAGGGTCCTCTCCAGATAGGCATCCCACTGCCTTCAGTTCGTGGACTTAGGATCCTTAGGTTTCTTCTCTGTTCTTGCTTCAGAACTTTTCCTAATGCGGTATAGAGATCATGCTAAGAGTGGTTCCTAAGGCCTCCTCCTTCAACTAAACTGGGGGTGAAATCGGACCTTCTTGGTGGCCTCACTGGATGCAGTGACAGAAGCGTTGCATACAAGTCAATCACTCCAGAGTTAATGTGCCACCAACACATCAATAACCAGCGCCCATATTAAATATTTGCTGTACCATCCATGGCATCTGAAAGCCTTCCAATAAAAGTGATCAATGTGCTCTCTCTTTAACGATAACACACACAGAGAAGATTCACGTGCGTAGGCTAGAAATGGCTGGATCCACACGGGATGCAGAGAAATGGAGGCACCATCGGTCACAGCCCCCAGCACTTTACACTCTTACCCTCAGTTACCCCCCTATTGAGTTCTTCAATTCTACTCCGTCCTCTTCATTTATTGAGGGTCTCTAAAGCTACTTAGCCAGAGCCATGCAACTGTTCACTGGCAGAGTCCGTGTTAATTTTTGGTAGGTCATTTCAGACTGTTAGAACCATGCTCCCTCATGAAAAGGGGGAAGGATAATTAGATGAGTTTTAATTTTCTAATTAATACATGTTTCCTGTGAGAAAAAAATTAAAACACCAAAGAAACTATAAAGTTGTCTCCGTATTTCTTATGGCTTCTATTCCTCACTTCTCAGAGTATGTAATCTTTCAGATGTTTCTAAAATTTTTGCTATGTACATATAATAATAGCATAGACATATTTTAAAGTACACACTCTTTTCTACAAAGATAGGTGCTATATGCATTCCTGCTTCCAGCTTTTTCCTTTACTAATCTTGAAAGCCATTAATATATTTGCAGGTGTGTATAAATATATTTATTGTTGTTTTGTGGTCATGAGGTATTGCTTTTTATTTAGCAAATCTTACTGGCAAAGGCCATAACAGAGTGTACCACTGCCACATTTGAGCAACCATTGCTCCATTCCTAGGGCTGGAGTTTAAGGGCTCGACCTCTCTGTACATTGCAGGATTCCTTGTGCTGGCCACATTGTGTTATTGCCATTCTCCTCTATAGGCTTGTTGGTTCACCAGTCTTGGGGGATACTTAGAGACCTGCCCTGGGCTGAAGAGCTAGGCTGATTCCATATTAGCTTCTCATCTTGGCCAAGCTTGTAGAGGCAGAAAGTTCTGGCACTGGCTGTGGATATTTTGTTCTGAGGACTAAATGAAGCAAATGTTCTAGCCTCAATTCCCACCAGGGAAATTAAACAGATATTTACAGGCCCAAATGGTTCGTGTCTCATTCACCTCCCACAGCCCACAGTCACCCAAGCTGGCTCAACTCACCAGTGACTCCAGCATTCTTAAAGGGCACAAAATCACATTGCTTCCTATTACTAATTCTCGCTACCTCCCCTGGGGAGTTCTGACCAGTGGCGGTGTAGTAAGCACGCATCCGGATGAGTTTCTACTGAACAGAACTGGTCAGGGATTTCTTTTCCAGCTAGAAAGGGAGAGACGTCTTAACGTCATGATTGATGCTGCTGTCCTTGCCCGCTTCCCTTCCTCAGCTCACCACCGTGCGTAATTTACCCCCCTGATCTCGGGCACATCCTTCTGTTCGGCTCATGTCAGCTATCGATCATTTATTTGAGAATTGTGTGCTCCAGGGAAAGTAAGAACAACTTCCTTGAATTAATTTTTTGAGCCCACTGTGGTCATGAATAAATATCTTTCATTTAAGGAAATTTACATCAGCAACTGCTCAGCTGTGGGATTTGTTTCCCACCCCGCCCCTCGGAATATTGCTTTTCTAACCACTCGGGAAGTAGTAGTTTAAATTGACATGCTCCGTTTTCAGCACTGCATTTGACTTATGGCGTCCTGCTTGTGAGGTAGTGCAGAAATGCCGGGGCGCGAGCTGGTGCTCGGGTTAGGAGAAGGGGCTTCTCCCTGTGGGCTAGGGGGGAATGCACACTTTATCTCATAAGTTACAACTCTGGAAAATAGTTTGCATAACTGGAGGGCGCAAGCCCGTGCTGATTTTTGAGCAAATGTAGTTGAGAATAAACAAAACATCTAATAAACAATTTTAGTAATAGCTCATGTTTACTGAAGCTTCCCAAATGTGAATTTTTATGAGCACTGAGTGAAGTATTAAAATGCTTCTTAAAATCTTAAATTGCTTCTGAATTGTGTAGTCTTGTAAGAGATGTTACTTGGAGGAGAAAGCCCCCTTTATCGTCTGAAAATCCTAGCAAATGTGTGCATATTTCTGCCTGTTTTGTGCCAGGTGATCTCGATTTTGGCATTAGTAAGATCTGTACATTTCAAGCATTTCCATATTAATTACTCAGTGCTAACATTTCATTAAAGTTTGAAAGAAATATTTTCTGATCGAAGATTTGCTTCTGTTTAGAAACATTCTATTTCACCATCATTTAACAAGCCATCCGGAAGCTTTCCTATGCAGCTCTGTTTGGATCAGTACACGCTAGCAGGGTGGCCAGACCACATCACATTTAACTTTGAGAACTGTGGGCTCTGGTACAGTATTGTGTTCCAAGTTACGCTCCTGAAATTTCCAGCAAGATCTCTACTCTGTTGCTCATTCAAGCTTATGTTCAGTACTTGAATCGCACCAACCTGCTCGCGGGGTCAGTTTTCAGTCCCTTCTGCTTTAACTTAGATTCTCCAAGATCACAGTCAGAGTTTATTAAGGGCCTCTGCTACAGGAAGAGTGAGATTGACCTGCACTGTAGAATTTCCGTGAACCCATATCGTGAAGCATGGCTTGGCAGCTGAGGGGCCGCCCGGGTTTGGACACAGGTGCAGCAGCAGACTAGAAGTGTGGCTTCCTTTGGTCGCCCTTGACCTCTTTGCTAACCTATTGAGTTCAAACTTGCCAGTCTCCAAATGTCAAGGATAGATTCAAGCCCCAGCTCCTCTGCAGTCTTACCAAAGCAGTTGTGAACAAGAGGGGGATGGGAGGGCAGACATTTACCTGCTCTTCAGTGCTCTGAGGAAGATGTGGAGATACACTGGCCGTTACTACTCTAAGTTTATATAGACACCATGCTTTTTAGGACATAAGTTTCAGAGAGAACAGAGAAAACATTCCTGGCATTAGCTTGGATTTTCATCTGATCTAGACTGATGAGTTAGGTAGGAAATGCTACACCATCTAAGTTAGCTCTTAAGCCCATTTTTAAGTGGCTATACAGTGAGCACTCCCATGAGTTGGCATATGAAAAGAAAGAGTAGAATTTTGCAAAACTTTGGCTAAAAACAAAACAAAACAAAATGCCTTGATATCCCAGGAATGCAGACGATGACCACAGACTCTCGGTCAATAATGCGTGAAAAACCTTTGGAAAGATGGGTGGTGAAGCTTCTGATTTGTCATTAGAAAGGATTTGAGCCTGTAAGATGAAAAACAAAAGGAAGACTACACAAGTACTGAACTTGATTTGATAAAAGCTATTTTCTGCGATAGTATGGGTAGTTAGTTTCGATACCACCACATATATAATCAAATAATTGAGCAAACGGGTGGTGGGTGGTGACTGGTCAGAACTGTTGTAGCTTGTTTCAGGGAGTCCAGCTGCTCTCAAGCCTGTGGCAACTCTGCGCTCCCCCACGGGATGCTATTTTGCAAGTGGAATGCAAGAGCTGGGTTCATGGAGCTTTCCACCAACTTTTTGCAAAGGCATATCACTTATTGTCTTATCTACTAACCAAGAGGTGCGGTGTGACAGCAACACAGACAATACCCAACGCTGCGCAGTTAGGGCAAGTGAGACTGCCACTCATGAGCTCCAATACCCAACGCTGAGCAGTTAGGGCAAGTGAGACTGCCACTCATGAGCTCCAATACCCAACGCTGAGCAGTTAGGGCAAGTGAGACTGCCACTCATGAGCTCCAATACCCAACGCTGAGCAGTTAGGGCAAGTGAGACTGCCACTCATGAGCTCCAATACCCAACGCTGAGCAGTTAGGGCAAGTGAGACTGCCACTCATGAGCTCATGCCTCAGTTTCTTTCGCCTTTAAAATGAATAGCGTAAACTAGGGATGGTGATTATCTGTAATCCCAGCCCACTGAAATTACAAAGGAAAATCTGGGAGACAAAGAAGGATGTAGTAGCTTTGACTTTCATGCAGGGGTTACCTGAACAGGTGATGCACGGAGCTGAGCCTATGGAACTTGGGAGACACTATGCCCGTTTTCCTCCATTTTGAAATGAGAATGCGGACTCTGTGCTCTGCCACTGCATACTAGAACAATGGGAATCGGGATTGGAAGTTTAAAGGGGTCTTGAGTCTTGGAACTTTGAACTTTGACTTTTGGATAAGTCTGGGAAGGTTAAGACTAAAGGAATCTTCAAGTTGAACTGTGCTTACTTCAGACTATAACACGGGCCTGGATGGAATAATATGATTGAAAACAGTGCATCTAAACAAGAGACACAGGATGGCTAGTTCTCTGAGGTGATTTAAAATCACCTGGGAAATTGATGATACACATTTCTGGGCCTCTCCCTGAGGACTTTTCAGGAGAGACTTAGCTGAAGGGCCACCATGACAAAAAACTCTCTGCTAGGCCATGCTCTTCTTCACACTGACTAGACTCTCCGTGTCTAGAATCCTTCCCATTTATGCAGTCTACTTCAGGTATTTGCTCAGAGTAATGGGAAAAATAACTAACCCATTGCTCTTGAAATGATATGAAGAATGTCCCATCCTTGAGATGGTGTGAAGAATGTCCCGTCCTTAAAATAGTGTGAAGAATGTCCCATCCTTGAAATGGTGTGAAGAAAGTCCCATCCTTGAGATGGTGTGAAGAATGTCCTATCCTTGAGATGGTGTGAAAAATGTCCCATTCTTAAAATGGTGTGAAGAATGCTCCATCCTTGAAATGGTATGAAAAATGTCCTATCCTTGAGATGGTGTGAAGAATATCCTATCCTTGAGATAGGGTGAGGAATGTCCCATCCTTGAGATGGTGTGAGGAATGTCCCATCCTTGAGATGGTGTAAGGAATGTACCTCTTTATCTCCATGTTCCTCTTCCAACCTGGGAAACACCCTGGACAGACTCAGCAGAGAACCATCTCCCAGCACGTCCCAGTGTTATTACTCAAAATTATGGAAACCATCATGATGATGAAACTCTTTGAAACTGTTAAACCAAAAAAAGCATGAGAGAAACACGGGTAGTAAAGTTAATGTGGCATTCTGTAAATCATGAAGCAGAAAAGATGCATTAGGGTAGAACTAAGGAAATATGAATAAAATGTAGGTTTAAGTCTATTAACATTATGCCATGTTAATGGTAAGTCATTAATTACAATAAATGTACTCTGCTAAGTAAAATTTTAATAATAGAAGAAATTGTAAGTAGGTTAGAATATGGATAAACTAACTTCTCTTTCTCTCTCTCTCTCTCTCTCTATATATATATATATATATATATATATATATATATATTCCCTCCTATTCCCCATGCTCTCTAAAATTTATGGTCCTTTTTTCTTCAACTGCTATTGTTATATGTAATATATAAATAAAACCCATTGAGTCTGTTTAGAGTTAATCATATGTATGTGTTTTCAGGACTCACTACTTAGCATTGGATTCCAATTAAGGGGCTCATCTCCAGAAGACTAATTCTCCTCTTAGCAGTATGTCATTGCCTGTGCTCTGTTGTCTAGTGGTGAGGCCTCATGCGATTTCCCCCTTCCACATTTGTGTGCCTACTGATGTTGTCGTTGTTCAGTTCTTATTTAGGCAGGCAAATTGTTGGGATTTAATGAGTGAGCATCTGTCTCTGTCATTTTTAGGAGACAATCTGGCAGCCGACTCCCTGGGCTTCTGGCTCTCACAATCTTTTCACCCCTTTTTATGACGTCCTCTGTGCCTTAGGTGTGAGGGTTGTGAAAACACAACATTTTACTTTATCTTAACATTTTGCATATTTAATTTTTTAAGTCCTAATATTTAAAGAGAAACAGATCTTTCCTTCATTCCTGTTCATTTCTGCTCTGTTTTGGAATGTCAGCATCTAAGGAATTATTATGGAAACTAGACAGGGAGGACATGCTATTCAGTTACAAACTCTAGAAAGTGAATTGTCCTTTCTCATCACGTTTCATTGGATGGGCTGAGTAACATGACCACACCTGACTATAAGGGCCAGGGGGTATAATTCCTCATTTTACCAGAAGGAGAGTGACACGTAATGAACATTAATAGCCATAAAATGCTTCTGGATTTCCCAGAGTAAGACTTCAGTTCCTACTTGCTGTAAACAGACTTCCACCTTCTAGTTCTCAGTTCCCCGCTCCCTGATCTGTGGGATATAGGATGGAAGACATAGAGTCTGTCCTAGAGGAACCTACATTTTGATTGGGAAAATGACTTAATCATCAGGAACTATCCCAAGGCAGTTTAAAACCCTGCATCAAATGATGAGTATCTGTAATTCATGCACTGAATTCTCAGAGGAGAGATATCTCCGTGAGGCTGGGCAGGAGTGGTTTCTTAGTAGGCAACCTTCACAAAAGAACAGAGAGAAGGAAATGGTTTGAGAAACTGCCACTGGCAACCCGGGATTGACGAGCCTTTGCAGAAGTGGAACTGAATATACTTTATCTGCATTTGGACCATGTCTGGCCCAGAGGAGGTGTTCGCAGATAACTACACTGACATATTACATTTGGAGACAAAGGTTATCCCATGGTAACAGGCAGGTTGAGCCGTACTATTCCACATGCTAGGACAGGGCAGTTAGCTCATATATAGCAATAAACAGGACACCGGTTTTCCAGTCACACAAGGGAAGATTAACCTTGATTGAATCTTTGCAGACAGCACAGCCTCTTAAGCTTCAGGTCACGACCTCTTAAAATAGGAGTGTGCACTACTGAATGTAGGAGGTCACAAAAAATAATGAACAACAGAAAAAGGTCTCTGAGCATGGAATAGTAAAAATTAATTAAAAACAAAATGCTTAATGAATATGAAGGGTCTTTGGAAGCACTTGCTCACTTCACATCAAGAGACAGCACCAAGCCTTGGATCTGAGCACAAAGTGTGCTCACTTTGTGTGGTGCATTGGTGCATGCCATCACACCCCATGAAGCTAATGAATGCTATCAGAACAGCATGGCTCAGGTTCTAGACTCCTGCATGGTATGAATTGTAAAGCTTTTATTGTATATACAATGTTTTTAGTCTCATAGAAGTTAATGGTTTAATTGCAGAAATAGAGGCCTAAGTTTTTCCTACCATCATTCTTCAACATGTATCAGATTTGTGTATAATTGGATACTATTATGCTAGAAGGTTTGATTTTTAAAATATCACTGTTTGAGTTGCTGATTTGAGTGTCACAATAAAATAAACCCCCATGTGGATTTTGGCTTGGTATTCGAGAAGAATTTTCATTCGCTTCTACCATTTTGTACTACACATTTATGCAAAACAGTGCTCTCAACGCTGATGATTATAAAATCAAAACATTGATCAACTCTGAAAGATGTTGAAGATGTCTTGGATCATATGATATCAAATATGTATTTGATACCATAATTTAATTCTTTATGTAAAACTAACAAGCCCATCCATTTCATTAGTATGTAAAGTCTCTTCAGCTTTCAAAATGGGTAAGATTGTATAAAGAGGATTCTTTTAAAATCAAATTCTTTCTGATTTACTATCACTTAAATGTTTGATTTCAATACCTGTTTTATGTTTTATATGTCTCGATCATGCAAAAATTTCTGGGGTGAAAATGTGTTGTACCTCTCCTATTCTATTGGTCCCTAGAAGAAAGTTTTGCCTCTACCTTTTCCTAGGGCTTCAGCGATGAAATCCTTTTATCAGATGTGATGTTTCTTGAAGTAAGGTTTGCAGAAACGGTCATTTGGTGACACTACTTAAAGTAGAAGAGAAGAAAATAGAAACCTTGGAAGGTAGAAAAGAGTCTCAAAAAATATCCAAGTCTGAGTCCTTGTAACCTGGGAATTTGTTAGAGCATACAGTGAAGAGCAGACTGCAGAGGAGCTCAGCGTTGCCCATCAGCTGGGTTTTAGATGAGGCTCTCCAGATGGCTCCAATGAACTCACCAAACTCCTTTACAGTGAAAGAGGAAAGCAGGGGAGACCTGAGAGGAGCAGGTAAAGCAGCAGGGGACTCCGGAGCAGTAAGGATGGAACTAAGAAGTGGTTTAACAAGGCTTTTGCTCTTTAGTAGCCTCAGGGAGCAGCCATCAATAGCCACAAATGCTGGAGCTTAAAGCCCAGCTGTGTTAAGGATCATACTGATGAGTTGAGCGAAGAAGAGAAATGGCTCCTGAGGCTCAACTTTTTCTTTCTTTCTTTCTTTCTTTCTTTCTTTCTTTCTTTCTTTTCAGACTTCAGAACATTTAGAAAACAAAATTGGAACCTCAAGTGCTGACAGTTTGGAGTAGTTTTCTGAATACTATTGGTATTCATGAGCAGTTAATCTTAAAGATGTTTAGCTTGAACTTTATGTATATTATTCTGTTCAAGACTTCCAGTAACTCCCTGAGGTAAGTATGATTATTCTTACGTTGCAAGTTAGTAGAAAAAGGCTCCAAGGACATGGGATGACTTGTCTGAGTTCACACATCTTGATGAGTTCTTCAGATTCAAATTTGTAGCCATGTAATTCAAACACTCATCTTTCTTCTTAGGCCAAGCTGTCATGCCCCAAACAGAAGGTACAATGAAGTATAGAAACAGTAGAATGGATGGCTGAAGAGAAACCATGGCGGTGAGGTATAAAATGCAAAGACATTGATGGGATGTTTGTTTTCATATGGACTAGAAGAGAAGGAAGCAGTTGGATTGTAAAGCAACAGGATGTTCCATGCTATTGATGAACAATGGAGAAATAAGAAGACAGGCTGAGAGCAGTAGTAAGCTATGTGACCCATTTCATGCTGTCATGTTTCCCATGGTGCCACCGTAGATGTACTGGAGCCTTCAAGAAAACAAATGGCCACAAATGGTGGAAAGCTGGTATTTATCAATATTCTATGTCATGGAAGAGGCAGTATCAAACAGTAGTAGCTAGTCATTGTAATACCTTTAATTACTAGTCTTTATTTTGAATTATGTGTATGTGACTGTGTGTGGGTGTAAGTGTGTGTATGACTGCAGGTACTCATGCACTCCAAAGAGGGTGCTAGAGACCCTAAAGCAGACGTTGTAGACAGCTGTCAGCCTCCAATGTGGGTGCTGGGAACTGAATGCAGGTGCTCTACAAGAGCAGAGCAAGCTCTTGACAGTTGAGCTAGCTGATCATTTTTAAGCAATTTCCCCTCCCCCCTTCCAACTGCTTCTCTAAAGCCTGTTACATGGATGAGACGAAGTTCTTACCTCCTTTCAGATACCAGGTTACAGGGAGCACCCATTAAAGACTCAGTACTTTTGGTGAGACCCATTGAGAGTATTCACTTCTTTTCTCCTTAGCAGACAAGTTTAGGAAAGGTTTTCTAGTTCCTCACCAATAAATGAAAGACAAAATACTTTCATTTAAAAACACACTTCAGTATCAAAGGTGCCATTTATCCATTCTTATTTCAGTTGAAGTGATTAATTTTCGAGTTGGCACTACGTGAAGGATTAAGCTTACTGTGTATTCTCCAGCCATTTATGCTAATTGCAGTCTCATTTGGATTGAAAGATTCATAAAAGTATCAAGAGACACTTTATATTGAATTAAAAACCATTGCACTGGGTGTTTCAAGGCTCAGAAAAGAACAATTATTAAAATATATTACTCAATTAAACAGGAATCTGTAGTTGGACATACAGGCAAAAGTGTTAGCTGTTCAGATGGGTGTACTAAATCCCACCACTGCAGCAACCTCCCTCTATCTGTATGCAGTTGGGCAATGTGCATACAGGAAATAGAGGAAAACTGTCAGGAAGGATCCAGAAAACTCAGGTTGTTATGACTCTATGTTCCCATTGTGGTTTGGGTGTGGACTGCCTGCCCAGGGCTCCTGTGTTTGTGCTCTTGATCCTCAGCTGGTGGAGCTGTTTTTGAAGGTTGTAACACTTCATGAGGTAGAGTCTTAATGGAGGAATAAGGTAACTAGAGCTGACCTTGATGTTTGGTAGCCTAGCCTCATACCCGGTCTGCTCTGTTTCTCGACTGTGGACACAATGTGACCAGGGCCTTGGCTTCTGTAGCCCTGCTTTCCCGGCCGGGGTGCATTGCACTCCTCGGTAAACAACAAACCTAAGTAAATCCTTCCTTTGTAAGTTGACTGTTGTCAGATGCTTTGTCTTAGCAATGAGAACAGAAACTGATACCTTTCCCTGGCAGGGAAAACCAAGCTAGTCAAAGAAGCAGCCCCCTGGGTATTATTGAATGTAGCTGGGTTTTTTTGGGGGACCCCCAACCAACTCCCACAGAGACTTATTATTAATTATAAATGTTTGACCTTATCTTAGGCTTACTCCACTGGTTCTTTTATCTTAATTTAATCTGTTTCTCTTCTTTTACATTTTTGCCTTGGGGTGGTTTACCTTTCTTTCATTCAGTATGTCTTACTTTCCTGCTATCTCTGTGTCTGTCTGGCCCTTGGAATCTCCTTGTAATGTCCTTTCTTCTTTCTCTCCGAAGCCTAAATTCCTCCTTCTACTTACTCTCCCTACCCAGAAGTCCCACCTATACCTCCTCCCTCACTATTGACGATTCAGCTTTTTATTAGACCAATCAGGTGCCTTAGGCAGGCAATGTAAAACAACAACACATCTTTACATAGTTAAACAAATACAACTCATCTTTACATAGTTAAACAAATATTCCTCAACAATTGAACACCTTCCTTAACTAGTCAGTGAACTTCCAGATGATACTTATCATTTTCTCAGGTTAAAGTCACCTGCTTATGCTTAAGAAGAAAATGCTACACCAAATGAAGAACTCAGAAAGGGAGACCTGCGTGAAAGGGTCTCAACTGACCTCAGCTCTCCTTGACACAAACATCCCTTCCTCCAGGAGTCATGAGCCCATAGTGTCCCTTCATGAAATACTCAGCTTTGTCCTTGGCTTAGGCTTCTACCTAAATTCCAACTGTTCACTGGTGTGGTGAGTTCTGAATTCACCCGAGCTCCTGGTTTTGCTGCAAACTTCATGGGCTAAAGCGTCCAGCAAGTCCAAAGTCAACTGGCAAGTCCAGAACTGCCTGGCGGGGGGCTTTGCCTCTTATTTCTGAGTATATTAGATGTGTGCTGCCTGCTGTTTTCTGATGTGGGGCTAGAACTTTGTAGAGAAGACCTTACATAAGAACGGAAAATAGCTAGGAGGAAGGAAAAATAGATTGCATTATTTTCAAAACCTCTAACCGAAAGTTTTGTTTGCTGTCTAAATAAAGCAGCCTGCTCTAAGGCAGCTGGAAACTTGGCGTTTAGGATGCAGAGCATAAAAGCCAAGAGCTACTGCCTGGGGAGACTGTCGAGTCTGAGGCATGGATGGTCTTCAAGTCAAAGTGTCTGCCATGTGCTAGTAGGTGCTCGATAAACTCTGAATAAAATTTGGGTATCATCACATTCTCTGGAGGAATCTACTATTGGCCAGGGAAGGGTTTGCTTCAGGATACAGCAGATATATCTGAAAAGCCCTCAATATGAGAACATAAGAGTACTTGATGTGATCACTGATGGTCCACTCTGTGCCCAGGGGCGACTTTAGATGTTCGGGAGCACAGATCTCTCTGTTCTTCGGCTCTCTGAGCTTGTGACTCAGGCACTCTGATGAGGGGTCTGATGACTAAGGCCTTACTTGAACTCACTTTTTCTGTCCTCGGCACTATGAGGATTTCAGTAGGAAGCAAGCATTGAGGATTTGCTCAGGTTACAAAGCATGAAGAATAATGCCTGAAGAGCAAGGGCCAGTTTAATGCTGGTAGAGTCTGTGCGTTGAAAGGCATCAGCTGTGGGTTCTGGAGAACTTCAGAGCAGAAAGCAAGGACACACCAAGGTAAACAACACCATGAACTGCAGGACCTCCTTCCTTCTAAGATTAATTTTACTTCCCACAGTCTTTGTTACCCTTCTGCTGCCTTCTCAAGCAGCTTACATTCTTAGTTATATGCCCCTTTCTCCTGAATTTGTACTTGCTTCCTTGAAGCTATGATTTTCCTATCAATGATTATACAAACTTAAAGCTATTCCACTAGGAACTCAACGAAGAAAAGATGCAGATGGGAACTGGAGTGAGCTGTTCGCTTATCCTTTCCTACTGTACCATCTACTCCTCCTCACTTCAGCCATACTTCCTGAGCAGTGCGTTAAGCTATGTGAACCCCCCATCCCAGAAAACCTAGTCTTGCTAAGGTCAAGGGTAATCTCCGCATGCCCCATCATATTGTTTATCTCTCCTTGTACTTGCTACAGTCAATGTGGGCTTTGTTCCTTCTTTCCTGTGTAGTGGTTTTAAAACATGACCTCAATTTTTATTCATACTCCTGATGAAGATCTGGGTTGGTATAACTTTCTTTGGAATTTCAATGCTCTTGGGACTGATTCCACTCACAATGGGCAACAGAGATGTTTCTATGGAAATTCTGAGGTTGCGTATTTTGATGCATACTTTCTCTATAGAAAATGAGCCAACATTTCAGGTCAGTCACCTTGAGTCCTCCTACACAGAGCTCCTGTCATACATTCTAGTTGACAGCCTAAGTCGAGATTCAGGTATAATCAGTAGGCATCATGAATGTTTGTTTTTCCAATGGCTTTAACCTTGGCTAACATCTGTTTATGATCATACAGGAGGCCTCTAGTGAGGCCTGGAAGTTCCCAACCTACAAAGTTATGATCAAAATGAAATGATTGTTCTAAGTGCCTGCATTATGGGCTCATTGGCTGATCGACATAATAAATTCTCTTCTTTTGGACCAAAATGTCACTCAACTTCAGCTTTTCCAAACTCCAATACAGATAGTGCAGAAGCAGTCATCAGACACATGTGATTCCTTCTGACCTTCAGTTCCACGGCCCACTGAGAACCTCAATGGCATACCACTGCCCTTCTTTGATTTTTTTGGCAGCATGCCATTCCCTTGCTCACAGAGCTTCCAAGTGTGCTGTTGGCTCTACCTTTTTGCTTAACTCCTTCTCACCCTTTGAACCTGAGGTCATGTCTTGTGAAAAGGCACATCTTCAGAGGGGTCTTCCCTGAGACGAGGCTCCTTTGTTGTTCTATCCAAGATTTTAATTCCACCTTAGACCACAGTTATCACTGTTATTTTAAAACTTACACTTCAGAGCTAAGGGCTGGCTTCACTGATGCATATAGTCATGGCAGAAGGAATGGCATCTCAATGCTGTCACTATTTTCCCTGTATCCCAAGCATAAAGCCTGACCTGGCCAGGTTATACATTCATTTATTATTAATTTAGTTCACTCTCAAATACTATCTCCATTCATTCACTCAACTAGCATTAACCAGGATAAAGGCTAATAATATTCACTAACTCCATTAAGAAGCAGGTCCAAGCTAGACACAGAAATGTCATTTCACTAATGCTTCAAGATAACACTTTGAAGAAGGGATTCACCTTTTTATAGAGGGGAGATCTCAGCTATTGAGAAAACAAACATATTTTCTGAGATCAAGGCCAGGACAAAGAGGTGAACCCAGGGATGTCTGGATTCACATGCCACATTCCTGAGCACGTTCTTACAAGGAAAAGTGAGGTCAGAGCATCTCAACAGAGGAGCGTGAGTCTGACATCAGTAGCTATCCTCTGTCCTCTACTGCGCTGGCTGTAAGCCGAGTGTGCTCTTCCCACTGGTGGATTTAAAGCTGCCTGAAGCAGAAGAGCAGGAAGGCCCTGTACCCCCACTTCCTTCTCACACACAGAGGTCATAGGATGCCTGAGCAGCCTTTCAGCTGCCACTTGGGCTTTCTGCTGACGCCTGCTGATACGGAGAGGGATGTGGTACACACTGACTTTGGGGGAATACACTGGAACAGAGGATCTGCCTGAAGAGCAGTTGACTCTGTTTCCAACTGTGCCTAGACATTATTTAGGAAATCCACTAACTCTCACATCTGGCTGGTTAGCCTGTCTGCAAAGCGGCTGCTCATGCAGGACTAGCATAGCTCAGGCTGCCTGGGAAGCAGGTGGAATGAGGAAACTCATTGCCGTCAGGTTTACATTGGAGGAACTAGTTGTTGTTGTTACCCCCACTGTTCAGGGTAGCTTATTATGGTTTCATTAGTCTTTCTTCATTACTGTAAGATGTGTGTCAGCCATGGCTTCCTAGATCCAGAGAACTCAGTAATGAGCAAAAGATGAGCGAAACTGAGCAGACACGTGGCTTCTGGTTATGAAGCTGGCTGTGTGAGAAACGTGGTTCACCAAGTCCAACCTGGTCTAGTTTCCTACGTAGATGCAGGATCTATTGATTCTGAGAAATATGTTTGAACAAGTGGAAGAAATGGGCTGTCTTCAGGAGTGTAGCATTAGCACAGTCTTGCACATGGACTCAGTGGATTTTGCCTGTTGATTGTAAAGTTCTTTCCTTTTTGGCTTGAGCTGCGTCCCCTTCAGAAGGAGCTGATTCATTACATACCCACCTGCCATGCAGGCAACTCTAAAAGGATCATCCATATGCAGATTGCATAATTTAAGTCCCAAACTAGGATACTTCTTGAGGGAGAATGAAAACACTAAAGTAATAAATGGGAGGATGTTTATAACGGTTATAAATTCAGATTCCTCTGGGAAAACTGGGAATATTACTTAAAGTTAGGTTCCAATAGCTTAATATGTCCTCCCAATAACAAGTATGAGGAAATGCAGCTCCTAGCCCTCAATTTTAAACAGTATAGGGAGAGATGCTTGTTGGGTATTTTTCCCTTGGTTCTATTACCCAGACCCCTATATGCCTTTAAAATCCTCCATTTCAGTCTTAACTTGAGTATAAGGTTAGTACATGTTCTCAAAGAAGCATGCACTCCTGGAACATGAGAAATAAGGCATAAAACATGGCACTTGCTGCTGTTACATATTATCAGTACTCTTCCAAGCCCACACCACAGGCAACTGCAATGCTTCTACAGCATCTAATGAGACCATTGCAGCAGGCTAGTAGCTGAGTGTTTGCACAGAACACAGCTTATCACTGGCTAAGATGTCCAGCCAAGAGAGAGTTGGATGAGAAAGAGAGACTGGATGCAAAAAGAGACTTAGAATTTCCTCCATAATGGCCACTGTATGGATCTCGCTTCTTCCCAGCTCTTCCCATCTGGGCTGCCAGATTGCAGAGCTGATGCTGCTGCCGTTCAAGTTAAGATTGAAATGGAGGATTCTAGAGGTACACAGGCTCCAGTGAGCAGAAGCAAGGGAAAAGCAGCTGACTCCTGAGAGGACAAAGTGGTGCATGCTGGAGAGACAAAACGATGGAGCTGCAGAAAGCCTCTGACACGCAGTGTTCTCCAGGAACTTGGGAAGCACACTCCTGAAACACATAGGAAACGAGACCACTTCAGAGCAGTGGTGCTTGGAGGAGAGTTAAAGCTCTTAATACACATGAGATGATATTAATAACAATAATAATAGTCAGCATTTGTGGAGGACTTATCTGGCAGGCACTATTCAAAACATTCAATGTTTATTTTCTCATTTAGACAGAATATTAGAATTCAAAGGAAATCAGATGAATTTAAATAAATTAAAATTGAAGGTATAATTGCAATGGCAAAATTTGAATTGGGCTAATTTGAAATTTTGGGGGAAAAATCAAATTTTTGGCACACCAGAAAATATCATTTTTAAGATGCAGGTAAAAATCAAATAAGCTGACAATTGTTAAACACTATGATGCCAAAGCACATGAAGCAAAAGACAGTTAAGTTACAAGGAAGAAATGACAGGGGGGAAAGGTGGCAATCCACTTACACATGTTTCCTTGCTCCTCACGATCAAGCCGAGAAGACCTGAGTTCAGGTCCTACCTTCTCCATTGGGCAGTGCACTACTACAAACAAAGAAGACCTGAGTTAAGTTCCAAACTCCTCCATTGGGAAGTTCACAACTGCTTGAAGCTGCAGCTACGGGGGATGTAAAACCCACTCTCTGCAGCTCAGAGCAGCTGCGGCCACATGGTACACACACACACTCACACACACACATAAATAAAAATTTAAAACTTAAATCTAAAATAAGTTCTAGCCAATTTAAATAAATAATGATACTCCAGAACAAATGTAGCTAGGAAAATATATAAAAAATAATATTTAAGATGAGTTTGATTAACTATGTACTGAACTTTACATCATAAAAAGAATAATTCTTTAAACCTTAAGTTCTAATAAGCATTTATAAAATTAGTATTTATTTTAGGTCACAAAGTATGCTCTAAATTATTTTACCAAGATAGAAATTTACATCCATTACCTTCAAGACCATTAAATTTCTACCCAAAATGTAATAACATGAAAAGTTAATGACAAGAATGTACTTTATGCATATAATTATTGGGAAAAGAATCACTTTCCTTTTTTTAAACCCAAAACAAAGGCAAAAATAAGTAACAAAGAATTTAAGAGTCAACAGTAAGAATATGAAATGTGCAAAATGTTGCTAAAACTGAACTCTGAGGTGAATTCTAATCCTTGCATGTTTAATTCTTTCTAAAATAAGATGTTTTATTTTTATTATATGTGGATGTGTGTGCATGTGTGTGTTAACATGATGGTGTGTGTTTGTGGTAGTCAGAAGAGGGCCTTTTGGGTTCACTGGCAGAGCAGCAAGTGCTCTTCACTGCTGAGCTAACTCTAAAACAGAAAAAAAAAAGAGACAAGTAAGCTGAATGTGAGGAAAGGGATTATATAAGAAAAACAATGAGACGAGGAAGCTAGCAATGGAAATTAATATAAATGAGCAGAAAATAAATATTTTACAAGTCAGATTATTTTTAGGTGGCAAAGAAAGTGATGAGTTCACACTTTGAGAACTGTTACAGAAGAATATAAAAACATTTCTCTAGTTCATCTTATGTGCTTAACCTGTTATGGAAACACAGACAATAGAGCGTGACTGGGCCGTGTATTGACCATGTGTATCTCACTAATGGGCTTTCTTGAGAGCCGAGTAACTAAGTCAGCAGCAGATGAAGATTAACTTCATGTGCCAGTTTGACTAGGTTAAAAGGTGCTCAGAAAACTGATAAAATACAATGTCTTGGTGTGTTCAAGAGGGTGTTTCCAGAAGAGACCGGTATTAGAACCCATAGGCAGGATAATCTGCCTTTGCCAGTGTGACCGGGAGTCACCTACCCTGTAGAGAGCCCTACAGAACAAAGAACCACAGGGAAGCAAGTTTGTTCTCTCCCGGAGAGACATCCACCCTCAGTGTGGAAGGGTGCTCTTCAAACGCCAAGATGTCCAGCAGCTGAGCTCAGACCTCAGGCTTCCTGCCTTGAACTGAGTGTTGCATTGTTGACTTCTCTGGTTTTATGTCCTCAGATTTGCACTGGAAGACAGCCTCTTACACAACTCTCTAACGTACTTTGGGGGAAACCTTGACTAATGCACATATTAACAGATCCAAGGTGAAAAATGATTCAATGGAACATGCAGTTGCAAATAAATCTCCCTTAAATGTGACTGATAATTGGGAAACTAGAATCCATTTTGCTTTTACGCTGTAAAGCCATTCTCATGGAGGCAAGGAAGGCCCCGTTGAAGCCACATATGAAGGATGATTTCTGCAGGAGGAAAATATTTGGGAGAGTAATTTATGAAGGACTATTATCCAAAAAGTAAAAGAAAATGAATCATGCAATTGAAAAATGGGCAAGATGTCTGAAGAAATTCCTCATCAGAGATGACACACAGCTTTCAGGTGAAAACATATTGACCAACATACATCATTAGCGAGGTGGAAATCAGTGCACTGTGTACCTACTAGAATGGCCACAATCCAAAGCACCGCTAATAACCACTGCGGGTGGGGATGTGGAGAATAGGAAATTGCCGTTCATTTCTCACTGGGATCTAAGACCATACACTGACAAGCCAGGAAAGGACATGCAGAATCCTTCAGGCAAATTTCAGGAACAGATATTGCTCTGCACTGGGTGTTCTGAAAAGGCAGAGCTGTGGAGCATACAATGAGCATTTAGACTTCAGGAGGAGAGCATGCAGTGTGCTGGGGACAAGAAGACTGTTCTGTGTGCAATTGCAGTCATGTAATGTGACATTAGAAAGGTCCATGTAAAATATGAACCGTGGATGATATAGTTAAACTGGTGTTGGCTCACTGTTTCTTACAAATGGGTTGTACTGATACAGGATAGGGGGCCATATTGGGGGAGGGAACTGAAGTGTTTAGGTATTTTCTTTATTTTCTATTCAGTTTTACTATGAACTGAAGCTGTTCTCCAAAATGAAGTCACCTCTCAACTTAGAGACACAATTGAAACGATACTTAGAATTCTACTACTATAAAAAAGAGAGATTCAGAAGTCAACACACAGTAATAAGGATTCCCAATTGTCCTTTGTAAATAATGAAAGTGCCTTTATTAAACATGTTGGTGCAAATGTTGTTTGTTTATAAAAATGATTACATAGAAATCTCTTTACCATATCTAGTAAAAGCTAGAAAATCACATGAAAAATAAAATCACCATATTAAGGAATTCATGTACCATGATTACTAAAATTAGAAGCATAGCTGTGATATTTAGTCAAACACATATGTGCACACACATGTACACATACACACACTTCATATGAAGGAAAAGTTTAAAAATTGAAAAGACACAGAAGCAGTTAAAACAACAAATAATTGCTAGATAAAAACTTTCAATGTTTGAAGACCACAATTAATTTAAAATCAGTGAGTATCAAAATCAATTCTGTTGGGATTTATTACATTGTCATGGGATCTCAGAGGGAAACCCTGGCTTCCCTGTACTCTCTGTGTGACCAGGCTGAGCTTGAACTCCCTGAGATCCTTTTGCTCCTGGCTCTCAAGTGCTGGCAAAAAGGAAATGTACTATAATATCAGCTCAGTGGAGTCTTTTGGTAATACGGTAAAAGGAAAAGGAAAGGAGAGGAAAATTATAGAGTATGCCTTGCTCTACAATGTACTAAAAAATGATTTATCAAGTGACCTTAGGTCAGATAGACCCAAGGATAAAAGGGTTTTGTTACATGATACTATAGCACTACTTATTCAATAGCTATCAAAGTCTTGTCCTGCAAGGGATGTTCAGGTAGCTTGTAAACCATTTGGAAATGTGTATATTTATAACAATTCCATTTTTTATATATTTAAATACTAAATGTATTTTTCAAGTTAAAATTTTTTAAGTAGTAACTTAGATCAAGTAAGAAATGTGTTGAAATGGTTACTGGAAAAGATTAATACTTTTTTATGAATCAGTGAATTCCATACATGTAACTAAAGGAAAGCAAGCACATAGTAAAATGTTACAATACTTATGGATAGTAAAGAATGAATCAGTTTATTGCATAGCCAAACTTGGGGGCGACCATATAAAGTAAGGCCAATCTCGATTGGGAAATAGCTTTAAGAGTTTTTGAAGTCAAATACAGCAGTGCTGATGTGGGCATTTAGGGGAATGGGAGCTGCTGTTTCCACAGGGCAATTTGTTAACATGTCAAGATATTAAAAAATGCATAGCTTTTGACCAATAATTTCATTCTAAGAATTCATTATTAAGACATTCTGATTTATAACCAGGAAATATAGGAAATGGCCTCATGTCCAACAATATGAGATTTATTTCAGATCACGAAATATTTTTCAACTTTGAAAACACAGAGAAGATGTGTCAGGTAAGAGCACTCAGATGTACTCTTAAGCAGAGGGACAAAAGCAATCATAATTATTTCAAGCACATGAAGAATAAAATTTGTGGAAGAAAGAGGGTCTATACACACATAAACACATATACATATACACACATACACATACATATATACACCATTAATATAGTCAATATTTCTATAAAAATAAGGACACCAGTGATCTAAATTTTCTTCTCTATATTTATGCTTGTTTTTTCTTTAAAATTTTATAGTTATAAAAGAAACACTGTAGACGAAAGCTTCTGTCCCACCAGGTCCTGCAGCCATTCAGTACCAAAGAAACACTGAGAGGCTTATATAAATTATAAACTGTTTGGCTTATTAGCTCAGGCTTATTATTAACTAGATTTTACAACTTAAATTAACCCATAATTATTATTTATGTTTAGCCATGTGGCTTGGTACCATTTTTCAGTGAGGTTTTCTCATCTTGCTTCCTCTGCGTCTGCCTGGTTACTGCGTCTCTTTTTCTCTTTCCAGAATTCTCTTAGTCTGGTTTCCCTGCCTATACTTCTTGCCTGGCTACTGGCCAATCAGTGTTTTATTAAACTAAGATGAATGACAACTCTTTACAGTACACAAGAGCATTCTCCGACAACAAAACACAATCAATATTGAGTGATACAGGTAGACTGCACAAGTCAAAGAACAGAAAGGGCTAAGAATTCCACCCTCACAAGGAGGAGGGAAGGCGGTGACTGGGAACCCAAAGGCAGGCAGGTTCCAATTAGAACACACAGGGTAGGGTGTGCTGTATTGGGGTAGGATCCTCAGAGTTCTTGATGTTATCACATATAACTGACAAGTGGCATGCGAGCCTGTCAGGTATGAATATTCCTCTTGGACAGTGGCCTTTTCCTTTGGCTTGGATAACCTGGAAATGAATCAAATTAGTGATAAGGGAGGGGGAGCACAATTAGCACTTGCCTGAAAAACTGCAAAGATGCAAGTGTAGCCACATGTCAGAGAGCTTAAGGGGAGGAGGCCGACTGCTTAGACTCCAACGCATTCCTTCACAGAGTCCCATGAAACTGATTTACAGATTTAAGTTGTAGTTTGCATGTAAACAAAACCTTAATGATCCGAGAAAATCTGCACATTTTAAAATAAAGATCCTGATGGCAGACACTAAACCTAAGAGCCTACAAATGCTATGAATCATAATCTATATATCTCTAGACACCAAAAACCATGTAGCTTTGTTAGAGCAAAATGCATCCATTAACATTGTTGAATATGTAAGACTGTGTCAAATCACAGACACTGTGTAGGAGGTGGTGCAAACCTGATGCTTTTAACACTTGGTCCACACTCACAGGCAAAAATAAATGAGTTGCCCAGAATTGTCATTATGTAAGTGACAATGATGATTATTTCTGGGAAGGAATGTTGCAAAGATGCTGGTGTAAAACTAAAGTCTTGCTATTATTAACATTGGAATAGTGTATAGGTGTGTAACACCAGGTCTATTTAATTTATGTGTGCTGCAGTCCGCCAAAACCTTAGGTCAAAATGCCTTCAACGTTGTATGTGTTTGGACTTGTGGGAACGCTGGACACAGAAGCTCAGACATCTTCAGAACTGCTTTATTTCTCTCCTTCTTGGTCTCAGTCGTCTGATGGAAAGGAGGCACCCACACCAGTTCCATACTTGCTTTTCTTGATTTTAAGATCATTCAACACAAACCCTCTTTTTTTTTTCTAATAGTTCCAACCAATGCCATAAGATGGCATCTCATAGTACAGATTAGGTCATGTTTGTCCAGGAAGAGCTGTCCTCTCTCCATGAAGGCGAATTCGTCTTTACCACATGCAGAATAAAAAAGGAGAGTTAGGTGGTCGATACCAGGAAGGGCAGAATGCAGGCAGGACAAGAAAATAGGCAAAACGTTCATAAAACTCTGCAAGAAGGTAGCTCGGTGAGGAAAGGCTCACAGCCCTAGCCCAGGTCCTACAGTGAGGCAGAAGACAGGTGGCATCTTTTAGGCCAGCCAGTTTGACTTACACAGTGATGAACAACAAGGAAACCCTGTCCCTAATGAAGTAGAAGTTGAGAACTGACACCTGAGTTTATTCTTAGACCTCCATGCCTCCATGAACACAGACACACACATGCACACACAGACACGGACACATAAATACACGAACACACACATACCCGCACGCTTATGAAGCACCTGATAATTTTTCAGTGCCCCGTTGAAAGCCATCCTCGCTACACTATAGCAGATATTATTAAGACTATTTTACTAAAGACGAAACTGAAGTTCACAGAGGCTAAATGAATTGACAGGACTTTTCAGGAGATGAGGCCGGGATTTTAACCCACATCTATGTGAGGATCATAGAACTTCCCACTCTGGCTGTCTCTGAGCGAGCATTCTGACTTGATAGGGAAAAGGTGTGCGTGTGTGTGTGTGTACATGTGCACGTATGCGTATGTAAATGCATGTGTTGTGTGCATGCATGTGTGTGTGTGTGTGTGTGTGTGTGTGTGTGATGGAGGAAGGTCATTGGCTAATAAAGGAACTGCCCTGGCCCATTTTATTGGTTAGAAGATAGGTGGGAGGAGAAAACAGAACAGGATACTGGGAGGAAGAGGAAGTGAGGTCAGAGACTCGACAGCGCTCTCGGGAGCAGATGCCTGAGAGAGACGCCATGCCCCGCTCCCGGGCAGACACACGCCATGAAGCTCCGACCCAGGATGGACTAGGCTGGAATCTCCCCGGTAAGCGCACCTTGGGGTGCCATACACAGATGATTAGAAATGGGCTAAATTAATATGTGAGAATTAGCCTAGAAGAGAATGGGCCAAGCAGTGATTAAAAGAATACAGTGTCCGTGTAATTATTTTGGGCATAAGCTAGCCGGGCAGGCGGCCGGGGGTGCTGAGAACGCAGCCCTGCCGCCCCTATTACTTCATGTGTGTGTGTGTGTGCGTGCGTGTGTTGAGATCTGAGAACAGGACAGATAAAGAGGTAAATTGTGTAGGGAAGAAGAAGTCCCCTGAGTAGGTTCTCTGTTTGGTACAAGTAGTCCTGTGTCTCTGGAGTATCCCAGGTCCATCTATGTCCAGGACACTCACGGAGAGGGCCGCCTGTGTAGATGGCTTGTGGTTTCCCAGTATCACAGATTTCTATGGCTTTGTGTTGCCCATCAAGTTTGCAACAGCTGCGGGGCTTATTAAGCCGAGCCCTGCTGCATATTTATCAGGCGACTTATTGATCACACGCCAAGCCCTCTGGAGAGCCGGAGCCCGGGAGCAGGAAGAAAGAACAAGTCAGCCTGTCCTCAGCCACTCTCCCCAGCACCACTTTGGTGGCAATTCCATGAACGGTTTCAGGAAACTGATTTAGGCACAGGGAGCATCAGACTCTCATGGACACAGTGCTTTCTTTGTGATTTTTCTATTGTTACTCCCCCTTTTCCTCTGTAGAGGTGAAGTAGGACAGCTCTCCAGTTACAAAGGAGAAAAGGTACGGCTGAGAGAAGGAATGATGGAAGGGACCCCCAGTATCGCGCATTACAAAGGTCTCTGGGCTTTTGTCTCGGCACCTCCTGAGGTAGATACCTCTCACCTGGGCATTGCTGGCAGGATGTTGTTCTTTAAAAGGCACACAGTCCTTTAAATGGATACACCCATTAACTCTTAGGGTTATAACAAATTTCAAATTCCTGGAAGAGCATCCAGTTCATAGATCGATAAAATGTTTGTGGAATGAGTGAATGAACCCATTCTCTAGAACTCAGGCAGACACCTCACCTATAATACCAAGGCAAACTCACCTGCATAGCCAGAGATGGCATCCTCCTCAGGACCCTCGTGTCCTCGCGAATGCTGCTGATTCCCACATAGCTAGTCTCATTGAACCCGCTTCTCACTCAAGAGGCTTGCCTTAGCACCCTCAGTCAGTCTCACAAGGGCTGTCTCAAACACATCTCCACTGCCTGCTGTGTCTGCCACACCATTTTTCTACAAGAGTGACCTGACATTTGTCTTAACCAAAGCACAAGTACCGTCATGTAGAAATGTTTAAGAGTTTGTCTCACATTGCACAGACTGGGTGGGATTGTGATGACCCCCAAGAGTACGTCTGTGCAATAGCAGGTCACCGAGCATGTGTAGGCAGAGTGAGTCATCATAGATCAGAACTCCCTTTCTGGACTCAAGTCACGGCTCTTCGGTTTAATAACTGTGAACCCAGGCAAGTAGCATAGCCTCCTCCTGCCTCAGTTTTCAAGATGGCAGATCTTACTGCTAATGGAGGACCTCATTGTCTCCCCTTTCTGCTGCTCTCCCTCAAGTCACCACTGGGGGAACTCCTCATTCCATCCTACCCAAATTTTCCCAAAATTTGAATTTCAAATTTTCTCTAGACCTGGGCAGAGGAGGAAGCTTAGCTGGAAGATGCGTAGTGACTGATACCCTTAAAGTCCTGTAACTTCCACGTTTGTACTACCTCCCCAGGTCTTGAAAACCCAGCTTTTATAGCCCAGAAATTGGATGGATTTACAGAAATTGGATGAATTTACAGAAATGAATGCTAGAATATGGTAGGTGACAGCAGTTTTAAGAGAGGTGACTTTGAAGTCAGATGTGTTTGAGTTTGAGTCCTAGCTTTTCTCCTTTGTAAAAGTCTAAGATCTGGGTCCAGGATGTATCAAAGTCTAGTTCACAGATGGCTCCCAGTCCACATACTAAGGTTACCATGTAGCAAGCTAAGGGACTTGGACCAGCCTGTACAAATGTTACATCACCAATCACATTGCTAGTCCTGATTTTTGTTCAAAAGACAAGACTTTCATAGTGAAGAAAGTGGTGTGTTGATTGATTTTAGCTTAAGTTTCTTATTCCTTAGCTCATAGCAGAGATCATGGAGGACTACTGTGAATTGTATTCACCTAGGCCAAACAGCCATGTAGCCGTTCAGAGGCTTAGTTTCCTCATCACCAGCTTGCAGATAACGATCCCTACTAAGTTCTAAGGCCACATCAAGAATGCATTGGGATTTGACAAGCTGGGTGCTTAGAATCATGCCTGGTACTCACTATTAGTCTAGAGAAGATGTTGCTAGCTCCATGCAATACTGAAGTTATTTTTTTGAAACAAAAGCAGCATGCATTCTTGACTAGACAGCATTGGGATTCGACAGGATAAATGCTTAGAATCATGCCTGATACTCACTGAAGTACTCACCATTAGTCTAGAGAAGAAGATGCTAGCTCCACACTGTTGCCTGGAACAGTAGCAACATGTATTCAGGACGCTCAGGGTTTCACTGCCAAATCAGTTTATTAAGCTGACTGCGCTCCAGGGGACAGAAAAAATTCATCCCCTACACACACCATGCTTCTGGCTCTTCGGGACCAGAGATCATTTATTTTTGAATCTCCAAGGCCATCAAACACTTTGTTCAATAAATGCATGGAAACCAGCCTAAGGCAGATTTTTACCTTGGGACTAGCTTTCCTGGCACCAGCAGGCTCAGGACTGTTCTTGATATCTTATTTCTGCTATAGCTGTCTCTTGGCATGCCTTTCTTGAGCATGGGTGATTGTTACATGAACTGTCTACAGGTCTGCCTTCCGAGACCCAAATGTCTTTCTTTTTAAATCTCTTTAGCAGTCTGGCATCACTAAGTACTCTGAGTATCTGGGAAGGCTGCATGTACCATGACTCTAGCAAATGGTTTTCAAGTGATCAAGCAAACTGGACTAAGGAGAGCAATCTTCTCAGGAAGTCATGAGTCATTGGGGCTAGGAACACATAGGAAGATGTTTCCACATGATTGTAAGGGAGCCACAGAAAGGTATAAGGAGGTGGAAATATGGGTGTACTCATGACTTATAATAATTTTATTTTGTTGTGATATTTATCTACTAAAAAATAATGTGTACATATGCAGACCTATGTGCAGGTACACATGAGTGCTCACAGAGGCCAGAGGCTGAAATAAAGCATCTTTCTTAATCTCGCCTCTTGTTTTGCGGCAGAATCTCTCATTGAACATGAATCTGGCTCTAATCTAGCTCATTACCGTGTCCCAGGAATCCTCCTGTCTGGGCTTTTCCAGTGCTGGGGTTACAGGCATATGCTACCACACCTAGCTTTTCATTTTGTGTGAGTTCTGAGCTGTCAGTCTAAGGTCTGCTTGCTCGTGCAGCAAACACTTAACTGACTTAGCCATCTCCTCATCCTCTACTAAGACTTATATATATTTTTTAGTTAAATGATTATGCACTCATGTTAGGTTAGTGGTAATCAGGATTCTTCTTATTATAAATGACAGAACCCAAACAAAATGGCAACATAAACTGGCTGTGTGCCTAAAAATGGAGCAATGTACGTGGCTCTTCAAGGAAGTGAATAGCTCCACAATGCTAGACTGGGCGAGGCAAGCAGGTAGTGCCATGTATACCCTAGCAATGCCACAACTTAGATTCTTAACTGCTTAGCATTTTAAGAAGCACTTCTGGTCAGAAAATAATTACAAATACACAATAAAGATAAATTCAGATGAAAAGACCTCTAAATGGGTCACAGTGCTGGACAAATGTACATAGGCTTGGGAAAGAAAAGAAAAAGAATATAGAGAGTTATAAAAGGAAGTAAATGGTTTATAAAAGATAAAACAAGGTATTTAAATAGACAGAGTACAGACAGTCATAGATTTAAAAAAGTAAAAAAGAATAAGCCACGTAAAGATGGAATATACTCAGAGACTTTGGATTATGTATACTATTGTGTTTTCTTTGAATTTTTTGACTGCAGAGAGACATTTGATTCTGGGGATTTCTAAGCTAAATCACCATATATATGATAAAGGTATCTTGTTTTCAAAATTTGTGTCTAAGGCTATGTTGCTTTGGAAAAGAGGTTCTTCTTTTGTTTCCACAGAAGATGAGAACATATGGATTAATTCCAGATTAATGTGTTTTGATGCACCAAGACCCTCTAAAAGGAAGCCGTGAACCCCCACCGTTAAGTCTGGAGCATAGCCCTTGCCCCTGGCATCCATCCCAGCCCCATGGCCTGGGAGTTGCATTGGTCTGGACTCCAAATCCCAGCATGCCAGGTCCTGATCCCTCACACAGGGTATTTAAGTCAACTCCCAGAGAAGGAACGCGTGGTTTTGAGTTTGCATGTATTCCCCACTTTTCTGTCTCCCCGCCACGTACCCAACACCCGAGAGCACCATATTTAATAAAATGACGAGCATTTTCATTTGGTTTACTCTGACCTAATTGGATTTCTTTGTGCCAGCATAGCTGCCCATCTTAGGATTTTTTCCTAACATAATGGAGTGTCCCACTGAGGGGCCTTAATTTTCCTGCAGGCCCAGGCCCCACATCCCAGGGTCCAGGGCCATACAGGAAAATGGGCCTTCCTGCACATGCGCTCCACCAGGCAAGTTCAGCTTCACTTGGTGAGTCCCCTTTTAAACTGCACGCAGGCAGGATTTTTGGGGTGACCCATTCACTTTTTGGGCTTTTGTTGAAGTCACGGGCCGTGCCAAAAACCTGATACACACGCAGTAGTGGCCGAGCCTCCTGCTGAGATGAGATTTTTTTTTTGGGGGTGATGGAAGATGTTCCCAGCCAATTTCTCATGTACCATGTACCCTGGTTTCCTGACTCAGTGCCATTGTCACGGGCGGCATGGGTTTTTTGCAACTACTAGCAGATTTCAAACACCCGTAAGTGGGTACTTAAAAACCTTTTTAAATTGCAACGATCTAGCTTAAAGCAAATTAAGATCCAAAGCCAGCGTTTTTGTTTGTTTGTTTTTTTGGTATGGCACTCTGTTCTTTCCCTCCTCTTCTGTTTTTCTTTCTTTGTTCATTCACAACCGCATGCTTTGTCACACCTCCACTTCTCTCTCTCTCTCTCTCTCTCTCTCTCTCTCTCTCTCTCTCTGTGTGTGTGTGTGTGTGTGTTCATTCACTGACGGCTCTTTCGTCCCACCCCCACTTCTGCCTCTTTCTCTTTGCTTATTGGTCATCAGCGCTTTGCCCCTCACACTCACTTCTGCCCCTCTGGAGCTTCCAGAGCGCTCCACCTCTGCACAACCATTTCAGTGATCTAAGCCTACAGGGCACATGCCCATAAAAGTGGCCACTGCCCCCACTTTCGTTCCAAAGTGCTCCAAAGCTGCATGCCACTGTGCACCCATAAAAGCGTCCAATTCCCCCTTAGCACCTTGTCCTGACAAGGGAGACGCTATGTGGCCTGTTTGTGGAGAGGCACTTGCTCTTCAGTTTCACTAGCCTGTGTCAACACAGGTTTCTATCTAGTCCCCAGCACAGGCTGGGCGCTTGGACTTCTCCATAGCTGGTTCCCTGGTATCTGCCATCCACTCTCAGACCACTACTGCCCCACCCTTTCTTGCTGACAACAAATCTATTTTATTCCCTGTCCTTCCACTCTAAAACTCTACAAAAATGTTTCATCCTTATGTTTCTGTTCCCACTTGCAACACCTAGTCAGCTGACACAGGTCCCTAAGGCTGTCCTATCTGTTTCTCTGTTAAAATAATGTGGCCACGATGTATTTATATCAGTGTGTAACTGAGTTTTTGTGATGTGAATTTAAGTTTTGTGTATATGTGTGCTTCCAGATTACAACAGCTCTAAAACTTTAGCTTATATGCCCAGTTTAAAATACCAGGTAATGATACTTGGTTCTCAAGTGCCTTTTTTAGATCTGAGATCATGGCATTTTAACATAAACAGAGCTTCTAACACAGAGACATGCCAGTCTTTGCAGCACCCTATGACTCCTCCAAGAGGACAGAAGACCTGCTGTCTCCAGACTTGCCTCTGGGTTTGGCAAAGCCACCAACACAGAAGCAAAAAGAGGTCTTTTACCCAGGGAATCAATCTGCTTATCCTGCCAAGACAGGTAAAAAAATCTTCACTCTCACAAAAAAATAATCTTTGGGTCTCTCACACTCACCAGCCAATGGCAAATACTGCTTCCAAGACTGATGTTCTCCAAGGACAAGGAGAGGACTTGGGATTGCCTGCTAGCCAAAAGCTGTCTCAATTTTTGCTCATCTATTCCCTCCAGATCTGTCTAAAGACATTTGACAACTCAAGGTACTTTAACAGGCTTCATAGACCAGGATGAACAGGTTTCAGCCTTCAGAGGTTCAGCATTCCCAATTTCCTCTAATAGCCTTCTAACCTAAAGTAATCACCTTTTGCTATGACACCAAAATATAAAATCTGTTCCAGCTCTCTTACAGGTTCCTGGAAGAGTTCTATCACTATACCAAAATCGGGTCTGGTAAAATCCAAGGTTTTTAATTTTAACCCCAGCCAGTTTTAAGCATATTTTGCAGGTTACTCCTGCTGCCTAAGTCAAGACCAACCTACAAAATACTCCCAGGACAACACCAAAAGTACCTGTACCAGCTCCTGGGACTTCACTGATACCAGCTCTCCTAGATCAAGGACACCTACCGCCTCTTCTGGATCAAGGATACCTGCCAACTAAAATCTGGTTTCATCTGCTATGGTCTCATCCCTTGGATAGCCCCATTTCATAGGACCAGTAATAACAATATTTTTTTCCTCTTAGACACCTGCTTTCTTACCTCCCTCAAGAAACAAATGCCTGGCATCTCTGGGATGACAGCAAATAGGATGCATTTCCAGCCACACCTCCTGCTAAATGTGGACCTACCAACACCAAGCTCTCCCCTCCCACATCGCCCATGCATGCAGGAAGTAGCCAGACTTGAGTCTATGCACTTTTTTCCAAAGAGAGCCTAAAATGCTGCTCATAATTATCACCTCAACTTCCTGACACCCCTATATCCAAAGAGTCTGGAATGTTAAGTCTGGAGCATAGCCCCAGCCCCTGGCATCCATCCTAGCCCCCTGGCCTGGAGTTACATTGGTCTGGACTTCAAATCCCAGCATGCCAGGACCACTCCCACAGGGTATTTAAGTAGGCTCCCAGAGAACAAACACATGGTTTTGGGTTTGCATGTGTTCCCCACTTTCTGTCTCCCCGCCATGTGCTCAGCCACCCAAGAGCGCTGTATTTAATAAAATAATGGGCATTTTAATTTGGTTTAATCTGACCTAATTGGATTTATTTGCACGGGTGGAGCAGCCCATTAGGATTTTTTCCTAACACCCACAATGAAAATACTTCACCCAACAAAAATCAGGAAGCAGTTTAGGGAGAACTACTCCCATATTCCCGAATATTGTTTATAAATGTTTGTTTACATTTAAAGGGGGTATGATATAGAGATGAATAATTTGCAATGGTATGGATCTTGGTTTATTGATACAAATTTAAGGTCAATTTTGTTATACTGTGTATGTGTATTTCTGCTCTTGATTAAGGTATTGTGTTTTTCCAGCTCATTTAAAAATGTAATGTATAATTAAGAAATACAGGTTAATAGATAGTCATCTTTAATAGTCAAGCTTGTAGTTATGTTAGTTAGATTTTCTACATATACAGAGATGTATTTCAGATGGATAGGCATTCTTCAAACCTTTAAAAGACTACAGAATATGGTATTTTAAATGTTTTAAGAATTTAGGGCTTATCATGACAATGAGACACATCTGTTCCTGGCAGCACCAATCTACTTCAAGAGAAAGATGGGCATCAAAGAGGCTCCTTATGGCATTGGTTAGCCACATGGGCAAGAAACTGCTCTTGCCTGTACTGCTTGAACTTGACATGCAGGATCCACAGAAAAATGACTTTTAAACTTACCTAAAGGTGAGATGATCCTTCAGGGTTCCTGCTTCCTAAAAGAGTCTGCCAGATATTCTGCAGCACACAGAAGAAAGTGAATGAAAACTGCCAATAAAGGTTTAACTGTTTTTGAAATTTCTTGCTTCATGGAAAAGTCTTCTAGATACTACGGGCCAGTAGGCTGAAGATGGATGCCACAACATTACAAAAAACTTTGGGTTACTGTCTAGGCAGTGAGATGTCTCTGTCAACGCTATAGAGTTTTGAAAGTTGCTTACAATGCACTTCCTGTTTCCTTAGGTAATATCATATCCTTCTGGAGTCTTTGATGGAGTTGAATAATAGATAGTAATAATATAGTTTTCCTTAGTTATGATAAAAGATAAAATAGATATAAATATTATATTGTAATTCTTTCTTGATAACTGTTTTATGTAATTTTACTAAATTAAAGTGAAAACCTTCCTTTTTATTTAAACAGAAAAGGAGAGGTAATGTGGGATTCCCCTCTGTATGCTGTGAATACCATTGGTTAGTAAAGAAATTGTTTTGGATATATAGCAGGGCAGAACTTAGCTAGATGGGGAAAACTAAACTGAATGCAGGGAGAAAGAAGGAGGAGTTAGGGAGAAGCCCTGTACCCCTGCAGAGGCAGATGCTGAGAACTTTACAGCCATGTGACGATACACAGATTAATGGAGATGAGTTAAATTTATATGTAAGAGTTAGCCAATATGAAGCTAGAGTGAATGGGCCATGTAGTGATTTAATTAATACAATTTCTGTATGGTTATTTTGGGTCTGAGCTGCGGGGTGGCCAGGAAATGAACAAGTGGCCTCCCTCCAATAGGCATATGCTCAACTATGTTTATAGCAAATTATTCATAATAGCCAGAATCTGGAAACAACCTAGATGCCCATCAACTGAAGAATGGATAAGGAAAATGTGGTACATTTGCATAATGGAGTACTACTCAGTGGTAAAAAAATAATAACATCTTGACATTTGCAGGCAAATGGTCATCAGTTAATGACCTCGTTTAATGACCAACTAGGACTGGCTCAAATAATTCTCACCCTGCTCACCTGCACTCTGCAGTACAGCCAGGATATTAGGGGACTGTGAGGTGAAGATTTGTCTGAACTATGGAGTGTTGGGAAATATGCAGATCTCTAGAGCAGGCTCAAGGCTGTTGCAAATTAAAGTAGGGAGAAGGGGGGAAAAACAAAACAAATGCACATGTTAGAGACCAGCCTGGTCTACAGAGCTAGTTCCAGGACAGGCTCCAAAGCCACAGAGAAACCCTGTCTCGAAAAAAACCAAAAAAAAAAAAAAAAAGAAAAGAAAGAAAATTGCTGGTAGGGCGCAAGGCTTAACAGAATTCATGGTGGGAATTCAAACACAAAGGAAGGAATCAGAACAGGGCACGGATCTTGTTCATCACTCACCTTGTTCCATATTGGTATTGCTTCGTTTATCTAAGAAATGCTTCTCTTGCTTATTAAAACCACTAACTCACCTCAACTGAATAAGAAATTCGTATTCCCTACAACTTCAGCATTTCTCATTTCTCATCACTATGATGGCGTCTCCTCTCTCACTGGCATGCCTCTCAAAATATGTGCTACATAATATATATCTAATGAATATTACTTATTTCTGTCATTTTGATTAGGTTATTATAATGCAACCTCATTATATTTATACAAGCCTAATATTATAATGTCTGTGATTGTTCATAAAGAAACAGAAGCCCAAAATCTTTGTGCCTTGCTTTGAATCACTAACCAGTAAATGCAAAGGAGTTTCTTCTCCCCTGAGTTGGCTATGCTCCTTCTCCCTAAGGTCCCAATACTTTTATCCTTAAAGGACTTTTAATAATCTGACAGCAAACCTCTTGACATTACTTAGGATCACCCAACCCCAAAGCCAAAATCTTGACCTCTGACTTGTCTTATTCAATCTCTGGCAGTTGGAACTGAGACGAGAAAAATACCTTTATGATGCAGTCCCCACCAGTTCCATCTTTACAGCATGTCACACTACCTGCCCTCAGAGATGAGCCCATCCTAGTTATAAAGCACACATTGTGGAAGGACCTCATTTGTGGCTCTTAGGACTGTGGGGGTAGGGTGAAAGTTTGTATTGCAACCTAATCCTTACAAGGACATCTCCCCACAGACATTTCTTCTCGCACACAGATGCAATCTATTTAATTGGAAAGGCATGCACAAGACTGGGCTCGCTTTTCCTGCAGCTCCATTAGGGCCTTTATTGGTGGCTCTCTGCTAACAATCACCCCCTCCTGGGTTGCAGATGATCTCAGTATTATAGAAGGGCCAGGTCACTGGGTTTGTGCTGTTGTTTGTTGTCTGTGCTTGTTTCTCTCTACCACCCACCAAGATGCTCCTCTTCATTTGTGTGGGGCAACAGCCTCAATGCTTTGAAGGGCACAGTAAGACTTTTAAAGAGAAATAAACAAATATGGAATTTTCTGTGAAGAAGACAATACCAATGTTTTTGTAGAGTCTTAATTTTCACTGAGGTGCATGTAGGTTTAGGAAGGGGCTTATCCTTGCAGGGGGGGCAGAAAGTTTCACTGGCCAGGACTCTCTGTCCTGTATCTCTTTGTATCTTCAAAGATTTTTTATTCTCTCTTTCCCAACTTCTAGTCTGCTTCCTTTGCTCTCCTACCCTCTGCCATTTCTCAGATTCTCATTAGACACATTAGGCTATTTCAGCTTCAAGGGACAGCTTCCATATCATACATCGCTGGTTGATGAATTCAGTAGCTCAGGTTACAGACTCTCTTGTCGTGCTTTGGTGGCATGGTATTTATAATGTTCTTCCTAGAATGTGGCTTTCCGAGTAGTCCATATCATAGGCTGTGTTCCCAGCAGGAAAGATGGCTAACAGAGGTGCTCACTTTCATGCTGATATTTCTCTTCACCGGTGAGGGATAGTCCACAAATGTTAAAGTCACGCAGTTTGCTGAATGGTGGAACAAGTCTGACTAGTCTTCAGTATTCTCTTCTCCATGGCCAGAGTTTCAGTTCAGACCCTTTCCTAAGCTTTGCAGGGCAAGTAAAATACCTCATTGCACTAAAATGTGCAGGACCTATTATGCCTGGGAGGAGATCTCACTCTAGAAACCTAATCCCACTGAGTGTGAAATTGAACAAAACTGATTTTTATCACTAAAAGACATTGTATATTTTACAAAAGAAACTGCTTTTCTCAGTGCCTTGTATAGATGCTTATCCGTTCTTGTCCAAAAATAAATGGGTTATGTAGTGTCTGGTTTACTGTAACTCTGTTGGACTTCTAACTGTAGCTTCCCAGAGGTCCGTGTTTCAAAGGCTTTATTATCTCTTGACATTGATAGGGTGCCCAGTGGTAGTCAGTGGATGCATGCCTTTGAGAGGTAAAAGGGGTTTTTCAACTGCCCATCCCTGGCTAGGATGTCTGTCTCTAGCTTTAGGGACCCTTACCTCTCAGTCAATGCAGTGGGACAGACTGGGAACAGCTGTTAATTACTGAGATGCAGTTTGATGTAGCAATGTTGAGAAGCAATAGTGCCATCAGCAAATGTAGCAAGGTTCAATGCAACAAGCAGCGATGGAGAAGGGAACAAATGGGCAGAGTGTGTATTTGCATTAACTTCAGTTTCACTGCCGGCCAATCTGAGACTAGAATTCTGGAGACACAGCAGCTCATCTCTGTTACCTCTGCTCTGCAGCCTCCCACAGGGTCTCAGTTTGTTCGCCGGAGTCCTTTTCTCCCAATGTCTCTACCACCCTCTGCCCTGTCAAGGGCAGGATGCAGGTCTCTTGGCATCCCCAGGGGTGAATGAGTCTTGACTCACATGTGGTTTGAATTAGCAAAGAAAGTTGTGGGCTTGCTAACTTTGAAGTTCCTTTAGATGTCAACTTTTTCTTTTAATAAAAATAGAGTATAGCCATTTACTTTTTTCTTGTGTCTACTTAATTACAGGCTTCCTTTTATGTGGTAAAAGGAGCTATTGTTTTATAGAAAGAACACAGGTTTGAGAGTCAAACAGGGCTGAGTTGGAGGCTAGACTTGGCCACTGATGATGTTGGGGACATTTCAGCCCACACCTCCACTTTTCTCATCATAAATGGGTATATTAGCTTGGTTAAAATCGCAATGTATGTAATATATGTCTAGAGTCTATACTTGCCTGGTCCAATGCAAAATATCTAATATATAGTCACTACTAATTAATAATTTTTGACCAATGAGTGAAAATGACTATAAAGGTCTTATCGATCTATTTGCTCCACACACCAACACAGTTCACATAATTGAATACATAATAAAGCTCAAAATACCCTTTCCTGGTGCTCTTTCTGTTTTAGCTTCCAGTACACACCTAGCTCAGTTGTAACGGTTAATACATCTTCAGTAGTCAGCATAGCTAATTCTCAGCTTGATTTATCTACCTTTGTATAAGTATGTGGTACGGTTCTTAATGATTTGTTTTAGAGTATGCTTCCGTATTAGAAGTCTACCCAGATCATTTGTAGATACAGAGAAGACTACGGAAATGAGTGAGTGGTATTTCCCCTGAGTCTCTGGGATGCTCCTGGGGTCCTGCCCTTCTGCCCTCTTGCTGGTCTGCTCACCCATTATGGTTTTTTACGACAGTCTCATTTATCTTGTGTCGAGCTTTGTCTGGGAAATAGATCAGTTGTTCCTGCAGACATATTGACACCAGAGAAGTAAAAATGTTTGAACATTAAATTTGATTCTGTACCTCTCATGGACAACTGGGACTGAGCAAGGATGGTATTTAAGGTTGTGGAAAGGATACTTTATATTCGCTAACATCTGTTTTGTTTATTCTTCCTCGGAGTAGTTCTTTTATTTGGGTTGAGGTCATGCTTGGGTTCTGACCAATTTCATGAGAGGAGGGGTGATGTGCTCTATTCCCAGGCTCAGCCACAAAACGTTCAAAGAAACGGCTATCATGGACCCTACATAATGAGTCAGTGTGCACATAGGTTTCAGGGGATCCACTGAAGCATAGGTGGCATATCAGGAGCTGCATCCAGACACTCATCTCTCTTCTCAGCAGCCACCAACTGCCAACCAGCTACTTGACTAATGGAACCAAAGCCATACTTTTAATGTAAACAGAATTATTGCATGTAAGAGAATTAAATTTCCATATTACCACATGGAAGAAAAAAAAACCATCCCAGAGAATAATCTGACCCTGAAAATTTAAAGAATAAGAGAACACGAAGTGACTAAGCTTCTGAGCATCCAGGGCACATTTGTTACTGTAGCAGAACTGATTTGGTGCCAACGGAAACCTCCCTTCTAACTCATGAGACTTTCATGGGAATAAAGATGGCACTCTACATATGTTACTACTTTATAATTGTGCATCAAAGCAGTGTACGAATGCAGCACTCTACTAGTGGGAAGCTCAGAAGTCTGGAAATCAAGAGGCAAACTTAGCATGAATCTCAGAAGCTTGTGTCTCTCTCATCTCTGTACAACTTCTCTCTAATCCTTGTCAGGACTGCCTCTCGGGGTTGCTAAAAGATACAAATGAAATCACACATGTGTAAGAACTTAGAAACCATAAAGTTATGCCAAGTCAAGGAGACTGTAATTACTATGAAGGCTCTAACCTCCCCTGGGAATACCCTTTCCACATGGAAGGGGATGCCAGGCTGATACCCAAAGTGCCAACGCTTTTCTAGAACGTCAGTCCCAGCTTTTGTACAGCGAAGCATGAGCTCCAACTGCCCGTGTGCAATGTGGAACACTTGGCAGGCCATCTTCTGCCTGCAGCAGCTGCCGGAGCTGAAAATAAAGGTGCCTGTGAGTCTCAGCACACAATGTCTGGAGGGGAAAAAGCAAAGAGCTTGCAGTTTTCATCCCTCCTGAAGACAAAGGTGAATGACTAGGTAGAAAGTGAAAGGACAGACTTTGGTAGGGACTGCCCACTCACAGACCCTTGGACACTCAGGGTGCAATTGCCTGCAACACACTCTGCTCTTGTGGTAAGTGTCAACAGGAACTGCAGGCCTATGGTTCTGGTCCACTCCATACTTAGACTCCGACTCCCTGGGTGAAGCCAAACTTCCTTTTCAGCTGCCAACTTTGTTTCTAACCAAATACCAGCTAACTAATAATCTCATGAGACAGACTGTATTGAAATCTCATGCTGTGCTACAGAGCCTCGTGTGTGTGTGTGTGTGTGTGTGTGTGTGTGTGTGTGTGTAAGAAGAACCTGACATGCAGTTTTGATAGCACAGTGGAAACATAGCAAGTGGTTCACAGAGGAAAATGGAGAGACCAAAGTCAGCCACAAGGTCCCCTAACCCAACTTCCTATGTGGAGGTTCTTTCCCTAGGAGACCAGGGCAAAGGAACCACACGGGCACACCCTTTGTTCTTACTACATAGCAGGCCCACTCCTAAGCACTTCATGAGTATTAGCTTATTACTTATAAAACCTTATGACACAAATAAGGTTGTTGCCCCGTTTGGCAAACGAGAAAACTGAGGCACACAGATGTAAAGTTCTAGGATGCAGAGACAGGTGATAGGGCCAGGATTCAAACCTAGGTATCCAGCTTCACTGTGCAGGCAGTAAATACTTAAGCCAGCTATCTGGCAAGAGAAGGCACAGAATATATATTACCTTTGCAGGCCATCAGGGCCACTTATACCCTGGGCTCTCTGCCTTGTGCTCACTAGAGGAGAGTGGCCAACTAAAGACAAAAATCAAGAAAGAAATCCACCTCTTGACCAGACTGTATTGTGTATCCATATCTATATCTCTATATATATGTGTATATATATGCATATCTATATCTTTATATACACATAATCGTGTTGTGATTGTGACTAATAGAAACACAATGTAAATCCTACCAATTAATTCTGCTCCTGGAAACAGCCTCCCTCAATAAGGTCTCTGTACCCATTGAAATCAGTGCAATAGAGAGACCCCAGAGCTCATAACATAGAAAGTCAGCCCTGTCTGAGCTCGTTATCCAATTCCTGATTGTAAAATAATAAACAAAAAGGAAACCCTCTGGACATGTGCTTTCAGTTTGGGGTGCTAGATCTCATTAGCATATTTTTATAAAAATATGCATATTTTCAGCATATATTTATTGCTCATCACAATGCTTATATGCACCTCATTAATTACCCGTTGCCTTCAGGCATTTACTTGAAGAGTGACAAGCACTATGTAATCAAGTAGAGCTAACAAATTACTTTTGTGAGGAGTCTGGAAAAAGGAAAGTGTGAGATTAGCAATTAGAATGTGTTTTCCCTTCCCCTGCTGACTGGCCGCTCATTGATAATGGAGCGGGTCTGGAAAGGCAGCTACTGCTCAAGGAGACCACTCCCTAGGTTCGTTGTTTCCACCCTGCAGATGGGCAGTTTTCTACTCTCTTCTGTTTCACTAAGTCAGGAGTGTAGCCCACAGACCTCCTCTCTCTGGTTTAGCTGGGAATGCCTTATTAAAAGCTGGACACCCCAGTTCCAGCACAGGCTACTGAGTTATAATTTGTGCAGGAAATGCCAGGATAAACTAGCCACCTGGATGGGTTTTCACCAATCAACTCAGAGTCACTTTCATTCTCAAAAAAGATTCTCTCTCTCTCTCTGGTGATTTTCTATTTGTGTGTATGTGTGTGTGTGTATGTATGTCTATTTCTGTATGTGTGTATATTTCTGTACGTGTGTATATGTGTGCATATTTCTATATGTGTGTGTGCCTCTGGTGGGTAGTACATATGCGTGTGCAGTTATGTATGGAAGCCAGATGCTTACTTTGGGCTGTATTTCCAGTATTGCTTGACTTGATTTTCAAGTCAAGGTCTCTTCGGATATTATAGTTCCAGGCTGGTCCCTGAGGCTCCAGGACCTGTCTCTGCACTCTAAAGCTAGGGTTTGGGGCATGTGCTGCCCTTCCTGGGTTTTCTGCATGGCTGCTGGAGATCCAGACTTACCTTACTCAGTGAGCTGTCTCCCCATCCTGTGTTATGGTTTTAGTAATAAACAATGGGATGTGTGCTCTGAGGGGGAGATTACATTTTAACACATGCCTCTGTTGCCTCTTACACATGTTAAAATTCGGAAACAACTTACCTTACAGTTGTAGGTGGGGTGGACGGGAGAAGACTTAGGGATAATGAACTAGGTAAGGATAGAAAGCATTCTCAGCTGTTGTTCATCAAAGCAGCTCTTACAGCTATCAGGAGGATTCTGCAGAGGAAAACGTGCCAAGTATGCGTCTTCAGATGGGATGGTCAAGACAAGGGCTCCTAAATCGGCAAATCATCACAAAAGAGGAGTTCCATGAGGACTGGAGGGCCTGCATACAAAGCCATGAGCTCTTCCAGAACAGTTGGGCTCCTAGCATCATCTACAGTCTTCAGAGTTGGAAGCAGAGAACAGAACCTGAGCATCTCTGGGCCCCAGCATCCCACAGGTATGTTCTGTTCTGTGCAGAGATGTGTACATTTTGTGTTAATTGCAAACTTTTAAAAACTAAGGAATTTTGTGATTAAAGCTAAAAGTCACATTTCTGTCTTTTGAAAACTCAGAGGAAATAGCAAAAAAAAAATATTTTATTTCTACTGGGAAGGAGTTGATAGTTAAGGAGTGGCCACTTTTTTTTTTTTTTTTTTGGAATGACCTGAGTTTCTTTGTCACTTACTACCCAGGCAGTCTGTTCTGCCCTTTCTCACTGTCTGTCTGGCCCTATGATTACTGATCGTGATGTTTCTTCTGCGACTTCCAAACCTGACTGTACATAGGAATGATTCTAGGAGAGGAGAGGAGAGAGGAGGGGAGGAAAGAGGAGGAGAGGGAAGGGGAGGGAAACGAAGGAGAGAGGAGGGGTAGGAAAAATAGGAGTGGAGAGGAGAAGAGGGAAGAAGAGAGGGGAGAGGAAGGGAGAAATTGGGAAAAGAGTGGAAGGTAGAGGTGAGGGGAGGAGAGGGAAAGGGTGGGGAGAAGAGAAGATAGGAGAGGCAAAGAAAGAGGAGAGGAGGGAGGATAGACAGAAAAGGGAGGAGCAAAGGGAATGAAAAAAGAAAGCAGATGGGGTGGGGGAAGGAGAAGAGAAGCAGAAAGAAAGGACAAGGAAATGGGAGCATAAGAAAAATGAAATAAAAGCAAGGCTGGGCCTACTGTAGGAGGGGTCAGTGGTAAGGTGCCTATGCTTCCTAAGCTCCAGATGTTCTGTGTCAGGAAGTGAAAACCAGTGGTTTCCTTCTAAGTTGATGAACATCTCGGATGGTGCCTCACCAGAGGGTCTGCGAGCAAATGGGCTCTCGGGGACTGACGGCTGGTCTGCATGGCCTTGGTTAAGGGTCATCTGGTATCTAGCCTTGAGGTACTTCCTTGGCATTCTGTTCACATGGTCTGGAGTAGGGCCAGGCCTTTCTTACTGAAATTCCCTAGACATTTGGAAGCAGGTAGACCAGAACGGGCGTTAGTTCCGAACTTTCTCCTGTGCTTCCTCCCCATGAAGTGGAAGGAAAGGCCAGCACAGGCAGCACAGCCATCTCAGGTCCCAAGGAAAGAGAGTCAAGGCTACAAGTGTCAGATGCTGCCTGAGAAGACTCGCTAGGCTTTGGTGTGGGAAATCCTGCTTGGCATTTGAAAAGACCTGTTCATGGCTGTCTCCCTATTTCTTCTGCAAGCAGCTGCGGTGTCCCTGTCATGCTTAAATCATAAAACTGATCAATATAAAGAATGCAGGCTTTTTTTGGACTTTAATTTGCTCTAAGTGGCTTAAAGTCCTGGTGGCATCTTCTTTTCTCAGTCCAGACCTTGGTGAGAAGCCAGGGTAGGGAGTGGAGAGATTCTGAGATCACCTAACTCTTGTGAGGCTTGTCTAGAATGTGAACACTCTTCCGAAGGGAAAGTTAGCTTTTTACTTTCTCTTTTGGAGCTGCTGATATCTCAGTGCTCAGCAGTGAGTCATTTCAAGACACAGGCTGCTCCAACCATATTCACACGTCATAAGAGGACTCTAGGTATCCCTTGGAAGAGAATAGGTCTCATTCTTAAACACTCAGCTTGCATCCTAATTCTAATAAGGCTTCTCTGGTCCTGTGGAGAATACTTCCAGCCTCTCAAGTTGTTTTTCTCTCAGAGCTTTCATATGCTAATAGTGATGAGAATAAAGATAATGCCAATTTGTCTACCCTTTAGGGCAGTGGTTCTCAACTTCCTAATGCTGCAACCCTTTAATATAGTTCCTCATGCTGAGAGCTGTCCCCCAACTATAAAATTACTTTATTGCTACCTCATAAATTTAATATAAAAATGTATTTTAAAAATTACATAGCAGTAATTTTGCTATTGTTATGATGGTAATGCAAATATCTAATATGCACGATATCAGATAGGCTACTCCAAAAGGGTTGCACCTCACAGATTGAGAGCCACTGCTTTAGGTAGAGGCACTGTGGACCAAGAGACACTTTACAGAGGTCACATACATTCCTCCCGTCAACAACCATCTTTCCTCTCATACTTCTCCACCTCATAGCCTTCCTTGAGACTCCTGGAGAGCATCATTTTGATCCTCGGGGTCTTTGCCTTTTATTCTCTCTGGTTGGAATGATTTTCTCAATTGCCTATGCCTCCCTTGTTGTTATATTTAGCTCCAGATTTATTTATTTATGCCACCTTTTGAAAACCCAGTGTCTGGGACACTGTGTAGGAATATATTCTATTGTATCTCCTCACTAGGCCTAATTTGCTATTGTGGAGCATATGAATCCTGGTGTGTTCGAACACAGCATTTTGTTGATTTGTTCCCCAGTAGCTGCACCATATAGTCACCCAGGACAAAGATTCTGGAACTAACCATCACCATTAAATCCTAGCTCTCACTTTCTCACAGTTAAAATGAAATAATTGTGTACCTTGAGTAAGGTAATAAGATTTTCCCCACTTTTCTTTGTTTTTTCTTTTCAGCACTAAACTAAAACTAAGAGCTTTGATATGTTTGAGGCAGGTGCTGTACCTAAACTTTGCCCCCAGCCAAGTTACCCCATCTTCAAATGGAGAGCACCACGTTTGTCACCTGACAGGGATGTTATAGAAAGTTAATAATGTAAGGCACTGTCTTTAGCAGTCAAACACACAAGTTACTTCACTGAGGTCAAGGGTTTTAACATTTTCTTCACAAATTTATTCCCCTTATACTTTTTCTTAGTGGCTATAGCTGCTTTAAAACATTTGGCAAATTCATCAATGATAAATACTCACTCAAAAATCATTATATCAGAGCCAACCACAGATACACTTTTATGAAAATAAAATAATCAACGATGGCCTCCTATCTGTGTAAATGCTGGCAGATATATCAAGTTGGGATAACATTTGTCTGTATGTAGGGTAGGCTTTTATATGATTAGTTGACCTAAAATAGAAAAAAAAAACCAACCTATTTCTTAAAAGTTATACTGTAGAAGACCAATATGGGATTGCAAAGATTTACCTGCTCTCAGGAAACAGCTTAATACCAGACCAAACAACAAGACAGACAAAGTACATGAACCACTGGCTTTGCTGATAACAGATGAAAGGCAATGAGCAACAAGCAGAAGCATGGTTTCTATGAGATTCTCATTTAGACTGCAGTGTAGAGAAGGGATCCTGGTTTAGCCCAGTATCCTACAGTGAGTGTACAGGGTACCTACTTGGGGTGGGAGGTCAATGCAGGATGTTTCTGGTCAGAGAGAGCCCTGGAGAGCAGAGAGCGCCTGTGAAAAGAGAACTCTAGGCTACAGGGTGCATTCCTTGAATATTCATCCAGGTGTCTTCGGGACATGACTTCAGCCCAGAGACCGAGACCCCTCAAAACATGAGAGGGAATTGCTGTCAAATCTCACTTGAGGGTCATTATAGCACCTACTCTCAATAGTCAGAATATAGAAGCTTCACAATTGACAGAGAGCCGCTTGTTTGTTCATGGCTGCTTAGCTCTGAAATAATCACACAGAAACCATATTATTTGCAGTACTGCTTGGCCAATAGCCTAAGTGTATTTCTGACTAACTCATATCTTAAATTAACCCATCTCCATTAATTAGTATATTGCCACGAGGCTGTGGCTTCCCGGGTAAAGTTTCAGTGTCTGTCTCCAGCCAGGCTACATGGCTTCTCCCTGACTCCACCTTCTTTTTCCCAGCATTCAGTTTAGTCTCCCCCAACTCCTCTACCCATCCCCACCCTCCTACCCCCACCTAACTCTATTCTGTTAAGCAACTGGCCAAAACAGCTTCTTTATTCACCAATGGTATTCAGGGCATACAGAGGGGACTCCCATATCAATGGTCTTGGATGTGGGATTCAGAACTGTTTTACCTCAGTAGTGTAAATGCTCTAGTGTAAAAGCTGTGCTGCAATTCCAGCTAAGAAATCTTAAGACCAGGACTTAAGAGAATTTAACCGTTTCAAACATGAACTACACTGAAGAACAAGACACAAGAAACTTTACAAGTGAACTCAAAATGATCATGAACCTCAATGTAAGACACAAAGTTATGAAACTTCTAGAATAACATTCAGGAACAATTCTTTATGACCTTAGATTGGGCAAAGATGTCCCAGAACTATCACCAATAGAGTGATCAATAAAGCAGAAATATAATTACTCTAAACTGTGTTAGAATTAGTAACTTTTATTCTCTGAAATCACTTGCTGGCACAGAGAAAAATGTTAGAAAAATCCAAATTTTAAAGGAACTTAAATCCATGATTCATAAAGAATCCTTAAATATCAATGATAAGAAGTAGTCTAATTAAAATAGAAAAAAGTTGAACAACTACCTCATCTTAGGGGATAAGAAGATGAAAAGCTGATGTATATAAAGATTATCAATGTAGTTAGGTATAAAAAATGCTACTCATGTTTGAAATTATCTAAACTTGAAAAGACAGTATCAAATGTCAGTGTGGTTATAGAACATTAGAATTCCTACACAAGTTGCTCAACTATTTTGGTAATGGTTTAGTAACTTTTTGATCTAGGATCTAGTGCCTCACCATTTATATCCCTTGGCTTTGTTTCTCTGTGAAATGTATTCACTATAGATTTATGTTTTTCGTGTGGTGACTACGATGGTAGCAGAAGTAACTCTATTCCTAATTTCTTAAGTATAATCTTAACAAAAAGAATTTGTGTTTTTATTAAGTCAAAAAAGTATTTTAAATCTTATTGGCTCTGTTGCTTACAAGCAAAGCCTCCTTAAGAGTCCAGGAATATACAAAGCTGTAAGCCCAAACACACTTTGGGAGAAAAAAAAAATAAAGCTGGCAGCCACTGTTTACCTTTAACAAACTCTTCCTTAAGAGCAGACATCCTGGCAGCCGCTGTGTACAGATAAACTTTTAACAATTGTCTTTTGCTCCCGGTTTCCCAGTGAGGCAGGTCCTGCAGACAAAGGTTAGCTCCTATTTCCTCTATGAGACCCTATGCTTGTTTTCCTTTAATTTTTAACTGTCCCCCTATGTGACTCTACTCTCTGCCTTGCATTCCTTCAGAGACAGTAAAAAGTGGCTGTGTTAGCCACTAAGTTAACATCCTAATGTCCTATACCCCCAAATTGCAAAACTTAAAATGTAGTGTGACTTTAAGCCTGACTTCAAGGTTGTAAAACTCTTTGACTCATACCTGGTACTTTATTTTACTATAAAAGGAGGCCCAAAAACAGTTCCCATTGCCACAGCTACAGAAATCCAATCTCTGGCTGTGGTCAGAGCTATAGCTTTGTGTGCCCCATGGTGGTTTTTTTTTTTTTTTTTTTCCTTTTTCTGGATAAAGCTTGCTTGTGGTTTAATAGGCTTTGGTGGTGTGGCCTCCATCATTGTATGATCCCAGACCCAAGATCTCTAATTAAGTAGGCCAGGGGAAATAATGCCAGATTTTCCTGACTTAAGACAATCTCACCTCTAAAACAGGGTAGAGTTCACTCCTCTCAAAACACAAGCAATGCAAGTGTAGAAATGAGACTTAGAAGGGAAATAAGTGATGTGGGAGTGTCATATATCAATCTGTTGATTTCATTGGTTAAGCAATAAAGAAACTGCTTGGTCCTCATAGGTTAAAACATAGGTGGGAGGAGTAAACAGAACAGAATGCTGGGAGAAAGAAGCTGAGTCAGGGAGTCGCCATGATTCTCCCACTCCAGGCAGACGCAGGTTAAGATCATTCCTGGTAAGCCAGCTCGTGGGCTACACAGATTATAAGAAATGGGCTAGTCCAGGTGAGAGAGCTAGCCGAGAAAAGGCTAGATATAATGGGCCAAGCGGTGTTTAAAAGAATACAGTTTCCATGTAATTATTTTGGGTAAAACTAGCCATGTGGGCAGCTGGGTGCGGGGGACGCAGCCCGCCGCTCCTATTACAACAAATAAGGGTTCCACATGCTGCACAGAACTGCAGGTCATAAACCCAAAACCAAACACAATACAACACACAAATGCATTTTCTAACAAAATATGAATATAATGATAATACCCAATTGCACCGTAAACTACCCATTGAGTATTACCCATGCAAAAAGACATGGAAGATGATGGCGCAAGTGTCAGTAGTTATAGCTATCCTGGCGTTATTTTAGAGAATACATACATTCATATAAAAATGTAATCTAGTATGTATTAGACACAAAACACTTGCTTTAGTGAAAAATTCAAACACTTTCGGAGGGCAGAAAAAGTAGACTTAATCTTGTAATTGCAAATTACCTTTGATGTTTAGCTTGCTAACATTATTAAATGCAAGAAAGCAGAATGTATAGAGATGAAAGAATTAACTCAAGAAAAAGAACATAACAACTGCTTTGTGATATTATGTATTGATTGATGTTCAATCAGTGGGGTGGAGTGCCTGTGTTCACTGTTTGTTTCTGGCGACCAGGAAAAAACAGAAGATATCTTTTGTTTACACACACACACACACACACACACACACGACTCAAACATGCACAGAGACATACAGTCACAGCTTAAGATCAGCATCAGTGAATTGAAATTTTCTGAGGTGTCTTGGTCTCACTTGACAGAATAAACATGAAATCAGGCAAGCTAGTGCTTATAGAAAAGCTTCTTTGAAACTCTTCTTTTCCATCTGGCATAAGCAGAAATAAATGGGCTTCTACTTACATATTTACTTTCTACATGTTTTTCTTTCTCAAAGCTCAACAGCGGGGAGAGCACAGGCTCTTGAAGACAAGAGCCACTGTCTCGTACAACAGGAGAGTCACCCAGGAAGGAAGACTTTTCCACTTTCCCTTGGAAGAGCTTTTGTTCCTATTCTTCATTTGCAAATGATAAGCTTTAGTTCGGTTTCTCAACATAAGGTCACACTGAAGAGCTAGAAATGATGAGAGAATTCAGGGTTCCATGGGGACTGACATTTATCTGCACTCTGGGTGCAAGACTGTAGTAGAAAACTCATTTGTCCCTTTCAGCGCTATCCATGTTCCTTTGGAAGGGACCTCCGTTTCAGTCTTAGAGGAGAGGGGAATAGAATTTTGACTGTCTAACCAATTCTTGGTAATGTGGTAAACAAGCACACGTTGGCTGCTGAGAATAAACTAGATTGGTCCTGGGAACTAATTCTATAAGGCGAACCATCAGAGGTGCTCAGATATTTTTTCCGGCAGAATTTAAATTCTGTCAAGAGTAACCAACACCATTTTTTTATTTTCCTTATTGTGTTTCAAAAGGGACATTGACCCACTTGCCTGACACCCTTACCAAGAAGTTAATTCCTGAGGCTCTGGGGAAAGGTCACCTTCCCCAGTGCACATGGCATGCATACCTGCTCGAAGCCAATAATGTTGAACCCTTGAATCTTCTATAAGAGATCTGAATTATAGCTCAGGGATTCTATAATCAGATGGCTGTATGGACTGAAGTCAGAGGGTCATACTGTGTTGGAGCTATAGAAAAGGATAATACAGTGCCTGGTATATGCAGATGGAGAGTGTTTGCTCTTTCTGATTTGACAGTTTCACCTCTCAAAGGTGCTGTTACCCTTGTGGGCCTTTCTTGGTCCCTTTGTGTTTTAGGTTACTCAGGCTGCCATAACTGCTGTGGAATACTTTATTGCACTGTGTGAAAATGCGTTACTGTGATTGGCTTAATAAAAAGCTGAATGGCCAATAGCAAGGCACGAGAGACTAGGCAGGACTTCTGGGCAAAAGAAGGAACTCAGGGTGACTTTAGGTATGTGAGAGCCATCAGCCACTGAAGAAGTTGGTCATTTGGTAGAGAGGAGAGGTAACTGAGCCATGCAGAAGAATGTAGACTAATAAAAACAGGTTAACTTAAGTTATGAATGCTAGTTAGGAAGAAGTTTAAGCCAAGGCCAAGCTTTCATAATTAATAACAAGTTTCTATGCCATTATTTGTGGGCTGGGAATCCCAACGAGAAATTACTGCTACAGATAACAAAATACCACAGACTCCCAACAATCATTTGTCGTATCCATTCCTATTTGGTAGCTAAATGTTGACACCATCAGTTTTGGGATTGCTGTCTTCCTGACTTATAGGTGCCCTCTTGCTCGGCTTATACTCACATGGCAAGGAGAGAAGGAAAGAAGCATTTTGATGTGTCCTTCTCTTCTTACAAAGGTGACAATCCCGCCATGAGGCACCACCATCAGGACCTCTGCTAACTCTACTCATCACTCAAATGCTCCATGTCTAGATACTATTATATTGGTGGTCAAGACTTCAACATATGGACCTGCAAGCACACAATTAAGTCCTTGGCACTGAATTCTGTCGTGTGTGTCTATAATAAGCTGCTTACTGAATTAATGTGAGTAAGTTTCTGTATGACTGACATAGGCCCCCATCATAGGTAGCCATTGGGCCTTAGAGTAGGCAAAGTACTAAAGTAAGCACTAAATTTGTTTTTCATAATGAGTTTACAAGACAGAATACTAGTTACTATTAATATTATCTTTATTAGAATGTCTGACATGAGATATACCCTCCCCTATTGGTAACTAAAGGTACAGTGCTGTAAGTAGATGAATGCATTCATCCTATTATAAAACTTTATACCTACTGAATAGGGGGCTGGAGAAAATAAGTTTGAAGGAAGAGAAGCAAATTGTCACAGATGAATTGTCACACAGGTAGTCAATGGTGGGTTTAGGGCTCAGCCTAGTAATTGTGAGAGACTATTATTATATCTATAACTAACATTTTGTCCTCATTTTTAGTCAAATATGTTTAGCTAAGTCTAATAAAGTTTGATTCCCAGAAGCAACGTGACCGTTCACAATCATCCTAACTCCTGTTCCAGGGCATCTATTGTCTTCTCCTGATCTTCACAGGAAGTAGGCACATGTGGTGAACATATATACATGTAGGCAAAGCTTTCATACACATAAATTAAGTACCTGAATTAAACAATAAATTAATAATACAGAGCTGATCTCACAAGAACAAGCAGGCATCTAAGCACCCCAGGGTGATGCTTTCTTTCCCTGTACCCTAAAGTGAAACTCAGCATATTCTTGTCCACTCACCTAGCTCCAGTCTGTGTCTATGGAGAACTGAGGATGTATGTGTCTCCTCTGTCACCAAGCTTGGTCCAGGAGATCCCAGTCTTCTTGGTCAAGGCAGTAGTAAAACGATGTGGCACATGGCTGGGGCTGGAACTGGATCTTGTCTCTTGTCCCTGAGAACATCACAAAGTTATCAGCCTGCTTTCTTACTGCTATATGAACCCCCAAAGCTCTTGTAGATCAGAAGCCCAGGGGTGGATGTGGACTAATTGATCATCTTGGGGAAGCCCCTGCACTGATTTTTACAACCTTTAGGAAGAAATATGGTAAGAATTCTGTGTGATGGATGAGGATGCAAATGCCAAGGAAAGCCATAAAGATTTGACACTTATTAAAAAGTGTTGCCAGGAAAGCGTGAGTGATTATTTTAATATCAGCTCTGCATGGCGTGTGTCTGCCCGTTTCTCCTTAATTTCCCCACAGATGGGCCACTGTGCATGCTATGCCCTTGTGCGACAAATGAGAAATTGTGTTTGGAATTCAGCTTTAAAGAAAGAATTGCAATCGTTTTAATTATAAGTCACCCAGTATGGGTCTCAAGTTAGAGAGCCTCGTGGGCACTGTAGAATTAGGGAGACAGTCTTGGCACCATTCTGAGAGCCAAAGCAGGGGACTTGGGCATTTTGTCTATGCCCAGATAATAGGAGAAATGCATTTTGTTATTCATTATTTTTAGATGAAAAAACATCCTCAAACCTTTAGCTACATACACTTACAAAGTCTAGTGGCACCCCCGATTAACGCTCCAGATCCTCACTCCAGAAGATGTACTTTAGTGTCCATGTGCAAGGAACTCCTGAAGTCTGTTGGGTAATCAATCTGTGTTAGACCGCCACACTCTTCTCTAGCATCCCCACCAAATCCACTAGATACTTGGATTCTGTAACAACTGGTGATGGAGAATGAGCACGGCTGGCCTTTAGTAATCTCTGACTATTCTTGTAGCTCACTGTCACCCAGATCCTCTTTTCTGCCTTATGCTGTCTTTACAGATCATATTGCAAAGGTGCCCTTCTACCGTCCTCTAGACAGACCTGGAGTATAGAAGGCATTTTTCAGAGACTAAATGGTAAAACAAAAGGGGATTCATTTTTCTAGATTTATCAAATAAGCATTCAGAATCTCAGTAAAATTTTATATTGAGATGGACCATAAAATATTTTTTAACGTAAGTATCAATATACTGCACGAAGTGTTCAGAATGTAAGTATATATAGCATCAGGAGGGCCACTTGTTTGTCCCAGCTGCCCAGAACCAAAATAATCACACAGAAATCATATTCATTAAAACACTGCTTGACCCATTAGCTCTTGCTTCTTATTGTATAGCTCTTATATTAATTTAACCCATTTCTGTTACTCTGCATAGCAGCACATGTCAGTGACTTACCACAAGGTTCTACTTCTGACTCTGGTGGCTCCATGGTGTCTCTCTCTGACTCCATTCTTCTTTCTCCCAGCATTCAGTTCCGTCTTGCCCACCTACCTAAGTTCTGTCCTATCAACAAGCCAAGGCAGTTTCTTTATTCATTAACCAAAAATGACCTCCCACATCATATGTAGAATTCTGGGTTATCCATCCACAGTTCAATTTAAGTGTTCCCTATATTTCCCTGGCATCCATGGGGATGCTGGGTTATTAATTTCTGCTTGGGCTGCACCCCTGCTGCTGTTTGGCTAATTACATTCATTTGGTGACAGATTCCTTAGCTTCGGTGTTCACTGGGCCCTAGAAAAACTCTACTTTGTACCCTTCAAGGACCTAGCTTGTCCCAGTCACAGAGAGTCCCATCTTCCCAAGCCTGACCTCAGAAAACAGTTTCCACAACATTTAATTCTATGAAATTCAAACCTATTGACTCTCTACTTCCTGATAGGAGGACCACAGCTGGACAGTCCCTTGCTGGGTACCTCAGAACAGAGCGGCCCAACTGGAAGCTCACACTGTGCCCACTCTCTGTGGGCTTCTCCATTCAAGGCTTTGTCTAGTGGTCATTAACCAGTTTATTAACGCATTGCAAGAGGTGGGAACAGAGTATTACAGATGAAAACTGACCAACTGAGGGAGTGGTCTAGGCTGGATCCCATCATGGGTTCCAGAAAATCATGACATGTTAGTATTTGTGTGGCTACATATATGAATATATGAATACATGTCTGTGCATGCAGACAGACATGTACATACGTGCACATCATATGTTTCTAATTTTATTCTGAATGTTCACTTCAGAAATACATAAAATGAATTTCAAAGACAAGAGGTTTTATCTTTTGTCAGCACAAATCTCAGTTTCTTGTGAAATTCACCTGCTCTGAAGGTGTGGTCCCTGTGAGAGCAGAGGCCATATGTCTATCATGTGATAATGCTGGATCGACGTTCAGATCTTCTGAAGTTTTGTGGGAATCTCTTGATTAATGAAAGCAGTACATTTCTGTTTATGCTTAGGCATTTATATGCACTTTATACCTTCATAAATCACTTCATGTAGCTTTTCTATATTTAAATGTGCATATACATCATATAACTCATATGACTTATATTTTTTCTTGTTTTGTGAGGTGCTGATCTCTGCATTTTTAATAAAATAAGAAGGAGTAGATTTCTCTAATTTGTCTTTTTTTGCTTAATCATAAAATCTTAAGTTTTCACATAAATCAAAGATCATTTCCATAAGACTTGCAGCAACTCATTTGCAAAATCTTTCTCTTTGAAGTCTGCTTTAATCTAGGTGTGTATTATCTCTCATGAGGCCTGTCAGAATTCCAGCGATAATACATTATTATACAAAGCATATTCTTGGCCAAAATGATGAAGGAAATAATGAGCAAGTGTTATGTCAATGCCTTAACTACCTGGGTGATTTTGGGGGTGTTGGCTATGAGCAAAAGCCCTTATCTATGTTGTAGAGCTCGGTCTTCCTCTCCCTGAGGCAGGTGAGACTGTTTCAGGGCCTGGGAACCCCTTCACTGCTGTCCTTAGTGGCTCAGGAGTCTGGACACCTGACTCAGCCTTTTGTACATGTTGATTTCAGACAAATGTAACCATTCTAGTCGGTTCTGCCTGCCTCACTACCACATGGAACAGAAATCCTAAAGGTTCTTAGAAATGCTAAGAAGCACGAGACCACCATAAAGATTATAGGAATTGATCACTTGACAAAATGAAATAAATATGGCAAAGAAACAGCCAACTTCCCTGTTCATTCTTCTTTTAAGGACTAAGTTATGAATTGATCTTGCTCACCATTTTAGCCTGAGAGGAAACTAGATCTTTTTTTTTTCCATATTTTAAAAAAAGTTAGAATCAAGTCCTTGCCATGCACCAGGCACGGTGGAAGAAGCGGGAGATGACAGGTGAGCACATGGAGAGCCACTGTGAGCTCATAGCCTAGTTTGGAGGACAACAAGGAAACAATATGGAAGAGCAATTGATTTAGCTGCAAAATATGCAGGAAGCACAGATGAAAGGGTATTGCATTTTGCTCAAGAAGCAGAACAGTTTGCATTGGATGGTCATTTGTTCACTCACTCAACCCATCAAATCTATCTGAGCTTTAGTTAAGTTCAAACACTCTACTTAGTGCTGGGACTATGACAATGAACGAGGCAGAGGGTTTCTGTTTTCCCAGGACAGGCAAATATTAACTATGCATTGTGCAAAGAAATAACCATAACATCGAAGAATCCAGGACACTTTGGACATACACTGGAGACTCAAGGAGGGAACTGGTCTAGCACAGCATGATGCTTCAGAGGAGGCTCTCCTAGGGAAGTCACATTGTTGGAGATTTGAGCACGGAAGGGAATAAGGGAGTTGGTGGATAGAGCAAAGACGAGCATGCGCCATTGCATGGCATGGGGCTAAGGCGTTCTGTGCAGGACTGGAAGCAGAGTTCTTCAGTTTTCTCAGCGTTCATCTTTCTGCTCCTTTATCAGCCATTCCTCTGAGGTTGCCAACTGCCACCAGTATGGAGACATCTTCCACCCTTTTAGCTTTGTCTTTGTTTACTAAATTAATGCTGGGTCATTTCCCAGAAAGGAATAACTGGGTATGTAGCTTGAGAAGCAAAGAAACTACCTCTCTGAGGAGCAGGAGTCCAAGAATCTTCCTGAGAAACCATCATGAATGTGACCCAGCTCCAACACTGCTGTGATGCTGGCTTAAAGTTTCAAGTAGGAAGTGGCCTTCCATCGATGAGAGATCTGCCCTGGCTCATCATAAAAAGCAGGAGATAATAGCATGTGCTGGAAGTGGGTCCTGGGACCAGGGATTTCTCAAAGTGCTTTGGAAACATATGTTGCCTAAGCCTTACAATACTTAGGAGTTGCTACTATTATTGTATTTTACAGTTTTCACAGGGGACATGATTAGAGCAGGTAAGAAACTTGCCAAGGTCAGAGCTGGTAAGAGAGAGGCAGGCTTTGAACCCCAAAAGTCTGATTACAAAAAGTGGCTTTTAAACACCAACTTCTCTGGGTGCCATCCCAGGAATTATGATCATAACACTTTTTATGTTGAACTGATTTCTAGAAATGGGGTTTTTGGAGCCAGTTTCCTCCCCCAGTCCCCCAAACACCCCAACTTACTATAATACTATGAGTGCAAGTTCAGGGTTAGAAGTCTTTCTTGCAGGGCCTAGTGGTGCAGTCCTGTGATCCCAGCTGCCCTGAAGGTTGAGGCATGGCTATCTCAATTTAAATGGCTGATTGAGTTATAACTCTAGTTCAAGACCAGCCTGGGTCACCTAGCAAGACCTTGTCTCAAGTTTAAAATAGAAATGAAAAAAAAAAAGCAGAAGGAGGGAATCACAAACTCAAGTTTAGGGAGCCATGAACTGATAGCATCTGGTTCTGGTTTAGAATACGAATGTGCCCTTCAGCAGTCTGGCATGGATGGAGGATGGACTCAGCAGGGCCCAACTTTTACTGATGAACGATTTGCTACTGACTGACTTATGGAGAGAAGGAACCATTGCCTTCAGCTGCATATCCACTGGTGGCCCCACCAGGCTGCCATGAGTGGCTCTAATCTAACCCTCATGTAGTCAGCTCTAGCTGGCAAAGTGGATCATGAGACAAAACGTGGCTCTGGCAAGAAGACTGGTAGGGAAAGAAGGTGTTGATAGGGATGAGATGGGGGTGTAAGGGGATGGGAGCAGAGAGTAATCAGACTGCATTATAGACATGTGTGAAATTATCCAATATCAAACAATGCAAATAAATGTTAAAAATTAATTTAAAATAAAATACAGTGCTTAAAAGTCGAAGGCTGTGGCTCCAGGGGAGAGTGTACAAGGACCTGGGTTGTATTTTACAAGCAATGAAAAGGACTCTTCCTTCTTTTTACTCAGGTCTTTGCCAGTGTTGGTGCCATAGCTTAGAATAAAGAGTATGACCGTGGCTCACTGAGTTGTGTTCTACCAAATGCACACACACACACACACACACACACACACACACACACACACACATAAAAGAAGTAAGGCTCTCATGCTTTCCCAACTGATGTAGGACCTTCTCCACCTATAGATTTATAAAACAAACCATAAGAGAGCTCGGGTTTCCACTGAGCATCATTTCGGTTGCACAATGCCTAGTATTTTGTGTGGGTCTCTTGCTGCCGCAGGATGCTGGCGCACAGTTACTGTTTCTCTTCACATCCACCTGCGAAGAACTTTCCTCCCTTTGCGTTTGCAGTGTGGTGCAGAGGATTTATCACCTCATTAGGCAGAGAGACTAGAGCAGTCCTTCAGGGATAGCATCGTTTCTAATTATTTTCCCGCCAGAGAATGACAAGGAAGCAGACACAATGACTGCAGGATGAGAAGTTTGCAGCAATTGGCCAGAGTCTCCTGAATCACGAGAGCGGTTTTCTCCTAGGTAGTAAGAGTTGTTGGTAAATGGATTCCACTTTCTGCCTCAGAGAGAAAACAACAGCAACTACACCCCAGCTACTCCTCTGCCTTTGGAGACTCTCCCTCTCAAGGAGACATTTGGGCATAGTGTAGTAAGAAATGGATAGTGGCCTCAGGGAGTGAGCTGGTCTGCCTAGTATCTGTGCTCGGGCCTCAGAATATTGGAAACAGGTAGAGATGAACTTGAGTGAGAAGGGAAAATATTGGCCTCCACATGGAACCAGTTCACCACTGTGAAATCACCTAGAAGTGGTTGGAACAACATTTATGGGGCCAGGAGTTTCCATGACTTCAATTAGGAGGAAGTTAGTGAGACATCTTTTCAACTATTCTGCTCCATTTTATGAGATTCAGGTGTAGCCTATCAAGAAAAGGAATTTTGATTTTAACATCGCATTAGAAATCGTTGCCAGTGCAATAAGTAAAGAAGACTAGAGATTAGATAGGAAGAAATGAAACAACCAGCAATTAGCCATGACACAAATATCCATGTGGCAGGTATAATAACAAAATAAGAATAATTTTAGAATCAACACTTAGATGTGAGTTTAACAATGTATACTGTCTATGAACCACTTGGGAGTATTTTTTAGTCAAGTATTTTCAGTTGATTTATGTGAAATGAAGATCAAAATCTAAATGCACAGGGAGACAATAGTCAGCATCACAAAATGTGGTTCCTTGTAGGATGAACAGATGCTCCTAAAACTCAGATTTAAAGACAAATGAGATAAAATTGCAATAAAAGAAGGAATAAAGTTAGAAAATATCTCACTAATGTTATATTTTAAAGACCTTCTATCAAACTAATCTTCTATAAAAGTAACCAAATGTAAGGATAAAAATACAATCCATAGAATAGAATAAGAAGTCCAAAGACAAACCCATAAAATATAGTCCAATATTTTTAAAGGTTTTATTTCAGTTTTGATTGACATAGAGCAATTATACATGCCTATGGGACAAAACGTGGCATTTTGATACCAATATACTTGGGAAATTGGTTTTTGCAAAGCTGAAAATTAACTTAAAAGAGAAAGCGAAGCCTTTCAGACAGTTGCATTGCCATTCCTTGCCACCTAAAGCCGTCTCTACTTAAACCTCATCTCTTCAGCAAAACTTACCTCAAAATGAACCATAGGTTTAATGGCAAAAATCAGAAAAGAGGTTAGGCAAAGAGTTCTTTAACAGGCTGCCAAGAACAAGATGGTATAAAAGAAAAATACCCAATTAGACTTCATTAAGCATTGAATGTTTGGCTTTATAACACAGAGTGCAAAGGACAACAATCTACAGACTGGGAGAATGTGTGAGTTTTGTGTATCTGTGCATAATTTATTCTAAGACTATATTTTTTTAAAAAAAACTTTTAACTACAAAAGTTTTTAATTAAAATGGGCAAATTATTTGAACAACACACCACCAATGAAGATGTACAGGAAGCAATCAAACACATAAGAAGATACTTAAAGGTATTATATGCTAGGGAAATGAAGATTTCAAACCACAATACCAATGAAGCCCTATCAGAAAAGATCAAATAGAAATACAGATACCAAGCTGGAATTGCAGTGAATGTGATACACTGCAACTTGAGATGCAAAACAGTACGGCTACTCCAGAGAAATTTGAATCAGCTTATGGCATTAAATACACATGTAAATGGGAAATCGTTCAGGGGGTAAGAGCACCCACTATGTAAACAAGAGGCCTCAGCCTGAATTTGAATTTGGATCCCCAGAATCTACGTAAAAGCTATGCATGGCTGTGCATGCCTGTAACCCTGGTACTGGGCAGAGGAGACAGGCAGATTATAGGAACTTGCTGCCGGTCAGTCTAGAGAATTGTGTTCCCTAGCAACATGCTTTACAGAAAACACTCCACCTGAGCGATGGCTCGGAGATCATTTGTCCAGCCTATGTAAGGCCCTGGTTCCTTCCCAACAGCATTTTCATCATACAAAACCCAACATACTCCACTTGCCAGCAGGCCAAGCTCTCTCTTTGCTGTTGGCAGAGTCTCCTTAATGTTCTGCGAGCACTGAGTCCTCTAGCAGAGGAGGCTGTCTTCTTTCAGTGTTTGTTATGCAGTTGGAGTAACACATGCCTGCCTTCAATGACTTTTTTATGGAAAGAGTAACCAACCTTGCCAATTTCAGCTTGAACACAGTCCTCCAAGGGCAGCTGAGTCATCAAACTGCCATGGTATTCCAGTGTGCCAGGATGAAATATGCTGTTGTCAATGCAAAGCTTCCTTGTATCACTTCTTTCCCCCATTTTTAGGTCTAGCATGCTTAAGGCTATGGATGAAAACTTATTCTCATTTTGAGCAAGCAGTCCAAAGGGTTTAAGTTTGTTCTTTGTTGTCCTCAGTCTAGGCTTCTAGCATCTTCCAGAACAGTTAGAAACACCTGATAACTAAAAGCAGAATCCCAGTATCTAAATTCCACCCAAGGCTATCTATTTAATTTCAGATGTCCTTTGCGGAGGTTTTGGGTACTGTTACAATTTCATGGGCTTGCTTAAGCCTGCCAAGAAAGGGGTGGAGCTCTAAAGGACAGGGTAACTCAGAGAAGCTTATTGAGAGTGTGCCAGCAGGAAATCTAAAGACATTTGTGTGCTCTTTCTTTCTAGATCTTCCCTTCTTTCTGTCTCCTGCTCCTTTTTCTCTGCTGTTTTGTGGCTTTACAAACAATAAGAGGAGCACTAGTATGAATGAAAGGTGTTTCTGAGAAGTAATTGGTGACATTTTTTAAGCATCTGGTCCAGTCTCAAGATTGCTCCTCTCACAGGGAAGGAAGTGCAGCCCCAGCTCATGCAGGGGTAGCACTTGCACTTCGGTGCCTTGCAGGAAGATTAAAAAACATGCTTGGTGGAGAGTGCTGCTGTTCTGAAGGCCAGTGCTTGTAAAAATTTCCACTGCCAATTTTATCTAGGACATCTATATTCCAAGTTAAGGATTAACACCAGTTTGTAAGATGCCAAAGATGAAGGATAACTCAGGCTTGAAAATGCCCAGGTGGCTGGGCAGAACAGATCCATGTTCATGATTTTTGTAAGGACAGAAAGTCTGCTTATTCAATTTAATAACCATAGCCGTGATTGGGACATGAATTATGTTCCATGCCCAGAGAAGGATTTGGCAGCAATGCTCTTCAATAGGGCAGAGCATGTTTCCTCTGATGGATGACCTGCTTGGCTCCATACCATGGTAGTGGGATCAACTTTTTCCTTTATCAGATGTTTCAAGGCTCAGTTGGGATCAAATATACTGTATGAAATTTGTTTTTTTATTGACTATTAAGCTATTTCATAATCAGAAAGGAAATAGAGCCCTACAGAACATGGAAATATTTTCAAGTGTACTCCTCTATATTCTAATGGTTGACTATATTTATATATTTCTTCTAAATATAACCATTGTGCTGCACTATGGTGTATACTCTACCTTTGTTTTCCACTCAAAATGAAAGTCCAGTCTAACTGTAAAAATGCTGCCTGTCACAAAACAGCAGAGTACAAAGTAGGACTGCATGATTTTCAATGGAGGTGCTTGCATTGGCTGTGGTCAGGCAGGATGCATGGCGGTATGATGGTACAGAATGGCAAGAATACTGCTGATGCGTGCTTCCTCCTAAGGAACACACAAATGTGTTTATAGGGAGGAGAAGGAAACAGAATTTCACTGGAGTGGGGATCTGAAGATGGGTGGCAGTGTAGGAATAGATGGTTCTAGGAGTAGGTTGGACACATAAATCTGGACAGAAGTCTTGGTTGCTGCATGAGGAACACCACTCACAATGAGAGACTTTTCTTTTTGAGGGAGCTTCTTAGAGCTGACACAGTCAGTGATGTGTGCTCTGTGCTTGGTGCAAAGTTTTGAGCATATTTGTGCTGAGCTTTCCAACTTTCTGTTTTTAAAGTATATTTATTGAAATCACTAGTTATACTAAATGAAAGATTTCTAAGTGTGCACTTGTGTGAGTGCTTGTGAGATAATGCTTTTGTACACTATAAAGGTTTGTCATTCGTATTGGTTTAGTAAAGTGCTGATTGACAAGTAGCCAGGCAGAAAGTATAGGCAAGGTAACCAGACTAAGAAAATTCTGGGATGAGGAAAGGCAGACATGTAGTCACCAGCCAGATGCAGAAGAAGCAAGATGAAAATTAAGGGTTAAGTTGCAAGAGCTAGTTATTAGTAAGCCTGAGCTAATAGGCCAAGAAGTTTATAATTAATATAAGCCTCTGTGTGTTTCTTTGGAACTGAATGGCAGTGGGACTTCCATTAACATGTGATTTTGTGTATGTGTGTGTGCACATGTGTGCATTTGCACATGTTGTGACTGGACAAATCATCAGAGATAAAGATCTGAGTTTTGCTCTGAAATAGGAAAACATTAAGTTTTCACATAATTTACCAGGCCCCGCATCCATAAATCTTGTCAGTGGGTCCAAATGCTTGTCTACATTCACAAAAGGGAACATAACATGTATAAAATGAAAGTGTGAATTTTTTTTGTTTGTTTTGGCCAAACCTAGGCAAAGAAGTTCTCCCTCTGTCTTGTTCTTGCCTACAATAATGTTACAACTTGCAGAAAAGATGAGACAAAAGCCAGGATATAAGCGTGTGCTGACTTGGGAGAGAGCCTCACTCCCTGAAGATAGGACTGAAGTCTTTGTCTTAGCCACAAGGACCAGGGCCCTTTCACAACAAGGATGAATCATCTCCAGGACAGTACTCCCTGGAGGAAGCTAGAGTTGAAACAGACAATTTTGAAAATAGATTCTAACTTCTAGGGACCCTCTGAAATAGTGCTCAGAGACCCTTTGCTACTAGTCAGGCCTCACGCACATTTATTTGTGGTTGTTCTCAAATCCAAAGAGCATCTACCACGTCCGAGACAGCTCCTCTTGGGGCAAAATTGTTGATCCATGCTAACTTATTGCAGTGCATGGAAGACAGAAACAGCAATCAGCACCTTTACTTAGACCATAAAGTAAGTCTTTGTTGATGTTCAGTTGTTTTTCTTGCCTTCCCTTTAGCAGACACTGACTGCTAACTCACTAGAAGCATAATAAACACATCCATGCTGTACATTCAATCAATCCCAGAGTCTTTGGACTGTTTGCTGACTGGTTTGATTGCATTGAATTTCCTTTGCAGGCTGGGAGGGGGAACGGTGGCTGATTGCCCAGAATGGATCCTCACTCCTTGCTTGAATATCGAATGCTTTGTTTATGACAAATCCAGTAAAGATTAGTTTTGTTACTCTCTTGAAAGGCTTTTTGCCTGCTACTTGCCCTCAGATAATAGTGTTTATCACACCAAATCACCAAAATAAGGATCATTGCCAATGCTTCCTCTGGGCAAACAGCGTCTTTGGGACTAAGCTTGCCTTTCTAGGGTAAATAGTGAAGGCCCAGCTTGTTTCATGTTTTTAATAAGTTATTACGTGAATACTTATAGTTGATGCATATTTTATAATATATTTGATGATATAAACAGCTCTACATAACAAAAAGGTTGGAGATAATTTTCATTTTGAGCTTCTACTTCATGTTTTGTGCTATTAATGTTTGCCAAACAAAATGACATATCTGCTTGCCAAGCAATATGGGTTTATTTCATAGGTACCCTTTACACCTCAGTATTCTTTCCTGGTTACTCTGATGTCAGAACTTTTAAACTCAGGAGAAAGCTGACATCACTGGATTTTTCTATGTCTAGAGAGAACTCTTTGTGATAGAAAGAGCCCCCTGGCTAGCTGATCATGTATAGTTCCATGTAATATCTCCTCCACAGAACTAACGAAAATAGAACAATTAAGAACCACAGACCACCAAGGGAGAGGAGGTTCCTAAAAAGACTCCTGAAGAGTGACCTACCTTTCCAAGACACCAACAAGGAAAGCTGCACCAAGAATCATGTCAACCCTTGGTCACACACTTTTTCGGAGGACAAAACAAAGGTCTACACACCATACTTCTCAGGACACTGATCTCTGCCCTCCTGGCCTTTACACAAGTTCTCTTGGAGGAAGGCAAATATCCCTATGAATGGCTTGTTAAAAGGTAAGGGATTCTTGAGAGAAAGCAAACTTGGATGGCTGTCCTTCTACATTAACAATTAATAAAGAATTTTTCTACCTGGGAAATTAATTACCAGTGAGACCTCATCCAAAACCACAATCTGGCACCTCTCTAACTTCTGTTGGAATTGTATAATTTCCAGAACTCCAAAATCTGTGCCAAGAGACTGAACTGAACTCAGGAAGTCTGTAACTCTGTTTTCTCCTTTTCTGCTGTAGTTGGGGCTTTTGACCACTCAGTCCTATTGTTTTTGAGTATGGATATTTTGGAGTGCTTTCTTCAGCTACCTGATTTCTGGTTCTGCTTTCTTCTACTTCTACTGTGCTCTACAGTGGGATTAGTTTTGTTCTTGATGAGGAACGATCCAGAAAGTCCAGCACCTCTGCAGCCTGACCAGCTTAGTGCCTGGATTTACAGATGCTCTCGATGACCAAGTCCTGAATGCAGTGAGCAGACACAATGCTAAGACTGCACCTACCTTTCTAAAGGGTTCAGAGCATTCCTTTCTTACTGACTTTGGACTTTACTTCTTTCAGGATTTCCTTCTGCAGAGGTTACAGAGTCTTAGAATGGACAGGTCTATCTCCTTGGCCCTATCTGCCCACAGCTTGAAAGACTGATAACTGAGGTGATTAAAGTCAGAAGAGACAGGCAGCTGAGCAGACAGGAAGCATCATGCTGGGGTGAGGACAGATCTTTAAGATCAGATGCCCTTGGATCTTCAGATCCAAGAAGCATAGAGCTTATGAAGTTAACAGCATAGGCAAATAAATCTTTGAGATATCCTCTGATAAAAATGAGCCCAGAGATAGTCATTTACCAGGAAGCTATGGGCACATTCTAGCTATCCTTTACTGAGATGCCAATGGTTTACCATGTAGGAAGTGTTGATAAGAAACAAGGAAACAATGCCTGAAATTAGTCTTAACCATTTGGTTATAGGTTAGTCATTCTTTGGAAACCTTTTGTTGTTATTATCTGTGTATACTTAGGTGTTTGTAGGTGAACATGTTTGTGAATGCCAGAAGTTAACATCAACTGTGTTCCTCTATCACTTTCCATGTTAATTTTTGAGTCAGGCCTTTTCACTGAATTTAGAGATCCCTGTTTAAACAAAACGAGCTGGCCAACGAGCTCCAGGAATCCTCCTGTGTCTTCCTCCTTAGTGCAAAAGTATAAGTGTATATGTCTATGCCTGGCTTTTTAGATGAACACTGGAGATACAAACTCAAGTCCCCTCTGCTTGAGCAGTGAGCACTGTACCCATTAAGACATTTCTTCCAATATTTAGCATTTCTGTTTTGGGCACTCCTTGTGTCTAGATGAGGTTCATGCTGTTAGGAAACACAAAAAATTTGGGAGAGCTATTGCTCTTGTTTGCTCAATGCTAAGACCTATAGGCCTCATCTTGACAGACTCTGAAAGGCTATATGGTTCAGCTGACCATCTCAATTTGGAAATGGCCACAGGAGGACCTCAAAATGAAACAGTGAGCAAGCAAAGATCATTGTTTCTCAGTGGCTGCCTATCAGAGCAGTTTTCTGTCCTTGGGAAAAGGACAGAACAAATTCAAAAGAATCTCAGAGTCTGCCGCAGAATGGATGCAGGCAGAGATCCCAAGAGTTGTGTTTGGCAAATGGTATTTGGTGATATGTCCCAGGATGTGGGATGATGTGATGATGTCATCTCCAAGGACATGTGTAGAGAAGCAAGGGAGAAAAACCAATCAAACAAACAAATAACAAATACAAGCAAAGAGAAATCATAAAATATTTCATCAACTTCTGTTTGCATTAACTTTGTTACTGTTTTAATGGCTAAGGCAATTGATGTGGCCAAACTTAGAGTCCATTTACAAGGTCACTCTCAAAGCCAGGATATAGGATGACTCAACAGTAGACACCAATGGAGCCATTCTAAGTCATCCTAAAAAGTTTTAAGTTGATCTGTGGTATCACTACCTAGTCCTTGCCAGTTTTAGGATATTGACACTCCAGCTGGACTTGTGGATGTTCACAACCCCTCTGTGTTGAACTTGGAAAAGCTGGGTTCTCAAAAGAGGCCCTAGTTCTTTCCTCCTGTTTCTTCCTGATCAGACTCTATATGACAATGTGGAATGTCCGTCTGTATATGTGTCACTCTTATTGGTTAATGAATAAAGCTGTTTTGGCAAATGGCTTAAAAGAGTAATTGGTGGGAAATCTGAAGAGAGAGAGAGAGAGAGAGAGAGAGAGAGAGAGAGAGAAAATGGAATTGAGAGAGATGCCATGTAGTCACCGAAGAAGAAAGATGACAGAACATTACCAGTAAGCCACAAACTTTTGGTGATACATAGGTTAATGGAAATAGATTAATTTAAGATGTAATAGCTAGCTAGGAATATGCCTAAGCCAAACAGGTTATAATAAATATAGTTTCTGTGTGTTTATTTGCGTCTGGGCATCCAGGAAACAAAAACACAGTCTCCATTTACAAAGTGGTATTGAATCTAAAGTTTCCTATGACCAGCAGAACAGAGACACTGTGTTGTCAAAGTTCAAATCCAGAGTCTGTTCTTTCCTGGTTAACATTAGCTTCTTTCTACACTGTTTGCAAAGGAGAAGATGAATGTACATGAAAGCTCACAGGTGGAGGGAATCTTTACTTGGAGATCAAGTAGAATGGTTGAGAGTTTCCTGTAAGTTCTAGAGACTTCTATCCTTCAGCCATCAGTTTCTAGAGATGGAGCTGCAAGATCTGCCACCCACTAGCAGTTGTTTTCATGTTAGTATACCATAATATATCAGATTGTGAATTTATGTCTCTTTAAGTGCAATGCATTTATTTCAACCCAAATAAAATATAAAAGCAGAGATGGACCAAAACATCTGGGTCTAGAAAATTAATGTACAAAGTTGGTTATGTCATCTGGAGAGCAAACTCAAGTCTCTTGATTCCCACTTCTAAGCAGGAAATGCATGGTATTATTCATTGTCATGATGCACGATGTCATTTGTCACCCAATAAAGACATGAAGAGATAGCAAAGCCTTCTGAGCTCTGGAAATGTTCAAACAAAAGACAAACAATTGTATCAGGGAAGGACTGAATCAAATTGCATTAGGTCCTTTCTGATTCTGAGAATCTGAAATACTGAATTCAATCCCTTAATTTAAAGATGCAGTGACTAGAACTTAAATAAATTACTTATACCATGTTTGTCTCAGAGCTTAGATACAGAACTGGGTCTTCCACCCTGTGCCCTTTCTCTGCATCTTCTGTCTTAAGGGTTTCTTACACAGTGGATAATCTGCAGTCTTCAATGTTTGCTTAGTAGACCAATCACGTGACTTGAATCTAAGTGCTACAGAGCTAGAGAAAGGGTCCCAGGCTTCTTCTCTGCACTTGCTTTTCTCAATAATGTTAATCTAGGGGCTGGGAAACCATTTTTGAATTTTTGCCATGAAGTTGCCTAGAAACATTAAACCTTAGTTTTTACAATGTAAATTGATTGTTTTTCTTTAGTACTTTCTCAACTCCATTGGAAGAAACACCAGAGAACAGTGGTTTAGAAGGGATCAAACATTCTTCCTTCCTTCCTCAGATGATGGATTTCTTATTTCTAACGAGCCTTTTTATATTCTTTAGCTTGTTACTACTAAGCGTTCCCACCAAATCCCCAAATAGGGAAAGAGAATAAATTCCTACATGTGGCAGACTGGGCGATCACTCAGCATTTCTCCCATTCTCTTGAGTTCCTTTTTGAAGTCTTAGTTCTAAGGAAGAAATGGGAACTTCCCATTCTGTGCTTCAAACTATGCATGCTCATTGTGGTTTAAAGAAAACCAGGCTTCAAACTATATTTCATTAGCTATAATTGATGCTACAGGAAGACTTTCAGTGTTTATCCCATGACATCATCTGCCTAAGCCATATTGCCATTCATTCTCTTAGCATTCAAATACATATTCATGATTATAGAAGCACGGTGCTGGACAACACATTGGGATTGGTGCTGATTTTCCAACTCTATTCTTGGAAACTATAAAAAACAACTATGAAATTTATCTAATATCTCTTGATACTTAATATATAATGTACTGAAATTGCATTCTGTCCTATTAAGTAATAATATCTTACACAATGTTTCTTTTCCATATAATATCTTAAGATAGTAAGTTTTCAAATTTCTTTATAAAAATTATCATCAACTCCACTTTCAAAAGGACAGTGTAGAACTACAGAGGAGATAACCATCCGCCCAAGGTCATAAGGAGGCAGGGTCTTGGTTGGGCTGGGACCAGTACAGGAGACCATGAGTTCAGGCTCCTCTCTGTGATTTCCTTCCCATTCTGATCAAACATTTGCTGCTTGAGTTATTATGCCTCCCTCCCCAGGAGCTGCTGTGCTAGAAGCAAAACCTGTGACTTGTGCATCACAAGACAGTGTACTACTTGTTCTTTGTTTTTCCAGGCAGGGAAAGGACACAAGAGCTCTTAGGCGATTTTCAATTATCTCCCTTCTTTAAGAGTGAGGCTCCATCTGTATGAAAACCAAAAACAAATCAAAGTAAGACAAAGACACTGGGACAGAGATACTGCAGGGAACTAAGTCTTAAGATTCTAGAACCAGAACAGACAAGGTCAGGCAGAACAGTAGAGGGGTTGCATTTATCATCTGTGGGAAGAGGAGCATCCCTGTGGGAAAGCCTTCTGCGGAGAGATTCCCCAGCTGCTGTGTCTACTGCTCCTTGCTTTGATCCTGTGATTCATCCATCTGTCTGCATTTCTGCCTGCATTGCCTTCTAACCACTCTTCCTAATTTCCCATTTTCTGTCTATATCCACAAGGATAGGCGGCTTACTCTCTGGGAAAAAGAACAGCACTATTGCTTTGATCTACCTATCAGAGAGGATTATATTCTTCTCTCTGCCCTGTTAATTGTGGGGGTGTCTTGGACTCTACCACCAGCAAACAAAGCTGACTGGCTTAGCTCTCGTCACAGGACTTCACCCTCTCTGGTGTTACTTTCATTCAACAGGAAAGATTCAGTCTGTCATATGCCAACTGCTAGACCACAGACTTGGGAGAAATAGCAGTTAGAATAAATGTAGTCTCAGTTCCTTGGGGGAGGAAGATAGAATTAATAACCAATAAAAATATATGAAATAAACTGTGTGAGTGCTCTGAAGAAGTTTTGTGTGATGATGTTATGAAAGCATTTTGCAGAATTACTTTATTTTTTGCTGTTGTAAAATGTAAATAATTGGGTATGGAAGGCTGGGTGAAGATCGATGAGCAATGACCTGTTTCAGACAAAGGGAAGAGGGCATGGGATACATTGGATAACAAGATACAGGGATCACAAATAAGTAAAACACAAATCTATGAACTTGTACACTGTTGTGTAGAATCTTCTGGGTCCTCATGGAACAGGCAGTGGACAAGTAAAGGGAGAAAGACTGCAGATCTCATGCAATCAGGCTATAATCTGAAAAGTAATATGTTAGCCCAATGTGTGGGGAGCAGACTAATACAAAAAACAAGAGAAAGCAGAGAAATTAATGCAACAACTATCTAGACAGATTTAATCAAAATGTCTGACACTAAGTTATTGACAGCAGAGATAGAGACAAAATAATTGATTAGACAGCTATTAGGAAATGAGTTCAATAGTGGCTGGTGATGGGATGGTGTAGAGGGATAGAGACCAATTTCCAGTTTCTGTTTGTGTAGTTGACTTAATGCCAAGGCATTTGATGGCACAGGGAATAGCAGGTTTGGTCATGAAAATCATTTTAAAATCATTTTAAAATCATAAGCACTTTTGAGTCTGAAATTAAAATGTTTAATAGATGTATGTATGTATGTATATATGTAAGTTTTTGAAAAAGACTGATTCAGAAACATAATTTTGAGGGTCATTGGACAGAGATGATAATTAAGAACATAAACAAGATTACCAGGGTGAGAATGGAAAGAGAGTCTGAGGTTGAATCTTAAGGAATTGGCTCTAAAGGATGGAGCTTAAATATTTAATAATTCCAAAGATGAAAACATTTTCAAAGGAGTCAACAAGGAAGCAAGAAAGTCTTAGGTGACTCAAGAGATTAGGATGCTGTGGAAAACAAGAAGAAAAGCTGATGAAGAGGAAGGGTTCCCTGTGAAGGGTACTATCAAATGGCCAAATAAAATAGCTGTGCAAAGAGTCTCACCAGAGACGCTGTTTGGGGAGTATTGGGGATATGCCCAGCACAGAGTGAAGTGGATGGATGTCAACCAAAGGTCAGTTCCTTCCCCTGTGCTGCTCAAGACCACGCCTATAGGGTACTTATCATCCAATCACTAGACCTGCCATGTGATTTCTTTCCTGACATTCTGAGAGTCACCTGAGACTTGCGTTTCTCTGTGTATTAAATCTGGATTTATTAATTCAATCTGATCTGTCTTATTGCATCAGTGGAGGCACCCAATAACTGGGGATCCAATATTTATCAGAAGGATGTAGAGTCCTTTGGGTATATGCCTAGGACTGCTTTATCTGGATCATATGGCAGATCTATTTCTGGCTTTTTGAGAAATGACTTCCACAGTGAATACACCGGTTTACAACCCTACCACTAATGAACTAAATATTCCCATTTCTCTACATCCAGGCCAGTATTTATCATAACATGTTTTGTAGATCTTAGCCACTATGACTAAGGTAAGATAAAATCTTTAAGTAGTTTAATTGGCATTTTCAATGGCTAATATATTAATATTTAAAGACATTCCTTAGACATTTGAGTTTCTTCTTTCAAGAATTCCATTTAATTACATGCCCTAATTTTAAATTGGAATGCTTGTTTTCTTAATGTTTAGGATTTTGTTGTTTGTATATTCTTGAACTGACACTCTGTCAGATGTAGAGCCAGCAAATATTTTCCCCTTCTGTACACTGCACTCTTATTTGAATCAGAATATACTCTGCTGAACAGAAGCTTTCCAGGTTTATAAGATCCCGTTTATTATCTGTTAGTCACATTTTCTGTATCACCACAAAGTCTCTCTCTATGCCTATAAGTTGAAGCAAAATCATTCTGAGTGAGGTAACTGAGATCCAAGGGGACAAAGTCCACATATTTTCCTTCATATATGGATACTGTGTTTGGATCCTTAGACATGTATTTAAGTCAGAGTACCCACCAATAGAGAACAGGAGATTAGTAAAAAGGAACGGGAGAGATTTCAAGTGAGCGGTGACAGAACACAGGTGCTAAGAAGGAGAGAAAGGGAGAATGGAATGGGAAAGGTTAAGTGAGATGGCGTGGAAGAGAAAGGTAGAGGAGACATGTGGATGGACCCTAAGGACCTCTGAAAATGCATGTGGAAACCTATTCCTGCGGCAGCTACCTAAAGTATATATATGTACACATGAAATTAAATGGAGCTGTTTTCTAACAGACAGGCAGTGTTTCTCCTGTCAGACAGAGTCCAGTGCCAGGAATGGGCCACCTCTTTTTGACTTCTTCTGTAGACACTCCAAATACAATAGAATATTGCCATTGCTTTTGGTTTCTCTCTAGAACTTGATGGTAAGCCCTATTTCCAAAGATGTGGTGAAGTCCAACTAGTACCAACCTGGAAACTTTGTTCCAATGACTAGTTTTCATAGTTCTGTATGGTGCTGAGTGCAATACTGAGAAGAGAGGTGATCAACATTTTTACCCTTCAGTGAACGCTTTGCTATATAACTCTTCTGGCAAGATATGTCTACTAAGTCACTGCTGTAATAGAGAAACAACTATCATGGGGGTAACCAAACACTTTCTGGTTGAATATAAAGCCCAACCCACTCCAAAAAATAAAATTAATACCTTGTAAAGCTAACAAAAATCTCAGCTGGTTAGGTTCTAGATCCTAAGGAGAGTATAATACTGTGATCCCACTAATAGACATAGTAATGAACTGCTCCTTAGTTCTTGACTTTATCCACATAGGTTAGTGCAGCTCTCAACCCTCATCAGAGAAGCTTCTTTTATGGTAGAGGGGTTCACAGACCCACAACTGGTCACTGTGCAAATAAATATACCATGGAATGGCTAGATGCAAATGGGACAGCTTGATCGTACCTCCTTTCCCTGAGGCTGAGGAATCATAACAGAAGAAATGACAGGAAGATTGTGAAAGCTCGAGGCAGGGCATGCATGCAGAGAATTATTATTGTCTGGACATGGCGACACCATTGCACACATGGGCTCATAGCAGCTGTGACTATTTGCACAAGCCAAGTCTGCCCCAAACCTCAGCCTTGATAGATGGGGACCCGTGAATTTCCTCTCCTAGCTGAGGAGCCATTGGCTCCTGATGGCTGATTGTGGATGGGTAATCAGGTTTTTGTTTTCAGGGAATGGCCCCTGCAGGTGACCGATGCTCTAGCAGATGGTTCTACACACATGCAGGTAGTTGTGATTGAAGTTGGTTGGTTTAAAGTAAGAGCTGGAAGGCAATGGTGATGGGGGAATGATAGGGAGGGAAAGGCAAAGGGGGAATTTATCAAAAATGAAGAATAGGATTTTATGGAGTTCTCAAATAATAAGAGGAAAATGACATCCACTGAGCTATTACTAAGTAGCAGGCATTTTGCTAAGAGTCTCACATAGACTCAAGTCTTCACATCTATAAAGCATGTGCTTGCTTATCACCCCTTCTTACATGCAGTCAGTTTAAAGGTGAGTCACGGAGATGTCATGGTATTTCATAGCTGACTCGTAGAGATTCTGATTCTAGAGGTCAAACCCTTGACCTTGTGCTCGTCCCCACTGCACTCAACCCCTACTCCGTTCCTCTCAATGGAGACCATTTGGACGGGCCCTCTCTTTGGGAACCTATGGAATTCAAATGACTTCCTTTCTAGGTCCAGTCATAAATGAGCGCAATCACACTGAAGATGTCTGGTGGTTCCTGTTTCCAGCTTGATAGAGGAATGAGGCTTAGGAGAGAGGGCACTGAGCTCTGACAACAGAACTTGATTCTGGTGGGATACAATCTCTTACTAGCTACACAAGCCTGTAAAACCCAGATCACCTCTCAGAATGGAGACAGGAAACCGGTAAGCTGAGAATGGCCATCCACTGAGTGCTGAATACTGGTGAGACTTTTCACCTCCATCATCCCTCTGACCTTCACACAACGACAGTCCTGCGGATGGTGACCATTACTGTCCCTATATTGCAGTTGATAAAATGGTTCTCTTTGAAGAAAAGAGCTGGCACATTTCTCCTGATAAAACCTTCCACCTGTTTGGGAGCCGGCCACTTTAGAACCTTCCAGCTCAGCCTTTTCCTTGGGCTCTCTGATTGCTTTAGTCCCTAGACCCTCCTGGGCCAGCTAGCTCCTTTATTTTAGAGAACATGCAATCAAAGCTGAGTGGATATAGAAAGGGAGAGGGCATGTTGTTAGCACAATTGGAAATTGGCATGGTGAGGGCAGTTTTATGAGGCAACTAGCAAACATGGTCATTAAACAACCCTGGACAAGGAAGTGACCAGTGTAAACAATATCTTGGCAGGGAAACCCACCATGTGACCACTGTCCTTGTGTGGGCAATATCATGCAAGGGGGGAAAGCACCATGTTACCGCATGAAACAGCACCCTTAGAGAAGACTGGTTCATTGTCAGTGCATGTTCTCCAGTGGTTTTCTTCCTGAGGCATTGGATTAGAGAGCTGTTCCTGCTCATGATGGTACGGGGTCTGCTGGAACAAGACCATATCCAGGAAGGTCCCTGGCTTGGGGTTAGCCTCATCTCTGGGCTTGTGGGGTTAGCCTCATCTCTGGGCTGCTGGCAGCTTCTAACAATTTCTTTCTGCTGAGTTCCTGAGTCCTTCGTTAGATCCTTTAGAACTAACTGCAGGAAGAAGCCTTTTACCTCTTCTCAGGTTATTTCCCTGTACAAATTCCATCTGGCAGCCTACCTCAGCCAAAACCCTACGGCAGTTTTAAAAGATTTCTCAGTAAGATTAGAAAGTGTGCCTCGTTTGTGTTTGTACTCTTGCATTGACAGCAGTGACTGGTTTGGAAAAAAATAAATTGAGACTGGCAGGGCTTCCCAGCTAATGACTAAGACAGCCAGGGCATACCTCAATGCCAAACGCAATGCTAACCTCTAAAAATAATACAAATAACCTTAAGAGAAAGAATCTACCAGCAAATAGTAAGAAATAGTGCTATGTTCTTCTCTAGAACAACATTCTGGACATTTATAAACTAAGAGAAATCAAAAATCAAAGACGATAGCAGCTTTGAAAAGAAAGCATCCCTTCAGAACATCCCTGCGTCCTAGCACCCATAGGTCTTCTAGCCCAGGAAGGTGCTGTAGTTTATCTCAAATACATTTTATAGTTGGCTCAAAGGTGGCATCCTTTGTTTTGTTTCTTTTATGTATAATTTTCGTGTGAACTTAATACTTTGATCTCTGTTTAGCTGCGTTTTCTTACCTTTTCATTTCTTTCCTTTCTTTCTCTCTGATCCCTTTCTACCTCCTTTCCTCTGTCCCTCCCTCCATTTCTCCATATTTCCTCTTTTCTTATCACGACTAACTTTATTTTAAATTAGTTCTATTTTTTTGCAAAGATCTTAAAAGTCCAATGATTGATTCTACTAAGATTTTTGTTGCATATGATGTATCTATACATGTATTTGATGTTGTTTTTTTCTGGTATTTCCATCACTATTTCATCTGATTTTGTCTTTTATCAAAGGCACACAAGTATTGATGTACTAGGTAACTTTCAGTTTGTATTATATTATACTGACACAATTTTTGATACTCTTTATTATTTTTACTTTTTGAGATTATATATTATTTTTTAATTTTTTGAGACTATAATACAATTAAATAACCTTTCCTTTCTCTAAACCCTCCCATACACCTCATGCTCTCATTCTCCTTCAGATTCATGGCACCTTTTTTCTTTCAATGTTGTTGTATATATGCATATATATTTATGTATATTTCTAGTTACATAAATATAACCTATTCAATCTATATAATATTAATTGCATAAATAGATAGGTCATTGTGAATGGGGAACAATTCAAGAAGCCTCAACTCTATATAAAGAATTATAGACTTAAGAATTTCTAAGAGTAGGAGAAATTGTCTTCACCGGGAAAGAACTCGCCAGTTGGTTATCTAATATTCTTAAGATTTATTTTTATTATTATGTAGTAAATTGTAAATAATAAAGGAGTGTGTCAAGTAAATATATGGCATGTGTGTTGGTGCTTAAGGAGGTCAGAAGAAGGAATTGGATCCTCCAGAGGTAAGAGTGAGGGGTCATGAGCCACCTGATGTGGGTGCTGGACACTGAATTGAGTTCTCCGGAATAGCAGGAAGCACTCCTAACCACCGAGGATCTTTCCTTTCCCTGGTAAATATTACTCTTGATTTTCAGTATAGGTCTCTCTCTCTCTCTCTCTCTCTCCTTAACTAAGAACTATCCAAGAGGTTATCCCACACTCCTCAACTGCAGAACTGTTAGGGCATCTCACACTCAACTGCACTTCTATTTTTCCTACCTTTTGAAACATTCCTATTAAATTATGGTCACAGATTTCATATGATAGCCTGAGCATCAAGGAAAGAAGTGGGAAAGAATTAACAATCAATTAAAATCCTTCATGTCATAGGAGTAGGAAGTAAACTTTGGTTAAAAGCTATTCTGAACCATTGGTTCTCACGGGCTCTACATCATCTATCTTTCTGTCTTTGCAGGGTATTTCCCTGTCTGTCAGACACACTTGAAGTTTATTCTCCAGCCAAGACAAATCTGTAAAGTGGGAAACTCCCCATGTGCCAGCGCCAAATATGCCAACTCTGAACAAAGATATTAGGAGCTCCTCTTGTAAGCTGTGCATTGATTGTGTCTTTCCTGCTCTTTGTCCTAGCTGAGTGAGAGGCCATGTGGTTTCAATTCAGGAAATCTGGAATCTGGCAGGAAGTCCTTGGCAGTCCCCTACAAGCCACCCGAGTGCGTTCAGAATTGGGATCCTATGTCTCTCCACAACTCAAAGAACACAATCTCGGAGAATCCTGCTCCCAACCTTGTCTAGCTCAGCTTTGGCATTATGATCTCCATCTAAGTACCACCTCTTCAGAGGGGCTTCCTTGATCTTCCGTGTTCTGCAGGTGCTTGCTATCACGTTACCCTGTTTCAGTGGTCAGTCTGATCATTTCTGGTCCTTCTTAAATTTTTATCAGTTGACTCTACCCCTCCCCCCATGAACAATGATTACTCAAGAGTGGGGCCATTTTCTGCATTGCTTGCTGTCCAGTGTCCAATACTGCATCAACTAGCTCATTCTGTGTCAAGGGCAACCTCTGAAATCTTTTGGCCTAAAGCAGCAAGCCTCTTATGAATTTGCTCAAGGTTCTGTGAGTCTGCATGTTTGAGAGGCTCAGTTGGGACAATTATCTCTGCTCATTGTGGCATCAGTTGGCTTAATTCATACATCTGTAGTTAGGAAACACTTACTGGCTCTGCACACATATCTACTTCAGCAAGGGTAATGGGGGCGGGGTAATTGTGTGCTCATGTGTCATTTTTCATCTGGTAGAATAGCTAACACCGAAGAGGCTGCAAAATTCCTAAGGGCAACAAGGAAGGTTAATAAAAACCTTTCAAGGACCCTGATTGTGTCAGTTTTGCCAAGGTTTTCATCAACAAATCAGATTAGGAAAACCAGGTCACATGATCAATCCCAAATTAAAGGGACTGAAAAATACTCTCTTGATGGGATAAGCTTTAAAATCATATCACAAAGGAACTACAGAACAGGAAGTAAATGGAAATAATTTATACTTTTATACTAAGTGTACATGTATAGGCAGTGCATAGTAGACAATTACCAAATCCTTGCTGAATAAATGAATGAATGGATGAATCAATCAAAATTATGCCTAGATAGCATTTCAGGTCCTTCACACTAAGAATCATATTTTTCAGTTTATTATTTCTGCCCAGTATAAAGTCTGACAAGACTTAGTCTAAGAGTTTATCCTCTGGGGGTATCCTTGGCCTAGGACAGCAATACGCTCATGACAGGAAAGTACTTCAACCTAATCACTGAACTTTTCCATCAGGACCATAAGAGATCACATAAAGGATCCCACTTACCACGTTAGAGGCATGATCACACTTATCTGGCGAACAAATGGCAGTGAATTAAAAAAATACTTTTGGACTGGATTTTCCATGTATGTGTTACATGCTCTAAAAACTGTCTATCCATATGTCTCATTATCTATCATTGTCTGTCTGTCTTCCATCAGTCCATCTGTCCATCCACCCATCCATCCATCCACCCATATTTATGCAATGTATATTCAAAAGAATCTCTACTATGTTATAGCAACTCTATGTTGTCAATCATCTTTTTCCCATTTGACAGATTAAGACTCAAGATACATTGGGTTGGATATGATACCTGTGTTATACCTTGCCCTACATGATAGGACACATTTAGATAATAAGACTTTCACTTGGTGTGATGGCCATTTTTGGTTGTCAAGGTGACTACATCTGAAATTAAATAAAATCCAAGCTTCTGGGTACATGTGTAAGGGTATTTTTCTTATATTATTTGAAGTAGGAAGATTCATCTTTAATCTGTGCCAAACCTTCTGGTGGAAGCCTGTATGAAGGGCATGGAAGAAGCTCTTACCTGTTGCCTGCTTGTCCTTGCTCTCAATGGAAAGTCCACTCTTTCACTGGCATTAGAGCCTACTTTCATTTTTCAGGAGAGATTCCTGCATATACTGAAAACAGCTTAGACAACCAGTCTCATGGACTGACCAACTACTGAATTCTTGAACTTTCTGTTGGTAGACAGTCATTGTTAGAATAGTTTGTAAGACATTCTAATAAGTCCCCTTTATACATATTAATTTTATCTGTTTTGTTTCTCTAGAGAATCCTGACTAATGCACTTGGTATTTCAAAATATCCCTCTGTCTCCCTATTCAAATCTCATTTGTGTATAGCTAATCTTTGTCTGTCCCAACAGCCCCAAATCACAGCATGGAGATCTTTTATTAATCAAGAAAGCTCTGCCAATAGTTTAGGATTATTTCTAAATAGCTCTTACAACTTAACTCATTTCTATTAATTTATGTGCTTCCATGTGGCTCATGGCTTATTCCGCATCTCTTCTGTGTCATGCTTTCTCTGAATCTCCTTGTGACTGTGCCTTCTTCTTCCCAGAGTTCTCTCTGTCTTAAAAATTCTGCCTAGTTTTTGGCCATTTAGTTTTTTTTATTAAACCAATCACAGTGACATATCTTCACATAGTGTAGAAGAATATTCCAGAACAGTGTGTGTTTGTGTGTGTGTATGTGTGTGTGTGCTGTGTCCTCTCCAGCAATATTTACCACTTAACTCAATCCCACAGGTTAATTTTCATTTGGAAGTTTAGAGACACCCCCACCACTTTCCCTGTGAGATTAAGAGGCAGCGTAGGCAGATATTGTCAGTAAGCTGAGTTGGAGGATGGGGTCTGAATTTGCAGCTACACAGGCTAATGATTTTGGACTTATAGCTTCAATTTCTGATGGATCACAAACCATATTTCCCAAGCACATTCCTCGCCCCATGTGACTCTATTCCAAAAGTTATATACAGAAAAAAAGCAAACGGGATTCTTTCTTCCAAAATAAAGAAGAGATAAAGCTAGACCAAGAAATCACTCTTCTTTGTCCACAATCTCATCATCTAATTTTAGGGAGAGGAGTGATAACAGAGGGGGGAAAAACCAAGGAGGTTTTCTCATCTCAACATTCTAAACCTACTATCTAGTCAGTAAGGATCACTTCGAAAGCTCCGTGTGTCTCATTCCCAGCTCCCCATAAAGAAAGCTCCTGATATGACTGAGTAGCCATAGCTGCCCAGAGCACTCCTGGGCTTGAACTGACTGTCAAGTCCTTGGGTTGAGGTTTTCTTGCACAACACCATCTAATCTGCTGCTTTAGAGACTGCTTGGCTTTTCTTCCATTATGCTTCAGTACAGAATGAAGACAAGACCTCCTTAGTTTACTGACATAAATTTTTTGGCTTCAGTCACCAAGTGTTTCAATTATTCATTAAATTAGGCCATCATCTCTGGTCCTTAGCTAAATTGATCAATCAATTCAGGATTTATTGAGAGGCTTCTCTGGAGCAAGAAGTGGATGCCTACTGTCAGTGCTTCTGTATAATATATTGAGGGGAGCAAGAAAGCATTCGCACCCCCATTTCACTCACCAAATTGTCCAGTGTATGAGAAAATGTCACATCACAAACACAGAAAGGTTTAAGTGTCTATAGAGACATCAGAATAGAATATGAATTTGATAGTTATTGTTCTCATTGTAAGTATACACACACTCAATTCTTTAACAGTTAAAATTTTCTCATAAGTTCTTTCTAGTCTTTGAACATAACTTCATGTTTGATTTCCCACATAGAACATTATCCCACTCTAATTAATTTTATAAATAAGACTATTTCTTAGAAAGCCCCACTATGTTTCTCTGCATCAAAATGGAATGTAAAACTTGGCATTTAACTTTTCACTGTCTGTGAGAATTATCTCTAATCATTAGCTTTTTGGTTATTATCACTAAATAATTACCTTATATATTAGTCAAAACAAGAAATATATTTAAAAAATAATTCAAAGTAACTGAAGATAAAAATATATGGTAAATGTATTTTTGCTGCCCCAGTTAAATTATTTTTCAAAGGATAACAGTTCAGAATTTAGCATCAGTCCTATTTCTGTTAATTTTCTTTAAATTCTAACAAATAACAGACCATCATCAACATTTTTACAAAAATGCCTCCAAATTCTACACACAGAAAATCATATCAGTGACTTATCATATAGATTATTGGTAATGATTTGTTTATTGACAGCTTAGATTGAATTGCCTTTCAATCTTATTGAAAACACATTTAAAACTATCTGTCTTACAAAAGGATTGATTTCCAAGTCAGTATTCACATACTTGCTCAGGATCAATACTGGGATTTCAAACATGTACAATTGTTTAGAGCCATACAGCTTTCTCCACACCAAAGCAAGGCTTCTAGGCTAGAAAAAGGAAGGTAATGATGTGCTTTCTCTTGTGAAGTCAGAAGCAGACATCCCACCAGCATCTCAGAGACCTGAGATTGACTCCAATAAACTTGAAGATGTGAAGTCTTTGTTTAGGTCCATAGCATAAATATTCCCATGATGCCATTCTGACCTCACTGAACAACAGAATTTGAAGACCATTCTCCACTGACTTTCCTGAACCATCTGAGCAGAGTTGAGAATACAACAATGTCCTACACTGTGGAACGCCTTCATCTAGTCCAACTGCACAGTGCTACTCTAAGTGCTTTGGGCTCTCCATGTCTTCATATCAATCTCAAAGTTTTAGGCAAAACAGAGCTTAAACCATGATTATGTCTATGAGATACTTTTACAGATAAGAGTACTATGGTCAATAAACAATGTAATTTCTTGAAGGCAGTGTAGCTAGTTACTAGAAGAACTGAGTCTCAGATTTAAGCCTTCTGCTTACAGAGTTGGGTAGAGGCACCAAGCTGGTGTTTTCTTGAATCCTACCATCTCCGAGTTTGGAGGCACCTTTTGTAAAGTTTGTTTGGGTCTGAAACACATGGAGGAATTCCCCACTGCAGTGTGCTCCAGGGGTGAGTTCCTAGTCCCTGGAGAAATGCCGCTCTTTCTATCCTGTTGTTTAAATTCCTTTTGTAAAGATTTGAAGCACACTGTATATCTGCTGCTTTTCTACAGTGACCAGATTCCAGTCTGTCAATTTCAGCCATCTATTTCCAATCTTCCTTCGGAATGTTTGTTATTGGCGTTATGTAGGCGTTATGTAGGCGTAATGTAGGTGCTTGTTCTGAGCAGCATTAGCTTTATTTAGTCCATGATTTTTTTTCCCCTGAGTCTGTGTATTGTGAAATTGTTCAGCAAGCCCTATTAGTTAATGGGACAGGGGTTTGCTATCTTACCCTCTAATTTCTAATTAAATTTGCAGCCTCTAATTTAAGAACATGGTCGAAGAAAGTGGACAGAGAAATTGTGATGCCTTTGCTCTTACGAAGGAAGACTGTACTGGTTCCTTTAGATGACCCTTACACAGCTTCTGAAATTGGTGATTGATTTTTCCACTCTGTTAAGAAGACAGTATTGACCAGTCAGGTTTTTTCAGAAAAGAGCTCAGGGTAAAGCTGCCAATCCCTCTACAATTAACACAGCATGTACTTTCTCATCAAGCTTTAGTATCTTAAGGTCAACCAGAGTAAATGTACCAGTTGATAGAATTTAGAGAGTTCAGGATTATAAGAACATCAGACATTTCCAAATTCTTCATTAAACTGATTTTAGTTTAGTTTGGAAATTCCCAACGATCAATCCCCCTTAATCAATGTTAAAGGTTGTAAGAGTAAAAGAGGTCATTTCTTCATCACTACCAACATTTGAAGATATTGTGTGTATTTGTTACCAGTGGAAATTGTGGGAATTAAAGTGGGAGGGTGCTGGTGAAGATTCTACAGTAACCGAAGGAGCAGGAGAGTGCTGGAGGGCCACATATTAGAAGGTCCATATTTCTACTTTGTATGATGGGCCAGAATTTCAGGCCAGTTTGCACCCGCCACACAGGAGGTGGTCACGAGGGTCAGGATATGCTAATGTTGTTCTGCTCCTTCTTTGTAATTTGCTGGATGCCTGGGATAGAGATGTTAATTCAGCCAATGTGACAGCAGGCATACAGGGCAGAAAGATAGGAAGATGTGACACAGAGGGCATAGAAAGGTGTAAATGTGACTAATGTCATTCACCTGGTTACCTAGGAAACAGAATGCTAATGGATTTCCCCCTCAGTTTATGTTTTGGTATAAACGCTGTTTGGAGAATAAATGGGGTGGTGGTGGTCGTATGAATTTTCAGGATGCGAACTCAGGATTTCATGATGGTTCTCTGAGAATCTCCCTCCTGTTAAAGCTTTGTGAGTTGTACCTTTATTCCCATGCCTCCTGCTGGTCCCGAGAAATAATTTATAGTCCAGGCTGGCACCGGACACCAACAGAGTGGTGGGTATCAGAGTGACAGATGGAAGGCTCCCCTGGGTTTGGTTCAGACCAGAAGGAAAACTCTAAGTACATTTAGATTTTTTGGGACTATTCGTCCTTTTCTTTTTTCTTTCTTGGGCTTGGGCAGAAGCTCTGCACCTGAGAGAATCTCTCAACCTCTTGGTTCTTCTTTCTTCTTCAGTGTGAGACATGGCCTTACTAAGCTTCCCAGCTTGTCCTTGAACTTACAATCCTCCTGCCTCAACTTTCCTAGTAGTTATATCACAGGTACCACTGGGTCCATAAACTTCTGTACTTTTTATTGGTCTTGGCTGGGAAAACCTTATGGGGAGTGATTTCAGATTTTTTGTGTCTTGTGCGTTCTTATTCATACCCACAGAACAACATACACATTGCTTATATGGAAACTTTGAGCCACTCAGTTGTAGGCATAATGAGTTGCGTTTTTTACCTAGCCCCAATTCTCCAGAGAGGTCACATCACTGAAATTTAAAAAAAAAAAGTAGTTGGCATGAGGCTATTAGGAGAACAAACTAGACCCTGGGGTATCTAGAAGAGCCCTGAGTAGTGAGACAAATCAGGACAAGAAGACTAAACCAAATATGGAAAAACAGAAAAGAAATTGAAGTGAGATGGCACTTCAATCCAAAGGGAACATATAGGGGTACTACTCACCCAGCTGTGACACTCCTAAAGAAGACATCACATTATCATTGATAATCTTGTCTCATCACAATGGCCCAGGCTGAGCTAGAGAAAGGTCAGTCCTGATTCAATAGATGGTACCAAAAACCTTGGAGGAAAATCAACCTGAATACGGATGAATAAATCTTTGTTCAAATCGGCCAAGGACATCTCCAGAATGGGATTTTTACTTACTAGGGAATGGTACACAGATTTATAAGAGGGATCAGCAAAGCTTGGCCTGCATTAGGTAAAAATAATACTTCTCAGAAGGGAGAGAATGATGTGTATCTATCAAGGCACTGGTAAAGCAACAGGGCTTCAGGGTGGGAGCAAACTAAGATGTCAGGGGAAGCAGCAATTAGGAACACAGCTCCAGTGACTTTCTCAGTTCTTAAGGGTCTTTGTTTACCAAACCCACTATATTTTCAGTATTAACATTTAAAAATTTGTTTTATAGCAGGGTGCATACTTTTATTATGAAAGATCTATTTGACCAAATGGTTTTCATCCTGTAGCTACCAGAATGGAAATGTTAATTTTGACAGTCTGTGCCTTTTAATAGTTCCATTAAAACAACTTCTTTTGTACTAAAGAGATGTTCAGCAGTTAAGGGCATGCACTGCTTTTACACAGAACCCATGCTGGGTGTCTTACAACCTGTAACTTTAGCTCCTCTGGTACCTGATGCCTCTCCCCTCCATCAGTACTAGCGCTCACTTTAACATACCTCCACACAGATACACATCCACAGACGCATGATTAAAAATAAATAAGTCTTAAAGATCTAGTTTCTGATAAGGTTTAGAGAACTTCCCGAGAGTGACATATAATAAAAATGGGCAATGTCTACTACATAGTAATTTATAATGTGTTTCTAAATATACTACTAAGAAAGTGCTAAAATAATAGGATTAAGTACAACTAGCTGTATGGCCTATGATATTTATATACAGATATTATTATATGCTATATTTATGATTTTACTTAGTAACATAGTCATACTTATTTCATGTAGTTTTTTTTTTTTTAATTGGGAGAATAAAATGGTATGTGTGACAAGATCCGGAGTGTTTACATAAGCAGGCTTAGGGTACTAATCTGGTTGTGAAGAAGACCAAGAGTTAGTTTTAAAGTTTACACAGCAGGTCTGCTATTTTTATTAGATTTGTTGTGAATTAAATTTGTTCTTCGATGATTTTATAGGGCATGAACTCTTTAATATGGCTTTTCAATCCTACCATTCAAGCTTAGATCACGGGATCCTGCAGGCAGGGTTGCAGATGACTATCTGCACTAGGGAAAAGCACGGCACTCCAATTTGTCAGGTTTCAGTTTTGTGGTTTCTTAAATGAGTAACACCAAAGTACCGAGAGTCTGTTAATCTTAGCGTCCTCGGTCCCCAAAGAATTACAAAGCCCTTTTAGCAACAGGGGGAACAAAAGGCCAATCTAGCTTGCCACAAGATTCAAGACCTTTCAAATAGTGAATTACTACATAATTGACTGGCAGACATCTCTAGAGCCCAGGCCCATCCCTTAGTCCACCTTCAAATTAGCTGTTGCCATGGTGAACAGTTCCCAGACAAAACTCTCTCTCTCTCTCTCTCTCTCTCTCTCTCTCTCTCTCTCTCTCTCTCTCTCTTTGTGCTGGGACTATTTATATACAATAAATAGGAGATTGTAGAACTAATACTGATTGTACCCCACTTGCTTCTCTATGGAGTTTAACTGCCTCTACCTACATCCTGTAGGTAGTTCCAAAGTCATACCAAATTTGTCCTGATGAGAATAATACATGCATATCATTAAACGTTCAGGAACTATAGAGAAATTATAGGGAAGAATACAAAAACAATTAGCCCCTCACCCGAGTGACATCTTTAATCATTATTTTTGTTTCCTATATTTCCAGGCATCTGAAGCATCTTCTGTCTTTAAGATGTTGTATATTTATATGCAATACAATAAAATTTAAATATTATTATGTTAAAATCAATAATTAAAATTCTACCTTACCATTTATTATTTACTAAGTTTTCTTGCCAATTTTAAATTTTTCAAATTAAATTTATAATCATTTTGTTAATTCAAAACTACCACATATGGATTTTGGTAGAAATGCATTAAAATTAATTGTCTTGATACAAATTTACATATTAATATTTAGTCTTCTTACTAAGAAACCAAGGTAAATTTTTATGTATTCAAGCATCTTTTCATATCCTGTGTAAAGATTTATAGTCTCTTGCACCCAGGTTTCAATAATTCTTCATTTTTCTCAGATATTTCATGTTTTATTTGGAATTTCTTCCATTATGATTTTAAATTTGTTAGAAAAAACAGTTTTATGTGTGTGTTTTCTTTCTGATAACGGGTTTCTACGGCCTTGTTTGTTCTCTTGAATCTTCCCATTAGATAAGACAGGGGGAAGGAAGCGAGGCTCCTAACCCACCTTCTCGCTCCACAAAACCTTGCTCCTGTGCCGCCCATTATCTCACTTTTACCAGAAGTTGTGGTGACCAAACTGGACTGGTCAGATGCCGGGAAAGCTAACTAAATTGGATTTTCTATTGGCTATGGCGGTAACAGGAATAACATGTTTGACTTTTAGTGTTACGTTATCAGATTTTGGTTATCAGGGTTATGTGTGCTTCAAAATAAAATTGGACATGTTTCACATTTTTCATGGAAGAGTTAAAGCAGCATAGGTATTTTTACTGCATGCAGGGTTCATGAGTAAAATTCATCTGACACGACAGACGTTGATTTGAAAATTGTTTTATGTTTCATGACTTGTCTAGGGAGTCTCTATTCAATCTAGGCAGCAAGCCCAGAGAAATGATTCCACCTGAATCTATCTTGGTGAAGAAATGACTTTTCTGGATTACATACAGAAGCAACAGTAGGGGTCATTTATAGAAACATAGACAGTCTAGAGTCAGCCATAGTGCTACAGGGTATTCTCCACCCAGCAACTGCTAACCAAACTTATATATCCTTGAGGGAAGTGCTTCAGGAGCCTCCATTGTCTCTGTAGCCCTTCCCTCCCTCCCCCAATGGACCCAAGCTCAGGAGGGCTGTTCTTATTCAACACAGCAGTGTTCATGTCCAGCCTTGGAGGAAAAGAGATAAATGGGATCCTTGATTATTGTCAAAGTCACATTTTTCTCCTTCTGGAGTCAGTTTTGGTTAGTTATATCTTCTAAGAAATTGCAGTTTTCATCAGGTGCTTCAGTGAAATTTCAAAATACTTTTAGCCACTTTGACCTCTTATGGATTCTCATTTTTAAATTTTACCTTTAATAAGAGTTAAATATATTTAAACACACACTCAAATTGTTTTTACCTTTCAGGATATACCCACTAACTCTAAATGCCTAACTATTGTATAGAAACAACTCATTGACATTATTATGTTTTCTTGTTTCTATGTTTTCTAATTAATCCATTTCTATCTTACTTAATTTTTTAAAAAATATTTATGCATGTGTATATCTATGTATGTGAGGGTGGGATGTGTGCCATGGTGTATGGAGATCTGAGGATGTATGCATGCAGTGTGATGTATTAGGGGAGAACATGTGTGTCCTGAGGATGTGTGTGCAGTGTGATGTATCAGAGGAGGATAGTGTGTGTATTGAGGATGTGTGTGCTGTGTGATGTATCAGGGGAGGACATTGTGTGCCCTGTTTCATTGCTCATCATCTCTTCTACTTGGGACAGATCATCTTACCTAACCTGGAACTTGCCACTTTGACTCTAGGCTGACTGGCCAGCAAGCCTTTGTGATCTTCCTGTATCCATTACATTTTTATCCTGTAAACAGTGCAATTGCTTACTGCCTTTAAAAGTGTGTGCAGCCATGTTGTACTCCTCTTAACCATAGATCCATCACTCCAGCCCCCGTTTGTTTTGTATGTGTCTTCTTGTTTAAATAGGATAAACTCTGAAGGGTGGAACTTTTGGGGTATGAATTCACAAAATATCACAATATAATGCTGTGGGATAAAGCTCTTGTACACTGTGAAAATTTGTCACTCATGTTGGTTTAATAAAATGCTGATTGGCCAGTAACCAGGCAGGAAGTATAGGTGGAGTGACTAGACTAGGAGAAGTCCGAGAAGTGGAAAGGCAGAGATGCAGTTACAAGTCAGACACAGAGGAAGCAAGATGAGAATGCATTGTTAAGAAAAGATACCAAGCCACGTGGCTAAACATAGCTAAGAATTATGGGTTAATTTAAATTGTAAGAGCTAATTAATAATTAGCCTGAGCAATAGACCAAAGAACTTATAATTAATATCAGCTTCTGTGTGTTTATTTGGGACTGAATGACTATGGGACCAGAAGGGACAGAAATTTTCTTCTATACCATGCTGTATGGCATCCATAGCATCTAATACTTTTAAGTCTATGAAGTAATTGATAAAAGCATGTGTATGCATGTGCATTGCTTTCTGTTTGGGGTATAGTGGGGCAGAAACAACAGTACAGGGATCAAGGCTTTCCCAATTGATGATGTAACTAGTCATTTGATGAAAATATGCTCATGTGTCTTATTCTTTTAGCCCTGAGGAATGGCATCTTTACTTGACTACAACCCTGGGTTTGAGAAGGAAGATGATTGTTAATGCTGAGCGTTTGTTGAGCACAGTGGGGCACCAGGCACTGCGTTAAGACCATTTTAAACCACTTGTGATTTCATAGTCCTTGCTGCTGCTCTTTGGTGTACCCGTGCTCATTATCTTCATTTCCCAGATTAAAGAAACTGAATCTCAAGGCCAGCCCCCTGCCGGGGTCTCTCAGCTGGCAACACGAAGCCTGGCTTAGGCCCATACCTGTTTGTTAATTTCTGTTTCTGCTCACCTACTCATTTTCTCTTTCATTCTGTTCTAAATTCAATCAACCAAACATTTGCTGATTTAGTTGCTAAACATAACCCTAAAAGACGAGAAGCAAAAACGTGACTACAACGGTCCCTGCTTTTGATGGTCTTCCAGAGGCCCCTGCGGGCTTTTTTCTACTTACACCAAATTTAAACATTTTGCAAAGCCTGCTAATTGTATTCAGGCCTCCCTGCCGGCCACTAGCTTGTCTTTCTCAGCTCCTGAAATGTTTAGGTGTTTACTTCAGGGTTTGCCCAAGCTGACTTGTGTACTAGCTGCCAATACCAAGATGGGTGAAGTCACTGTGTGTTCTTTGTTTGGGCAGAGAGAGACCAGGGTTTTAATGACCTCTCTCCACCCACCATCAACTTTGTTTCCTGTAGGACAAAAACACAGACTTAAAGCCAAAGTCAATTAGGACCAGGTTATTATTTCTTACCAGGAAGATTGATATTGTTAATCCGTGAAATGTGCCCTGCTCCTAAAACCCACACAGAAGTCCTTAGAGACAGGGCACAAGCTTCAAAAGCCTCTTTGGTGTTATTGTTATTTGTTTTGTGTTATTAAAGATATAACCAAAGTCCATCTCCTGGACTGGTTGGTCATTTGAGCTCAGAATAAACCTCATGAAATTTCATATGTAAAGTCCTTCTTCCTTTGCCATCTTGACCAGCCTACACCTAGCTCCAGCCCATACAAACGCCATAATACCCTAGACCTTCCATCATGTACCTCCTACAAAGCTCAGAGAAAGAAACCAAAGCCAGAACCCACCAGACTCTATCACCCGAACTACAGAGCTCTGTTTTTTTTTAAATTACTTATTGTTGAGATTATAATATAATTACACCATTTCCCTCCTTTCTTTCTTCTCTTTCCAAATCCTCACATATATTCCCTACTTGCTATCTTTCAAATTCATAGCTTCTTTTTTATTAATTGTTGTTAAATGTGTATATACATATATATGCACATACATATATTTCTGCCTATAACCTGCTCAGTCTGAATAATGTTACGTATGTGTATGTCTTCAGGGTTGATCATTTGGTCTTGAATAACTAATTGGTGTGCTCCTCCTTGGAGAAGACTATTTCTCCTACTCTCAACATTCCTTAGTTTCCTGTAGTTCACTGTAGCTGAGGCCTTATAGGCTTTCCCCTTGCCTGCTTTGGCATACCAATTGGTGTTCTAATTTACATAATGTCGGGTAGTCACATTACTGAGACTGTATGGGACATTACTAGAAGACTCAGTCTCATAGCCAATCCCCTGGTCCTCTGACTTTTCCTATCTTTCCACCCCCTCTTCTGCGATGCTCCCTGAGCATGAGCTGTAGGTGGAGTTTTTTCATAGATTCGTCCATTAGGAGTGGGATCCTTACAATTCTGCATTCTGATTGGTTGACATTTCCTGTAATGATTTCTGTCTGTTGTAAAGAGAAGTCTTCTTGGTAGGGGGTGGGCATGGAATGTAGTAGTGGGTATAAGGAAAAATATTTAAAATGTAGATAAGAATTGTGATGGTTTGGTAAAGTGGTGGTTATAGACTGTCTTCCAAGATCCATGGTTTCACTAGACAATCTCTGTTTTTTTAAACTTCACTGAAGAAGTTTGACTGTAACCAGGTTCATCTTCATTATTATCATTGCCTGCTCAATCCCCTAGCTCTTCACTCTTCTGTTTTTCTTTTTTCTTAAAGAAAAATATTTATATGACCATTCTTGTATTTTTAATTTTTTCCCAGTAAAAAAACTAGGCAAGTACATTCTTTTGCTTAATCCCTCATGCTAAGAGCTGAAATGGTATCCATTATAAAATGAGTACCTGTTGAATGACGGAATGAGTCACAGTGAGGCACATAACAACCCTCATTGTTTCCATTTCATTTCCACATTACCACGATGCTTTCTGGTTTTTCTGTTGTCACGACCATCACCTCTACAATACTGTTGTCACCATCATCTTCGTTCTCTCACAGTTTCTTTCACCTTGCTGGTTCTGCACACTTCCCACTATGGCTGTCATCATTCTCTTCTCTGATGCTCTCAGCTCTCACCCTTGTTCTCAGGTGAGGTAACTATGTAGGAAATATTGTTCTCAGTTCACAGGTGCACAGATGAGGAAATTAATCAAAGAAGTCAGTTGACTTGGGGAGACAGTCTGAGACAGAACAGGGTACTTCATATTTTGTTTTTTGGTCACAATGCTTTTTTTTTTTTTTTTTTTTTTTTTTTTTTTTAAGAAAGGGTTTCTCTGTGTAGCTTTGGTGCCTGTCCTGGAACTCGCTCTGTAGACCATGCTGGCCTTGACCCCCAAAGATATGCCTGCCTTTGCCTCCCAAGTGCTGGGATTAAAGATGTGCACCACCACTGCCTGGCTCAGTCACAATTCTTTACAACCTCTTCACTCTGGATAGGAATTATTTATGAATGTCTTTTCAATCAATAGCTCCTCATTTTTTTCTCTCCTACAGTACTTCAAGTAAAATGTAGCAGATGGTATGCATATAACAACATTTATTAAAGAACTCCCTTCATCATTCATGTTGTTACAACAAAATATTATAGACTAGAAACCTTATAGATGGTAGATGCTTTTTTCTCACTGTTTGGGATGTTCAGAAGTCCAAGGTCAAGTGTCCAGTGGGTTTGGTGAAGGCTCCTAGGTGCTTTTAGGATAATTCATAGTTGGTATGTCCTTATTTGACAGATGTCAGGAAGGCACAAGGACATATATAGTTCTTTCCAGATGCTTTAGAAGGCCTTTATAATAAAGGTGAATCCCTCATGACCTAAAGACTTCCCAAGGCTCCATATTCTATCATCATAATCTTAGTAACAAGATTTCAACAATGAACTCTTCTAGGAAGACACATCAAACTGCTTAAAAAAATCTACACGCACCACCTCTCCCTCCTTCCTTATAAGAGAACGGGTAGGCAGACAAGAAGCACCATCTTTACTGGTCCAGATAGCCCAAGGTCATGGGTGGAGCAAAAAGCCACTACACCAAACTGTAGCAAAAGCCAAACAACACCAAAGACCTCCATGATTGGCTCCTATTCCCCTCTTGAACCTTTCCATCCTACCCTGTGCTCTGTCTCAGAGGGAGGGAGTGCTGCTATGCCCTCAGCAGACCTGGGTCTTTCTTTGTATTATTTTTGCACACTAATCTGCTGGCCTGAAATACTCTTTTACATTCCAGTTGGCCCCGTCACACTCTGACTCTCTTATGAAGGCTTTTTGGATTCTCTAACCAGCTGATTCCCTTTGATGATATCTGTTCTTTATGATATACATGCTGTACCTTCGTTGGAAAATTAGCACACCTGACAGATTTTAAGTATGTGAGTATGGTGTATCTCTCTGCCTGCTTTACTGAACACTTGCTGTCTTCCAGCCACTATGACTATGGGGAAGCACAGGTTGCTTAATTTAGTTCTCACTACAGCCCTGTAGCTTAACTGCCCTTATTACTCACAAACTGGAAATGAGAAAGTTGGGGTCAGGATTGTTAAAATTGAAGCCAAGGACTGTTCCTCTAAAGACACCAACAAACAAACAAAATGTTCAGCCCCTTCCAAACCTACAAATCTATCCTTGAATTTTTTTTTTTTTTACATCTTGACTACATCTTCCTCCTGTCCTCCTGGTCCCTCCCCCATCCCTCCTCTGTTTCCATCTGTCCAAGCCCTTCTAGATTTTAGGGTCTCCGTTGAAAAGACAGGTGTGATTCTAATAGGTCTACCCTTATATGGCACTTGGCCTTTTCCCCTTGCCATGTTTAATATTATTTCTTTGTTCTCTATGTTTAGTGTTTTGATTATGACATGGAAAGAGGATTTTCTTTCCTGATTCAATCTATTTTGGGTTCTGCAAGCTTCTTGTACCTTTATAGGTTTGTCCTTATTTGGGTTGTGAAAATTTTCTTCTTTGATTTTGTTAAATATATTTTCTGGATTTTTGAGTTGGTAAAGCATAATTAATAAAAATTTAGAATCAAATATTGAACTTCAACCTGAAGATCTGAAAAGCAAAACAGCCAGCCACTGGCTCTTACCTCTAACTCAGTCTGAAATGGTTATCCTGCTTCCTGAAATCTCAGAGGAGACTGTCTGAGAGCTGTCTCACCTCTTCTTATATTCCTCTCTAGGGCTGGAATCAAAGACAAAGGATTAAAGGCATGCATTGCCCAGTTTCTATGGGAACTAGTGTGGCTATTGGGATTAAATGTGTGTGTACCATAATCTGATCTGTAAGGCTAACCAGTGGGACTGTTTTGCTCTCAGATCTTCAGGCAGTCTTTATTTATTAAAATACAATTAAAGTCCACTACATTTCCCCTTTTTGTCTAAAATTTAAAAAAGACTATAACTAATGTAAGAAAACTATATACAATAAGTGCAATGACTATATGCAATATATACAGGCAATATATACACCAACAATGCCTAGTCCATTTGTATTTGACAAATTGTGAGAAAATATTTCATATCTATCCTATCTTGGTGAGTTTAAAACCTTATGCCTAATTTACTTTCTATTATAACTTGCTTTCTGTGTCTGGTAAACTATAACTATAGCTATATAATCTTCAACTCCCTCAGAGACCTGAGAAGGAAATAATATTAGCTAAGTAAGCAGGAAGTGCGAGCAAGTGACTTTCAAAAAATTGTGAGTAATGACAGAAGCAGCTGACTGCCTGGAAGTCACCCCAAGTTCCTCTGCAATTTTGGGGTATCCATCTTCAGCCATACCTAACTACTCTGTTTAACAGCACTGTGGGACAATGGTCTTGTACACTGTAAAGATTTGTCACTTGTATTGGTTTAATAAAAAGCTTATTGGTCAGTAGCAGGCAGGAGGCATAGGCAAGGAGACCAGCCAGAAAGTATAAGTGACCAGAACAGGAGAATTCTGGGAAAGGAAAGGCTCAGTCTACAGTCATCACCCAGACCAAGAGGAAGAAAGATGAGAATATCTCACAGATAAAAGGTACCAAGCCAAGTGGCTAATACAGAAAAGAAGTATGGATTAATGTAAGTTATAAGAGTTAATAAGAAGCTGAAGCTAATGGGACAACCAGTTTATAATTAATGTAGACCTATCTTGTTTCTTTGGTCTTTTCATAGTGTCCCAGATTTCCTGGATACTTTGTGTTAGGCATTTTTTAGATTCAACATTTTCTTTGACTGATCAATCTATTTCCTTTATGGTATCTTCAAGGGCTGAGATTTTCTCTTTTATCTCTTATATTCTGTTGGGGGTGCTTGCATCCATAATTCCTGTTCACTTACCCAGATTATCCATTTCCAGAATTCCTTCCATTTGTGTTTTCTTTATTGCTTCTATTTCCATTTTTAGGATCTTGAAAAGTTTCTTTCATCTTTTCTTTTTCTTGGCTCTCTTGGCATTCTTTTAGGGATTTACTGATTTTTCCCAATTTTTTTTCTTTTCTTCAATTTCTTTATGAGAATTTTTCATACCCTCTTTAAGGACCTCTAGCATCTTCATAAAGTCATTTTACAGTCATTTACTTGTGTTTCAGCTGTGCTGAATTGTTCAGGTTTTGCGTTATAAGATAGCTGGGCTCTGGTGATGCCATATTGCCCCTTCTGTTGTTGATTGTATTCTTATACTGGCAGCTAGGCTTCTGAATTTGGGATGATTATAGGTCTAAGTATTCATTCCTGCATTTGTTTTTGTTGGATGGGTGTTTTGTTTGCTAGTTCTTCTTTCCTCTTTGATCTTCTCATCTAAATGGCCAAGAGTTCTGATGACCTGTGAGTCTTCAAGTACAGGAGGGTGTCCACTCTGGGGTTTTTGAGTTCTGTGGTCCCTTGATCCACCCTGGACTCTGGTAAAGTAGAAATCTTCTTCCAAAGTTTAAGGCCAAGATTTGGAGCCCAGGATGGTGGTGGTGGTGGTACAGTCTGGGGTTGTTGGGCAGGTTTAAAGGGGTTTATGTGGGCAGGAGGCTATGTCTCTTCTGGGGTCCCTAGGTCCAGCCTGACCTCTCATAAGGCTGCTGGGGACATTGGATCTTGTATGGAGCCCAGGGAAGGGGGCACATCTGGCATGGTTGGGCAGGTTTCAAAGAATGTTAGCAACTAGTGGGGCATGTCTTATCTGAGATCCCTAGGACTATTCTGGACTCCGGTAAAGTTGCTGGGCCTATGGACCCTAGTGTGAAGCTCAGGGGAGGTATAATAGCTACACTTGAATTTTTTTAACATTAAATTGGTTAATTAAATCGGTTTTAAAAATTAGAATTAAATCGTGAAAATAGCATGAACTGACCTTAATATGCAATTTATAGAGCCTTTTTTACTTTTGCTCTGAGAGACACCATCCACTCATCGCTTTTCACTCATCTTGCTCTCCTTTGCTCTGGATAGACACCTGTCACTCATCTTGATGACTGATGTGCATTATTTGTAAGGAGCTTCCTTTTGCATCCAGCATATTTCTTTTTTTGAGTTTAAAAGTAAAGAAAAACTGGCTTCAGTGTTCTAACAACTCTCTGTGGTGGGAAGACATAGTGGGTGGTATTCTCAACAAGGTGACATATTGACGTATCTTTCTTTTCTTAATGTATTTTCTCTAACAAAAGGTAGCCCAGCAGCAGGTCCCCCTGTAAGGGTTATGCCATTTCCCAGCCCTTTGCTGCCGCCTTCACATGAATATAATCGGACTAAGAAGGTAGTATTACCCACACAGGATGCCTACTTCAGTGTGCTCCACCAAGTCAAGAAAACACTTACCTATTTTATTCCTAGACTTTAGTTGAAGAAAACTGCTTTTTCTAAACTTTAAACCCCACAATTATAAAGCAAATTTCCTTGACTCACTGGCCCTGTTTTCAAAATTTTAGAACAAAACATATGCAAAGAACAAAAATACCTTCTTTCCTTTGAACCTCTGGGAAAATCGGGGGTGGGGGCGGGCAGGGCCAAATAGAACTTGGATAAAATGGGTTTGTTTATCTGGTTTTTGCTTGATAAACGCAAGAGGTTAACTCATTGGAATGTAAGTGATACTCTGTTCTCCTCCAACAGCTCAGGGTCACACAAAGAAGGGTTATAAGTATTTTGAGTTTCTCTTGTCAAGAGATCCATTAATAATGTATCAATGAAGAAGTCAACACAGATAACTTGTCTTAAGAGAAGGCTCAATATCCACATTTGACAGAAGAGACACCTTTATCTCAAAAAATATCATTTGTTTACAAGCTGTTACATGAATCAAATGGTTTGGTGCATAGATTTTGGAATCCAGAGACTTGGGTCTACTAGTTGCCCCTTATATGTCTGTAAGTAGTTATTTGATTTCTTAAAACTTTGTTTTCCTAAATGTTCAAGGTAGATGAAGATCATATATGTCTTAAAGTATTTAGATGGTCTTATTTAGCTGCATTTCTGGAACCTATAATGATGATTAATGGGGATATAATACTCCATAAGTAGCTGTATAATTAATGAATTATTTGTACCATGTATTTTATGTAACATGTACTCAAGAGATTATGGCTACCGTTACTAATGTCCAAATGAATGATAGAAGGTGGATTTAAACCTAGACCTTCTACGACCCAAGAGCAAGGTCAGATCTTCCTTAGGGTTCTGTTTTTCTCACTCATGCTTTCCCCTCCTTCTGTGTCTACAGTTTTGGAGGCAACAACAACATTCCATAAAGTGCACCATACATAAAGTATGCCCAATTATAGCAGCTTGTTTTGTGTGTGTGTGTGTGTGTGTATGTAAATATTAGTAACAAATGTGCCAAATGTATTCTAAAATGATAGTGTAAATAAATAAATAAAAGAATAGTGTAAATAGTGTAAATTGTAAAAGGATAGGCAGACGTTTTTGACGGGGGCCCCTGAGGAGAGTCTAGTGAGAGAGCTTGGACCCAACTGGACCTGAGAAGAAGCGATAATGTGACCAAACAGTTGAGGACCCCTTCACCTCACCTTACCTTACTTCCTGCACCCGCACCTCCCAGAGGCCTTCCTGCTTTCTTTTCTCCTGTGTCTGGTTTGATTAGATTAGTTTTCAATGAGGCCGGAAGCAGAAGGGCTGAGATAATGTCAGTACAGGTTGAGCCTGTGCAATTTCCTATTGTGATTAGCAATAGCATGACGGATCTCCCAGCAGATCTGTTCTGTTGGGATTTATTGCTTTCAAAGGTCAAGAAAGATGGGCCATAGGGATAGGGGAGAGTTTCAAACTAAATTCAGATCCTGGGTCCTGGCCCAGGCTCCCTCTCTTTGGGAGAGCAAAATGAAACTTGTCTTCCCTGAAGAGCCAGTTACCCTGGAACATAGTGCTGCAGCAGGTGATTCACTTGTGAAGAGTTTTATAGCTTCCTTTGCTGGGGTCAGCTACTAGAATCTTATCAACAGTGTTCTCCCAACCTTGACAGGAGAGCTCTGTGTAGTGTTTTCAACCTCAAAAAGCCAGAATGCAGTTTGCCATTGCTAAGTATCTATCAGTTTACACCAGCAGGCCTTGGGGTGTGGGCTGAGGGATTTAAGATGTACAAAAAGCTTTCTAACTTTTAATTCCCCCAGAGAAACAATTCTGTGTGGTGACGCTCTTGAGATCCTTTGTGAACCATAGGAGACACTTGCTTAGCTGTAGCTTTCTGGAGTCCCATCACAGAAATTCAGAATTGGTCTCCAGGAGAGTGGTTCACTAATCTGAATTTGACAACCCTCCTGAACTTAGTTGCCCTCAGCTGTGGAAGGGTGAGTACTCATAACAATGATGCAAAACTAAAGATTTATTTTTCTGGGTAATATGTTATCCAGGGGAAATTCATTACCAACTTTAATCTGATTTGAAAAATATGCAGAAATTTCTTAAATGGCATCAATCTCGCATTTCATTCTTCAACACATACATTTATTGAGCATTGTCAATGTGCCAGGAACATTACTGAATGCCTGGAAACACAGAGGGATGATATTATCACTGAATTCAAGGAACTTCTAATCATTTAAGAAAAAAACGTGGGATTGGGTATTATAGGTGTAATGAAAGGAGATCATAAGGGTAAAACAGAGACAGAAACGTGGAGCAATTGATTCTACCTCAAGATTGTAGTAATATATATATATATATATATAATTTATTCATTTATTTTTCAAGATAAATATATATGAGTATTCAAAAAACAGTCAAAGGAGAAAAGGTAGCATTTTATATGGATGGAGCAAAGACGAATAGAGGTCTTAGTTATCAAGAAGATCCAGAAGCTGGGGCAATATAGTGTGTCAAGTAGACAGAGTGATATGTGGAAAAGTATATAAAGTCTTAGCTATCAAGAGGATCCAGAAGCTGGGGCAGTATAGCATGTCGAGAAGACAGATCGATATGTGGAAGAGCAGGTACAAGCAAGGCGTGATCCTTGGGAGACAAGGATGACCTCCTTGCTGCAGAACATCTTGCCTCTTAACGGTTTTGCTAACACATGCTTCTCAATATTTCTATATTACAATCACATGACATGGCCAGGATTTCTGGAGATGGGAAAGGCGCACTATACATTATATATTCTTATAAACATCCCAGTTGAACAGTACAACAAGCTTGTTCCTGACCTCCAGAATATAAAGCCACAAAATAGGAGAATTTTGTGCTGGGGAGAGAAATGATGGGAAATACTATTGGTCTGAGGAAATGATGGATTAGTTGGGATGTGGCTGGCAGAAAGGATCCTGGAAAATGATTCATCAATGAAAGTTAGTCTTCCTGATGACAGAAGATGATTTAGTGAAGAGGGTGAATGCTTTGGACATGAAGGATGGGAGATGGTTCTAAAAGTGATCTGAGAAGGGAGGATTTATAGGAAGAATCTGAACAGAACACAGGTGGGTTCTAAGGTTGTCCTGATTCAAAGTGTAGTATTGGTTGAGGATTTTATGCATTTTTGTTTTTTTTTTTCTGAGGTTGTTTTTGGTGACACACATACCCACAAAAATCTCTTTGATCACAGACATTTTTTTTTCTAAAAATGACACTGTCTTTCTTCCTGTATGCAATATCTACATATAAGTGTGAAAAACCACTGCAGTCTGAAGACAACAGCAGATAGAATTGTGGATGGTACTATAGATAACCGCCTCTACTCCAAGACATATTTCTGCCTTGTATGCCTGGCTGTAGCTACTCATCTGTGTATCTATTTGTATTAAAATAGACCTAGAGCCAGGAGAATGCTTCCTGAGATACTCATATCCACGATGGCAAGCTGTCCTCTAGATAAAATTAGTTTAGGCAGGGAGGACTTCCCTTTTCTTGAAGAGCTGGTGAGATCACTCTGGCAAGCTGGTGGTGTCTTCTAGACTAATGTGTTGGCTGCATGTCACTGAAAGGCTAGCACATAGATGCGATCTTTAAAGCACACCACCTAACCCTTTAAACAGTCTTCAAACGTTCTAAAATCTGTTAAAGTCACCAACTTATTTCACTTGTAAGCAAATTGAGACCAGTAAATTCTGCTATTCACTAATTGGGATTTTATCTTTTTTAGAACCTGCAAGGTTGGAAGTCTTTAGTCTTTTTTTTTTTTAAGATAGAATAGAATGAGTGTTACTAACTTCCCTGTTTGCCTAGTACCTACCTCATTTGCTTTCACTCATTGCTGTACTACAACCATTGGTAATGCTAGGAAGGGTCCTCATCCTGTGTCAGAGAGCTTAGTCTGTGAATACGAGTGTGGACATGGGTTTGAACTTCAGGTGCATCATCTATGTTCGTCTGTCAGTCCATTGATGCCCCCACTGAATTGATGTAGATATTTATTCATGCTTCACAAAACATCATCTACCCATAACACTCATTCAATAACAGTAAGTTTTTATTTCACAGTGTCCTGATAACTGATATCCAAAGAAGGTAAAGAAAAAAACATAGTTTTTAACTTTCATGAGAATTTATAACTAGTAAAGGGAGGCAGATGATAAAATAAACACAATAACATATCAGGAAAATAATGGATTTTAAAAATTATTCAGTTAAAAAAAGGTAAGAATTAAGGGCTAAAAGAGTGGTCCTAATGGGAAGTACAGCCCGGTGTTCCTTTCTCATACAGGAAATGGTATTTGAGCAAAGATATGAACCAAAGCAGGCAGCCCAGGAGAATAGCTTAGGGAAAAGTAACCCAAGGAGAGTAGACCTGGGTCAGGGAAGGTTCAGCATGTTTGGGGACTGTCGTAATGAGACTGCCTGTTGGTTTCCCAGCTGCTTGGCAGTTCAGACCTGAAATAATCGCACAGAAACTATATTATTTAAAACACCGCTTGGCCCGTTAGCTCTAGCTTCTTATTTTCTAACTCTTACATATTAATTTAACCCATTTCTAGTAATCTGTGTATTGCCACGTGGCTGTGGCTTACCAGTTCCATTTGGCTTCAGTGGGGCTACATGGCTTCTCTCTGTCTCTGCCTCCTTTCTCTCAGCATTCAGTTTAGTTTTTCCCCACCTAGCTCTGTTCCCCTATAGCTCTGCTATAGGCCCAAAACAGTTTCTTTGTTAACCAATGGTATTCATAACATACAATGGGAATTGTACATCACCTCCCATTTTCTGTTTAATAAAAAAGAAGGTTTTAACTTTAACACAGAAAAAGTATATATACCAAAACAGGTATCAAGCAAGAATTATAGTTATAATATTTATGTCTACTTTATCTTTTATAATATCTAAGGAAAACTATAATTATAACTACAAATTCTTCAATTGCATCAAAGACTCCAGAAGGATATAATATCACCTAAGTAGACAGGAAATTCATTGTAAGCAACTCACAAAACTGTAGAATTGACAGAAACATCTTGCTGCCTGGATAATCACCCAAAGTTATTCTGTAATGTTGGAGCCTCCAATTTCAGCCTACAGGCACATAGTATTTAGCAGATTTTTCCATGAAGACAGTTCTACCTATATTGGCAGTTTGTCAGTAACTTTCTTCTGTGTTCTGCAGAATGTCTTGCAGACTCATGAACAGGAACCCTGAAGGATGAATTTTACTTTATTGTGTATTCATAATTATTTTTTGACCAGGACTGCTTCTTAAAATAGTAAGTGCTTCTTATGAACTTGAACTGCAGCATTACTAGGGCATATACAGTCTAACATGGTGGAAGTCCGTTCACCACCTCTGCAAGCCGTGCACATTGCCCCAGTTCCAAGTTGCAGCTGGTCTATGTTGAGCCATTAAGCAGTCTGTAACATTCTGCTTACAAACCTCATTTAAATGCTCAGCCTCCTGAAAGAGCCAGAGGTTGCATTGGTTCAGAAAGCCAGCATTTCAAAGTGCTGCAGCTTTTTTTTTCCTGCTACTGCTGAGTCAAGAAAGCCTCTTTTAAAGGAGCTGCAGCATGCTGCCAGCAAACAGCAAGAAGCTGTGTTAAACTCTGTATTTTTGTGTTTAGAATTCCTTTTCAAGCTCTCACAGGTTTTTAAGTGGATTTTAGTTGGCCACATGGGCACCAATTTTGTTGAAGGAGATCAGCAAGGAGGATGACAGATCCTATGGGAGTGTGTTGAAGGAGCTGCAGTGGGCTGCGTTCCCATCCGGCTCCGCACGGCTAGCTTTACCTGAAATAATTACACGGAAACTGTATTCTTTTAAACACCGCTTGGCCCATTTCTATCTAGCCTCTTCTAGGCTAGCTCTCGCACCTGGACTAGCCCATTTCTAATAATCTGCTGTAGCCCACGAGCTGCCTTACCAGGAATGATCTTAACCTGTGTCTGCCTGGAGTGGGAGAATCATGGCAACTCCTTGACTCAGTTTCTTTCTTCCAGCATTCTGTTCTGTTTACTCCGCCTACCTATGTTTTAACCTATGAGGGCTGGCCAAGCAGATTCTTTATTACTTAACCAATGAAATCAACAGATTGATATATGACACTCCCACATCACTTCCCCTTTTTCTGTTTAAACAAAAAAAAAGAAAGGCTTTAACTTTAACATAGCAAAATTACATATAACAAAACAGTTATTAAGCAAGAATTACAGTTACAATATTTATATCTATTTTATCTTTTATCATCACAATGGAAAACGATAACTACCTATCCATTCTTCAACTCCGTCAAAGACTCCAGAAGGATATAATATTACCTAAGTAAACAAGAACTAAGAAACTTCAAACTCTACAAATGACAAAGACATGTCGCTGCCTGGACAGTCACCCAAAGTTCTTTTATACCGTTGGGGCATCCACCTTCAGCCTTCAGGCCCATAGTATCCAGCAGACATTTCCATGATGCAGGCAATTTTAAAGACAGTTCAGTCACTATCTGCTGTGTCCTGCAGAATGTCTCGCAGACTCTTTCATGAGTCATGAACCCCAAAAGACCTTCTCACCTTTAGGCAAGTTCAGCAGTCCTCTCTTTGCGGGTTCTCTGTGTCCATTTTATGCAACAGTCCAGGCAAGAGCAGTTTCTTGCCCAAATGGCTATCAAACTCCATAAGGATCCTCTTCGATGCCCATCTTCCTCTCGAAGTAGATTGGTGCCGCCAGGAGCAGATATGTCTCATTGTCATGAAAAGTCCTAAGTTATTAAAATAATTTAAATGCCATATTCTGTAGCCTTTGAGAGATATGAAGAATGCCTATATGAAATATATCTCTATATATCTAGAAAATCTAAGTAACATGACTACAAACTTGACTATTATTTATGATTATCCACCAACAACCTATATTTCCTAATTATACATTACATTTTAAAATTGAATTACACAATCACAATACCTTAATCAAGATCAGAAATACATATACATATAACAAAATTGACCTTAAAATCCACACCAATGTAAATTACTCATACCTATATCATTTCCCCATTTAAATGTAGAAGAACATTTATAAACAATATTTTGGGAACATGGGCGCAGTTTTTTCTCTCCAAACTGCTTCCTGCTGAATGGGGGTGCTGTTAATTAGATCATTTAGGGTGTAACCTGTGTGCCAGGTTTATCTCAGTTGGCAGTTGAGTGAAGTAATTTCTTGAGGGTGTTCACAGGAACTTTTTGGGAGGGCGAGGTCTATCATACCACGTTGGAATAGAAGAAATCCACAGGGTCTGGTCCTCTGTGAAAACAAAAGAAGACCTGCTCCAAAGCATCATATCCTTTGACCCAAATTTTGAAATCATAATACCCTTATATCTATTCTGGTTTAGCTTGGCAGCCCATGTAATGAAATGTGCCTCTGTACTTAGCCCCTTCACAGTCAAAAATTTTAAAGAAAACACAATGTACATAATCCAGACTCTCTGTGAATTTTCCATTTTTACGTGGCTTATTTTTCTTTATTTCTCGTAATCTATAACTATCTGTACTTCGTCTCTTTAAAGACTTTACCTTTTTTTTAAGACATTAACTTTATTCTTTTTTTTTATTGAGGAAAGAAGAAAAAAAAACATAAACAAAAAACCAAGTTTCCACCTCCTCCCAGCCTCCCATTTCCCTCCCCCTCCTCCCATGCTTCTCCCCCTCCCCCCTACTCCTCTCCCCCTCCCTCTCCAGTCCACAGAGCAGTCCGGGTTCCCTGCCCTGTGGTAAGTCCTAGGTCCTCTCCTCTCCGTCCATATCTAGGAAGGTGAACATCCAAACTGGCTAGGCTCCCACAAAGCCAGCACATTAAGTAGGATCAAAACCCCGTGCCATTGTCCTTGGTGTCTCATCAGCCCTCATTGTTCACCATGTTCAGAGAGTCCGGTTTTATTCCATGCTTTTTCGGTCACAGTCCAGCTGGCCTTGGTGAGCTCCCCGTAGATCAGCTCCACTGTCTCAGTGGGTGGGTGCACGCCTCGTGGTCCCGACTTCTTTGCTCATGTTCTCCCTCCTTCTGCTCCTCATTGGGACCTTAGGAGCTCAGTCCAGTGCTCCTGTGTGGGTCTCTGTCTCTATCTCTATCCATCACCAGATGAAGATTCTATGATGATATGCAAGATATTCGTCAGTATTGCTCTAGGATAGGGTCATTTCAGGTTCCCAATCCTCAGCTGCCCAAGGAACTAACTGGGAACCTCATCTTGGGCACTTGGGAGCCCCTCTAGGGTCAAGTCTCTTGCCCACCCTAAAGTGGCTCCCTTAACTAAGAATTGTGGTTCCGTGCTCCCCGATCCACCTTTCCTTTATCCCAATTCTCCTGATTCCCCAGGTCCCCCCTCCTTCCCTTCTACCTTTTCTCTCCCCATCTCCCCTTACCCCCATCCCACCCCACCCCCAAGATCCCATTTTCTCCCCGGCAATTTGGTCTACTTCCCTTAGCCAAGAGGATAACCATAAGTTTTTCCTTGGGTTCACCTTCTTACTTAGCTTCTTTAGGTTCAGCTATTGTAGACTCGGTGGCCCTTATTTATGGATAGAAACCAATTATGAGTGAGTACATCCCATATTCATCTTTTTGGGTCTGGTACACCTCACTCAGGATAGTGTTTTCTATTTCCATCCATTTGCATGCAAAATTCGAGAAGACATTGCTTTTTACCCCAGCGTAGTACTCTAGCGTGTATATATTCCATACTTTCTTCATCCATTCTTCCATTGAAGGGCATCTAGGTTGTTTCCAGGTTCTGGCTATTACAAATAATACTGCTATGAACATAGTTGAACAAATGCTTTTGTCATATGATAGAGCATCTCTTGGGTATATTCCCAAGAGTGGTATTGCTGGGTCCAGGGGTAAGTTGATCCCGAATTTCCTGAGAAACCGAAACACTGACTTCCATAGTGGTTGCACAAGATTGCATTCCCACCAGCAATGGATGAGGGTACCCGTTCCTCCACAGCCTCTCCAGCAAAGGTTATCCTTGGTGTTTTTGACTTTAGCCATTCTGACAGGTGTAAGATGATATCTCAAAGTTGTTTTGATTTGCATTTCCCTGATTGCTAAGGAAGTTGAGCATGACCATAAGTGTCTTTTGGCCATTTGAACTTCTTCTGTTGAGAATTCTCTGCTCAGTTCAGTGCCCCATTTTTTAATTGGGTTAATTAGCATTTTAAAGTCTAGTTTCTTGAGTTCTCTATATATTTTGGACATCAGACCTTTGTCTGTTGCGGGGTTGGTGAAGATCTTCTCCCAGTCAGTAGGTTGCCTTTTTGTCTTAGTGACAGTGTCCTTTGCTTTACAGAAGCTTCTCAGTTTTAGTAGGTCCCATTTATTCAATGTTGCCCTTAATGTCTGTGCTGCTGGGGTTATACGTAGGAAGTGGTCTCCTGTGCCCATCTGTTGTAGGGTACTTCCCACTTTCTCTTCTATCAGGTTCAGTGTGTTTGGACTGATATTGAGGTCTTTGATCCATTTGGAGTTGAGTTTTGTGCATGGTGATAGATATGGGTCTATTTTCATTCTTCTACAGGTTGACATCCAGTTATGCCAGCACCATTTGTTGAAGATGCTTTCTTTCTTCCATTGTATACTTTTGGCTCCTTTATCAAAAATGAGGTGTTCATAGGTTTGTGGGATAAAATCCGGGTCTTCTATACGATTCCATTGGACGACTTCTCTGTTTTTATGCCAATACCACACTGTTTTCATTACTGTAGCTCTGTAATAGAGGTTGAAGTCAGGGATGGTAATGCCTCCAGAAGATCCTTTATTGTATAGGATTGTTTTGGCTATCCTGGGTTTTTTGTTTTTCCATATAAAGTTGATTATTGTCCTCTCCAGATCTGTGAAGAATTTTGATGGGATCTTGATGGGGATTGCATTGAATCTATAAATTGCCTTTGGTAGAATTGCCAGTTTTACTATGTTGATCCTCCCAATCCAAGAGCAAGGGAGGTCCATCCATTTTTTGGTATCCTCTTCAATTTCTTTCTTCAATGCCTTAAAGTTCTTGTCAAATAGATCTTTCACTTCCTTGGTTAGATTTACCCCAAGATATTTTATGCTGTTTGTGGCTATCGTGAATGGTGAAGCTTCTCTGATTTCCCTCTCTGCTTCCATATCCTTTGTGTATAAGAGGGCGACTGATTTTTTGGAGTTGATCTTGTATCCTGCCACATTACTAAAGCTGTTTATCAGCTGTATAAGTTCTTTGGTGGATTTTTGGGGGTCGCTTATGTACACTATCATATCATCTGCAAATAACGAAAGTTTAACTTCTTCCTTTCCAATTCGAATCCCCTTGATCCCATTATGTTGTCTTATTGCTATTGCTAGAACTTCAAACATTATATTGAAGAGGTATGGCGAGAGTGGACAGCCTTGTTGTGTTCCTGAGTTAAGTGGGATGGCTTTGAGTTTCTCTCCGTTTAATTTGATGTTAGCTGTCGGCTTGCTGTATATAGCTTTTATTATATTTAGGTATGACCCTTGTATCCCTAATCTCTCCAAGACTTTTAACATAAATGGATGTTGAATTTTGTCAAATGCTTTTTCAGCATCTAATGAAATGATCATATGGTTTTTTTCTTTCAGTTTATTTATTTGCTGGATTACAATGATAGATTTTCGTATGTTGAACCAGCCCTGCATCTCAGGAATGAAGCCTACTTGATCATAATGGATAATTTTTTGGATGTGTTCTTGGATTCGATTTGCCAGTATTTTGTTGAGGATTTTTGCGTCGATATTCATGAGTGAGATTGGCCTGTAGTTCTCTTTCCTGGTTGAGTCTTTGAGTGGTTTTGGTATCAGAGTAATTGTGGCTTCATAAAAGGAATTTGGTAATGACCCTTCTGTTTCTATATTGTGGAATACATTAAGGAGTATAGGTATTAGGTCTTCTTGGAAGTTCTGGTAGAATTCTGCATTGAAACCATCTGGTCCTGGGCTTTTTTTGGTAGGGAGGTTTTTGATAACAGTTTCTAATTCTTCGCAACTGACAGGTCTGTTTAGATTGTTCACCTGTTCCTGGTTTAGTTTTGGTAAATGTTATTTATCTAAAAAAGTGTTCATTTCTTTTACATTTTCCAGTTTTGTGGCATACAGGCTTTTGTAGTAAGATCTAATGATTCTCTGAATTTCCTCTGTGTCTGTGGTTATGTCCCCCTTTTCATTTCTGATCTTATTAATTTGCGTGTTCTCTCTCTGTCGTTTCATTAGTTTGGATAGGGGTTTATCAATCTTGTTGATTTTCTCCAGGAACCAGCTTTTTGTTTCATTGATTCTTTGGATTGTTTTCTGTGTTTCTATTTTGTTGATTTCAGCCCTCAGTTTGATTATTTCCAGTCTTCTACTCCTCCTAGGTGAGTCTGCTTCTTTTTTTTTCTAGAGCTTTCAAGTGGGCTGTTAAGTCTCCAATATGTGCTTTCTCTGTTTTCTTTAGGTGGGCACTTAGTGCTATGAACTTTCCTCTCAGGACTGCTTTCATAGTGTCCCATAAGTTCGAGCATGTTGTTTCTTTATTTTCATTGAATTCAAGGAAGACTTTAATTTCTTTCTTTATTTCTTCTTTAATCCAGGTATGGTTCAGTAGTTGACTGTTCAGTTTCCATGAGTTTGTAGGCTTTCTGGGGGTAGCATTGTTGTTGAATTCTAACTTTAATCCATGGTGATCTGATAAGACACAGGTGGTTACTAATATTTTTTTGTAACTGTGTAAGTTAGCTTTGTTACCGAGTATGTGGTCAATTTTCGAGAAGGTTCCATGAGCTGCAGAGAAGAAGGTATATTCTTTCCTCTTTGGGTGGAATAATCTATAGATGTCTGTTAAGTCCATTTGCTTCATTACCTCCATTAATTCTCTAATTTCTCTGTTAGGTTTCTGTCTGATTGACCTGTCCATTGGTGAGAGAGGAGTGTTGAAGTCTCCTACTATTAGTGTGTGCGTTTTGATGTCTGCCTTGAGTTTTAGTAATGTTTCTTTTACGTACGTGGGTGCTTTTATATTAGGGGCATAGATAGATATTCAGGATTGAGACTTCTTCCTGATGAATTGTTCCTGTTATGAGTATAAAATGTCCCTCTCCATCTCTTCTGATTGATTTAAGTTTGAAGTCAACTTTGTTAGAAATTAGTATGGCCACACCTGCTTGTTTCTTACGTCCATTTGCTTGATAAGCCTTTTCCCAGCCCTTTACTCTGAGTAGGTGCCTGTCTTTGTGGTTGAGGTGTGTTTCTTGTAGACAGAAGAATGTTGGATCCTGTTTTCTTATCCAATCTCTTAGCCTGTGCCTTTTTATAGGTGAGTTGAGCCCATTGATATTAAGTGATATTTTAATGACCAGTGGTTGTTAACTCCGGTCACTTTTTTAGTAGTAGGGTTTGTGTGTTTTCCTTCTTTGATTTGCGCTGGTGAAGGGTCTCTAGATGTCTGAGTTATTGTGGTCATTGTTGGACTCCTTGGTTAGTGATTTTCCTTCTATTATTTTCTGTAAGGCTGGATTTGTGGCTACGTATTGTTTAAATTTGTTTTTATCCTGGAAAATTTTGTTTTCTCCATTTATAGTGAACGAAAGTTTGGCTGGATATAGTAGTCTGGGCTTGCATCCGTGGTCTCTTAGTTTTTGCAGTACATCTATCCAGGACCTTCTGGCTTTCATGGTTTCCATAGAGAAGTCAGGTGTAAGTCTGATAGGTTTACCTTTATAAGTAACTTGGCCTTTTTCCTTTGCGGCTCTTAATATTCTTTCTTTATTCTGTATATTTTGTGTTTTGATTAATATATGGCGAGGGGATGTTTTCTTTTGATCCAGCCTATTTGGTGTTCTGTATGCTTCTTGGACCTTCATAGGTACTTCTGTCTTCAGGTTGGGAAAGTTTTCTTCTATAATTTTATTAAGTATATTTTCTGTACCATTGTGCTGCACTTCTTCTCCTTCTTCTACTCCAATTATTCTTAGGTTTGGTCTTTTTATTGTGTCCCATATTTCCTGAATGTTTTGTGATGAGAGTTTGTTGGACTTGCTGTTTTCTTTGATCAGAGTGTTTATTTTCTCTATGTTATCCTCAGAATCTGAGATTCTTTCTTCTATCTCTTGTATTCTGCTGGTTATGCTTGATTCTGTAGTCTATATTCGTTTACCTAGATTTTCCATGTCCAGCCGGCCCTCTGTTTGTGTTTTCTTCTTTGCCTCCATTTCAGTTTTCAAGTCATGAACTGTTTCCATTATCTGCTTGATTGTTTTTCCTTGGTTTCCTAGGGTATCATTCACTGATTTACTCAATTCCTCGAACTTTCTGTTATACTTCTCATCCATTTCTATAAGGGCGTTTTTTATATGCTGTTTAAGGGTGTCAATCAATTTCATGAAGTCAGTTTTTTCTACTTCTTCTTGATTAAGGTGTTCATGTCCTCCTGTTGTGAGGTCACTGGCTTCTGGTGGTTTCGTGTTGTTTTTCAGATTGTTGGGAGAATTCCTGCATTGGCGTCTGCCCATCTCTTCCTCCCAATACTCCCCTTTGGATCTTCTTTTACAGTATCAGGTCTTCTTGCCCACTGATGTACCTTCCCAGTGATGTCACTCCCCAGAGATGTTTCTCCACAATGATATTTCACTTGGGGCCCAGATCGAAACTCCGCGCTGCTTGGTTAGCTCGTGAACAACGGGCCCACCCTGCTCGTTGCGGGCAGGCTATGGGAACAAAGGAGCTACCGGCCACCCCTTTGTCCTCCCGGTTCGGGTTCGGTCCCAGCGCCCTAGCAGGCTGAGCAGGGAGGCGCTATGCCGCTGAAGAAGGGAGGGAGGGAGGGAGACAGGGGGTGGGGGGATCTGGATGTATCTGAATGGGATAGGAAGAGAGGAGGTATGGGCAGTATAGCCCCTGTAGGATGGCCAGGAAGTGTGGGCCCCTGTAGGATGGTCAGGAAGTGTGGGCGGGCTGAGGTATGTTCCCAGCTGCCGCAGCACTCACTCACCACAATGATGTTTCACTAGGTGCCCAGATCGAAACTCCGCGCTGCTTGGTTAGCTCGCGAACAAAGGGCCCACCCTGCTTGCTGCGGACAGGCTATGGGAACAAAGGAGCTACAGGCCACCCCTTTGCTAGTGGTGCACTTTAAAATGACACAGCTTTTTTTCTGCTGCTGTTGCCGAATCAGGAAATCTCTCTACAGCACACCACCAACAAACAGCAAAAATCTGTGTTAAACTCTCTCTCCCTTATTTTTAAGCCTTCTCAGGTTTTTAAGTGGATTTAGTCCATCACGTCTGGGTGCCACTCTGTTGAAATAGGAGCGGTGGGCTTGTGTCCCCGGTACCCGGCCACCTGCACGGCTAGCTTTACCTGAAATAATTACACGGAAACTGTATTCTTTTAAACACCGCTTGGCCCATTTCTATCTAGCCTCTTCTAGGCTAGCTCTCGCACCTGGACTAGCCCATTTCTAATAATCTGCTGTAGCCCACCAGCTGGCTTACCAGGAATGATCTTAACCTGCGTCTGCCTGGAGTGGGAGAATCATGGCGACTCCTTGACTCAGTTTCTTTCTCCCAGCATTCTGTTCTGTTTACTCTGCCTACCTATGTTTTAACCTATGAGGGCCAGCCAAGCAGTTTCTTTATTACTTAACCAATGAAATCAACAGATTGATATATGACACTCCCACATCAGGAGTGGATGGTACAAAGAACAAGCAAAAAGGAAGAGGGTATTTCTTTGTTGCTCTTGCTTAGGCAGATAGCAAGTCATTGCATAATCCACAAAGAGGCCTTCTAACAGAACAGAATAGGACATATGTAAATTTTGGGATGAGATAGTTTTGTCCTGTTCCATGTAAAGAAAGGTCAAGCATAGCTGGCATGAACCCATCAAAATAAGAACTTGCAGGATGTGAAAAAGACAGGACATCTAAGAACATTGGAGTGAATCTTGAAAAACAAAAGATCATTGGAATTCATTGAGAAGAAAAACTGGGACAATTGAGTTTTCTCATTGACAGGATTACTCTGGTTTAGAAACGGGCAGTTTGTTGTGTGGGGCAGCTGTGGGAAGTAGCAGTAAGCAATGATCCTGGAGAAACAGTGGTGGCTCTGGCAAGTGCCAGAGGAGGAAAGAGTGGTGGGACATTGTCTCACTGAGATATGCTTCCAAACTTTAACTGGCATACTTCCCTAACAGATTAGAATGATGGCAACAGCTTTGAGAGCTGGCTATCTCTCAGTATACACAGCCTCTGTTACAAAGTGATGTGTCCTTCCCCTTGTAGGTTATATCATGGATGTTCATCTTTTTGATCATTTAAAAGGAAATGGTAAAGAGTTATTTTCTGGGCAGGGAGGAACATGGCATAGAAAGAAGTTGTGTGTCTGAGGTCAGAGGGGCTTGGGCTGCAACACTGAGTCTGTCAGGTTTGTGCTTTGTTGATTTCTGTGTTTGTTGGAATCAGTAAACATTGAAAGCACATCAAGAGCAGATGTGTAACAGACAGTAAGACTGTCGCTATTATGAAGTATTATATACTAGTACATGAGGTACTAGTAGGTCCCTTTATAGCCAAAGTGTATAAAGTTCTTACTCATGACTAAGAGTAACATGTGCATTGAGTGCTAGCTACATGAACTCCCATCAAGAAAATCACGAATTAAAACCTTACTTTAAGAGCCTTGATTAGAGGATCTGCAATCTGAAACATGGAGTCTATCAGTGTTCTGCTTGCTATGAGTCTTCATAAATGTTCTTTTTGCAAAGGCAGGAGGCTCTCGGTTTTTAGAAGAAAGCACAGATCTTACCACCTTCTCTGCATAACTGCCTTTCTCATGCCTAACTGTCTCTTAGTCTTAATCCAAACCAAACCAAACTGGATCTAGAAAACTTTTGAAGACCCTCTAGTCCTTTAGGTTTTTTTTTCAGTCTATGAGAGGATGATGATGAAGACAGATGAGCCATGGATATTTCCTGATGGTACAAATCTTGATAAAATGTGTCGCTGTAGCCAAGGCTGTGCACCCAGACCCTCCCCTGCAAAGAAATTTCTAACTTTAAAAAGCTAAATGGAGAGCTTGACAGTGTAGGATATTGTTCTCTCTGTAATTTCGGCCTATCTGTGCCTTAGGCTTTACAACATAATGGGGAGAAGCAATAGTAGATAGCGTGAACAGAATATAGGCTCGATTTGTTAAGAGTTGGATCAGGTCCCCAGTAAACCTGGTCTCTGTGTATCTGTTCCCTTCACGTGTTTCTTTCACAGCACAGCAACTGCAGATCCTCTGGCACAGGTGCAAGGCCCATCTCTCTCCTAGACTGGGTTGTTCTTCTGTCTGCCTAAACAGAACACTGAAACAAATTTTATTGTGCTTTCATGTAGCAACAATAATGCTAACCTTTAAAAAGATTGTTATCATTTTGATACAGTACAATAAACTCAGGAAATATTTTTTTATAACTGAGAATGCAGAAGTACCTCAAGCATTCCCCCTTTTCATGAACAACAATTACTAGAATTTCTGGAGAGCTTATTTATTTATTTTTTTATAATAGAAACAGTAATGAAAAGGATAGCCATGCTAGCACAAATATTTTCAGGACTAGAGTGCATGCACTTGTTGAAAATGAAACAAGGCATCTTTACAGACAACATCCTTTTGCGCTTTGAATACATTTGGGGTTTTATCACCTTAATAATTCAATTTTAATACTGATTTTTAATAATATCACTTGATAATTCAGAGACACGTGAGGACTTGGAGCCCAGATATGATGCTGCATCCTGAATGGCTGGTCCTAGAACCCTAGAGGACAGCAATGGAACATTAAGAAAGATAGCCACAAGTGACATGAAACTGGGATCAGGGGTGCTGTGTGCCTTGATGGAGGTGCATCAAAAACCCAGAGACTCAGTGCATTTAACACATACAGCATGAGCAATCAAAGAGGTTAGGTAATCCTGGCAGGGGTCTCTGTAAGGGAGAAGTCTCAGAAGATGACATCATGCAGTCATCTGGGAGGAAGAATCTGAAGTCTGGGTTTGCTTGACATGGTCATGCTCACATCATGAATGCTCATTCATATAGGGGTACACTCAGTCCTGACAAGAGGAGAGGATGAAGAAGGCGAATTCCTATCATGCCGTATTCAAGATATGAAATTATCCTCACAAATACTGGAACATGAATGAAGAACCTGCGAGCTGATGAAGTGCTGTTCTCCCTCAGGCATATATAGGGTGTTTGGTTCTAAGGGACTTCTTGAATGCCCAATCTAGAGGTGTTGAAGTATGTTACATAAGATAGTGTAGCATTCACATAGAGCCTGTTAAATGCTCTCATCTCCAAATCATTTCTAAACTAATTATTACATGTAAAGCAATGCAGCTGCAGTGTCGTGGCACTGCATGTTTAGAGAATAAGGCAAAATAGAGACAGGAGTGTGGGCCAAAATAGAGTTGCTGCTTAACACATAGAGGGTCTGATCTTAAGATCTAGTGTAAGGTGTTATCTGTCCATTCCTGACTCAGTTTACAGAGACATTTGTTCTGTGATCGATTGTATGGAGAAATAGAACCAGCAATTATAGAAGGCCCACATGTGAGGTTGAGATACATAATTATTCTGAGAAATCTGTACTCTATCGAGTTACATGCTCTGTTATTTCTCTAGCTCTCCACAGAGTCCCTAGCATCGATCTTATTTTGTTTAAACAAGCAAGATTGAAGTGCACTAGAATTGTGGACTAAAAATGCCTGACTCAGCTGCAGAATGAAAATGTCACTTCTGTAGTTTTTCACTTTCACCAGGGTCTAGGTGGGATTTCTGTTGAACACAAGGCTCTCAGCAAGACAGCCCAGGTCGAGAGGAATCCAGAACAAGCCCCATTTTTGAAGGCAGTAGTTCAGAAGAGAGATAGAGTGAGACACCTTTTTGAAAACAGCATTAACTGTATTGAGATCACTGTCCCTTCCAGTTTATATACACTTTAGGTTGAAAGTGACCACAGGTATCAGGGTGTGTATGTCACTCTTCTGGTGGATGTAATGACCTACTTGACAAAAGACAATCTAAGGAAAAATGGTTTATTTGAATTGAAGTCTAAGGGTTTATAATCCATCATGGTGGGGAAGCTATTGTATCAAGAGTCAGGTAACTAATCACATTGCATCAGCAGCCCGAGAGCGGAGGGTGGGCCTGAAGAGAGGGCGTATTCTGTAACCTCAGGGTGAATTACAAGTGAGCTACTTCTCTCCGTGCGTCTTATTCTTCTAAAAATTCCAGAACCTTCCCAGACAGCACTGCTAGCTAGGGACCAAGCGTTCAAACATAAAAGCCCATGGGGAACATTTTACACTTAAGCTATAATCGAGGGTTCAATTAAAAAGAAAAACTCTGTCTACAGTTGAAAAAGACATCAAAGCAGACCTGTTATGATGTCAGATAAGTTTAGTGGCCATTTGTTGCTTGCTGAGGACTGTCTGGAAAAAGAATGCAAATCACTTTTAACTAAATTGTGGTTTCCCCTTCCCACTAGGCATACAGGACAAGACTGTCTTGATAGACAGGGTTTTCACTTCTTGCCATCAGCCCATGTTCTCCTTCTCAGTGTGGTCAGCGGGTGTGTAGACTCCCTAAACCCCACAGTTCAGGAAGGGACTGAGTAGTTTTTTCTTTAGACAGAAGACTACTCTCTGCATGTCCCTTTTCAGGCCTGGTAGTGTTGGTGTGCACACTCAGCATCAGGTAATAGGATTTAAATCTTTATTGATTAGATTTAGCTTTACTATCTGTATTTGGATTCTTTATAGGATAAGAACACCAAAGCAGGGACAAAAGGATAATTTGATATCAGCCCTAATATCAATCAAATTGATAATTTGATATCAATATTTTCCACTGAATATTTCCACTTAATCAGTGGGAAGATGTCTTTTACATAATAGTATGTGCATCCATCTGGAGGACAATTCTAGGTCAGACACTGGGTTCTTCCTGGATAGAAGAAGCACGCATCGTTGTTTTCTTCCATTCTCTCTTCATTTAATGTCTGAAAGGCACCAGATGGAAACCTTTGGACTGGTTCCTCAGCTCTCTTCTGTGCCGATCTGATCACTTAGCCAAAATCATCTTCAGAAATATTTTAGTTCATCATTTAATGCTACCCCTCAAGCTTATATGTTAAAACTCACCAAATTGTATACTCCTATGTGCTTAGTTAAGTCTATGCCATTTTCAACCAAATAAAGATTTAAAACATTTAAAATAAAAGTATTAGAAAAATATCTCCCCCTTTTAACATTTTAACTAATTCACCTGGTAAATCCCAACCGCAGTGTCCCTCCCTCCTTTCCTCATAGCCCCCCTCCTCTGCCCTTTCTGCCAAATCCACTGTTCCTTTGTTTCCCTTCAGAAAGGAGCAGGCCTTCCAGGGAAATCAATTGAACATGTTGTAACAAGTTACAATAAGACAAGGCACACACTACCATTTTAAGACTGGAAGAGGCAACCCAGGAGAGGAAAAGAAACCCAAAAAAGCAGGCAAAAGAGTCAGAGACAGCCCTTGCTCCCACCTGTTAGAAGTCCCACAAGAACACCAAGCTATACAACCATAACACATTTGCAGCAGACCTAGGTCAGATCCCCACAGGCTCCCTGATTGTCACTTTAGTCTCTGTGACTATTTTTAAGTTGAAATTGACATAACCAAAAGATATAAATTAGTAAGCAGTTACAACAATAATCTTTTAAAGAATATTAAAAATGCAAAAAGAACATGTAAGAATAAATGTAGATGAACAGATTAAAATGACTTCTAGAAAGTGATTACCAAGAAAATATAAGGGAATATCATATTCAACTTATACATGTATGTAAGAATAGAATGTGAATCCTAGGGGCGACAAATGGCAAACTTCACAGAAAATGGGGGAACAAGTACCAACAACTCTCCTTTAGAAGAAAAATATATTTTAGCTTCCATATTAAAAGAGTATAGAATGTCCTTGGAAACATTATAACAGATAGTAATGAAAGGTTACTTAAAAATAGATAATAGGAGAGGAGAATCACGGTTGGAAATTGTGGCTTCTAGGACTCACTCCCAATGAGAGAACAGGAAGTGCTGGGACAGCAGTTAATGCTGGGTTCACAGAAGAAGGTGAACTGGTTAGTCAAGGGAGATTTTTTCACACCAAAAGTGTGGAAGGAATCAAATCTAACCAGGATCATGGCAGAAAGGTGTATGGCCAGTGCACAAGAGCACCTGCTGACCACATGAGAGCCATCTTCCAGCAAGGACCTGTGAACTGAAGGATGTCTCCTACATTGCAATCTAGTAGATCACAGTAGTCACTGATAGTAGCAACAATGAAGTTCATAATGTTTCCTTAAATTTTGTGACATTGACTGTTGCTAGAGGTTTCTGTCCTGCCTGATCCCACATCTGTTCCAACCCAAAGAAGCACACAGAGGCCTACATTAATTATAATCTGATTGGCCTAGTATCTCAGGCTTTCTTATTAACTAAATCTTACATCTTACATTAACCCACACTTCTTGTCTGTGTTAGCCACGTGGCTTGGTGCCTTTATCAGTGTGGTGTTCTCATCTTGCTTTCTCTGTGGCAGGGTGACGACTGCAGACTGACTCTTTCGTCTTCCCAAAATTCTCCTGTTCTGGTCGCTCTGCCTATACTTCCAGCCTGTCTACTGGCCAATCAGCATTTTATTAAAATAAAGTAACAAATCTTTACAGGGTACATTGATACACAGCAATTGACAGTTGATTATTTTAAAATCTGGTAATTAAAACTATAGCCAAGCTTCGTCTTATTTTCAAGCAACATTCGACCCAGGATGAGAAAGTGGCTCATATAAATTGATCTTTTATTTGGAAATACTTGTAATCACTGATGACAACATAGTGACAGAGTAATGTCACTGTTACACAATAACTCCAGAACAGTGGTTCTCATTGCTGCTAACCAATGACCACTGACATCCCTCAGAGAGGATTGCCTACCCTTGTGCATTTCCTGATGAAAGTTCATGTGTAAAGTAGCTTTACGTGCCCAAGAGACATGAGCACACCTGAACCTGATTTTATCTCTAGGTCTAACTTCCAACTAAAAGGAAGTTAGTAGTTTTGAAATATGTAACTACTTATTGTTGACTAGAGTTGCCATACTGTATGCCTATCTTTAAGACCCACCCTTCCTCCAAAATCTAAAATGCTTGAGTACTGTCCCCATTCTCAACATTGGCTCCCACCTACAACATCTGGCAGTCACATGACTCCCGGTAGACATTTGATTCTCTACTTCTAGAAATTCAGTTTTTGTAGGTTCCAAAAACAGCAAAAGCAAAGTAGACCTTAAATGTGCAAAGATAGCACATTGAAGATATTGTCTTTATTGATTATTCTTCAGTGCACACGTATTTCAAATGATCACAATGTGCTCCTTGATTACACGTAATAACTACCAATTCAAAATAAAAATGAGAGAGAAAGGAACTGTCATTGGATGAGTTTTAGTGATTTTTCTGGCAATCATAATAAACATGTATATTATATCATGTCATAAAACACTATGAATTACCTTTTTTAATAGCTGGTGCTGTGAGAAGTTAATTAGCTTTACATTATGGTTGCCTAATTTTAAACCCAAGCACTTACCTGTTACAGTGTAATTATTTTCTTTTTTATTTGACTATTAAAGAAATTGAAATCTTCTAGTCTGTGGGCTCAATATAGCATACAGACATGTGTCATTAGCTTTTATATGATAGACCATATTAGGTTATCATCATTAATATTATCATTGTAGATACTACAAGTACAAAAATTCAGGTATTTCGATTATATCAAAAAAGATTAGATTAGCAGAGGAAAGGCTACCCCCTTGAGCAATATAAATATTGATTTTGCCACATTTCCCATTTATCCCTCTTGACTTTAAAACCCTGGTGTTTCTTCTCCTTTGCCTCCTTCCAGATCCCATATTCAGCCAAGTTCATAACCCCTGAGCACTGAGTATAACAAACTGGATTGCTCAAGGTCATTGTTTTTATTTATAAAGGATATATATATATATATATACATACATACATATATGCCACAGGCATGCAGGTACTTACAGAGGCCAAAGGACAGCATCAGATCCCCTGGGAGTTAGAAGACCTTGTTAGGCCTCCTATATGGATTCTGGGAACTGAACTTGGGTTCTGTGGAGTTGCAGCAAGCAATTTTAAATATCTCCCTGCTCCCTTATTCTTTAGCATTTTAGTTATTCAATTGTAGGTCTTCTTTATATAGTTAGACTATAATCTTCAAGAAATTACATTCTGGGTTGGAGACACAGTTGAGCAGTTCAGAGCACTTGCTGCTCTTGCAGAGGACCTGAGTTCACATCTCTGCACCCACATACAGCACTTTACAACCACCTGTAACTCCCAACTCCAGGCAGAAATACAAAAGTTCTTACACACACGTGTACATATTTGCACACTAACAAACACACATAAAAACAAAACCATAAACAAAAGACATTATATTTTATTATTCTTTCTCATTTTCTGCAGCATGAAACATTTCGGTGTCCAATAAATGAGTGAATAGCTCAACTGGTTGGTAAATGAACGGTGCGTCAGTTAACGTTCCCATCAGTTGGGAGTTTTCAGTGTCTGACTTCTGACTTCCAGCCCTCATTGGGGATGAGTCACTGTCCTCACCACAAGTAAAAGGAAGCTGCTAAAATTATGGCTGAACAAATAAGCTATCTCTTTTCTGCAGAGGAAAGAAGTTAGGGAATACAGAGCATTCTAAATACCCCACCTTACTCTCCAAATCCTCCTCCTTTTTAGAGCTCTTATTTTACAGCTGGAATAATCAGCTTCCATGGGGCGTTATTACACACACATCTTGTCTGTTGATACAAAACGTGTTTTTGAAGCTTGGATTCCCAATCTTTCAAAATAAGTCATTTTGATTGAAATTGAAAATGTAGCTTTAGTATGCCCAGTTGTCCCAGTATTGAAGAGATGTCACCAGCTGGGCCTGCCCATGAGGAGCTATGGTAGGTATTTCACAGGGATGTGCAGAGCAGCTGAGAGCTTTGCTGTCTGATCGTGAGAGGCTATGACATGCAGAAATAAAACAAGGCAATCTCCTTATTCATCTGTTGTTTCTTCTCTCTGGCATGAAGTCTTGTTTATTTCTATTTTTCAAAAGCCTTGAAGCATTTTACTTTTATATGCTGTGGCTAGACAAAATACGATTTTAAATCCAGTGCATCTGTGGTTGTTTATGGTCTCAGGAGCTTGCTAGGTTCAACTTCTGTGGTTGATTTCTGAGCTCCAGAGAGTAGGGGGTTGAGGACATCTCTTTGAACATACATGGTATGCAGAGTGAAGGGAAGTTTGGGGGACAGGGGTGGAAAGACCACAGAGATACAGATCCCCTTGGGTAGCTTAGGAGTAAGATAATCCTGACACAGGATGGAGAATTGAATTCCAGTCAGATGCCTACAGTTTTGGGAAGGGAGGATTTGTTCAATGGCTAAAGCCTTGAAGGGTATAATCTTCTTTGTTAGACTGATCTCTACTGTTGGGGAGGGGGTAGTATACTGATAAAAGTGTACAACAAAACAAAAAAAAAATTTCCAGCGACCGCAGGCTTACCAGAACATACATCAAAAAATTAACCTTCCTACCTTTGTCTTATATCAAATTTCAGTGGTATTATAGAGCCTCCTACAATCTAATTCTAATTTCCCTTCCTTGTCTCGTGACTGATTTCTTCTCACACACCACCTTAGCACCTCACACACCAGCCCACACTTACCTGTGTGTTGAAATAGGAGCGGTGGGCTGCGTCCCCAGTACCCGGCTGCCACCACGACTAGCTTTACTCGAAATAATTACAAGGAAACTGTATTCTTTTAAACACCGCTTGGCCCATTTCTATCTAGCCTCTTCTAGGCTAGCTCTCGCACCTGGACTAGCCCATTTCTAATAATCTGCTGTAGCCCACGAGCTGGCTTACCAGGAATGATCTTAAGCTGCATCTGCCTGGAGTGGGAGAGTCATGGCGACTCCCTGACTCAGCTTCTTTCTCCCAGCATTCCTTTCTGTTTACTCCGCCTACCTAAGGGTTGGCCTATCAAATGGGTCTAGGCAGTTTCTTTATTAATAAGAAATCACTCCCACATCACCTGTGTTTACTGACATGTAGTTTTACTTGAATTTTCTCTTTGGGAAGATCCTTCCTCTTCTTGGAACATGCTGGGGACTCACCATTATCTCCTGCAGTTCATCTGCTGGCCTTTGGAAGCCAAAGACCGACCAATTTTATGTGCCTCACAAACTCAGATAAATAACTCAGGGAAAAAAAAACAAGATATAACTAAATGGAGTTTAGTCAGAATAACTAAATGGAGTTCAGTCGAAATAGCATCCAAGAAGCTCTGCGCTGAATAACTTTTGACAGCTGGACACAAACAAAGGTTTGGGAACAGGTAATCTCTTCTTAGAAGATGCAACCATCAAATTGACCTGTAGGGCATTTTTTTTTTGTTTTTTTTTTGTTTTTTTTTTTTGTTTTTCGAGACAGGGTTTCACTGTGGCTTTGGAGCCTGTCCTGGAACTAGCTCTGTAGACCAGGCTGGTCTCGAACTCACAGAGATCCGCCTGCCTCTGCCTCCCGAGTGCTGGGATTAAAGGTGTGCGCCACCATCGCCCGGCTCTGTAGGGCATTTTTATGATTGAAGATTGGTATGTAAGGACCCAGCCTACTGTGAGTGAAGCCACTTCTGGGTTAGTGGTCTTGGGTGCTATAGGAAAGCAGGTTGAGCAAGCTCTAAGGAGCAAGCCAGTAAGCAGCCCTCCACCATGGCCTTTGCTTCAGTTCCTACCTCCAGGTTTCTGTCTTTCTCAAGTTCCTGCCCTGGCTCCCACCACAGGTGATCTATGGTTCTGAAGTATAAGGCAAATTAACCCTTCACTCCAGAGTTGTTCTGTATCTGGATTCTGCACCAATAAAAAGCCAACTACGACAATCATTCTTGCTTGCCTACACTAGTCTAAAACGGTTGCTCTTAGTTTCCAGTGTTCTAAACGTGCTCCATCACTTTCCTGCACCTTGGTTTGGGTCTCAGGCCATTATTCTCAGAACAGATTAAAGTGTGTCTTTAGAAATCAGCAAAGGGCACGTATCCTGGTACCACTTCTGTCTTGGTATCAAGATTTTATTAGATAAACCTATATTCAACATTTAGAAATCAGGCATAAAAGCAAATATATGGATTTATATATGGTAATTCAGGTGATAGTTTACAAACCCCCGCCTTTTTAATTTGAGGAGCACCTGATAAAAATAATATAAAACCTTATTATGTATACTAGACAGCTGTGGGTCTTCCATATGAGATTTGATAAATGTTCTTCTGTGGGATAATGAGAGAATTCAAATTCAGCTGCTGGTGGATCTTCAGCTGTTGCCATTAGATGGGTTGTTAAGATGATGGGAGGCAACATATAGGAAAATATACTTACAAACTGTCCACCTGACAGCCTGATGAACTACATAGAGATTAAAACACTCGCCGGGCGGTGGTGGCGCACGCCTTTAATCCCAGCACTTGGGAGGCAGAGGCAGGCAGATCTTTGTGAGTTCGAGACCAGCCTGGTCTACAAGAGCTAGTTCCAGGACAGGCTCCAAAACCACAGAGAAACCCTGTCTCGAAAAACTTAAAAAAAAAACACTCAACGGCAAATATACAAATGACCTGATAAAAAATGAGCAAAGACATGAATAGGTGAATAAACATTTATTTTTTAAAAGTATTTTATAAATTTATTTTTCTATCTACCTATCTTCTATCATGTGTGTGTGTGTGTGTGTGTGTGTGTGTGTGTGTGTTTGAGTGTATGCCACATGTGTGCAGTGACCACAGAGGTCAGAAGAAGACAGAGAATCTCCTGGAAATGGGGTTACAAGTGGCTATAGCCCACTGGATGTAGGTGAACTGAGGTCGCCTCCTCTGAACGAGCAGTGAGTGCTCCCTATCTCTGAATCATCTCTCCAACCTCTAGACATGTCTTAAAAGAAAACATACACATGACTGGTCTGTATCTGATGCAAAAGAAAATCATAATAGAATACCATCTTATGTCGGTTAGAATGACATTATCAAAAGGTGAGTGATGACTAGCGTTAACGTGAAGAAAATATAAGCAGAGAAAGGGTGCGAAAATTCCTCAACAATTACAAATTGGACTACAGTATGAGCCAGTAATCTCATTATTACATACAGAATTGAGGAGATTAAATCAGTATGCTCAAGAGACAGCTACACTCCCATTATGTTTATCATCTGATGGGTGGCTGGATAAATAAAATGTAATACATGCAAAATGAAATACTAGTGGGCCATAAAAAGCATGAAATCATGTCCTATGAGGCCCTCCTTTCCATATCTAGGCTGAGCAAGATATCCATCCAAAGAGAATGGGTTCCAAAAAAAAAAAAAACAGTACATGCAGTAGGAATGAATCCTGATGCCACTGCCTCCACATTTGGGTCCTAACATTCTACCTTCTTCTTGATTACTTATGGGGCCTACCATTAAGTGCAATTTATATACCTACTGAAACTCCATTGAGAAAACTTATCTTTCCTTTGCTAACAACTGTCAGTTAGCAGTATCTTCTTGGTTAGGAATGGGAGCCCACGTCCACTTCCCCCTGTTAGCACTGGTACCTTGCCTGGCTTACATACATGTAGGCTCTGTGCATGCTGCCCCAGTCTCTGTGAGTTCATGTGTGCATCAGTGTTGTGGTGTCCAGAAGGCACTCTTTCCATGGTGTCATCCGTACCCTCTGACCCTTACACTCTTTCTACTGTATCTTCCTCCAAGTTCTCTGAGGGAAGGGGCTTGATGAAGACATCCTATTTAGGACTGAGTGCTCCAGATTCTCATTCTCTGCACATTGTCTAATTGTAAGTCTCTGCATTTTTTACATCTGCTAAAAGAGGGAGCTTCTCTGGTGATGCCTGAGCTGATCTATGAGCACAGCAGAATGCTGTTGGGGTTCATTTTATTGCTATGTTCCTTTAGCAGAACAATAGTTAAATATGCTGTTTCAAGTAGAATTCAACCAGAAGAGCATTATAATATAACTGAAAGATAAATGTATTGGGGAATGACCAAATAGTTCAAATCAGAAAATTGTTACTTCATTCTATCAATTAATATTGCATAATACATAAACATACAATAGAGATAGATGAGGCACACACACACACACACACACACATATAATTTCTTAAAATTACCAAGTAAAAGAGATGTTAGTTAATGACACTTATTAAATACAGGTTTTCAGAACTCAGTAGGTCACAACAGCCCAGAGTAGAATATAAAGCTCATTATTTAGACACATGAAAGCACTAGTATACCTACTATTAATATTTCATCATTCTATTGGAAATGTAAACAAATCCAGTAAGGTAAGAAAACAATATAATCCACTCAACCCCTGGAAGAGACACAGCTCTTCGTGCATTCTGGACTGTTACTATGATTGCACCCTCAAAGCTCTAGGCATTGTAGAGAACAACCATTACATCCGAGGAGAGTACTTAGAAGGTAGGTGGCTATGAGAAAGCAGTAGCTGTAGTGATAAGAGAGGCGGGGCTGCGTCCCCAGCACCCCGGTCGCCAGGCTAGCTTATGCCCCGAAATAACAACACACAAATTGTATTCATTTAAACACTGCTTGGCCCATTTCTATCTAGCCTCTTCTAGGCTAGCTCTTGCACCTGGACTAGCCCATTTCTAATAATCTGCTTTAGCCCACCAGCTGGCTTACCAGGAATGATCTTAACCTGCATCTGCCTGGAGTAGGAGAATCATGGCGACTCCTGACTCAGCTTCTTTCTCCCAGCATTCTGTTCTGCTTACTCTGCCTACCTATATTTTAACCTATGAGGGCCAGCCAAGCAGTTTCTTTATTACTTAACCAATGAAATCAACAGATTGATATATGACACTCCCACATCAAGTAGTAACTCATGCTAGCCTACATTAGCACACATCATCATCTCAACATACATGAAGCATTACACGAAGCAACACTAGCAGACATTGAATCTTGGAAACTAGAGGCCTGCTTTATTAAAGTTAATGTCTCCTTCATGTGAAGTCAAGTTAGATAGACTGGACTAAGTGTTCATCCCTTAGAGTTGAAGAAACTTAGGCTAATCAACTTCTGCAGTTTACTTTAAGAAGCTTGTACTACTTCCTAGCTTAGTAAGCAACCGACAAGCATGTAATGAAAGCTTTGCTGCTTTTGAGGAAGCCTAAACTCAGTGAATACTACGTCTTCCATGTTCTGTGGACTCAAGTTCAGTTACTTGGAAGGACCTGTGCAGAGGAAGAAAAGCTGGAACATATGGTTGCTCCAAGAAGGGAACAGCTTGTTCTCATCACTTGAGGAAGGAGGGTGACCTGAGGTGGCTGCCTGGCCATATAAGCTAGAGATGGGAATGATACAGGTAAGGCACTGAAAAAAAGAATGAAGTTAGTAGACACAAATTTCACGAGAAAGGTGAAGGACTTATGTGAAGGGAATTGCCAAATGGTATTGAAGAACATTTTAAAAATGAACAAGTGGAAAAAACTTTGTGAATTCTTGGCTAAGTTAAATAACAAAAATGTTATTTTCCACAGAATTAGTGACATGAAATTTTTAATTATATAGAACTTTCTATGGAGTGAAAAAATTGTTCAATGTTAGTCAGTAAAAATGCAATAGTTAGGGAGATTGTTGTATCAGCTATTAGAGTATTCTATAATCAAATCAAAATGTCAGGGAAATAGACTAGAGAAAAAAATCCCAGCACATATTAAATTTTAATAGATGTTAAAAATGCTATTTCAATTCAATGGAGGAAGGATGAATTATTAAGAAGTGATAAGAGTGTGACTGATATTCTTGATGAAAAAGTAGCACTTGGCCTTTATATTAGATCACCTGGCAGAGTGCAGCCCAGTTTGATGAGAGACGAAAAGGTAAATAACAACACCATAAAATTCTTAGTACAAAAACCAAAACAAAGGAGCTTGCCCAGGAGAAGTTTTATACTTCAGGTAGGGAAACAGAAGCTGTTTTCAAACAAATAAACTTGCTTTGTATGTAGAAATAATTTCCAAATGACAAAAAATCAATATGCAAACTCTGTACTAAAGTAAATTGCAGAGCAGCCAAAACTAAAACAACAATTCTAATTACATGGGAAAAGTTCTTACAAAACAACAAGAAAGGAGGAACAATTGAATAGGAAAATTTGTCTACAATATGGATAAGTAATTCAAACGAAAGATACACAAATGGTCAAAGTATGTATTTAAATCCTCAGTTTCATCAGCAGCTTGGAGAAGTACAAATTAAAGTAGCAATGAGGTTCATGTGCCTGCCAAACTGACCTTGGAACCCCATGGCCCATTCATTCTAGAGGATTTATGATTACATCCTCCAATCGCTGAAACAACTGTGAGCTGTCACGTCCTTTGGAAAGCAGCCTGGTGATATCTGTTTAAAATGATGCAAACCATTTGATCCAGCAGTTTCATAGAAGAAACACATCACATATTAAGATACATGTGGTCCAATCCATCAGAAAGGCAAGGGTACTTGTGATCTAAATGTCTTGGAAGGGTAGACACAATCCATTCATCCACGTGATGGGTCCCTCTCATTATTGAAACTGATGCGTGGCTCAGCTTGTGTTGTGGGTAATGTCAAAGCACATGTTGTTTGGTAACTTGGTGATTGCTGTCCAGCTGATGCTATGCTTTGAAGAGCTCTTGTAATTGGTCCAATTTCAAGGTATCTGGACATCTCAGAATAGGCTGTAATGATGAGAGACAAAAGTCCCCCCAAGTGGATTTGTTGAACCACATGGAAGGGTTTGTGTGAGGATTGTCTCCAAAGTCTCTCTAGCAAAGGAAGATGCAGAAAGATCCTTCTACTCACAAGGAGATAACCGTGCAGAAAGGTTAGAAAAGTATCTGTTTTACTGTGCACGATGATGCTGAGATAGGTTGTGAGTACCCTCCTCAATTTATTCACATACCAATGGACAGTACTGGCCCACACTGGCTTTGGGTCTGATCATGTGACTTACTCCAATATAGCAAAAAGAGACTTGAAAATGCTTAAACATTGGACTTGCTTTGTCTTGCTGCCTTTGGGACCTGGGATCATTACAGTGTAAAGAACTTGGTTTAATGACTGGATAAGAAGGATATTTGCCCTAGTTATTTGTGTAGCCTGCTGACTAACAACCAAATACATGAAAAGGGGCATCGCTACTAGAGTGAGAGAATATGCACCAGTGAGCTAGCTGAGATCATGAGAACTGGCCAGGTTGGCCTAGCTCTAACTGACAAAATTGTCAACCCCTAAATCTTGAGCTAAAAGCTGGAAATTTGTTTTAGTATATGATTAATTACATAGCAAAAATTGTTGGTGTGTTTGTGTTTGTGCACATGTGTACAGATGTGCATGTACACGGGTGTATGTGCACGTGGAAGGCTGGCACTGACGTTAGATGATTCCTCTATCACTCTCCACCTTACTTTGTAAGACTAGGTCTCTCCCTGAACCTGGAGGTCACTGATCTAACCAGACTATCTGTCCAGCAGGTCTCAGATATCCTGTCTCCATCTCCTCAGTTCTGAGATTACAAGGACATGCCACCATATATGGTTTCTCGTGTGGGTGTTAGGGATCTGAAATCAGTGTGGCAAGTACTTTACCAGCTGAGCTATCACTTCAGCCTCCATAGCTAAGGCTGGTATTGCAAAAAGGCTTGCAGGAGTTCATAATTGCATTATTGTATGTATTCTTTTGTGTCCATTCTTTAGAGTGGAGAATTACATAACTGTGATCAAATATAACTTTATAGAAATGAGCTGAATGGAGGTGTGGTGTGCCAGGAAGGAAATTTTAAAGAACAGCAAAAACTTACACTGAAAAATAAGTGTGTCTAATTTTCTAATATTAAAAGTAATCCTAAAGCCGCATGGCTTGCTGGATGCGAAAACAGGAATCTTGGAGAAGCTGAATAACTTTTATAATAATTTCAGGCCATAGCCTATTAGTTTAATCTTGCTTTTGTGCTGTGTAGCGGGGGAGGCACTGTTTTAGAGATGAGACATGCCACGAAGAGGTAGGGAATTACTCAGTATAGATGAATTCAAATGAGTCCCACTGCTCAGCAAGACAGAAATTATGATTATGAGTTTCTCCTGATATTCTTTTCCATTACTTAATTGATTAAAAATGATTTATTGCCCCTGCCCCCAATGGTTCCAGACTGCTTCAAAAGGCCATTGTTAGAGTGCTTTGGGTCTATGCAGAGAAGGAATGTGAGCAGAAAGTATGCTGTGTAACCACTTTCTACCCAAACATCATTGCTTTCACCCTCAAAATATTTCTCTATAAAAACACCACCACTGTACATTTGCATTCACTAGGTGTTTCAATGGGCTTACAATACGTCACGTATTAAAATGACACTGCTGTCCGTGGCGGGGCCATGCAATGTCTCCTGGACAGTGAGAGAGGTTAGACCAACTTCTAGGTTTGAGTGGCTCTACATCCAACATCCTCCAATGGCCTGGAAGTCTGTCTCCTGCTTCACGTTCATTCTCTAAGAGACTGCTCTGGGGATCTTGGTGGCAAGCCCTAGGGTGACACTCCACACTGTCTGTCCCAGATGTCAGCCTTTGTGCCCAGAATGCTTTTCCTGCGCCTATTCTCACTATGAACGAACACTCTTGAGTTTTCACTATCATCCCTCCCCTCTGCTTCCTAGAGAGCCCCATGAAGACTAAACCATACATGAAGCATTATAAACAGAGGCACTCATGTTGCTAAATCAATTTCCTCTGCATTTGCTAGCATAAACATTTCTTTGAAAGCAAATGAATGAGCACAGAGAACCCGATTTTAATTTTTTTGGAAATGTACTCCATGTTCCCCTCAAAATCTAATTTTCTAGATTAATGAATCATATCAGATATTGTAAATTAGAAATTACCCCCACTGTATGGAAAGAATTTTGAATAAATTGAAGTTGGTTATTGAGAAATTGAAAAGGACACTGTGGTCTCCATATGTCACACACACTTGAGCATAACTTCATGATCTCTATGCTCAGTTGAACTGACTCTTTGTAAGCAAAAAGGCGTCTTCATCAGATACCCATTCTTTCCAGTTCCAAAAAGAATTATGCTTTCCCTTTGAACCTGTATTTATTGAAACCTTAGAAAGGATGTGAACTTTAGAGAGATGCTGAAATATCAAAGCACTTAGCCCAACAGTCTATTGATGAAATGACAATGGTGTTTTATATTACAACAAAATCATTGACAATGCACAATTACAGGTGTGATATCATTGGACCCATCTGGATTTCAACAGCATCTGTGAGGAACCCTTCTGTGGAATAGAGAGAATGGTATTCTGCGTGGATTTAAAAACTTCATGAGTACCCAGGCAGAGAGCAACTCACCAGCTGTCTGAGGGGCTGTTTCCAGTTCATCTCTCTCTTCTATTCCCTTCAAAGAAAGCTTTGCCCAGCTGTAGTGACTCGAACAAGTTTTCTCTGGCTCTTGAAAAGTCACTGTTGCCTAGCCCGAGTTAGAGGTGAGACAGCCAAGATCAAGCCATCAGGAGACCCTGGTTCTCCTCACCCTGCCTTCAGTGACCTACAATCACTCCTTGGGTCCCAGGATCTTAAAATGGGAATAATATTTTTCCTGAAAGCACCGGCTTATTGTGCTGACAAAATGAAATACAGAGACTGATAGCCTTTGGTGAACTACACATCACTACAGTGGAAAAGTGCAGCTGGGAATCTGGGAGGTAAGGAGTCCATTTCCTCTGAGTCCCAGACTTTGTACCAGAGAATTTAGACACAGTATCTCATCTAATCCTCACAGCAGTTCAGAGTGACTAAAACTATCATGATCAGATTTTCTCTAATTTTTTGTTACCTGTTCTGTTCTAAATAATTTTAATATCATATAGCATGAAACACACACTCATGAAGAACATAATGCAACTCAAACACCCCCCGAATTCCGGCACACAGAGACTGATATTTGACAAACATCCTCAATATGGGCCCCTCCCCCGGAAATGAAATGTTAGCGTGAAGGGTCAGCCCTCAGCTTTCCTCTGGATCTCCTGAGTTCTTGCTGTGAGTGGCCCCGTGAGTGCCATGTGGTTCAGCTGTCTTTCTAGTTCCTAAGAAAAAAATACCTAACAGAAACCATTCAAGGAAGGGTTGCTTTTCTTATGGGTTGAGGATACAGTCCATTGTAGAAGGAATGATATGGGGATGAGATCAGCTGTAGTTCTGGTAAGAGGAACGTGAGGTAGCTGGTCATGTCGTGTCTACAGTCAGGAAACAGACATTATAGCTGCACAAGACTGTTAATTACTTTTCTCCCTTAAGGGCATGCTCAGCGTGGTTGGATACTAGGACAGCCAATTCCCAGGTTGGAGGCTTCCAGGTCTGTTCTAACTCAGTTCCCTCAGCATATATCCAAAGTGTGTGGTGTCTTCAGTAATACGGTCTTACCTTCCACTTCTGGGAAGCAGTCATGGGCAGCAGGAGTAGCCTGAAACTCAAAGGGGGGGGGGTGTACCAAGTCTGGAACTGATTTTCTTAGTCTGTGTGTCTTAGAGGAAGCAATTTTTCCCAAGTGGTATAACTTCATCTAAACTATCTATATAATTTATTATACATACAAATATTATATGTAGTTTTAGAAGACATAAAATTAATGTTTTCCTATGGATTTTTCAGCTGCTCAGACATCTGCTACATATGATAGAAAACTACTATGCCCATGAAGTCTTAACAGCAACATTGTCCAAAGATGACATGCACAATGACAACAGAGTTGACATTTCAACATGGTTGAGAGAAATCTCATGAGACCCCATACCTAGATGAAGAGCTATAGTTAATCAATGGCTTTTAAAAGAAGGAAAATCAATCTCATTAAAGGAATGAGGCCCCTGACAAGTATCCAATCCCAAGTGGTCAGTCCTAAGCACTTATATAAAGGAGTGGCAATAAATGGACTCAATGAGTTGTATTTATATATATTTATACATTATTATAGTATTTATATATTATTATATATACATACACACACATATATATCTATATATATATATATATATACACACAGACATACACTTAACAATAATGACAATTAGTTTTTCTTTTCTATTCTTTTTTAAGGCAGGGTTTCTCCATGCATCCCTGCATGTCCTGCAACTCACTCTGCTAGCCTTGAACTCAGAGATGTGACTGCCTCTGCCTCCTGAGTGCTGGGACTGAAGGTCTATACCACAACAACCTGGCTGTAACAATAATGACTAAAGAAGAAAAAAATCATGGATGAGAGAGGACATGGGAAGAATTTGAAGTTGGAGAAGGTGGCATAGAAATTATACAAATATGGTATTCATGTACAAAAGTTCTAAAACGGAATTAGACAGAAAAGGAAGAAATAGCATCCTGCAATGAGAGCAGACCCCTGGTCACCTGTCTCCACATTAAGAGGCAGGCAGCTCGTTCTCATCATTTTACTGCTGCAGACCTTGGTGTCCATGCCGATTATCTGCTCTTTCATGAACAGTCAACAATACATTGTCAATCCCCTCTGAGCAGCTTGGATTCTGTCAACAAGGCTGCAGTAGGAGCCTGGAATGTGGGTGTTGGCAATGCCTCTGGAGACCTTGTCAGGATTACCTTTCTTGTGGAAGTTATTTTGAAGGCAGTGAGAGTAGCAGGCACAGGTTTCAGAAAGAGTAGCCATAGGAGAAATGAGAGTGGGTGGAAATACAGGCTTCCAGTATGTGTCCAGGCATTGGCCCCAAAATAGCATGGACCCCTGGTGTGAGACAATGGTCTATATTCTGTCAATTATATTTTAAATAAATGCTGATTGGCCAGTAGCCAGGCAGGAAGTATAGTCGGGACAACCAGACAGGAAGTAGAGGTGGGACAAGGAGAACAGGAGTATTCTGGAAAGAAGGAAGCTTTTCAGTAGTCCTGTCCAGACACTGGAGAAACAGGATGTGACCTACCCTGCTGAAAAAGGTACTGAGCCATGTGGCTAACATAGATAAGAATAATGGGTTAATGTAAATTATAAGAGTTAATACGAAGCCTAAGCTAAGGGGCCAATCAGTTTATAACTTATGGAGACTTGCGTGTGATTTTCTTTGGGGCTAAACAGCTGTGGGACCTGGTGAGAGGACAGAAATCCCCAACAAGCAGGCCCATATGTTACAGACCCCTATAGCCTAGAAAATCGTCCTCTGGAAAGATTTCCCTATAAGGAGCTAGAAGCAGTGCTAACTTCCTGCACACAGATGAGTAGTTTTTCCTGACCTCCCCCAAACCTGTAGCTCTTGTAACAGTCTCGTACTCTCCTGTTATATTAAGTACCTTCTGTTTAATTGAAATAGGCTAATTCCTGTTTCCTGATTGTCATTTCCTAAACGACACAGTTCATGATGTATTCCTCATCATTGAATACATGTTTTCATGTGTGCATGTCTATGTTCCACACTAGTAGGCCACTCCTTTAAAAATAGTAATAAGTGCTTAGTCAAAATAGGAATGTGATAAACATGGCTAAATGCTCCAAGAAGCTGCAAAACCCTGGTGACTTCACATAGATCTGGTTCAGGGCTATTTTTCCAAGACATTCTAGCCCAGTGGGACAAGGAACAACAAAGTATATGACAATTTAGTTGGACAGTTTCTTTGTTATTGTTTTCACAGTACAATCAAAACCCAAAACAACACAAACATATATTCCCCTATGCTAATGGGCACATCAAACCATTTTGAAAGAATTCAGTCTTTTGTAAAGCTAAATCCACCAGCACATGACTGTTAGGAAAGACATAGTTGGTTGAATGGAGATCTTCAGGGCAGATCCTGGCAGGAGACACTGGCCACGTTGTTGACTGTGTTGTGAACATAGCTCAAATCAATTCCAAACAGAGGCAGGTATGAGCAAGAATCATTTAGTCCTGAGCCTTCCATCTGGGGAAGAAGGAGCATTGGAAGCAGACAGGTTGCTCAGGGCCTTCGTCAAGTGGGGAGGAGGGAACTGTGGAACTGACAAGTGCCCGTGCATTATTTATCACTATTTTAGATCGGCACAGACAGCATCATTCTGTTGACTTTTCACTTTAAAATGAGCCGGGAAGAAGGCCAAGGTTGTTTATCCCTGTCTCCTCAGAGAATGTGAGTCTGTGGTGTTTGTGTGTTATTAACTCTGAGAGTTTTCCTCTCATTTCTTTCCGGATGGTACAGGAAGAAATCCGACTCTGTATATCCTATGCTTAGGGTTGCTCGCAGATCTTTAATCATCCACTAATCATTTCTCTCGACCTAGAAGCTAAGAAACCCTGAAACCGAAAAGAAAATTAAAAGGTAGGAAATAAAATCCTAGAGTGAGAAGGGGGTAGAAGATAAATTGCCACAGAGGTGCTTTATCTTCACCGTAACTTGACAAGACTTAGAATTATCTAGGAAACATACTTCTGGGTGTGTCTCTGGAATATTTCCAGACAGACACAACTGCAGAGAAAGACTCCATTGCAATGTGGGCAGTACCACTCCATGCACTGTAGTCCCGGCCTATAGAAAAGTAGAAGGTGGGGGACCTGTCGCCAAAGTTTGTCTTGTTTCCTGCCTCAGTAGCCTGTGTGACCTGCCACCTCATGCTCCGGCCACCACAGTAGATGTCTTGCCCTGCCGTGACAGACTTTACCATAAACTGTGAGCCAATGCAAGCGTTGTCTGCCTTAAGTTGCCTTGCCAAGTATTGTGTCAAATAAGTGAGCAAATTAAGGAATGGATACACCTTAATGAGGTCCCCTGAAAACTACATCCAAGCAGTACGGGTGGTGTCACTACATTTTTCCAAAGAGAAAATCTGTCTTCAAGTAGGGTGTGATTTCCTTGCTTCCAAATATAACTTGAAAACAAAACTATCAAAAAGCCCTTGATCTGTAAGGTGAGTCTTTGACTATTGTGAAATTACAAGATGTAGCTGTGAGCATAAACCAGAGAGTTTTAAAATAGTCACTCTGTGTTCTGACAACCAGACTACAATGAAACAAAGAAAGAGCAGACTAATGCTGATTCTTCACACACTTAGTATGCTGGGCACTAACCAGTAACAGGGTAGGGAGATGTTGTATGATAAATGCTAGCTAGTCTTCAACTTTTTAACTGACTCAGTGGTTTATAAGAGGGATCATGCACACAATTCTTGATCCACTCAGTGTGGCATGACTCTTAGTAGAAGTAAATAGTGAGAAAAAACTGAAGAAAGGATGGACCAGAAAGAGGGAGAGAGTTGTTACAGATAGAAGTGGCCTGATTCTTATTTCAAACAGCTTTCTGGTGCTTTTGATTTCTCATTGCTCCTGAGGTACACCAGATGAGACTCTGAAGAACTTTCTGTGTTTTTACCTTGCCTTTCCACTCCCCACTCTCTGACTTTGGAAACCACAACAGGAAAGGCACTGATAAGAATCCAGATCTTACCAGTGGTGAGTTAAGAGCCATTTACAGAGTCCTGTATGAAGAAGAAGACTCAGGGAGTCTTGTACCCTAAGGCCACTGGTCAAGCATCTTAGATGAGGCTACGTTCTGATCCCTGGACACTGATGTGTTCTGATCTCAGCCAGTTTACTGAGAACTGAGAAGGAAGTGCAAGACTGGTAACTGGTGGTGAAATATGAACCTGATGAGAAGAGTAGAAGCTCTGGAGTTAGCCAAAGCCTGGCCAAATCCAAGATTCTTTGCTTAGGGTCTCTGTACTGTTTTCTCTATGAACTATACCTGTAGGTGAGAAAACCTTCTCAATGGACTAAACACTCAAGTGAGATTTTCTCAGTGGGCTATATGCTTAAGTGATAAAGCCTTTATAACAGTGAACTTGTCCTAGCTCAGTTCTCATCTTCACTTCCCAAGAGTCCACAACTGAGCCTGTGGCCTGGAGTCCCAGAATGAGGACATTGTACACACGAGGCATCCTCATTTAGAGTCGGACTGGACGCTGAGCCCATAACATGAGCAAATACACATTTCTGGTTCCTAGGGGATGTGCCCCCTGGTGAGAAGAGCAGGCATTAAACAGCACATAGATATATTTAAAAAACTTTGGTAAATTCAATGGAGACAAGCTAAGAGATGCTGCTGGTACTCCATGTCAGAGCACAGACAGCTCTCAAACTCAGGTGTTTTTCCTGAAAGCATACCCCAGAATCCCCTTCACAGAGGTTGAACTCTTTCCTTACTTCAGCTTTCAAATTCAGGTTTCCAGCTCAGGTCAGGCACTGTTCTATAATCCCAGTTGTTTATTCCTAGGCAAAAAATTCAATTGTAAATCAACACTATCACTATTTCAAAATTATATGACAGTTCTTATCAGTCTTAATTTCAAACATTTGCAGGTTAACATGCAAGGTCCAATGAGTACCAAGTCAAGAATCAACAAAGACACGTTCCAGAGACCCGCCTGGCCTGCAAGAGACATGGAGCAAGGTACAAAATGTATCCATGGGTCAGAATGGAGGTGTGTGCATTTTGCTGTAGAGAATCCAGAGAACTACTTCTGAGAACTCTAGCTAAGCAAAGCAGCCACCTTGTCTCCCTTTAACTGCAAAGTTTCAGTGGTGCAGGTAGGTGGTAAGGTAGATTCCACCATACCACAGTAACAAGAACACAAGTCAGAGCCGGGTTCCTTCAGCTTTGCTATACACCAATATACTAAAGTCATTTTTACCTACTCCCTGTAGAAGGAAATCAATGGAAGCTTGAACACAGCAGAGCTTTTGGGGCAAGCATGGAAATGGCTTATCTCATTTCTTTCTTCCTTCTTTTGGCATAGTCTCAGGTCCCGGGACTTCAAATTGTCTTAAGAAGTCCCAAAAGTGAAGTTAAACTGTGCAACCAGGAGAAAGATATGTTTTGGAGACTCATGGCATCATCTGTGACAGAGTATGTTTTCATGCAAGGACCTGTCAGGAATTAACTACACAACTCATGGATACTTTGGAGGGTTCCCTTAAGTAAAACCCGGTTGATTTGTGTTTGAATCAGAGTGCAAATTTCTTTGTGAATCTAGACATTTTCTGTCCCTAGTGAAGTTAGTAAGGATGTTTCATCTATAGGCCCAGTGAAGACCCGGTATCATGATTTATCCCAATCAACTTACTGGCTCCTCAGGGCAGATATAGCATTCTCATTTTTAACTAATAATACACCCTGAATATGTAGACATATTTCCTGTCTCATATGTTAAAGCCCCACTAAGGAAAAGCACCCAGTCCAGAAGCAGCAAGGAGATGAGCGCACCCTTATTTCCACAGAGTCTCTGAAATAATCTTAAAACACTGGATATAAGGCTATGAAATTCAGGCCCTGACTCACTCTCCTTATTATTAAAAGGAAAAAATAAAATCTTGCAAGAATAATTAGTCAGGAACTAGAGCAGTGAATTTTCTGCTGGTAAAAATCCTGTGGATCTCTGGAGGCTTTGCTGTGGAAGACAAGACAGGATCTGGTGGTACCTGTCTTTCCCTTCCCCAGAGAATAGCTTAGCATCATTGAGATAACCTACCTGGGACCAACTCCGTTTGTGCCTAGGCATGTTTGGGCAGTGATAGCACTACCTAGTGTTACAATGTGGTAGATAATGAAGGTATTTGAAAATTAGCACTACTTATAACACACACAGATTTTTTCCAGTTCTAAAAGTATTCAGGTTACCCTTCAGGTATGTAAGAATTATGCAGCACTGGTGTATGTTTTCTTTTTCTTTTCTTTTTTTCTTCATTAGAATAAGAAGGATTTTCAAGCCCTTGTAGATACTGTTATTCATTTCATTGGAAAATAAGGTATTACTATTAATCACTGAGTGGTAGATAATTTCCTAGGAGTATCTGCCTCTTGCATATGGACAGGGCAAATTTACAAATACAGTGTTGCTATTTCCAGCCAATGGGCTGAGCTCTCCTTTCCAGTTTTTGGCTGTGGGTATTGATATTTTGTAGAGTGCTATTGATGTACTCTGTTCACTGCAGGAGAACAAATGAGAGGGTTTTTCCAGGCAGAGAGAAGTGCTTGTGGCTACCTGGAAAGGTGACCTCACATCCAGCAAGAAGCAGGACAAACAAAGGCATACATCCTTGGTCATGAGCACACCTTCACTTCCCACGAATGAGCTCATTGCTTCTCTGTTACACAAACATCAATTAAAATAATTACTTTTAAATTATAATTCCCATCCACTTTTCATAAAAAAACAGCATTAAACATTTGCGAATTCAACTCAGAGCTTTTATCTCTGAGGTGATATTAATTATAAAGGTGGCAGTTGGGTACAGTTCTCCCTAAACTAATCTAATTGCTGCTTCAGCCTACCCCATCCCCATGCTCCCAAACCTGTACCCTGTTCCTTTCCTTTCCCAGAGCATTTTGGTTATTGATTATTTATAATGTAAATTGCTTAGATATTCTATTACTCATCACTCTGCTGAATTTTAATCTCCAGAGTATTAGAGTCTTAGTTAACTGTTGGAATCCTATGCCTAGAAGAATACACCACAACAAAAATGATCATTAGATGTGCTTGTAACACATTTCATAGTCATTGTATAAACTCTGGGCCTAGTATTTTAGCCATTTTTCTCTCTATCCCTGAAAATAGGTATGGATTGGAGAAAGAACAATAAGCACAAATATAGAACTGTGTTCAAGGCTGCCTCTACTGCTATGTGAACTACTATGTTTCTCTGTTCCAGGAACTACCACAGAAATTATGTATTAGTGATTAAAAGACATTGGAGACTTTAAACATGTCCTGATAGGGCAACACTATTGCATGAAACCATATCGAGACACAGGGATTGACAATGCATTCTTGCCATCAGCTGGAGTCCCATATCAACTCAAGGCTTTAATAGTCAAAGACAATTTGCATCAACTGCATGCCAAGACCTAATTTGGACAAACATATGGTAATTCATTTTAATTCTGAGAAGACCCCAAAGTGCGTGATCTGGAGATGATGAGCATTTTATCTGAGGGTAGAACTGGCCACAATATATATTCCAGGGGAGATGAAAACAGATGTCTTTTCTAGGTTTGATAGAGCACCAGCATCAGACAAAAGAAATTATGTCTTCCAAGTCTAGCATGGAAAACCAGTTAGTGTTCTGGTGTCACTCACAGGAGCTTGGTTAAGATATACACTTCTTATATTTGACAAGTTCTTCACACATAGCCCAGGAGGGAAGACTAGGTTTTAAGTTGCCATCTTCCTACCTCAAACTCCCAAGTTCTGGGATGTTAGAATATGCCTCATTATTACTCTGACTGATGCGTTACTGATAGAATAACTTACGGTCCTCAAGACATGGATTTTCTAGGAGTACATTACTGCCTTATAAGACTGGACATCTCAGTAGAAGAAGTAGTTAAGAGAATTGCTATCCAAACTATAGCCTTTTGACAACAGCTGGTCATAGTAGTAGCCGTGTTAATTATGCCTAACATAAACATTTATTGATACTGAGTACTGAATAAATGTATTTGGTTAATCTGTCAGTGGTCCTAATTCCTTTCCTAGAATGGGCTGACTTCATACTAAAAAGAAAAGATACTAGAAAATGAACAGCAAGAGCTCCTTAAAACATACCAACTACTTTGTTTTTCAAAGTTGTTTGACACTGTCAACAGCCTCCTAGCTTGTACAACACGACTCTGAAACTTTCTTACTTAGTTACTTTTGGTCTATTTCCAGCCCTACCCCATATGAAGATGCTAGCTGTGCTTCATGCTCTGTGGCCATCTCAGAAGCTTGCTGTGTTGCCATTTGTTCCCAGGACATTGCACATCTGTCTGTGCAGTGACTTGTAGCCTCTGCTGGTGACACGTTTGTCTTTGTTCTGTGTCTTTATCTAATAACCGATTCTTCTTCATCATGTCAGAGAGGAGATAGAAGAGGTCTAATAACACCATTTGTCATAATCAGGACGCCATGTGCTAGAAGAGTGTATTATTGTGTTATCTAAACTGAGTGCCCTTGCAAATAATTTTGACAATGCGAAGATTCTGTGATTTCCACAGTAAAGACATCACTACGAATGTAAATGCACTCTAAATTCTGAACTGAGAATAACAAGTCAGTTCTGTTCAGGCTCATAATGGCTTTTTAAAGCCTTCTTCATAGGTTCCCAATTCTGACAGGCAGTCCTACTTAGGCCTCCTTAGCTTGTGTTTTCACTACCCAGGACAGGGACTGGGAAGTTTTAACATGCCGTTGCACAGGGGACACTATTGGCAAGCAGCACAATTGTTATATATTAGACTCATCTTTCTCTCTTCTTTGCCATCATCTCTAAGGAGATAGAGAGATGTTCAAGGAATCCCTCCTGTCACCCACCTTCACTCCTGGATTCTAAACTCCATACATCCAATCTTTGAGGGGGAGGGTGCTTGGTCAGCTCTTTCCTCACTGCAGATGAGGAGGCAGTAAGGAAAAGAATCTTACCCACGGAGCCCAGTAACTGCAGGAGGGGTATGAAGTCCCTGTTAAACCCTACATTCATCTCCTGTTTCTGTGGATTTAAGCCACAAGGCTTCTGCTTAAAAAGTGTGCAAATGTCCTGTCTTTTGGGTTTTCTAACATATTTACTTGATTATAATGATGACATATTACCACATGTGATGTTGAAATGTTTTTAAAGAACTCTTTAAAAATTAATTTTATAATGATCAAATACTGTGTAGTCTTTCATATATATATATATATATATATATATATATATATATATATATAGTGGCAAGTGAGGCAACTATCACAACTAGAACATAGTCAGGAGTCAGGGAGTCCAAAGCAGACAGAGGTAGTGAAGACAACCTTTAATTGGAGGTCGCTGGCTTGGGTAAGTGGAGACAACTGAAAATGGACTGTCCTTTACAGCTGATTAAATCTACACATTTGGTTTTCTCTTCTTTGTTCTAAGTTTGGGAATGGCATGAACTTTTAGAAGGATGTCAATGGTTTGTAAATGAGTTTCTTGCAAGTTTTGGATGATGGTAAATGTGCTATTTAGTTTCACACTCTGGTTTCTGGAGACATCTGACTTTCTCTGAATCTTGTAACTAGCAGGCTGGATGTACTCAGAATTCTCTTTAAATGTCATCTGGCCGATGTACCTGGTGCATCCTATCTCCTCCTCATTGGATCAATGAGAATCATGTGCGATCATGGCACTATGTCTCCTTTTACAGCCACACTCTTACTCGGGGAGACTTTTCTGAAGTCTTAACTTGAACAACAGATGTTATGTTGTTGTTATGTTCTAATATCTAAACCATGTCTCCCAACCAACTTAATCAGAAAAGAAACCAACATTGGGAAATAAATAAAAACTAAGACTTTATGGAATTGAAAGTTGGCAACCTCATGGGGGTGATTCATGGATCTCCATCTACCTGAGGTAAACTTGATTATCACCTCCATAGATTCATCCATTACTATGGGGGCCTAATATCCGAACTTATTTGACAAAAAAAATCTGCTGCCTTTCATTTTCTTCTTGCCGGCGCTGTGTACCCAAAACCTTCTTAAATACTTTTATTTATATAATTGGTTTAATTTAGTTCCATGTATGGTTCCAAATGATTATTTTAAATGGTAATTTTCTCCTTTATGACACTCTTGGTGGCCTAGAAATTGTTCTTCAAGTACAAAAACATCCCTGAGATTTGGAAACTTGCTCATGTGTATATAGACGTGAAGAAAATACATGAAGTTGTGAAATATTATTAGCACCAAGAAGTCTCAGGATAGTGAACAATATGAATGTGCATTTATCATTTATTTTGGCAGTAGGGATGGAGGAGAACGGCGGGTTATTCTGAAAAAGTAACGTAAGAGGAGACTGAATCTCAGCATTCCTATGCAAGGAGTCTTTGGTGTGAGCCTTTATGGTGATAGTGATGCAGGTGGGACTGGGTTGGAAGAAAGCCTTGAAAGATTCTCTAGGAATCTCATTGAACTCTTCAGAGATCTGCTTCAGATCTTATGGGGTTGTCTCTCTAGATACTTGTTTTGTGTATGAATATGAGGGTGATTATCTGTGATTTGTATCTTTTTGGGTGTGTACACAGTGGGTGTGTGTGCATGTGAGTGTTGAGGCTACAGGTTGATGCTGGATGTCTTACTCAAGTACTTTACAACTTAATTATGTTTTTTTACTTGAGACAGAATCTCTTAATAAACTGGAACTCATCAATTCAGATAGGCTGGCTTTCCAGTGATCTCTAGGTATCCTCCTGTTTTTTTCCCCAACATTGGTATTATAGATGAACAGCAAAATCCTTGCCCCCTTCCATCCTTCCTTTTTTATTTTCTTCTTTCCTTCCTCCCTCCATCCTTCCATCCCTCCCTTCTCCCTTCCTCTCCTCTCTTCCTTCTTTTCTTTGAATGTGGGTGCTAGAGAACCAAGCTCAGGTCCCTCATGCATTTGTACCAAGAACTTTACCAGCTGAACTATCTCCACAGTCACTATCCTGGTAACTTCTGATTCAAATGATTCCATTCTCATTTGCATTGAATTTGAACTCTAATGATGTATTATACTTCTCGGTAAAAGGTCGAAAAAAGAACATGTTCTTTTCTTGCCACATTTAGGGACATATAACATATCCTTTGATAAGCTTTTCTTTTATTCCTGTGAAATAGAAATTATATTCACATCCAACTTAGAGAGTTGAGGTACAAAGGAAAAAAAAATCTCCTTATACAGGTTCAAGTGTCTTAGGAAAAGAGAAAGAAACATATAGATGGACTGATAAGTGAAATTATAGGTTCTTTCTATTGTCAACATCAAAGGAGGAGTCTCTAAATGGATAAAGGTCAACATGGCAGTGTCCCCAATTTTCCTTAGTTCACATGCGATTCCATAGGGGTGAAAGAATATAATGTCCTTTCTTTACCCTCATACGGGTCACAACCAATGCTTCTGTAATAAAAGACAAATTAACAGATGAACAAAAATTTGATTAAAAAATTCTTCAGATATGAAGGTACAAAGATCAGGAAAATGAAGATTAGAAAACCACAATGAAATATGATTGGACAGAGCAGTATAATAAGTGACGATGCACCCAGTGGGGAAGCTAGCTCCTTACTGCTGCTTGGCAGCCCTTCCTCTAAGGCTTTCCTCTGGGGTGTGTGGTGCGGTCCCCATGGAAGGAGATTTCCTCTAAGGTGAGCAGACAGCCCTGTGGAAAAAAGCTTCCTCTGATATATGCAATCCCTGTGTAAGGAAGCTTCCACTGAGGTGTTCAGGGTAGTCCCCATGGAAGAAGGTTCCCTCAGAAGACATGCATCAGAAAATGTCCCAAAGAAATATTTTTTTCATAAAAATTATCAACTTTGTGGGCAGAGATTTCACAATATTCCTTCATTGTTCTTTCAATGTCTATGGAAGCCATACCAAATCCTTCCAGTTCAGCTATGGAAATTTGTTATTAATTTTCTTGGTTAGTTTGACTAAAGTTTTATTAATTTTATTAATCCTTTCTTATCACTAGGCTTTGTTTAATTGTGATTTCTCTATTTTACTTTTGCCACATTCTTTGATTTCTGCCTTAATTTTAATTATTTCTTTCCTTTTTGCTTGCCTCATATTTAAATTATATATTTGCTTTTCTTTTCCTGAAGTGGAAGATGAGATTTTTGGTTTTAGATCTTTTTTCTTCTGTAATTTATACTATATAATATACTTATATATATTTAATAATATGAACGCTGTTGTAAGAATTACCTTGACTACAGTTTTATCTATTTATGTTATATTTTATTTTTATTTAATAGAAATAATTCCTAATTTTCTTGATTCACTGATGTATTGTTTGAAAGTATATTGGCTGATATTCAAATAATTTTTTTCTGCTTTGGTGACTCATTTAATTCACTGTTTTCTGAAAATGTACTCTGTGGGATTTCCATTGTTTTCTATTTGCTAAACCGTGTTTTGTAGAACAGGCTGTGTTTAGTTCCATAATTTCCAAATGAATTTGAATGTATTCACTTGTGGGATGGAGTAAATATTAATTACATATAATTATTTGATAGGGTTTATTAGGCCAAATATCTTCACCGTATTTTAAAAAAATCTGATTGCTCTCTCAGTGACTGAGGGTGGAGAACCTGTATCTCTAGGGAGGCTTTGGATCTGTCTTCTTCTTCCCTGTCACCCTCTTATACTTCTCTGCCCACTGCTGAGTGCAAACATGCACAGGACTGGTGCATTTTGTCAGAAAACTTATCATTATACCAAACTCTCATCCCTGATCAATATTCTTGTTCTGGAGTCATCTTTGCCTTAAATGAATACCAATGTTCCACTTATTTTCAGTTGTTGGTGGTGTTGATTTAGATTGATGTTGATGTTGTATATTTTTTTCTTTCCTTTTACTTTAAATTTGATTTTTATGAAATGACTTCACAGAAAATATATAGTTAAGTCTATTTTTTTAAATCTATTCCAAATGTTTCAATTATGGCTTCTTTTATGATTTTGTTATGCTTGTATTTTTGGCAGTTCAAATAATCTATGTTTTGATAGAGAGTTTGTTGTAGAATTTATTTATTTGATTTGTCCTGCCTTGTCTTGTGTAGAGTGCCTGGACTCGGACCTCTGACTCAATGACTGTTAATAACTTCAGAACGTTTTCAATAGTTGTTTAATTTTCTCTTAATTTTATGTTTGCTATTGCAATTATACCTATGAAATTAGTTATTAAAATTATTACAAAGATCATGTACATTATACTTTTATTTTTCATATTTTCCTCCATACTCCAGTATGAAAAACATTTGCTAACATATTCTCCTTTCATTCTCATTGGATGTTTCCTCAGCCACATAAAGGTGTCATGAAAACCCATCAATACCATTATGTATTTCTCTTACAGTGTTTTCATCTCTAGAATTTATTTTTATTGTCTCTCTGTATCTTTTTATACAATGTATCTGTTCTTGCATGTTGCTTGATTTTTTTTTTAAATCAGAATCCTTAGTTTGTTCTGTAAATTTTATGTTCAAGAATTCCCAATCCATTGTATCTGAATTTGGTTCTGGTGACTGGTTTCCATTCTGATTGTATGTTTTCTTATGATCACAAGAAAACATACAATCTGAATGCAAACATTATATAATATATATTAACATATTGTATCAGGTGACAGACAGTACTTGAGCTAAATAGGCATTCAGTGCAAGGGTTTGCTGATCTAGTTAGTAATTAGATTATATTTTCCCTGTTTTTTGTAACCTTTTTGTGTTTGGTTTTCCTTAAGAACTCCTCCTATTGGTTGGCAGTTATTTACTTTCAGGGTTTTAAGTGTATCATTCTATGATTTTCTATCGTTAAAGGTGTGGATAAGAAATTTGGTGTTATTCTTGTGTTTCTATCTTGTATAGATGAGCTGACACTTTGCCCTGGAAGCTTTTAATATTGTTTTAATTTTGTTTCTTTGCTTTGTATTTTTGACACCTTGAATATAATATGTTATGGAGAGATTTTTCCCTGGTCATGTCTATTTGAACTTATAAGCATCTCTTAACATTAAAAAAAAAAAAAGGAACACCTCCTTGGTAATCATCTGGACCTTGTAGTTCCTCTAGCTAAAATTTGGTTCTAATGCAGGAGATGACTGAAGTAGTCTTCCTCAGCTTCCTACCTGTAGTAGTAGGAGCAGCGGGGCTGCGTCCCTGGCACCCCGGCCACCTGCTAACTTATGCCCCGAAATAATTACACGGACACTGTATTCTTTTAAACACTGCCTGGTCCATTAACTCTAGCCTTTACAGGCTAATTCTCATATCCCGATCAACCCATCTCTAATAATCTGTGTAGCATTAGTCTTACAGGGAAAGATTCTAGTCTACGTCCATCCTGGGTCTGAGCTTCATGCGTCTGCCTCAGAGAGCAGAGCTATCGCGTCTGCCTGGGAGAGGGGAGCATGGCGTCTCTGCTCCACAGAGCAGAGCTGTCGAGTCTGAGCTCACTTACTCTTCCTCCTAGCATTCTGTTCTGTTTACTCCACCCACCTATGTTTTAACCTATCAGGGCCAAGGCAGTTTATTTAATCAATGACCTTCCTCCATCACCTACCATTCTCCATGAGTTTTGGAAGTTGCTTGCAATGTACTTCCTGTTTACTTACATAATGTTATATCTTTCTGGAGTCTTTGATGGAGTTGAAGAATTTATAATTATAGTTACAGTTTTCCTTAGTTATGATAAAAGGTAAAAGTAGATAAATATATTGTAACTGTAATTCTTGCTTAATAACTGTTTTGTTGTATGTAATTTTACTATGTTAAAATTAAAGCCTTCCTTTTTATTGAAACAGAAAAGGGGAAATGATATGGGAGGTCCTTTTGTCTATTTGTTGCTTTTATTGGTTAATGAATAAAGAAACTGCCTTGGCCTATTGATAGGGTAGAACGTAGGTAGGTGGGGAAAACTAAACTGAAGCTGGGAGGAAGAAGGTCAGAGTCTGAGGAAGAAGCCATGGGGCTGCCAGAGACAGACGTGCTGAAACTTTGCTGGTAGGCCACAACTTTGTGGTGATGCACAGATTTCTTGAAATGGGTTAAATTAAGATGTAAGAGTTAGCCAATAATAAGTTAGAGCTAATGGGCCAAACAGTGTTTCAATTAATACAGTTTCTATGTGATTATTTTGAGCTGGGTGGGTGGGAAAAATAAGCACCCTCTTCCTACATAGATAGATAGATAGATAGATAGATAGATAGATAGATAGATACATACATACATACATACATACATACAGACAGACATAGCTATGTAGATGATAGATAGATACATAGATGATAGATAGATACATAGATGATAGAGAGAGAGACAGAAAGAGATAGGTAGATAGATAGATAGATAGATAGATAGACACATACATACAGACAGACATAGATATGTAGATGATAGATAGATACATAGATACATAGATGATAGAGAGAGACAGAAAGAGATAGATAGATATATAGATAGATAGATAGATAGATAGATAGATAGATAGATAGATAAGTAGGGATATGTTTAAATAGAACCTACTGAATCCATTTAATATGGTGAATGTGTATGTGATTTCAGGGCTAACCACTTTGGATTGAATAACCAACTAGAAAGGTCATCCCTGAGAAGAAATAATTCCCTTTCAGTAGTCATTAGTTGTCTTCAGCTCCTTGTATAAGACTGGACCATGTGAGATTTCCCCCTACCACTCCAGCAGGTCTATTCTTATTCTACCCTTCAGGTCTTACTTGGGAAGCCATGTTGTTGAAATATCATTGGTGTAGCTTCCTTGTCATGATTAGGAGATATTATGGATCTCTTGCTTTTAAATCTTTCTGCCCCCTCTTCCTAGATTTCATGTGAGTCTTAGGTACAATAGCTGTGTTGTAGATATATCCATTGGGGCTAGGTGCCCCATGGTCATTTGGTCTCTGTATTAGGATCAGTTGTGGATTTCTATATGTAATATGTACTTTCAAGACTTGAAGAAGGAGAATGGATTATGTAATTAGCATATAATTAACTTCTAGATTGTAGCAGACAACTTTCTAATATGAAGACAGGGCCACGATTCAATAATGCCAGAACAATGTGCATTGTAATTTGGCATGTTAGACACTAGATAAATACTGCCTGGTTAAATGAATAATCTAAATTAAACTAACTATAACAATGAGAAAGCTAGGAACTCACAATCTCATGTCTAAACCATAACTCTACTCAAGAAGAACTGAAATACATGACCTTCCCTCAAGAACAGAAAATTTCCAAAGTAAAATCAAGGCTTGAATAATTCCCTCAATCATTTGTCAAACTATGTACTTTAGGCAAACATTCAGGACTCAGCAGGAAATATTTCTGCCCAAATTACCTGGATAATTTATTCAGCCTTCCATTTGGCTTACTTTGTGGTTTCCAATGGTCTTTTATAAACCTGTGCAGCTTTAGATTTACCAGCGTTTGGCTTTGGAGAAGAATGCTGGGGGTAGGGAGAAAAACACTGGAAACCTAACAAAGTCTACAGGCATTATCAGTGGCCTTCTCTTTGGGTTATTTGTCTAAGAATGCAAGAAAAAATAATCTTAGAATGAAAATTGAAATACACACATAAAAATTTAATTTTCTGTTCTAGTTAATACTTTACATTGCCTGAAATTATTTTCACATATGTTTCATTTTTAATTTTTTGACAATTTCAAATATTTGTATAATGTATCTTATTTTCACTTATTATTTTGCTCCTTCATTTCTCTTTCCCTACCGATGGCACACTTCTTATCAATGAAAGCCCTTCTCGTATCTTCTTATTATGTGTAACCTACTTAGTTTAATTAGTGTAACCTGCCTAAGCATTCATAGGAAGTTATTCGATGGAGCAAGGCCAATTCATGTGTGGCTACACCACTGAAGAAAGAGATGTCTCTCTCTTCCAATAATCATTAATTACCTATAGTCTTTCTGAAAGTAATAGGGTCTTGTGGGCCTCTCCTCAACCTTATGAAATGTTCTTGAGATATTCTTGTGCCAGTCCAATTATAGCTGCACACAGTTTGTGTATGCAATGGCCATGTCTTCTTGAGAAGATTTTTCTTGAGTGTTTCCCTAATCTTCAGATCTAACATTCTTCTTTCTGTCCTCATTTACAATGTTTCCTGAATCCTGGAGGAGTGATTTTTCTTAATTTTCTAATTGCACATATTATCCTCTTTGAAACTTGAGTTTGAAGAGGACAAAGACTATTTCTGACTTGTTATTCTCCTAACATGAAATTGTCACCTAGTGAATGATTGACAGACAAATAAGCACTCCTTGAATGAATGAATGTATCTATGAATACATCAAGGACTGAACACAAAACCTCTTAGGCCAAGTGCTGCTCTTTGTAGCTTACTGCTATGACCATTGTTTACATTTAGACTGCGTAGTCTCATACTATGGTATTCTATTCACTGACTACTGAGATTCAAATTTTCCTTAGTCACACTGAATCTATTTTATTATCTACAAAGTAGGAACAATCATTTTATACTTCAGTAGATAATCAATATAATAAATGTTGTGAAGATTAATGAGGTATTTCTAGTGCTTTTCAGGCAATACTAACTACATGTTAGTTAATATTTATTATTCATTTCTCTAACTCTGCATTCTGTTCTCATATGAGGTCAAATGTTTCCTTATGTATCTAATATTCTCTTAAATCATAGATGCTCAATTTATAAATAGATGAAATTTCTAAAGTTACATCCATTAATTTTATGTTTAAAGTAATAGTAATTAGGTAGGATTTGACCTTCCATTTCCAACATATATCAGCCCTAAAGATGAAATCTAAATAACTGTGAATTCAGTTTTAAAGTAGACATTATTTCATATATATATATATATATATATATATATATATATATGTATATTTTCCAAAAGTATGAGGGTCACCTGCACATTGAGATATGCTAGTGTCCTATTACACTTCTTTATGCTTTGTAAGTTGTTAGGGTGAGTTCTTAGCAGCAGTAACATGCACTTGTCACTCACACTGGCCCCTGCTATGATATTTCAGAGAGGCCTTTTGGTGGGACCACCTATCAGTGACTTAAGTTCCATCAAGTGTTTTCTCCCAGTGCTTTGATATTAAATTATAGAAAGAACTTCTACCTTGGCCAAAAGTGACAGCAGGTTGCTAGCAGCTGGTATTGATATAATCCCAGGACTTTTCTTTTTATTGAAAATAGATATTTTCATACAATGTTGTCTTAATTGGGGTTTCTATTGATCTGAAGAGACACCATGACCACAGCAAGCCTTATAATTAAAGACAATTTGTTAGGATGGCTTACATTTTCAGAGATTTAGCCCATTATTATCATGACAAAGTGAATAGTGGTATGTAGGCAGACAAGGCGATGGATAAGGAGCTGCTACATGTTGATATTCAGGCAATAGGAAGTAGACTATGACACTGGGAGTAGCTTGAGCATAGGAGATCTCAAAGCCTACCCTGCAGTGTCATGCTTCCTCCAATAAGTGTCATATCTACTCCAACAAAGACACACCTCCTAATAGGGACACCCCTTTGGGGGACTATTTTCTTTCAAACGACCGTATCCATTCCTTGGCCCCCAAAGACTTGTAGCCATATCATAATGCAAAAATGCACTCCAGCCAACTTTAAAAGTCCCTTAGTCCATCACAGTTTCAACTTGTTGCAAACTCCAAAGTCCAAAATCTCTTCTGAGACTCATGGTAATCTCTTAACTTTAATCCCCTATAAAGTTAAAGTACAAAGACAGATCACATACTTCAAACATGTAATAGCAAAGGACATGTATTACCATTTAAAATGTAGGGAGGAGAGCAAAGTGAGGAAATGCTGAACCAAAGCAAGACCAAGAAACAGCTGGGCAAACTTCAAAATCTGTGTCTCCGTGTCTGAGGTCAAACCACTCCTCTTATCTCTAATTATTTTCAGCTTTGTTGACTGTAACGCATTTCTTTCTCTTGTGTTAGTCCCACTCCTTGTTACCAGCTAGCTCTCCTTGACAAGTATCTCATGATTCTGGCTTCTATAACACCTTGGCTTTTGCAAATCAATCCAGGCTTCAACTTCGCAGCTTCATCTAATGGCTTCTCTAAGCCCCCGTTCAGTGACAGCCCTGACACATGCCTGGCCTCAGCAGATTTCCTTAATTTCAGGGACAAATTCCATAGTTCCCTCTTCTGTCCTTAACTCCAGCACCACATGGCCAAAGCTGCCAAGTTCTGTGGTTTACTGGGAGTGGAGCATGTCTCCCTTGTTCAATTATATCTTTACCAGCTTTCTGTCCTTTACTGCTAAGATTGACTGTCCTGAAATGGGACCTCTAGATGAGACTGGTCTCAAACTCAGAGTTCTACCAACCTTTTCCCTCCAAGTTCTGTGATTAAGGTGGGAACCACTACACCTGGATCCAAGCTTTGCTTTAGTTACTTTTCACAAGTTGGAAATTTAGTTGGGAAATAAATATTCCTTTATTTCATTTCTTAATCAGTTTATCTCCTTGAACATAGAATTTATCTTTATTTTTCTTCCTGGTGCACATTTTTTCAATCTGTACAATTTGTATTTTTATTTGCTCAGATTGCTCCTTTTCATTATAAGTCTTCATAAGAGTTACTCCTAATAACCACCTATGAGTCTATATTAGGCTGTTTTGAGATTTCTTCTGCTTACAGAATTAATCCTAAACTCTTCACTTTAGCCTCAGGCAGACTCTTTAGACAAGGGCAAAAAGCAGTCATTTTTCTTCACCAAAATATCACAAAAAGGGTCTCTAGGCAGCACACTAAAATTCTCTGAAACCTCTTGAGTCAGCCCTAGACAGTTCAAATAACTCTTAGCACCATTTTCTTCCATATTCTTAGTAGTAGACCCATTAAGCAGTACATAAAACATTCCACTACTTTCCTAACCCAAAGTACCAAGTCCAAATTCCTCTAAAAACATGCTCAGGTCTATCACAGCAATATCCCAATCCCTGGTAGGAACTTCTGTCTTATTTAAGATTTCTATTGCTGTGAAGAGAAATCATGACCACAGGAACTCTTATAAAAGAAAACATTTAATTGATGTTGCTGCTTACAAACTCAGAGGTTTAGTCCATTTTCATCATGACAAGGGAGCATGGTGGCATGCGGTAGACATGACGCTGGAGAAGGAGCTGCTACATGTTAACAGGTAGAAAACAGGAAGTAGACTGTGACACTAGAAATAGCTTGAGCATAGGAGACCTCAAAGCCCACCGCTACTGTAACACACTTCTTCCAACAAGGCTACACCTACTCCAACAAGGAGACACCTCTTAATAGTGTCACTCCCTTTGGGGACCATTTCATTTCAAACCACCACAAATATATTCTGATCGTGATTACATCTCAGATCCCCTCACCTCTCCACCCACCCAAATTCACATCCTTTCTTGATCTCTTTCATTAGAAAACAAGCAGAAAGACATCTTTTAAAAAATTAATAAAAAAAGATAAAATAAAAACAAGCCTGAGTAAGACAAAACAAATAAGCAAACAAAAAACAATGAGCCAATAAAAAAGCATAAAAAACACATACCTTCAGAGATACACACATTGCAAACAGAAATCTTATAAAATCACTCAATTGGTAACCATAATATGTAAGTGAAACATTTGTAGGGCAAGAAAACAAAATGCCTAGACAAAGCATTATGAGACAAAAAAAAAATACAAAACAACAAGCAAATAAAAAGGTCTCCCAAAAGACCTTTGAGTTTATTTGGTGTTTTTGTGTTGAGAATCTATTCTTAGGCATGGGGGCTGGTTTTAAGAATGGTTTGTGTACCAGTGAGACACCACTGAAGAAAACTAATCTTTTATTTAAAAAATGGTTCTCAGTTGGAGACAGTTTCTGGGTTAGAGGTGTGGAGTCATGGTCACGTCTACACTCAGCCCTGGGACCCCTTCTATTGCAGACCTGCGTAGGCCTTGTATATGCCTCCACAGTCTCTGAGAGTTCATATGTGCATCAGTCCTGCGGGGCTGACATACACTTGTTTACTTGGTGTTCTCAACCCCTCTGGCTCTTATAATCTTTCTGACTCCTCTT